>NC_140127.1:5087523-6287523 GCF_964035555.1 Netta rufina
TGTCCCATTGAGCTAGCTGGGGCAGTCTTTGGCATCTTATTTTGTACTGGCTGGCAAGGCAGTGGCAGGCATGCCCCAGGACAGCTGTGAGCCCATACTCTCAGCATGCAGGAGTACCCTTGGGCGTAAGAACAGCACCGAGCATCTGGATGAAGACAGTAACATCTGCCATGATCGCAGCAAGATCCAAAAGCCAACATCTGTCTGCAGTCTCAGTCATGTCATGTTATCTATAATTTCATGCCTGAGATCCAAGAAATAGGATTCTGACTGTAGCAGATGGGGGTCATGCTATTTGTAGTTTGCAGCCAGTAAGATATTCAGAGCCTGTAATGGTTTGATAATTGAAGGAGATAGAACAGCCACAGCCCTCTGCTTGTGCTCAGTGTTCACCATAAAAAAAAAAAAAGCAGTAACAGCCAGCACGGAGTGATTTTTAGTTCTTCCTATTCCACACTTAACAATGGTGTGAGTGTGCAAATTCGGTAGCTTGGTAGCACATATGTGTGTTTTAAAATGAGCCTGTTGAAAATGATCTCTGCTGTAATGTCATGTCCAAGTAAGCACAGGGATCCTCTAGCTAGCTGTGGACTATGTTGTACGTGTTTTCCAGTATGTGTACATATATTATATATTTGTATATATATATATAAACCTGTGCATTGGAGAGGGGCAATATGGGATCACGTATGAGAAAAATAATAACAATGTAGAGACCATAAAGATACAGCAAGGTTGTATCCAGTTATTTTGCTTCATCCCTTTCTGAAGAGGCCAAGTTCATGCAGGAGAACAGAAAGGGGACAGGGATCATAGTGAGTGGTGCAAGTGGTTTCCACTCAGCCTGCAGCAAGCACTGCCCTTCCTACAGGGGATGCAGGAGGCCAGGTAGAAGACTTGCTCCCATGTCCTCTGCAGCAGGTAGAAGAAGTGGCAGACTGTGGAAGGGGAGGCATATGCTTTAATTCCTTGAAAGATTCAGCTGCAGGGGCTCTTCTCTGAGATGCATCAGAAACCCTTAAAAATAAACAGAAAATTGTCTACAATAGGAATTCTCAGACTCGCATGTGGTTGATCACATCTTTAATACATGGCAGACTGACCTTCCCCGCATTTGCATTTACATGGGCCACATGAATTTTTACAAATGAAAACTGTGAAATGGCCCAAACATGCTCAGCTCAGTGACCTCGGTTATTTCTAATTGTGTTGCTGGTAGCAACGAAATTTGTTCTACATACAGCACATATACATGCACACACAGCGCTCTTTCTGTTATAATAGTGGACCCTGCCAGCTTGGATGGCTCCTTATCTGTTTCTAGCTGCTTTCATACATACCTCAGGTCCTTCTGTGTAATGGAACACCTGCATAGCTTTCAGAAAGCTGGAGGTAGAGTCTGCACTGTGTAAGCAACCAATTCTCTGCAGACCTCAAGCATTTTTATTCACGAGCCACTAATCTGAAAACTAGTGTTTTAGAAAACCTGCTGGTAGCTTTCTGGAAGGTGCCTAAAAGAAATAAAAATAGTAAAGGACCTTGCTGTTTGGTGGTACTGTCACCTTACAGTTTGTCTCGTGGTAAGTAACAATCAATATTACTTCTGCAAAATCATGTTACACAAATTTCTCATAAAAGAGCTTATTTTACCTAAAAAGAGCAAGCTTGATACTAAACATCAGTTTCGGTGTTTCCAAAGATAGGAATGAAAGCACTACTTTTAGATTCCCTGATCCATTTTTCTTTGGCAATATAAGCTAAGAAGGGTGCCAAAATAAATGGCAGATTTATAAGCTTGTGAATTTATTAACTGCACTTGCAAAGAAGTTTTACAGGATTAGAAAACATTTGTTATCTGATAGGAGATAAACTGTTGCTCCTAGCTGAAATCAATAGAAATTTTGCCATATCAGGCATAGTTTTGCTTGTCGGAGCAGTTTGATTTAGCACATGGAGTGAGCAAACTATTCAAGGAATAGCTGCACTGTGACTATTATTATTACTGTGAAGAAGCTGTCTCTGGAATATCCCTGGTATTTGGTGTGAAAAATTATAAGGGAATACTTTGTTATGAAGAAATCCCAGGTTTGCTCAGACCTCTTTCTGCAGTGTCGCAGACTTCATCAAGTTTAAATCTTTGTTTCTTTTTCTTTCAGGGCCCTCCTGGTCCAAAAGGCGAGAAGGTAAGTTGATGTACGGGTGACACTTCCAAGGTCAATGGAAAGCCGTCGCAGCATGAACTAAAGACACAGTTTGTATTGACACAGTGTAATGTTAGATTATGTACGAGAGCTGGGTAGCACACAGATGCTGTGTTAAACCTATCATCTCATCTTTCCACTTTGCAGGGAGATCAAGGTGATCAGGGCCCTCGGGTAAGCATCTTAAAAAAAATGTTACACTTCCCCTTCGCTGAGTAGGCAATTAGTCCTTAGTGCAAAACTAAATTAAATACACTGTCTGAGCTAATTATGCTTATTAGCTGCATTTACCCTGCATGTTGAAGTCAGTGTCTGCAGGACAGTAATACTGAACGTGACCAGATAGTGTCTGAGAAGACTTAAGTAACAATAGTAAGTAATGCTTTAAAATATAAAATTTCCCTTGTGGGTGGAAGCAGGTTTCAGTGATTTTGCTCTGCTATATAAAAGCTTTCCTAACCAAACCTTTCAGTTTCCCCAGCAATGTTTTCACGCCTTGCATGGGCTCCCACAATGCAGAGGGTCAGTGGATTTATAAGAAATGTAGTTCTAGATTTCACATAAAATATACCTATCATTTAGTAAAGTGTAAACAAATACTTATGCATGTACTAGCTCTTTTTCATGATATGTATTTATTATTTTTTTAATAATAACAATATTATGACTTAAACATGTCCAGACAGACAGAACATGGCTTAGATGTGGAAACATAAAGATTGTTTTAATTTTTAAATATCATGTTCTTTTTAACAGAAATAAAGAGTAATACAGGGGTGAATTAGGCTGTGCCAGTTCATTGTTCTTTACATCTGTGCTTCATTAGAAGAAGTTTGGTTACATTGTTTTAACGATACAGTGACTTTCTTCTTTAGTTGCATATTTGGTGCGTATTTCCATTGATATTTTTTTTTCTGTCAAATAAGCAGAATATTTTGAATTTGTGATGTTATTGTATTATTTCTTCTCACTTTATTTTTTTTTTCCCCTAGTCAGTAAAATTATTTAAAGTCATAACATAGTTATCTACTGGAATTTGGTGTTGGTGCTATCAGCATTGTATTACCTCTAGGGTTCAATTACTATTGTGTCCTGCTTTACCAAGACATGTCCCATGTGTTGGAAGGCAGTAGAGTCCTCTCTGGACCATACAGATCATGGTTATGGCTATGTTGGTAGCCATATTATGGTGCTGTTAAATCAAGTGCTGCTAAGAACCAAAAAATACCCAACCTAAGGAATTTACATTTAAGGACATTATGACATTATTTGTGCAGTAGGGGCTGCCAATTGAGGCTATCTGAATACAGGAGAGGAATTGAATGAGGTCAGCAGAAGAGAGGAAGAACTGGTGAACAGCACCTTATTGAATGTTTAGGTATTTTTTCCAGTCTTGCTGGTTTTCCCTCTTTTGCTGAAGTGGGCTTGAGTGTGTTCCACAGCAGCTTCTATTTTTCTGCTTCTTTTTTATTCCCCCCCCCCATGTACTTCATGAGCAGTAAGTACTACGATGCCTCTGACCACTTTGTGTCTCATAGTACAGCATTTCTCTCTTTTGATGACTGTTTTCAGGGTGAATCTTGCTGTGCCACGGGATTTACAATGTAATTAATGGAAATTACGTGTGTCAGACAGTCATGCACCAAATGAAACCAAACCCATTTAAACCTGGTTGGTTACCTTTATGTATAGTTTTCCACCTATGTCAAATAAATGTTTTTGGAGGTGATACCATACTCTGAAGTGTGGTACCTGTAGGTGACCCTGGAATGAAGTCAGCATTTGGATTCAACAAGTTTGCAAACAGATTGGATAAAATGTCTGAAAGTGTTGGACATTTTAAAGCTAATTCAACTTTTAGAGACATAGAGCTTGAAGCTTATTTGTGATATTTTTACATATTGTTTGAGACTAGCACTTAGTTCAATAAAGATTTTATTGTTCCAAGTTATTTTTATGATTTGGAAATTTTACAATGATCCTTTGTTCTTTTTTATAGCTGCTTTCTTTTCTCCTGGTATTTTCAGGAACTAAAAGAAAACCACTTAGTAAAAGAAATCCATATAAATTGTGGAGACTCTCCAGGTCAAGGTGGGACCTTAAGCTCTTAAAATCCTGCTGAAATTAAAAGAAAAAGCATTTAAGAAACAAAAAAATAATTTATTTCTGTCCCTGCATATACCATTTCAGGTTTTCTTTCTGGGTCGTTACATTTTGAGAGATTCTTCTTTCTGAAATCTCAAAACTTCTTATTTTATGGTCCCTGGAGACGATGAGTATATACTGAACTTATCTAAGATTCAGGTTTACTTGAAAATATCTTCAGTAAATTAAAGCAGTAGGAACTTGATTTTCCAAGTACTGCCCGGAAACTTATATTTTCAGAATAACAGGTCTGAATATTATTATTTTTTTTTTTTTGGAAGAAGAAGAATCTGCAAGGTTTTCTTAGGTATTCAGAAGTAATTTGTTGACCAGTCTCCTTCATTTTACAGAGTTGGAGTAAGAGCTCAGGTTCATAATGCCATGTGGCCTAATCCACTTATGTCCATGTGTAAGCAAAAACAACATTCCAGTTGTGTGGATGATGTAGAAGTTCATGCTCTGAGAGTGAGCTTGAGCAGCAGATTAATTTGTGCTTTGATCTCATGAGACCACAGATAAAGCGAGTGCATTCAGCAGTCCTGATCTTATTTGAAAAAAATGCCTTTTTTATTTCTTATCTTTAGACATTTTTATATCAGATATCTTCTCACTACTTCAGTGTACTGGTAGACTGAACATTTAGGTCAAATGCAGAACTAGCTTTCCTCAATACCAGTTACACAAATGTTAGTAAGTCTTTTAGATGCTTTTCTTTTTGCAGAGGACATGGCTTTGTGACATGTCCATGCAGATTTGCATTACTGTACTGAGCCATGGCAAAATAAAAAATGACGGTTCTTAGCCTTTGGGCTATTAGAATAAATGCTGATGTCAATCCATTGCTTCGTTCTAGTTGCTCAGCTGCTCTATCCCAGCTTTAAAAATCCTAAGACTTTAAAAAGTCCTTCCATAATGGAAGGACTGCAGACTATATGTGTTCTGAGTAGAGATTGTACCCTGATTAATGGAAATAGATGTTCAGAGGTGAATATTTGGGAGTGAAGCAACTCGTACTGTGTCTTAAGTGGTCTGTTGTTGTCCTTCTGTAAATGATATAATAAATATCTTCTGTCCTTTACTTCACATGCATGAGAGATCAGGTCTAGAAATCAAGGGCTAGCAGCTGGCTTTAAATTGGTTTTGGTCTAGGTACAGTGAGAAGCTCCCCAGAAGCCATATTGAAGTATTTTCATGAAATTACTTTCTCCTTTTGGTATGTTTAAGTAAATTTTCCTAGCTGCTGGCTTTGCACAAAATTGATAACATCTCTCAGACTTCTTCAGCAGAAGAGATTAAGTCCTAGAAAAGAAAGGTATTCAGAAGTTTATTTTATTGTATTAACCTTTATTGACTTGAAGATGAAACAGGTTCTTTATATACTGTTAAACCAGTTGGGCTCTGGTAGTGATATAGTCTTTTAGTCTTTTCTATTTAACCCTGTCCTCTTCCCTGTTTACTTTTAATATATTTACTCTTTATTTGCCGCCCACTAAAAAGAGGAATCACTGCTTTGCAACATAAATTTTGCAGGTTCTACTCTTCTGTGTTGGAAAACTATTTAAAATTTGTCTAATATAGACAGACATAGGCCTGAAAGCAGACTACTTACTGAATTAAATACAAGTATACGTGTATATATAATGTAAGTACAGGCTATGAAGTATTGCTTCACTTGTTATATTATGTACACCACATTTGTAAGCTGTCCCATATCAAAGGGAAATTGAAGCTATATAAGAAATGCATTTTGAACTGATCCTTTCTTAAAAAAAAAAAAAAAAAAAAGAAAAAGGTAATTAATTAGGCTTGTTTTTAATGTGCATGTATATTATCCTTAGTTAATATGTTTCTAAGTATATATAGACAATATTTTGGGACTTTTTCTGCTCTTACTGACAAAATGGAAAACCTTTATTGACATCAATAAAATTAGTTCTTCATTCATAAATCAGAAAATACTAGTTACAGAGTTACATAAATCATGTTCACCTTCTTTTAAAGCTATCTTATTTTGTCTTATTTTTCATTTGAGAGTTGGCACATTTTTTTTAGAAGGGAACAGGTCTGCTTCACAAAACAGTAGAACATAAATTAATCTGACTTATTGGGAGTCTTGCTTTTGGTGAGGCCAATTTTTGAGGCATTGCTAACTGTAGCAAATGCAGGTAAATCAGTTCTATAAATAGGAAGCTTTGTTCAAATCAAACAATACATGCAGCTGATTTGTATCTTCATCTTGTCAAAGCAAATGTATAGTATTATAGTCAGAATATTATTTTAATATAATTTTGCATAACTTAAGCCTATTCTGTCAGTGTCTTGGTAATGTTTGATTATATCCTCCTCAATGTTCCTCACAGTTTTTTCTATAAATACTGCTCAATAATTTTATCTGCCTTAATAGAGGGACTGCTCAGCTTTCTTTAGCATAAATTAGTGTTGTCCCCAGCTGTTTTTCTTTCCTAATTAAATATTCTTTGGTTTCCTTTATATGAATATGCTGTCAAAAGCTGCAACAAATGTGATGATATAGTGATGGTGATATAAAAAATATTCCTATGATGGTGATATAAACAATATTCCTATGTGTGTATAAAAGAATGTTTTCTGTTTTTCTGTGTGTTACTTAAAACATAATTCACACAGCACTGCTTTCAAATCATGCTTTACTAATACAACTACCCATGCAGTTATTTTTTTCTTGCCCAATGTGTACAATCATATTATATTTCTAGTTCTAAACTATATCTAACCACTGTTTTGAATTATACTCCTAATGTGCCTCCTAATGTTCAGTGTAAGGACACTGAACAAAAACTTACATGATGTCTTCTGTTAACATAAGTTTCACTGAAGCAGCCTCCTTGAGAAAATTTGCCTGTAAGCAGTCAATTCTGAGGCTTTGTTTACTTATCTGTTAAAAGACAATAGGGGTATTTACCTGGTCCATTCTTGGGAGTAATTATCTGTTCTAACTCACCAGTTTTAGCTGGTCATGGCTCCACTGTTTTCCATTAAGCTGAAAGGCAGGGTAACAAATTGGAGTGAAGTTAGCAAAGAACTGAGATTGCACTGGCTGCCCACATTGCCTGGAGCACTGGGACACTCAGACTTGAGATGCCATTCACAGGAGAATTCTCTTGGCAGTGGATGATGCTCCAGGGCCCAGCTATGCCTTTGATGTCTTGCTCATGAGGTACCGCTGGGGAATGCAGAACAGCTGTGACACTAGAGAGTGCCACATACCTGCTTCCAAGATGAGGATGTTGTCATTCCCATCTTAAGAACTAGGCAGTGCGTGTCTTCACTCACCACCCGTCAGTTTGCATCTTGCCCCTTTTTAGTAATGCCAGAGGAATGGTGAGGAAGGAAGTCTTTGTACATCCTGTTCCTTTTTCTACAGCCCTGTCCCGTGACTGAGAAAACATTATGTAGGCGTTTCATCTCAGACAGCAGCTGTCCTGTAAAATACTACAGTACTGAACACTTGAGTTAGAGCAATCAAATTTAAAAAGAAACATGATAAGACATGACAGAAGTTTATTGCTGTGAGGACCAACTTGGTTTTGGGGCAGACCAACCCATCTTAGATTGAACAGGGTGTTTCCTACCAGTTTCAGTGAGAGCAGGTATGACTTCAGGAAGGATATTTTCTGCAGGTCAGATTGCGGTCACTCATCAGAACTTGTAACTGAGTTGTGTGGAGAAGTTATTTGCCTCACTGAAAATTCATCTAATACTAGGACTAAAATAGAACTAAAAAAGTGCTGGCTTTTCCCAGTTTTGTTCATTTGGAGTGCAGTGTCAGTCAGAGTTCACAATGAAAGTACAGAGGTCACTATGGAAAATAACACTTTTTTTATAATGAGCATTTCTAGTCAGAGACAGCTTGTGCTGGTTCTTAAACATTGCATTTTTATTATTTTAATACAAAATTTGAATTGTTACACAATATATTCAAATTATAACTCCTTGCCGAGTGATTGCCTAAGTGAAAAAAATATCCTAGATCCTTGTCTTGTTGTGGTGCACTGTTTTAGTTAGCAGCATTTCTGATGGAGAAAGCAGCAGTTATGATAAAAGGGATTATATAAAAGAGCTCCCACTGAGAGTCCATGGCACTGTACAGGGTGATACCAAACACTGTGTTCCCCAGGGCAGGTACAATAATTAGCTGCAGGACTGGCACTCAGTCTGAGGGATTAATTAGAACTGGAGGTGGTGTTGGGGGAGGGAAAGCAGCCATAAAGAGTGTCAGGATCACTCTGGCCTGAAGCCTGTGTGATTTGATGTGAAATAGCAGCAGCTGGCTGTAACCTTAGGAAGTGCAAGTGAACAGCAGGTGGTAATTCCTGTCTCATTTACCATGTCTTCACAGGAACATGTAAGCTTGTGCAGCTTGGGTTTATTGGCAGGTCAGAAGGAAAATCCTAAGGAGGACTGTGATATTTACTGTGCTAAGCAAATGCAGTAGTCAAAAGGGTGTGTATGCAGTGCAGTATAAAACCACTAACGTAACGTTTGTTGTTATACCTGCCAATCAACAAGGTTATGATAACCTTGTGGTCTTGGCCTTGCATAGACCAATGCGTAAAACTGAGTGTACTATGAAATACCTAGGACCACTAGTGGGAACGGCATCTTTGGAGACTGTGATGGATGTCAGAGGAAAATTATTTCATCTGAGTAGGAAATCAGAGGCAATGATGTGAGGTTCTGCCATCCTTCAGTGTTCTCTGTGTCTGTTGTATGGGAATGAGTAGGCTTTACCTGTGTTTCCAGGCAGGTAAGCAGGACACTGCATAATATGGTCACAGGCCTGTTAACTTCCACCTAGCATCATTTTTTGCTTGGAGTTTGGGCAAAAATTACAGCGGGTTGTGCAACAAATGTGTTAATGTAGAAATTGTAACCAGCTAGTGTTTCAGGGTAAGCTTGAGTTGCTGTCAGCAGTAGAATTTAGTGGGCCAGTGGTCGCTGTTGATCATTGTAGTGTTTTGTACTCTGTGAGGGCCTCCCAGAGTGTAGAACAAGAGCCCTTCCTATGTGCAGTTGAAGAATCAAACCAAATAAAGAGAAAATTGAGTAACTTTGAATCCATCGTTGAGAACAACTTTAGATAGAGAAAAAATAAAACAGATCTAGGGGATATTTGTCGCTATATTTATAGCAGAGTGACAGGAAAGGAAGAGAACTCATGTTGTGGGAAGGATAGATCTTTTTATGCCTTTTTTGAAGCTCATTGTTTGCCAACATTATCCTTCATGGATGCCAGAAGATGCAGTGCCTTCTAAAGCCTCCCACGCATGCAAAAACTATGCACTTGTTATAATTTCTTTGCTGGGTTCCACTTAATACTCCTGTATTTCTGGCCTTCTCCTGAAGTGCATGTTGCATATGGGGAGACGATCTAGGTCCAAGCCGGTACTGCATTTCTCTGACCATTAGAGAGAGATCAGACCTAATTCATTCAGCTCTGGGCCCCCCAGCACAAAAAGAACATGGAAGTATGAGGATGAGTCCAGAGTAGGGCAAGGAGGATGATCAAAGGGCTAGAGCACCTCTCCTTTGAAGACAGGCTGCAGGAGTTACAGTTGTTCAGCCTGGAGAAGAGAAGGCCCTGGGCAGACCTTACAGCAGCCTTCCAGTACCTAAAAGGGGCCTAATGGAAAGCTGGGGAGGGACTCTTGCCAGGGAGTGGAGTGATAGGATAATGGCTTTAAACTACAGGAGGGTAGTTTTAGATGAGATATAAGGAGGAAATTCTTCACTGTGAGGGCAGTGAGGCACTGGAACAGGTTGCACAGAGAAGTTGTGGGTGCCCCATCCCTGGAGCTGTTCAAGGCCAGGCTGGATGGGGCTTTGGATGGGATATGGTCTGGTGGGAGGTGTCCCTGCCCATGGCACAGGATTGGAACTGTATGATTTTTAAGGTCCCTTCCAACCCAAACCATTCTATAATTCCATGAAATTGTCTCCTTTGGACAAAAGAAAGATGGCTTTTTCCCACTTGAGAACATGTTGGAAAAGGTTGTTGCTGAAGAGGGGATGGGTTCTCTTTCTCATAAGTTAAGCAGAAACCTGAGGTGCTGATAACTACTCTTGAACTTGCCTGTGTGGTATTGGGAAGCATTGGGAATGGACTGTGAAGTGCTCTATGGAAGTGTTCCTGTGTGGAGCTATACAAAACTTTCAAAACTCTTTCTTTTATTCTCAGCAAGATTTTTAAAATCAAAACTGTATTTTCAGAGTATCTCCTTTCATAATTATTTTCTCTTTTCTTTGTATTCAACATGAAATAAATGTAATAATGAGATTTAGTTTTCCCTTTTTTTCTCCAAAATGTCAAATTGAAATTATGCTACATATAGTGGTAACTATGAAAATAACCATGTAGTAATCCTAAAGGCTAATGAATAAGAATGAACTGGTTAAAAGATTTTCTGGTAATCCCCTTTTTAATAAATGAGATTTTAAATATATTGCATGCTGCTTAAATTTTAGATCTTTTGTAGGTTTCTTGTTTGTACTCATTTCCATTACATGGGTATTGTAGTTTTATCTAGCAGAGGAACGAACCATGGGCACAGCAGGACTAATGAGTCACAGATGTAAAGATTCTGGCACATTACCATCTAATAATTTCTTAAATTTATATTCCATAACAAGATAAATGAATATTTGATACATCTGTTTTCTAAATGATGTATCATTCCTGTCTTAGCAGTGTTTCGGGAATGAGTCTCTTAAAATGTTTGGTGGCTTAGCCTTTTTTGGTTTTGTTTTCTTTTTATTTGTTTCTAAAGAGGAGATTTCAGGTCACCAACCAATGCAGTTAGCCACACCCCGTTCCAAAGTGGGATGGCTGGTTAAACTGCCTCTGATTTGCTGGGATCCACTTGCAGGGTCTCAGCTTCCTCTTATCTCACAGCACATCAAGACCAAAGTTGCTTAATGCATCTCAAAGGCACTAGTGAAGGACGTGTTGTACACATCAGAATATAACTCTGCTTTTTCTTTTTTTTTCCCCCTTTGGAAAGACCAATATGATCTTTGTGAACCAGAGGATCTTTGTTGTCATTGCAGGTGGAGATGCACAGAGCAAATACTTGTAATGATGACTCTGCTGCAGCTATCAGGCTGCTCTTTCCTGTTGGTGCTTTCCACGAGGCCAGCTGGGCTGCAGGGGGCTCATGCACCATGGCTGCCCCATGGCTCTGTGGGCTGCACCATCAGGGCTTTCATGCAAGACTTCTTGGAAGCCACCTTGTCTGGTGGTCAGAGCCAGGTGCAGCCTTTCCTTTCATAGGAGCCAAACTGCCACCCTGCAGGTCTTGCAGGGGGCTGTGCCACCAGCTCCTTCTCACAGAGGTAGCACGTATGCATGCGTGCACATAGTGAGCTTAGAGGCACAAGACTGTATGCCTCAGCCTGATGTGTCTCAGCCATTTCCTGGCTCTCCATGAGCAAACCTTTGAGAACCTCTGCTTCAGATAGTGTGCTGTGCCTGGAGGATTTCTTATTTTAGGAATATACTTCTCAACCTCACAAAACTTCAGCTTTATCAGGAGGTCTGATTTGAACCCTAGAATGCAGCACAAGAAGGGTGTTGAACTGAGAGTAAAATTCACCCCCTGTATTGCCACACCAGGCCATGATTACCACTTTTTTGTTTTGTTTTGTTTTTGTACCAGTATAAGTTCTGCACGTCTTGGTAGAGTAGATTGTGAGAGACCACATGCAGCATACAGCACTTGAAGGGAAAAATTTTGCCCTGGTTATGTATGTGTTGAAAACGTTGATTGTGGCCATTGTGGACTCCCCCAGATCTAGTAGTAGATTGTTGTTCAGTGTTTATAATTGTGTTTGTATTACCAGTTTATGTGCTGAATGTCATATGTTAAACAGAACACGAGGAGCAGGATGGTAATTCCACAAAATGCCTCAAAATCCAGTGTCACAGCTGTCAAGTTTTGCGGCAATCCGGAATCCAAGCTTTCTGCATAGCTCTCTTGAAGTGTTGTAGAACATTTGGTTGGAAATGGCTCAGTCATCAGATGGCCAATAGCCTAACAACTGTCAAACGATCATAACAATTTATTGTAATTTCAAGAAAAGTCACCTCTGAGCAACTGCTCCTTCTAAAATCTGTTTATAATGTTGTGAAGTAACAACCTACATGTGCAGCGTAGTGCAAACCTAATTCTGTTTCCCGTATGACAGAGAGGCTGTTCCCTGTCAGTAGGCAATGTGGGGTATACTAAACATGGTGTTTGTTCTGTTTGTGTGTTAGTAAATTGTCTCTGTGTTGTTTGTGTTGTGCTGTTTTGGTACCATGTTATGCTGTGTCCCTAGGGTCTGCCAGGCTTCCCCACAGTCGCTGCTCTGCACAGTAATCAGATCCTCACCGTCAAGGTTTGTGGCTGACACGTACCTGTTCAGTCAGGTCTCTCTGTATCAGCATAAAAGTGCACATGAAATAATCATTTTTACCATGGGATAGCCATGAATCCTTATGGTGGGCCTAAGTCAACCTTCACTGCCTTTGCCTTGGTGTAAGCATTCCTGATGCAAAACGTGGGATCAAATCCATAGCTGTGTACAGTGTTACCACCGGTAGCACACACTTTCCATGTGCTCTTGATCAGTATTTTATTTTCGGATGAAATTTTTTTTCTGTAGTTCTGCTTCCCTGAGGCATACAGGAGTGTGGAAAACGTCAGTGAACCTGGTTATATAGAGAGTGAGTTACCTGTGTTAGATATCTGAAGTTTAATCTGTATGTGCTGATTTTTCCAAGTGCATTTGCAAATTAAGCAGGAAGGACTGAAGCAATCTGGTCAAGCTGGAGCTCCAGTCCTTATTCAAATGACACCATTCTTCATGGCACGATATGCTGGTTAGAAAATCTGACTGAAAGTTGAACTGGTGCTTTGTCTCTAGAAGCTTTGCTGAAAACAGCATATAAAGATACTGATGCTCAGAGCCTGGATCATGAAAAATAAAAATAAAAGTGAAGAATTCTCCCAAGAAAACTGTGGAGTTTTTTTGTTACGCAGTTAATTACATATGATTAATTCATTAAAGCAGTATGTCCTGTACTTTAGAGGGCATTTTCTTCGAAGGAAAAAGCACAGCTTCTATCAGACAGAAGCACCAGTTTATATAATTTTAACTATTACAAGTCTAATGAATATATCTTTATTTCTTTCTCGGGCCTTCTGATGTCTATTCTTCAATTCTCTCATCTCTGATCTTCAACTTTTGACCTCACCTGCCTGATCAGATGGTGTTTCCTAAAATCAATCATGGGTTTCTGTCTGCTGATCAGCAGCTCATTAAACGCCGCCTCATTAAGGTAGTGCTTCATCTCACTTGAGTCTGTTTCTTCTTTACATTCAGTTTACTTTCTGCTGTACCTTTTTGTCAGATGCCTTCTTATAGCAGGTTGTTCATTTGAAAATGCTCTGGAATTTAAGGAAGTATAAGTGAAATTAATGCTTAAAATACAATGGGTAGCTTTGCTGAGTTGTCCACATTTAAGATGCAGTCAGCTCTTTCAGTGGTTTGTGGTGGTATGCTGGAAATTAAAGTAGTTGAGCACCATTTCTGGTGTTTTATATAAGGGAATGGTAATATGTTTTGAAGCTTTCTTAGAAAATGTCTTTTACAAATTATTAGGTCCAAATCATTAAAGGGGTTTGGCTGATTATAACTATAAAACAGCTCCCCAAAACAGATGAAAACTTTGGGGGTAAGCGGTTATTTTCCATGGTCGTGTTTGAAGTTTGTCCACGTATCACCGATGGGCTTTGGAAAGCTGCCAAGCGAGCCATCTAATTCTTGTAGGTGACTTTTTTGTTTTTGTTTTTGCTTTAACTTCAGCTTTTTTGTGATTGTGCCAATCATGAAGTGAAGAGCTGCTTATTGAAAACAGTTACTCACTCTGGAAAAGTGGATGAATAAAATATTGCAAAGCTACCCCAAATTTTAGTGCATGTCCTGTAGTAGGACAAGCTGTATAGAATGCAAGCCTTCTGTTCTGTGGCTGATTGCATGGGACAGGTACAGCCCACTGGTCTTCAAGGCAAAGTGCTGTCTTTGCCATAAGGGGTGAAGGATGCCAGTGTCTAGCTCATGGCAGCTCCTTCCAGCTTATCTTGCGTTCTTTCTGGGAAACAATGTCTTTTAGTGTGGTTGGTGCCTCGAAAGCAAACCTCTGATGATGATTTTTTTTTGCTGGTTTAGGGGGACCAAGGACAAGCTGGACCCCCTGGACCTCCAGGGCCACCAGGACCCAGAGGTCCCCCAGGAGATACTGGCAAAGATGGTCCTCGAGGGATGCCTGGTATTCCGGTGAGTTAGTCTGTTGGTGTCCAAATTCCTCTCAAGTATGTGCCAGCTCAGTTTCAAAGATGGTTTGTGAAGATTGGCAAATAAGACACGTGGAGGCTGAACCACAGACAAATTTCATAGTGTACCTGAAGTCCCCCCACCACACACAGCAAGTTCATAGCAGGGCCAAGAGTAACACCTAGGTTTCTTCTCTCCCACCCCTGACAGTTTTCCCCACACCTTATAAGGTTTCTGAGTTGCTCATTGATGTTTTAATAGCTGTGTGAGGAGGGTCTGCCCCACTCTACAAGCAGCAAATGTTGCTGCTCAGACTTCAAGATAAAGCTGAATTTGAGACTTTACATGGGCTGGCTTGGATTCTTGCTTCCTAATGATTTATCCTCAAATTATATAATTATAGTAATAAACTGCTAAATGCCGCCCAAAGTATGATAAATGTTGGAGTGAAATTCTGCCATCTTTACACAACTATAATAGCACCATTTTGTTTGTCTCATCCCCTGTATTTCATTAGAACTACCAGCAGAATACAGTATATTGCTTATTGTTTGTTTTAGGCACTGGATCAGACTCACAACCCATAGCACTTCATGATGATCACTTAATCGATACAAAACACGTAAACAGATGTATAAATGCAGGACTTTTTTTTTTACTTTTTTTTTGTGGAAATATGAGTATATTAGTTTTATAGTTTGTGACTGCTTTTTATTATTTGTTTGAAAGAAATACCTCTCTGTTCATCACAAATGCCATTGTATTATTAGTGTGGAAACTGAATGATAGGCAGGGGACACATCACAAGTCTGAAATGTCCCTTGAGGCCTGTAGTACACTAGTGTTTATTTTTGTTTGTTTGTTTGTTTGTTTTTCAAAAAAAAAAAAAAAAAAAAAAAAAAACCACTAGGTTCTTATTGCTCTGCCAAGTTCTAGCACAAGGTTACGGAATTAACCTTGAAGTCTGTTGCTTTCACTACAATGCTTTACTTTGGCCATCGAGTTATTTCTTGTTAGTCTTGTAATGCAGTAAAATTGACTGCATTCAGCAGAGTTTCTTCTGGTTTAAAGTAGTTAGGGCTGAGGCTGAAGCCACAACGAAATTTCTGACTGCAGGGACACCACTTTTATAATTCACATATAAGAGACTAGGAGAATCAGCTGGTGTTGCTGGTCACAATCTGACTGTGGATTGCTTGGGTTTTTTTGCTGCTTAGCAAAGGGAACATCAGTGTTTCTCATAACAGGGAAGTAATGTATTTTATGCAATGAGGTCATGCCATGTTATAATAGTTCTGTAGTGATTTTGACTTTAGATGGCAAGAGAGAGTTTCTTTTTATAGTTTTTTTTCTTTTCTTTTTTTCCCCAGCTGTGGCTATCTTAAGCCCTTGGAAAATCGGTTTATAGTACAGATTTAGAATCAGATACAACAAGGACTCAGAAACCAACCAGATTGCTGACTGTTGTTACCATCCTCCTTCTTCTCAGTGTCCTGTATCCACAGGTTAAATTGCTGATCCTTGAAAGGCTTGTTCTTCCATGGCTGCATGATTGATACACAGTCAAGCAGGAGAGCAGTAAAGGGAATACTTGTCCCAGAGGCAGTGACAGCTTTGTATTTTTAAAAGGCTTGTGCGGACCTTTTAGCCGAAGAGGTGAACAACAAAACAGTAGCTATACTGTGTTACAGGTAGGGACGTTGCAGCATTACAAAGCTAGAGGAGAAAGTCCTTACCATGGCCAGCCTCCGTGATAAGGCAGTAATTTCCTTAAGCAAGCATTTCCTTGTTAGCGAGGAGCTTATAATCACTAGGGCTGCAAGAACATGCCCTGCCTTTCCCCGTACAAATACACTTGCTGTGTGTCCTGAGAAAGTCTTGCGCTCATGTCCCAAAGGGCCCAGGTGAGCAACTCCAGCAGCCATTGTGAGATTGCTGTGTAAGTCAGCTAGCAAGGTTTCAGAGGGAGCAAAAAGTCCAACCAGCTTGGATAATTTGCTGTCTGAAACCTGTGCTTGTGTGGCTTCTCTCTCACTGGTTTCTCAGTGTGTTTGCAGATGCTACATTTGTGCTTCTGAATGCACACCTACCCAGAGTAGCAGCTCTGATTCTGTTCAGTTGCCAAGAACAGCAGCATCAAAACAGTTCCCATCTGGTTTTGACAGGTTTTCTTTTATGACAAAGCTGGTAAAGATGTTCCTGCAGCTGCACTGATAAAAAAGCGCATGGATTGCCCTGTGCACATTTGGGTTTACAAGGGAGTGATCTGTAAACTAGATAAATAAAAATGATAGGAACTGTGTTTTTTTGGATAGATATCTTTAGCCCATATTGTATGACTGATCCAGTCTACTGTCTCGTCGGACAGTTGTATGTGTTCATATGAGAGGAAAAGGGAGAAGATAGGTTCTGACTTTATGTAGATCTGTGCCTGCAGAAAGGCTAAATTGGAAAAATGATGGGTTACCATTTTGAAAAGCAGTCCAGGTATTTAACAGATGAGTAATTATCGCATGCCTTCAAAATCTCAATATTCATGGATTTACACAATATGATAATCTGCAACGGTAAGTTATGCATGCTGACTGTGGTGATGACACAGAACACTCAGTAATTTTGGAATATGTAAACAGTGGGATTCAGCACACATGTGAAAATAACCTTTCTCTGTGTTCTTTAGCACAATTCACTGGAGTGGAATATTATGATTGGAACCAAGGGGCAGGGAATCAGGACACCAGTGTTTGACTGTTGCCTGGAGAACTACACCATTAAAAGATGGTGAAATAGTACTTTGCCTCTTAAAATACATGTGATTTGGCCTATTACTTTAAAAAGCAATGTGTATATGTGTATATATATATATAAAATGTGTAGTAAGTTGTCATACCTGTTAAAGAATGGAATTTTTAAAGTCAATGTTATGAGGTAAAGCAATGAATTCAAGACATGCTCCTGAAATTATTCACACTTTTTTTTTTTTTTAAGGGTGAGCCTGGAAAAACAGGCGAACAAGGACTGACAGTAAGTACTCTTCCAGTTTGCTAAGAAACTGTAACAGATTTTTAACACCTTTTTGAAAACGTGGAATTCCAGAGAGCTTTATAACTGTATTTCCAAACCTTCCTTTGTCTCAGTGCATTTGATGTCTCATTTGTGAAGAATACACGAGAAAGACAAATGTCCTCTTTTTACATACAGTTGCCTGTAATATAAGACCAGCCAGTTCTTTCAGGTTGCAGAAACAGAGGGAAATAAAATAGTCAGGGGCACAGCAAAGCAAAAGAACCAGGCAAGGTTTGCCTGGTTTGTGACCCCCACTTACCACTGTCACTGAAGTTGAATTGTCTGCCTTGAGACCATGGAGCAGCACAACAGCCATCTACTTATTTTAAGGGCCAAAATCCCAGCTGTCTCTGTGGCAATTGTTCTGTCCCTTTGCTTGCTGCTTGCTGGAACGGCGAAGGCGCAGTACAGCATACGGAAACAGTCAGAATATTATCCTCTCTTGAGGTTTGTTTTTTTTTTTTTTTTTGTCATGTGTGGGAGAATATAAAAGCCAAATGAATGCACTTTTCCCAAATATTCAGATATGGGAGAAGATGTTTTCTGTCACATCAGGAACTAATTAGCCCTATTCATTTGGAAGCAAACTGAAGCTTCACTGGTTGTAAATCAGCTTCAGCCACAGGGTAAAGCATCAGAAGTTTCTGTCTGTCCCAGAACTGTGAAACACGCAGTGATTTTTTTCATTAAGATCTCCCTAAACACTCGTGGTCATTTTTATTTTTTTATGAGAGATGACAGAATTGTAGCCCATGCCATGTGTTTTTGATTCCTGAATGCTTCTGAGAAGGAAGATTATATGCTTAGCAATCACTGCAGATATGATTACTACCTATTTGAATTTATGAAGTTTAAACAGGTGTGATGATACTTTATCTTGAAAAATTTCAATGAATTTTGGATTGACAAAATCCAAAGTATTTTGGAAGAATAAGCTAAGATCCTGAGACTCTGAAATATCTGCTGTGATCAGGAAGTTAGTCCTATATCTTTTCTTTTCAAAATAAAGATTCAAGAGAACCAAAATCAAAGCCTCTTAAAGATACTACCTTGTGTTTTATCACATTTGTAGGTTATTTTTTCTTCTTTCTGTTTTGGTTTATGAGGCCCTATCGTTATTAATATGTATAATAGATAGTAAGGATATTTTTTTGTTGTTGTTCTGTTTTGTTTCATTTGTAATCTCCTTTTTGACCTCTGAACCATGCTCACACATTCTTCAACAGTGTCTTCCTTCTGTTCAAGACCAGGTCTTCAGGGTCACAGATTCTGTGAGGGTCTTTAAAGTCAAAGAGAGTCCATCATCATGTTCAGAAGATTCCCACCGCTCTAAACTAGCCATCTGTGTGTAAGAACTAAACAAATGCTACTGAGCCATTTCTCTAAATGCAGCTGTGTTTAAATAGGGAGAAAAAGTATTATAAAAATCAAATTATCAAGCTTGAATTAGAGAAAGATCCCAGACTATATGAACTCCCAGCTCCAAGTGCTTGGTCTAAAAGCTATTCTTATGGCTTAAGCATTAAGTTGTGTATAGATCAAGCAAAGAGCACCAGGGTATCAGGGAGGCAATTAATTTCTTTTTATTTTTCTTGGTGCTTTTGACATACCCTTTATGCCAGTACAGGTTTCCAGACTGTCTTCCCTGTGGAAAGTGCTACAACTGTTGAGATACTGTCTAGCTTCATCAAACATCTTCTTCCATCCTGTATTTCTTCACTCAAATATCTCTTTACTTCCATATTGAAATTTGAGGTGCTGCTACAGAAGTTGCTGATTTCCCAAAAGGTGCACTGTAAATTGTGCTGCCAGAGAAAATAGGTATAGTTTGCTGTGGAGAACACAGGCCTACCTGTAATTCTTTTTCCATATTATCCATCCATCTTTTCAAAGTAAATTATAGCACAGACCTCTGCCCTGAGGGACTTCTAGGTTAATATTGCAGGAACTATTTTGTAAAGACTAACCTTTGTTTCACACTGAGTCTGAAGTACAAGTATCTGGTTTTTCTTCATTTGAAGTAGAATCTGGGAAATAGATGCACATAAAGCACTACAGTCCTGGCCTCCCAGAAGTCCACCTGTGGATTCTGACTTGCCCTCATGTCCAAGACCCTTTCCAGTAAGAAGCCAAGTAGTGTGGCATGTACTCTGGTTCTTCTTCCAGAATGGAGACGATACAACCAAGGAGAGCACCAGATGCTCAGAAACAATCCCTAAGTTTTGGATGTACTTGCTGATGTTGGTGGAAGCCAAAGGCTATTTGTATCCTAAAGGAGCACATTCTCAGCAGCTTTAAATCACGTGGTGCTGTTTAATTCAAGAAGAGCTGCAGGCCTGACCTCTAGATTATAATAGTGGGGATAGAAGCTTTTCTTTTCCAAAAGTGGTTTACACTTGTGTTCAGTAACATGCCTCAGTATTTCTAGGTGAATATACAGAATATTGTTAGAGCTGATGAACTCAGTTTTAACCTCTGAACCAACAATGGCATAGCTTGAAATTACTTAGTTTTCTATTTTCTCTTCTTACAAGAAGTAGAATAAAACTCCTGAAGAGTGCAAGGTGGTAGATAATGAGATAATAGCATGTTTTCCAGCTGGTGTCTCAGAATGTACCACAAGCCTATTACACATTTGAGGAACTTGTGACCTACTCAAACAATGATTCACAAGAAGTTGAAATCATTTTAATGCAGTTGGAGTTTTAGAAGTGTTCATGTTCTCATTGAAATAAGAAATATTCTCATTTCTCATTGAAATAGGAAATCCAGTGATTCTAGTGAAGACCGGGCAATTTATTCCACCTGAGAACCTGCTGCCACATTCTTCTCAATTCTTAGTGAATTTCTGTGTCAATAAAGAAAAAGAAAATCATGTCTCAGGTGGTGTAAGAGAGTGCAGTAATAATTCAGGACCTTTCTCCCTCTCAGGCAGGGGAGACTTGTTTGGACCAGATACAGATGATAATGTATCTGATGACAATGTCTGAGCTCTCTTGCATGAGTTCTACTTTGTCATGAGAGAGCTCAACCAATCTTAGGTGCACAAGGGAAATTTAACCTGAAGACAGGGAATAACTTTTCTTTTTCTCCATGTCCAATATAAGTATGTGTGGGTTGCTTCAGGGTGGTGGGAGGAGAGGGCTTGGAAAGCCAGTTGTTGCTTACAGGGGTGTCTCATTCCCTGTTGAAAATGTTCCCAGATTGTCAGAGTGCCAGCGTGCTTCTGTTGCTCTTGTGTTTGAGATGTTGTGGAGGGCTGGTTTGCAAGGTCTTCTGTCACTATTTGTTGGTATGTCAGGAAGAACCTGCTTTATTTTTAAGCCACGTAGGGAACAAGGGAGCTCAGTTTATTTTCAGTAAGGTGGACGCTTAGTTCTAAGTTAGAAAGGAGTGATTGTATGCATCTTTAATGTTACAAGAGAGTGTAAGAATGGCTAGTTAGTTCCGATTTGTGTCTGGTTTCCAGGGCACTTGAAAGCCCTTTGGGTGTACTTTCTGCAGGAGTTGAAGGCATCGTTCCTCTGTGCAGAAAGGATTCAGAGAATTCAGAGGGAGGCCAAGCAGTGGGGTAATGCCAAAGGGATTAAGTTTTGTAATGTAATGTGGAACTAGCAAAATGTCTGCTATGCAAGAGGGAAGACTGGCAGTTTCCTTAGCTTTTCAACCTTTTCAGTTAAAGTTGTGCCTTGCCTTTCATAACTCATCCCTCTTCCCATGACATTTACCTTCTCTTCCTGGTGTTAAGGATTCTTAAATGCCAGACTTTTTTTTTTTTTTTTAATCTTCTCATTTTTTCAGAATGGATCATAAATGAATTTGTGATTTTTCTGCACCTACAAGCTAGGATTCCTGGTTGCTAATGAGGTCCTAAATGTAGTCAGTGACAAGAAACCTCAATTGCTGACACTGATAGATTGAAGTTTTCAAATTCAAAAATTGCAGTAGGACAGAAGGTATGCATAGGTTGTTTTTATTTCTAATTTCCATATGGGAGGACTTTTTCAAACATTCTTGGTACTTTTAGATTTAGAACTATTCTCAACCAGTGCATAGTGATAAAAAATGGAAAATCAAAATTTGTGATAATTTTAACTCCTTGGAAAATAAGTCATTTTAAATGTGTTCATTGTAAGAGTCAACAGCTTCTTGTCATTGAGAAAAAATATATTTTTTTCTCCAGATATTGGCTTTAAAGACATGTAAGTAATTTTACAGCTGTTTTTCATGAACAGAAAGGTCCAGAACAACCAAGGAATGCAGGTAAAGGTGTCTCTTTGCAAAAGAAATCTATACTATAATGATTAACCCAAATGCAAAATCACTCTACTTAAGATGTATTGTTTTCCAAACTAGCAGTCTTGTGCTAGTACAGTATTGCTGGGCATCTGTTCAAGAAAACAAGACTTACTCTTTTTACTGGTTATTCAGAATAAGAAGGACCTTTTTCCAAAGGATATTCCCATACATGTGAAGAGTAGAAGAGTGTAACTTTGCAGTTAAATCTGTAAAAAGTCAGATATTTAAAATGTATTAATATACATTTTTTGTCTGAGGTTTAAAAAACAAAACAAGCAAAAAAACAGCACCAACAAAAAAAAACACCACCAACGACAACTGAGAGGGAGTTGGCAGAACTGACTGAGAAGTGCTGCTAGCTTCAGTTCAGTCTTTCAGGCCAATGGCCAAGGACAGATTCTCACCTGGTGTGAATCTTCATTGTTCCTCCAGGAAATTACTAATTGTGATTTTGCTTTCAACAGCCAGAGTTCTTCAACAGCCTTCTTGGTTTCATTCTGGAAGCATGTTCACAGTAAATTTTAGAAGGTGTTGTTTGGAGTTTATGGAGAACTAGCAGCTGAAGTGGAAAATTTCAGCCTGTGCCTCCCACAGTAACTTTTTTTTTTTTTTTTCTTCACAGTATAAATGCATTTGCCTTAACCTATAAGTGCTAGTCTTAGGGAAATTAGTCTTTGGCATTTTGGAACATCTGTACTTCAGTAAAGGTTGCCTGGGATGTCAGAACCATGACTAAGAGAATGATGATGAGAAGCTCTGCCTGAGCACTAATTAACAGTTATTGCTGCTCCTTTCATCAATGAAGGTAGCATATGAGACTGCTGCTTAATCAAAAGTTATGTGAGGTTTCCCATCATAGCTGATCTGTTTTCTTAGCTGGTCTTTCTTTTATCTAGCTGGTTCGTCAGTACTAAAGCATTGCACATTTCAATACTAGTACTCCAGATATTGCAGTCTTTATGAAACACTCTTCAAACACACAGGAACACATTTTCAGAATTACGTTGCATGCCTGCTGCACACAGCAAATGGGATCAGCAAGCAGAACACAGGTTTCTCTGAAATGCGGGTGAATACTTTGTGTGAAACCTGTGCTTTTCCTCTTCATGTACATCTTCTGGGTTTCCTTCCTAAATTCTCTGTTGTTAGGTTTGTGGAAAAAATAATGTTTCATGATTCTTATAGGCACAAGGGAAAATATGCATTCTCAGATACATTCTTGGTACTTCCTTTGTCCCACAGAAAATAGATACAGTACCTACTAAAGGTCTTCTAGTTATAAGGAATCTTTACTTTAGACAGGTAGTGTGGAAGTGTTTTTAAAAAACAAAAATATATTTTAAATGTTGTTGTTGTTGTTTTATTTCAGAGCTGTGGAATAAGAGATTTTTTGTATGCATGTATTGAACCATCATGACATGCTTTGTTTTATAACTTTTTCAGTATATCAACTTTTTCAGTATATGTTTATGTTTTTGTTATATTTTTGTTAGGCTTTTTCATTTGGTGTTTGTGGTCGCTATCTGTGAAATCTGATACCTTGTAAAACAAATCATTACACCTATCCCAGACCTGCAAATAGAAAATACTCCAAGCTTCCTATTTTATACATTTCTTTAAATGTTACGCAACGGAGACATGGGAAATTAAATATAAAAACACCACAGGAGCCTGTTCTTAAAGTACTACACCCTGAATTTCTGTGTCTTTGAATTACAGCTTTAACCTTCACAGGGCAGCATTATTTTTCAGCTTGCTGAAGCACAAGCAGCAAAGTAAGCCTAAAAGAAAAACATAACTGTAACATGAGAAGCAAGATCTATGAAGAATTCTGGACTCAGAGGGGTTTTTTTTACTACATTTGGGTCAACATTTTCAGTTTTTATTGTTATTATTATTTCAGGTAGTTGTTAGTCAAGGCACTCAAATGTGTCAGGCTGTAACTTCCTTTGATCATTTCTGTGATGCCAAGATTTGATATGGATCAAGCCCTGGAGATCCCTTGATTTCAGGAAACAGAGGCTGAAGAATGGTATTCATCATGGAAATCTCTTAACTTTTAAAACCACAATTGCTTAGAACACTTAAAAACATTTGTTTACCCTTGGATGCCCAGTTTTTCAAGTGCGTAAGTACATATCAGATAATTCTCCTTCTCCAGAAACATACAAATAGCAGTTGAATTTCTTGGGACCAACACAATTTCTTTTTCCGGCCTCCTGTTGAGGAGTGAATTGAATGAGAATCTACTTCAATGAAGCCCTGCAGCAGCTTGTCACATCTGCGTAACTAGTTTACTCAGTTGCACAAGATTGAAAATGGTTCTTTAGAAGTGTTCAGGGTATCTGAAATAGTGAGAACTATTTTTAATTTCTGTTATTTTTAGTTATCCTCCTAATTTGGGCAACCATATCAACCAAATTTTTCAGCTACATCAGCTGAAATTTCCCACTAAGTATTTAGCAATTTAAAGGAAAACAGGTTGATTTTCAAAGATGCTAAGCAGTTACTTTATCCAAACAATTGAATGGCGTCAATAGTTCTCATGAACTGGAGTTTTTGAAACCAAGATGCTCTTTAAAAAATGAGTGCTCTAACATCAGTCACCAGTGGTTTCCAAGTTGATCCAAGCACCCTTACATGGAAATTCTGACAATTTCCAATAATACATGCAAGAGGTGGATAATCTGTGTAGATGAAGTTGATAACAGTTATAGATATTTGTTGATATAGATATCAGAGGGAGGTGGAGTTAGGAGGTGAAAGAAGGCTGTGGCTCTTTTCCTGTAGGCTTTAGTTTTACCTTCTTCATATTCCCAGTGATGATAGTCACAGCAGCTGAATAACTATATGTTACTTATTATTAAGGAAAAAAATACCACATACCAAAAAGAAAACACCTGGGGAGTTGGTTGTGGAACCCTTCTGGTATTTCTTGCCTTCTGGTCCTGTCTCAAGACCTACACAAAGATTTTAATTGCTGGTGTTACTGTCTGTTCATCAAGTGGGCAACGCAGTCTTCTTCCCAGATCAGTTAAAAATTTAGAAAAAAAAAAATAATCAGTCCTATTGAAGTTCCCATTTCCTATACAGGATCTTCTGGAAGCTATGAACTTCTGGAAGCTATGACTTGTATCTCTGGGAATGCACTGAAGTCTTTTTTTTTTTTTTTAATCCCTTCATGCTCCTCCCTCTCACAAATTGTATTTACTTACTTTTATTTCTGTTTATCCAGTGCAATTCTGTACCTTCCTTAGATAATGTAAGTAACTCGTAGAAAACAGGCACTTCATGGCAATTCAGGAGTGTTTTACTGTTTGTCAAAGTCAGTCTTTGTTAGTAACTAAATTTCAGATTTTCTGTTTATGTGGCTGCTGACACGCATATGTGAGGGATGGATGGGAGGTGTCAGCTGATGAGCTGCTGTGTTTCCACATAATTGTGAGCTTCTTTCCCAGTGCTAGGGAGCAGCCCTTTATAGGAAAATTGTCGTATTCAGCTGTAGCTTACAGTCTGAGCACTCACAGAATACGAAGCACTTGTTACATGTAAATTGTAAAATTTAAACTTTTAACTTTAAGCTTTTAATTTCAATCGGCTTGCTGAAGGTGGCCGTATTTTTGATGACTGTTCTCGTCATTGACTGGTGTAATAGCTCAGTGGGCATGAGACACGGGAGTAATTTCCAGTCTGAATAAAAGTTTAAGTACGAGAAATATAAAACTGCTAATTGTATAAAATATCTAATAGTAAGTATCTACAGCTTTTCTCTAAATGGTTCATTTTAAAAGCACAATGAGAGCCAGATTTTGCTACTGTGTAAATACTTTCTTATTCAGTAACTCCTCTGGAAGAGCTGGAATGATGGCAGCAGTGAGGGGAAAATTCTAGGGAAAGATATTTTCCTGGAGGCATCCACAGTGTTTTGAATTTTATCCATCCCACAAGTTGACAGCTACAAGCACCAGGCACAGAAATGCTCAAAAGAGCAGCACATTTCACAGTTCACTTTGGGGAATACTATTAATAAGTGAGTGATAAATTTACCTTCAGAGAGTAACTTTGTTTTGAAGGCTCCCAAGTGATGTTTTCATAGAGCTGGATGTCTTCCTGGAGACTTCTTGAGCATTGCTTGCAAGCAATAGCCTGTTCATTTACCACATTATGTACTAATGGTGCCCTCAGCCTCAAGTAAATCTTATGCTTAGAATTCAGGCACTTACTGAAATAAATAAATAAATATTTAAATAACAGTTTACTGATGGTAGTAAATGTGGTAGATTGGTGTGATTTTTCTCCACTCTGAAAAACCACGTGATCACTCTACTCACTGCTCTAATCATCATCAGAGCTGAGTGCTTGGGTACTTTCATGTCCTTTTGAAGAAAAAGGAGGAAATTTGTGATCCTGCATCACACAGGTGTCTTTCCTTTTACAAAATCTGTCCCTACAGTCAAAAGGAGATGCTTGCAAGACCCTCATTCTGCTGAGATAATCAGACAGAAGTTTCAAGAAGAAACACTAATTTGTGCTTTTGCAAGTTCTGATGTCTGGCCCAGACGTGTGAATCCATGTTTAAAACTGCAAGGTTTTCATCTAGTTCAGGGGATCCAGTACCAAGAATTACAACCAGTGAAGCTTTTCCATGTTAGCAGTTAATGTTGCATCAGAGCAATGTTCCAACAGGCCCTGCATCTACCAGAAAGGGATAGTTCAGCCTAACTTCACAGTACCCTAAAAACCAATTTGGCCCAACAATTTGAAGCATCAATACTATTGTTCAAGATTTCTGAATAATTCCAGTTCTGGCATCAATTCCTCTTTTATCCTTTCAAACTTCAGAAGGAGTTGGATTCTCCAGTTTGGGGCTTTTTGTTTTGAACCCTCCTGGACTCAGAATTATCTTGCTTGATATAGGACCAGCACCTCCAATAGAAACATGGGGAAAAGATTACCTAAGGACTGTGCTGGACATGGTCTGACTCTTACCAAAACAAACTGACATAATGTCAAAGACATGGTTGGCTGATCTATTTCCCTGCTGCTTCCCCTCTCTGCTGTGGCCACAAACCACCTGGGTACTTCAGAGATGCCAGACGAGAAATGGGCCCAATTAATATCAGCGAGGCTTGGACTCCTTTGTGACATTAAGCAGTTAAGCTTTCCCACATTGAGGTATCTCTTCCTGCCTTCTCAGGTCCCAGGGGCAAAGTGGTGGTTCTTTACTTCCCAAGAGCATTCTTAATGATTTCTGAAGTATTTTCTGTTATTTGCAGTTGATGGCATAAATCACGTGTTGGGTAAAACATAGTCATGAATGTCGATACCTTTAATGAACTAGAAGATGAGGAGATGTAGAGGCTTATGCTTCTCTCTGTCAAATAAAATAAAATAAGCTTGGTTGCATAAACATTGCTTTTATACTGCCAAGCAGAGATATTACCATGGACACACAATTGGCTGTTAGTTGGTATCAGAAACAGAAAATAAACAGTCATCTTAATGCTGATAGATTTGTCTGTACCAGAAAAAACAGATGGGATGGAAGAGAAAAGATTAGAAAGGGGGAAAATTTGAGTCTTCCACTTAGTAGTTAAATCTGTTCCAAAAGAAGAGAAAAGACCCATTGTGCATTTTCAGCAGAAAGTTTTGCTTTTCCTTGATGTATAAAACATCAGCTGGTTTCAGTCCAGTATCTGAATGCTTACACAATAGGACAGTTTTAATTGGTCATTTATGTTTAAATTGGCTTGAGTTATTATGTTAATTGAATTGTTTTCCCTTTGCAGGGACCTCAGGGGCCTCCAGGACAAAAGGTATAGTATAAACAACAAAACTGTGAAAGTGATTATTCCTCCTGGTGCCAAATTGTAAGCAGAAAAGGTGAATGGAATTAGCTACTGTACACCACATTGAATCCATTAGTTTAAGCTCTGAATTTTGTTTTTGCAAAATGCAACTATATAACGTGAGATGTAAGATTTCCCATTTCCACCGTCCTTGGAAGTTCAAGCAATGTAAAACAGACTCTTTTCAATCTGTCTGTTTAACATTCAGATGAATAGGTCACTATAACTTTCTTATTCTTGCCCTGAAACTATGAAACCAAAGGTAAAACGTTGTGAAAGGTGGGGAGATAGAGTTTCTGATTAAATGCATGTCCTTACTCAAGTAGATCAGTGCCATATGACTACAGAATCGACCAGCAGCAACAAAGCACATAGGTGTTGCTGATAAATGGTGCTTGGCTGACTCTGTTCAGGTGGTCTGCCAGTGTTTTCCTGTTCCCTGTAACCCAGGACCTGACTTCCTATGAATGCCTTTAGCATTATTTACACTCATTAAAGCTGACTGCCTCAGTTTGATGGAGTGCGCTTTGGATTTATGGAATTACATCATTAAAACAGTCCTAGATGTATCAGCAATAGCAGTGGCACCATTCCAGCATCCTCACCCACACACCACCAAAGCAGTTCATTTTCACATTGATTTCAAGAGATAAGAAGGGTTATGGAAGATGTTTAATTTGGGCAGGCTTAATTTGTATTAAGGAAAAAAAAAGGAATTAGTAGTATTAACTTATGTGGCAAAGTTGTCACCTCTTTTTCTTCTGATATAATATTATTTAAAATGAAGGTTTGCTTGCGTGGGTTAAAATGAAACTTTATGAACAAAAGAAAGGAAAGCATGATAATATGTAAAAATGTAATAACAGAGCACATAAATCCATGGGATTTTGCCATGGATATAGCTGTAAACTATACAGAGTTTGCAAGCTGAAGGAGAAGACTACTCTTCATGTTTAGCAATGCAGGAATGTGACATTGTAAAACTGTAATGATTTAGAAGTTGCCATTATACAATTATTTGTATAATTGTATGGGGGAGTGGGATATTTTGAGCATACAGCATCAGCAAAACCCACATGCTGATGAGCTTTTGAATATATGATAAACCTTTATTGGTTAAGGGAATGATAGAATCAATTTTATTTACACTTTCTAACATCCTGTGTTTCATAAGAAGTCAGTGGCTATATGAGACTGTCACTGAGAGGAGGAATTGTTACAAGCAGGATGGTTTTTTTCAGGCTGATGGTTTAATGCCATTTGTCTTACAGTTTTCTGAAAAATTATACAAAGATGTGAAAATGCTCACAAAAGGCCCCTTTGCAGTAGCTAGCAGTCATGGCCATGCATCCAGCAAATAGAGGCAATGGGAATGCCAAAGTGAAAGCTTTGGGAATAAGGGGAAAGCATTCAGGGTCATGGAAACAGGCTGAGGTGCCAGTATATTATTTTTTACTGATTTGCAGCTCTGTTGTGAGCTGAAGCCTCCAGGGCTTTCAAATGTTGGAGTTTTTTGGAGGCCTTCATGAGTTGTTTCCGTTTCTTGTTTCACAGGATTATTCCATCCATTATTTCCTCAACTCTATTTTTTTGGCAAACGTGCATCCATTTTGGCTGCATTCCCTCTGGGTGTTGGTGTCCTTCCACTAAACCATTTTTAGTGAAACCTCTAACCGATGTGAATAGAGGGGAAAATGCTGTACGCTGATTCTTGGGCCTCAGGGCCTGACAGGCCTCACAGGATGCTCATTTGTTTTATGGGTGCTGGGCAACTGTACATCTCACCGTTGACAAAATTTCTGCCTTTCCAACCCCCTGGACATATTTTTTTTTTAGAGTACCAGCCTTTCAAGTATCTATTGCACTTTTGTAATGTGTTAAGGCGCTTAGTAGTGGAAAATAAAAATTATGCTTACAGTTTCCTTGCTGAGCAACAACAATTTTATAGAAAGAACGGAAAAAACCTGTGTAATCTCATAATTTTCATGCTTTCCTCATGCCTTAGCTTTTTACTAAACATCTGTAGCAACAGTCAGAAAAGTTCCTTCAAAAAAAAAAAAAAATATTGTCCATGATACAGAAGTATGAGAGCTGTGTAAAAAGATCTCTCATGTTACAAGTCAGTGATAACATTTGACTTCCCCTTTTGTCTACTCCATGTGTTCGTCCTGTTTATTTTTATTTTTATTTTATTTCATTTTATTTCATTTTATTTCATTTCATTTCATTTTATTTTAAATGATTGCAGTAATGTTGGTGCAATTTGAGAGTGTATCAGCAATTAGCACTTTTCAGGCTGAATTGTTGGAGATTATCCCTTAAAAGATTTTAAATAGATTGACCCTACCAGTTATTGAGCTAGAAGCATCCCTCCACTTCAGATGCTTTAAGCATTTGAAGCATTAAAGGTTTTGTTCAGGTGCTATGTTAGATTGTGTCAGAACAATCTCAAAATTTATTGAGTGCATTAAATGGAATTCCAATTTAATTGTTACATTTCTTGTGAAGCATCCACAACATCACAAAGTAGACACAAACTTGAGGCTTGCTTCTGAGAGGCCATACAGTGGGGCAGTCATTAAAATGTACAGCGGGAGAACATGTATAAGTATAAAATGTCATCTGAAAAGAGAGCTCAGCTTGACTAAAAATTAGTTTTTGAAAAATTTGTTGCACTTTCAATATGCAAGTATTCACCATCATTTTTAAGTACTGTATTAAGAGACGAAAGGTTTCATGACCTGTTTAATTTGCTAAATGCTGGCGTCTGTTTCCCACCAGGGTTCTGTTGGAGTGCCTGGTGTTCCAGGGAGAGACGGACAAGTGGTGAGTTCGCTTGACTTTGTCAGCACTGCGGTTATTTATGTCATTGATTAAAGCTACTCAGGGCTCGCAGGGCTCCTTCACACGAGCAATATACAGCAGTACAGCCAGAGCTCTGATTTCAAATTAGTTTATTGGAAAAGAAAGTACAATCTGATTTGTGCTTTGAAGTAATCTTTTCTAGCCTAAGTTAAATAGTCATTGAACATAATTAAGCTGAAAGTCTGATGTTTGCATTTGATGATGACTGATAGACATCCATATATGTGGTGTGTAACTTTAGACAATGTTGTTACAAACTCATTTTTTTCTGCAGGTTTGGGTTTTGTTTTGTTTTGTTTTATTTTCTATTAATTCAGTCCCATGATGCAAACACTTATATGATATTGGGTATTTATACAGTGCCAATGCATTTTTAATACAAACTACAGAGAATAATGAGAGTGGAAAAGCAGGTGGAGAATAATATAAAATTATTGTCAGGGAAGAAAATGCAGGGAAATTAATTGAAAAGAAATAATCTTGAATGCAATTGGGAGGAGATGCTAAGTCAGACAAGTCAGTGTCATCTTTCAGAGCCAACACCAAGTTGACTCAGTTCAGAACGGCGCTCCATAAGGAGGGGTCGCAGTAAAGCAGCAGGGCTGTTTCACAGCATTGCTGAGGTTTGTTGGCAAAGCTGGGTGGTGAAGTTTAAATAATATCCCTCCCTGACTGTAAACAGTATTATCCATCTGTTGTTCTCATAAGCACTAACATTCACACTGAACTTGAAAAGCACTTGCAGGGAATACCAAAAGAAAAATGTATAATATAGCTTGTTCACTGTGCTTAAAAAGCAATAGATGAAAGTGTATAAAGACCATATTATACAATCCCTTCTCCTGCCTCCCTCCTCAAGAGCCTACGGGGAAAAAGGCACTAAGATATTGTAAATAATTGAATTTAAATTGGTCTTTCCCAACAATAAAGATATATTGCTTCTGTTAACATAATATATAACCCGTATAAGACTTGCATTTTGATAGCCGTTATAGGAAATGATGTAATAATGAGTTATTTCACTTTAGTGATAAGGATAATGCTATGAACCTATTATTTTAAAATTATTATATTCAGAAAATTATGACTACTGTGGAGCAACAAAAGAAAAAAATATTTGGAATTAGCTATATATAACACATGAGCAATTATTAAAAATACCTTACAAAACAAATTTGTGTGAAGACCTGAAATTTTTCCTTGGTATTGCGTGTCTGCATTCAATTGCAACGTGAATGTTAGGAAGTAGTTGCAAACACAGCTGACATTGTTGTACACAATTCAAGTAGTTCTTGTGACCAACGTATGGGCTCAAGACCAGTGAAGACACATTTTGTAGCATAATATTCTTTGGATGTGCAGGATGATGAGAGAAGACTGGACAGAATAGTTCCAAACACATTGAATAGAATAGAACTGATGATTAACTTTTAATCAAAGTGTTTAACTTTTATTAGTATCATCACGTAAAGTCTGTTGAGAAATCTTTACTCACATGTGCCAGATGTCCAAAATTTATCTGGTTATTTGAGTGTCATTTTGGAAGACATGGATTTATTTATTTACTTACTTATTTGAAGGATGTATTAGGTTGTTGTACATCTGTTTTTAGGAGACCACATAGACTTAATTGCAATCATGTTTCATGGGGAAGGAAATAAATATGCAATTGCCTTCATAAAGAAAAAAGCTAATATATCTTTAAATGCTGTTTAACAATTTTAAATTGTGCTTGAAAAACAGATCCTAATATTTTCAGTGTGTGGTTTTATGTTCATTTTATTTATTTCCATATTTATGGCATCTAAAAGATCCCTAAATTATCACCACTTTAATAAAGATGTACTTATTTAGTATAAGCAGACTAGTATATTTTTAACCTTTTTAAGAAAAAATAAATCAATTGCTAGACTAAATATAGATACTAGCACAAAAACTATACAGATACATAGTGGTCAAATTCTTGTGTTGCACAATTGGTAGCTGATTTTGACTAGCAAGCATTTCATTTTGTGCAGAAAATGTATTGTTTTCATATAATACAAAGCAGACTAAAGATCAATGTCAATATCTCTTTTAATAATTTGGGTTAGCTTGGTAATAATGGTAGAAATAAAGTTAAACTGGATCAGTATTTATCTAAATCTGGTATTAGTAGGTATAGTGCAGCCTAGGACTCCCAGGCTAACATTTCTCTACCAAAATGTCAATTTTTCCTAAGTGGATGAAAAAACAGATTCTCGGTGCGGTGTTACTCACGAGATACTGTTGAACAGCTACGAGGGTAATAAGTTCAGTGTCAGACTTCCGTGTTTTCCACATTTATGTGCAGCCTTCAGAGGAGTTCACATACAATTAAAGTTGGCCTGTACTGTGAGCTGATGGCTGGCACTCTTGGTTTTGCTCAGACAAATTCATGCTGATTTGCAGAACAGTTGAACTCAACTGAAATGTGTGATGCAAGTCATACCCTTTTGAGAATCTATGTGGTTGAAAGGCTTTACAAAAGTCTTACTGTCTTGTTAGCCTTTTAATCAGTGAACTCGCTCTATGCATGTGCTGTGCACGAGGTTCCAAGTTAATATTTTTTCTTAGTTGAAAAGGCAAAGAGTGCTAAGCACATGCTTAAAATTGCGTGTGTGAATGCTTTCCCCATCCAAGCACTGAAATATCTTTCAGTTGATGAATGTCAGCAGTGAATTAACTTTCCTCTCTCCTTGAGCACTTGAATAATACAACTAGGTCATCTCCATCATGTATGTGTCTGCAATTTTTCTTTAACTTTCCCTTCACCTCTTCTTTAATTGAAATAGTGGAAAATAGGAGACGATTGACAAGTCTGACCAATAGGTCTGGAAATTAGATCATAAATTCTGAGTACACTTGGAACAATTTTCTAATCCCTTAACACATGAACCACTTTTCTTAGACAATCTCTAAATATTAGAGTAAGTGTAATTTTACATAACCCACCTGTTTTTGCAGGACTGTTAACAGATCTTGTTGTAATAAAAGTAGTAGCAAAATTGTTACCATAGCTTCACACACACACACACACACATAAATATATTTCTTTTAGGCCAAATCCCACAAAATATTACAGTTAGTCTTGCAAGGGCATTTATATTCCTTGTTTGTTTCTACATTTGGGAAATTGGCAACATTCTTCTTATCTTGTTGAAGACAGTAAATGGAAAGAAGCTGCCTAGTAATTCCTGCAGTCTGAGAGATGTTGTCACTGGGTGGACAGAAGCCTTCTGAGATAGCAAGAAAAGTCCTTGTAAGCACTCCCTTTCCTCTGCAGACCATTGTCCAATTGAACTGGAGAAGGTTGCTTCCTAGCAAGATGCTTGGGGGGAGATAACCCTCTCTTTCTTGATCCCTAGTGAGAGGTCCGCAGGCATTGAAAACGGAATGAAAGACCCCTACAGTAGTCATGTCAAAATATCCAAAAAGGGGTTCTTGGAAAGTTCAACTGTGCAAGTATAGGATACGTAGTGGGGTATTTGCTCAGTGGTACTGATTTGATAAGGACTCCCAGTGACTGCAGCAGCATCACAAGGAAGAAAGGTGAAGTTGGCTGAGTGAGGATTGCATTTGGTCTGAAGGAACACAGTCTAGAGGCTGTGTAAGCAGCACTTTCAGCTTGAAATAGGAATTCATCTGGAGAGCATAAAGCCTCACTCACTTCTTTGGACTGTTTTTCTTACATAGTACTTGGTATTTTTATTATTTTGTAAGGATGTATTGAGAACAGAGCAGTACTCGGGACAAGACATTTAATCTCAAATGGTTTCAGTAGTTTGATATTAGCAGTTTCATAAACCTAAAAACAGTTTCCCTTCTTGTTAGTAGACTTTGAGTCTGGTTGCACACATTTCTTACTGCTTTCTTCGTGCTTGTTATTACTCTAATTCACATGCATTTTCCCAACGATATGTACTACACTGTGTAGGATGTGCATTTGAAAAGTGGTATTACCACATTTCTTTAGAGAAATGAAGGGTATGCATGTACTAACATTTTTTTTTTTCAAATAAAGAAATATAAAAGAAGGAAATATCATTGAATGCAGTTCACAAATTCTCAGACAGGTTTGCAGGCCAGCTGAGTCCTGTTGAAGACTCTTTCCACCTAATTTCAGCTTGTGAGTGGGCCAGGAGAGATTTCCAGTTCTTAAACAAACAATTTTAAGTTACTTTAGAGGGGGGTGAAAAGCAAATTGAAAGGAAATAATTCAAGCCCGGTTTGAAATGGAAATTGCAGTAACATGTCTGAGAAACTACTTTTTTTCCTTTCTGTCCTTGTTTATGTATTTTAGAGTAAAATTAGACTGGATTAGATTTGGGGGCCTCTTGTATTTCCTTATCCTTACAACAGATTACATTCTAGTGACTGAAAAATATAGCAATACTGACAGCCTTTCTTCTCAGGGTGAGATGGATATCAACCAGCTGGTGTGGACGGAGTTATGTGTCCCACCGAAACCAAACCTATTTCAGAAGAGTGGCCTCCAGGCTGTTTTTCTGTTACAAACAAGAAAAGCTAGGGCCTCCAGCCACGTTATTTTTAGCTGTTTAATTCTGCATATAAAGGTATATGTCTCCAGGGCACAGACTGCTCTAGTAAGAAGAGGTATGCTTTCAACAGCCCTGACTCCCTTAATATGGACTCTAGTGGGTGATACATTTTCAAAACAGGTCTAAAGCAGGATTTATGAGTTCGTATTGACAGCTGAGCCCCAGCAGTGCTCTACACAGTTGAGTCTTGATCAAATTCAGATTCAGGTCAGTGGAAGCCTTCAGACTGCCTGCATCACCCGACTTTCTGAGGAAATTATTACACCTATTTATTGGGCAGGGTGCAGGGCATTAGTACTCAAACTAATACAGGAAAGCCAGAGCCTGTTTTTCAATGTTAATACAGTTACACAGTTAATACAGGCACAAGAGCACCAGGACTAGAACCAAGGTTCTAATCTGCGTTCCAAAGGCCTTCTTGTTATTCTTTGAGTTATCTGAAACTCCTGAATCAAACATCTGGGTTGGACGTGTTCTTCTTGGCATATTAGCATTTGTTTTGCCCTAATAACTGATATTAATTGGAAGAAAAATCCAAATATTTCTGAGCCTCAAAGCATTTTGCTGAAGATCATTCTGGAAATTATCAGGATGTTTTGAATAGTTAATGACGTTCTCTTACATCGTTTGTTTCAGTCATTCCATAACAACACAGTTTGTTAGTGCAACAGTTTTCTTTCTAATTCATTTTAATACTGACAGTTATTTAGTTTGTTAGAGTGCTGCTGCTTTTGAGAAACCAAAGTGCCTATCAGGGCATTTGGGGTTAACTTGTGGAACTGAATTAGTGTTAATAGCAGCTTCACATCCACAGGCTGTTTTGTGTAACCTGTTAAAGCCTTTCCTGTTATTGACAACAAACACAATGTCATGCAATGTATCTGTTTGAAAATGCATCATCATTCTATTGGTGGGGACCCTGCAATTTCTCTATAGCATATAAACAACAGACACCCCCCAAAAAACTAACAAACAAAACCAAAACAAAACAATAACAACAAAATCACACCATGTCTGATGCATTTTTCTGCCCTGTAAGTAGTCATCAACTAAATTACTGGAGCATTTACACTCCTGCTTTAGCTGCTTGAGTGTAAGAACAATAGCACATTTGCTGGAAATTTTTATTCCCACCATTCTGAGACTATTTATGAATTCAGCAAGATGGATCTAAATAACTTCAGATGGTGGTAGTGAATAAACGGGGACTTAAGTGCTTACAAAGCTTCTAGTGGTAGTGGTGTCCTTTTCTGTGGTAGACAAATGTCTAGAGCATTGCCTTCTACTACTAACAGTATTTTACATTAAATTTGGGAAAAGGCACCTTTTCTAACATTTTCTAGTATTTTATAGTCTATTTGTATAGTGAGTCATGTCACGAAAACAAGACCTTTCTTTTGCTCTTTGTCCAGTAATCAAAGGCAAGAGAAAACAACTTCACGTGAAACAAAATTTAAAGGCTAAGAGAACTTCTGATGCAACATTTGCGGGTTTACCAGTTTGGCACATGATATTTTTGTATATCTGGTAGGTTTCTTTACTACTTTTACAAGTACTTGAAAACCTAAGTAGATAGTATATTCAAATAAGATGGTGCTGGTACCACAGTGTCCCATTAGACTCTCTACCAGTCACAGTAGCCCCAAACTGCTGAAGCAGCATGTGGAAATATAACCATCTTAATGCCACTATTAACAGGGTTTATTCTTGCAATAAGGGAGAATTTATTTCTGTTATGGTGTATCATTGTTGTCCCATGTGATGTCCAGCGCACAGTTTCTGTGGGATGGTCTAACTCAGAATCAGAACATGCCAGGGCAGAAAGAGCTAGCAGTCCATGTGGAATGAACAGTTCCCTAAAATTGCATACAGAGACATGTCCAACCTGCCCACAGCATCTTCCTCACACTCCATCTGTGTAAAGGAAGAGTTCCAAGGGGCATATCTTCATGCAATTTCTTTGGTCCTTGCAACTCTTGTTTGAGGGAGCACTGTGGCCCTCAGTATGATTTTAATTGGGATCATGGGTTACATTTTTACATGACTGCAGAAAGGTAAGCTGTGACCTAAGCTCTGGTGTGCTATAGACAAAGTCACTCTTTAAATGGGAAAGAAAAAAAAAAAGTTGATTTGAAAGCTAAATGGTGTGCAGAAGACAATTGTTTCTGCAGCCTAACACCTTCATTGTCAGAGCTATTAAAGAGAGACTGCAATATGAGTCAGGAAACACATTAGCCATGGCCTGGTAAATATAAAAATGTATGAGATTAAGGATCTAGTTTTATAGCTTCTGTCATCTTGCCAAGTTGAAAAGCAGTCTAATTGCAATTACTACATGAGATGGTGTTTCTGAATGAGATGGTGTTTCCCCATGCATGCACCACTCCTTGAACAGCAGTGTAACTGTCCTCGGCCTTTTAAAAAGTAGTTCTTTTGTTAATTTCTCAAGCACTAACCTGTGGGGATGAAACACGTATACTTTTTTTTTTTTTTTTAGTTTCAATATATGTTTTGATTAAAAAAAAGAAAAAAAAAAAGTAAATAAATGGAAGGAAAGTGATTAACCATACTTCTCAACAGAAGTATTGTAAATTATTTTCATGCCAAATACTAAAATCATCCTTGTGGGACAAACATTCCTAAGATAACATTGTGTTTTAGTGTATAGCTGTGGAAGGACTACTTTCTACTACTAAGTAGAAAGTAAGTCTTGAAGAGGTCAAGCTACTTTCCTCCAAAATGTTTGCTGTTCTTTTTCTTTGTAGATACTTTTTTAGAATTTCAACAGGAGGTCTGTTGGGGGTTGTATTTTTATTATTTTATTTTATTTTATTTTATTTTATTTTATTTTATTTTATTTTATTTTATTTTATTTTATTTTATTTTATTTTATTTTATTTTATTTTATTTTATTTTAAGCTTTATTAGAATAGTTAAAATATGAAGCCAGACATGCCTAAAAGACCTGAAGTATGAAAAATGGAAGCCCCCGGCACAAAGCTTGTTTTGCTGTGCATTGGGAGTGTTTACCAGGGATATAGATATAACTTATGTGCTGTAATTTTTTATTTCATCTTACTACTCCCTGCTTCCTTGTATTGACAATAAAATCAGGTTCTAAAGCAGTGAAAGGGATATTATTGGCATGACAGAAAATGGTTTTATACTAGCCCCCTGTGCTTCTGGCCTTTAGAAACTGAAGGATAATCAATTCAAAAGCATAAAAGCACAAGGTCATCTCTGGACTGGCCTTGTAGGTTTGTCTTCAATCTTTGCCCTTCCCAGAGCCAATGTCTGGTGTGATTATGCCTCTGGCTGGTACTTCCAGAGTTAGAAACATGCAGTGTGTTGGCCATAGGAAAGTCACAAATGGGCCAGAGACAAAACTGGAGTGAATAGGGATTTACTAGTACTGGGTAACAGCTGTAGGTTTTCATTTGTTTTTCCAAAGTAAGATAACTCTTTTATCCAATTTCTAGCATCTCTTTTTGTTGCTTTCATACCAGTAGCTGTCTGCATTTATAACTCAGATTTGTAAACTTGGGAGGAAAGTGCAATCTTGGGATATCAGCCCTTTGATTAGTGTCTTAAGCCCCTTAAAGTGTCAGCCAACTGCAGCTGTTTTAAAATGAAGGAGACAGAAGCAAACTTGTTAGGGTGTGGGATGAGGAGAAACAAGTGCATATCCATTGGTCCCTTCTGCTTCGTTTTGTCAACTGGCAGTTTTCTTCAAGTGCTTTTTAGGTCAATCCATTGGAACACTTATGCCTAATCTCCAACAGCTTCAAATCCTTACCACTCATATATCAAATGCCTGTGCTACTATATCAGCCTAAAAGCTACTGTAGTACAAAGGAGCCTTGAAAAAAGGGCTGACTCAAATAGCTATGTAATTCCCCGGGGGTTTAATAGCACCTAGCACATTTTTTTCTCTGGTGAGGAAAATACCTCACTGGAATTTTGCAAGAACCTCAACACTCTTGTTTTATATTTCAAAATAGTCCAACATTTAGTGACATTATTGTATTTTATGTTCCTTTACCTAATTTTAAAATAGAATGGAACCTTCTTCTTTGGAGAACCAAAGAAGGCTTTTATGGAGGATTGGAAAATATTTGTTGTTGCACTTGGAACAAGCCCTTATCTTAACTCTTTTGTAACTTGTGAGAAGAGAGTTGGCTTGTCATGTGTTAGTTCAAGTCCTGTATGAAAATTTCAGCTGAGTTTCTGATAAGAATTATTCTTTCTAATTTGATTATCATGCTGACTCTTGTATTTAACGTCTAAGCATTTTATACATTTACATAGCAAAAGACTTACAGAAAAACCTAGCTGAAGGCTTTTTCTGATATTCTTTTGGATGCTACTTTAACATTTTTTGCCACCCCAGAAGTGCAATGTGTTTGTGTAGCTGAGGGTTACAAAAGAATAGGCATGGTTCTTGAGAAACTGAGGAATACTTCTGCAGAAGGTTTCACTCAGCCATCAACCCTAGTTGCTTAACAATGAAGTCCAACCATTGCTTTATCACATCACATAAAATAAATAATACTTTTTTTTCATAAATCTGGGAAATGAATACCAGAAAATGTCATAAAGGTTTTTTTGTTGATGGTATTTTTGTGTTGTTTTTGTTTGTTTGTTTTTGGTATTTGTTTATTGTTTTTTAACTTTGGGGGAAAAAGAAATTTGCAAGTAGTTGTCATTTGTTGATGGACTTTTGAAAGTGACTTGTGACACCTTGAACTGTGGAAGAATTTATATGCTATCTGTTAAATGTCCCCAAAATTTGGATCATTGATGTTATGCTAAATTTTTTAACAATCTTTTAAATTTAATTTTCAGCCATTGGTACTAGAGTATGTAAAATGGACAAGCAAGGTATATTAAAATAATAATAATAATAATAATAATTTAAAAAGTGCTATCTATTCTTCCAAATTCTTCCATTTCTAGAAATAACCCTTCTCATTTTTCATCACTGTCTGCCTTTCTTATGAGACCAGAAGCACAAATGTCAAAGCCATTTAAGATAAGCCTTTCTTGCAGTTATTTCTAAATTGGAGAGAAGAGAGAAACATTGCTAGTCTTTCTGGAAAGAATGTGCTTTTAAGGTTAATTGGACAGCTTTTCAGAATCAAAAGTTTCAGTTCTTTTTTCTGTTTAGTTTCACACCTTTGTATTTCCACCACTTCCCGTAGAATTATTTCTTATCTATACAGGAACTTGAATTTGAGTTAGTCCACTCTAATTGAGGAAATAGTGCATATTAGTACCTGTTTGTGGAGTACATATTCAGGCTGAGCAATCTTAAATTTTATTTATCATGACTTACCTAATATGAGAAAGTTCGTGAAACAATGTTAATATACTTCATTATGTCTTTCTTAACTACATTTTTTATTTTCTTTGCGTTTAGGGCGAACCTGGTTTGCCTGGTGTAGCAGGAGAGAAGGGAGCAGCAGGACTTAAGGTTAGTATTGAAAATGGATTAGAAAAAAAAGCACACGGTACGTGAGTGCATATAGATTACAGTCATGCTTCCCAACTTGTGTTTTTATTCTGACTGGATTTTAATGATCTGCTCACTCCAGTGATCTGTGCTGTAAGAGGCTTTACACATTTCACCATAAAGAAGCATTATCTTCTGCTGTGCATGTATAATTCCAGTCAGTGGCACTGACGCATATGCATCCATTGCCAAGTGAATGTGCCTGCAAGTGTTTGGGAATTTGGGGACCTTTTCAGAAAGGCTTTGTTTATGCTCCTTACAATGTGTCTCAGGCTTCTTTTCAAGAGCTACTGTGGTCAGTTCTTTGATGAATGTCAGAGTTAAGTCTTGAGCCCTGATCCTGCTATTATGGAAGTTAGCAACAAACCGCATTAGGAACATGTCTAGGCCTGTATTTGCTGCATCAAAATGTCTCTTTGCATTTATGTTATTGTTAAACGAATTTTTTTCCTGCTCTTTTAATATTGAACTAGTGAAATAGAACATAAAGCTTATGATAACTTTGTTTAAAAGAAAGCTCAACATGTCCAACACAATGTGATCTGCGGGCCTCCTGGAATGGGTAATGCTAAATTCTAATCCCATCAGCTGCGAGCGTGCATCTTTGGGGCACATGTGCTCCTCAGCTGATTCTGTGCATCACACTGCTGCTGACGGACAGTTAAGGAAGGCTTTTTACATTTACTGACTGGCTGCTTGTCCATCAGGGATGAAAACAAACCATTTGGGAGCATGACCTTTTCTTACTTTGTATACAGAAGAAGCCAAATTGTGGCGGTTGATGCTTAATTCATATTCACAGCTGTAATCTTTGAGTTGCCTAGCGACCACCAGCTATCAGAAGGGGCAAAGATGAGGCAGAGTGCATTTCTGAGCCAAAATCACAGAGATGAGCTGTCAGGGTCATGCTCAGTGTGCAAAAGTGCGTTTGCCATTGAGCCAGTTTCTCAAGCAAGTTATAATTAAAAATAAAGGCTATAAGCCATCTTTTTGTTACACAGAATGTCAGGAGCAATAAAGACTCATTGCTTTGAATCAATCATGAATTATATCGAGACACTTAAGGCTTTCTGTTTCTCACATGGAGCCTTCTAAGCCATTAATAGAATCATAAGACTTTTCCCTCACATTCAACCTTTGGATTTTTCCTTCATTTATTCCCAAAATAAGGGAATACATGCAGAAGTCATTTCTGTCACAATAGGCCATCCCACAAACATATATGCCTGTTTGTCAGGGTTTAATCTAGAACAAAGGAGGAAGAAAACTTAAAAAACAAAACAAAAAACTTTTCATGCAAAAAAATTAATCTTTTAAAATTATGTCAAAAATGTATTGTCTGTTGAGTTCTACTAAATTGACTTATCATTTATAGAAGATTTATTTGGATTTTGTCATTTGAAACAGTGTCATCAATAGTGACATAACAATAATATTAACATTTCAAATTTTGCTCATGTTAGTAACTTATGACTTCTCTGCTCCACTTACTTCTATCAGGGTGACCCTGGAGAGAGAGGAGAAAAGGTAAGGCATATTTTGCTTCTTTTGTTGTTATGTTTTTTGAGGACCGTCACTGCACTGTTTCTGAGTTTACAAAAAATGAATGCAGCTACAGCCTACATCTTGAGACTCATTGTGCAGCTTTTGCTAATGTCAAATAATACTAATACAAGTTACTCCTCCTGGGAATACTGTGGTGGGATTTCTCATGGAGAGCAGTGGTCATGTGTTAAAGGCTGCACTGTTGAGCAACACTGCACCTAACCATTATTGTTAGCATCAGAAGAAGATGAGTTTGTTAGAATAAATGCAAATGCCAAAGATTACTTGTAACTTGGTTTTGATGCTCTGTTACCTGTGGGGAGTAAAACAATTAGGTAACAGACTGATAATTACACAGACTCCACAAGACATATGGCCATGCAGAGAGGAGACAAGCTCCATGCTGCAAAATGTGAGTGCAATTCTCCCCTTTCAGGTGAAGTTGCTGGTAGGAGCACCCATGTTAGAGTAAATGCTGAGTGTGAGTCAAGCCTCTGCATCTCTGCAAGGACAGTCTGAGAAACGCTGTAAGCCTTGTTTTGAGCAGGAATCTGCACACAGGCTCATCTCCTGTCAGTAAACTGATGCATGCTTTTTTAAAAAGGAAGCTGCTTGTATTCAGGTGCTATTTGCTCTTGAGAAATGCTTGCCTGTACAGCTTCAATTTGCAGCTGCAATTAAATTTCACTTTCAGATCTGTGTAAATCCATGTAGTAGCAGCTGCAAGCATGCTTTGAAAAGGCAATTCACATACAAGAATATCATAAAATTAATCCAGGGAAGTCTTGAAAGTGTATACCCCACGTATAGAAGTATATAATTGGGAATCTCTTCATGAAATCATTACTTTTTGTTAAAATTGTGTTTTTAGGGGAACTCCAGGGATCCTTTGTTTGCTTTCAGTTACAAAGGGAATATAACAACAAATTCTAATATATTCTGGATTTCTGTTACTTACAATCATTATGTTTCCCTGTAGTCATCTATTGTCTTTCCCTAAAAAAAAGTAACTGTAAATGTCCTCTATGTGCTTCATCATGTCAAATGGACTTGGAATATCATTCCTAGCAGTAACTATTGCATGTTTCATCATGCCCTTAATTAGAGAGTTGCTTGACTGTTAGCTAGCTCCCCTTGTGTTAGTGACTGCGGTATACAAAACTTTCTCTGTTACAAGTCCTCTGAATGGAATTTTACATTAAGGTTTTCAGAGCAATATAACAGGTGTTGAATTAGTATTGTTATTTGAATATTACTACTGATTATCTGACAAAGACCTAGAGGAATGTTTTTAGCGTATTTAGAGTCAATATTTATCAATACTTTTGGCATTTAAAATGTTTCTTGCACTCAAGTCCCACAGACATTTTTGGACTAGATCTTCACATATAGCAGACCTTTTCATGTACTCTGGTCTTACTATATGGCTGAATTAAAAATAAAGAGTATTCTTATAGATAAAAATTTTGAAGTGTTTCTTTAAAAAGTTGTTTTTAAAGCAGGGAATGTCTACCCAGTCATAAAGAATTTCTCTGAATATCTTTTTTTTTTTTTTTAATAATAAACAATATATAGAATTTATGTAGAGATAACCACCATTTTGGTGGCTGTTTGAACGAGTGGAATTAGAAGTTTTTCTGGTTCATGAATCATTCATGGAAGTACTTCAAACTCAGAGTTTATACCATACATCATTTGAGAATCCTAACACTAAGTAATTGGGTAACTGTGAACTGAATTTGATAAGGTGTGTTTAGGTGAGTATCTCTGTTGGGAAAAAAAATATGTACTGGTAATTCAAAATGTTGAACCATCATGAAATCATTCCTTTGTTGCTAAACCATGATGAATTGGGCAAGTCCGTTGGCTATACCAACAGAAAGATAGTTATTTGATAGTTTATGTGTTTCTGAAAATCTGTGAAAGGTTTATAGAGAAGACTATATTCAAGCAACAGATGTAGCAGCTATAAAACCCACACTTCCTGACCATGTCATAGAGAGATTGACTACCTGATTAACAGAATTAGCTTCCTAATCATGGTTGAATGCTGACTCCTCTCTGCATGCTGTGTGCTTACATAAAATCATTAATAAAATACATTTATTTTAATTACAGGGTGATGCTGGAGAAAATGGACCAAAGGGTGACACAGGAGAAAAGGTATACTTTGTATCGATAGAGAATAAAATGTGGTGTTGGCATGCTTCAGTCTAAACAACTAATGAAAATAATAATTTGATCAAAAGGAAAATGCATTTTAAACTTCCTTGTAAATATGTTGAACATCTGACTGGGTTCATTCTTATGAACAGCAGAAAAAAGGTCACTGTTCTGCCCAATTAAGTACAAAATTCCTGACTTTATGCAGAAACAGCTTTAGTACAGAATATATCAGCATCAGGACTCCTCTTAGCTGATACGTGCAATGTACAGAAACTTTGGATACAACCTGCAAGACTGTTGGTATTGTGTCTGGTAAATTACATCCATTTCAGATATATCCTAGCAGTTCACATTTCCCACTCTCAGTTACCTGTGAAGAAAGGGACTAAACCAGTATGGTATCATGGTAGCTAACTTCCTTCCAAGCAACCAGCTGGACAAATGAGAGTTGAATATAAAAACTACATTTTATATTTTTTTAACAGGTGATATCAGCAATAATGTCACTTAATACCTTAGTTCACTGCTGCAAAGTACCAACAGGTAGTAGTCACTGTAGAGTAGAAGTTGTTAAAATTATATATATATTTTTTTTTTTCTTTTGCTTTATTTTATGTGAGGCTTATTCTGTATCTCTACACAAAAGATCAAAATTGAACTTGAGTTTTTAAATGTGTTTTATATATACAAGTCAAGAGTCTTTATTTTAGCAGTCAGAACAAAGCCTGTGGAGCACAGAAAGAAGGGTCTGTCATAATGGTCTCCTCTACCCACATAATCTTACCTATTTATGATGTATCCTTTTGAGTAGATGTTGTATAATGCTTATTACCACTAGTTTGGAACTCATATGCTTCTAAAAACATTCAGTTCATCCTATACTTGGGCAGAAGCACAAAAATTTATTGTGTCCTTCTCATTCTCCCCTGCCCCGCATGTTTAATTGCATAACCAACTCAGATCAGAGTGTACTGCAAGGAGATGTTTATGATAGATTTATCAAAATGCTGGTAAGGAATGCGTGCCAATTTCTCAGGCCCTATAATTTGGAAACAGTATTCATGAACACAAAGATATTATAGGGCATATTCTAAAATCAGATCTTAAAAATAGTCATTAGGTTTAAGAATACCCAAGTTCTTTCATTTCAAGAGTTCATTTAAATAATACTTCATTTGCAGTCCTGTTTATTAGTCCAGACTAAAATCTCAAAAACCTTATTTAGTTACATACACAGGGTATTCCAATAAAGTCTTCTTAATCCACTTTCATGAGATTTAAGAGCATAATCTCTAGGCAAATATGAGATTTTTATTCAGACATAGTCTGGCAGCAAGTAAACAGGAAGTTTATAATCAACCTGGGCAGTCGAGTGTAGCTTTCTTTGTTGCTTTGCTATTTTATCAACTGTGAGAGTAAGCCTATCCGTTAATACGCCTGTGATGCACTGTCTGCAGTGCATGCTTCTCCTTGCTTGGGACCTTGTTTAATGAAAATAAAAAAGAAAATATGTCCCGCTCTTCTAGTGGGAGATCCTTTCTTCATGAGTATAGTTTTTTGTAACATTTCTGTATTTAATCAGTTTGGGATCAGCTTGTGGAAAGTGTAGGTCATCAGGAGATTTCCTATACTTCAGTATCTAAAGAAATTTCAATATATTTGTTGGACTTCACAGTACAGAAGTCTCCCATCTCCTCAAGCTATTTTTATAAGTTTCAGAGGTGGTGTGGTGACATGGAAATACATGTGCATGCTGTTTGCATGGAGTGCATTGCTCTAATAGTGGTGGGCTGGCATCCACTGCGTGAATTCTTAGGACAGAATACGCAAAACTGTGGCTTAGTTAACATTTTTTCTCCCCATTTTTCTTGCCTGCTACGCAAAGTGCCACTCAAAAAAATATCCAGATCTTGTAGGAGAGCTGCAGCTTAATGTTTCCAAAAGATATCTCTGCAAACAGCACTTTGCTAGGGAGCTTAGAAGGATGTATTTTGACAGATAATATAGGAACAAGAATTAAACATGGTGTCATTACATTACATTTGCACTGCTTAGCAAGGATTGTGTTCTTTCCTGCTGTTCATCGTAGGGGAAAGATTTTGCTACATGATCATTGAATATAATTCAGGCATGAATTTGCCTAGCAATTATTAATCATGCTAGTGATAGAGGAACTAAGAATGTCTATTACAGCCAGATTTAATTAATATGTTCACAAAGCCTTGATTTTTTTTTCCCTGCATATCTTTTTCTTTCTTGTTTTCATTTTCTTTTTTCAGTTGCCATGATCATCTCAAAGAGTTATATTTACTGGACTGTTCTGCTATAATGCAGAGCATCAGAGTAGCACAGTGGCATTCCCTTTGTGTTTCCTCTGGCTATTTTCTACTGGGGCAAGAGTTTAACATAGAAAACCATACTTTTTTTGTTGTCTTAAAAGAAGCAGGTGGAATCAAGTCCCAGCAAATTTCACAGCCCAGCCTTATTAACGCATTATGGCTTACACATGTCTTCTGATATATTTTTTCCCTACTACACAACTTATGCCTTGTATTTGGGTAGCTCTGAAATGTCTGGGGCATGTGTTCCATTATGGAACTTCACTACCAGATGAAAATTGACAGTTTTTGCCAGCTGAACACCTGCGGAGAGGAGTTCATGACTTACTAAGTATCCATTCATAAATAAACTTTTTAAGAGAACTACTGGAGTTATTGTTCAGAGATGAGATAAGGCTAGTACTGGTTCAGTTCTCAGCTGTTCAACCACTTACATGTATGTGCCTTCCTTGGTCAGTAAACAAGACATTTTATATAAGTAAATGCAGAGTCTATTACACTAAATTATCATGCCACATGTTTAAGAGATTTAATTCATAGAAATGTAAAAGCATTTCTTTAAAATATTAAGTGATGTTTCTGTGAATATTTATATATTCACACTAAATATTTATTAGCATGGTGAGAGAGGTCAGGTGGCAACAGTTTCAGACTTGGTTTTAGGAATTGGCTCCTATTTGTGCAATTAGTATAAGTTTTCTTTCTGCCCAATAGATCTCAGAAACACAGGCTTGGGTACATACTTCTTGACCTGTGATTTAAAAAGGAAACCGACTTCGCTGAGTAGTCCTACTTTGAAGACAGTGCCAATGCCAGACTTGAGTTCTTATTCCTGCTTTTCTATTGTAGCCTTGGCTTCTGGAAATTACCAAGTATCTTTCTTGTGTGTGCGTGTTCCCCTGCTAAAGTTTCTTCATTTCTAAGCTGTCTGACTCATCAGAGAACTGAGAACATGCTGTGCCGTATATTTTTCTTTAATCCCATATTAATTTTCATTCTTATGTGAAGGTGGATTATAAATACTTTATAAATACTCTTATCTCCCCCATATCCATCATTATCCTTTAAAATGTTTAACTTGTGAATGTCTCTTACCAGTTGCTTTGCCAGTTTATAGCTATAAAAAGTCCTTGAAGCTTTGCAGTTGTACATGCTTGTAAGGGATATCAGCTGTATCACTCATGCATGTCTGTCAAGATGAGGCAGCTCAGGTTTCCAGACATGAATCAACCCTTCATAAAACTGACTTTTTTTTTTTTTTTTCTTCACACATGAGAGCACTGTGGTAACTGTGTAGAGGAAATCTATTTTTCTTCTTCAAAAAGTAGTGAACACGTTACATGGTACCATTTAATTTTATTACACTGTTAAAAATATATATATATACCTAAAACAAATTTTAAACTATGGCATTCCCAAAATGCTTCCTCCAGCTTCACTGAACCACCAGGAATAGATACTCTGCTTAAACATCTTCAAAGTGGATTACACTACTGGCTCCTGTTCTACCTATGTAAATCACCAACAGGCTGTTGAGGAGCCTGCAGTTGCTGCTGTGTAGCAACCTGTTATTTTCAATGAACAATCCCAATTTATTTTGAGTAACAAATAATGAGGCAGTTCTTCAAATAAAAGCAATCTAGCCATCTTCAACAGCCTGTATTTTGACTAGCAATTTTTTTCCTTAGTTTAGCTTTTTCCATATTTTTGGCATGCCATTTAAGAAAAAAATGCAGCAAATGTGTACACAATAATTTTAAGGATCCTGTAGCAGTTACACAAAATGAACTGGGAGCTAAAATCTTCCCTACTGGGTCACTTGCCAATTCTCTGACTGTGTGTGTATCACTGCCTATCAAGTCCAATAACACAGGAGAACTCTTTTTGAATGCAAGATGTTTCTTCAGAACAGAATTTTTTCCTGAATTCGTAAATTACTGTAGCCATCTTATCCTGTAATGTACAACACTTAACTGCATTGAACTATCAGTTTAAATAGGCTGAAGAGCTGTGGAAATTAAGCTATGACCTGTCCTGATGGTCACTGTTTTTTCAAGGCTTACCTTCATTAGCACACAAAGCTTCGTCAGTCGAGACCTGATACTTGCCGTCTGCAGAACCAGGTCAAAAAGATCACTTATACACTTTGTAAATGGCAGTAAATGATTTTTAATGTATACCAGCAATTTAGAAATGCCAAACTATGTTCCATCTCCTGGCTTTATGAAGCACATTTATACAAAATCTGCAATTATTGCATCTACATTACTGGTTGTGAAATTTGAGGTTAATTATTGCTGTTTGAAACTAACTCTGTCCAAATGTTCTTTTAAATAATACTGCTTCTTTTCTGAATCATTTTGATTTAATTTCAATGGATAAATTTCTATGTAGCATCACAGAAAATTGGTACTCTTGCTATACAGTTATTTTGCTACATAATCTTGCTATAACCTTGCATATTTTGCTGTATCTCTTTCCTTAAAAAAAAAAAAAAATGTATATGTAATAAGTATGATTGTTTCTTGTGGATTTTCTGTCAGGGTGACCCTGGTTCATCTGCTGCAGGAATTAAGGTAATTTAATGTTTAAAGCAGTTGCACGGGAAGAAGTGGGGTGGCTGGTCTGTGTTACTTTGTACTGTCACAACTGTTTCAGGTACCATTAATGTTATGATTTTCCCCAACCTTATTTTTAATTCATTTTGTCAGATTTCATGCCTTTCATATATTTTCTTTTAGGGTGAACCTGGTGAATCTGGGCGACCTGGACAAAAGGTATAAATTGGAAATTCTTGTGTCTTTTTTTCTTCACTGTCAGATTTGTGATAAAACTTGTTATGCAGATGTTAGCAGTGACATTTACCTCTACTAGGATAATCCCAAGGCTTTACAATTTAACAGCCTAAGACTTGTACAATTGTTTTTTTATATGGTCATTTTGTATTTTAAAAAGCACAGGAATGATACTAATTAGCATGAAAGGCAATATTAGAATAACCCACTTCCTCTTCTAGTGACAGAGCACTTCTTGTATTGAAAGCTTACGCAATTGCAGCTGGTGAGACTAACAAAGAATGGCTCTGCTACTTGAATGATCACAAGTTAACCTTGCATGTTTGACTGAATATTAACCTTCAGATTATGGGACATTATTACATCTCATTAAGAAGAAAATAAATGCTGACTAGAATCCCTTTTCCATGTACTTGTAAGAGGAATCAAACTATCAGAGATATGCAATGGCTAATGCTGCTTCATTCTTCCTTCCTGAGGAAGAAATTCCCCTGGGTGCCATGTAGCCAAGGCTGGTTATTTTATTTTATTTTATCTTTTTGCAAGTAAAGATCCAGCAGGAGCTGTATTGACTCTGTGCTGCATGAGGCCCTATGAAGCTGGGGAATTTCCCCTTTGAATCTACAGTCCATCAAACATAGTGAATGCTGTGCCTTCGGCTGCCTTTCAGGAGAGTAGGAGGCAGGTCCTGCTGGGAGAAATGGTGAAAGGGCAAAGAGAAGAGACAATGAGGGAACCAGATTTTTGCTTTGCAGTACTTGTTTCCCTCTGGAGCCTTCAGCACCGTTCTTGCGTCTTATAACTGAAAATCACCCACTGCTGCCAGAGTGGAGCAAAGCCCAGCTGAAGGTTGAGTGAGCAGGTATTCCAGCCAGCCAGCCAGCCAAGAGCTAAAATTCTATATGGTGAATGACAGTACAGCTGTTTCTAATACTCAGGGCCTTTACGTGACTAAGCAAAACCCCTGAACATACATTAATGTAAAATGAGAAGTAGAGTCTTTTTGTTTGAGAAATATTAATTGTCATCAATTATAACAGACTAAACAAAGACTATTATGGTTGCAAATGCAGTTCTTTAGTAAAATGCAGTTTTAATTAGAGAAAGTAATCATACTAGTTTAAAGCTATCTAATCTGTGGAATCATTAAGCGTGTGCGTTCTGCACTGTGTGCTCTGCTTGGGTAATAAACTAGAAAATGCACTTAAGAGCCTGTTGAGATTCATCTTCTCATTAGCTGGCTGCCATGGAGGTAAAAGCAGCAGTGATTTATCAGCAGGCTCCTGCATCTCAGTCCCCAGGCACTCAGGTTTGATCTCGTTTATGTAATATAGATAAGTGAGAGGCATGCAGTTCAGACTTTGTATAGTCTCAGCTTGTTGTTCGCACCAAAGGGGGCTTAATGCATTCTTTCCACATCACCTCACAAACTCCCAATATGCCACCTCCCTGTGCCCAGCCAGGGAGCTCCCATAATACACAGCAGCTCCCATAATACGCTCTCTCAGAGTGCCTCGTCCAGCCAGGTGTCCCACATCTGCCATCCTGCCCCTGTTCAGCAGGAACTTGCTCACCCCACCAGAGGCTGGGGGTAGCCTTTTCTCAAACAGACGTATGTCTGTGCCCCCTACATCGCCTCTCTTCTTCATCCCCTACCGTGCTCCATTCCTATTTCCTTCCTGGATCTTCCTTCTTTATATATTACTTCTTCCTCTTCTTCCATTTACTCCTTATCCATCTTCTAAGAACAGATATATATTGAGCTGTCCACCTGAACATTATTTACACGAGATGAGGTGTGATGGTGTCTGAATGGCCTGACAAGGCTGTTGTGTGCCATATGTTGTATTGCAGAGGCGATAGAACAACCTGCCCTGCCAACCCTAACATTATGAGGTGGATTTAGTGTACAGCCTCTGTTTCTTCAAATGTCATTGTTCTCTTTAATCATACTCACATATTTTGTATTATGAAAGGTCCAGAAAATAAAATGTTATGCATCATCTACGATACTAATTTTAATGAAGCGTTAATGGTTTCATTGTTCTACATTTTTTCCATCTTTGAGGGGCATCTTAATTGGTTTAGAGTACTGTGAAGTTGAAGTGGCCTTGCTGGATCCTCTCTGCTTGTTACATGTAGTTCCCTAGGGGTTAGCTCTGTCCCAAGACTAAACAGTGACCTACTGCAGCAATATTAATAGATTTATCAGTTCTAATTATTCAAATGCTGAGCTTAGAAGTGAAACTTAGTGCTTCACAGTTGGATGAGGGTAGGTCATATTAGCTGTGTGACATGTATGGCTACTCAGGTAAGAAAGTGAAAGATGAAGAGAGGTTTTGTAGCTAGCATTTTGTCAGGATTGAGTGTAATGGAGACTGTTTAATGGATTATTCTTTTGCAAGAGTGACAACCCATTTCCTGCTTTAGAAAGTGTTAGGCAATAAACCAAGAGCTAGAGTCCACTCTTTCATCTCATTTTATAGTTAATATTTTCAGACTGGATTCTTCCCTGTGCTTTTAGGCAGTATGAATACTTAAAATGTTGGAGTGACTGAAATGGACAAAGAAGCTGTTATCAGATCCAGCTATAACATGTAAAAATTACTCCATTTGGTAAAACAATTTGCAGACCCTCTATTGTGTTTTTCAGCAGTGTTTTTTGTGGCAGAATGTAATTTTATTATTAGTGCTTCAAGTCTGGTTAATATTATTGCCTCAAAGTGTTTTGGGGTACCGTAGTCTGAGGAACATCTGTATGCATGTGGGGTTTTTTTTTGAGTATATACATGCATACATATCTGTATAGAGAAGTGAATACATGGAAGTATATATGTATGTGTATACACACATACAAAATGTTTTAATAGCAAAATCTGTATGAATCAGCCCAAACCACAGAGCAGAAATCTGGATTTCTGTAAAGCTCAAGAGTGTACAAAATCTGGAATATAGTTCAACTTGTTATAAAGGTAAAAGTTGGCTTCAGAGTTCAGACATGAGCTTCTAGAAAGTTCAGGGAATATTGAGATCCAATGTGCTGGTTTGAATCCACATGTGTAATAAAATAAAGTCTACAGCCTTTAAAATAATGTTTTCTTCACATGTTATTGCTATCTTTTTTGTTGTTGTTCATCATTTTTATTTCCCTAGACAACATCTTTCTATTTAGCTGATACCTCAAAATCCCCATGTGTGAGAATGTTGTAGTAGGCTTTCTTGTCTTAGACTAATATCAACTTCATTTCAAAATAAATGCATTCAGCTTTCTATTCTTGTTAACAATTTACCCTTGCAAATGCTGTATTATAGGTCATTTTATTGCAATTTTAAATAAGTAAGGCATTTCTGGGTAAAGCTGTAGAAGGTTATATTCCTGCTATCCTTCATGACACCGTATATATTCAGAGATAAATACCAAGCACTGAAATGATGCAGCAGATAGGTCTATAAAAATGATGGTGCAGTTGTAATTAGGCAGTCCTGCTTGAATTGCACAATTTAAACCTGAATTACTTTCTAGCTAAATCAGATAGTTATGCAGCACAATATCTATCTCAGAGTTGAAAATGGAACAGAATTAAACATCTGTTGTAAGTATGGAACTTAAATGGCAGTGTGTAAAATAAACCAGTGCTGCTTGTTTTCCTCTCCTTTGGTGAAGGCTAACGAGAATTCATTTTTGTGTGTGAGGTTTTTTTTGGGGGGGATTTTTTTTTTCTGACATGGATTTTAGATGTGGGTGTTATCATAGCATCAGAGGTTCCCAGAAGATATTTTTGTTCCTAAATGTACATTAGGACAGTCACATTAAATCATTCATTTTGAAAATATCAGAATATCAGCCCTGCCTGAAATGACTAGCAGTCATCTATGCTCTTTTATCTTGCTGCAGAATATACAGAGGTGTTCGCTGGATAGTGACCATAACCAAATAATGTCTGTAATATTATGCAATTTTCCTGTGTAGGGTGAACCAGGTCTTCCTGGGCTTCCTGGACTCCCTGGGATAAAGGTAAATAAACTGTAGTCTCTGTTGTATTTAGGGGTCATCACAAAGAGGGGCGGGACTGCAAGGATTTTGTTAAAGTGAACTTATTGTGCTTGTACTGTTATCACCTTCTGAGTCTCTGGTATTGAACTGAGGATTGTCACAGGCAGGTTTTGCACTGAATAATTGTTTAAGGAATCAAACAATATCTTATATTAAAATGTGAAGTAGACCATTGCCCATCTAGGAAATAAAGATTCCACTGCTTAAATATATATATATATATATATATATATATATATATATATATATATACACATATAAACATATATATATAATAGCTTTTATATTTCTGTACAATGGAAGAGACTTGTTATTTGTGACATTGTCATTGTCACAAAGTTTTACTCGGTTTCCATTTTGATGGGTACTTTCCTGTAGCAGTAGACTTACTGAATTTACTAAGCCTCCAGCCAGAAAACTGCATTCATTACACACAGGCTGTAGAGAACTGACTCTGTCAACAAGAATACTCTGTGCTCCATTACACAGTAGTGATCTCCACTGACAAGTCAAAATGTTTTAATAAGATTCTATTCAGTATTAGCTACAGACCCTGACGTAATACCTGGTTTAGCTCCTGGCTTCCAGTTTGTCTGGGATCTTTAGGTAAGTTGATCCAAAAGACGTGGTTGATTTAGCTCTAGCATAAGTGGTTGCACAGGGAGTTGCAGACACTTGCACAGTTTGAACTGTAAACCTATAATGCTGCACGAAGTGACTGGATTTACATCCTGAGTGAGTGCTTGTTAGATTGTGGTAAAGATTCTTCTTTCAGAGAAGAAAATCTCTGAAATTTTCTCTTTGCATTCCAGTGTGGGCTTGTGCGTATCTCAGTAGGTAGTTTATAACTCTTCTCCAGTAAAAAGGGGGATAAACCAAAGGCCAAGCTCTTGTCCATTTTGGTAGGATTCAGGATTATCTCAAGGAATGTAACATGTGCAGTGGTTTTCTCAAGGGACTTGTGAATCGCCACACCATTCAAGCATAATGTCCTTTCTCTGTTGCTAGTGAATTATGGGAAAAATTGAAAGTGCTTATTAAAGTTTGTATGTTATCATACCTGAAAATGTAGTTCCCAGGGAGGTCATTCATTTTCTGCAGGAAAGAAACCCACATTGACTGATGAAGATCACGTAGGAGCTGAGTCCTTCATGTAACGAAATTCTGTTTTCATAAACAGCTTTGACAGAAATCCATGGTCTGTTTGATTTAATAGTGAGCAAAGAGGTAGCTCAGCTGGAGGTCAATGCCAGCATCCTGGGATCACTTGCCAAAACCAGCTGAGGTTGTATTATGGCAGGTCTGTGTGGATTCCATGTTCGTACAGACCATGCATGTCCACAAATATCATCAGCAAGGAAATTACAAAAGTTTAAATTTCTGATCTGGGAATATCATTGCTGTTATTTTTGGTTGTTGTTGTTGTCGTTGATGATAAGAACGGCTCAAAAGAGTGGCTTTCAGATTCACCTAAAAGGCAAAACATGAAATGAAAAGTCTTCTACAGAATTGTCTATTGAGGTCCCTTGCAGCTAAAATACATTAGGGATGTCACTGCACTTTTTTTGTCTTTCTTCAGTCCTCTATAATTGGAGTTATTACAGGATGTTCTCAAAGTCTGTGTCTTCCTGTGATGTTCTAGAAATTAGCACTTTTTGTTTGTTTTCTGCTCAAGCAGTTTTGAACTTGCTCTAGGTGGCAAGTGCTTCTGAAGTGCATTCACCTGTAGGTGAATGGGTTTAGCCTAAACCTCTGCTCCCCAGCCAAGTAGCCAAGGAATGGGGACAATTTATCCATTGATTTATTTGCCTGGAAATTAAGTAAATAAATAGTGAACATTTTTTTTTTCCCATTTGTTATACAGTATCAAGTAATTTTGAGCGAACAAGCTAGCTGTCTGAGGATCATGTTTAGAGAGTTTTCATGTTCTTAAATGCTATGGAATTGTTGGATTCTGACAAACCGATGCATACAGAATCCTTCAAGACACAGGAGAAAGAGCCAAGAGAGGACTCCAAGTTGCTTAATTTTCAAAGAATTTCCTTTTCTTTATAGTTCTTCTATGTAGAAAAAAGATGAGCAAGACACTGGGGTGTTCTGTGCACAGGGAACTCTTGTATGTAGTTCTTCCGGTGTTAGGTATTCATCCTATAACTATCATGAAAGGAATTGAAGTCTTCTTTTCTTCTCCTAAAGCTATGAGTTAAACTACAAATTTGCTTTCTTGTGAGTTAATCTCTCTACAGTGGCAGGCTGCAATATGAAATGCTTTAGGTAACTATACACGTAGATAGCACTCCTTACAAATGTTAAACCAGCCTGTAAAAACAATACCACGGCAGTCAGAGAACCATATCTTTCCAGCTAAATCTCATCTTTCTTTTCATGGCTGAAGAAAATTCCCAAGGCATCCATTCCAGTATCCCTGAAGGCATAGCCAGGCTACTTAAAGGATTAATAAATATTAATCACTGGAAAGTTTCAACTTCTTGTAATGCCATTTCTATTAATTAATCAGTATATGTTCCCAGAAATCTGTTAGACCTTGGTTTAACATGATATCGGGGCCTGAATGGACTGCAATACGGGATGGACATGCAAGTATCATACCTGAATTCAGAGTATGCAGTGGGGTTGTTGTTAATTATTTTTCTAGACTCATTCACTGTGCCCATGCGGATGTTTTGGGAGTTCTTCCTGTTCTTTTTCTTTCTCTCAACATTGTCAGTTGGTGCCATGGAGGAAACACAAGTGCAGTCAGTTATTTCCAAGACAGTGATGAAGCTGTCTGTGACATGCTGGAGAAGTGTTTCTCAAGCACCTGTTGCTGTTTAGGAATGGCTGGAAACTTAATGAGCCTCTGAATGTGTTCCACCATGTCATTTGGGAAGTGAGTAAGGCACCTAAACACAGAATATTAACTCATGGCTCTGATATCCCCCAACTGACGCCACGTAGATGCAGAATACTTTCGATGAAACACAAACTTCATATACCTGTTTTATCTCATAATTTTATGGGATGATACGTACATAGCAGTACTGCCTTACTGTAATGGAAATAATGCATACCCATATTATTTGTACCATCAGACATCTCTCAAATCCATTGTCTTGCATTTTCTGGAATTTGTCAGTGCAATCCTCAACTTCAACAAGACACAAACTTTTCTCAATAACAGCATTTTGTGCAGCATTTCTGGGTTTTCATCAGCATTTCTGGGATTTCTCTCCCCTCCATTTTTAAAACAATACAGAAGCAAAGCTCATGACCGCAACTGAGCTTTTATTCTGTAGTGTTCAAGAAAACTGTTGAATGATTTGGCACAAGAAAAGAAAGCCTTCCTAGTCCTTCTGCTTTTGTGATGTGGGGAAAGTTTCCTGCGCTTTCAAATCTTGCAAAATTGGCTGATTCAATAGACTTGCCAGTATGCAGCCATTTTTATCTTTTTGTACTTCAGACTGACTTAACTGGCACTGTAGCTGTTTTCAGTAGAACCTTGGATAAGTATGTGGGAATATTCTTGGATAAGAATATGGAATTTGATTATTATTTTTTTTTATGAAAAGCGGTTCTTATTTTGATTTGTTCTGTACTTTAATGAATGAATTAATTAATTTATTTATTTTTACTTCTTCATATGCAAAGAGCTCATCCTTTGACTTTCCTAATTCCATGGGAAGACTGCAGAACTTGCTACTCCATAGAACTTTTTTATTTTATTTTTTTTTTTTTAAGTTCTAGTAGAATTGATACTCCTTTCATCCAGTGGCTTCTGATACAAAAGAAGACTTCCAGAGAAAAAGAAAGACAGAATTTTGAAGCTGGGTGCATAGAAGTTTGTCTCCTAAAGCCATTTAAACTCTTAAGAAAAGAAAGTGACTGTGTTGTTGAAGCTCAAGTGTTCTTGCTTTTCCTTTCAGCATCTGGTAGCAAAATGAAATCTAAAGTAAATGTCCGTTTCAGATGTTTAATTCTGGGGTCAATGCCATTCACCACACAGATAAAAGTTCTTCAAACTTCCCTTTTACCCCAGGAGTTTCTAGGAAGTCTGAGCTTCCCTAATGTTTAGGGGTTTATTTCATTTTCTTTTTGTAGAGGATCTGTATTTCTATTCTTCTTCCTGTTTTTCTTCATTGTCAATGAATGTTACCACGAAACCTTATGCCTCTCTTTCCATTATTTCTGGGGCTTAGTCTTGCTTAGTCTTCAATTCATTTTATCTTATAGATTGCCATAATCAGAACCTTCTAGCCTGAATGTGGGAGCTGGAAGAGGCCAATTGACCTTGTGATAGCCATTTCTGAATCCTAGGAGTGGAGATGTACTGAACACGTTAATTACAGCAGTTGAAAATTGTGGGAATTCTACTGGAAACTCAGCTCTATTGAAAATACCCTGATATGTACTTTCCTTAGCTGATACATATATTGAAATATTCAAATGTCAACTAATTTCCAGCCTTCCATCACTCATATAAAGTGTTCTCAAGAGTGGGTTGTATGAGTAGAAAAAACAACGTGCAGGACAAACAATGTTGGTTAAATACTGAAAAGTGGAATGTAATGATGCATGCTTTGGGTAAAAATGGGAAAGAGCCTAAAAATAGGATTTAGTACCTGCACTTGGAAGCCTGGCTTTCAAAGGTAGCTCCATGCATGGGTAGATTTATTTTTTTGGGGAAAAAAAAAAAAAAAAAAAAAAAAAAAAAGATACAGTTGTGCCACTAACTTTGAGTATTTATTTTCCAGAGTGGAACTGTATGTATGAATATGTATTTGTATGCAAGTAGCTACACATCTAGCATTGTTCACTCCGGTTTCTGTATGATTTGGCAGTAATCGCTTGCATAGGGTAGACATGTAATTTTCCAGACTTAATTATGAGAATCAAGGCCAGAAAATGAAATCATTAACATTGGATGGTATGCATGTGTCAGGAGTATTTACTTGGGCATTCTTTGGGATATATGCAGTTCTTATTAATCCATCAGAAACTATATCCTCCAAATCATGAAAGCTCCTATTTTCTTTCTTGGAAAAGTCTAAAGCATAAGTAACTGAAATACAGGATGCTATTTGCCCTAAAGTTATTACTAGTTGTAAGATTAAGCTTGTAAAGATCTATTTCACGGGATCTGCTTTATTATATAGTTCAATTTTTCTTTCTGCTGACAAAAAATCAATCCAAATCCAAAGTTTGAATGCAACTGAATAATCTGAAAGCCCTATATTTTGTTGCATTTGGAAATGAAGTATTTTATCAGGCACAAAATTATTTCTGCACTTCAAATATACAATTTTAGTTGGTCAGAAATGATTGCACGCAATAAAGTTCTTTATTTTTAATAGCAGCAACAAATAATTCCTTAGACTTGTAATCTAACTTTTTTCTAAAGAAAACAGTTTGGGGCCAGGCTCTAATAATTTAGCAGATCAGTCATCGCAAAGAATTAAAAATGAGGTGCTCATTACAACAAGTGTTTTTATTCTAATCCTCAAAAGTAGGTACCATGCTGACTTGAATTATAATTAGCCTTTAAGTAGGAAGTCCTTGATATGACTAATGCATGCAGAATTAATCAGACTTATTGCTGTAGAATTATTCCCTTAGTGCCCTTCCAAAGCAGCATATGTTCCAAGCAGGCAGAACTTAAAAACGATGAGAAAATTAGGCTCACTAAAAAGCAATAAATGTCATACAAAGTAGGGTTAGTTGTGAAGCTTCAAGGTTTTAGACAGGTTTTAAGGTAGTACATTGTGCTTCTTTAAATGAATCATAAAGGCTAAACATGCATTTGGAAATTCAAAACGAGAATTGTTTCTCTAAGTTTAGAGTGTGTAAAGATATTGTTTCAAATGTGACGAGTGAGGCAGACAACCTGCTTAACTGGCCATTTCTTGAGCCAATTCTGAGTTGGTATGAAAAGCACTAACAAAGACATTACAAACTGGAGTTGTTTTTTTATCAGATTTCCTTTTACCTTGCTCATTTCCTTCTTATGAACAGAATACTGTAGTCCTCCTGAGAGTGAAGTTCCCATGGACTTGAGGCTATATATAAGTCCCTCTAATGCCCTGTTCAGTGAGCAAGTATAAGGTGCTGTTCTCTGTCTAAAGCAGGCTGAGCTTCTGAGGCTTTGCTTCACTGGAACTGAGTGCCCCCGACTCCCTGAGCAGATGCAGGCAGGGCATGAGCAAGTACAGCTCCATTGACTGCTGTGGGCTTGCACCTCTGAAAGACTTCTGAGAATTTAGCCCTCACTCTTCTCCTGAGTGAGAATGTTGCAGTATTTTGATTGGATGGCAACCTCAGAAACCTCAAGTCTGAGGGCAACAGAGGGCAATTTCTGGAAAAGCAACAAAGGCAATAGTGAACCAAATCCAACCTATTCCAACTTTGTGCTGGTTCTCTAAATTGCCTTGGATTTGGGTTTTTGGGTGTTTTTGTTTTTGTTTTTGTTTTTGTTTGATAGCTCTTATCCTGTGTATCTTCAACTTTGTAGGATTCTTTCAGTAGCATTAGACAAGGAATGGGCATCATACTGGTATTTTCAAATATGACTAGTCAGGATGACATTTACAACTGCACCTTGGTCTCTTGAAGTGAGTAAAGTGAGGAACCTTCCATCCATGTCAGTATATGTAAGTGTAGAACCTTGCATTTCAAGGACTGGAATTGGACAGGGCCTGTCTGTGAGTACAGTTTCAAATAAGTTCATTGCTTGTGTCTCAGCTGTGCAGTGGAGGCTGAGTACAGAATTAGATCTATGTTGCTTATAAGCATTTGTCAAGTAAGTGGTGTTTGAAAAAGCAATTAGCATGGCAAGTAGAATTTTAATTTTTGCACCTTTTTGAACAAAAGTTCAAGTTTTAGCCAATTACAGGTTCTGTAAAAATTAAGACAGTGACAGTGAGCCACGTGTCATGAGAGGGTCAACCTCTGATATCAAAGCTAGCCTGTGCCTCAGCCTCTAAAAGCTTTGATCATCATGAAACAACCAGTTATGAATACGTCTAGATAATAATCCCCATAAAAAATGACTATCCTCTGAAGTAAATTACAAGGTATTTTTTTGCTATTAATTCTGACGGAGCTCGCATTAAGCTAGGTGCACAGCATGCCATTACAGGGCCCTTTTCTACTTTAGACATTTTATGATTAGAAGTGAAATTAACTTTAAGAAGGTTTGTGAAAAGCAGCATATAATTTGTTGTCCATAATGTATTTCTACATTTGACAAATATTTTAGAGTGAAAATGAGCTCAGAGGTAGGCTCTTAGTCTGTTAAAATATTAACATCTCAAGCCATTAAGATTTGTTCCTTCCTAAATGATAACAAATCACTCCTCTGTAAAATGGAAGCAATTCACAAGCTTGTAGATTTATTTTATTGAATACCAAGTTGCCCGTGCTGTACGATTGCAAATTGCTCCAAGCTCTCACAGTAGGTGAAGTTTAAATGCTGAGATTCATCTTGTTGACTTCCTGTGCAATGTGGTGGTTTCTAAGTTGTTATTTCATAACTGTGCCGAAGGGTTAAACTAAAATGCATGAGGAGTCATCACTTGCTTTTTATACAGCTGTCAAACTGTATTTCACATAGGGGAATTCCAAAAACTCCTGTCATAACCTACCTGTTTAACTTTTCTCTTCCAGTTGTTGTGTTCCCTGTCCCTGTTTTAGCTGGCAAAGAAGCTTGTAGGAGATTCCTACCAGATAAAATTTTGGTTTTATTAGAAGAATCTGTAGTGACATGTTTAGTAAAGTGTTGTAAAACTTGGTTACTCTGGTTCCCTGCTTTCCTTTCAGTGCTTCACAACTGTTTAAAGCTAATTCAGAGTTCATTTAAGCAAGAGACTTGAGATCAGGAGATGCCAGAGCTAGAATGATGTCAAATCCAAGTGCAGTTCCAAGTAGGCTTTTATTCACACTTTCTTGCAGCTATGGGCCAGCTTACTTGGAAATGTCATATATTTAAAATGAAAAAACCCTTAGTCCTAGATTTCCTAACTTCGATTTCCTCTATGGCTCAAACATCATGTCTGTGTGCTGGACTAATCAGGACAGTCTTTCAGTTGCCGTTCCGTTACAGTGACATAAGCATGCCTTACTGAGAGGAAATTTTTTTTCCTTACATTTCACACTTCAATGGCAGTGCTAATCTTAACAGAAGGAGAAGTGCATGTTTTTTCTTAATGTAAGTCCTACCTACAGAAGTTTGGTTTGTGTGTGATAAGAACACACCATGGGATGATGTTCAACTCAGCATCCATTGTAACCCCCACGTCTTTCTCAGAAGAGCTGCTGCTCTGCCAGTCAGTTCCTACTCTTTACTGACACACTAGTTATTCCATTCCACATTTGATAATGTTTTAAAGTTGTGTCATGTAAGATCTGTACTCTAGTTATGCTACTTAAGCTGCCAGCTTCTTTCATTATGAATTCCACTTGCTATTGCAAAGCACCTTTTTCTGTGCATCAACTTCTGAATAACACTTTAAGCCTTATCACTGAAAAGACTGAACTGCATAGTCACTGCATGTTTCTTCTGCCTGAAGTCATAAATAGTTGGCCAAGAAATGAGCCCTGGTAAAATCAGTATTAAAGCAACCTGGAGCTGCTGAGCACCTTCTTATTCTAAAATAAATGGTTGCAGCTACTTTCTTCACCATTTACTGATGTTAAAGCACTTCTGTATGAAATGGCAACCTTTTGTTGCTCTTGCTGGTGTGCACTGATACAAACGTTTCTATAAACTGTAGGTTTTTTTTCTAATGCCATCAAAAATGTGCTTCTCTTTGACATGTTTGTCTCAGTTTATTCCTTTGTTATTATACAGCAGTGCTGAACCATGTCCAGCTAGAACTTCATGTTAGAAAGTGTTATTTAGTTATATTTTTGATTTTTCTAAATTAAGGCCACTGAGTGCTTGTTACGGTCCTCAATATAGCCACAGGAAAATTTTCTCTGGTTTGCTAGGGACTTTCTTTGCTTAAGCTGTTAATGATGGATTGCTGATAAGAGCGCATATGAACGTGCAAGAACACTTGCTAACCTGCTCACTCACTGCAGTGTATCTGTATTTCTATGCAGGCGAAGAGGTGAAGACAAATGTTATCCAACTGCTTATATTTACTGTCTCCATATGTTGTCAGTAATTATATCAATACAGGATTATGACACATTCGTCTTTTTAGCTATCTAAAGAGGCATTTGATGGGTATTTTGTAGTCATTAAATTCAAGTATAATGTTAAGATGCTTGTAAATAAATCTTTATTAATTTAGTTATACTACTGTTTTACTTCTTTTTTTTTTTTTTTAATTTACAATAGCTCATGGGTAAATCTTTTCATAGAATCATAGAATCATAGAATATCCTGAGTTGGAAGGGACCCTTAAGGATCATCAAGTCCAACTCTTGACACCGCACAGGTCTACCCAAAAGTTCAGACCATGTGACTAAGTGCACAGTCCAATCTCTTCTTAAATTCAGCCAGGCTCGGTGCAGTGACCACTTCCCTGGGGAGCCTGTTCCAGTGTGCAACCACCCTCTCTGTGAAGAACCCCCTCCTGACGTCCAGCCTAAATTTCCCCTGCCTCAGCTTAACCCCGTTCCTGCGGGTCCTGTCACTAGTGTTAATGGAGAAAAGGTCTCCTGCCTCTCGACACCCCCTTACGAGGAAGTTGTAGACTGTGATGAGGTCTCCCCTCAGTCTCCTCTTCTCCAGGCTGAACAGGCCCAGTGACCTCAGCCGTTCCTCGTACGTCTTCCCCTCCAGGCCTTTCACCATCTTCGTAGCCCTCCTCTGGACACTTTCCAACAGTTTCATGTCCTTTTTATACTGTGGTGCCCAGAACTGCACACAGTACTCGAGGTGAGGCCGAACCAGTGCAGAGCAGAGTGGGGCAATTTTCCTTGATTTAAATTTATTTGACAAAATTAGATCGCAGGAAACCTTGTACAGGAGAGTTTGTGAATGGAAACATATGGCTTATTAATCTTCCACTGTTCCTCTTCAGCCATGGAGATAGCTTAAAACAAAACAAAACAAAAAAATAATTTACTCCCCTGCTTAATGCTGCATGTGCTGCAACTCAGCTTGACTCCTGCTATTTGTCTGTTATGTACGTAAAAATTAATGGGCAGGAAGGGGGCAGGACAGAGAGGGAATAAGGAGCTGTGGCTCTTTCCCACCTGTTCTCAGCCAGAGAATTTGTCTGGACGTGGAGAACTGTGAAATACTTTACTGTCAGAATAAGGAGGGAGAATGCCACGGTGATGCATCATATTTTGATCTGCTTTTTTTGGGGATAATGCAGCTAACAACCTCCTTTGAAAACGCATTGCAACAGTACCATCTGGCCTCTCTGTTTGTCATTACTCTGTCATCCCATCACCCCGTCTGCCCAACCAGTCTCTACCTCATAAAACATGACTGAAATGAACTGTCCTTAACCTCATAAAAAAACTATGTGTGACACTTCTGCTTCATTTGTGTTTCATATGCCGTATGATGGCTTGCTATAAGAATTTATGCTGATGAAAGTTGCCCATATTGAAAGTATGTCTGTATAACTATTGCATCACAGCAGGAGAGCTGTAAGCAATACAGGGAAAATACTATCCAAAAGAAAATTGTGTTACTGTAACTGTGCACTGCTAAATAAATAATCTAACATACCTCTCATGCTGTGCTTTTAAAGGGTGAACCGGGTTTCATTGGTCCACAAGGAGAACCTGGGTTGCCAGGGCTGCCAGGAACAAAGGTAAGGGTAGTTGGTCAGTGCTCTGGTACAAAGCCCTTAGAGCCAGAGTCAAATTCAACGTTGTTAGCTTGTATTAGAGGCTGAGATTGTGCTAATGGTGTGAAAATCTTTTATCCAAAAATGAATAAAGTACTTAGAATCCATTTTTGTAAATGGACAGGAAATCTAAAGTTCAGTTTAAAATATGCTACTACAGTGCCTGGAAATGTGGAAAGTCATAGTTCATGGACCTGTGCTATGAAATACACATCTTTGTAGTGATGCCCTCAAACAATGCAAAAGCGTGTTCTACAACCATTCGTAATTTAAGTTCATCAGTTGCCTTTTTTAATATTAGCATCCCAGAATTCATTTGTTCAAGAGGTAGAATATGCCTGTATGAAGAAACTGTATTTTCATAACCCTTTTTAGGAAAAAGGCTTAAATGCGCATGCAGATATTAGAACTTTGATAGCACAAATCGGACTTGAAAGTACTGGTACATTAAAAAGGGATGTTTTTTCATACTTCTTGCAGGTTTTTTAAGCCACTGTGTGGCAAAGTTAGAACATTGTGGGTCCTAAAAATAACCTATGTTAGGTATGATAGTTTGGGAATTCAGAAAAGCGCTGTTCTTTTACGTTTGAGATTACTGTGTTTACCCAGTGGAGAGTTCTCCAACTCATGATGAGCTCAAAAATGTTTTCTTCTGATGGTTTGGTTTATTTGACCATGCTGACTTCGTTCTGTGTGAAAACTGCTCATTATTTTCTGATGTATGTGTATCTGTTTCAACAGGGTGACAGAGGAGAGGCAGGCCCACCTGGGAAAGGTGAGCGGGGTGAACCTGGACTTCCTGGACTAAAGGTCAGTCTGATTTTATATTGGAAATATTTTGTTAGGTTGACACCTACAAACTCATCTTTTTATACCAAAAAAAAAAAAAAAAAAAAAAAAAAAAAAAAAAAACAGAATGAAAAATTGGTGAATGAGCTTTTAAAAAAAAATAATGTCAAATGCACTAGTCCAGAATGCAGTGGCAGGTTTGTGTTCACAGCTGTGGAAGTGCAGCTTAAATGGACTCTTGTTTGGTCTACGGAGTAATGACACTACCAATGTACATTGTCATGGAGGTGGCCAAGTTATTATCAGCAAAAGTCCCACCCTTCAAGTCCCTAACTTTCAGCATCAAAGTTTGAACTCTTTGACCATTGTAGCTATTAATTGCAGAGAAAATCCATTTTGCATGCTGTTTTCTAGTTCTGTAAGAAAGAGATCTTTCTAACTACTTTTTAGGGTTTCCTTACTATTTTCCACTGAGCCAATACCATCAGTTTTCCTGTCCTAATACATTTTGAGCACACTAAGGCAGATTCTGTGCTTCTTGGCCAGCCAATTTGTATTCATCTGAACTGCTGGGAAAAGAAATAGTGATAATACTTTATTTTAATGTACTTATTTCAGGATAATTAAGTACCTTCTCTACTATTCGGCTATCATTTTTCAGAAGCTATGGAATGACATAGGTCCTTCCTGCAAAACGATTGTTAATGATATCTACTAATGCCAGTACTACTTTTCATATGGAAGGATGGAATCTGTGGCCTCTGCATGCTGGTGTTAAATAATATATTACTCTGGGTGCTGTGAAATTTGGTGCCTTTAGAGGCTTGTGATCCTGATCATATGAAATGGGGTGGTTTTGCTGTTCCATACTAAGTCATTACTAATTTCTTTTTCTCTGCACTCCCATTCCTCTATCACTTTTCTCCTGTCCATTTCCCATCTTCCCTCGAACAGGGTAAAACAGGTGAACCTGGATCTAGGGGCCCGAAAGGGTCAAAGGTCAGTAGTAACAAAACTGTCTTACCTGTAGTGATTAACACAATGATATTTATGATAGTTTATAATGTTTCACAGGAACTTAATTTATCTCTTTAAAAGAAACTGTAGCAGATTCTGCAGTGTTCTTTATAAATAAAACCTTCTGATTTTCAATTTTAGCTAGTAGAATTGAATCCTCTGTATTTCAAACACTGATTCTAGTTTTTCTTGTTATTATAATATCTATTTCACTCTGTTCTGCTTTTTCCAATGCCACTTGGTTTCTCTCTGTATAACTCATGTGGGATAGTTCACCCATGTGCCAACTTCTATGTCTGTGGAGACTCAATTGGTTTTTGCAATAATTTTGTGGATCCAAACTTTGGTGGGTTAAGAATGAGTGATATTCCAAGGACTTTAGGCTGAAGTAGGCTGGCCAGTAAGTGCTACAAAGGCAAGTTTTGTGGGTTACATTACTGTTTTAACTATTTAACCAAAGGTGTTTTTATTACTATTATTATTATTTCTATTTTATGTCTATCTACTTATCCATCCATCCACTTATCTCTATATACAGTGGATTCACACGTATGTAGAGAAAAAATATGTCTCTATAATATTTCATATGCTATGCAAATTCTGTGCTCACTGGAGAATCTTCTGTGTTATATTGTGAAGGCAAAGCAAAATGAAAACAGATTTATTTAGGTGGTTCTTGAGTCTAATGTCAGAATAAAGATGATAAGACAATATTGTAGGCTGGTAGGATACTGGTTGCAGTACTTGAAAGGCCCTTGAATAAAAGCCCAATCACAGTGCTTAAGGAATGATTAAGTAAGTGTCCCACCAAAAAGACATCTTGGTAAATTGAAGGAGCTGATGAGGGGATTAACACTTCAGAGTGAAAGCAGAAGAGTAAATCAGGCTCTCACTGGCCTTCAGTTCCTGGGCACTTCCCAAATGCTTCAGAAATAGATATCTCTTCTAATTTTCATTTTATCAAAAAGGCCTAACTGTCTTGAAAATTTGGACCAGAGAAATCAACCTAGTAGTTGAGAACTTCATTATTGAGCAACACCAATGACTCATTTACTAGATATTGCGAAGGGAACAATGAAAGGAAAGGCAGATGGCACAAACTTGTTTATGTCCTGCCACCAGCCTCCTCCTCCACTTATTCTTTCATTACCCCATGAAAGTTTTGTTTTCTGATTTTGTTTATTGCCACTGGTGAATTAATCATTCTTCCCTAACTTCATACCAGTCTTTTATACATTTTAACAGGAACAAGAATGCACTATTTAGCCAAATTCATTTTGAGTAATATACAAATTTAAGAACCTTCTTATAAAAGTGTCTGTGAAGTGAAATAAATCGTAGTCAATGGATGCTGGGTTATGAATGCAAGCATATTTTAAATCCTCTACATCACTTGAAACATATTACTAACAGGCAGGAGGAAAAAGCTGCGTGCAAGATGGTAAAGATCTTACACCTGTCACAGTGAGGGAGTAAAGGGACTCTAATGCTGACAGTAACGTGTTTGTAGGGGAGGCAAGGACTTGGACCAGGGAAGTTCAGAAACTTAGTGGAGTCATGATCACAGAAACACAAGTTAGTGCACTTTGAAACATACCTTTGAAGAAGTTGCTGGGTACTTTCAGACATCAGATAGTGATTTTATTTCTCTAGCTTTTTTTATTAAAGCTTTTGATAATAGTGCAATAAAGATAGAGAAGTTACATTAATTATGTAATTGGTATCTGTCTTTTATTGAGTCTTTGGTATTTCTTATTCCATACCACTACAGCATACAGTAACAACTCATGTAGAACCAAGTACATTGTTGTCCAGCTTGTTACTTACACAGATTTTTAAGGAATTTCTGTAGTAATTAAGATTCACATTCTATTAATAATTAGAGGCATTTAAACTTGAAAATTAAAGAGAAACATATTTAGAAGGGAATAACTACCTAATATACTGTCAGACATCATATCTGTTCTCAAATATCCCTTCTACATAGGGTGATACCGGTGACAGAGGTGACACAGGATTTCCAGGTCCAAGGGTAAGTCTACTTCTCATTTCAGCTCTTTGTGCTCTTAAATTCAGTCTACACCATGAACTGAAATTGTAGCAGCAACCCCAGTTAATCTGGTGAAATTAGCCACTTGATTCTGGTTGAAGGTGTGTTGCTAACTGGCCTTTAATATGAGTTACAGTCCTTACTACTGTTTGAAGCAGTGCGCTGTTCACAGTTCATGGGCAGGATGTTACATGCCAGATGTTCTGACATAGTTCACAGCCAATACAAAACTGGTGTGTTGGAACTGCTTCAGCGTTTAACCATAGGGGTTTCATTTACTTACTTTCCCACAGCAGCACAATTCATTTAGTGACCTGTATGTTTATTTTTTTAATTGTTTTTCTTTAAAAATAATCTTTAGTTTAACACTAACTTTTGTGGTTTGTAGTAATATGTTGTAAATACAGCAAAATTGCAGTGCAGAATAATCAAGCTAAAGCATGCATCAGCAGTTAAGTGTGTAGAGTAGTCTTTGGCAGGTGTCTCAAAAAATATTATGGAAAATATATTACAGGGGCCACCTGGACAGAAGGGTGATCAAGGTGCAACAGAGATAATTGATTATAATGGCAATATTCATGAAGCTCTTCAGGTATGTAAACCTAACAATGCCAGAATGGCTTAGACTGATCTGGCAAAAAGCAGTTTGACATCATTGTATTTCTTTTCTGTGTAAGCAATGAGAACAATTTCTTCCCCAAAGATTTGCTGAGTTTATTAATTAGGGGTCTCTTTCTATATTTGGAAACTGGAGTTGCTGTTTGGTGTAAGACAAACTGTTTCCTTGATACAATTTAGCTGAGTGAATTAGTTGCATTTCCCATAGAGTGTATTGACATCATCTAATGAGGATAAAGCTGATTCATTGCTGGATGTGGTGCTTAGTGCTGAAATCATGCAATAAACCACATACATAGGTTCAACAGAAGCATCTGCTTTTCAGTTCAAGTAGTGTAATATTGACATTTCTTTTTTTTCTCTTTTACCTTCTCCTCTTCCTATAAAATGCAAACAGCAGAATATTTGAGATTTGGAAAGCATGTCACATGGCTCCATTAGCAAGCTGTGGATTCAATCAGCAACTTGAGTATGTTAAATAGACTAAGCACCAGTCTTGCCATTTGTGCATTTCTAGAAAACCTGTTTTGACTGGTGTGCACAAAAGTGTGGAGGATTAAAGTGGGGTTACAAAGAGAGTGAATGAGTGTTTGCATAGAAGCAAAGTGTCAAGGTGACATATGTCATTGCAGTCAAGGTGATTTACATTGTGGTATAGTCAGATGCAAATTCTTTGCAGTATAACTCCACCAAAATGAATGGGTTTGCTTATGTGCAATTGAAGACAGAATTTGGCTCATTGTGCATCTGATCATTTTCTCACTAAATCCTCTGAACTCTTTTTTTCTTGCATTTACTTGGTGGGAGTGAATAGACGTCTGGCCAGTCATTTGGTTTTCAAGACTCTTTTGAAAATAAAAAAATCTCACTGCCTTTAGTAAAATCTAAAAACCTGTATGTTGTTGAGGATAAGCCCACACTTTCATTGTGAGTGGAGTCTATGGGGAAGTCAACACAGGCATGTTCTGAGGCTCTGCATTATACCCATCTCATTTGGTTTACTCTTCAGGGAATTCAAACACACAACTCTCAGTCCTTTAAACCATTCTCTGAGTTAGATTCCTGAAGTAGTTTGAAATTAATGTTGCATATTATCAGGTAGATTTACCAGAGATGTTAGCCCCTGTATCTCCTGTGTTCTGTCTTTATATCTTCACACTGGAATCAATATTACTCTCCAGTGCTGGGTAAGAGCATCTCAGAAAAGCTGCAGCACATAAAGAAGTCTTAATAAGGGACTAAAGCCTATTGCAGTGGTTGAAACAGATTAGGAGGCCCTTATCCTGTTGTAAATCATTTCAAATGTCATCACCTTCTGATCCAGGGCAACAAATAATTGATATTGATGGCAATGTCTGTGCAAGGATGGTGTAAGTAAGATTATAGAGGATCAGTTGACAATGTGCTTGCCAAATCCACCTCAGTCCTTTCAAATGGCAAGCACCCATTCCTAAGTCTCCTGGTGCCAAATTCTTAAGGGCTCTGAGATTTGCAGCTTCTCCCATAGAAGGTAATGAGCACTTACAGTGCTCAGCAGTGAACTCTGACCTTGCGCAGAATTTGTCCTGCTGATTTAAGAAGTTCACAAGAGATTGCAAGATCTGGGCTGTCTACATTTTTTTAGAGTTTAGCAATAAATCATCAAGCAGCCTAAGAGCTTCAGAACAATTTAGTTACTCTGCCTTGTGCCTCCTGCTCAATTTCCTGTGTCAGTGCAGAATAAGACATCTGAGTCCATCAGCACTGAAAATCATGATCTTAAAATTATCTTCGTAGTTTGAACAAGACCCCTGCTGAGTGCATGTGGCTTTCACTTGGAGGACCAGTTACAAAATGTGTCTCAATTGAAATTGCTCTTCGGGGCTATTCTTCAGAATTTCCTAAGGCAAAAGGCAGTATCTGCAAGAGTTTAGCCTTTGTAGGAACTGCAGGATCAGATACTTTAGATATTAAAATCTGAGTGTGCTGATGAAAATGAGCTTGTCTGTGTGAACATGCTAACATTAGTTGCAATGTTTATTTTAGGTTTTCATATGTACATAAACTGAATTTTTCACTGTTTTTAAATTTCTTCATATATTTCCATAAATATATTGAAATGCAAAATATATTTTATTAAGGCCATCTGTTAACAGATTTTTTTTCTTACTGTTTAAAAATCTTTTGGAAGACTCTTTGTGTGATTTTACTGTTTAGTCATCACTTATTTGATCTCCTGAATTTTGCAGAAATCTACAATCTTCATGTATGTAAAATCCTGTTTCCCATAGAGTCCAAACAATTAGTACCACACTGAGAGTTAAATGTAACATGGCTTTACTCTTATTTTCTGGAGACATGATGTCTCCTGAGATGCAGCATAGGTTTTGTAGAGATAATAATTGTAATAGGCAGAACTATTTATATACTTGTTCAACTCTGGTAACGATGTCTCTTGTTAATACATTTTACCAACAGAGGATTGCCACCCTCACTGTCACGGTAATTCCTATTGCATGACTTAATGTGTTGTAGAACATCTCCTTTATGTCATAGCATGTTCATAATTCTGCCAGTTCAGGACATGTCTTCATTGGATGTTGACCCAGCTCATCATGACATGAATTTATTTTCTCAGTGTTCCCCTGTCAGAGAGTACATTGTTGAAAGCCCTTCAACAATGGACCCAGTTCTGCTCCTGATGAATTAATGGCAAAACTTCAGTTAACGTGAGAGACCAGGAAAATAAAGAGCACACTATTCCTGTAGATATACATCTAGGCAGATTAACTGCTTTGGACTTCTTGGTGTATGTTCTCATCTCTGTGTGTCTGCATAGGGGTCCAGCAAAAACAAGAAGTAGGATTTGAGTGCCAAATGATTTTCTCTTATCCGCCTTATTTTCAGGGTAGAAATAAAGATCTTTTAGATTGGATTGGGAACAAACTTTTTGTGGGAGCTTTCAGACCAGATGCAAATTATTTTATGAAAAATATCCATCTCAGGAAACTGTAAGTCAAGCTAAGTACAAAGCCCAAATATGGGGAATTGTCTCGTCCCATGTTATTGGAACTCAGAAATAAATATAATTTTTTCAGTACCTGTACCCTGAATCTGCAGAGGATTCCAGTTCCAGTGCTATTACCCCAGACAGTTTTCTATGGGAGGTTTAGCCATACTAGGCCAGAAGCAACTTCTGAAAATCCTGACACCAAGAGATGCTTATAATATTTCAGGTTCAGCCTTCCCTTAAAGCTCCAAACTTGGTATAAGCAAATAATTTCCTTCTTTCTGTTTCAAGCTTTTCTTTGTAAGATATCTGTTAGTCTTATTTTCCCATCTGTACAAATACTCTGTGTTAATGGAGGGGATTTTTTAATTTTTTACTTCTTAAGAAAAAATAATTAAAAAAAAATCCACTGTGCGTCATCCGGGTCATCCTGATATTGTATCCATGGCCTTAGACAGAAATTAAAGAAATGGTTGCAGCTTACTCTATAGCAATTTCCTGAAGCACTGAGAATCCACCAAAACACTTAGCATATTTTAACAGAATCTTCTTTGCAATCAGTAGAAGATTTCTCCTGACTTTGGATTGTATTGTATTAATGTTGTTAAATTGCATTAATGTTGTTAAATGTGGCTGAAGTGAATTTTGATCTCCCTGCCACTAAAAGGAGCTTTGCCATTTCATCAGTGGGGGCAGCAGGACTTTATTATAAAATATGAAGTACACTGTTATTTTAATAGTTTCAAGTAGTACCCCCCCCTGTTGAGCGTTGCCATAGATTAACAACTTGTTCATAGCTTCATAGTCTTGGTTCCCCTGTGTGATCTAACCCATGTTGTTAAGGTACCTATATTAACGTTCAGCCTGCGTTTACATGCCAAGCCTTTCAGCAATTTATTTATAAGTTAACAGGCTTACATGTTTCTTTTTAGGGCCCACCAGGACCACCAGGACCCCAAGGGCTGCAAGGTCCAAAGGTGATCTTCTTTATTTTACCCACTGTATTTTAAGAGTGGAGGTATTTTCTATTTCTCTCACTGATTTGTGCACACATGTACCTGGAGCTTTCCAGTATAGTATACTTACCTGTAATTTTTTAGAATATGGCAGGCTTCAAACTTTGCACCCTGGCAAATTGAAATGTAGCCTTCCAGAGCAGGTGCTTTGATTTGTTGCCACACACAGATGCTCAGCTGAGAATCAGCAAAATTAATTAGTACTGAAACAGGGCAGAAGCATCTTTCCTCTGGATCTGCACTAAGGCTGATCCGCAGGACTTTTGCTGCAGAGTACCCTGTGTATTTGCAAAAAAGAGCCACACAACCAGCCAGTCTCTCCTGCACATTGCTTCTGCCTGTGTGGGAAGGAGTTAGGCAGGCAAAATGTTGTGTGCAAGGAGCTGCTTGACCACACTACAAGCGCATGTAAATGCAGCTTTTATATTACAGGGGTGCCCACCCAAATAAACACAATATTTTCTAATCTCAGTAAAAATTAAAACATGCACATGTGGGCAGGAGCCTGGCTGCAAATCCAAGCCTGCTAACCCCACCTGGCTGAGGCTGTGCGTAGTACCAGAACTGTTAGTGAGCAGCCCACACAGAGACAATGAATACCATATGCTGCACTGTTCTATAAAATTTAATAAATTTGCCTACACTTTAAAAAAAAAAAAAAGAAAGAAAGAAAAAGAAAAACAACACCACACAAGTGTTGCAAACAGTGCAACCCTTATATTGATTTTACATTAGATTGGATAATTCTCCTATTTCTTAAATTCTGAGTTTATCATTTCTTCTGTCAGTGGCGCTAAGCTCTTCCAATAGCAGACACGTTTCTTCAAAAACAATAATATTCATTTGAATTTTATGCTTTATCCATGGTATCAGGTAGAAATACATCACATTATACATGTTAATTGTTCTGAGAAATCATAAGAAACCAGATCCTTTCTTCTACATGAAAACTGGTAATGGAATACACAGTTAAGTGTGCAGGAATGGATTTCTACATTAGGCTGTACACAGCACAAAGCATTTCTGCAGCCCAGAGTGTGCTGTAAAACACGGAGGAGTTGAACTGGGGCATATGCTGTCTTCCTTCATCTGGATGATCATTCCCATTCAAAATTAATGACATAAAGCAGAATTCAAACTTACAGGAGTTTGTTTCCAATATTATAATCTATCCCCATCAATATAAGTTGCTCCCTTGGAGGATGCTATTCAGGGACCAGTGCAAAGGGCAATGTTGTGAACGTGAACTCCTTCCCTGAGTGATTTATATGAGCAGGGAAAGACCACATTAATTATCTTCCAGCCTTACATATATCAAGGACCATGATTCCATATTTATTTCAGTAACTGACAAAGTTCCCACTGTATTGAGTTTTCTTCAGCAGCCTCCTGGGGTTTCTTCTTTTTTCTTTCTTTCTTGTATATTTTTCTGATCTTTATACAACCCCAAGTTTATGTACGGGCCTAATCAGCAGGGCTATTTATTCAATGTCATATACAGGTATTGCATATATGGTGTTCTCTGGTTTTGTTGTTGTTAATTATGACTATTATTGACTATCTAATGACTATCAGACATTATTGATTAATTTAGTTAATTTAGCACTGTTGGTTCAATTAATGTCTTGGACAATCAGGGAATAATATTTCAATTCCATTTTGCCTTTTGCAGGGTGAACCAGGATCCCCAGGAGTTCCAGGAGTTGATGGGGAGCAGGTAAACTACCTAGAATGGTTCATGTGAGCAACCATGTCATATTTCAGGGGATTATTTCTTTGATCCCAAATTGTAGCTTAGATTACATAATCTTATGATCATTATCATGTTGCTGCATAACCTGTGGTCGCCTAATGGTTGTGTTGCTACATATTAATAACAAAGTCCAACTCACAAAATTATTTATCCCGCTTGTTAGGATCAAAACTAGTATTCTATCAATGTATCTGTTTTTACAAATAACGTGCTGAATAAATATGTATTTTAGGGTCTTAAAGGATCAAAAGGAGATATGGGTGAACCTGGAATGCCTGGAGAAAAGGGAGGAATTGGACTTCCTGGCTTGCCAGTGAGTGAAAAAAAATAATAATAATTTTGGCTAAAATACTTGTATTTTGAATCTCTTCCACTATCATGAACTTAAAACAGTGCTGACAAATTGCAAATTAGGAGAGAAGGCACAGGGAAGGAAAATTCTGAGGTTGTTCTGCATCTATCCTAGGAGGAGGTGTAACATTTTCAGAAATTCTTTCTATTTATGGTCAAAAAAATACTGCTCTGGAAAGACGGAAATTAGTTGGCATGCTGATCAGATTTGCATCTCTCTTTTAGTAGTTGTAATATATAAGACAACTTGGGCAAATGTAGATTTGGTAAAGTTCAGGAGAAAGGAGCTGTTTTGAACACTTGTCAGGATGAATTTCAGATGAATTGTCAGGAATTTTAAATTGAGGAGAGAGAGAAAATACATAAATATTCATAAACTGTATTATTCCTCTATGTACATATATACAAATGAAATTTCTCATTAAAAATAAAAACAGTTCCAAAAACATATCCATCATTAGTACAATATATCATGAATTGAGTGCAACTGAAGGACTTCTCAAAAATACCTTGCCACAACTGATATTACAACTATTATAAAAGCATACCTTTACATTTGTTAACAGTTATTACTGGAGACATCAAAATTGGGAAAAACAACAACAACAACAAGAAAAACACACCTATACATGTGTTGTAGTATTATTTCCATAAAGTTAAGAGTTTATTAAACTAATTATCATTTCTATATGGGTTACTAATAAGATTAAAACTGTTTATAAATGCTGTTTTTTTAAATGGTTTTGTAGGGAGCCAATGGTATGAAAGGTGAAAAAGGAGACGCTGGTTTGCCTGGTGCCCAAGGCCCTTCAGTAAGTCTCAGTGTATTGTTGCAGTGGACATAATAGTCCAGAAATGGTTCTCTAGCCTTTAAATCTGAATAACTTTTCATATTCAAGGCTGATCTTTCCTGATATTCTTGACGGTTACCGTGCTTGAAATTTCACAATATTTTTGTTTGTTATGTAGAGTCCCTGCTCTTTTCAAAATAAAAGGACTTCTGGTCATAGAGCTAAATAGGGTTTAAGAAAGATTTAGTTCTTTTCAGTTCTATTCCCTCATTATAAACAATAGTCCTGCTCAGTTCAGTGAATGCCTCCTGGTTCTGTAATCAAAGATAAATGCTTTGCAAGATAAGAAAAAGAGATATATCTACTAAAAACAAAAACCAAATCTATCTCAACACCTTGTATTCTGTGGACCTAAGAAAGTCCAGTGAGAACTAGACTAGACTGGCTTCAGTGATGTCAGGAGGAATGTGACATGCAACCCAAGATAAAAACTTTCTTGATATCACTGGCCACAGTATCAAATCGTTAGAGGGGGAAGTTCTGATCTTGCAGACATCTGTGCCTAATTTTCTGCACACTTCCTGCATAATTTTCTGTATAATTTAAATGGAATTAATACACCTGTTAAAATGTGTTGTTGTTCTGTGCTTGTCCACTTGTGAGTAACTTTATTCACATATGTAAATTTTCCCGGACCAGCTATCTTGATTTTCAAAGCATTGTGAAGGCATTTAAAACAAACAACAAACAAATTAAAACAATACCTTTGTGATATGAATGAGTAACATTATCAGAGTACAGTAAGTTAACTACCTTGTCTATGGTGACATGCACTGAGTATTTGGAAACATAGCTCTAAGGATTGAAAGAGGTTACCCTCCGTCATCAAAATACACTGGGAACCCTGAATCTCCTCAGTGTCTGAGTCTCCTTCTCTGAAATGAAAAATAATCTGTTACAAATTAAATTGCTAACTCATTCACCTTGTTCTGCTTGATTTCTCTCAAAAGAAGACCTTCCATTTTCAGGAGACTTCACTGACAGTAGAACTATCAGTGACACTCTGTCTTACATTTGAAAGCTTCTTTTGTCGTAACTATTATTGCAAGCAGTCTGTGGAGCAGAGGGGCTGAGCATCAGACTGGAGACCTGTTTTAGCATCCCTCCTTCCACCTTGCAGGTTATGATAACAGCCCTTTGGGGTTAAACCCAGGGAGAGAGGTGATACTGAACTATAAGCGTCATCATGAAATTCTCTGCCATGGGTTTGTTAGGAATACAGAAAAACAGCAAAAAATATGCATGCACTAAATGCTGAGCAACCTGATTACCTCTTTTAATGACTTCAGGGAATTCTTGGAACAAGTGGGCTAAATGGAATAAAAGGAGAGACAAAGGGCAGTCTTGAAAATGTGCCAAACCCTAGCCTGAATTGTTTAGTAACTTTTTTCCGTTCATCATTATCTGACAGGAATAAACTCACACATCATCTGCTTCTGCTCCCGTAGATTATGTAGTATAGAGACAGCTAAGGAGCACATATCATAAAATATAAAAAGTTCAGGTATGTCTGCTCAATACTGATTTGGAGATGGTTTTTCCCCATGGTGTTCTGAAGTATATTTTAAAGCCTAGGAGCAAGAATCAGGAGACAGGCATCTTGCCATATGGCACAGGCCGTTCTACACTTCAGGTACCCTGTCTTTCAAATCAAAATAATTCCCATTCCTAAAACCCTTTCTAGATATGCTATCATGCACTGTTGCATTGCTGTGTTTCTAAGTGCTTGCCAATGGAAGAAGGATCAGTCTGAGTTTTGGTATTTGTGGGGGAGTTCTTTACTGTGCATGATTTAATATCGCTGTTTATCTGTAGATCATAGGACCACCTGGACCACCAGGGCCACATGGTCCTCCAGGCCCCATGGTAAGTCTGGGAGGAAGAGAGGGGCTGGGAAGGGTTTAAACACTTAAGTAGGCATTAAAATGCCTACTTAAGAAGTGCATTGAGAGTATACAACCATTAGAGAGGGACCTAATTTAGGACCTTTTCTACATGTCTTAAAGTTCTTATGAAATGGAGAAACAAATTGCACCTGCCTATGCTGGTGTAAACATGCTAGTGGTCTGGTTTATTCTCTAAATCAGGTGTTTACAGTGGCTTTATTGGCAGCTGCATTTCATTTGCAAGGACAAAAATACAGATGCAATTTGCACCCATATAGAGAAGTAAACTCTTAAAAACTTGTGGTGTGTTTTTGTAATTGAACACAGTATCTTTATTTTCAGGGACCTCATGGTCTGCCTGGCCCAAAGGTAAATTAATGGCTGTCTTGAATAGCTCTTGATGTCTGTGAAGTTCTGTGCTTTGTTCTTTAATGCATGCAGCAATGTTTTGTCTGATGTCTCATTTAATAAATGTTTCTGATATTCTTAAACCTTAAAGCAGAGTTTAATATTGACAGATAGCTTAAAAGATTTTAAATTTTCTGTGATTTCTTCTTGTTAGTATTTCTTCTGAACATTGGCTGAAATCTGATTCTCTTATGGGTAACTGTGGTGCAGCACTAAAGTATTTAGTTTCCCGTTTGTGGGCAAGTTACCATTCCAATTGCAAGTGGAGTTACTTTTTAATGGAGAAGTGTGATGTTCACTCAGGAAATGAAGTCAGAGAAACCCTTCTGCCTTTATGATCTCTTGCCTGTCCTTCTTCTTCCAGTATGAAAACTTTCTTTCATGCCATGTACTTTTCTGACCAGTTTCTTCATGCATTACACAAGTTTCCTGCCACAATCTCATATGTGTATCTTCTTGTTTTCCAACCTTGAATCCCTGATTGGGCAGGTTTTCAATAATATTTGAATGTTTTATACAGCATAGTACATGAAGATACGTTGTGAGGACTCTATAAGCATTCATTAGAGCTAGTGTTGCTATCAAACATGATCATTTTAATCATTATGGCTCCCTAATCGCATGCACATTCCCCCAAAAAATAAGAAGAGGAGGGTTTTTTCATTTAGTTTTTAGTGTGTTCTTTTTTAAGGTGTGAGACAGAAAATCTTCACAGGCTTGACTCGTTATGAGACTATTTGTATTACCTTGGCGCAAGAAGCTGGAGTCATAAATCATTTTTTGAAGTCAGATCTGTTCCACGAAACCTGCCTTACCTCAGGTTTTTGGCCTGACACCCAGGCTTTTCTGAGATTTCTCATGTCTGTTTCCAAACTTTCGGCATTTTCAGTGCTACTGCTCTGAAAGTCACATTGAGTCAAATGGAAGAAGAATGAAGAAACGGCTACCTAGGGTGCAAAGGCAGCAGATGTCTGGAGTTATTTAAGGCAGCAGACTAGATTCTATTCTGAATTTTATTTTAAATGTATATGATATAATGTAACAAAATACATCAAAGGGAAGCCAAGGAACAAGTCCATGGGGAGCAGCCCGTATGAAAAATGCACATATTTCTGTTTCCCAAAAGAGGCAGGCATGGTCAATACCCTTTTTGACTGGACAGCCATCATGCTGGCATAGTTTTTTGTGATGTGAGAATGATTTATTAGTAATCACATGCCCACCATTATCCTCTTACTAATGTTTAATGTAACAGCCTATGCATAATTTAACAATCACAACAAGACAAGTGACATTTCTTATGTTGATTAAACCTCTCTGTATGAACACAGAAACTATAGACCTCGAAAATAGCTTCATGTTGTATAATGTATACCGCTGCTTTTAATTTGTTCTGTTTAATTATATATGCTTAAAGGTTTAAAATATCTTTATAAGAGATTTTGCTGCAAATTCCAGTTTGCCACAAGGAATAATATGGCTTCCTTACAAAACATACTTTTCAGGAGATCCCACTGTAAAGCCTTAAGTTTTGAGGCTTGTTTTTCAGAAAGTTTTCTTTCAGTTTGAATTATCTGTATGGGGTGGACTGTGGGATTTGAGGAAATTCCGCAAAACCCTGAAACTCACACTTAATTCAAATTACCTAAAAATAGTGATAATTCTTAGGAAAAGAATCAAAAGAGTCTGTTACTCATAAGTTTCTGGTAGATATTTTTCAAAGAGACTTGAAATCTCCAGCAGATACCTCCCAGGTATCTTTGCACAAGACTAGCTGTACGTAGATTGCCAGCAGGCCAAGAATGTTGAATTTTTGTCCTTTTTTAAACTGGAATTTGCGGCTGTTTCTGAGACTGGCTTCCTCTATCCCACTTAAACACCCATTATAGCACCAAAAAATTGGCATTTATACTTTTACGTTTAGGGTGAACCAGGGTTAAATGGTCTTAAAGGATTGAAAGGTGAACCAGGTCAAAAGGGTGACAGAGGGCCCCTTGGTCTTCCAGTAAGTAAAAAACCCCAAACCTATTCAACCTCAGTACAAGTCACAAACTTCTCTTTCTATTTTCAATGAACAACTCTGGTTTACTCAAGAGCACACATACCATTATAGAGCAGAGCATCAGTCTTGTTTTGTTCTACTCAGAATCTGTGCAGTTGTCTGAAGTAACGTCCTGTAACACCCAGTGCTGTCAGGCTTGTTATGTGTCAGTTGAAAGTGTTCAGTGTCATAAGGATGCCATCAACCCCATTACATTAATCATTTTGTTATTTAAGTGTTGTATGGTGTTTGCGTTGAATAGGGAATCTTCGCATCTTCCCCACATCTTCAGTTATTATTCATCTGCACTTCTGCAGAAGAAAAAACGGAGAGGTCTAACTGAGCAAAGTTAAAAATTGGCTTAGGGAGTTATTTATTTTTCTTCACCCCTAATTCATTAGGGGTTCTGGATTCTCCCTTTTGCCTTGTTTTTGGAATTGAAGGTCCTAAAAAATAACATTTTATTTTTTATGGAAATGTTATGGTTCTTAAAATTTAGGTTGACAAAAAGAGAAAATAATTTTGTGCTTACTTTGTGTATATGAAAGCACTCAAAAAAAAAAAATCATGGAAAGTGCTCATTTCTAATTTTTTAAACATGAGGATTGCTGCATGTGATCACATTGCTAGTCATAAAATGGAGGGAAGAGATTTAGTAGACCCAAAGAGACCAAAACCCCTCTGATGGATATTTTCAAGAATTATGTACAGGACCTCTGAACAAGGTGAAAATTCTCACTGAATCTGACAAAACTGACTATTTTTGAAGTTGTCAGTTCCAACTATGGAAAGAGGGAACTTTGGAGATCTGATCCAAAGAAAATTTGAAAAGTCAGATCCCTCAAAAATTGCTAAGACAAGTGTTTGGGCTCTTCCAGAAGTGTTTGTTTTAACCTGGAGAAAAATGCTCCTTTACTTTTTCAACTTATACAGACCTTATCATACTTTTCCTTACTTTTCCTAAATGTCACTTTATGGAGCAAAGTCAAAATGTTTGATTTTTCTAAAAGTGGCTCATCTTCACTATTAGTGAACCATGTCTCTCTCTCTTTTTTCTTTTTTCATTTTTTTTTAAATTAATTTTATTTTATTTTTTTTCGGGCCCAGCTTTATTCCCTATGCCTCAGCTATCCAAATAGTTTTGCCCCCCTTAGTCCCAGCACTGTTGCCCTCGCTGCTGGGATAGCCGAGCAGATCCTTCACAGCTGTTATTCGCATAAAATCCACCAGAGGTCCTCCCTTCCCCAAGGATGCTGAAGTCAGTAGCCCTCCGAGCCGGCGGCTGCCCACTCGCCAGCCCTAGGCTGAGCTCCGAGCTGGGAGAGCATTGGGAAAACAGGAAACCTGCTTCTCTCCCGGGCTCCTGGAAATGAATGAGCCCATTGTAGTCAGGGTCCAGACTCTGTTAGCTGCATAATGCACTATTCTTGCACTTAAATACTTCCTATCACTGTTAACATACATTTTTCTTTGTGCAGCAGAGTATGCAGTATTGTCATTATTTACAAATTGGAAAGTAAGCAAGTAAATTACAAAGTAAATATTTGCGTGTTAAGGCTCAAAAACACCCTAGCATCTGGTGTTTGTAGCATTTGTGTAGCCTCACGCTTATTCTGGTCAATTGTACCATGATGGGAAGGCAAGGGCAGGTCAGTGGTGTTGCACTGTCAGAACAGATTCAGGCTCTTGATGTTTTATGTAATTTTTTAACTAACATGCTGTAGTAATGTGATACCCATTCCAGAACCCTGTCACAACTTGTACTGTACGTTTGAATTATGTTTATTCATCAGCACCACTTACTAATCTCACGTTCTTGTCATCCGTGTTATACCCATCATCCATGCTTCCACCTAACCACACAGGGAGCATCTGGCTTAGACGGAAAGCCAGGACCCCGGGTGAGTCCCTCGTCTTTCTGTGTCACTCTTCGTTACCGTGTCTATGTGCTTTCCAGCCGGCCACACTCTCCCAAGGCATGGAGGAACGAAGGCCAAACGTCGCAGGCATTTTCCATGCCGGATCAGAGGGGGCCACAAGCAGACTCTTGGGGCGATGTGTGGGGGAAGGAAAATGCAAGTACCTGCAGAAAGAGCTCTGAATCTTACAAAGGCAGTTTGGTTTTCATTTTTGGTTGGAGACCTGCTGCAAAGCCTGTGTTGGTTGGGGTGCTTATTTTCCTGAGTAGGGTCAGGGATTTGTTTTACACAGCAAAACATATTTGTTTTATGCTAATATGGAATCAGCAAAATGGATGCAGATGTGCTGGGGTCCCACCACAGGCATTCTTATATATAAAATAAATGTTAAATTATTTGTTTCTTATCATGATAAAGGAGTGGATAAAGTGAAAAAGGATAGAGTTACGTATCCGAAGGTTTCTGTAAATCTGCCATTGATCACTGCAACGGGCGTATCCACCTTGTAGGTGGACATTTCAATTTACAAAATCAGTGCTTAATAATAAATATTGTTTGAACTTCCATATTCTACTGGCTAAATTTCTTTCAATAAATTTAAACTCTTTGTCTGACTTCCATGAATAAAGTCAAATCCAACTAGAAAATAGATGAGTTACCATCTAACATAAGAGCTTACAAGGTAGCATTTTGAAAACAAAATGGACTTGTATGCCCAGGTCCCAGCACAATTCAGTCTGCATTTTTGACTGGTGCAGACTGATTCCATGTTAGTTCTTGGCTAGAAGACAGCTATTAAAACCAAAGACATGTGAGAACAGGACTTCTCTCTTACCTCTTGGTTTCCTTTCACAGGGTGTAGATGGCCCAGTTGGTCCCCATGGCCCTGCAGGTCCTAAAGGAGATAGAGTAAGTATAATCTCTGCGGGCTTTTCTTTATGAAGAACGTGCCACAATAGTAAAATATCATATGGCTACTTATAGTGTGCCTAGATGTTACTAAACAGAACACTGTTTCATCATAGAAAGATCAACCCAGAACTGTAAATGCATTCAAGCTACGTGCACATTTATCCATTTAAGCATTGATTTTATAGCTCATTAGCTTCAGAAGAACTTGCATTTTGTGATTACTAATTGGTAAGAAGCTTACAGGACTTTTAAGTTTACAGTGCTATGCAGATCATAGTTTGGTTTTTTTGTTTGTTTGTTTTTAATTTCATCAATTAACATAGATAATTTGAGAGAACAAACTGGAAGATAGTGTGATCTGTGATATATATACACAAAATTGTTAAAACCAAAACCAAAAACCAACCAAACAAAAAAACATGAGTATTCCTGAGGTATTTGCACTTAAATTTTCTATCTTGAAAATAATTTTTAGCCTCTATACACACTTTTTTTTTTTTTTTTTTTTTTTTAAACATGGAAGTTAGGAACCCTCCTCTATTTAATTTGAAATATTCACAGTAAACTTTCTTCAATTGAAATAGGATAGAGTCCTAAATCTTCAACTACGAGGCTGTCATCTTTAACAATACTGCCATGAACTTGCACAACAAAAAAAGATGATACCTTATACTAACTAAAACTTCCAAGGATTTCCCAGCCCAGACTCATGTCTCTTTGAATTTCTCGGTTTAACAAAACAGCTGTGCTAAAACAACTTCAGACTTGATGCACTGGGGACACAGCCATATGGCTCTGGTCCAGTTAACATTAGCAGCAGGAAAATAAAGATATATGCGATGTGAGCATTCATTTCTATAGAGCTGTTTGTTGAAAAATAAACACAAGACATGCAATGCAGTCCAAAATAGGAACAGTGGCCTGTAGTTAACACTCAGGCTAGTTCATGGTTAGTCTAAAGGACTGGGGGACTAGGGCTTTATTCTTTCTTTTTTTTTTTCTTTCTTTTTCCCTCCCCCCCCCCTTTTTATTTTTTTTTTTTTTTCCCCTAGGGGATTACAGATTCAAGTTTTTCTTTTTTTCAGCTAGGACATAACTTTTTTTTTCTATCAACTCTGTGGTAAGATGGCTGAACACCATATTCAGCATTTCAGAAAATACTTGAGATGAAATACGCATATAGAAGTACACAGAAATACTGTGCATTTTGTTCTTGCATTATGAGCTTTCATTGTGAAGGATGTTCCTGTTTCTGGTTGAAATTCCTTTCAAAAACAATGCACTATCATATGTGCTATTCTTCTTGTATTCTTGTATTGAGAATAACTATAATTGTTCTTCCTTATGAAGTATCCAAGGTCATAATCAGTCATACTGCTGGATCTAGAATCAGCCTCATTATAGCTGTTGAAAAGTTGTATTTAGAATGGAGCTTAGAGCTGCTGAGATGTAAATCAGTTCAATAGTTCTATATACACAGAGGGACAGATTTACAAAAACACAGAAACTAAGGTGTGGAAGAGATTCCTGAGCACCCACCATTTTCTGTGCAGCTGAATGAATGATGGGAGGAAGTTCACAAGAAAGATGGAAGAATTTTTTTCCAAGCAGTCAACTACCTTGATTATTGCTATAATTGTTTATTTAATAATTTAATACTGCTTTGGAAGAGGAGTTTTTCACAGAATAGTTATCTAACAGTTGCCTGGGGTTGGTATATGTCTTGTTACATAAATAACACATCATATATTCTTAATAGAGTCTTACAATTGCATTTGCAACCGTTGAGCTTGTTTATGTGAAAGCAGGGGGAGAATGTTTTTGCCTGTAGATCTCAGACTTTACCTTTTAATTAAAAGCTGTGCACAATGCCACCACTCTGTCACTGGACCGGATCATATTTTGTCCATGCTGATAAGAAAAACCTTGGACCAATATTAACCTAGAAGGGCACTAATGAATCCAAAGGTGAAATATAACCACATTGTATCCAAAACATAACTGCATTCTTAAGGCCACATTATTTAAAATTTGGAAAGACAATCTCACTTTAAGAGAATACTTGTAAAATGCTGGTCACTGTATATTTATGTCTCTTTAAAAGTTGAGGAAAAGAAAGTATAATTAAACTAAAACCTAATGATTTCCTCAGTAGAAACCATGGTTTCATTGTTGCATAGACAACATTTGTGGCAATGATGAATTACTCATCTTAGGTAGAACAGACCTGTACAGAGTAGGGATTCTTGGTTTCTTTCAAATTTAGCTTTTTAATTAAAATAGAAAACATCAGTCAGTCCTTATGCAAAACTTATTTAAATGGTGAAAAACTGTATTATGGAAATAGTGAATGTCACTAGAAGATAGGAAACTATGGATTTTAGAACAAATGTCCTCACTGTATGAGCTTAGCCATGCAATTTTCTCTCTCAGCCTTGAACTGTTCATTGTTTATTAAAAGCAAACACAGGATTTAACATTTCATTAAGGCTGATACTGGTGAACATTTCAATACTCTATGTGTTTATGTGTTTCTCTTTGTAGAAATAAAAATGGTGGTGAACAGTTTGAATTGTTATCACATATTTTAGACCAGTGTCTTTCAGCCCTTAAGAAACTTTTCAGCTACTGAAAAATTGAAAAATATCATTTTGCTAGGTGCTTAGACAGCTTTTACTGAGGTCATCTTCATTAGATGAAGGAGTTGATTGTAATAGGTCTCAGGGTTTGGCTTTGTAGCTGTTAATCTCATTTGTATATTGCCCTGGGAGAAAGTAAAGAACATTGGTAAACAAACCTCTTGAACTGCAACCAGTGAAAGGGGACGTGTAAAACTGAAGTGTACTGACAGGCAGAATGTGTATCCTGTCAGGCTATAAGAAGCTGAAAGAGACAAAATTAATGTAATACTAATTTGGGGGAACACCTGCCTGGATGGCGAAGACCTGTTTTTGAGTTTGCTTTTACCTCTCAGACATGTAGCCTATGCAAGGTCATCACTGCACAAGTTCTGCACTGGGAGGAAGAAAGCATTCTTCTTAATTTGGTTAAAATGTTTGTCACCATGATAATGGCATGAAATCTCCATCAATCCTAATGGAGACACCAGTTATGCAGTTTTATTCCTGCAAACCATATTCACCCATGACTCAAGAGACTGAACTGAAATAGGAAGCAAAACACAAGCCTATGGTTTCTGTTCTTTGGGCATTGATGAATTCTCTCAGAAAAGATCTTAAAACCTTTTTCTGAACTTTGCAAATATCTATTTCCCTGAAGGAAATACTTTATTCTGAGTGCTAAGGGCAGTATTCCTATGACAATTCATCAATCTTCTATAATCCATAAACATTCAGGACCTCATCTGATATTCCAGACACGTTTCAGCATGTGCTTTGGATTGGAGGCAAAAACTGTGAGATACAGTTCTCTGAATGTACTCTTACGTAACAGATGAGATTATTTCCCTAGACTGATATGCTAAGCATTCAGTATTTTTATGTCTACCATATGTTTAGCAGTGTTATAGGCCTGCCTTGTGAGGACTTTGTACAGTCATCTTTGCTGTTTAAGACTGAAAAAAAGACACTTAACTAGTCTTGACGTGTTTCAAGTATCAATCAAAGGATTTTGTAGCTGTTATATACATAGGTCAGCACATTAGTTTCTTCTCAGCAGAAAGTTTTACAGCTGCAAAGGAACTTACTGTTTTGTAAATCAGCTGCTACTTCCCCATGCCTCCTATTGCTCTGCAAAGGCATCCAGCCTTAGTGCTGCTCAGAATTGGCTGGAGGTTAAAAGCATGAAAAAAAAATTAGGCATTACACATCTGATCTCCTCCTCTAAAGTAAGTATAGACAGCATCAATCTCCATAAAAATATAAAGTATCTAAAACAATCAAATGTTGGTTTCTCTGACCAGCTCCTTATTGTAGTGATTATCTAACAACTGGTTCAGACACTCAGTTTATTCTGGTGCCTACATTTTTGTATTATCTAGCCAATACAATCTAGATTTAGCAGCCAGTTTTTAGAGATGTGAGGGACGTGGCTGTGCAGATGGTCAGCACTATTATTAGTGCTATTGGTCAGCACTATTATTATTATTAGGCACATCTACATCACTGCCTTGTGCTTTTAAGAATAAAGAATAGAGTAATGAATTAATAATGAGTAGTAAATAACCTAGATTTTTAAAGGTCTTGTATACATGATTATCTCAAGAGCAAAAGTGAGGCAATTGCTAGGATGGAGGACAGCACTTTGGTGTGACAGAAGCCTTGCACAAAAGCTTGTGGTGGGTTTTGTTAAGAAAGCAAGGCACGCCCAGTGCTTACATGGGCTGATGTCAGCCAGCGCAGAAAGCTTTGCTCTATTGTCAATCAGAATGATCTATAGGAGAGCACAGATGATTAATGCTGGCAACTTGAAATCTGTCATCTTGAAACTTCATTTCATTTGGAAAAGTTTGGTCTATGTTATATCCCAAAATGTTTTTCGTAACATTCCTCTAGAAGCTGGAAAATCTTCCATGGATTTTAGTGCTGAATGAGGTCAAACTTCTGGAGTAGTCTACTTGTTTTTCCTCCACATCAATGCAGTTTTGATTTAATAAAACAGTGTATTTGCATCTCTAATCTAGAATCCAATAGAGCAGTTAATAACACCACACGCTGAGTGGGATAATCTCCACAATGTCACTGGCAATAGCATTGCCTGATTAAATACAAGCTTTGATTGACATGTTATTTTTGCTCATCACTGTGTCAAATCTTAACTGCTGTGCTGGAGCTTGATGCAGTATCATACCCAGTTTTCATTGGATTTTTACTGAGTTCATTGTTGCAGCTGTTACAGGCTTAATATTAAAATCAGTGCAAATCATTTGGAAAAATATTTCAGTTACTGACTCATTTGAAAACAAATATCTTATACCCAGAAAGTCATTTTGCTTAGGAAGTAATATATGCCTCCTCCCTTCCCCCCTGAATCATTTGCTGGATATTTTTTACTCAGAAAAATTGGGAATGCATAAACTTTAAGACAAAGAAAGCACTTTGTAGAGTCATTTCTGTATAACCTAGGCAGTGTTTTTGTTTAGTTGTTCTGTAATCTTTTCTTAGGGTGAAAAGGGAACAGTTGGTGACCCTGGACCCAGAGGACCGTATGGTTTGCCTGTAAGTTGCATGTAGTTTGTACACATTGCTCTTTTCAACACTTCTTGATTAAACTGTGTGTTTTATGACTGCTTTTGACCTAGCAATACAACTAGTTGGAAAAGACAAACATAGATAATAATTCCTGACAATGCAAGATCACTGGCCTGTATTGCAGACTTCGATTCCTACTCAGGCATGCATGTCATTATGCAAAAGCAGTGAAACAGACCAGCCACGAAGCAGCAAGGGAAAGGAAAAAGAATTCTAAGTGCTCCTCTATCTGCAGCTTGTGGTCTTGGTTGTCAGGGTGCAAGAGTGGCAGGAGTTTGGGATGAAATCTGAAAAAATGTGATTGTCTTAGTGTCCATAAATTGTTCGGATTTCCTTTCTGCAAGACTCCTTTGCCATTGTATTTTTTTTTTTTTGACACTTCAGAGACATCAGGTTTGTTTTCATTTCTGTGTGTTGTGCTCAGAAGCACTTTGAGAAGTCCACTGGTGGATCATTCATGTGTGGAGATCATATACTTTAAACCGTTTCACTCCTGAAGTATGAGTAAGAATGTCCTTTGACTGAATGACCTCACTAAGATCAGTTGGCTTCCTTTGCTGATGGTGGGGCCAGCTGTGTATATGTACATATTCTGTATGCTGACAGAAGCAAAGCTGCAGCAGTGTGCTGTGCCAACAGAACCAGCCTCTGAGAGAAACTTGCAATGCTTCCATACCTTCTCCAGTCTAATCTGTTTGAGCCAAAATTAAGTTGAATACAGGCTTGTGATTTCATTGGATGCATTTAATTGGATCAGGGGTCAGTGACTAAGAGACAGATTCAGACTCTGTGGAATGCTGGACTAACTTGCCGTGCATGTTTATTTGAGGGTCATTTTTGTGAGTTAAATTAGATATAACAAAAAAATATATATATTTGTTTCCTCTTCTTGGGAACTATTTTTAGCCCACTCCTGGAACTTGCATACAATCAACAGCAAAATTTTACAGTCAAGTTATCAGTTCCTGGAAATGTTAAACACTGATGGACATGTCCTTCACTAATTGCAATGCTATGTGTACAGTCTTAGCAATGTGTGATACCACTGCGCAGAGTGGACGCAGAAGTGGGGCGTTAAGTTGGCCTTTCAATATCAGAGCTTAGGGACACTAATGTAGTTTGTATGGTTCTTTGGCAGGGCAAAGATGGCGAGCCTGGCCTTGATGTAAGTAATATGTATGACCAATACACTCATGATGGTAGGTAAGCTTCTCTCAAGGAACAGCTTGCTGTGTGTAACACATTTGTTTCCATTTAGTGTGCATGCAGTATCTACAGAGAGTGTACTAAATGCTGCATTTGCTCTCTCCCTATGACAAAGAGAGCAAAGAACATGCAATGTACATCCCTTGTCTACCAGTCCCACCAGATACTGAGCACTAGCTCAGTAATACAAGTAGTTGCTCCTTTGGAAGTTGATAGGTTGAAAAACTGCACTTGGTAAGAGAACACTTCCACAGTCAGACCTGTGGCTTGCTTGGAGCAGAGGAATGAGTCACTAACATTTAAGTAAATTTATCACTAATTAAAGAGAACAATTCCATAACTTCCAAGTGATGCATTTCAACGTATAGGCCCTTTCTTTGGGTGCAAGACTTGCTGAAAGCCTTTCTCTCCTGTCCTCCACCAAAATCCCTAATTTGGAGGAGTCTTTTCCAGAAGCTACATTTGCTGCATAGCATGGACTATTGCCATTCTGAGTGATATAATTTCTTTCTGTCACTGGCAAGATGACTGCCAAACACTATGACTTGCTTCACATGCTCTCATGCATGCATGGGTATGCATCACATGTACATACAACGCATGTAGTGAAGTCACCTTTTTGTACATTTTCCAAGAGTATTTGAAAGCTTAGCCTGCATGTGAGTAGAAGTCAACCTATCTTTGTCCCTTTTTTTTTATAGGGTTTCCCTGGTCCTCGAGGAGAAAAGGGTGATATAGGAGAAAAGGGAGAAAAGGTGACCACAATGTTATTAACTGTTGTTTGATTCCTTAGCATAGTCAGTTCTGCCGTCCTTATTCAATGAATTGTCCCATTAAACCTGCTCTTTGTTTTTGCTGTGTGCCAAAAGGCAGCTAACAGATACATGCTAAACAAAATCCTGTCTTAGAAAGACCATGAAAATTTATGCACAGAACTATCGCCATGTGCCAAAGCACAGTTTGTTTTTAGGCTTACTTTCTTCCATTCCTCCTGTGCTGGTTGAAAGTCCTTATCAGCCTGAAATTTTTAATGCTGCCATCACTGACAGGAGTCATTTCAGTAGTATGGAAGACACTAGGTCTGAGCCTTGGCAGTATTTCAGTAACTTCAGACCCCAGCGTACTATGTCTGTACACACTACATATCCAATACCAAATGGCTAGGGACAGGGAATGTTTGAAAGTTTAATTTTTGGCAGTTGCTTTCTTATATTTAAGAGAAGTACTCAGTGATACCTGTGGATTGAAATTAAATCTTACACTACTCTTCTGGTAAACCAACCAGACAGTGAAATTAACAGAAACAGCCTAATGACATTTTGGCGGTCCACAGTGGCATGCAAATGTGTTCAGTATAGTGCAATTTAGGACTAAATACATGCAGAGCAAGCTCGTGAGCAAATCTCCAGTATTTCTTATCAACACAGAGCCTCCTTCTTAAGCCTAAGTTGCTAAAACTTGGAATTTTTACTCATACCAAGCCCCTTAATCTAAAATTCCATATACACAGCAGGTCGTTTTCCTAGTCAGACAACTATTTTTGCCTAGCTGACACACACCAAGTTATACTCAGTCTACATTCCCTCCAGGAATCTTAGACAGGAAGCAGAGGAAAGAAGTCCTTGTGGCTGTTCTTCTCCCTCTCTTAATACCATCAGGTAAAACAGTTCCTAAAAAAGGCACCAGTGAGGATGCTATGAAATGCGTCCGTCCCTTCTGTCCCCATTACACTGCTTCCTTGGAGCTCAGAGATCGCTGTAAGGTACTGGTCTTGGAGAACAACTGTTTCTTGTGCTCTATGAATTTTGTAAAGGCAGTGGCTGACCTGGCAAAGGAACCACAGTGAATGATGAGCTGTTGCTTGCTGTCAAAGACTTTGGGTCTATCTGTCACAAGTGAATCTCTTCCTTATACATTGTCAGAACATTCAAAAACTTAGAAGGCAAAGAAAAGTCTTTCTCAGTGAAAAGACAGGGAAGATTTAGCTGCAGCCTCTTAAAGAGAGCTTCCATTGCACACTTTTGACACATTTTTGGCAGAAATGAAGGAATACTTTTGTCTGGTAAGTAAACATTTCACTAGAAACACCTTAGCTTAGTATCACTAGTTCCTTTTCCAAATGGAAGGCTGACTCTCAAAAGACCCAAAGTAATGCAAGTAATAAAAGCTTTCACTGTGATATATTTTCTCAGTTCTTCAGTTTTTCCTTATATAAATTACTAATTATCTATGGTTATATTGGTGTAACAAAACCTGGTTCAGTTTACATGCTGAGGGTCTAGCTCATGATTTCTTGTTTTTTTAAATACTGCTTACAATATTGGCTGTTATACTGACTTCAAACAAGTTGAGATTAGCAAATTTCTAGTTAGGTAACTTAATTCAAGTTGCATCACAAAAAATCATGTCTTTACTAGCAAGCTGTTGAGAGGCAGCAACACTTGTTTTTTAACAGATATGCCTTGATAGGCAGCAAGTAAATAAATAGTTACTTCAGAGACTGAATCCTAAACTGATTTTTATTTTAGCCTATTGGTAGTTCTACAGTGAAACCAAGTCAGTGTTTGCATTATAATGTCTGCTTAACTTGGCTGTAAAAAAAAAAAAAAAAAAAAAAAAAAGTTCCAATTGTTCCAACTGCAATTACTCATATAAAATTATAGTCCAGGAGTATTCAGCACAAAAGAATTTATACAACTGGTTTTGTATCTTTGAGGAAGGGCAAGAAGGAAATTTTTTTTGATTCTTCATCAGTATGATTCTTCATGCTTCCTATCTCCTGCGGAGTCTAGGGTAAGGAAGTGAAGATTACTGGAGAAGAGCTCAGACCACGGAAAAACTAGCAAAGTCTTCAGCAGTCTCAGACCACTCTCTATACAGATGATTGCTGCGTTGGTTCAAATAGGACCATAGATTTGCCCTGTAAAACTGGAAGTTTAACTAGTCACCTGCTGACTTGTAACACAGCAAGTTAAAGAAATACAGATCCTAAAGAAGTAAAAGAGAGTCAGAAATCAAACTGTACTGTCTGTTCTTACAATCATTTTTGGACTATGTCCATGCTACGTGCCAACCTCTACTCATGGTAAACATGTTTGTGTTACATCAAGCACAAATAACATGAGATTTGACCCTGAAACTGTTGGGCTTCTGTGCTATACTCTCGTGCTTATAGGTTTAAGATGAAAGCTTATCCAACTTACAGTTCCTGACTTGTGACTTTTTTATTTATTTTTTTTTACATCAGTCTTCTAGTTTGGTACAGTATGTTAATGTTTGAGTTGCTTTTTTTCCTAAATACCATCCTGCAACTTTTTGGCACACAGAAAAGATAGACTAGGAACTTTGTTCCTGTCGCATTATAAGTGTAGTATGCTTTGTTCATGGAATATTTTTTTTTTCATTTGAATGTGCAAGTATGCTATGATGTAGAACAAATAATGTGATTTTATTATGTCTTATTTAAATATAATATAGCTTTTTATTATTATTATTATTTGTATAAACAGTTTTTTCTCTGTTAATGAATTAAGTCTTTTTGTGCTGGTGTGGAACTAGTTAAACGTCTGTTTGCTATGCTTCACCGAAACCCATCTGCCTTTCCAAAGGAGCATTCCTTCCTTCTCCTTTTACCTTCATCCCTCACAATTCCTCTGTCTTTTTTACCCTTTTCCTCACAAATTAAATCCTCCCAGTAGCCACAACCTCGCTTGCTGGTTCTCCAATGTCATACTAATTTTCCTATGACTATTTTTCCCCATTTCTTTGTGATATTCCTGATTTACTCATCCTTCCTATCCTATTTTTTACAGTCCTAGCCCAATTTGTTTATTTTTTTTTAATGGAACCTTTTTTTTGATTTTTGTGAAATTGAGAGCAAGCCTGAAACTCATTTACCATTGTGATCAACTGGTGTGAAATCAATTAGAAAATGAACTCTACAAACATCTTATACTGCTTGAAGGTGGGGTTATCTTTGCAGGTACCTTTGTTGAGGGGATTTGACTCATTTCCATTAGTAATTAAAGCAATAAAAGTTTTACATTTAAAAAGAAAACTCAGTTCAAACACAAGGGACTGAGTACAGTAAAATAAGTAGACGAAATGTCTGCTGTAGAGAGAACATTTAAATGGAACCATTAAATAAAGATTGTTTAAAGATTAGGATATTTAAAGAAACAAAAGTAATTATCATTTTTGACAGGTTTATGGTATCAAGACATTATGAACTCATTGAAAGTGCCATAGCACCTCTCCATCAAGCAGTTTGGATGTTTTGATTCCTGTAACAGGGTTTGAAATGAAGGGTCCCATTTTATTTGGAGTGGTACAATTGCACCCTCAGTAATGTCAGCCAGGTTTTAGTGGATTTTTTGTCCCAAACTCTTATCAGACTGCAGAAAGTCAACTCAGCAAGGAATGTGCTGGGCCAAATGCACCCTTGACGCAACACCATAGAGCCTGACAGAATTTTGCCAGAGACCGTCCACCCCTGCAAAGCATCCATCCCCCAAGTCTTTTTCAGAGAAATGATGCCGATGTACTCTGCTCTTGCAAAGTTGCTTCTGACTAGTGACAGATCTTCTGAGGAAGCTGCCAAACCCAGCTTGGCGTGCATGTGCACTTCAGAGCTGTCACTTACAGCAAATAGGAGACCTCTAATTTTGGACTATGGATTGGAGGGATTTGCAGATTTGCCTCTATCTCAAGAAATCAGTGATTTCAAGCCCTGTTGTAGGATTCAAAACATTCAGGATACTGATATAAGATACCAACACAAACTAATACCAACTGATTGCAGTTCTTGCTTGTGATCATATAATTTATTTTTCCACATAATGCACCATCCAAACCAGAACACAGTGGTAAGTGTCCTTTCAGCTCTCCATTGGCTTAAAAAAAAAAGAATCAAAACTTTTAAACCAATCTTTCTTGATTTTTTTTTTCCAAAAGAATAAAACGTGTTTTATCCAAACCATTGTATCCACAGGGGGAAAAGGGAAAGAAAGGCAAAAAGGGGCCTAAAGGGGAGAAAGGAGAACAGGGTGCTCCTGGATTAGATGCACCTTGCCCATTGGTACGTTTCACTTGTGTATTGGACGGTCGATTGTCCTGCTGTAGACCGATGAAATAAGAAATGAGGGGAGAGGAACAAGCACCAGCTAGTGTGTCACTTGTTGCCCTTTGTTAATGCAGCCTTATCTCAAGATCTGGAAATTATGGAGCAGAGTTGGTATTTCTGCCTCCTAATTTAGTTTAAAGCACTTAAAGACTCAAGACTTTAGAAGAAGATTTGGTTGTTTCTTTCATTATTTTCTGCCAACCATTGAAAAAGAACCAAATTCAGTGTGTGCCAGAGTTAGTTCTCACACAGATTGAAACCACACCACTGCTGTAAGCTTGCTCCTCTTGCCTCACTATTGTTATTTGTCCACTCCAGCTAAGTCAATACTGAAGGCATTTCCTTGACAGTAACATTGCAAGTTAATCTTTACAAACAGGGATTCCGTGGAATTAAGGGGGAAAAAGGGGAGCCAGGCCAGCCTGGCCTGGATGGGCTGGATGCCCCTTGCCAATTGGTACAGTATTTCTCTTTCCTACCAACCCTGCATGTGGTTCCTTTGTTTGTAGTCAGCCATTCTCAATGTAAAGTAATGTTTTTTTCTGGGCTGACTTTACATTATTCACGTAACACATGCATGTGCATGAATAAACCAGCTGCTTCAGTGATCATAACTGTAATGAAAGAACACACATTTTTGTTGACACTTCAAGCCTAACTCTCAGCAGTTTGCTCCCACATTACATGGCAATTTATAAGTTCGTGTCCTTCCTACATTTTCCCTGAGAACCGTTTGTTTGTTATTTTCCTCCCAAAATGCCTATTGCCTTACTTACCCTGAACCCAAGTCTTTGTATAGAACCCCAGCACAATCACCACTTCTAATCAAGTCTGATGACTTCTGTCTGCACTGGCTCACTTTTTCACCCTAGCACATCCCAGAGCTACTCTGCACCCTGGACTTCCTTTCAAATCCATGTAGTCATGGGTGCATGTTTTCAGGATTTGGCCAAAATCATGTAAATGAGATTCATGTAAAGAATTAGATAAATATTGTTTCTGAAAATCAACTCATAGGTTTCCAGTAAGCAAAGCTGGAGCCTGCTCTCACAGACCCTACACAAACAAAAACTTTGGTGTCTGGTCTGTTCATCAAACAGTATTCAAAAAGATTTGGAAATGAAAAGCTTACCTGAAGTTTGTAAGAAGATAACAGTCTGCAGCCCAAACCCTCACTGTCTTTAACGTCTTCAATTTAATGGTCTCACCCTTGGAACTTACCTTCCTGGAATACACAGAACACTCCCCACTCTATGTTAGCATGAATTCAAGTTCCCACCTATACTAAAATTCTACTTGTTGACCCTCTCCCTTGTACCAATCTGGCAACACTGATTTAGTGGCAAAGTAAGTTTAATTTTTTTCCATTTAAAAATAAAACAAACAACCACCACCAACAAAAAACAGTACTACAAACACATTTTCTAAAGAAGTAAGGATGATTTTTTAATTGTTCACAGTAAAATCTGCATGTTCTGGTATTGTTTGTTGGTTAAGCACGGTTCTCTAAGATGAATGTTAAATTAAGTAGAATTTATTTCAACTTATAGCACTCCTAATTTAAAGACAGTGGATTTTAATCTTAAATACGTAGTCCATTAAGATTAGTCCATAGCCCATTTTGTTTGCTTCCACTTAATGGTAACCATATCTCATATATTTTGTTGGGGATAATCAAGCATGCTTTTGTAATTTAAAAATGTTTCTGTCTCTTTGTTATCATTTATATCTGGAGGTTCGCTAGCATTGTTGATGAATGAAAGTTATTTCATTCATACGTAATTACCAGAATAAGCTGCTAAGCAAACAAGCATGGGTTCTTGCTTTAGGCAGTAGGCCATTCCCATCAGATTACATGCAAGCACATACAAAAATGCTCATTAATCACTATCTTCACATGTAAATCCATGTAAGAAGCATTACTATTCTTTAGTCTTAAAAAAAAAGAAAAGAAAAGAAAAAAAAAGTCAAGACCTGAATTTTTTTGCTGACCGTGTGTAGTCTAGTGACATGGTATGTGCTGAGTATGTAACTCTTTGATGGGTAAGCCCATTATAGCTATGTGACTTGGAATTAGTTCCATGAAAACCTGCTTAACCAAGGTCAAAAGTTGGATCTGATCTCTCTGTGTGTATAGTAATGTGTGAACATAGGGTGGTGACAGAAAAGAAATGGCATGACACTAGCATAAGAAGGAATTAGATGGGCATACTGTCCAAGCAATGGCATAACGCTGATGGACTGCCCTGTTCCCAGGACTATTCTCTTCTGCTCTGTCACTCAGAACTGTGTTCAGGGTATTAAGACTTTGCTGCTTCATTCAAAAGCTAAGAATGAAAGAGAACAGAAAAGATCATCACTGAATTTGAGTCTTGCTATCTTATCACTGGATTAACTTTGTACTAGGGGCCCATAAAATGCAATACCCTCCAGATAAAAGTGATAATATTTTTTTTTGCTTATTGATCTTGTACATTCAGCTACAGATTGTTGTGAATGACAGGTTATATTAAATATATATATATATATATATATATAAAATAAAAAAGAGTAGCCTAAGCTCTAACAGCAATGGGAAAGTGATTAAGATGCGATTAGATATACAGTTGTAATGACTTAGGAAAATACATCTTTATAGCAGAGAGGTGTGTATGTACTTACAGTTCACCTTGAGAACAAGAGAGATTAAGTTAGGAACTGGTAGCTACCTATGAGATAAAAAGGCAAAGCTGCTTCAGCTGTTCTAAACAGATACAGATGGAAGGCTATGCTATCAGATCTAACTATGCTCTTTTTATTTGTCTCCTCCCTTTGAAACAGGGTCCTGATGGATTACCCATGCCTGGTTGTTGGCAAAAGGTAGGATGGGCAGAGCTTTTCTTCCCAGGGGCAGTACGCCCTTGGCACACAGAAAACCCTTTCACAGTCATCCTGAACAACACATTAGAGCCTTTTAGACATCTTGATGTATGCAGCAATGCAAAATAAGATCTTTCCATGACAGTAGTTGGTGTGATGAGATTGCAATGTATGTAGAAGTAATAACTAATTGAGGCAGTATTTTAGAAACAGCTGGTATTAGGTTTCTAGGAAGCCCAAAACTTGACTCTTCTATACAAAGAGACACACATCCTTCAGTTTCTGCACATGGTCACTGCTTCCCACTCTTAAAATCTTGTGGAAAGGATATTTTTACCAAGTACTGATACTGATCTATTATGGTGCTACTTTCCTGGAATATATCAAAAAATGGTGCGTCGTGCCCATTTCTGCCTTACCTTTCTATTCACCACGTTCTCCTGATTGTTGTGTTTTATACTAATATTAATTATATAATTAATAATATTACCTTTATACTAACGTTAATGTCAGTGGCATCATTATTTTAATGAAGATTTAACCTGGGCAGTGCTAGATTTAAAAGCATAGTGTTCAGAGTAAAGCTGTAGGTGGGGTGATACCGGGTATATAATACACAAGAAAAAAATAAAGCGTAAGTGAAATCCTGGATGCATTTGTCTCTGAAGAGTAGCTGGTGCTAAGGAAATAAATGATGTGTATTTGCAATTGCGCCATATCTATGTATTTGGAATAGAAGTCTGAAATACCGATTTACTAACCTGATCAATCTGTATCTCTTTTTGTCTCTGCAGTGATGAATCTAACCTTACAAGCATGAAGTTGTGTATATAGTGCTCCACTTTTTGTATTTATAGTTGAAAACTGAAAATTTGATTTTACAAGTCTGAGAGATGTTTACATGTAGCTGCTTCTACCTGTTTGCTATAGTCCATGTGTACATCTTTTTTCACTTACATCTGCAGTTAGATGGTATAAAACTGCAGGATAAACCTGCAAAGATTCTCTCTCTAGAGATACCTATACAGTGATCAATAATAGAAATCTGATTATTTCTGTAAATTCTTACATTTTGGCTTGTGGACCTGCATGGACAATGAGTGCCATGAACTAGTTTACAAGAAATTGTGACCAAATAAGAGCTAAATGCTATGAAATGTACTGTACCAGCTGCCATTGGAGTTTACTGACTTGGCTTTCATGTCCATCTTACACACTTCACTGAACCATGCCACTGCATCTGCTTGTACAGACTAAAAGCATGAGTTTGTGTGCCAAACCTGCTTGTTGTGTGATCACGTCACATGCTAAATGGCTGCTCACGGTGACCTTTGATTCCAGCTTCTGAATTGTTTCCTTTTGTCATCTCAAGGGAGTCACACCATGGCTTATTGCTAAAAAGAGATAAAGCAGAGGAGGATAGAAAGAGGCCTTGAATTTTTGGGGAACACAGTTCCAGCTGCAGGTGGATGGCTTCCAGTCTTGCGGGTCGCCTAGCCCGTTTGATCAAAGAGGGTCCCGCCTGTTAATCAGCATCGGTTTGCCTTGCACTGCTCGCGGTCATGAAGACATTGGCGATAGGCCCTGACGGGTGCTTAATCAAGAAGGAAAGAAGTTTGGAGAAGAAACCAGACTTCTCTGTGGGTTGTTTGAAAAGGTTACAGAGATGCTGTGGGGATCATTTGATGGCAGACACCGCCTGAGACCAGAAGCTTCTCAACCTTACTCAAAGATTGGCGCAGTATGTGCTCTGTGTATTGTATTTTGGGACTGCTGAAGGAAAAAGCATCCTTGAGACATGGATGAATCAGAACATCCTCCTTTGGAGGATAATGGAACTGACCAGATCCGTATGTACCATGGTGTGGTTTGCAGGTGATTCAATTTATATTACACAAAGCTAGCTGAACTTCCCTGCAGAATTTTGGAAGCTATGATTAGCTTTGGTTCACTTTCCTGTAACAGTTGACATAAAGGATACATTTTGATAATCTATTCAACATTTGTGGTCATGGCATTGAAGAAAATGCTTCAAGTCACATTTTCATCTTGTTTCAGTATTAACAGTTTTTCTTTTACAGTCTTTGAAGCCTTTAAATCTAAGAAAAAAGAGTTTATTTTTATGTTTCACAGGCTGACTTACCTTGTTCTTTTTCTGCTGTTGCGGTGACCTTAGTGGACATTATTACCCATCAAAGATTGGAGAGAAATAGGTCTGTGCGATTACCACTGCCCACTTGTCATCACACTACACTGTTACAGGTGTGGTTATTTCTCTATTTCTGTTGACTAAGTTTCTACAGAAACATTGGCAAAGCTTTTCTTCTCCATCTTTTTATTACTAGAGATACTAAATACATGCACATTTGTAGTTTTTGCCACAAGGTATTTTTTTCCAGTTTTGAGTCTTCATATGGTGCACTGTTGTTAGTTGGAGAGACTAGTTTCAGAGATGGTGCCATGTTTGGCAGATGGAAATTCTTTTTATATTGCTTCGGTTCCTAGTATGTAGCAGGATGATCATAAGCTTTTTTAGTTACTTTTCTGAGAGTTGTCTTTCATATGTAGACCAAAACTAAAGTTGACAAAGGCAGCCTGTCTCCATCCATGTGTGGGTATTGTGCCCTTCTTGGCATGCACATTTTTCCTTGTTCAGTCATTTCATGTGAAGATGGGGACCTGTTGTGGTTGCACTTTTCATATTGCTTTGTGATATCAGATATATCAGATATCAGATATACCACTAGAATACTGTCTTTCACTTTGCTAAATCTTTAGTGCCATTTTGGTGTATAAGAGACAGAAACAGCTTTACATGGGGGGGAATCTTCCACACATTTTCAAAACTAAAATTTGTTTTAGTGGACTCCATCTAATAGTACCATACTAACAAAAACAAAATTCCAACCATATGTATTTAAATATACACGATATACATATTTATCACTCAATTCCATCCTTCCAACAATAAGATGTAGAGAAATGTTCACAAGCATGAAGAAAAATACTTTTCTTTGCTTGAATTTTCAGAAATGCAACTATCAACCTACTTGAATAATTACACTTAAAATAATAAAGGCCTTTGTGTGGCATAGACTTGTGTTAATAGTTAGAGTGCTACAGCACTAATGTGACTGAAGGACTTTCCAGAAAGGGGACAAGAGGAGCATCACATAAGCCCTCTGACTTGCCAGTTTGCTTCTGCTTGTTTAAGAAGCTCCATCTCAAAAAAAAACAACACGCTAAGGAGCCAGCTGCCCTCCTCATAGAAAGCAGTTCCTCATGCTTACACCCTGACTTGGCGCAGTTTAGCTGGGTATGTTGGAGATGTGAAGACTAGTGGTCGCTTGTTTTTATAAAATATCACATACTGGCAGTTATACAGTAAGGTTAGATTTTTTTGTTAATGTCCTTCAGAGTGTTCAAATGCAAAACACACTGGGATGTTTGTTATTTGACTAGACATCATTTGGAGATGCCATATTGAGTGTGTCCACAAACACTACTCGTTTTAGCGAACAGCGACAACATAAAGAGCTATTAAAGGCATGCTCTCATTAGCACTTTGACATTTCTTTAATTTTTTATCTATATTTTTAAACTGTCCTGACAGCATCCATTTCTATATGCCTCAATAAAGCTAGAAGAACCTTGGTTCATTGTTTCTTCATTCAGGAAATAAGTTTCATAGACACTACTGTTAAACATTACTCAAAAATCAATTTTCATTGAAATCTCTTACAGTGAGACCCCACTGAAGAAACACTTTAGCACCTTTTTTCACTTTCTTTTCTGTCCTGCAAAATAATTTCTTTCTTTAACTCCTGCCAGGTAGGAATACTGTTTTTTTGTTGTTTGTTTTTTTTTTGTTTTGGAGTTTTTTTCTTTTTTATTTTTTTTCATAATAATCTAATTTAACTTTTCCTAAACCTTTCATTGTTCACTTTCATGGAAGACTCATTCCATTTAAAAGGCCATGGTGAACAGCAGATAATTTAATTTGAAAGGTAAAACTACATAGATTTAACACTAATATTTGCATAAAATATTTGCATTTAAAGATTTACTTGAAATGAAGCCTAATGGTATCTAGAAAAGTTGTATATTCAGTACAAGAAAAAAAAAATATGTTGTGTTTAATATTTCCTCAAGAGAAAGCACCCTATGAAGACTTGCATCATGTTTATTTTGTTTAAAAAGCAACTGCTTTTGGTGCTAGTATATCATTTTTTCTTTTGATGGCAAAGCTACAGTTTGAACCACCTGTGTGTTCTTATATCTTTTAGTAGCATTCCTCCAAACAGATAATGATTTTCTTTGCTTAGTTTGTGACAGGAACAGTAGTTCCCCTACCAGTCTTTTCAGTTATAGAAATGTGTACTGGTGTTCGTCTACACCGTTTCTATATCCCTGACCTTTTCAGGTATGATTAATTCTTTTTTCTTTGAGAGTTTTCAGTATTTGTTTCATAAAAAGTTTTGTAAGCATCTGTTACTTGAGTGTGTTATAGCCACATTGTGCAGAAGTCCTGCTACAGAAGCAGTAAGTCTTTTAAGCACTGTATGGAATATGTCTGACATACGTGGTCCTTGTCTTCATATTCATAGGTTAGTGTGGGGAATCTTTCTTTTTCAGGATGTTTTGGACACCTTTTTTTTTTTCCCCTGAGGTAAAGCATGAAATGTTAATTCATGGAACAATTATACAATGTATTTTATGATTTATATTTTTATTTATTGCTGATTTTGTTGTCATGTTCTGGTAGTGTACTAAGGCAGAATGATGCTCTTCATCCAGCTGTTTATATATTCTTTTTGTCTACCGTTTAAGTATTATGAACAAATTTCAAAATAACCCAATCAGTATACCTGCGCGTGCGTAAAGCATACAGTTTAAAAAGGGATTATTCATGTAGTTAGCATTGGATCCATTAAGCATTACAGTTGTGGATGGATGCATGTGGGTATTAGTTACTCAGTTATGCCATTGGAAGAGACGACACAACCCCAAATGAGGCGAGCAGTCCTTGGGTCCGTGTGAGAAGGACCTGGGTATTGTTTAGTAACAAGGGGAATATTATTGGCTTCAGCAGCAGTGTTTCTAAACATCACTGGCTGCCTAAATCAGGCAAAAACACTCACTACAGTGAGTTAAAGCTGCAGCGATGCTCCCAGTCTCTCTAATGTGATAAAAATGTTAGAAAACATGCAGAAGTTGGCCTTTCCTTTTAAATTTCCTGATCGCTGCTACTTGACCACCTTAAATTTAATTTTTAATTCTCTGTATTTTACCTAAAGAGAGACCTAAATTTTCACACTGAAGTCACACACAATACCAATATCAGCAACAACAGCGGTCAAAAAAGAGTCTGATTTTTAGCCATTGCAGAATAATATTAAATTTCAGTGACCAGAATGAAGACTAACACCTGTGGTTTTTGGGTTTTGTTGTTGTTTTGTTAGTTGTTGTTGTTTGTTTTGTTTTTTGTTTTTTCTCCTTTCTGCAACTTGCTTTTGTGGATCTGAATGTTGCTGCAATGTACAAATGAAAATTTTCTTGCACCCTCTGTTATTGCAGTATTTTACATGGTGGTTGGATTCATTAAATGATGTTAGAAACAAGTGCCTGCCACCATCATTTCTGATAGATTTTTTAAAAGATACTCCACAAAACAAGTGGAGTTTGTATTTAAAAACAAAGAAGGAGAAAATAAAAGAAAAAGAAAAAAAAGGGGGGGAGGGGAGAAGTTGGAGGGTTGTTTTTGTTTCATTATATTTTTAAAATGCATCCAATTATCAATGCTGCTTGGAAATTTAAGTTTCTTTGGAAAACAGGGGGCCTTAACTTAACCTGGGACCGTTAGTGTTTTACTTGTTTCTATTTAAAAAAGAAATTGTATGAATTTCCCAGATACCATTGGTACTTGCACACTTCTCTGAAGTATTATGAAGAGTTGGGTTGGTGGAAGAATGTTTTACATATTGTTAACATACATGTGGATATTCTTATATTATTGTACATGTTTGGGAAAATATCACACAACTTTAAAAATGTTACTAAGATGTATGTATCTGACTTTTTCCTTTGGAAAATATTATATATTTTTATTTGTATTTTTTACTTTTTTAAGTTCATCTATATGTGCAGTTATTTTTGTATTGCAAGTGGTCTCATAATTGCAGTAGAGGAGATAAAAGTACAAAGAAAATTAATTTGGCAAGGATTACACTGCTTTGGGGGAAAAAAACACATGGGTCAGTATCATATTATCAATCCTAGAAATATTCTGAGTGTTTTAGCACTGTAAATATGTCACGAGACCTCTTTTCATGAATAGTGTAAAGAATTGTGAGGTTTTAATCACCCATTTTAATTTGTTATTAATTACCACTTTTTTGTGGCCTCTGGTCCTGACTTAATTGAACCTGATCAAACAGCATGCTTTTTTTTTTGTTTTTATTAAAATTTCTCCTTGTTTTTCAGTTGAATACTGTTTTGTTTTCTTTCGGTTTTGTACTTCATGGTTTTTTTTTGTTTGTTTGTTTGTTTCTTGCTTGTGAGAAGTTGATCTTCAGAATTATTTTTACACTATTTATGATTTATTTTCATAATGTAAAAAGTGTGTAATTATTAAAATATCAATCCAACTGTTGGTGCTGATTTGCATAGTTATAAAGTTCTTAGTGTTGGTGCAAAGAAATTGCTCTGGTCTGTCTGGATTGGAAAAAGCTTGTGCTGTGTGGTGCTCATTTGCAGTTTAAAATCTAGTGTGGGTCATGTCAGTCAGCATTCACAGTGCCACAAAAATCGGGTCCTTTGCAATCTGCTGCATTTTCCTACAGTGCACAATTAAAAACAAAACAAACAAACAAACTTGCTCTTCCTATTCTTAATACACCTTTTCTCTTCAAAGTCAAGTCCGTTTGGTCACCTTTTTTGAAGAGGCAGAAAAGATTACAGACATCCACAAGTTAAATAAGGAAAAGTAGAAGCTTTGTTGCAAACCTTAGAGCACCTCCTCACTCTGGAAAAGCTGCAGGGATCTACATATCTGAAATTGAAACTATTGCTTACGCAAGTCTGCAGGCACCCTAGGATCCAAAGAAATAAAGCTGAAAATCACCCTTTCTATAAGAGTGATGTTAAAAAATAAACCTGGACTGTTTCTTGTCCCACAAAAGGACAGTGTCATGAGCAATGGTACAAACTAGAGGTCTGCTTTTTACTGTAAATCTGCTTTGTTCAAAAAAAGACGAAGCATAAGAATTATTAAAAAATAGTATATTTTCAAAAGTGCCCTGTTCTCAGAAGACACATTTTTGCAGGAGTCTCCTTGAACAAAGGACTTTTTTGGAAGAACAAAACTTTGGGCAGTGGCTGTAATCTCTTCAAAGCATTGTTTAAATGTTTGTGTTTTCTAAGTCCCAAAATATTTCAGACAAACAAAACACTCCCCATTTTTCCCCCATCCTTCACCTCAAAAATGTATTCACTCTAGGCTAAAAGAAGAGAGCATGAGCACCATGGGGTTTTGACCTCTACTCTTAACTCTCGGTAATCTCCATGAGTGTATGTTAATCGTGTCTAGCTCTGTTTTAGACTCCTAGAAGTACTAAAAATAGTTTTGCTCCATTTCCCAGAGAAGGAATTTATAGCACACAGCTTAACTTGCCCAGCGTCACCGAAGAAGTGCCCTGCAAAGCCAATAGCAGGCGCTGCTCCCTAGGGCTGCAGGCGCTGGCTGTGACCATCGTGCAGCCCTGGCTTCTCCTGCGGTGACTCTTGGCCTCTTCTTTCTGCTACCTTTCTTGTTTCTTCTCCTTTTGTAGAGGACAAAGAGTGGTTCTCAATACTGCTGCAGCTGCACTGTCAAGAAACAAGCAAAAAGCATGTTTTACGTGGTTTTGTTTTGTTTTGTCTGTCACTGTTTTTCCCCTTTAGCTGCAGCTGGCTAAAGCATGCTAAACTGGAGCTATGCTCGCTGCCTTTCCTGAGACTACACGTCGTCTTAGGGACCATTAAACTCATGAATCCTCCAATGAGGGAAGGAACTGGCAGTGTCTGTAAGACATAGGCCATTCTCCTTTGATGAAGGGGATGCAGCTTTTTGGGGTTCCTGGGCACCTCCTCCTGGATCTGGAGGCTGCCCCTCAGCCCTGGGCCTGCCCCTGCTGGGCAGATGTGTTGGGTGGGTGTCCTCTGTCAGGGGCTTGTTCTTTCAGAACTGAACCCAAAATTGTCCTGCCTTCAGCAATGCCACTTTTGCCTAGCATCACTTTGTTAGCATGGGGTCAACCATTTGGGACATTTTCAGCTTTTTTTAAATTATTATTTCCTCCTAAGCACACAGCTTCATTACTAGTGTAGTAACAAACAGTGGGCTCTGGCTGCTGCTAGCACTCAGCGCTTTTCCCATTCTGTGATTTTACTGCCTCATAGTTATCTTTCAATATCAGGGTCCCTCTGAAGTGACATTTTAGTTAAGCAGTCTACTATAGACCTCTCACCCTACTGCACTAATGGGACGTTGACTTTCCTCTGGAGGTCAGTCCTATCCAGGTACCTTCTTCATAATTTTGTGACATCCTGAGGCATTTATAGGGCTGCAAATGAAATACCAGCTCATTTATTAATTTAAACAAATATTATATTTAATATAATAATATTTAAATAAATTAATAAATATTCAAATAAACTAATATTTAAATAATAAACATTGATTTATTATTATTTAAATGAAATACCTCTCATTTATTTAATGGATCTCTTAATTAAATACTTAAAGGCCATCGCTTACATCCATCCCTGCTTTGTGGACCTACTAAACCTGCTAATCTTTACCCATTCAACAAGGACTCTGTGGAGATCAGGAGAATGCAACAAAAGCAGGCTTTTATATCCTCACCCCATGCAACTTCACCTAGTGGTTCGATTCTAATAACCACCCAAAAATAATTGTTAGCAGAATAAAAGAACACAACAAAACAAGGAGATGACAAAACATTCGTGTTCCAGCAAGTAGTAACAGCCACACCCAAACACATGTGAAAAATAAAACAAGGGAATGTCAGAACATTCATTTTCCCACAAACAGTCAGTCTGTCTTCCCAGGGTTGCTAAATCATCTCCTTTTTTGTTGAGTTCTGCTGGTTCCCAGTCTGAGCACTCACAGGATGTTCTCTCTCTCCCTTTTCCTGGCTGCAGGAGAAAAATGCAGTGCTTCTAAACGTTTGCTCGAAACTCAGAACTTGGATTCTCTGTTTATGTGTGTACACATAGATGCATTTATCTAAGCATACAAATAAAAACATGGACTGTATTTTTAGGAAAATACTGTACAAAACCTGCTCCGAGAGATCATGTTCTGCCAGTGCAGTTGTACTCAACGTGCTTTAATTTGTGTCTGCGGTCAGAGGTGGTCACAGCTCCTGTCACATCAACTAAGAATCAGGTTTTGACATATATATACGTCAAGATATAATGTTCAATAACCAATAAATATTCCTATTATTTTTGTATGTACAGATTACACCTTGACTGATTTTTCCATGTACCCACACCTAAACAAAGCAGTCATAAGTTCTTTCTAGCATTACCTTTTGTCTGGCTGGAATGACAAGTACCCAGCATCTTTTTGTGCACTTGTAGGAACTCCCCTCTTTGTGGCATAGTAATTGTTGTGAAGTAATCTTATCTGGTAAAGATAAAATACATAGATATGGGGAAAACAAAACACAACAAACAAACAACAACAACAAAAAACCTCTCACTGTTATCATATCATATCATAGAATGGTTTGGGTTGGAAGGGACCTCAAAGACCATCTCATTCCACCTCCCCTGCCATGGGCAGATGCCACCCACTAGATCACATTGCCCAAAGCCCCATCCAGCCTGCCCTTGAACGCTTCCAGGGATGAGGCATCCACAGCTTCTCTGGGCTACCTGTTCCAGTGCCTCACCACCCTCATAGTCAAGAATTTCCTCATAACCTGTAATCTAAATGCCTCCTCTTTTAGTTGAAAGCCCCTCCCCGGAGCCTTCTCCATGTTGAACATCCCCAGCTCTCCCCAGCCCTGGACGCAGCATTCCAGGTGGGGCCTCACAAGGGCAGAGCAGAGGAGGACAATCACCTCCCTCCACCTGCTGCCCACCCCTCTGTTGGTGCAGCCCAGGACACAGTTGGCCTTCTGGGCTGCAAGCATGCACTGCTGGTTCACGTCGAGCTTTTTGTTCACTAGATCCCCCAAGTCCTCTGCAGGGCTGCTCTCAATGGGTTCTTCTCCCAGACTGTGCTCATGTCTGGGATCGCCCACTTCTCAAGCCTGCCCTGGTTCCTTTGGATGGCATCCCTTCCTTCTGGTGTATTGACTGCACCAAATGGTCCACCCTTCAAATCAATATGTCTCTGATTTAGAAATAAGGCTGTTGTGTGGGCTCATGTCAGAGGCCTTATGGAAGTCCAGGTAGGTGACATTGGTCAGTCTATTAGCTTGTGTGAATAAATTTGCCTTAAAAATTCTGGAACTGCAAGCACTACTGGCACAATCAGCACTGAAACAATTCACTACAAAAATTATTCAGGAGTCAGCAATTGTGGACAAGGCTCTGAAAAGCTATGCTGCTGTGAAGCTTGGTGAGGTGAACAGCTGTAATGGGTTTGTTTCTCAGGACGCAACAGCAGCATGTTGATTGTCAGAGGTACGCTAACTCCTCCAACAGCAGGTGGGTGGAAGGCACTTACTTACTTCCTTGTAACTGACTGTAGTAACATTTGCTTGTTTTCATCCACCATGTAGGGAGACAGGAAAAAAAAAAAAAAAAAAAAAAAAAAAAAAGAACTAAGATTTTCAGAGAGCAGTAATTCTATGGAAGAGGAAAAAAAAAAAAAAAAAAAAAAGTGACAAGGTGCCAGAAAGTCCTGTCTCAGGGGGAAAAGACCTCCTCCTCTGCTCTACACATGGGATTTGGCAGGCACGTTCCTGCTGATAATATTAAAAGAATGTTCAAAACCCATGAGTCAAGAGGGAAGGATATTTTTCCTGATTTAAGTCCCATCCCATGACTCAAGGAACAGAGGCGCAGCCTGCCTCCTAACAAGCTATTTCACGTACCACTCTGAACTTTCCCAGTGAAGTTCAGTATTATGAACAAGCTTTGTTTGCTAAATCTGGAACAAAAAGTCCTGGTATAAGCAGAACTGGCTGCTGATGCATCTTTATAAAGGAGCAGAAGCACAGTAGCTTATATCTCACTGTGATCCAGGGTTTCTGAGAGAGCAGGACTGGACAGGATGGTGTAAACAGCAGAAGTTTTTTAGTGTTAGCATTTCCTGCAGCTCTGGAAGAGGGACAAGGCTGTTCGCAGCACCAACAGAGGGCAGGGACACACACCGGGAGCAGGAGGCTCGTCTGTCCTTAAATGCCTTCTGACTCACAGACTGCATGCTGTCAACAGTCAACAGGGAAACAGGGAAAACAGTGAAATGATGCCTGGGCTCTAGCTCTTCTGTGCATTATCTGTACAAAGGGATTGCAGTTAGGTACAGCATATAATGTATGCAACTTGAACTGCAACTACCCTGTGCTAATCATCATTTCCCAGCTTCCAGAGGTGTAGGCAAAAGAGAAAAGCGTTACAGCACTCCTGACAGGCTCTAGTCCAGGCTCGATTTGGGCACCATCAATGCTAAGTCCCTATTCTCTTCGTGAGAAGCTCCCTCAGTTGGTCTCTGCTGCACCTTTGTGCTGCCGGCTGGTGATGCCAGGATTCTGACAAAGCAGGGATGTGAAAGGTGTGGAGCTTCAAAACTGACATGGTCTGAAAAGACGGGGCTCAGAAAAAATGCCTGTAGGAAAAGTAATGCCGGCGCTCAACTAGAGAAGCTGAAAGAAAGGTGGCTTATTTGGCACAAAAGTAAGGAGGAGTGCTTCTTCACCTGAAAAACATGGGAATGACTAACTGGGTACTAGAAAAGACAAGTATCCTCAGCTCGTGAACTTGTGTGGATTTGCACATGTGCCCTGAGAAATCACGCAGGCTCAGTGCTGCAGGTGGCACAGATGAGCTGCAGCCGGGCTACAGCGGGACGTGGGTACAGGTTTTGCCCATGTGGCTCAGGGAGGAGGGGGTGAACCCACAACAGACAGGAGGAGAAGCCAAGGTGCGGGGCTGGCAGCTTGCCTTGCTGTTTGCAAAGGCGATGCCTCTTAACATCAATGCCTGCTTTTCCTGGGGTGTTTGACATCCCATTAAAGGGTCACCAAGGGTATCCATGAAGAAATGCCTCCCTGAACCTATTACATCTGTGATTTAAGCACAGCACTACAGTTCACAGGAGGTCGTGGGACTAATTGCAGGTAGCTCCTGCCCGCGCTGAAATAGGCCGTGCCAGTGCGTCACAGCATCGGGGCTACAGCCCTGTTATACCCACGGACAGCCAAACATAGCAAAAAATGTAGCTCTCACTAATTCGCCCTGCTTTCTGGGAATAGATATGTGGATGCTGTATAGAGGTACACACGAACAGATCCTTGGGAGACAGGGAGCCGAGCTGTGAAGACGCTGCTACAGCCCTAACCTTACTTGAACCAAGTCCCTGGGGTCCCTCACCACGGCGTCTGTGATTTGGGAGCTGGAACGAGGGACAGCAAGCGAGGGGAGGAGGCATGGAGGGAGGAGAGAAGGAGGGAGGAGGAGGAGTTTGCACCAGCGCTGGATAAGAGGCAGGATCCCAGCTGAGCCGCGCTGTTCTGTGCCATGCCGGGCAGGATGGAGGAGCGCTACAGCAAGGCAGAGACCCTCGCCCTGCGGAGGAAACACATCGGGTAGGGGCGGCAGGGGCGGGTGGGGAGCACGGTGAGGGTGGTGGGACCTCGTCCTGCAGGAGCTGAGCCACACGCTACAGGTTCAGCCAGAGCCCAGACGCGTTCACGAAGCTCGTGTCACACCGGCTTCTCTATAGGGGACAGCTTGATGCTACGGGAATCTTGCCCGCGTTGCACTGGGCTGTGTAGGGCAAAGAGAAAAAGACCTGCAGAAAGGGCTGACCTAGCGGAAGAGCAAAGTGTAGTCAGGAAACAGCCCCAAGTGATGATGATGAGGTGTACTTCTTTAAAGTGGAGCAGAGGAGTAGCCAGAGGCATCAGAAAAAGATACGTGCAGCAGGACTATAAGCTTTGAGAAGGAAAGAGAGTAGATGATTTCCCTTTCCAGGAGTTGCCTCTGGGCTTTACAAGTTGGTGATTGCAGTGCACCCAACTGAGGGTAACTCAGTGCATTTCATAGCACTGAGTTACCTGGAAACAGCCGTGTTTATCTGAGACCACATAACCCTTTCTGAAAGTTTAGAATGCTTTCCCTCTGCTCAGCAATATCATTCAACATAATAACATAGCTGGCATATTCTCCAAGAGAGAAAAAAAAAAGGGGGGGGGAGAGAGAGTTTAAAGAGGGCTTTGGATAATGTCACGTGGAACCTGAGTTTTGCTGGAAGCCAGCATGAATTGGGTGCTTATAAAAAGCTGCTTTTAAAGATGTGATTCAAAGCAGTCAGGAAGAAACACTGAGATTTTAGGTGCCTGTTCAGCAGCTCTGAAAATAAAGCCTCCGAGGCATTAGCATTTTGTTCTTGAACATGACCTCTGTGCAGTACAGTCAGCCCTTGCGTAACGACTTTTTGGCTATAGCATAAAACAGCTCTTAACCACCCAGCTTTATTCCCAGAGAGCTAACTGGCTATACATGGCCGTGAGAGATGTAAACAACCAGAGCTACAGCCCACAGATGCAGTGGGACATGTAAGGACCTCGAAGGACTTGCAGTCCCCATGCATGGAGCCCCTTCCAGACAGGGTCAAGGATTGCGGGTGCCCTTACCCGGGACTGCTGCTGTCCTGCTGTGCCAGGGGGCATTCATCAGCCTCATTTCACCACCCCTTTTGAGCCAAAAGAGCTCAAAGGAGGGGGAATGACTCAGAAAACTAAAACGGTGTTATTTTATACATTTTTTTAGGCCTTCCTGCAAAGTTTTCTTTGCCAAGGACCCTCTGAAGATAGTGCGTGCTCAGGGCCAATATATGTTTGATGAGACTGGAGAAAAATACTTAGACTGTATCAACAACGTTGCACATGGTAAGCAGTTTATCTTGTAAGACTGCTTCTGCTGCCTCATTTCTAATAGGAATTGTAATGCACGTCTTTCAAGTGATGATGACAGGGTCACAGGGCTTCTGTGGTTCAATAGCGGGCTGTTTGCAAGTAATACTAATTATTTTCTTCTTCAGTTGGCCACAGCCATCCATATGTGACAAAGGCTGCAACCAAACAGATGGAACTGCTCAATACAAACTCCCGGTTCCTGCATGACAACCTCGTTCAGTACGCTCAGCGTCTTACGGCTACCCTGCCAGAGAAACTCTCTGTGTGCTATTTTGTTAACTCTGGGTATGTCTGCTTAGTTATTTGTTCATAAAGGCTATTTTCTCCCTGTTCAAGATGGACACTCAGAAGTAAGAATTTGTTAAAGCAGGACTTAGTAATTAGCAACAGAAATACTTCCAGTACTGATTGATTGCAGGATACTTTGTCTCTGCAGCTATCATATTTGATATGATGGCTCGGTGCAAGAGAGCCAAGGCATGAGACTGCTCTGCAGAACATCAGGCAATGGGAGCAGAGGAGCTGCTGAGGGCCAGGCTGGAAGTTTAGGTCTCTGTAGCAGGAGCAGACTTGTGTCCTCTGCTGCCTGATGGCTGGGGAGGACGGAGCTATCGTGGAGGGGGGAGACAGGGCCAGCATGCTCTGACAGTTTCAGGGGGTTTTGTGGCCATGTTGTGCTTTCAGTTGCTCACTGCTCTGCGATGTGGTCTTGTTTGTGCCTACAGGAGGTAAATGTTCACAAACAAACTGGGGGAGGGAAATAAAGCATCTCTTTGTTTGCTGTTTGTACAAAGGGCTGTTTTTTTCCTCGCCCTCTTATGTGGCATTTACAGTCACAACCTTAGCATTGTAATCTGTATAGAAAAAGAACCTGCTGTGTCCCCTGCCTCCTCTTCTGTTAGCATAGATTTTAATTGGAAGCCCTTCCTCACTGTTTTGTGGATGTATCTGATGTGGTGCAGGTCTGAAGCAAATGATCTGGCTTTACGACTGGCCCGGCAATACCACGGACACCAAGATGTGATCACCCTTGAAAAGTAAGTACATAGAGCAGCTTGTGTAAATGCAGCCAGCAACTCCTGCAATTACTTCAGAAGCGGCTGTGCAGCAACCCCCTGCTGTTTGTACTGTACTGCCTGCTGAAAGAAAGGCTTTGTTGCTTTCATAGTAGAAGAGGTCAGGAAATAAGTTTCCCTTTTTCACATTTGGATAAACACAAGTTCTGAAGATTTGTGAAAAACAGATTGTCAGTCAACCCAGAAGGTCAGTCACCTGTTACAGTTTTTGAAACATAAATTTCAGTTTGTTTCCCACACAGAATGACAAAGCAATTCATGCCAGAGACGTGAACGATAGTTTGAAACACCACTGCGTGGTCTAGCCACTGGGCTGTTCTGGAAAAGGGCTTTCTGTTTGTGATACTCTGCTGGAAATGCTTCATTTTGGACTTGAGGATCTCGAAGGTCTTTTCCAACCTAAATGAGTCTTTGGTGCTATGATTCCCTGGTTCTAAATAAATAAGCATTCAGTGTTCAAGAAGGATGACCTTGGAGCTCTGCAGTGGTGTTGATTCCCTGCTGTACCAATGCTCAGCTCTTCTCTGTTGAGCGCAGGAGCATACACACAAACCTGAGCAGCTCCAAAATCAGGAGGAACTGAAAGGGCTGTCAGTCCTGAGGAATGTTCTTGACCAAGTCTCTGGGTCTCCCTAGCCTGGACACAACTGTAGCATTGGTTACACTGCTGTTGGGCTGGATCTTTTCCTCAGGTCACAATAAGAAAATCCAACCAGAGCACATCTGTGACTGAAAGGCACAGAGCTTGTTTGACTCAGCTGTAGCCAGATCCCTGTTAGCCCTCCTTGACTAACAGGGACACAATTTGGAGCCCCTGACAGTAGTTTCAGTCAGGAGAAGCTGATGATGGAGCTGGCTCAGTCACTCTGCTTGACTGCAAAGTCTTGCCGGCCCGAACACCACAGGCCTCCAGTTTCCAAGGCTCTGTGGGGTTTTGTTATCCTCTTTACCCAACATGTCCGCTGCTGTCTTGTTGTGACTTATCTTTGTTTTGGGCTGCAGTTCCCTCTGCTTCAAGTTTATGGCTGAATGAAAGTGTTTTGGCCTCAATAGTAACCATCTTCAGCATACTTACAAAGCTTTTATATTCACTCTTCACCTCTATCCCGTGACTGGCTTTGGCCAAACAGTCAGGCCTTCAGGGCAGGTAGGGGTGTGCTGCTGCTGTATAAGGGCCACAACCTCTGTTGCAATGCAGACCCTTGAGAGTCTTTGCAGTGGTGATAGGGCCGAGCTTACAAAGTTTGGGCTGGCCAGAGTGGGGCCTGCAAGGTGGCCATGAGTCAACTGGACCCACCCTGCACTGCTGTTCATAACTGGCCAGGGCAGCCGCTTCAGAGCTGGTGCCATCCAAGGGACATCACCTGCCTGTCCTCACACTGCCATCTGGGTTTATGCAAGAACAAAAGCTCACCCCTGGTTCCAGTCTTGCTAGTGAATTAAAGCCAACAGCAATTTCGTATTGCCTTTGAGAGAAAGATTGAGAGAATTAAACTAAGATCCCATCACAAACAGTGCTACTGTGTTACAAATACAGCCTCTTATTCTGGTTTATTTATAAGCAAAATGGTAAATTTAGCTCTTCTATAAATTTGGTGACTTCAATATTTAACTCTCATGCAGTGCTTACCATGGCCATCTTACGTCTCTGATTGACATCAGTCCCTATAAATTTAATCAGCTGGGAAAGGACAGCAAGAAGGAGTTTGTGCATGTGGTAAGCGAGCTTTTTTTTGTTTTCTTTTCTTTTTGTCATTGTTATGCCTGTTATGTGTTATATTCAATTAGCTACTTCTGCTGTAAATATACTTTCATTCTGCTTTGCTGATTCCAGTGTTGTTGTGGTTTAACCCGGCTAGCAGCTAAACACCACGCAGCCGTTCACTCACCCTCCCCCCTCCCTCTCTGGGACGGGGGAGAGAAATGGATAGTGAAGCCCATGAGTTGACATAAAGACAGTTTAATAAGACAGGAAAATAATAATAGCAATAATAATAATAATAATACAATGATGATAATAGTACTACTACTAATAATATGTACAAACAAGTGATGCACAATGCAATTGCTCACCACCCGCTGACCGATGCCCAGCCTAACCCCGAGCAGTCCGGCCCCCCTCTCCCGGCTAGCCACCCCTATATATTGTTTAGCATGATGCCAGATGGTATGGAATACCCCTTTGGCTAGTTTGGGTTACCTGTCCTGGGTCTGTCCCCTCCCAGCTCTTCCTGCACCCCCAGCCTGCCCGTTGGCAGGACAGAGCAAGAAGCTGAGACGTCCTTGGCTTGGTATAAGCACTGCTCTGCAACAATTAAAACATCGGGGTGTTATCAGCACTCTTCTCATCCTAAGCAAAAACATAGCATTCTACCAGCTACGAGGAAGAAAATTAGCTCTGTTCTAACTGAAACCAGGACAAGTGTACATACACTGTACGCTGTGTGTTTGTCAGTGGACTTAATACAGCAAAATTGTTTGCTTTTGGATTTCAAAGAGTTCTCATTTGCAATGTTGAATTCATTTCTCATTCTCATGTACACTACAAGTTTTCATATTCATTGCACTGTAGAGATACACAGTTTGAGGAAGGTAGCCAATGTCTGTTGTGTTACTTTGGCTAAAGATAAGCAGGACTTTTAAGTCTACTTCAAAAAACTGGAAAGGCAGAGCCCATCTGCACACAGTTCTGGGTATAGAGCTCATATTCACCTTAACAGGCTACCATTTGATTTCCAGCCTGATCTTGTATATCTTACCGTGACAAAAATTATTCTCAGCTCAGAGGAGCACACCAAATTGCTCACAGGTCTTTCCGAATTTTTTATAATGCTCCCTTTATTTACTGAACTTCTTCCAACATTGTTGAAGGTCACACAGATTCTTACTGTGATGAGGATGATGGAAATCAAGTGCCAGACTGGAAAACCCAGTTTTCCAGTTGCAGGAAGGGAAATTCCTGCAAGAAACTGAAATAACTTGACAGATGAGGACTCAGTATTATGTCTTAGGGGAGAGGAGGAATGGACTTGAAGAGGTGGATGAGGTAGATGGCTCTTCCAACATTTGCATCCAGTAATGTTGAACACATCACAGGGCTGGCTTTGAGTTTAGGCTCCTGTACATATTTTGGTACAACTCCATGCAGAAATTGAGATTGTGCTAACTCCTGTTATGTATCTATGTGGAAAGACAGAACTGTACCTGTTACAAGAACTCAGAGCAATGAAAAGAAACAAAGGGTAAATGTTTCACGGAAAGATTGCCTTTAAAAATTATTTTTTTTTTATATTGGTCGTTTCAGGCTCCTTCTCCAGATATCTACAGAGGGAAATATAGGGAAGACCACCCAGATCCAGCAAGTGCATATGCTGAAGAGGTGAAAAAAATTATTGAAGAAACACAGAAGAATGGACGCAAGGTGTGTTTCTTGTGCTCTAGAAATACTGAAGATTCATTTATTAGGAGTAAAATGGAGGCATGAAACAGGAAACTAAGGATATGTTTCTCTACTTAGTTTCCCTTGCTTGCCTTTCATTTTCCTGTGATGTATTCTGTCTTCAAAATGTGCCATTTTTCAACCTTATCATAATTTTTCTAGGTATCAATGAAAGGATCAATTATACATTTCTAAATGAGCAGATACAACCAAAACAGTTTAATTCTCTATTTCATGCATTGCACCAGTAGACTGTAAATATCTTAGAGCACAGACTAGCTTTCAGGTCAGCTGAGAACACTACACAATTTCTAGCAAGGATATATCTTAAAGTCTCTATGAACAGAGAAAATATAGAGAAAAAGATAGATTAAAATCTTGATAATATATTTCTGATTCCAGTAGCAAAGATGACTTTGAAGTCATCTGAAAAAGATGAACCTTTCAATCATATACAACATGACCTTGATAAAATCAGATCCTTTCTAAATAGGTTTATTTACAACATGTGTTAATATTTTGTGTGATGGCACAAACATTTAGAGATACGTAGGGCTTGATTCAAAGCCCCACATTCAGTGGAGATTGGAACAATATGTTCCCTTCTAGTCCAATGGACTTGTATCACTCTTCTTTTAATTTCTTCATCAACTTTTTTAATCCTCTACTAACGGATAGTTTTGTGTTTTTTTTCTTCCCTTGTTTCCTTTCTTTTGCATATTTCTTAGGTTTTGGTGACATAGACCTGTGGCAGGACAAGTTGTGCTAAAGGCTAAGCCTCACATGCTATGGGAAGCTTCGTACTCTTTGGCCGTAGCATGCCTCTTCAAATATAGTGTACGGTTCTTTACACGTTACTGCTCGGCCTTGTTTCCAGGAAGACTGCACCAGCCCAGAGAGACTTCTTGATGCTCAGGGAGGGGTTCACAAGTGGTGTGGGGATGCAATCCCTTAAATAGCAGACTTATGCTGAGACTTTGGGGTAATATTGTATCTCTGCATAGACATGTTGACAAGAAATGAATTTTGATGTTCCAGTGTGTCTGATCCGCTGCTCTTGCCCTTCCTGACTTGAAATAACTTTCTTTTTCATTCCTAGCAACTGGAATTATTTCACCTATAGAATTTTTCTCCTCTTATGTCAAGTGCCTCATGCTGATATTTCACTTCTTTAGTTATTTTCATCAGGCAGGGGTGCCCAAAGCATAGCCTCAGGTCATCTTACAGTTCAGCTTCTACCCAACTCTACCTGGTCTTAAGATTGAACAATTAAGCTGATCGCCACATGTACCTCTTACTGGAGAGTCCTGGCATTAAGCAAGTTTTATTCACTTCTTGGAGAAAATTGCAAACACTGGTATGTCTCCTGTAAATGGAAATCTGTAAATAAATTTACAGAGTTCCCAGGAGTCTGTCCGCTGACAGGAGTAAGTGTCTTCAACTTTAATGGCTGTAGGACTGGGGGTTAATGGAGGTCCTTGTATTCCCATCAGGTTACAAAGGTGGCCCTGGCTACTGCAAATTTGGGCACCCCTGATTTAAAAAAATGAAAAAATTCTCTAGCCGTAGCTCCTCAAGAACCCTAAGATGTCGAACCCATTGTGTGATTAAATTAGGGCACACATTTAAACATTTATTTCTAGACTGTTAGATGTTTGTGCAAAGGCCAGGCAGATGAACATAGCTCTTACCTCAGTTTGTTTTTTGTAGATTGCTGCTTTCATAGCCGAATCCATGCAGAGCTGTGGAGGCCAAGTAATTCCACCTGTGGGCTATTTCCAGAAAGTGGCAGAGTACGTACATCACTTTGAAAGGGCATAGCTGAAAATTAACCAAAAAACAAACAAACAAACAATGTTTTTCACTATAGGCTGATCCAATCAAATCAACTATCTTCCTCTCTTGCTCTTGGTTATCTGTGGTTTCTTCCTACTTTTTGAAAAGTATGATTTCGCTTCTATTTTTTATGGAACATCAGCTGACTAATTATTTTTAGCTGGATAATTGTCTTTCCTTTTCTATCTTTAATCTTCAGGCCATAAGTATGATGGAAGATGAAGTTGAACCATCAGAGAGGTAGCCCTGCAGTAAAATTACAGTACTCCTATTTTACATCAAAATACTAGACATTTTTTGTTAACATTTAGTCAACCAATATTTTTTTCAATTGAAATAGCTACAGCTCTGTTTGAATAAGTTTCCAATCTCTGTTGTGCACTCCAGCTCTGTTTTGTCACACTATAAGCGAAACAATTGGCTTGAATGGAGTAGCTGTGAATATCTGTCAGAAATTTGATAAATGAACTATAGGTTCATTAAGGCCTGAGTAAGAGCCAGGTCAGTGAAGGACTCAAGTTCTACTTGCAGTACTTGTAGTACTTGTAGTGCTCAAGTACTATGACAAAGGATAAACTCAAGTTGCGTCACTCAGGATTCACAGGTCTGACTATTCCTGAAAGCAGAGTCCTGGCAGCAGTCTTTGGCATACGAGAGGAAGAACCAACCTCTTCTTAGGCAGACTGCTGGGATGTATGCCAAGGGGGTTAGCCACTTACGCAGTCTCTGAGCATGGTTGTTAGAGCAGCAGCACTGAAGTTCCATACCAAGTTGTGTTTCAGCAGCCACATTCCTTCTTTTTTTACTGTCTAAACTGGTTTCACAGTGGAGATTTTCTGTTCTACCGACATCCTTGTCCTAGATTCAAGACCAGTCAGCGAAGTTAGTCACTCAAGCTATTCTATTTGTTTCCAGGTATGTGCGTGCAGCAGGTGGTGTATTCATAGCTGATGAGGTCCAGGTTGGCTTTGGCAGAGTTGGGAAGCATTTCTGGGCTTTCCAACTGCAAGGTGAAGACTTTGTGCCTGACATTGTCACCATGGGAAAACCCATTGGCAATGGCCATCCTATGTCTTGTGTGGTTACAACAAGGGAAATTGCTGAAAGTTTTGGTGCCTCTGGCCTGGAGTATTTCAATACTGTAAGTTTGTACATGCAGGTTTGTCCTTTTGTTTGTTCGTTTACATTTAGCAGTTACCAGTTGTTCAGGTGATTCACATAACATCTGCATCCATCACTGCATCATATTGCTAGGAGCTCAAGTCAGTCAAAAGCTAATACCTAAGAACAAATGGAGAGACTTTGAAATATGCTCTCTATCAGGTAGTATATCTTAAAATGGACCAGCATGACTCTGGCAAGTCATGCAGTTCATCTCATAGCCATATGGATAAATATCTCCTTAGTCCTACCTCTCCCTCACTCCCCTCTGAAATGCTGACCATATAACACTTCATTTTCTAGGATAGGCTCAGCAATGGGTGCTGTGCAGATGAGGCTCATGCCCTGGCAAACCCTGCTGTGCAGTCATCATCTAACAAAACAGTGACCCTTCACCAGGAAACATCTGAGTGGCATGCATGCCGCAGAGGAGCAGCTTTCTTCTTAAATCCTCTTTTCTGCTCCTGTGACTGAGACTTCTTCCCAGCTACCATGCATTCTCTTTTCTTTCAATGGGGGTTACACCCTACAGTTGAAGAAATACCAGATCTGTCACCCACTGCTCTTCACAGGAGCATTTTGCCTGCATATATAGTCTACAAACCATGAGAGCAGCTTGAACACTTGAGTTGTGAAATCTTCAAATTACTGAAACCCAAAGCTGAGGAACAGGGAGCTCCCTCCCTTGGACTTTGCTACACTGCCCAAACCATGGGGAGCTGTGCTCCACAGCCTTCACAGCACAAAATCTTCACCTCTTTAAGTCTTCCTCACTGCATGCCAAGTAGGAGAAGACAAACAAAAACTACCTGGATAGACATGTATGAATGTTTCTGATGGGTGCTGTTTTCCTATTGTCTTTACTATCAGTTTGGAGGCAACCCAGTGTCTTGTGCAATTGGTTTGGCAGTACTGGATGTAATAGAAAAAGAAGATCTCCAAGGAAATGCTGCACGTGTAGGAAATTATCTCCTAGAATTGCTGGCTGAACAAAAGGAGAAGCATCCCTTAGTGGGAGATATCAGGTAGGTGCCCCATGGCATTTCAGTGTTTCAGAGACAAGATATGATGAGGGGAAAAAATAAAAATAAAATAAAAAGAAAGTCTGGGGTGAGGAGAACCCAGAAATAGGATGCCATGATTATGTTCCACCTCTCTGAAACTGGTCTACCCAAAACTAATACCGTAAATAACATGTTTGTCAAGAAATGTTTCCATACAGCTGTTTAGCTGGGGAATAAATGTAGCTTAGAAGGGCTCTGGGAGCAAGTAGGAGAAAGATCCACCACTATGCAATAGCCCAGTTGCCAGCACACTCTTGGGATGATGGAGACAATCAAATCTCTGGACCATTTCATTTGGAGATGTTAGTGTAGGTATCCCCCATCTCATGTTAGAACCATGATAACCACTCTTAGTTTTTTGTTTTTATTGTTGTTGTTGTTTTTAATTCTTATTTTTGATTATCTGTCTTCCACATTACCTTGTTTTGAGGTTTGCAGGATAAGAAAGCAAGAATATTGTTACCTGGCCATGTAGCCTTAATGAACCAGTTAAATTTATTCAGAAGTAGCTGTTATCGCACTTGATCATCTGAAGTAGCAAGTGCAAAAAGATAGCTAAACGGAAAGTCCCATCCCTTTCTTGTTGTTTTCTCTCTTGCTAAAGTCTACGTTTGAGCAGAAAGCTTGGATTCCTGACACTGGATTTCATTTTTCTATGTTTTATCTCTGCTCCAGGGGCGTTGGATTGTTTGTTGGAGTGGATCTGGTGAAGGACCAACAAAAGAGAACACCAGCCACAGCTGAAGCTCTTCACCTTATTTACAAGTAAATGTTTTCTAATGACTACATGCAGTGATCAAACCCTCCTAATATTCCCTAGCAGTTACTCATTAATTTCAATTAAAACTTCTGTAGCTTCTGACGACATAGTATTAGAAAAAAGAAAAATTTTAAAGTTTAACTTGGCATGAAGGGTCTGACAGGGCACAATATAGTTGTATATCTGTGTTTAACACAACTGTTTCCTCTTTCCACAGGCTGAAAGAGCAGAAAATCCTCCTTAGTGCAGATGGACCACACAGAAATGTACTAAAATTTAAACCACCAATGTGTTTCACTATGGAAAATGCAAAACACGTAGTGGAGAAAATTGATGTACTTCTCACAGGTATGTATGGTTTAATGCTCACAATACTCTTTGTTGTAATGATACTTTGGAAACACCAGACACAATACCATAATGCAGGCTATTATATGCAAGGAAAAGAAAGCAATTATGTTTCCTTCTCCTTGTTCAAGCTGCTGTTCTCAATGCCATTTACTCAAAATAAATTTAAAAACCTCAAATATACTTCAGCCAAACTTCGTAGGCAAAGTCCTGCTCACGATTCTTTCTCTCATAGGCTCAGTGTTCTTATTTATCTCTGGTCACATATGCTAAGTGTGAAGGAGCAAATAAATTAATTCACCAGTGGCCTGAAAGACACTGGTGAAACTTTCCATAGTGCTCTGTTTGTTGTTTTTCTTTTTCTAACTGGCTTCATTGAATATGATTGTCTCACTCAAATTCAGCCTGAAGGTTTTCAGACTCTATTAATCTTCTACCTGGGGATCAATTCAGGGGAAAATAACATCAGGATATTTATCATTAATAACATATAATTAACATAAGGACTCTCCAAGGTCATTCTACACTGAATGCTCCCATCTCCTGAGGTTAGAACAACTGGAGCTAGCCTAGCACAAACCTGCAGGATTCAGCTTTGAAAGGTCTATCTATAGGGTATATAGGATCTACATACCTGTGCTCTGGCTAAGCTGCTAAGCTCATGCTATTTAAACACCCACAGTCCTGATACATTAATCATGTTTCCTTGGAAAAATGCTTTAGGACATATTCTTTACTTTTTCAGTTACTCTCCCATGGGATAAATGCTCAGAGGAATAGTTGATTGGGTATTGTTTCCTTCAGCTAGCAGTTAAACTGACTGTACGCTTACTCACACCTGGTTCTTTTTATTATTTTTTTTTCTTAGAAATTGAAGAGGCAACTGGAATGAAGACAGGAAACAACATATCTGCAAATGCACAATGTAAAAGAAAAGTATGATTTTGTTTTTTTCTTGTGTTTTTTCTTTTTCAATCTTATTCATGTAGGTGTTTGGTGAAGCAAACGACACCCTCATTTTTGGTGGCATGAGAGGCTCTGTGCATTGATACTGAGCTCAGAACTAGTCTGTGGAAAGCAGCCTGAGAGGATAGTGTTACTGGGGCAAATCTAAACAGAGCTGACCTACACAGACCTACAACAAGGAACATTTCATAGACAAGCCCATTGCCTTGTCTGCCCTATATATATGCAAATACAAGCAACCAGACCTTGGGCTGCACACAACTGTGAGCTCTTAAGCAGTCAAGAATTTCACCAGTTCTAGGTATTGAGTGCTACCAATGGATATTTGGCTTTCTAAGCAAGCCTTCAGCCTGGAAGATTTCCAATTTTTAGGGCATTCCAAGGATTTAGTTTCCACTGTAGTGGAATCTTTGAGTATGAATGGCTGACATCCAAATTTGGGATTCCTTAGGTTGCAGCACTGGCTTTGGACAAATCATATATAATTTCTCACACCCTTAAAAATACATGTCATCCACTGTGCTATAGGGAAGCTCACTGAGGCATCCCTTCACAAATTTTCCAGTGATGCTGCAAATGGCAGAGAGGCAAGAGCTCAGCTGTCTAGGGAGACAATAAAGGCAGAGATCGTATGGATTACTGGCTATATGGATAACAGATAAATCTAGATTTGGGGTACAAACTCTTTCATACATTTGTACACATTCGGTTCAATTTATTTCAAAGGTGAAAAGTTATGCTTCTGAAAGAGGAGAATTGGGCAGAGCTTCTTAGTAGGAACCAAGTTCAATGCCCGCCTGTTGAAAGACAAGCATGAGTCTTCATTGATATTTCATTTGTGTTTCAGACTAATGAAGGGGGTTCTCAAGCAGAGTCCACAAATGAAAGCACCAGCCATATGAATGGAGCTGCCTGCAGACAAGAAAATGGTTTTTACCCTGAAAAATGCTCGGTGCCAAGTAAAAGAATAATAACTTGAAGACGGAAAGTTTTCTTTTTCAGTTTGAATTTGTTTTCTATTTGCTTTTGAGATGAAGAGTGCAATAGTTGGAGTCCTAGGATTTGTCTGAAGCCTAGTGCTACCTTCTCTAAATTGACTAAATACCTATTAGCTTTATTAGGAGTTTAAAATACATTTTCAGATATATGAGAACTATACCATGTGGCCTGAAAGCTACATGTGACAGAATGGACAAGTGATTCATGAATATCTTGGTGCTGATTGCAGGCTTGGCATAGGTAAACAAACTCTGTGAAATCTGTGGATCTACTCATATTACAGAGTATGAATTGCTTCACCACCATACAAGCAAATCACCAATCCTATAAAGTTTAACATGATGAACTTAACATGCTATTTTTACAATATTTTAAATTTCAATATATGATATTGAGATGTTAATTACTTTCCATGTTTTAATGGCTGAATTCACAAAACAATACTTGAGAGAAATCATTGTTATCTTCCTGTGTATCTTAGGTCCTATGGACCATATTCCCAGCTGATATAAATTGGTGTAACTTTGTTAATGTCAGTGATGCTCTACCAAGAGTCTACCTCTGTGTGTGTAGAGGCACAACGTTCATGCAAGCCATTCTTACTTTGTGTTCAAAGAAATGAATATGGATCATAATTTTCTATTGATAAAGCAACTTTTATAGAGAACTATTTATATAGAGTAAGATTTTAGTTTTTCTTTTTTTTTTTTTCAAAAGTTTATATATTGAACCCTCTAAGTCCACAAAATATGCAAGTACAGTATAGATAATTTCAGATGCACTGAAATGAGGCTCCCAGGGATAGCCCAGCTTACATTCCCATGGATTTTAGATGTTTTGAAAGCCGTGGGAAGTACTGCCTGATCCTTCTGTAGTGGTTCTGTTACTTTTTGTCAAAGGTGATGAAGAGTTGCACGCCAGTTGCACTGGATCCTGACACATAAATGCCTATGCTAACATTTGATAGATTACTAAAATGAGAGGACCTCTGCATAAAACATACATGGAGCCGCTTTGCAGCCACTGCCTGTCTTTGCTGGAGATATTCTAGCCTGACTTGTGCCTCCTTGTCGGTGTTAGATTTCAGGGAAAGCGCACAAGCCCTGCTTTTCTCTTTTAATATATGCACAACTCTATGCTATGGAAAACACTGAGGGCTTTACAAGTGGTATGTACTTCAGGGAAAAAAAAATCTATTCAATTTTCATACCCTGAGTTCTTCTGTTTCATAATTGCTGCTGACACTGCCACCGATATTGAGCACCTTATTTAATTTCATGTTTTCCACGATTTCTATATTAATATTGATATTTCCAATATAACTTCATCCAACATCCAATGCTGGCTTATTTTCTATTTCATGATTCTTGAATAATTCCATAAAAATAAATCTCTTATTTGTAATTATGAAATCCTCCACAAAGGGTTTTTTTGTTGTTGTTGTTGTTTATTTCAATTTCATTCTTCAGTAACACCCATTTGCTGAGGAAAACCACTTCAGTTTTGGCCTGGGCTTCTCTCCATGCCAAAGCAGAGCTGGCTTGGCTGTATTTCCCTGAGGCTCTTTGTGGTCCTCTGCTGTACACAGCTCTCACCCTCTGTGCTGGAGGTTATCTCAGCTGCCACAGCTCCACTGCTTGCAGGGCTGCGCTGCAAATGGGGCTGGGTCCTGCCAGGATCCATGGCACAGGCCTCTCCACCTGCACAAAGACCCAAATCAACCTCCTTTGGAGAGGTGGTAGAGGAATTTCTTCCAACTAGATAAACCACTGACAGACTAATGTAGTACAAGTACTAACATACCAAAGGCGCATTTCCATGGCACTTTGCTCAAAATCAAGGCTGCCACTGTGCTTTCTACAGATGCTTTGATGTCCTCCTTTAGCCACACATTGGCACTAGCAGCTCCATGGTGGCCTCACAATTAACCTACCCTTTGAAGCTGGGGAAAGCACCTTCCTTACCTGCCACTAAGAGGCCAATGCCTTTCGTTCATTGTCAGCGAATGAACCTGAACATGTTGCACCTGTCTCCCTTCAATTAAAAAAAAAAAAAAAAAAAAATTCTTTCCCTTTCCACCCACTTTTCCTACCAAGGCGTGTATCTAAAGGCACAGCTTAGGTCATTCCCAGTATCAAGTGAGGGCTCCTTACATTGTACCTCACCCACAGCATGCAGAACAAGCAGCATGCTGTTCCCAGCAACTGGGAGGGTGACGCTGAAAAGAACACAGCCCAACAGCCTTATGGCAGGTCATTAATATTTAATTTCCAAAAACATGATGAAGAACTAGAAAAATATCCAATTAATCTAAATTTGGAGGGAAATAAAGGTCGCAGCTTCATAAGAAGCACAAGGAGCCTGGGCCACTACCTGTGTCTTGTTTCTGCACATGCTAAAATTACACGGAGAAACAATTGCTCCGGTTGGATAGTGTTTTACATCCAGTTTCAGCTTCATAAAGCAGGAAGTTCTCTACCTATCTGTTCTGCTAATGGTAGTTAATCATGCAAGGTATAAGTTACTGAGAGCAGATGAATCTTATATTTTCTTTAAACAAGAGAGGCAAGCACTTCTCTGTTACACAATTTTATATGAATTTATGAACCAATCCACCAGTTAACAGCAGTTGAGCTGCTCTTACAAAAATCACTATTACTGTATTTTTGTTAATGTTTTTGCAGTATCTTAGAGTCCCCCAACAAGATTATGCACAACCCCTGCTGTGAAGGGTTTACTAATTAGAAGAGACTGGCTAAAGGATGAAAGAGAGTAAGCAGAAATAATTAAGGCCAGACACGAACAGTTGTTCCGGTCAGTTGAACTGATCAAATATGTTCTGTTCACTGAATAGGTAAAGTACTTCCCAACTTCTTTGTTCCCCTTTTTCCTCTCCTGTCCTGGCTGTGCAGTTCCTGGTTCTGGCCAAGTGGTTCAACCTCCACCCCAGCCCTGGAGTTCATCAGACACCCCTGTAAGCCAGTTCAATTCACTGACCTTGCAGAAAAAAAAATATCCACCTCCCCTCTTTTTTTCTTTTGACATCAGTTTTCTGCGAGGCCAATGAACACTCCTGGAGGGGGTCTGAGCCTGTGCAAGACAAGCAGCAGGAAGAAGAGGCAGTGAGGGAAAGGCAGGACTCCTTCCCAAGTGGGGAACACACTGGAACTACTTTTATCTTTATTGCAGCTCATAATCATAGTTTACCACTATTTCAATCACTTTTACATTGCCCTTTTAGGGCTTTTAAAGAAAAAAGGCTGTTCAGAACAAGGGAAAAGAAAGGACAGTGCTTTCCACAGATTCTGATGAAAGAGCACTGTGAGCGTCTGAACCAGGCACCTGTTAATTCCCCTACATAAAAGCAAGCAGGATTGAACCTTTGCAGAGTTGGAAAGCTGTGCCTTAGAAGGCACTGTTCTGGGGAGAAGAAACAGGATCAAAAGTAGCTATGTCAACATAACATCCCTGACCTGCCAGGGAATCGGAGCATGTCCACATCTGGGGAGTATGCCTCAGCCCTAGCTCCATTAAACACTGCAGTAGAAATGAAGGGACTAGAAGAATTATTGAGAAAAATCGGGTTTGTCTTGTTTACAGAGAAGGGGAAAAAAAATGTCAAGTGTACCAACAAGAAATCTGGATCACAGCAATCTGATCAGTTTTGTGGTTACAGTCTGAAGGAGAGGATGATGTGGGAGACCCAAAGGCCCAGATAGATGCAAATGGCTGGTTTCATTCAGAATCCCTTCATGCCTATTTCTCCACATCACACGTGCACATGCAGGAGTGTTACATTTTTTCCAATGGTTTCTAGATGTATGTGTTTTTTTTCAGACATGCATAAAATACATTTACAATCTTCAGAGATGTAAACTTGGTGGATGCTAACTAGCAGGCAGCCCCCAACGCACCATATTCCAGAGGGGAAAAGCCCCCCACATCCCCACATCCCCAGAAAAAGCAAGCTCTGATGTTATCTGGTTTAAAAAAAAAAAAAAAAAAAAAAAAGAGAGAGAGAGAGAGAGAGAGATGAACAAAGGGGACCAATGGACAAACCTCAAACATTTATTTTACATGTATATTGTTACAATATGCAGTGTATTTCTTTTTAAAAAGGAAAAAGGAAAAAAAAAAAAAGAGAGAGAGAGAGAAAATAAAAAAAAAAAAAAGAGAGAGAGAAAAGAAAAAAGAAGAAAAAATAAAACGGAAAAAAAAAAAAAAAAGAAGAATATTATGAATGGAGACAACATTTCGATTTTAAGGCAGCAAAATAGGACACCCTCATCTCAAACCACATTTTTTCAGCAACAATGTGTAAAAACTAGAGCCTAGAAGCAGAAGTCAGAAACACCTTTCATAAAAATATTTCTATCCATGGAGAAAGCTGATTAAATGTCTCTTGCAAAATGGGGCACAAGAATTTGTGTAGGCATCCCCTGAAGAGTAAGTGCTGCAGATACCCTAAGCTACAAGCCAAAAAAGAGAGCTGTTAAAGAAACGGCACTAGGTAATGTGCTAGAGGAGACAAGGTCAGGGACTGGGATTTCCATGAAACACTATTCATTATATCGTGTGGTTAAGTACTGTATATATGCATATAAGCATATTGTATATAAGCATGTTTGATCTGCCTTGTTTTTGTTGTTTGTTTTTTTCCCTTCATTTAATATAATAATTTAGAAAAACAACTGACTAACGCTTGCATGCAGAGCACTTTTCTTACAGCAGCAGAAAGGTTCATTTACTCTTTCTCAGTGATGACCTTTCCAGTCTGAATCTGGCTTGTGCTGCTGCCAACCAAGCTCTGGCAGAAGGCTTATGCAAGGGAAAACAAGGCCAAATGACAGTGACAGGCTTTCCCTCTCTCTGCCACCCTGAAGCACTTGATGTTGGTGCCTAGTTCCTATGGTTCAGCTGAAAAGGCCTCAGATCCAGAATGAGAAAAGACAAACTGCATTTTTGCATTTGCCACTGACTTGCGATGTGACTGGATTTTATCACGTTGCCTCTGTAGGCTTCAGTCTCCGGAGACGCAGCATATGTTACAAAGGTCGTGAGAGAAAAGTTTACACAGAGGGATTCCTCATGCTGATATTTCATATGGAAATATTTTTGGGCTTCTGTCCTAGATAGAAAGCTTCAAAATTTTAAAGCCTTCACTGAGCTTCACAGCTCAAGGCCAATCTGTACTAAGCAAAACAGCATCCACTCACGTACATCAGGGTAAACACTGCTCCACTATCACAGGAACATATGTCAACAACAATAAGGAATAAGAAAAAATGAAAGAAAGAAAAGGAAGGGGAACGGGAAGAGGAAGAACATGAAGAAAAGTTTTTCCATGTGGCTCACTAAAGGTTGCTAAGAGTCTTTTATAATCGACAAGGCAGAAAGCCTGGAGAAAGACTCCTGGCTTCAGATTAGCTGTTGACTCATTACACAGCTCAGCAAGTGACTTAGCGTCTTTATGTCTCTGTTTGCTCTCACCTATGAAAGCAGCTCTAATAATCTTTGTTATGGTTTGTAAAGGCTAATCACCTTATTGGGCACAATCCCTAGTTACATAGGACGGCAAGTCACAAAGTACAGTTAGTTCAATTTACTTATTTGCAGTTACTTCTGTTTATTCCCCACTTGAACATGGTTTTGTCAAGGAAATAAAGCCCTACCATGTGTAGTACAAAGTCACGGACTGGTTACACTAAATATCATGAAGCAGTGAAGAGACACAACTACTGAACAACAGGGAAGCAAGCAGTCTGGTTTGCAACTCCCAGGAAACTTAAAAATCTGTAAATATATTTTTCAGCTTGCTCAGAGCACTTCTCTTAAGTGAAAAGAAGGCTTCTGGTCCCAAGTCCTTTGTTTTTTCATTCTAGTCACAAAATAAGACAGGAAAGGCGTTCATCTGGAAAATCTGCTTCTAACATGCTCCAGTGGCTTGCTCTTGAGAGCAAAGTTTCTGTCCACAATACTTCTGATCAGCTCTCAGTCACATTAACTTTACACTGCTCTCTGTTAGGAAAGACACAGATCATACAAATCATAAATAGGCTATAAAAACGGACCAGATTTTGCACAATCACCTTTGAAGAAAAACATTATATTACAGATGAGACCTCTGAGTGTCTATGAGACAGGACCAGATTTGCAACTTGGGTCTCTGTGCAAAAATAATCACGGCATTTAATACTTCTCTCTTAACTCACAGCCAAACGAGGACACTGTTACAGGTGGTGAAACTCCAGTGGGGAAAAAAAAAAGAAAAGAAAAAAAAAAAAAGTTCCAACATCAGCTAAGTTTGACAAAAGAAAGTTTCTTCTGACATAGATACGTAAATATATGTGTGTGTATATATATTATACATGTAGGGGTGTGGTGTGTATAGATATACATATCTTTTTATCTAGGCACAAGCATACAGAAACATGTATGCATACATGTTGCAAAACAATTTATCTGTGAGGCAATCCCTTTATGTTCAATAAGTGTAATGTGAAACAAAGAATTACCATTTTACATATTTCTGAGATAAAGAACGAAAGACATCTTACAAAGTAGGCATTGGGCCGAGGCAGAGACTAATAATTGCAGGTGAAGCCTTTAAGAATACCTTAGCATACCACTGTCATGGAAAAGGTATTTCCACGGGTGCCAAGGAAAAGGGAAAGGAAGATGAAGAGGAAGAGGAAAATGCAGTAAAATGTCTGCAGGCCACTGCTGAAAAAAGAAAGAAAACACCATCCAAATGCAAATGCCTAATAATGTAGAGCTTTCAAAATATAGTTGACAAATTAGACTACAATAGCAAAAAAGTCCCTCACTTATGAGTCCACATCTTCATTGCATACTATTCTTTACATTGAGTATATCTTTGCAGCAAAACATGTTATATGGATTAACCTGGATTAACTATAGATTTAATGCTGTCAGAAATGAGCTCCCATGAAAATCTTGCAACCAAAAATGCCTTAGAGACCCTTGATGCATTAAATGATTACAAAATGTTTGTAACCAGAAATAGCCAGGCCTCTTTAAAATAACACACAGGAAAATTGTCAAAAGCCACAACAACGCGGTGACTTTATGTGCCAATCTGACTACGGGGCTAGCTACCCTGCAGAAATCTTGCAGTACCTTCGGTGCCCACCTTCATGGCCCTCAGCCCCCCTGAGGTGGAGCTCCTCTGCTCTTGGGCTGAGCATGGGGCTGTAGGTCTCTCTCCAGGCTCTGATGCTACGGGTGGCACAGTATTCAGCGATTCTGCTCTTCAGAAGCCTGAGACCAGTGGCATGCATGCTTTGCTGAGCTTTCTGAAAGCAAAACCTCTCTTCTGGCACTCAGAAGCAAAACTACCCTGCTCATGGGAATACTGACCAACAGGCCAAGTACCTTCAAAATTCCCACTCTGCCTGCTTTCCCCCAAAAAGCACCTGGAGAGAAATGGGTGCGACTAGTCCTCCCACCCCATTTCTCTTGGTCCATTCACAGACTGCCCTCTTGCCTTGTTTCAACCAGATCCCTCAGTCACTTGCTAGGTGACTGGAAATCAAAGGTGGCACTGCTGGCATGTGGGGTTAACAATCCCCTTGTGACTGTGAATGGTGAATTACCTCAAGAAAGGCTATTTTTCCTTTCCTGTGTTCCCAGACCAGTTTCTATTGAATTAGAGGTGCTTTATACTTACACAATAAACAACCCCACACCTTGCCCAAATAGAGCATTCATTTTTATAGAGTAGCCCACCACTCGCACCTGCATTTTCTATGGCTGCATTTCTTGCCTTTTGTAAATGAATGCTGCTTCATGAGCAATGTCTCCTTACGAAACAAATGCTGGTTTTGGCTCCTGCTGAATGGGGTTTGCAGCAGGCCGCTCAAGCAGGAAGGTTTGTGGCAACTGAACCATTGGTATGAAGAGCAGATTGCTCGGGGAGAAGTGGTGAAACATTCTGGCCTACGGGTGCCAGATTGTCTTAGGCAAGAGGCAAACAGGAAACTAAAACAAGGAACAGGAAGAATCACACAAGCTTTAAGCACTTTCTAAGCGCACAACACAAGGACAGACAGTAGCGATCTCTGCCAGCATGGAGGTTATTTATAAGCTAGCCACTGCTATGTTCTTGCTGAGAGCCTTAGAGCAGCAGCATTGCCTCATCTCAGAACCAAGAGCCTCTCCCAGTGGGTATGCAATGACAGATTTCTAGAATTATTGGAAGATTTTGGTAATACACAAGCATTTTCCCTTGGTTAGGCTTCATAAAAGCCTGTGCAGTTTCTAGCGGTGCTTCACCCTTTCTGTTACTGAACCAAACAACTTACACCATTCTTTCAGTACCTTGATTTCCCAAAACATGATCTTTTTACAAGGTAAGACATGCAGTGGTGACTTAAGGAGATCCAACTCCACCAGTTTCAAAAAAGTTCTTGTTTCTTGCAGCAGCAGAAAAAATTCATTTTATACTGGCTAGCTTTCAAAAATTTTTCAAGTCTCATCATTTGTACAATACCAGTGGGGGAAAAAATGTCCCATGACTCTGCTATCAGTTCATTTATGTAACATTTATTGTGAATGATTAAACAAAAAAGATCATTGCTTAGTAAGTTTTGAGTAGTTGCCCAGAAATCATGCATGCAGATCCAAATACTACCAGTGATGTTTAAGCACTTTTAAAAGGATTAACTAAAGGAGTAGCTGCCAAAAATCATTCTTTGAACAGAGAGGTGCAATTCCCACTGAAATGTCAATGACAAACTAAACATTGATTTGAAAGCCAATGCAAAGTGCGCAAGCAACTTCATTTTCCTGTTGCTTTAGACAACAGATCTAATGCACACTGAAGGAAGAATCTGTGGCAATGAAGTCAGGGGTGACCACAGCCCAAGCAAATGGGGATGTATGGGATTTTGTCTTCAACTATCCTCTTTGTGCTCCCCTTACAGAAATTGTAAAGATTTGCTTGACCAGTGGGCTGCCCACGAATAATTTACACCTGTAATGCTATGAGTACAGTTCACAGAGAAGACATTATTTAAGTTTCAAGTGCTCCTTGAACTGTTGATTCCTTAATCTATTTTAGATCAGGCACATCAACAGTTCTGGTATAAATATGTGACCAAACACTGTCATAGGAGATTGACAAGGTCCCCTATTGCTTGGAACATAGTTTTTTACTCCCAGATCAGAAATGTCTGTGCAAAAGCAAAATGAACTGAGAATGCCATTGCATATTTTTTAGCTAATTACCTTTATTAAATGTTTTTGCAATTGACTCAAGTCTAATGAAAGGGCTTGCCTGTACTTGAAAGTTAATTCTGACCAAGACAGAGTACATGAACATTGCAATAGCTACTGCTGAATAACTTGTGTGTGAAAACCTGCTCTGGAATCAGTCTGCCTTGTTCCACTTTGGATTAATCCACTCTGAAAGACAGAATTTGAGATCTGACACAGAGCAGAGCTGAGTTCTTTTTTTAGAAGTACTTTGATTCAATTTGTATTTCACTGTTCTCTCCTTTCCTTTTCAGTAGACTTTTTGGCATTCATTTAATTCAGGTCTTTGCTAAGAACAAAGGGAGAAGTAAAAAGAAGGGAGTTTTCTGGAGAACCCTTTTATTAATTAATTCCTGCCAACATCCTTTGGTTACGTAGCAGATGTTGTAACTAATGACCTCTGGACACTGAAGGCATCTGGTTGCACCTTTGGGTTCAGAACCTTGTGACCCCAGCACTCCAGATCCAGTCATAGCTTGCACAACTGCCTCTCAGTAACCCTGCAAGGGGTACAGGGAGGGTCAGTTTGGGCATTATAACTGCATAATGAATCACCACAGCAGTCGCTAATGCAGTGATGCTGCTAACAGTCAGTGGCTCTTCAGACAGCTCATTAAGACTTTTGCCTGCAAGAGGGACAACCTGCATCCTTATTCCTACATGCTTGACCTACATGCTAGGCCAGTCTGAGCTGCTTACATCATGACTTCTAACCCTCAGAGAAAGGCATCATCGACCTCTTCCAAGGGCTTGTAAAGGCAAAAAGAAAATACCAGTTCATCTGTACATGTAGCAAATCTCTCTATTTAGAATGCCTGGCACAACAACTACACAGAAATATATTTTAAAATATTTTAAAATAATGAAATACAAGCACTGGCAACAGGTGACTCCAAAATCATTCAATGCACCCTGTATTTCATTTCGTTGGCTGTGGTTCTGCCTGTCCTAAAAGCTGGTGCTCTACACAACACTGGTATTTGCATCCTAGCCTTTAGCTAGTTAGGCAGGAAGCCCAGTTTTCAGCACCATGCTCTTGACCACAAAGCATATACCTGAGGCCAGGATTTGATGTGACATTTTTAGGCTGGCTACTACCAGATCAAACCACTGTGGCCACAAGCTACAGAGAGCTGATTCAGTACAGATTCACCCTCCAGGTTCAAGCCTGGAGTGGAGAGGCGAGAAAGGGGAAGTTTATTTTGACAGATGCTGTGCCAGATTGAGCATAAACTGTCCTGCTGCAGATAGCATAGAGTCTATAAACTCTATATGCTCTGGAAAAATTGATAGAAATTCAGTCAAATGTATTCAGCTCATCTGTGTCAATCTGTGGCTCCAGGGTGCTCCACAAGTGGACAGACCCAGCATCTGGTATTGGATGGTCCACCCTGAAGCTGGGGAGTGAGACACCAGCCTCATGAAGATGCCCATCAGAGGTACTCATTGCTCTGGCAAAACTGTGTAACTACAGATCACCATACCAAGACTTGGGCACAACCCTGGGATTCAGCGGATGAAGAGGGCTATTGTGAAGAGACGATACCCAAAAATGCCACTGAACACTTCAATGACTGTGATTTTCAGATTAAGAAAATAAAATGTTCAAAAGAAAACAAAATATTCAAAAGAAAACAAAATGGGAGTAGAGAGCAACTGGAATAAAGTTCAAGAAGCCTGTATGTCCTACCTGTTATTTCACATGAAGGTACTGGCATCTAGCCAGAGCAGAGTACAGCCTGAGCTCAGGACACCAAATAAGAGCAAGAGGCAAGAATGGCCTTCCACAAATTTGTAACACATATGAGGATCAGTAGGAAGGAAAGGAGGTGTTTCAGGTGACTGACTATCCACCTTGTTTAGGACTGCTGCAGGGAAAATGTCCTGATACATATCCTGCATGGATTCCTTGCTTCCAAGCAGTGTACTTTTTAAAAATGCCTTGGAAGCACATTTCCGTACACATATTAACATTTTAATGGCTTGGAGCAATCCAGCAGAGTGAAGGAGACAGAGAGAAGAGTGTGTGTGTCCATCATTAAACATGCGTGAAAATATTTGGGCTGCACACAACTTTCTGCATGAAAGAATAAATCAGGCTTCTGTTCGCTCATCAGCTCTAACAAGCAAGACAGCTCTTAAATTTGCTAGGACAGACCATATCCCCAGCTGGCGTAAATTAGTGTGGCACTACTGGCTTCAGTGAAGTTATGTCAACTCACAACAGCCCTCAGTCTCATGCCTTTAAACTACTCCATGAAACACGAAGTTTCAGAGTGTTTTTACCCACAAAGCACATCGATAGCCTGAAGTACAAACCTATACTCCATTAGTTTCCACCAGCAGGCATACTCTCAAGTTATGCTATCTTGCACTAATATACCACAAAAAGGAAGAATCAACGCAAATTAAACAAGCTGGCCCAAAGAATTGTCAGGTTGGCTTGCGGGACAGCATCATGCTGTCCCGCTTCATTTCTGGCACTAATTTCTATCTAATATAAGCAATTGCATGTGTCTCTGAGAAAAAGGAATCCCCCTTTCATCCCACATCCTACCAGAGACCTCTGCTGCAGTCACAATGCCCTACTCATCCATCACTGCTGCCAGTCCATCACAGCTCCCCCTCTCTTGGCAGCAGTGATTGAGGGAGATGTGTGGTAGCTTGTTCACCAGATAAATCAAGTGTGGCTTTCTTTAAACAGAGAGGGAAAGAGAGAAAGTCTCACTGCTGCTGCCTCTTCTCCCTCCCTGCTGTCCCTCCATGCCTTCTCAGCCCCTACCACTTATTTTCTACCTCCGCCTTCTGCATGGGCTCTCTCCTCCTCCTCATCCTCTGTTCCTCACCACTAGTTCCAGCACTCACAAGGCCAGAGAAATACAGTTTTCTACACTGTGTGCTTCAACATTGTCTTGGTGCACTCAAGAGAGGAAGAGGTGGAACCAACAGGTAAGCAGCAACACAGGTGCATTTCTGACCTGCAGGGAAGCCATCCAGAAAGTTTTTGAGCAACGAAGCTCCAGCAAGTGATCCCCAAAGTCTTTGGCCTGCCCACAACAGAGTCTCATTGCCTCCATTGTAGCTGGTCACATTTCCAACTGTGAGAAGTCAGAGCAGAATTCACAATGGCGCTGAAGGAAATATTTGTTTTGTTTGTCAACTTAATAATTTTAAAAATATATATTTCAACAAATAAGAACAAGAAAAACAAATACCAGCTGTTCTTTTGCTGGGGAAGGTTTTACTATAAAGTCAGCTGGTTTGTAAGTATTACTTTTATTATGTATGACCATTCTTTAGAATCCATTTGGTTCATTCTTTGCCAATCTTAAGTGATCAAAAATTACGAGTTAAGACCTTCAATACTCAGCAACTGTTCTAAAAAATGAGTAGCACTGGAATATTTACTTGGTCTTCTTTCAGGATGTATTCAGTGTTTTTCAGTGAAAAAGTGAAGCCACTTCAGAAAATATCATTCAGAAGATATTGTTTTGCCTCATGGATGTGGTCAAAGTAACAATTTCTGTTAAAATACACTTGCAAGGAATACATCTAAAACTGTAATGTTTAAAACAAACTTCTAGGTTAAAAAGAAATAATAATAATCTAAAATGCATTGCTTCATCTGTTAAACTTAGAACTGATATTGCACAGATCTGTTATAAACTTGGTAGAGGAAAGAAACTCCTGAAAACCATTTGATGGGGCTAAACCCCATGCACGTCTTGCCTAATCCATGCAGAGGCTATTGTAGAGTTAGGTGTCTTTTGCATGACAAGGCCTTACCACCACCTATGGGAATCTCTACAAAAGACAGAAATTGCCTGACACAATCAACAGTTCTCTCCATGGCCAGCAGCTGTGATTGCTATTAAAGTGTTCTCTCTTTGTAGTGTGATGTTGGTGTGTAGCTGTTTTCCAAACATTTCTGCACACAGTTAGGGAGCTGAGGGAAAGGCCATTCCCAATGGGCAGCCTGGATGCAAGCACCCCTCTCTGGAGGGTAACACAGATGGGAACAACGATGGGCCACACGTGTGGGTTACAAATGCTTAGGATTTTGATAATTTAGCACAAAAGAACTAGGGTCTTCACACCTTTACGTCTATTATTGCTTTTATTTCTACTTTTAAGGCTGAAAATACAAGCCTTAAGTCCTTCTGCAATCATCACTCTAACTTTAGATGGCAATTTGCAAATTAGTCTGGCACCAATATTTTGAAATGCCTGAAGTGTATCTGAGAGTCAGAAAAATGTGGATCTTAACACAAACTTTGTTGGTTTAGCCCATGTCTAATTTTACCAGCAAGGAAATTATGCAATGGGATAACCTGCTTACTGCGTTACCTGAGCCACCTTCATCAAAGGCTCTCATCGGAGGTGATATAACATCTTAGTAGGCTTATGGAATTAATGACTGTATTGACAGAGCAAGTAGGCTGGAAGGCAAATGGGATATTTTCTAAGCTCTGGGTAAGTATGTGATTTCTATATTTTTATACCGCAAAGGCATGAGGCATATGGAAATCAAACATACGAGGATGCAGAAGAAATGCTATACATCATTTGGATTCCCTACGTTCCCTACAGGACACACACACACCCCTCTTTTTTATTTTTTTATTTTTTTTCCCAAGCATATATTATACAGCTAGCAACATCTGAAACAAATGGTCTTTAACAAGCGACTTTGCTCTGTTTCTCACCTCCCTGATTCAGATTTTCTTGACCCTCCTTGGGACTGCAAGGTATCTGGGACATGCCTGTGCCCTTCAGGAGAAACAAGCTTTTGACCCTACACATCCATTTGCATGAATTTCATGGAATCTGTAGTCACAAAAGCTGGCTCTTTTCCCAGATTATGTATAATTTGGGCTAATCATAGGGCAGAGGGAACAGTGGTTAACAGAAACAACCTTTAAAGGTGAGAGCGTGGCTTAGTCTTTAAGAACAACAGAATCCCCATAAATTATCATTTAGTTGGTTTGTTGCATTTAGCTCTTGTAGTCTTTTTTCGGTTTGTTTGATGTTTAATTTCTTACTGAACCTTGAGAGACCTGGTAGGACATATGACATCAACCATAAGCAATCATTTCTTTGTTGTTAGTTACTGTTAACACTGCCAGGTAGCTATTAATAATGATTTAAAAAAAAAAAAAAAAAAAGTATTCAATAAATACTCTAACTGCACTTAAAGGGTCTCCTTTTTGTGTCTGTGTTTACTGAGAAAATTAATAAGATATGTGGAAAAGCTTGGCATTACTGTGGAGCACAGATATAAATACATAAATAGAGAATCATAGCTGAGTTTCTATCAGGGCATGTTTTCTGTTGACTGCTCGGCTCGCTGCTAGATCTTCCCTATTTTTGTCAGACTCTGGGACTGCCCTGCCACAATTTTTAATTCTGATCTCTTCCCCTTCCCCTCCTCTTTCTAAATAAATGTCTCAATGCAGACTTTGTTATAGTGGGTCCTCAGGTAGAGAATTTTCCTCTGCTCATATCAAACTCATATTTCCAGTTCCAGCTTCCAAACACCAACATCTATCTAGCTGCTCAATGCTGTATTTACTGCACCCAATGTTAACTGTAATTCCTTTGTCAGTTGTGTCTCCAGCCTAACTCCCTTTCCTGTACAGCTTTTAAAAATAAATATTATTGTTTAGCTAGAGGTTGTAAGCATATTTTTGGCCTGAATTTATTCCTAAAACCAGGTAATACTAACTGATGAGCATGATCAGTGTTTTGGTCACAGGTAACTAAATACAAGTAAGGGAAAATTACAGTTTTAGAAGTTGACATGGCATACTCACAGAAATATCATGGCTTATTACATTATATCACTTGCATAGCATGTCTACTGGAAGCCCAGTTCAGTACTGTTTGCATGGGATTAGTTTGGAAGTTCAGTACATGGAGATAATCAAACTTTAAAGAACTTTAAAGGAGAATTACTATACTTTGGTTTGTGTTATCTAAAATAGTCTGGTTTTAAGGCAGGGAAGGTTCATTCACTCTTCATTCAGAATCCTAACAGGTCTCCTGCGATAATATTCAGGAATTTTCCTCGATCCATATAAACACATTGATAGCAGCAGGACACTGCACAATTTCCACGTACTAGGAATGTACTTATCAGGGAGCAAAAGTCCATGACTTGTCTGAAAAAAAAATCAAATGAATAGCTCCGCAAGGCACAAGTACTTCATGGCCCTTATAAAGGGAAGAAAAAAATAACAATAATAAATCAATAAAAGGAAAAAACAATAAAGTTTCTGATCACAAGAGTTCCAAAAACATGCAAGTGGTTTTAGCTTGAAGGAGGCACATAAAGGTTGAGACACGGTCAGACAGAGCAGGTACAAAACTCATGTTCTTTGTGGGAGTCTTTGACTGCAATCCCCACCCCTCTGTCTGCTCTATTCTGAATTACTAGGCTGCAACTACACTGATGATGTTTGGCAATTACATTTTGTTTCAGAAATGGTTCTGTCAAACCAAACACATTTGTTTGAACTGTCAGTTTCAACGTTTTTGACTGGGTTTTGCAAGTCCTGTGTACGTGAGAGAGGAAGAGAGTGACCTTTTCACTCTGCAAGCAGAGGTTTCAAAAAGTTGCGTCTGATCAGAGATTTCAGAAGGTTTCAAAAGTTTTGAAAGCCTTGCAGGTATTTGTAAAACAACCTGTTTTTTACGGTTTGTTCCAATGTTGACGTGCACCGAGAGGCAGAACAGGACCTGGCACCCCAACTCATCCAGCATGCCGCGCTGGCTCAGAAGCGTGGCTGAGGCTAATTGGACTCTGGCTCACACAGACTACCAGTTGATGGTGTCTTTTGGCCAACCTCCTTACTTTAGCTTCTTCTCTTTTTGTCAAAAGTAAACTGAGACTTTCTATCTATTCTTAAGTGTTGTTACTCTTTATGCCTGCATTATTTATTTTCAATACAATTTCCTAAAGAGACATAGATCTCGCACCCACAATCTTTCTTTCTTTCTTTTCTGATTGTACCAGACAACAGCATCCAGCACTCTGCCATTGGTGCAGTACTAGAGGAGATACACATGAATCACAGTTGGTACCAAAGGGATTTCACTTGGAATGAACTACGTTCTACTTGGAGCTTTTCTTAAAAGCAAAGAAGAGGGACTGAAAACAGGTTTCTGGCATACTGCAAATGAAAAGAAAACATGCAGTAGTTTACCAAAAAAGGATGCTCAAATGGGATCAGACTGTGTCAGGCAGAAAGCTTTCCATACTCAGTTTTACCTGAATGTAAACTGCCAGAGCAACACCGATAGAACCTCAGAGACCGCAAAATGCAGTTATCCAAAGTGAAGCTCTCCCAAAATGCTCCTGCAGGTTCCCGAGTCTGTCCTGCTGCCAATTTAAATTCAATATATTATCTTAATTTAAAAATATCTCCCAGCCTCAGAGAAGAGTTTGGAACCAGTTGACCTCCCTCTCAGCATATGTAAGTGATAATGGCAGGTGAACATATACTATACAGTAGCTTCATATTTCTGCCATTAGGATCCATGTCACTTTCTATTTTTGAGAGCTGACTGAGTGTTTACCAGGCTACGCTTCATCCCCCTCTTTTCCCTGTACAGTAACCTTGTAACCCAAGCTGATGGTGACAGTATTGGGTTTGCGGTTCTCTGACCTTTTGTCCCTCCACTTGAAATTGGCTGGTTTTATCCTGCGATGGCTCCCGGTTCGGTTACACTGATAAGCTTTCATGACATGCCTTGTGAACTTCCCAGCTGAAACAGGAAAGGATCATGGCTTACCTCAGTTTGAACAGGGGCAATTCGAAGTCAAGTCCCCGTTGGGCTGGGCTGGTGATAGATCTTTCTGAAATCATCCAGGATGCACATCAGGCCATAAAGGGACTTGCCATTTAAGCCTTCAGGTGACTGATCTACAAGGGACCCAGAGACTGAATTTGCACCTGAAGAGTATAATTCTCATTACAGGCCCTTTCTCCAGTCTTTATTCAGGCAAAATACTTAGTGAACTTGTAAGATACTAAGTAAAGATGAAAGAATCAAGCCACTTGTTGAACCCATTACATATATTTAACAAGAAAAAGCAATTCCTTACCCCAATACTTATCCCTTACCCATACATAGTCCACCCACCCCAAAAAGATTTCCAGAGAAGGAACCATGTGGCAAATGGGAAGAATCTGAATGGTTTTGTTGTTTCCATATGGATGGTCTCCAGCTAACCCCGTAGGAGCTTTACCTGAGTGCCAACCCCGAGATCAAACAGCAATCAAAGCACTGACTGCCAGTGCTTAGTGGCCTGGTTCATGGAATAAAAGGACTTGGTGAAAGCTGGACTTTTTTGCCATTTGTTACTAAGGTGCTGTTTTTTTTTTTAATTTATTTTAAATCTCCTCACTTTGCTTTCCCTCCACCTCCAAAACACATTCAATTATTCAGTGCAACAGAAACCTCAGAAGATGTGATCTGCTAAGAAGCAAAACTGACTTATTTTCTATCTGGTATTTTAATAAGTTGCTAATACTTTTCCCAAGTAACACTGTATACTTTTAACCATCAGACTTCTTTTTTTTTTTTTTTTTTTTTTTTTTTTTTTTTTTTTTTAATTCAGCCCTTTGAAGAACTATCATAAATCTCCATCCTTTCCACGGACACTTAAAGTACAACCACTTCCTATTCTCTCTACATGCCATAGTCATATTTCACAGCACATGGCTTAGTTATTTTCATGTGGATGCACAGACAGGGAGTTTGTACTCATTCACTGAGAAGATTTGTTTGCTTTGAGAGATTCATAAGAATAACTGCTGACCATTCTTGTACCTCCAGGGACCAAAATATGCTGTCTTTCCCAAATTGCAGCAGAGGAAGCACATTGACAAGACCTTGCTGATTTATGCTAGCCTTCCAGCTGAGCAGCCAGGATTGCTGTCAGAAGTAACAGACCTTTACATTGAATCTTGGTTTGTCTGCCTGACCTGCCAGTTAACCACTGGTTAACAGTTAATGCATTTCCCAACAGTGTCCTGTGATAAAGGATCGTGCTCGTGGTTTCATAATGCATATTTCACGGCAGGTACTGTCTCTGTCAGTTAAAAGGCTATCTTTCCCTATTCACAACAGGGTTATAAAGCTCCACTGATTTTCATGCTTTAGAAAACAGTAGCTAATATATTGTACAAATCTCAAGCCTCTTACCCATGCATAGAGCTCAAAGTATCACCCTTGATAAGGACTAGAAATGCTGGCCTGGCTCTTACATGTCCGATAAGTGTGCACAAAACAGCTGAGTGAATTAACAAACCAAGGGCAAAAGGCAAAGATCACACAGCGGATTAACGTAGACAACGATCCTCCCTAAAACATGCTATTTGATAATTTCATTTTGAAAAGGGAAGATGACTTTGAAGCCCTAGCAGTATTTTCCATAGAGCTGAAAAGTAGGGATGCCAGATGTCCCACCAGCTCACTATCTACTGCCACAGCAAATATAGTTTTCTTGTCACCACCTACAAATCCCAGGATATGACTGTCTTTCTTTCCTCCCTCCCTCCCATTTATCCCTCCATGTCTAACTCCACATTTCCTCACCCCACCTGCTCTGCCAGAGCTCCCAGCTCATCTGCCTGCTTGTCAGCTTCCCTCGCAAGCACTGCCTCAGAGCCCCTTATGAGCACTAAATGTTTCCTGAGCTCGGCTGCAAAGTCCCTGTCCTCATTTTAAAGGCTCATTGCTGTCATGCCACTAACTATAAGGAACTGAACATGCCTCATCTTGTTGTAATATAAAAGAAGGAAAGAAGGAATTTCTCAGGTAAATCCCAAGATGAATGATGTTGCTGGGAAAACTCACATTTGGTTAGGATTTCACTCGCACACATTGCTGATTGTTATTGGCATCAGAGGAAATCTGCGTAAGGATCTAAAATCTTTTGCCAAGCGCAAAGCAGGGTAGGGAGGTAACAACAAGAACAAACGGAAGCTCATAAGTAAATAAAAAATAAAAAAGAAGAAGAGGAAATTTTATATAACACTGACAACGGTCATTCTGTGAATGGTCACCATTTTTTTTGTATTGGACTGAAATTTTGGATTTTCTGTCTGGGTAAACTTTTTGTACGGGGACATTTTATCTGGCCTGCAAAGATTCTTCAGACTGCAGCAATAGTGTCCTTTCCCCATCAGGGCCCTCAAGGCCTAAAGTCACAATTTCCCAAGCTTCCTGCACAATTCATACATGCACTGGCCAGAGCTCCACCTTCCTCCTTCCTTCCACCCAGATTTCCAAAAGGACATTCTCAATCTCACCTGCTTTATTTCATGAGTGAAATACGAAGGCCTGGTCTGCACAGTGCAATAAAGACTGAGGTGTTACCAAGTGCCTTATATTCAGACCTTGAAGCAGCACACCATGACAAACGTCAGCACCTGAGCTAACAGCAAGAAAACATTTTCTCCTGTACAGCATGAAGCGAATGCAGCCGAGAGCACAACCCCAGCAGTACCCCTGCATGGCCCTGCCCTGTGCCACGTGCAGAACCAAATTCAGGTCAGCCCGCAGCTGGCAGCTCTGCACCATGTGAGACATACCTATCATTGCTGCGCCACGGGTCTGAAACACAAGTGCAGGGCTCCATCTCAGCTGCCTAGCTGCACCATGCGAGACATACCTATCGTTGCTGCTCCAGGGGTCTGAAACACGAGTGAGGGGCTCCATCTCAGCTGCCTAACCCCCTCCCAAGAGCCTTTTGTATCTTCCACAGCAGTACAGGATGCACTTCTCTTCAAGCATCACCTCTAGTTATTGACTCTCCTTGCTGAAAAGAACTTTATTTTTAAGGAGCAGAAGGTAAATATCTCTGCCGCCTCCTGCCCTTCCCCTGGGGTTTTATCATTCTCTGGTCTTCTGTGTTAGTTACAGCAGATAAGACTGATTCAGCCAGTCAGCAAAATGTTTCGCTCATGAAGCTATAGTTCTGCTTTTGTCCTATACTGGAAGTGGTGATACCTCTATTGGAGGTAGGGGAAAAATGTGGTCTAGGGTCTGAAATGACTGACTACATATTTCACTAATTGGGCTAAGTGCATCTGTCTTCCTGCAGATTTGTAACCCTTTTAGGACCAAATTAACCCTTTTTACCTACAGTATCAACAGGCACACGGACCAATGGTATATATGGACGCTACTCAAAATAACCCCCAATCTCTGCTATCCCAGTGGTCACTCCTGAGTTTTACTTTGGGTGAATCAAAATCACATGAAAGATCTTGGGACACGATATTACACTTCCCACATCTTTCTTTTCATCAGCAAAGAAGTAGTGTATTATTAATAAGAAGAGTCAAAACCATATATCATTATAGTCATCAAATAAATGTAGGACAATTATACTTCTTAGACTGTCTGACTTTAAAAGAAGTCTGTGTTCTCAGGCTCCAAAACAACGCACAGGCTTAAATACCAAGTCCACCCAGCAGCAGTTCCCACCAGGGAACCTTTCCATGGGTCCCTAGAGGGCAAAGTATCTAAGAAAATGCAGGGCAATGAGGCTCCAACAGGAGATCAGCAAAGGAGAGACCCTCCCCTCTGACTGCAAGAAGAGTTAAGAATTAAATTGGGCAGATATTTCTCAAAGTGACTACAATGCCAGCAGCTCCCTAAAACATATCAGAAACAGATCTTTGTGGCGCTGACCAAAAAGCTTCGGTTCCACCAGGTAGGCAAGTGCACCTGAAATTTGAGGCTGGAGGGATGGAGGGGAAGCACCCTCTAGCAGAAGAGCTCTCTCACCAGCCTCCCCTTCCCTTCTTTCCCAACACACTGTGAGCTCTTCCAGCCTGGAAGTGCCACACGTGTTTTTGCACAACCAACTGAGTTATTCAAAGTGCAGTTCCACTTCTGAATCCAATCAAGAGGCGACTTTCTGGGAGGATATCATTTGTTCTGAACTTATTAGGGCAACTCAGCACCTTACAGATCATCACCTGAACTGCAGATCACAAATACTCTACTATACACCGCTGTGTGCACCAGAGAGGTCTATGAACATCCACCATACAAGAGGAGAAGCTGTAACCCAAATCTCCAAACCTTGGGCAACTCTGCCCTATTTCTGTGTGCCAGGCACAGCTGGGCCACATACAGTGGGCAAAAACAAAGCCCTCAGGTACATTCACATCATAAATGCACTTGTACCTCAGATAGGAACAAAGCTTTGCAGCTTGAACACATGTATCCGAAATTAATCCTTAATAAGTGCCTGCTCTTCATCACTCTGTGGTATATTTCTTCTTTAGGGATCTTTTTTCCTCAGCCAGTGAATCATGGACAATAACCGAACACCCTGCTCCCCTTGCAGTTAAGTGCGAAATCATTAAATCCTCGTAGTTTCCCCTTGTCCTCGGTGCTTCTGTTGGGACAGGATCTTGGCCTGCTGCCTCGCTGGGCTGCTGTCTGCCTTCCTCTGGGCAGAATTTGGCTCTGTGCGTGGTGTCGGCAGAAAGCACCATGGGGAACAAAGGGAAAGCACAATGAGAAAGAAGTCCTGCAGACTCTTGCCCTGTGCCTGGGTGTCACCACAGCGGCCTGCCCGACCCTCGCTCACCGACGTGAGGGCACCCAGACACGGGGAGAGGTTATCCTGGGACGCGTGGCAGACCGAAAAACACGTTGCGTCAGCACGGGGAGGGATTGGGCAGGAGCAGAGGGTGTGTGGTGGCATGTTCCCAGGCAGAGAAAAGCTCAGAATAAACATGGAGAAAGTCAGAGGCTGGGGGGTTTGGATGGAGGCCTTGGAAAGGCAGGGAACTGGGCTGCTGTAATGAGGGCACCGGCACGTCCCAGCAGGCAGGAGGATGGGGAGGAGGGTGAAAGGAAAGCCAGGCACAGAAAACTCCGGAAGATTTTTCAAAGGCGGCTTTAGAAAGTAATCTGAAACCTGAAGCTGACTGAGATAAACAGCACAGTTGATCGGGAATCTGGCGGTAGGGTTTCCCGGGATAAAATTTAATTAATGTGGAATCTATTATGCATGTTGCTGAAGTGCTGAGGAGTCCTTTACACGGACACCGTGCGGCAGAAACAAAGGCTTCTTGACCCCAAGGAGCACACACATTATACCTGGGCAAGACACAACACCGAGCTACAGATAGGTAACACAAGGAGATGGAGGCACCGCTGGCCCAATCTGAGAGTTAGAGCTGGACTTTGGTCCTCTAGGTTTGGAGACACTACGGAGATGACCTTCAGGAGGGTGTGCTTTGAAAAGAATAATATTTCAGCAGATGGTTATAGAGCACAAGCAAAGGGCTAACGAGTAGAAATAAAAAAAAAAAAAAAAAGGAATTTAGGGGGCTTGTTTGAAATTTGATCAAGAGAGGAAGTTTTTAGCACTATGAACTATTTGGAGAGAGCTAGGAGTAAGTAGCCATTTCAATAACAAATGAGATGTAAAGGACGGTGAAGGAGACACCAGGAGTGATCTCACAGTGAAACACATCATCTCAAGAACAGAAGAGACAGAACTTGCCAACAAACCAGTAAGCAGGAGGGAAAGTAATACGCTTCAAGTTTCAATAATACACTTCAAGTTTCAATAAAATGTTGCTGCAAAAATGTTTTTATCCCGTTTTTATCCTGCCTTTTGACAAAAGCAGTTTAGAAGCCCTTTTTTTTTTTTTTTTTTCCCTGAAAATATGAAAATATCTAGAATAAAAAATATATACATTGTAAAAACTCTAGTGAATTCTTGATGCTGAATTGAGTGTCTGAAGTGGTCAGTAGGATGCAAAACTGGCAATTAGATCTAAATTGTATTTCTATCTCTGCTATTGAGCTACTACATAGCTTTAAGCCACCCACTTTACTGTTTCAACATCCCACCCACCTAAAAACAGCAATCTGTGTGGCTGACATTAATGCTTTGATATGCTCAGATGCAGGCATCTGTAAAGGGTTTTGAAAGGGGTCTTTTCTACAAGTGCTGCAGCACATGTTCTTCCTCCTATTTCCATTTTATCTCCCTTTCCCTACAGAGGAGACATCTACAGGATTTATTTGTAATAAAGCTGTAATTTAAATTTCTATTCAAATGAAACGAGAATCTGATTGCCTTAAAATACAGTCAGGTGAAATCCCTGTTAGCTTAAGCAAAGGCACCTACAGATTGCAGTATTTTTATGGGGACTGCATCAACATTTTTTCATGTTACGCTCCAGGTTTTATCACAAACTTTTCCAAAACCTTGTGGTAGTAAGCTCACCATACTTACAACCATGCACACAGAAATCTTGGTCAAGCCCACACAGCTTTCTCTACCTCTGCTATCTACCTGTGTTCTGACTTCTGATTTTAATGTATGGACATCAGTCACAATTTCTATATTAATTTGTGCTTATCTTTACTGTTACTGTATTTCAGCCATTTAAATATTCAGTTCCTTATAGCCATTTAATTCATTCCCCACCATCAGACATACAGTGGATTTGGGATCAGAAGACTGAGGCTTTATTCTTTATCTACCTAAAGGCTGTAATTTTGAGTAATTCATTCTACATTATAATACTGCACATTTTTCCCTTTATGAGCTATGTATAAAGTCAGCATATATGTATATATATATGCATGTATGTGTATATATATACAAATATGCTGACTTCTTTATTGACCTAGTCAGTATAAAGTGGTTTGAAATCTTTGGCTGTATAGTGCAACAGAAGTGCAAATTTTTATCGTCATCAATCCCAAAGTTTGGATTGTAAAAATGAATTTAAGTGAAAGAAATCTACAGAAAAGGCTTCCACATACTTTAGCAATAAGAAAAAAAAAAATGGTTCTAAATGTACTCACCACTGTAATATTTCATATTCCTGTACAAAGCAGCATGTACTTTCAGTACCGTACTTTTAAAATCAGACTTTCCTTCCCAGAGTGAATAGCATTGCAGGGACTGCCATCCAGTGGTGAACCAAAGCCTGAACAAGTAATTGAAACTGCAGATACGTAAAAGGTGTCAAGACTGAAAAAGCTTAACAGTAGTAGCTAATAAGGATGCTGGAGCTACTACCGGTAGAAACAACTTTGTAGTCAGATTCAGAAATTATTTACAATGTTTAAGTAAAAGACATTTGTTTTTCAAAGGTAGTGGCACAAAAGAAATAACTTGTATTAACATCCAAGTTAGTAAAACGGGGCTTGTTCAGTCACTGCCTGATACAGAAGCTGCAGTTAAATGCTACTTGTGAATACAGCTGAAATATTGTAAATTTTGTAATACTGTAAGTAAAATTTCCCTTTTTGCACTTGCCTGCCTCCATTGACTTCAGTGATGTACACCTTCATTTTAACCAGCTGTTAGATGAGACAAGAAAATAATTAAGGTCACCGTGTGTTTTTGCTGCCTGTTAGAACATCAGAGGAAAAAACCTCTTGATATAGCTAAAACTATTCCTGCTTAGGTTAGGAAACTAAATGGTGATTTATTTTAAATTTTGTTTAATTTTAAATTGTTTAATTTTAATTAAGTTTGTTAGTCATTTTGTTAAGTGGCAGTAGTTTTAAGCATTGTGCATCTTCTGTACCCACAAAAAAGGTCTGATGGAACATTCCCGTTCCCTGTTTTTATGAGCTCTCATATTTATGGCCTTGTCTACCGTGTGTATGAATCTTGGTCCTTGTGACAGACTTTCCTTGGTCCATTCCACTGTGTACAGACCGTGTGTTGTCTACACTCATAAAACACTCAGTAACGGTAAACGTATTAAAAAAAAAAAAAAAAAAAAAAAAAAAGCTATTTGCTGAGAAACCCAAGAACTTTCAGGTTATCCCTGCAGAGGTGTTTTTAAATGCAGCCACAGGAAACAATCGCCTCCTTTTCGCAGAGTTGTGACGAAACTTTGGCAGGGTTCTCAGATATATTTGGCACTTGAATTCTACTGATTTAAACAAAAATTATGTACCTGAATTCCAGGAGGATCTTGGCTTGTCTGCTGTTGACGTAGATTTTGGATACAGGAGTGCCTTCGTCGGCTCCCTAGTGTAGTGCCTGGGGATGTAGTAGGATTTTTATTGTTTTCAGGGTGAGTCATGCTTGCAGCAGCACAACAGATGGTGTGGAGTGTAGGACTATAAAGAAAAAGACATGAGACAGCTAAAAGAAAACTGGAACGGCCAAAGGAACAACCAGAGGATGAGAGAGGCTGAAAGGATGAGAGAAGCCAGGGGGCTGGGCCTTGCCACGGATAGCAGGGGCTAATGAAGTGTGGAGTCACTGCAGGGTGAAGGAGCTCAGACAGTGGTCGGCAGGGAAAATTAGAGGACCTGCAGTCAGAGTAGAAGGAACAGAAGAAGGAAAGCCTGGAGTAGCACAGCCGATGGACAGCCAAGCAGCTGGTGGAAGTAAGTGATGGATTTCAGTGTGATAAAAGAGAAAGTACTAGATGAGGAGGAATGAGGAAATGGAAGAGCAGAGGAGACTGATAAATAATATCCCTCAAAGGCAGAAATACCGCAGCAGTTAGAAAGAGAGCAATCAAAACCAGCAGTGGTGTCCTGAAACTTGGAAGAATAGAATGACAGGGGGAAAAAAAATTATAAATAAAAAAAAAAAACAGCAGCTACTGAAAGACAATAGCATAAATCCCCAGAAATAAGAGCTCAGGCCAGGAGTAGACTGGCAAAAGGGGATGAAACACAGTGGTTCTGGGCTGGTGTCATGGCTAACGGTAGCAGGGACGGACAGATACACTGGGGTAAAACGTGAAATAAGATAAATTCCACCCATCGATGAAGCAAGGCTCCTGAAAGGAGGGATCTGGAGACAACAGTGCCATTGACAAGTTTCTGGGCTCCAGCTCAGAGCAGACAGATGCACTGAGAAGCAGCAAAACACCTCCTAGAAATACCACAGACACCCCCCATCCTGCTCTAGTATGGTAGCTACCCCGACAGCCATTTAGTATAACAGCAGCATAATTTTGGTGGCAGACTAACACAGGCATCAACCGGGAAAGGAAAAGGCATTAAACATTTCCCTGTACATTTTTATTTTCCTTACACCAACAACTGATTCATTGAATTCTGGCCTGGCAGTAGGCAGTTAATGAAACTGCTTTCTGCTGCCATGTCTAGGTCACAAAGCCACTCGTTTTTTTTTCAGACTGAGAGACCAGCAGGATTCTGTCTTATGAATGCCCTGCAGGGATGTACTCAAAGGACAGATTTAGTCATCTACAAAGACCTTTCCGTAATTGTTTTTAAAGACAGTGTCAGCGTTTGGAAGGTCAGAGGTTTTGCTCTCACCTAGGGAATAATAAAAATGGGCAGCTGCAGGAAGACACCTCAGAAAAATCATTCACCCCAAGGCATGGTCAGCCTTATCTGCAAATTTTAGCAGGCATTTTTCTAGCCTGTTCTCAAAGCCTCACACGGCAGAAATACCAACACCACCCTAGCCAATCTAGTCAAGGAGTCAACTATTTTACCCTCAAAATATTTTCCTAATAGTAACCCAACTCCTCCTTGCTGTTATTTAAGCCTCAAGTACTACTGACAAGCAGAACCAATGACTCCTTTCCTTTCTACACTAACTTTCATGCCTTGTGTAGTTTGTAGTTAAAACTTCTGAGTGTTTCTCAGCAGGATGTGCTATGGCTCCCCAAAAGCTCCTGTTCAGCTCGTGGTCCAGGAGAACCCCAGGACCCACGCTGAGGAATCTGCATTTTGTCACTTATTCTGCTGGTGCTACCTTGCACTTGTTCCCAGAAAGAATAAACCAGCCTACATTTATTTTATTTTTATTTTTTTTTAGGGAGCTCTTTCTGATTTGTCAGGATCACTGCACATCCTTACTCCGCCCTTCAGCAGTCTCTAAGTTTTATGACTTGGGCAGATTTAGTAAGTGCTCCCTATTCCGTTCAGGTCACTGGGTGTTGAATGCAACTAGCCAAAGGACAGACCTCAAAAAAATAAAAATAATATCTCTTTCCACTCTGACAACAGGATATCAACTGATCAGTGAACACTCTCTGAAAACGTTTTCTGCATTCAGCTTACAGTTGTTTCAGCTAGGCCAAGTTTCCATAACATGCAAGACAGCATCAAAAGCTACAGCCCCAAAAACATCTGCTTTTCTTCTCTCCACAGTGCCCATAACTCTCATGTATGGCTTATTCTTCATATGACTTATTCTCTAAAAATCCAAGTTGGCTACTGATCTTTTTGCCATTTTCTTCCAGGTGCTTGAGATACACCCCTCACCCTCCAAAGCTTTTTCTTCAGACTGAAGTGAGGTTTACTGGTTTATTATGCTGCATCCCTCACACCCTCCATATGTGGAAAGACAGACGATGACTACGGAGAAGGTATTAGCTATCATCCAGGAGCTGTCAGGAACAGTTAAAAGTTATGAAATTGTTTCAATCTGTTTACTAAATAACATAGAAATAAGTTTAACCTTCAAGTTTTACCCTAGAATATGCCAGCCTGCCTGAATCCTTGCAAAATTTTTCTTTCCCGATTTGCAGCTAAGCACATACAATCGCCACCGCCAACAAAGGGATCCCAGTCCCCACCTCAACACTGAGCTTTGTAATGAAAACTGTTACAAAAAGAGGAGGAAATTACAAATGTTGGTCTTTTTGCATGCATAAGCCAGCAGACAATACCAAATTAACCCGATTTCCTTACAGCTAAATACTATCTCTTGCAGCCTGCAGGTGTAACAGCCTAAGAGCTTTGACATTCACAGAACCCACATGGGATAGCTACGTGATGAAGTGAAACTTCATCTTACACCCAAAGAACATCAGGAATTAAGCTGATATCGTTACACTGGAGCTCGGCAAGCTGCTTTATAGGTTCAAGAGAGCAGCTATCAGGATGCTGCGCCTCGCATCCATGCCACCAGTTAAAACACGGCACAAGTCAGGCGTGCTTGCCTCCCATTACAGTGCCACAGCTGTTGCTCTAAAACGAGCTTATGCTCTCAGCACAGCCCTCAGCAGACGGGTATCCATGTCAAACCACAACACAAAAACACAGCACAATCAGTTGTCACTGGAGAAAGCCAATCATGCAGAAACTCTCATGATTCTAGTAGCTGCTTCTCACGAAACGCCACCCTTGAAGAAGAGTTCGATGCGTGAGTCGTGCATTTTCCTGTCACTGAAATCCAGATTTTGACTCTTCAGTCTGTATGGCTGACATGCCTCAGTGTGACTGTAAAGGGTTATCAAATGGCCTTCTTCTGAGATTCTTACAATTCTTCCACTTCAGTTCTTGCAGTGGTTTCAACCCTCTTTAAGCATGTTCTGGAAGAAAAACATACTGGAGCAACTGTAAAATTGAGAAGCAGCAACTAGGAGTTGTAATAGGAGGCCAGAGGTATCGCAGCAACACTTTTGATGAAGGAACTGTCACACCAAAGGCAGAATACAACTATATTCACAAATGGGTGATAGCAAGTCATGTTTTCACAGCCATTGCAATGCTGCAGGAAAAAAAGTCTCTATTGTATACAGCATTTCCAAGCATGTCAGAAAATTGAGATTTGCTGTCTTCCTTACACCCACATTTACTGCCTTTACTGGGAGCAGCAGCAGCAATTCACAATCATCTCAGTTGCAAGGACTGTAACTTCTAAGTAACCTAATACCTAGTGCTTCCTAATTAGTATGTTAAGAAAATATGTATATAAAATATGCAACTGGAACTAGGCTTGGGTGTATTATAGTAACCTTACTGAGCACTATTTTCTAAACGAGCATCCAGCTTTGTAAGGAGTTAACTGAGGTACCTTCAGCTGCCTAAGGCAGGTCCCTTTAAACACAACAGGTTCAGAATTAGAATGCTGCAAATTAAAATATTCCACATCAGTCTAATAAAGATGTCAGTTTCCTTTCAGACATCACTGTGTACTACTTCACACTGATAACTAAACTTGACCTAAAAAAGTATTTTAGGTTTTAATTAGCAATTATACATTTTTTTTAAAATCATATCTGGACGTATCCAAACGCCACACAGCTTTGCCAGCAGAGGTAGTTATCAGCATCTCCTCAAAACAGATGAAATGTCACCCTGCTGACAAAAATCATTTCAGTGGCCCAGGTCTTCCAAACATGCTACTGTTACACGATCTGCAGGAGTCTGGAAAATGTACTGGGGGAAAAAAAGGAAGCCAAATCGTCTGGCTTTTTTTATTTAGATGAATTTTTTGGCTTAACTCAATTAAGTATAAGATCACTTAAATTATTTAGGGTTCACGTGTTAACTTTCAAAAGCTACACAGGTTATATATATTCTTCTTAACTGTATTGACCAGGCGTCAGCACTCCTAGATTACTCTGAACCTTCTGGAAGAGCCGTGGATTCAGTATTTTCTCCAGCAGGAGAGACAGAAAATCAAGACCTCAGTCTGACTTTTCTGTTACATTTGGACTTAAGCCAAACTTCTGTTTTTAATCATGGAGAGATACGTTCCTACAAGCTCTGCTTTACCTTTATCACAGTGCTTCAGCTTTATTTTTAATTTCCCACCCCCCAGACGAGTTCAGTTCACTCTGGCTGAGAGCACCAAACGCAGATGGGTATCACTGAACTTTTCTTTCTGTCTTTGGCGCAGGAGATGCCACCTGCTGTTGGCTGTAGAGAACAGCAGGCACTCAGAAAATACCAGCCTTGCTTTACCCGGTACTGGGACCCCCGTCACACACGGTATGGCACAGCCATTCCTCTCTGTGCAGCTGATGTGACAGTGACAGCTAGAAATTTTTCCACGGGTGACCATTAAGGTTGTGCGGGCAGGGCACCCTCACATAGACCACAGACATTCATCTGTGTCATTAAAACTACTGCTTAAGAGAATGCTCATTTAGAATCAGCTGCAAACCTGGAGACTTGACATTGAACAGTAGTGGGACACATACTGAGTCAGAAGGCGCTCAGTACAGTTACACTGTGAGGTGCCTTTCTGTTTTGACTTTCCTCAGATACACTGAAATTGACCCAGGTACCCCATTATTTACTCACATAATATCAGTACTCACCCTTGCAAGTAAGCATCTCTCACCAAAACCAGAACGACCACAAGATAACCACTTTGAAAAGACAGGAAATAGCACAGTTCTGAGCCTAACAGAACAGCTTAATATACCTTAAATTTTAAAGAAAAAGATGTAAAATGAATAAATGCAGAAGTCACATTGAATGTAAGAATGAGGGACTGGAAGTGACATATCCTGGAGACAGATGATTAACAACTAGCTCTTTGATTAGTATATGAAAAATAATACTTACAATTAATGGAATAAAAGATGCAGAAGCATCTCACTGACAATTATTATACAGACAAAAATAGTGCTTCAAACACATGTGGCTTGCAGACAAGACATTTATGGAGATTTAGAAGGATCTTTTCCACCTTCAGAACACAATACATTTTAATGAAGTACAATGGTAATATTCCATCTTTTAAATGACGACCAAAAAAAAGTTGGAGCCATGTCTCTCAAACAACAAAGCAACAGCTCACTTGATTACTGATAATAGCATATCATTTAGATACAGTATAAGTTCACAGAAAACATGAGGTCTCTTGTCCCTGGTATTAAAAGAAATCATTACCCAACAGTGAAAAACTAAGCAGAAATGCGTCATTGTATAGTAAGGCATCTCAAACCATGGATGCAGAGTAGGCCATGCATACTCAAGAAAAAGCTTCAGAAAATGCATGAAATTCAGATTTGTAGAAAATAAGTTTTATTTGGCTCTGTTCGTACATTTTTTCAAAAACAAATGCACATTCATACAGTTTGCCTCTCCCGGTGCACATACGGATTTGCTCATATAGAGCCATTAGTAAGAAGGCAAAAGGTGTCTCTGAAAGCATTTCAGACACATTAATTCGGACTGTAAAGTATCCAAACTTATTTACTTTCTAATGATAACTTGGAAAGAAATGTTTCAGGTGTTTCTTCTCCAATTGACACATGTAACCCTCCTGCACAGGGAAGAGGGGACAAACCTTGCAATAACGAACTGTCAAACCAATGGCTAATTCTCATTTCAGGGTACAGCTACAGACAGGTTCTCTATTTCACACCAAGTCAGATTAAAAAAAAATATAGGTAACTTTCTCTTTGCAGAAGCTCTAGAACAGCAATGATAAAACACCGTTTTAAAACTATAAATCAGCCATTGGTATTAAAAGTTTGTTTGCAGAGAGAGCACGCCTTCCTCACTTGCTTCTCACGTTTAGGTCTCTTTCCTGTTGATAGTGACAATGGAATTTGTTTCTTGCTGCTTCTTAAACACTTCATGAAGAGGAGTAAATTCAGCTTGGGCTTTCACACGTTGCAAGAGGTACTAACCCATCAAGTAGCCCCTGCAGAATAAAATTAAATCAGGAAAAAAGTTAGCAAACAGGCAGCACCTCCTCAAAAAAGAAGAGACTTACAGAAACTTCCCTGAAGCCTTTTGTCTTTAAAGAATTTAAGAAAGAGAACCGTTAAGACATACATGAATGAAACAAGAAAACATAGAATAAGTCCCTACCCAGCTGCCTACTGCCAGGGAATCCCTGGTGCATTATGAAACAACACTTCTACTGCACTGCAAAGGTTAAACAAACATTTGAGAAAGGAGCAATGACTGACATAGCTAAGTCAACACCCCAAAGAGCTACTCCAGAAATTAACTGTCGGTACCTCCAAACTGCTGGCTTCAGCTGTTCTAGATGAAACAGATGGAGCAAGAAAGAAGAAACGCAAATTGAAAATCCCGTGTTTAGTTATAACAGAGCCTCAAAGCTGTGTTATTTTTCCTACTTTGTGAGTTAGGTGTATTGAAATGTCACACACGTTGTATGCTTCAGTGTTATGTTGAGTCTTCCAGCAACGACAAAATAAAAGACACATCATCCTTACTTTAGGACACCTTTGGATGTTTCTAAACGCCCGTAACTCCTGCCATCGGCTCTTCTAGTTATGACCTTTGCCATATATTGCTGGTATAAATGACTCATTTGTCTTCCTGGAAGTTCCTCGATACATCCTTTTTCTCCAAAGCCCTGCCTTGAAATTACTTTCACCTATCCAGCACATAATCAGCCTACCTTAAAACGTATTACGACTCAGAATCACAAATCGTATCGTCTGACTTAACAGATCTGTCATCGTTCTGAACCACAGCACAACCTTAGAGCAGTCAGCTCCAAAAGCTTCATTCAAGATAGCTTGTTCCACAAGAGCACTGAAGAAAAGTAACTCATAGCCAAGCTGCAGATGTTCAGCATACCTGGTTTTATTTTCTGTTACTCTTAAATTTAATACAGGCACACGCAAATCATAAAAACGAAGAAAAGCAGAAAGAGTTTTAGGTCACTTACGGTAATTTCATCCTCATGAAAACTCTGGCCATGAAGAAGCTCAAAAGCACGCTGACAAATCCGATGAAGAGCAGGAGAAACCTGTTCAGCTTGGGGATATTTGGCGCATTGGATCGATCCAGAATTATGAATCCTAAACCACCCATCGTGAAGAGGAAGCTAGATGCAAGCCCTTCCATAATATATTGTCCATTTACTCTACAGGACCAACAAACAAAGGGGTGGGGGAAGAAAGGGAAGAAGAAAGAGTTAGAGGTTATTCAAAGAAAACTATTTACATTTCAAAATTCAGCTACTCAACCTTCTTTAGCTGCACAAATACACAAAATGATTAACTTTGATGGCTGACCTTCCAAATTTACTTTATGTTAGGAACTTATGTTATGCAGTTACATTAAATTGTAATTTAAATTGTAATTTATCTCCTGGACTGACAGCCTGCAAGGTGACCAGACGAGCATACCAGTGGTTTTATATGCAACACGGTATATTAATGGATACGATACGAACTCATCAGTTTTCAGACAGATCTACCCCCAAACGTAGCACCAGTTGTCACAGATGACTCAAGATGTGGAACTGTGACCCTCGGGCCACTGCGTTTTCTGAATCTTATTTCCACCCTGACGCTGATGCAGCAGTGCCCAAATTCTCATCCTGGTACAAATCCCCCTCCAAGCACTGTGTCACCTCATGAAGCACCTCTGCAGCTTCCAGCACACAGCAGGAGTGTTTCTTGCCTGCAGCATGGTTGGCTCCTCACTCACCGGTCCTGTACACAGACTGTGAGCTCTCAGAGAGCTCAGAAAACAGCCAATTCCATCTTCTTTCATGCTACCTTCACTGAATTGTACCTAATTGCTACCCAGCTCCCCGCAGCAGTGCTCCACGCACCCTGCGGCAGCCCCACCCTGCCTGAGTCACGAACCACGTCCAGTCCAAGTCCAAGTTTATCGGTGAGGTGTGTATAAATTTATACATACATTGGTACGTACCTTCTGAGGGCTTACAGAAGGTTTTTGGTATTTTATAAGAAAAAAATCCATGTTCTCGTGTTTAAACATACAGACACAAAACCAAATCAAGAAGTTACAACTATAAATTTAGTACTTAGAGCAATTCTTGACTGAGCAGTCTGCAGCTCATCTTCAGCAGCAGACACAAACAGACCCAGAGAAGGCACCATTGTGTACTTGTAACCCTCAGCTACAGGAGTCCCAATTACACAAGAAGCTGAAAGGCCAGACCTTAAATTTTCCCCAACACTACTTACATTGCTGTGAAACATCCTACAAAACACAGCCAAATACACCCACACCCATCACCAACCTCAACTTTAACAGCACAGGGGCTGCAATAGAGCAAAGCACCGCCAGCTCAAAGCTCGCTTCTCCCCAAAGTATCCAGCCCCAAGAGCTTGGGAAGGGCTTGGTTATCTGCTCCCCTTGATTCCAGGTGTTTTTAATTTTTAATTTGTAGACCCAGGGCAGGCACGGGGTGGGTCCTGCAGTCCCCAGGAGGGGCACGGACCCCTGTCCCTGCCCCTGCCCTACCTGTAGGCCAGGAAGGCCACCGGCCGCTGGTGCCCGTGCTCGTCCGTCATCGACCCCACGCTGGGCGGCTCCACGATCACGTCGTAGATGATCCCTGTGGGGGAAAGGAGGCACGGAAATAGGGTCAAATCGCCAGAAATTGGGGAAGAATGGGCAAAACGCCACGGGAACGGCGGCGAGGCGCCCAGAGAGGCCAGGAGAGGGGGACTGGGGAAATTTTAGGGGGGTTTTGGGGGATTTTAAGGGGGTTTGAGGCGGACTTTAGGGGGTTTTGGGAGGACTTTAGGGTGTTTTGGGGGGGTTTAGGAGGGGTTTGGGGGGCTTTAGGAGGTTTTAGGGGGGGGTTTAGGGTGTTTTGGGGAGGTTTAGGGGGGATTTTAGGGCGTTTTGGGGAGGTTTAGGAGGGGTTTGAGGGGCTTTAGGAGGTTTTAGGGGGGATTTTAGGGTGTTTTGGGGAGGTTTAGGAGGGTTTGGGGGGATTTTAGGGGGTTTAGGCGCCGCACCTCCGGTGATGAGGAAGTAGGAGACCACCACGAGCGCGTACACCGTCATGGCCGAGGGCATGTGCACCCATCCCGGCCGCTTGAGCTTGATGTTGGGGCACTCGAGCACGGCGAAGGGCAGCCGGAACAGCGCCTCCATGCCGCCGGCACCCAAAATGGCGGCGCCCAGCGCGGCGCCGCGGAAAAGGCGGCCGGCGGCGGCATCCTGGCAGGGGAAAAATAAACAGACGAGAATTTTAAAAAAAATCACTTTGAAGATTAAAGCGAAATCACCCAAAACTTTGAGAAATCATTGAAAATAATTAGAATTTTTTTTCTGCAGCCGGAAGCACAGCGCTCCCCTGGGGGGTAGCCGCACATTTTACGCCCCTGCCAGGACCCGCCAGCGGCGACGTGTCGGTGCTGGGTAACGGAGGGGGGAGCTCGGGGGCGGGGCCACGGGAGGCCCCGCCCCCAGGTGGGTGGTTGTGAATGGGAGGCCACGCCCCCCTTCGGTGGGCGGGGCCGGCGCGCGGGAGTATGAATGAATGAATGAATGAATGAGCCGGGGGGGGGGGGGGTGCTCATTAATTAGCGCCCTGCCCTCCGCGCCGCTCCCCTGCGCCCACCAGGGGCGTTGCGGGAATAAAGAGGCATGAAGGAACCTAAACGCGGCTCTTCGAGGGTAAAACATCCGGGATGGAGCCAAGGAGGCAGCGCCTACAGGCTCGGGTTGGCCCCAGGTAGCTACAGCCGCCTGTAGCACGAAGCAGGGAACCCAAATTCCCACCTCCCACGGGGCTCCTGGCACATCGGTGATCAGCAACAGACCCAAAATAGCCCCGTGCAACTCACAACACCGCAGCCTGGATCGCCCAGCTCTTGGAGGCAGAGGTTTGCCACCCCTGCAGCCCTGCTCGCACCGTGCCAGCAGCTGCTGACCCAGGAGGCGCCTCGCAGGGCAAGGGAATGGAGCTGGAGCTCCCTCCCCAATCCAGAGGGGGCTGTGTGCGGTGTGGCTGGTGAAGCACCTGCTCTGAGAATCCCATTCTGCACTTCACAAGCTGTGAGAAGCTCCCGCTAGCCTCCGCGAGTGCATGGACTGACTGACAGGACAGCCGGAAAGTGGAACTCTCATTTATTGGGCAGAAAATACAAATCGATTCACTTGGACTTTTGGCTCTGTGCTTGTGCCTTCAACACTTTCACCACAATCTTCTGCTCCTCGATAAGGAAAGCTCGCTTGATCCTGGAAAGGAAGAACACCACCATGAGGACAGGCGTCCAATTAAGCAGGTATACAAGAACAAGGAAGTTGCAGTTAGTTTTGCTGCCTGCAGTACTTCGTGGTACTCCACATAAAGGAGCTGTCTGTGTTCCTGCCAGCATCACAACATGGGGGCAGTAGCACCAATAAATGTAGAGGTTTGTGCTTCATGTGCTTGCAAATTTAGGGTTAGGGGCTTTTAGGCAGATAAAAGTATCAACCCAGTGGCTAAACAGTAGGAAAGTGACTACCTTAAGGTAAAAAGCAAAGCTCCTCACTGGCAAATTAATTTTACAGTTCTTAAAATAAGGGAACTGACCAGCTGCTCACACCAATTCTTTCTTGCAACTACAGAAAAATGTATATGGGTTCAGTTATCAGAACAAGAGCCGCCCTCATAGGATTACCGCTTACTTTGTGCATCAACAAAAAAAAAACTCTGGCAGGTCTAATCGTATCTAAATACAATTACTTCTTGATCAGATAAGGGGCCACTACACAGAGATACACGACAGCACTCATACATCAGCAGCCTGTTTGATGAGTGAGCCAATCCACACACATATACCATAAAAGCTCTCCTGTTTCAAAACAGGACAATGCTGCCCCGTATGCATGATATTTATGGCTGTTTCTAGAGCATGCAAAGCCTACCAGCAATGCTCAGACACAGGAGAGAGACCTGCCAATTACAGGGAAGGAGCTGACTCTATTTTTGTTTGGTTTTAGGCAGTAAGATAGACTCATGTACAAAAAAATGACCTACCAAGCTCAGAATATTTGGGAAAACACCGAGGAAAAAATGTCTTTTAACACAGGGTTTTGCTCAAGATGTGCAGCTGTAACAATCAGTCTTCAGTGCCACTTGATGTGATTTAGCTTGGATCAAAGAACCAAAAAAAAAAAAAAAAACCAAGATGCTGGAAAGATGTGCACTACAGATGAAAAACTGGCACTGGACTGCTGGCTCTGGAGATCTGCTTTGATGACCATTCACAAAGATGCCACATTCTTTGTAATACATGTCAGTGCTCACACTTCTCAAGGAATTATACAGATGTGCAGCTGTTACAGAATAAAATTCAATTCAAGGAGACCTACCAAAGGTCATCTTTAAGCTTAATTACATATTAGATGCTTAATATGCTAACAATTAGTACCACTAAATCCCAAAACACACAGAAGTCCAAAGCTGATTTTTCACTACTATCTTTGCACAAGCCGAAACAGGAAGCAAAAGAGAAAAGCCTTTATTCTTGAGGGAAGAGCACAAAACTGCAGAAGGAACAGAATGTTTAGCACCTACACACCAGTACAGTTTGAAACCACACAGAACAAACTATCCACAGAGGAGTTCCGAACACATTAATTAACCAGCTCAAACCCTGGGGGAGAATTGCACACCTCACTGCTAGTATGTCCCATGTTTACCCTCTCCATTTTTCTACACTGAGATCAGAAAAGAGTCTGTAGCACTTTGGTTTACACTAGGAAGACAAGGTAAGATGCAGGACTCGTATGAAGTCACCTCTAGAACAAAGTTATCCCACTGGGAGCTCACCTGTCGCGGACACACTTAGCACACATGGAACCGCCATAGGCTCTGCTGACGTGCTTCTTCGTTTTTGACAGCCGCATGAGAACTTTAGGGCGCACAGCACGGACCTGCAGAAAGCACAAATCAGAAGCGTATCATAAGATAGCAGGCCCCAGTTTTGGGTAACAGACGCACTGAGAAAATTCACTTGTACGGTTTGTTTTTAAAGAGCAGCAACACCTCCAGTTAACTATTCTACACGCAAAAAGCGACCGAAGCCACAGGGTGTTATACAAGCCATCCTCAGCACTCCAGAACTCAGCTTTCTCATTCCACCAGACAGGTTTCCCAATATACTCGTAATTAAAATCTGCTTATTAACAAGGATCATCTTCCCAAGTGTAGAAACTGACTGACACTAAGACTTGAGCACTCTGATCACTGGTGAAAACAACATTAAACCAGGAATACATTTTGTAAAATAACAGCCTGTTAGGAAAAAGTCACTCATTTTTTCCAAAAATTATAGTCAACTTGACTTATGTTTTTGGAATTTTATCTAATAGGTGCAATTCTGATTTTTAAACCCACTACAGATTCATGTAGGGCTGGCTTGAAAAATTTCAGTCAATTACAAGTTAACTTATAAAACAAGTTTAAATACTACCAGTGAGAATTACAAGCATTAAAAAAGAAAGCACTTGTTCCTTAAGCTCTCAAAGCTTGTTTTACCAGCTGTGCTTTACAACATTCAGATGACCATATTTTAAAGAAGGATGTTCTTGAATCCATCAAGAAACAGGCATCTTCCTTGATAAAGTTGTTTGCATTTAAAACAGTAAAAGCTGTCAAGATCTCATGCTGGAAACCCCAAGACTTACACCGCGAAGTCTTCCTGGGCATACACCGCATGCTGACTTTGGTGCCTTCCCTACTTTCTTGGTGTACAGGTAAACAATCCTGTTCCCGGGCGTTCGGGACCTAAACACAGCAGAAAAAGCAGTCTGTTAAGGAAAGGATCAAGATTTAAGATTTTTTTTTTTCTTAAAGGAGAATTTCCTTAGCAGCTAGGCCTTACTTACAGCCTGGTCTTGTTGGAAGCTGTGTTGTAGGACAACCTACGGCGGTAGGTCAGGCGCTGCACCATTTTTCACACCCTAATTAAGGAAAAACAGATGGGGTTTGAGAGTTCTGCCTCAAACTGACGTGACGAGGGCTGAGGCTGAGGCGAGGCCTCACCCTGCGCGGCTTCAGGCCTGAGGCCTCCCCTCCCTGAGGGCCCGGCGAGCGCTGCGCCACCCACCCCCGGGCACCGGCACCGACCCCCGGGCACCGACTGCGACCCCCAGACCCCGACCCCGACACCCAGGACCCCCCCCGGGCGCCGCCGCGCCTCAGATGGCGGCGGATGGCGGCGGCGGAGGGAGGGAGGCCGCGGAGGCCCCGCCGCCATACCTGGCGCCGCCCGAGCCGGAAGAGGAGGCGGAAGCGGAAGCGGCGGGGTTGAAATAGCGGCGCTGTTTCGCACCGGAAGTGCTCTCCACCAGGCCGCCATGTTGTACGGAGGTGGAGGGGGCTGCCTGGCTGGGCGCCGCCATGTTGTACGGAGAGGGCGGCGCCATGTTGTAGGGCGAGCAGGATCATCCTTCCGTCCATCCATCCATCCATCCGTCTATCTATCCATTTATCAATTTATTTATTAAATGTTTGTTTGTTTGTTTGTTTTTTTCAAAGCATCAGCATCTTTCCTCTGTAACACGGCTTTGGGAGCGGTGCTCACACACAAACCTCGCACGTATAGGGCCCTGCTCCCAGTACAACCCATACCCCCCTCCCCCACCACCATCCCCAGGCACCACAGGGCAGGACTCACATTTTTCCCTCTTTTTGCCCCAAAGTGGTGTCTGACACGCAGCAGTGCCCACACCCAGCCACTTTCCTGTTCAGAGACCACAGGCACCACCACTGTGCCAGCCAAGCAAACCAGGCAGCTATCGGGGTCTCCTCCAGGTGCACCCCACAGGCTCGTACCCCATCAGGGACCCACACCTAAAATATGTGGGCTATGGACACCCCGATAGCTGCCTCTGCTCTGCTTCCAGGCAGCAGCGTGCACTTGGAAACCTTTGATGTGCACTCCTGGCCTTATTTACGGATTTGTGACTGCCAGTTCATTGTGCGGTGTCCTCCTTGTTTTCCATCTGTAATTATTATTTTGGTTAATTATTGACTCTTTTCAAGTGCAAATTATGGACATCGGGCTTTTTCTAATTCATGAGAGAGGAGAAAATGTCTGTGAACTAGATTTTAGGGTATACTTAAAATAAGAGTGTATTTCAGGCAACAAGAAAATTTCAGAGCAATTAGAGTATTTAATATGAACTTTCTAGGCCCCAGACCCTGAGGGGAATAAGAAAGCCAATTAAATGAGATTAAATAATCGTGCCTAAATATAAAAGTGTAACAGAATCCAATTGTTAAAATAACAACACTATTAAATTATGATGGAACAGTTTAGTTTAGCTGTTGCAAGCACAACAGGTTACTATTTTATTTCCAAACAACAATATCGGTATTTTTTGAGCTTGCCCAGTTTGGGCCCTAAACTCACTGGTGTGGATTTTAGGAGCTGCCAGTTAAATCCAGTGGCTCACTGCTGCTGATGCTCTGGCCTAGTTTTTCAAACATTCTCACTTTATTTTGTAAGAACAGAGCTGTCAGGCACGTGGCTTGCGAGAACATCTAGAAATGTTAGCTTTATGACAACTGGTTTAGTGTGGTCTACTGTAGGGATAATATTTGAAGCAAGAGCTCACTAAGCCTGTTTTGAATGGATTAGTGGTAGACAAGTGAGTCTCATGTTCTCTGCTATTCCTACCTCTCCATAGGACTGAACCGTTTCTTTGGGGAGTAGGTTTTTTCCACGTCCAACACATCTCACTGACCCTTCCTGCACTTCCTTCTTTCCATGAATACAACAAAGGGGATGGAGTAGCAAATGCACAACCTGCCAACTTGGAAAAGCATCAGTGGCAGCCGATAAAGAGCATTTTTTCCCTGCTAGGATATCAGTGGAAGCATAGGGCCTGAGGACGTGGTCTTTTGCCTTAAGACTTGAGGTTGGTTTCCAGGGTGTATTTGCTTATAGTCAGCACAAAACTGTAAACCTCTTTTTTGTCTAGCCATAGTTGACTAGAAAGATAACCACCTCTGGTGGCAGATGAGCCATGTGTGGCATTTTGCATGGGCCAGCCAGCTGTCACCGTGTTCTGTTTCTAGTACCAGAAGATTGCTTTGTTCATGATTTAAGACCATTTCTTGATCTGTCGACCATTCTTACTTTCTTTTTCACACAGTCCTCTCCTTACCTGTCTTTCTTCTGAAAATCCCTACCGATATACACAGCCATTCTCTCACATTCCTGGAAAAGTCCATTCCAGTAAAAGCACTAGTGCCAAAATGGGTAAGGCTTGATGAGCCTGGCTGGACCCCTGGAAAGCCTCGTCCTGCACTTTCCCAGCCCTCCTGCCTCACTTCCAGGGATCTCCCAAGCCCCCCTAGGACTCGGCTGCTCCACCAGCCTCTCCCCGTGGGTCCCTACACTGCAGTAGCCTCTGCAGTCCTAGGGGGTGTGCAGGCACATAAGCTTCAACTAAAACATAAGTGTTTTCACTTTTATTCACTTCTGTCCTGTCTGTGTCTAGTCTATGTCATACTGACCTAGACTGGCAACTTCTAAAAGATATGGGAAGGAAAGCAAGCCGGTGTGCAAGCACATGCTGGGTACCAAAGAGAGAGAAAAATAGTGGTGGCTGAGAGAGGTACTGCTCCTGTGAAGTCTCAGCCATAGTACATGTCTATGAACAGCAGTAGGTATGTCTTTCAGGAATGCCTCACTTAAATCAAAATCTAACCTCGTGTGCTGCTCAGATACAAACAGCAGGATTAGGTCCTTAAATGGGAAAAGAGAGCAAGAAACCTTGCAAACATACAAGGAACCGGCTGGAAGGGCACAAAGAGGAAGTGGTCCCGCATCCGTTGTCTCTCTGGAGCCTTTTTCTTTCCCTAAAAATCACGTTCCTTTTCCTTGTTAACTACGTGGCACGTGTCACAATTTGATTATATTCATTTACATCAATGTAACCTTTCACAACACGGACCTGTGCAAATTACATTACAAGAGACTGTAGTTCATTTCCATTTCAGTGGAGCTTGTTAAACAAGCAAAATTATTTTGTAGCAAAGGGAAAAACAATTTAGTGGAATGCACTCCTAGCATAGGAAGTACATAACATCGTATTTGGGTTGAAACTTTTTCTGTCAGAAATGTCATAACCCCGTAAGAAAGAGAATTAAAATCCCGTTATTTTAATTTACATCTAGCCACGAGATAAGTAAAGTTATCATTGAAATTCTAATTAAATAGGATGATTGACTAAGGTAGGACATCAAAGAAGAGAAGTGAATATGATAAGTCAAAGTCTTATTAATTAGTCCGCGTGGAAGAAATTCCAGGGACGTCAAGCTGAGGCTGCTGCAAGGAGAAAAAAAGCAGACAAGAAAATGTGTGTTTCTTTGAAGTTAGGAACTGAGATAGTGATGGAGGTAATTGTGTCTGACTGGATCCAGTAATGAAGAGCCGTAAATCAGACCTAGGAATCGGAGGAAAGATTCCAGTAACGAATGTGGCTGCCCCCCTGCTGCGAAGAAACAGAATGCAGAGCTGACTAATTGACCCAGTCTATCTCCCAGTAGCTCTCTGTTATTATTTATTAATTTTTAATTTCTGAATTATTTACGTTCTGGGAAATTATTTTTGACAGCCTGTTAGGCGTGCCAAAGTTAATGGAGGATGAAAGGACCGGTACTAGAATTAGCAGGGATGTAGTCACAGGCTACTGAATTTAATGATTTTGGAAGGGAAAATTGATTTCACACAGCGTGTCACTTTACACTACTTTAGGGATACACCAGCTATTTGATTAATTGAGGAATAACCAACTCAAAGCATATTTGAAGTGTAAATGAATCACAGTGCTCAGCTGTTTATTTTTCCCCTTTTCTGATGAGAACACCGAGTTTGCTTAAAGTTGCTGATTAAAACCAATACAGGTAGGCCCCGTGCTCACACCTGCTTACTTTCTCTTCGCCATCTGGAGGAGACGTGTAATCCTCCATTTCACTGGGGATGGAGCTCGTCCTTCCCACACAAAGCCTAATTAAATAGGCTTTGGGCTCGTTCCCCCTCCCCCTGCAGAAGCTGTTTAAGAGGGAGCACGGCACCGAGCCTTTGGGCAGAGAGCGTGGCTGAGACATGGGTTCTCTGTGGTGGCTTTTCGTAGGTGCACCTCATCTAGTCCCTGAGACGAGATAGCAATCCCTGGCCTATGACATTTCCCCTGTAGATCCTTCTGGTGCAGCAGTTTTATGCTGGTCCACCCATCAATCGTACGGAGCAGTGGTAAAATAAAGGAGCTCTGTGGAGCTCTTCCAGGCTGCACTTCATCCCCGGTGTCAAACGCAAGCTCAATCCTGTCTGCTGCTCACGTCTAAGCCTTCTGGCCATCCAGGCATCCAGGGCACACAGGCAGTCTTTTCCCAGCGATGCGTACAGTGCTACAGGCAGCTCACATCTCCAGAAAGATTCCTGCTGGAAGTGGCTCCCAGGTTGCTCAAGATGAGCACATCTCTGCTTTGGTGGTCACAAATAAACCACTTAATTGGCGGTGTAATCAGCCATGTGAACACTGACTCTGGTTACCTTCATCTTGGGTGTCTGGACTCTAGTGTCATCTTGCACCTCTTCAAAACCTCCCAAACACATAAACTGGTTACCTAAGTGTTAGCCCTAAAGGGCCTAAGACCAATTTTCCCCACTTTAAAATGACAGTAATTTATGTTACTCCCTCAGAAAATCTCAAGGCTTTTGTTGAGAGAATTAGCACATCATTTTTTCCTTGCAAAAGTATCAGGAAAGTTGTAAATACCAAATACAAGGAGTAGCTGCTACATTTCACAGCGCCGTTTACCCCAAGAAATGACTCAAAACTGTCTGCCATAAATTGAAATAGACCCCATGAGTGTGTGAGGAAGATGTAGGCTAGACCCCACTTCTAGTCCAATGAACAACAAAGCTCCTCTGAATTCACTGGGACCAAACCACTGAGTGAGAATTACTGGGTTAAGCGCCAAAAGGATTTGGCATTTTGGACATTTTGCTTTGTTTCTTAAAATCGGAAGGACTCGCTATCATTGCAAATGTTGACAGTACTGGGGTGAGGGGAGAAGTAAAGAATAACAAGTCAGTCATGCATCATCATATCTTTAAAATACATATCTGTGTTTGTCATTGAAAGATAGATGAAGATGTACAGGAAGGTTTTGCTGCTTAGGTTCTCTAAAGGGCTTATAATTCATTTGAACATCTCCCTAGGTTGTTTTTCTGAGCACTTCAGACACTGGGAACCTTTCTTTGAGATGTTTCACTGACAGGACCGTGCAAGGCTAGCCTGGGTTTTTCTGTAACCCTTTGGATTATACCAGTGGCAATTAACCATGCAAGGAGGATCAGCTAAACCAGGGTGTTAAGGGAGATGTGTGACCTGTGGCCTCTGCTCCAGGGATTGCTACTTGATCTTTTTTTTTTTTTTTTTTTTTTTTTCAGTGTCTGCAGTCTGGACTAGCTCCTAGAACAAAAGCCTGAATCAAAAACTGCTTTTCTTTGGTTATTGATAAAACAGCCCAAAATATACCTTTCGAATCAGCCTTTTCTGTTTGTAATAATATTGTATCACTGAAACTACTCTCACTGCCATGCAATCCTGAAGAGTTCAATTCACTGATGGTAGAACTGTGCCTCCCAAATTTAAAATAATAATAATAATAAAGTTTTATTTATTTAAGTGTTGAATTAAGAACCAGTGAGTCATATCTTCACATGGTACAGGACCATTGGACACTTCATGCTACTTGAAGAACTGCCGCAGTTTTAAAACAGTCCATCAAAACTCTAATAGTTTCTACAGAACGTGTAGGAATTAGCTCTAAAATATTTACATTCAACAAACGTAACTAAGTATTTGGATGAAGATGGTTTAGCTTGCTCTGCTGTTGTATATTGGAATGAATCCATCACAGAACTGGCTTCTCCCTGTTTCAATATTAAAACAAAAGGGGTATGCTTTCAGTGCAGCACCCTGGGAATTCAGCTCATAAGTCCAATTAACAACAACTAATTCCCCATACTGCATATTTACCCCTAAGAGTTGGCTAGATGTAATAAGTCATGCATTTTGCATTTAAGCTTCTAAAGCCCAGAGGATAACAAAAATCTATCCTGATCACTTTTTATTTTCATCACATGAAGAAAGAAGAAAGCATCCTCCCTTCCCCCCTCAGTCAGGCATATGAATGTTACGGCACTAAGCCTGCGAAAGAAGTCATCTACTGCCTTCTCCCCATTGCTCCATACCCTACTTATCCATAAATACCTCCTTCCAGAAGAAGGAAGGCAACAGAATCCCTCTGGACTGTAAATGGCAATGACCACGCTAAAAATTAGGCGGATTCTTTCCATGATTAGAATGATCTCCTGCAACTCAATTTTGCGTACAATTTAAATCAGATTTGAACCAAACCCTCTCAAGGTGAAAGCCGAGCACGTCGCTGCACACTGCAACTGCAAAAGGGAGTGATGGGGAGAAAGAGAGAGACCATATGTGTGCCTGAGGCTGCGGATGTTCTTAGCTGGGTACAGCCGAAATTGTACCGTAGAAATCAGGGGCACGTTAAAATATCTGCCTATGGCTGGATGCCCTTTTACAGGCAGTTACCAGAAACAACTACGGTCTATGGGCACCTTATAGATCTGTATTTATGAAGTTTTGCAACGAGGGAATAATGCCATACAGCACAAGATCTTCATGGTTGAAAGGAATTTGGAAGGAAGTGGGTTGAGGAGAAACAGCAGGGCATATTAAAACATAAAGCATGTTTCACTGCTTGGTAGCAACACAAAATGTGAGGCTGGGCTAAAAGAAGTGCCTGGATCGATGCTTGGTAGCTGTGCCTGCAGAGCAGCAGGTTATCTAGCGTACAGAAAGCAGCCTACAAAATATTTCTGCAACATTGTACTTTGCTGTGCATGGCAAAAGCCCAGAAGGTGTTATTTTTTTCATGAAGCTGTGGTGAACTTGGCTTATGCCTGGGATCAGACGGGCTGCTTCTTACGTGGGATGCTGAGCGGCATGTTCGCAGGTTTGAGGCCAAATTTCCAGAGCAGCTCCCAGGCAGATTTCCAAGTGCTCAGCTTCCAAGCTCCAAGCCAGGCTTTCCACAGGTCCAGAAAGCAGAATGACTGAATGGGAGCTGAGCTCTTCTGAACATTCCAGACCAGCTGGCTGATTTCCCTCTTAGCTGCTATGCCTGTGACAGAAGTTCAGACAGCCGAGTGCAGCGTTTCTGACACACTCAGATGTGAATTTTAGTACCTGTCTGTACAGCACTGCCACTTGTGAAGAAATGTGTTGGCTGTGTCTTGCTCTCAGGGAGATTTTAGATCATTCTGCACCCTTTTCCCCGTAAGCAACAAAATGAGCAAAGGTCTCAGGGGTTGATCCTGAAGCAGCGCATTGAGCAGAGCAGCACAATACCTACGTTTGTGTAACACCTCGTGGTCAACTTGCCACTCGCTGGAAAGCAGCAGCAGACTGCAGCACTAATGATCCCTTCCCTTTTAAAGCCTCTAGACTTTATGTGCTTTGAGGAGACTGAAGACAAGCATTAAATTTTGATTAAAGGGACACTGCCAACTGATATTAAGCTTAGAACTTAGGAGTTTGTAACAGGCAGGTGTAGGTGGATAGGAGCTTGTGGTTGGGGTGTAAATACTGCTTTGTGACAGGGAAAAGCTTTGAGCTGGGAAGAGAAGGCATCAAAAATTAACTTGATTACAAACAAAAGCTACATGGTCCAGTCTAGTTTTCCTGCTGACGGGGAAAGAAATGCAGATGGGAGATACCATATCATTTCCCAAATTTATTACAGCTCATCAGCTAAGTCTGGTGCATGAGAAGTTCTTTTGTGTGTTTGTTTGCTTGTGAATGTGTCTTTAGAAATGATACAGAGCCATAGCAAAGTCCTATTTCAGAAAACTGGCTAGGGACTAGAGTGAGAGGTTACCAAAGGTAACCAAAGCTGCACCTAGGAAATGCCTTTGCATCTGCTTTTCCTTTACAGGAGCACACCTAGAAGACCGAGCTATCTTGCATTTGACATATGGTCCACAGCAGCTGACCGGGGAGTCGCTAATTCCTTTCAATGATCATGGAGATTTTCCTGCAACTCATTTTGCCCATGATGGGAGCCAGATCAAAACCGAATTTTCCGAGGGGAGGGCCTGAGCTACAGCACCTCACTGTAACTTGAATGTACACTAGCCCTATACAGAAGGTATTACACAGGGAAGTTCATTCTCAGAGAAATGATGGGAATGTGAACCCAGATCTTACTGATAAAGCCCAGCTCCCTGAACAGAGCTACGCTGATTTATAACAGCCAAAGGTCTGACCCCACATCCAAGCAAACACAAGCTGCAGCCCCAGAAATCTTCTGCTACAAAACTGTAGCTAAGGTTACTCTTGGCTATACCAAAAATTGTGTTTCTGCAGCAGGTCTCTCTACTACCTCTGCAGTATTCATTCAAGCAAGCCTTTCAAGGGAACAGGGCAAGGAAATCAAAGTGAAAAGCAACAATGGCCTTGATTTTCTTTTTGTTGTTCCCAGAGCACAGGGGAGCAAAGCAGACCTCAGAAAGCCAGCCCTGCAGCTTCAGATACACTTGGGTGCGATGCCAAAACCCCCTCCCAGGGTCTGTGCAGCAGGTGAGAGGTGCTTGCCAGAGCTGCAGGGTTATGTATGTATTATATGTAAGAGGAAGAATGAAATAAGGCCGTGCTGCTGCACCGGAGATGCTGAAGTGCAGAAGAGCGCTGGAACACAAATTGAAAACTACTTGTTAAACATGGTTAATTTGTTCTTCTTCCAGAGTGTAAAATGGCTTCAAACACTTCTAAACTAGGTCATTTGACTGCTCAAGAAAGACATGGTGCTAGGCAGCTGTCTTCAGCAACAAGTTTATTGGAGAGTTTGATTGCATCCCAAAAGCATGCTAGATATTTCTGACCATATCAAAGAAAACTCAACTATATTATCAAGGCACACTAATGAGGTGGTTTGTTTAATTGAAATACTTTACGTTTCCATGTAGTACAGCATGAAAAAATCATTATTTTCATTAGATGAGCTACTCGTTAGCTGAAAATCTAAGTTACAAAATATCACAGTGTGAGATAATAAATACATTGTAAAATGCATTAAATCCAGGTTATTAAAAGGAGCTTCTATTTAAAATATATAGCCCTGTACTTTGAGCATACTTCCTAGTACTAGGAGTCAGGTTTGGTTCTTTGCAAAATACAGCCCAACCCAGAGGACCTTGTTGTGCTCTCACTGAAATCCCTGTCAATCCCCTGACCCTTTACAGCTTGGATAAGTGATATGATTATTCTGTGGCATGCTTCTGTCAAAATAATTTTTGCTTGTAGCAGCTAGAAGTTCTGGGACTTACCCAAAGGGTCTGATCTTGGCTTTGAATTCATCACGGCTCCGTTTGATGCAATCATTAACAGCAAATCAGGAAGCACTTTATAGCCTGATTTATTTTATTCATTTATTTTTTTTTAGGGGCAAATTTTTACCTAAAAGTCCGAAGTCTTGGAGAATTTGTGAGTTTCCTCTAAAAGCATGCATCTTCAGCACTTGTCAGTCTTTTGAGAGAATTGTTTTGAGAAACGTGCTGATGTCCTCAAGAGGTGGCAGCTGGAGTCCGTGAGGAGTTTGGGTGAGAAGGGGAAAATGGCTGGAAGGGATTTCTGGAGGTCATCCAGCCCAACTCCCCTTCTCCACGCAGGGTCAGCTGGAGATGGCTGCCCAGAACCATGTCCAGTTGGGTTTTGAGGATCTCCAAGGATGGAGACTGCACAACCTCTCCGAGCAACCCGTTCCAGTGTTTAACCACCCTCACAATAAATTTCATATCATGTTTTAATTGAATTTCCTGTATTTCCGTATTTCCTGTACTTCTGTCTCTGTGTTCTTTACTCCCCCTCACCCAGATTTATACAGATTGATAAGATTCCCCTTGAGCCTTCTCCTCTTGAGGCTAAAGAAGCTCAGAGCCCCAATCTTCGTATTTCTTCCCAGCTCTTCCTGTTCACGAGCATTTAAATGTTGATTTGAGATGAGGAGGAAATTGTATCTTGGTTGCGATTCACAGCTGGGCTTGGTCCATGTGAGAAAGGAGCAATATAAAATTATGGTACAACTATTGCTTTGGGTAGCCTGGGGCACGTTTTGTTTTTCCACCACTATAGCTTAGACTGGAGAGGGTATTTTGTCCTGACTTCTCGTATCAGTGACTCCTTCCTAACTTAGTGCTACACACACCAAGAGATCTTTTGCCTCATCTCCCTTGTGCTGTCTCTCTCTCTCTTCTCCTTTGCTGTGGGATTAGTCCCCGAGGCGCTGTGATGGTGTCCTCACGGCACTACTCAGCCCCTAATCCAGCCAGCACAGCTCACCGTGGCTGTGCAGAAACAGCCGCAAGGTTTAGCAACCACTGCTTAATTCCTAAGGAGCCCCGGGCATGCATTCAGGTTGCCTCCTGATGCTGGCACCCGGAGGTGTTGACACATCTTCACGGCTGTCGCTCTCCCTGCCAGCTACAGCCGAGTCCGCGAGGGTGCGCGGGAGGAGGAGAAGGAGCAGGACTGCAGAAATATCCCCTCGGCCAGCCAGCCAGCCGGAGATTCAGAGCACACAGATTGCAGATGGTGCAGTAATCTCAGCACTGGCCAAACCCGGAGCCTGAGCAATATTTATATGGAGATGAGCATATATTGCAGGCTGCCAATGTGGCGGTAAAGTGGGCCAATATTGAGGCTTGCCCAGGGACGGGCACGCTGCCCCACACTGCCACCTGCTAAGATCGTTCACGCCAGAAATGCAAGTAATCCCAGGAAGGCAGGGTGATGGGGGGATCAAGTCCTTAGTCAAAACCAGAAAAAAACACCCAAATCCACCTGGCAAGAGCCCCTCAGCTGTTAACCTGCAGACTCCACACTGCGGGGGTTGGAGCACGAGGGATGTGAGCTACTCCCCGTGCTCCTGCCTCCCCTTGTGTATGAAAACAGACCCTTCGTACTGCTCAAAGTTGCATGGCCTTCAGTTCTCTCTCATTTTGTGTGGGTTTTGTTAAACACTTTTAGAATCCTTTCTTTTTTTTTCCTTTTTTTTTTTTTTCTTCTGGGGCCAACAGGGATGTGGCTTGCAGATTAGTACCACTGTTAGCTCCCTTTAATAGGGCTTTTCTTATCCCATTTAAGTAGAATAAAGAAGCTTCATTTGTTAGCTTAAAAAAAAATCAAGACTTTAATTCTTGATCATTGCTCCCAAGAGGACCCAGTTGGAGTTCTCTCATCATCACTGATCAAGTCGGAACTTTTTTTGTTTGCTATTCAATTTCATTTGCTTTCATCATTTCAGAGCACTAACAGGCTTTCAGCCCTGCTGAAACAGAGGATGGGGCTTTAGCTGTACTGCAGCGAAGTCCCTGTAGCAATGGAAAACTGCTACATAGCACTTGGCTCTGCTCTCCCTTCCGTAAAATTTGCATTTTCAAGGAATTAAAATTAACCTGCCAACTATTGGACTCACAGTGACAGCACTTTCTCCTTGTGTATTACTTATTTGTTGTGGAGAGAAAGCCAGCCGATTGCTCTCATTTCTCTGCCGAAGACCCAAAGCATGAGTGCACCCACCAGGAGCTCTTTGCCACCCAGAACGACCCATGCACACTGCTCCTTGGTCTGAGGCTCCACCTCGGTACAGGTGATACCACCCAAATGCCCCAGATTTTCATAGATTTTCATTGCTCAGGGGCTGCAGCCAGCTTGTGGTTTCTCCCTGCAGGGCTGGACTGTGGGAAGAGAGCTCCCTGCACCTTTCCAGGGTACTGGAGCAGCTGTAATTTGAAACATAGAATACCTTTTTTATTTTTACCCCAAGCAGTTCCCAGTTAATGCGCAGATGGAAACCACACTGACGGTCTGTGGGAGAGGATCCTTTCTTGGCAAAGGGCAGGTTACTGCTTTCATGAAATGCCATAAGAGCTCTAATCGCAGGGTGTCTTTTTTAAAACCCCAGCTCCCCATTCTGGGAGCTCCGATTTGAACCGACGGGTGAGTGCTGCTGGAATGTAAACCTGGCATTTCGTGGAGATCATGATGCAGAAGATACTGACGAAGATCCTACTTTTGTAAAAATGACCTAATTTTACATCCAAGGGATTGAAAATTAACTTTTGCAGAGGAAGCCTCTCACAGTTCAGCTGTCACAGGGAGGAGAGAACTTAGAAACAGCAGTGGGCACCCAGCAAAGTCACAGGGATATGAGGAAGGACCAGAAAATCGCTCCTTCTCTCTCATTTGGAATCAGCACCCAGAATAGGCGGCGTTTTCTTGCAAATTCACTTCCAAATCCTCACAGCTTTCACCAGAACACATCATTTTTTCATCCTTAAACTCCATGCTGAAGATGATGTTACAGCAGGAAACTGTCATTTAAAAAACTGTGTGGTCATGCAGTTTACCGGTGTGAATCCCCTGCTGTTCCTGTTGAGATTAAAGTGCTACACACCTTTGAATGTCAAAAATTTTATTCTGAAAGGACAAGGGGAGCCTGGACAATCCTAGTTTCATACACCTTAGGTTTAAACATTTTAGACGTCTTTTTTTTTTTTTTTTTTTTCCCCTCAAATTTTCCTGTCTATAAAATAAAAACAAACTTTGATTGTCCGTTGTGATTTTTGAGATAATTGCCTGCAAATAATTACTTTGCAAAAAATTACTTTGCAAATAATTACTTAGAAAGCCTTCAGAGATCTTCAGATGATAAATGGTAGAAAAAATACAGGGTATGGTCATCTCTTCTATATATTTTTTTTTTTCTCTTAGCATCACTATGACTTGTGGCATTTCTCTATGTTTTTCCACAGATATCGCCAAAGGAGGAATGACGTTGCCAAGGAATCACATTGCCAGAGAATGTTTTTAAAGTCAAGAGGCAGATTTTCCTCCGAGTTCTTTTTTATGAGATAAGTGCATTGTCATTCCAGTTCCCAGGCATGACTAGTACGACTAATTGCTCTTTCATCCACTGAAATGTGAGATGATTAGGTGAGGGCTGAATGCAAAGGGCCTTTGCCATGTTATATGCGCTGGGCAGGTTCCACATGACATCACCCTGTCCCAGACGTATTCTGGGCTGTTGTAAAAGGTTGGTTATTAATTGGGTTATTAATATAACAGGTTTTCCCTAAGTGTTTTCGGGGGATTGAATGTTTAATCCAGGGCAATTTTGCCTTCATCTGCACAACCTGCAAATAATGGATAAAGTAAATATGTCAAAAAGCACACTGTCAAGCTTGGCAAATGAAAACGCTTTCTGAACTGCACATATGGGCTAAAAAGGTTATGATTTCCATGGGGTAAATCAGATGAATTGTGTTGGGAATCAGATGAATATTCTGTTGGGAATAACTGCAGTTCAGATTTTCTTCTGCAGATGGATCCATCCTCAATAGAGGGCAGTAGAGGATGATAATGTAACTGTTGATCTACTCACTTTGTTGTGCTCAGACCAATTCTTTAATATTATTTTAGCAGGCTTCAAAATGTACCCTTTTATCTTGTAAAAGGAGGAAGAAAGAGCGTTGGCCATCTGGGACACACACTGCCAACACCCGCATGTCAGCATCCTTCTGTACCACTCACTCAGTCAACGCAACGCCAAATTGTGCTGGGTGGGAGAGTGAAAGCTTGGGAAGAGGGGACATGAAGGTTTTCTTGGAAGGGGAAAGCCACTAGTCCCCTGCCTTCACAAGGGAAAGGTCTTGGCATTACTTCTTCACTGCTGCTACTTGCAGTGGAGTCTACCTCAATATCACTGGAGGGCTTTCATTGTTTATTAGCAGCCCTGGGAAAAAGCACTAAATTTTCTCAGTGAAAACAGATGAACAGGTAGAAACTTTGCCATGTGTGTGCCAGTGTAAGCATTCTGCCAAAAACCACAGCTGACTTCAGCTATCTAGAGGTTTCACGTGAAGCTCGTGCGCTCTGCTGGCATTAACACGGAGGAAAAGCCAAGTACTCCAGCTGGGCACTGGGAAGAGGCCGTGCTGCCCCTCGCAAGCACATGGGAGTTTTGGCAGGGCTAGCCTTTGGCGAGGCAGGATGACTGCTGTGCTACAGGCAGGGAGAGGGAGCAAGGAGTTGAGACAAGGCTGGGAAAGGAAGCCAGAGCTGGCTGAGGGAAGAGCCGGGACGTCAAGGGGTTGGGGCACAGCCAGGATGGGAAAGGACAAGGCAGAGCAAACCTGTGAGCAGCCAGCTGAATGTATTGAAGCCTAGATCCGGAGCTAAATACCATGCTGGAGACCCTACCTGTTGCTTGAAACTGCAGGAGGGCCATTGACACAAGTTATGCTCTTGGGGATGAGGCCAGGCCTGTGTACACGCTTGGCTGCTTTACGATGCGTATCACAAAAGCACAACTCACGTATTACAGAGATAGCATCCCACAGGGGAAGCAATGACAGGCTGTAAACACGCTTGTAACATATGACACAAGTCTACATTCTTCTACCTGCCAGGCATGGATATGTTTGGCATCTCAGTGTCCTCTCCTTCGCCTCCCAGCTTGCTCCCACAGCTTCATTTCCCCATTGCAGGTGCCCCTGTCCCTGATCTGCTGCTCCTCTCAGTTCTGCCATGAAGCCGCCCACACCATCTTCACTTAGATCCCCACCTCACAGTCAGCCACCATGACAGAACTAGGTCTTTAGGTTTTTTAATCATCTGTAGCAATTAAACCCTGCTAGAAACCACCAATACTTCATTCATCCATACAAAGTAAAACTTCTTTCTGCTCTTTATCTTGCTTAAACCCGATTTCTGTTCGATTTTGATTCATCCCTGAATGTTGGTCATGGTAAAGCCTTATTTCTCAGAATTGTTAGGTATTGTGCACAGTACAACACTCCTATGAGCAAAATGTATAAGCAAAATATATGTTTGAATACAACTACTAAAATGCTCCTGCTGCCTTAGGAGATGGCAGCTATAGGAACGAGGTACATATTGTAGTTTTCTGCTTCTTCTTGTTCTCATACAGAATAGCAAACAGCTCCTCTACTGGCCCACATTGCTACCTCAGTATAGGCTGTGTATCCAAGCTTATCTCGCTAATATAGGCTGTGAAATGCAGCAAGTCTACTCAAGTTGACAACAAAAGCAAAATCTGCTCAAAGAAAAGGACCAGGAGGAAAAGTCTGTTGTGAATTTGGATGGGGGAGTTCAAAGAATTTGAGGCTTTAAGGGGAAGGTCTTTTTTGGTCCAGAACACGTTTTGCAGAAGTCACAAATGCTGGGTCTCACCTCAGTTCAGAGGCAGATAACGAAAGGCCCTTGGAAGATAGATAAGAAGGTGAAGGAAAAAGTTGGTTCACAGGGATAAGGAACAGGATGTCCATACAGAAGAGTTTCCAGTGGGATCAGCCAGCAACAGAAGATGGGGTAGGACGAGAATGAGTCCTAATCCCCAAACTCACAACAGTCACCGCAGATGGGCATTTTTCCTTAAAATCAAACAAGCAAACAAACCACCACTTAGTAAAGATTTCTGGACAGGTATCTGCCTGTATCAGTCAGAATTCTTCTGGTCCTTCTCTTGCATAAAATCCTATGTGTCAAGCTTACATGGGCTGCACTTAAAAACATAATAATCCCAACCCTCCCCTAAATAGCTCGCTCTTCTGTAAATGGCAGTGTCATGATGGCCAGAAGGTTCACTAGGGAGAGAAGTAAGACATCGCTGTCTTCCCACTCCCCGGTGGCTGAGCTCCTGTGCCTTATGGCTAACCTACTGCAGCAGCTCTGTTCAAAGCTGAAGAACTCCCGCTGGTGATGCTAGCACACTTGGGTCCCAGCGATGAGAGCCGCCTTCTGCAGATGTATCAGCGCAGCCAGCTCAATAGCACATTTTCCCGGGAGGTGATAAGACTGGTTGGGACAGTAAATAATTAGCTTTTCTGCCTTTGGCTATAGAAACGATTATGAATTTTTAAGCAATGAGAATGATTGAAGCCATTTCTGTTTGCTTTCTTTTAGTTGTGTTGCGAAGTTTAGCTTCAAGAAGGAAAATACCCTCAGAGGAGGTTGACAGACAGGTGGGAAAATACAAAGATGCCAAGAGATCAGAAGTAAGTCAGTGAGCATTAAAAGCTGGGGAAGAAAGTCTTGATAAAAGGGGGTGGCTTGCATAACAAAGTAATATCTTTCTTGTTCAGTCCTTCCTTTATCTGATAACAGGCTATTCCCCAAGAAAGTTGGCTCCTGGGAAGTTAGTTTCAAGCAGAAACTGAACATGAAAGTTCATTTTTTGGCAGAAGTTGCTTTCTCTTTAATTTATTTATTTTTGTAAATTTATCCCAATCTTCTTTTTAATTAACAGGATGCTGAAAGATACTGTAGAGAGGAGTTGTCTCTATTAAGACACAGATAGGATTTAATCTCAGAAGTCTACTACCTCCCCCATGGCCTGCTCGGGGCTGCCCGGGTATGCTTCCTCTTCTGAAGGCACTTCTGCCTCCAGGACTCTTGTCCTCCCGGGCAGCCTGGCACTAAAGTGTCCCCTGATGCCACATGTGACATTGGCTCTTACCAGCTTGGCATGGCAACGAACCGGGGAGTACTTCAGGTTTTGCACACAATGTCTCATACTTGCTAGCTTTGTGTCTGTCCTTCTCGACTGAAATCAATATTGGTAATAATAAATACACCAGCAATTAAATATAAATAAATCTGAATTCCCTGGAAAGTGCTTGTAAGGCAAAAACATAATGGAAGGACATTTTCTGAGGGCTTGCTTTCTACCTCCCTTATTGCCCAAACGTATTAGCCTTGCAATCTTCACATGCTTTTAAAAACCTTACTCAAAGATTCATTTTTTTTCCCACTTTGTCTTTGACCCACCACCTCCCTGTGCCAGAAGGCACCTTTTCCCGGCTCGAGCACAACTGCTGTTATACAGGCACAGCCAAAACCTTCCTCTTTCTGCTGCCGCCAAGGGAACTGCAAATCAGACCATGCAACGGCTCTTGGCACGCACTGAGGAGCCCGATACCATGGCGTGAGATGAACGTGCATTGAAAACTTCCTCAAGGTGGCAGTGAGGGCCCAGAACAATTGGCCTACCGTGATGGCTTTTGAAATGTGCGACTGTCATTCCATCATGACACCACGAGCCGTTTTCAGTGCTGGAAAGACCGGAATTGGGTTTGATTGAGGGTTGGGGATTTCTACCAAACTACTCAGAAAAGCTGAGTGGGGCTCCTCCAAGTACTGCAAGAGGAAGACCGGGAAACAATTCCAACAGCAGCAAAACATCCATAGAAAAGAAAAAAAAAAAAAAAAAGAAGAAAAAAAAAAAAAGAAAAAAAAAAAAGAAAAAAAAAGAAGAAGAAAAAAAAAAAAGAAAAGAAAAAAAAAAGGGGGGAGGGGGGAAAATCATAGCTCAAAGTATAACTTAAAATGTCTTTGCCGCAGATTGCATTGATTTATTTTTGTCCTCCTCGCAGTGGCCATGGAGTACAAATGATGACAGTCCTCTTTAAAGCAGCTGTTTACATATTGAAAAACTCATACTTTTTCCCCATAGTCCTTTTTCTCTAGACTAAACAAACTTGGTTCCTTCAACATTTCCTCATCACTCATGTTTTATAAACCTTTTATCATTCCTGTTGCTTTCTTCTGGACAGTCTCCAATTTGTATACATACTCAATTCTGCTGGGCCATTCTTGGTCATGGCTGACAATCTGTCCCCAAGAAAAATGTCACACTTCTGGCTGAGATGCTAGAGATCTGTTTCCAGATTCAACATTTTTCCGTGGTAAGCATTTTACTTATAAATAAGCATTTTAGCTTTTGTTAATAGCAATAAATATACGAAAGAAATCAAGCAAAACACAACAAAATCTAGCATTCCTGAAGGTGACATGTCAATATTGCACTTCAGTGGCTGTTGTCCTTGTAAAATGTTGACGTACATTCCTTCACACTGTCTCTGTGTAGCAGCATGACTGTTGAGGCAATCGGGGTGCTGCAGCTAGCAACTCTTGTAGAAGAGCCTATTACAAGTTAGTGTAATTAAAGTCAGCATTCAAAGCATTTCAAATAATCAAAAGACCAGCCAGCCCCCAAATATAGGCAGAATCAAAGAGTCTGGTGCAGAAAGAAACCCAGTGACCCTGAAGGCATGAGCAACCAACCCAAAGAGATTCAATGCCAACTGAGGGAAATGGGGGAGGAACTAATGGCATCAACAGTGGAATAACAAACAAATTCAGGAGACTTCAAAAAGTGAATAATTGGGCTACCAAATTATATATGTTCTATAAGCATTTGGACTAAGAAGAAGTCTATGTGGTTGGGGTGCCCAGGCTTGGTTTAATTCCCCATCAAGGAAGGCAGTGGGAGTTTCCTTCTCGATATCAGTCATGGCAGCCAGCAAGCACCAGTGTAGTTTTGAGTGGCCCCACATGCACAGTCAAACCAGGAACACTCTCTCCTCTTCTCATTAATCTTGAAAATGGGTTTGTACACTGAAATGTTCATCTGTTTTATACACCAGCGTCAGCTGGTCCCTACAAACCTCAACACATCAGTGCCCTTAAGCCATGATAATGCTATCACGAGGTTGCACAAAATACTCAGCAAAATATAGTCTGCTGCTCATCCTCACAGCTGGTTAGAGCTCTTATTGAATACTCAGACTCCTTGGCTTCAACTTCCATGCGAATTCATGGATTCCCCAACTGTTCAGTAAGCTAAGCAACACTTCCATCAGCCATACATTGGCTCTGTCTGTGTTTCTAATAACTTTAGGAGAGAAGCAGAAACTCCTCATTGTCTGCGTGATGGAATTCTCTTAAATGGTAGACCTGGGACCAACTCATCCTAAGGGTAAGGCCAGCAAAAAAAAAAAAAAAAAAAAAAGAGAATTTGGTCCAATTAATTTAGCAGGCTGTCAGCCTAATGTTTGTTTAACCAATGTGGATGAGAGTAAAATTCCCCCACAGCCCCTTTTAAACACCTCAACTAAGAAAATAATCTCGAGTATGGTAAAGAGCACGTTGATATCCCAAGGGAATAGAGAAAGTGCAACAACAGAGCGCCTTATACAGAAGGGGGAGTGTTAAGCATATTTAAACCAAACATTTCTTTCCCTTTCCTTTGGGATAAAACTATTTCCCATAGAAACTAAGGCTGTGCCCCTACATGTGTAGCCCGGGGAGAGATGCTTTGATGTGAAAGAGAATCCTGGTAAAGTACCGGATGCAGAAGCCAATGTGGAAATAGGAGGGACTTCCAGAAGCAGGAAAAAGCATTGTCCCAGAGGGGCTTCTATCACCCCCCCAGGTCGTCACTCAGACTGTCTGGCTAGTTTCCTCCTGCCGGTCACTGTGCTGCAAGGAAAGTCCTGTATTAGACGCGGGGCAAAAGTTTATAACTTTTCCCTTACTTTAGGCAGCTGACAAAGTGAAAATGTGAGATTTTATGGCATAATGTGGATGTAAAAACTAAAGTGAGCATCTCATGAATTATGAACCAAACTCTGCTTTCAAGTGTACCACAGATGGAGACTCCATAGGTATTTCAGCAAAGCAGGAATGCCATAAATTGGATTTAATCTGGGGAAAATGGGAGAGCAATTTCTCCCTGCAAGCTTTTGGAAGGAATACAAATAAAGGAATGAGAATATTAGCATGAAATTCTTATGAGTGTACGCTCTTATGAGCTATGTGGTAGGATGCAGGGAACGTGCACACGAAGTGCTGATGATTTGCTTGAAATTTCCTCCTCCCATCGGTCTCAAAGACACATGATGCTGGGGGACCTGTCTGTGTGTAAACACTTGCCTGGTAATCCAGGACTGACAGCCCATGGTGAGCCTGTTCTGGAAAATAACATCATGCTTTTTCTGTCTTGTTCTTTTGAAGAGCCTGCGATTACTGCCTCCTTCCTGCACCCCTCACTGAGATCAGTGCTGGTGGTCGCCTGAAACTCAGACAGAGAGCTTAGAGAGAGCACTGCTAGTGCCATCATGTCACACACAGGTAGCAGAAGTTCTGCTCATGGGCAGCTTCTGGTCACATGCAGAGTCTGCTCAGCAGCAGCAAAAGAAAGTATCAATCATGATCACTTGTCATTGTACAGTAAGTCTGTCCCCCAACCTCCCATCCCCCACATTTTCATCAACATCAGCGTTCCTGTGGATGCTGCTTCTGAAACAGTGGATAAGCAAATGAAATATCATTGGATCAGAAGAACTTACCCAGGCAAATGGCACTATGATGGCAACTGGTGAGTTTTGCCTCTGTCAGGATTTCAGTGCAAGCGCATGGATAATAAACTGCATCATTTCTTTGCATGCTCTGGGTCACAATGACCCATCAAGCGGGGCACTCCGCAACAATGCATTTTTCAGCACTTTCACTGTGAAGCCTGAGATGTGAAGGCTTGACACTGCACCCCAGAGTAAAATCTGGCACCTTGTTTTGCACTCAGAACAATGTATTTGTTGAATTACTTAAACGTATTTCTGTGTTGACTAGAGGGGACTTCCTATTTGTGATCTCTGAGGTTAATGATTCAGGGATATTTGTTAGGAAGTTAGCACTTAATGCTACCTCACGTAGATTAACCTGCCTTCAGCATCTCCTTGCACTGACTACCTACCAAATACTCTACATGCTCTACCTGGTGTTCTTAAAGCTAAACAGAATATAGGCACTTGGACCTCCAAGCAGCAACATCTCTGTCTGAGGGCACAGGGAGGTTAGGACCCCTGCAAAGCAATCCACAGCATCAGCATCTTCAATGTCACTGCTAAATCTCATCAACATTTCCCTGGGTGGCCAGCTGGCAACTCAAGGTCTTTTGAAATAGTACCGAGAGCCGGGGAAAGCTCCAAATCCTGTTTGAGGAACTGCTCCCGTACAACGACTGGTTTCCTCTATCTCTTTAATGGGAGTAAGAGTATTTTGCTCTTGCATAGGGAGCCCTGAGGTATATTTAATTAATGCTCATTATGAACTCTAAGAGGAGCTTGAGACATAAACATTATTATAGCTTCAAAGCCTAGGGGATCACTCAAGTTTTACTCAGCCCTCTTACGCTGGCAGTGTTCTTACTGACCTCTGGAAAATCCAAGTAGATGGAAGAAAGTCTTCAGAATTTGACCCATAATGTAGCTGTCTCTCACTCCTGGGCTGGATTTCACTCTAAACTATCCTACATTCTTCGTGCCTCATTTATTCATTGAACTGAGCAGTCATTCAGAGGTGTTGCTCCACCAATAATGGTTCTCACACAAATGCCTGCTCACTATCAAACAGCCTGGCCCTATTAATAATAACTTTAAAGGGAACAGAGAAAGAGGAGACAAGAAGTAGATTCAGTTTAATAAGACTTTTCTTTCACCCAAGTTTTATGTTCTCCTCTTTTATCTTTTTATCAAGGCAACTGTATTCTGAAAAGCCTCAGGGTACAATAAACAACAGAAGGTGATGCAATGGCTGCTCGTTATTGCTTGATGGGTGAATCATCCTGCTAGCTGTTATCTGTATTATTGGAACAGATCACTCGAGGCTTGCATTGAACGTGGCCCACAAAATGCAACACCACAGTCATGTCATGATGTGACACGTCGGTCTCTCTTTCTCGACGAGTTTCCTTTCAATTATGCATAAATAAAGATACGAGAAAGGGTGCACATGGGATATATTAACAATTATACCTAGGTCTTTCTTTTATCGATGCTTGGTTGGTACCAACTGGCCAAAATCTGCAAGCTTTGCACATGTCAGGGAGCAGCTGTTGATGCAAAAAAAACCTCCACTGATTCAGCAGGGCATCTCAAATGAGCGAGTGCTCTCCTTTCAGGAGTAGCATTGAGACTTCTACCCCACTCAGCTGCTTTACCCCAAACACCACATCCTATGTAATGTTTACAGTATCTCGAGGTACTCTTTTTTCCTGTGTTTTATGACTATTGTATTACTGAGACCAAACCAAGAATGCAGTGCTCCCACCAGGGATATCTCGTCAATAAAAAATGCCAATGCAAACATCTCTACCAAGAGCAAAATAACCCCTTTTATCTTTCTCACACATGATGTCTAGTTTACATGAGGACCTCAATAATTAAGACACCTAAATGATACACTTTTGACGTTGGAAACCTAACTTTTGGTGTTTACACAACTTAGCAGCTGTGATATGCTTTTGCTTTGGGTTTTTAATTAGAGTGACCTATTGTCTTTTTACATCTGGACTCCATGAAAACACTTTGGTCCTCCAGGAAGCAGGCAGGGAGGCAGCGAAGTAAATTTGTGACTTTAGGAAGTGCCTGTGCCGAGCTGTCTCTAGTCAGCCTCTGCAAACCAGACCTTGTTTATTCCACAGTATTTTGTGGCATTTTCTCCCTTTGTTTCTTGCAAGTCTGTGTGTGCCATGTCCAACGCTGAAGCCTTCAGAGTATGAAGTAACAGCTCCAGTACCATCAGCTGTCCCCTGGGAGTGGGATGCGGCATTGCATGGCTACAACCAGACCACATAGTGCCTAGAGGAGAAAGAGGGGCTTACACTTTATGCTGAGCTATCTGTTCAGAACGAAAACAGGACAGAGATCTCCCCAGCCAGCCCTCCAGACTAGGCTGGGAACTGCAGAAAAGCCCGGGATGGGATTAGGAGTAGCTGCTTGCAGCGGTGTCGGACACCCGTTCCCTCCCTGCCAAGAGCACGTTCCTAGAGGCTCAGCACAAAGTCCCAGCAGTAGTCTCATCATCCTTTATGAACCTCACAGACAAACGGAGCCAGTTTGACTCCCCTGTCCCAGGCAGAAACGCTATGGAATAATAGAGAGGGATCCAGGTGGGCACCTTGATCAGCGAGGTACAGCACAGGCTGCATTTGGAAGCCAGAATGTGGCTGTGAGTGTGTGCCTGCAGCTCCTTTTAGCTGCAACCGTGTTTTGAAGGCAGATTTGTCACTTAGATTTTGATTTGATGCGTAGTGAAGAAGCAAACTTTTCAGTGATAAGCCCTTTCTTCCTTCGTCCATTAACATTTCTCATTTTCTTTTGATTTAAAAGATTTACAATGATGGCAATGAACGCTCATGCATTAGGAACAAGCGATGCCACTAAATTCTTACAAAAGAAACGAGAAAGAGACATCCATCGTTGTGATTTGTATTTAGCTCTGCTTTCTCTGTGAAGGAGTGTTTCTAAGATGAAAGAAGTCACTGTTATTGCAAAGCACTCTCCATTTTGAATCCAGAAAGTACAGGAAGCTGAGCAGTCCCTTTGTTCATTCGGCTAATACTACTGCTGGAGACAAAGCAAGTCATGAATCTACATAGTTTTATGTTGATTTTGCTTTTCTTAGACAAAAGCCTTTCTAAGGGGTGGGGTCAGTCAACAAGAACGGAGGAAAAGGGATTTTCAGTTACAGATGTACTGCCTTCTGCGTGCCCTTGGTCAGCTTTCATCTATTTCACTGCTGTATACATTAAGCTATGGGGAGATCAGTCCAAAGAGAGAGGGAAGGAAATCTCAGAATAATGCTGGCATCCTGGGAGCAACCTTACCATGAAGATAGGGAAGAGCAAAGCCCCCGCTACCCCGATTCACCACCCAGCCCCCCCAGCTGCTGTGTGTTGGGTGTTCGGTAATCACCAAGGACATATTGATGGGGTATCCCGGCCTCCCCCCATTTTCAAAAAATTGATTTTTGAAGGGCTCAAATTTTAATCAAACCTTCAACAAATGATGAATTTCTAACTATTCTAAGGAAGCAGGGGTTTAAAATCTTCTGGAAGAATATGGTAATTTAAGAAAGATGAGAAGATTTGGTGGCAATTTGAGAAAGAAAGTCAGTAGTTCTCAGATATTCAGAGCACTAATTACTTTCCGAAATTTAAACATTTGTTAGCTCTACTTGAAAAAAAAAATAGCAAGAATTGTACAAATTACATCATATTTACATCAAATTTAACTATAGGATCTTCTAATAGAAAAGGATTTTTCCCTTCTTGATTTTCCTCTTACACTTCAATTCAGGGTCATAATACCAAGCCAAGGAGACCGATGATCATGGGTTAAATCTTCAGCAGATTGCTGAGCAGAATTCAGCACGGTAGACGAGGCCTTGACAGAGTGCACTATTTCTCTTCTTGGTACATACTTGAGATAAAAGGTGGAGTGACTATATACGTGGTATAGTAGCCAAAAAAAAAAAAAAAAAAAGCTACAAGAGGAATGAGGCGAGTTAATTGCATGACAAGAAAAGACAGGAAAGTCTCAGGAAAACAGAAGCAATGCTAAGCTGTCCCTGCGCTCACTGACCTGAGTCCGGAGACATGTGTTAACAGCACACACCGCAGCCTGAGGCAGAAAAATGTGATGTGGTTGACAAAACTGTGGCATGACTAAAGACAGAGCATATGAATTGTATTTATGTACTAGTCTCTGAAGTGGAGAGCATATTGTCCAAGCAGCCCGAGGGAGCTGGATCATATGCAGCTCCGTGTGCAGCATAGTATAGCTGTATCCCATTAAGAAGCTAGTAACAGAATAAATTAAATATCCTCTTGGAGGCTAAGAGTCCAATCCCTCTGCACTGAAATCAATACAATTTTTGCCATTTATTTTTAATGGGAAGAGAACCGAGCCCTTTCAGCTGTTACTCGTCTGAAGGATTCACATGCACACAGAGCAGTCGGTAGGACTAGCAGCACAGAGGTAGATGGCTTGTGCTCCCACAAATGCCCCTCTGCCCCTCAGAACAGCTTGCATGGTGTATTGGGACAGTCCTACTGAGCCCTGCCCAGGGCCAGGTGATGCCATTCCCTGAGATAAATCTAACAAAGACCGTCTTTCACAGCAACTAGATCAGCCTAGAGCAGAGCAACTTGTTTTCTGGTTGTAATATACATCTAGATGTATCCTGAAAGATAGTAGGATTTCATGGGCTGCTGTTAATAAAGCCACCACCTGCTACCTTCTTCCCTTCCCTCCACGACTTTGTTTTCTTTCCTTTTCTTTTTTTTTTCTTTTTTTTTTTCAGCTTCATAATTCACCTCCACACATGTATGACTTTGTTTCCATCTCTCTTAGGAAACATACAGAGGTGGAGAAACAGCCAGAGCTTTAGTACACTTGCTGTCTCCCTGCCCTGCTTTTTGGGAAGGACAGACTGGATCCCGTTCAGCCTTCCTCTGGGCAAACACAGAGGACCCTGGTGATGTCAGTGGAGCTAAACCAGGGTAAAACATGGAAAATCGAGAAAGAGTTGGTCACAGAGAGGACCATGAGCTAAAAATATGGGCTAGGACTCTGGGTCCTGCATGATGTGGCCCTCTGCATGCCCCTGGGGGAGCGCTGCAGCACGGCACACTGCCTCTTGCCACCGCACAGTCAGCAGGGGCTGTACTCTTTAATAAATCATCTTACCGCTCAGCTACGTGAACACCTCTAGCTCTACATAGGTAAACAAGGACACGTTTCATGTGCCAGAGCAGCGTATTTTAGGTGACTGCTTGCTCATCTCGCTCCCTTAACCAGTTGTTGCTCTGTGCGTCCAACAGCAGCCTGTAAAGGTGAGGCCTCTCTGAGATTTTCATTGCAGGTACTCAGCAAGAGGCCATGCAAGCTTTATACAAAGCATTGTTGTACAGCACCAGCTTCTGACCAAGAAGTCAGTTGCTCCACAGTGGCTCCAGCATCTCCGGCTTCAGACAGGTGTGAAGCAGAGAAATAAAACAAAATTCCACAGCTTGGATCATTTTTTCTCACGTCCGCTGTGGAGACCTCAGGGCAGTTTTCCTGTGCGCATGGAAAGCGCATCTACTTACATGGCCACCTGCACACACAATTGTGTAGGATGAGGACATATGGACAGCTCATCTGAAGTGCAGGCATGCACTGATCCTCTCCCCATTCACACCTCTGCAGCTGGGAAGCGTCCTTGGGCTGGCAGAGCTTGGGATCTGACTCCGGATGGCTGACCCGGGGCAGACAGCCTGGCTCTTGGAGCTCTTCAAGGCTCTGCGGGTGGATGGCACTTCCCCACAGCCCATCTCCTGACCCCCCAGGAGCTGGTGCTGTTGCTGGCCAGAGGCATTTCCCGACAATTTGTGGTCTGTCTCTTCGGTGTGTGAAAGGCCACACGTTTCTGATATGTAGTGGTAGTGAACAGAACTCGCTCTGCCATAGCCAGCCTGGGGGCTGCACAGCGAGCTCTCAGACAGAATCACACTGCCGTGGTCTGGATGCCTTGGCTTTATTGGCATCCATACTTTTGGGATGCTTTCTGAGGGTTGGAAATGTTTTTCCCAGTAATTCAAGCAGATACAAGACCTGTGGCATGATATTGAGTTCACAAGAAGAAACGCAGCATTGGGAGTTTTCAAGGTTTTCAGCTTTCATATGAGAAGCAGCAAAGGGCAAAACAGAACTTGGAGTCTGAAACAGCATCGATCTATCCAGACGACTAAAAGACAAGAAACCGCTGAGGTAAAGAGAATGGCTGATCTGAGAGCATGCAGAGCCATGGCAAGTGCTCTGAGAGCCCGAACAACAACACCAGGAAGGGATCGTGGATAAACAAATGCCAACCCATGGCAGATGAAAGCACGGAGAGATGCCCTGGACCCACCAACAGAGCAGGATGATGAGACCACAGATTGAAAACGTCCACATCAGGTTCCCTGCTTAATGCTAAATTCTCCTGAGCTGCTGTTGGAATGAGAAGTGTTTCACCCTCAGCTGTTGACATCACCTGGATCTTCCCACCACCGAAGTGAAATATTGTCTGGATACTCCCGACATGAAAGTGAAATATTTTCTGAGCATTCTCATCTTTTCTACATTATTAGCAACGCTTTCAATATATTCACATTCGTTTGATTCCAAAGAGACTACATAATTCCTGGATTATTCCTTCAAGACATACTTTTTTTTCTTCTAGAAATAATCTCTTTTGCTCTGTGTTTCTTAAACTTCTTTTAGCTTATACCAATTGCTCTTAACTTCCTAGTTTTTTGTTTGTTTGTTTCCCATCTCTTATAACTGCTTTTAGGTTCTTTATCTTGTTTGAATAATCATTATTTTTACTTGCAGGTATTTTCTCTAAAACCAATAGAATACAAATGTGCAATTCTGGCTTTTGGCCATCTCTGAATATGTTTCTAACCCAGTTCTCGATTAAAATGTGTATTTCATTTTCAAAACTCTTCCTCCAGCTGATTTGTCCCATAGGACTAAGGGAGGCATCCTCGCCCCTCTGCCAGCACTACTGATGGGCCTGGAACTTCACAAGGGAAGCTTGGCATTTTCGTGCCACACAAAAATAAGCTGTGGTATCCCAGCCACCAGCGACAGCTGGGCCTCCAGTCAGCTGGAGTTTCAACTGTGTGTTTGGATGTTTGGTGGAGAGTCTTCAGACCATCTGAAGGACATTGCTTGTAGCTTCCCAAACACCTTACCTTTCCTCAGCGTAGTAAATTGGACATCAATATCAATTAAATACCATTTTTGGTGGCTAGTTGTGGCATTAAAAAATATAATAATACAAAAGTATGTGTTGCTCATATTTTGCCTCAAAACACTAACTGTGATCTTGATTCTCGCCTTTGGGGGAAGCTGTTTCCACTAAGACTGAGCACAAAGGGCCAGTTTCCATTATTTTAGCCTCATACATAAGAAAACTTCTACCACATTAGATCTCCAGCAGTACAGTCTGTATCATACATCTAAGTGAGGAAACAGAGGACGAGCTGGACTTTGCTTCTACAAATGGAGCTGTACAGATGGCACAGTGCTTACAAAGAGGCAGGAGTATTGTCTTTTGATCTCAGCAGGAGGGTGGGGACAGAGGAGGGGGGAATGTGATATTACCCATACGCCGGAGAAAGTTTCAAATCTCTGGCTCAAACAGGCTGACAGAGTATTTGCTGCTGGGTTTCTGGTTTTGTCCCTGTCAACACTGATATTAGCTCTTGATGCTCCTTCTTTATTCTCAGTCAGTTTGTAGAAATTTATAAACTTTTAGTTTGTAAATTATGAACTCCATTAAAACAAACCTTCCAAAAACACTAGGCAGTAAAACTATTTTACTAATGTTGTGTTCTTTCTCATGAATAATTACCTTAAAATCATAAAGCGGGGTAAAATTTCTAATAAGATCAATGGGAGATTTGTTTGGACTTTGCCAAAAATTTGTAAATCAACAATGCTAATTTAATTTAGCAAAAAGCAATAGTTTTAAGATGTGACTTTGACAATACATCTGGTGAAAGAAGGATATGCCACCTTCACTTTTTTTAACCATACTATCAAATAGCTATGCTGAAGTCAATAATATTACAGAGAAAAATATGATAAAAATGGCAGGACTGGGTCCATTTAATTTTGTAATCTGTTCTGCAATGAACATCCTGAAATAAAGTCAAACTTGAAAGTAAAGGCAACAAACCAACAAACAAATAAAAAAATCTCTGGATAAGAACAGATCATTTTTATAAAAATACAGCTTTATATGTATATTTTTTCATCGTTATTGTAAATATGAAAATTCAAGAGTGCCAAACTATATTCTAATCTCAAAAGAAATCCTAATAGTTAAAAAAAAAAAAAATGTTTGCTTATGTGTGTGCACGAGCATGTATCTCAGAAAGGAAGGAAGAACCTCCTAAGAGCCAAGACAATTACTCAGGGGGCGAGTAATTCCCATGCCCCACTAACGTAAGTGCAAACTGAGAAGACTTGTGCTTGGCCCCAGCACGAGGCAGACAAGGTGTTACACCTTTTCATTACATATTTCCAGTCCTACCAGATGTATCTACATTGTCATGGAAGATAATATGATACTTTTCCCTAACTCGTATTGCAAAAGGTAGACAAAAACTTAAAAGCGTGCTTGCTTGATTTATAGGGTCTCAAACCTTTTGGTCACATTCACCACTTAACAAAAAAGTCATTTAACATCAGTGTAAAGAAACATGTTAGAAAAAGAGAGGAAAAGCAGGCTTTCATGTAGCACAAAGCCCTTTACATTTAAATCTGAGGAAAACCTCATCAATATTCAAAATTTTGTCTGTACATACTGTAAACAGGCTGATATTTATATGCCAAATAAGCAGAAGAGGTGGAAAAAGCTGAAGAACTGTGTGTGAAACCGTTATGAGAAATCCCATTTATATAGATAAAATAGAACGGATGATCTGACTTTGTGAGGTTTTTGCATTAATTGGCTGTAACACTAGATATAAGGCTGTTTCGGAGATCAGCGTAGACTCCTCTAAAAGTAAGAATAATTAATCCAAATGCTTAGAAGAAGCAGAAAGCTTTATATATAAACTCAACTTAGAATACGTGAAAAATCCTGCATGCAAGTTTCTCTGGTTCCTGAGTAGTTTTGTAAAGTTTTTTTTCAATGAGTGAGAAAAAGATAAATGAAAGCATTAGCAAACTGGAAAACCTCTAATGCTTATTTATGCCACAAGACCTCTAACTGTCTATGGAAAAAATTTTGCTCCAGTTTTCATCTCTTTTGATAGGGCTGGGATTCCTATCTGGAGATTATTCTCTCTTTCTCTTCACTGACTACAGAGGGAGCCAAGTTTCCTAAATTGGAGAACTCAGGTAAGTTCCTGAACTTTTGCAGCTTAAATCCCTCTACAATATCTAATGTGAAGAGCATAAGCAAACTGAAAAGCTAATTCCCTTCAATTTCACAATGATTTTGGTGACATAGCCTTTCTGGGTGGAAGTGAGGTCTTCAGCTAGTCTGTTTCTCTTCTGAACATTTTCAGCTCAGAAGTTTCTATACTTTTCCTATATAACAAACAGTAATCTAAAAGACAATATATTGATATAGTTAGCTGCAGCACCAAGCAGAGTGAAAATCATAAACTGAAAGCAGTACAGGTATCGTTTAAGGATGATTTTTGAATGCAAATCTAGGGAAGTGGTAAATCTGTGTTTATCTGTGGAGGCAGTTACTAAATTTTCCCTGTTTAGTATTCTCCAAGCTTACAGTTTCCAGGAGAATATGGGCAATACTTGGCATATGCAGGAAGCAATTTCTGGAGGACACCAACAGAAGGAGCATTGTGGTGGCAAACACCTCAGGTTCTGGCACTCTGAATCTTCATGGACAGCTCTGCTAGAGGAGACCTGTGCTGCGTGATAATCGCCAGGATCTGTACAAGCTGCCCGGCCATCGCATGCTGCTGGGGAAGGCCAAATGGGGCAGCCACGTTCCCAAACAAGCAGAGGATCCCAGCCCCCAAGACCATACAGGCTGCAAGTGTCACAAGACCAAATGCTGCAAACCTCATGGGATACGGTGAAAGATGAATGCCTCATCTGCCTCTCTCCTTATTAGCACTTTGAACTCGTACACTGGTGTGAGATCACGTTTGAGGAAACTGCAAATGGTGGCACAGTGAGTGCTTTGCTCCCAAGGAAGGAAGACATTTGGTGGACCATTACCTATTTGGTGGACGATTAACTATTTAGTTTACTTTCCTGCAAACTGAAATAATTACAGGCCTATCATGTTGATGTGTTTTCTTCCTCGATTTCTTTTGTGACATTTTTGTCACTCAATTCCTTTCAATTTTACAATATTTTTGCATGGTCAAAAAGTATCACACATCTAGAAGTATTTCAGTCCCAGCTCTGCACATTGATGGTACATCGGTTTGTCACTAATTTTCTGATCTGCTGTGTACTAGTATGTCTGACTCTGCATGAACAGTGAGAGTCCCCCACAGTACGGATCAGTGAGACTAAAAAAAAGAGGTAAGAACCTACTTAGTACTGATTTTTACATCATGATTATGTCAGAAAAGAAGCATGCATCGCTGACAACAGATAGTGTAGAAGGTGTACAAGATGCGCATGCCTAGAAAAATCTCTGAGGAAAACTTAGCAGCTTTCCTCCTTTGTTCCTACCAAACCTTACCCCATCAGTTTGCTGAGAATGAAAACTAAAAATTGTGTTTAGCCTTTTATTGTGAAGTAATTAACCAGTAGAAATACTATGTCAAAATCTACACTCATGACATAGAACTGAGTATCCGTCCAATCTGGTCAGGTAACACTTCTGTCCGTACCGTGTCGTCTGCAATCTGAAACACTGTGCATTCAGGAAATGAGAATCATTTAACAAATACTTGCTGAAAAACCTCAGGAATAGTTACATCGGCTGAGAGTCTGCTCCCCCTGTGCCTTCAGTACCACAGGATTCACCTTGCTGTACCTACAGACTAACACTCTCAGCAATTTTGCCTTCCTTTAGACTTTCTCACAAAGGCAAAGCAAGGTTGCCCACAGCCAAAAGCAAGCAATTCCAGGCCATGCTGCTCCATAAGGCTGTATCAGACCTATTTCCATTTGACGAGTGCTCCTGGCATTCTAAAAGTAACATGGGAAATCCCTGTTTTGAGGTAATGCAGAATTAGAGATAAGTGGCTCTGCAAAAACCTGAGGCTGGTGAAGTGAATTTGGATTAAGACCACAACCAAAATATTTTTGAAGTTCTATTTTTTTCTGTACAGATGAGGACATGTATATCATAATTATGCTTGACGTCTGTTTACTATTTTGGTCTTCATACCTGTATGTGCATCTCTGCAGACATTAGCAATTATGCTACATGGCCCAGAGATGAACAAATGTGGGTGTGCTTAAAGGGGTAACCGAGAGGATCTTTTCTGATAGCATGAGTGCAGAGGCTGAGGGGGGGGAAAAAAATCAAAAGAAATTAGGTAAACGATCGTGCACTAAACAGCTTGATGCCCAGGGAGATGTAATATTCATGTAGGCTGGGGGAGGCCCACCTCAGACAAATGAGGGCTGCTGCAGCTGCAGGCCCACGGCAGCACGGGGCTCCATCGGCGTCAGGCCTGAGCACTGCCTTCTGCTGTCAACAAGCTACTGAAAAATTTCCAAGGCGTTCCAGTTCATGGCCCTCAGGAAGCAGGGAGACGAAAGAGGCCTCTCAGCACGTCCCTTTTCCCTCGCTCTTCCCTTAATATTTCTTTATTCCATCCAGGCCTGGAGAATTAGGCCGTATAGACCTTGGCCAGGCCAAAAGCGCAGAGGGGAGAAGTCCCAGTCATTCGTATTTTCTGATGAGTTGGAAGGGAGAAACCTGGAGACGTACTTTTAACTCCCCTGGAGGGCAGCCGGCAGGGAGCGGGCGATAAAATACCTAGCAGAGCCAAGGGAAGGGAAGATTTGCCTTGATTCCAAAGGTTGGTGTTAGGTCTTTTGTCAAAAGTCTCTTTGCCTTGCAGTGGCAGGAAATAGAGAAGACAGCCCTACAAAGACAGCAGAGCAGAAGACCTGAAAGGGAAAAGTGCTCTGAGAACAAAGTGGCAGCAGGGCCACGGGAAGGGAGCTGCAGGGGCAGGGGCTGCTTAAAGATGAAGGCTTGCACACCTTTTATAATTTGGAATAAAACCTTCTGATCCAGACAGACGTCTTTAAATAATTCTGACTCATCTGGAGGCAAATACACCTCCATGGCAACTCCCTAAACCCAGCTAATGTGGAGAAATACCCAAGGAATATGTTTGGAAATGTTGTTAACTTAGCTGCATCCAGCTCAGTTCTTAATACACTGGAGCCCACTTAAACAAGGAAAGAGCTCTTGAAAGAAGCAACTTGTTCAAAGAATTGATTTCTTTTTGCTCTAAAAGATACATAGAAAATACAGTGGAACTGTGGAGGAAAATAAACTCCCTTATGAAGCAATAGACCAATTAACAGGAAGAGAAGACTGGAGCAATTCTGCTGGCGTGATCTGATCAAGCAGAGATTTTGTACAAAAATAACGAGGGCCAGTTGTTCGCTGCTTTATGTGAACCTACCACAAACAACCGCTGGAAAAAAAGAAAAAATATATTATATAGCCGTGTAACTGGCAGGAGAGCACGCTTCTCAGCCCTCATCCAGGGAACCCCAGCGAGACTCACGCTCTCTTGGAAGTCACGCAAAGAGCCACAGCATCTGCCACCCCCCAGAGCTCAGCAGCTCCGGATGGTTTCCAAGTGGGAGGGAAGGAGGCCACCATAAAAATCTTTCTGCTGTCAGTCCCCTGTAGACGCTCTGCAAATGACGCAGATCCTGCGCAGGTCAGCTGCTGACTGACCCTGTGGAGGCTCGACGCACAGAAAGGAGCCGTGGCCCACGATGTTCCTGCTCCGGTGGGACTTCCCCAGGACCTGGGCACAGGGCTCTTCCCTCTGCTGGCTGCAAATCGTGCCTTGAAAATCACAGACCTCAAAGTGTTTATTCCTTCAGCCCCTCATTCAAAAAGGCTACCCACGACTTCATTTTTAGAAGAGTATTTTAAGTGAGTGAATCGTCCCTTTCAGAGAGATGTTGCTAAGACATGACAGGACATAGGGAAGGTGGGTTTCATCACCCTACAGTCTGTGCTTTAACAGCCCTGAAAAAAAATATTAACTAAAACTAAAACTAAAAATAAAAAATAGTCCCCCTGTAAAACTAAAGCAGCCTCACTAAGAGCCAGGGGGATAGGTTTGGTTTTGTAGTGCTACAATTAAACCCAGTTCAAGTCCATCTAGGTATTCAGTATATCTTCACTGTCTAAACACTTACTCACTGTATCTCGTTGCATATCACATATAAACAGTGACTTTCCCCAAGAGGCATGAAAAAAAACAAAGTTCCTATCTCTTACATTTTTTTTCCCCTGCAAAGCTAAATTGATAATGAGAATGAATTATGAATGCCTTTCAGTTCAGCTTCAGAAATATGAGGACTGGATTCCCCTTCAATGAGTGTCAATTAATGGGGACATGCCATGTGTTCATTAGAAAACATAGTTCATCAAGATAGAGAGATAAAATGTGTTTAATATATGCATTTAAGCCATAAAATTTCCTCCTTTTAAAAGAGAATGTGCCCTAACCAGGGTAGCCAACATGGGAAAGAATATGAAGTAGTGTGCTAAAGAGAGCAACAGATACTGCACAACCCCTTCTTGGTTTGGGGCATGGTGATGGGTTGATTTTTTTTACGGATTACACAGTTCATTGAATTTCGACTTAGTCTGTAGCACGCTAAACATAGTAACACCATTTTTAATGCCAGCATCTTTGCCTATAAAGCTAATAAAACAGGGCCAGGAACCTTTTTACAGCCTAACCACTCTGCGTAGCACTTGCCTGGGTCTTTCGTAGGCTCCACAGATGCCCTGCAGTCTAATACATAATTACTATTTTTCATGTGTTTATTTCAGTTCAAAGTGTGTGCAGTAATGTGTTGCAGCTTACCAGATTTCATAGCAAGATGCTGAGGTTATGTGTTGCATGCCCTGGGGTAGGCATGAGGGGGCCCCCTGAGGGTGCAAAGCCTGGGAGGACGGTCGTGTGCATGGAGGTAAGCAAACCGCAGAAGCTGGAAGGAACCAAATGGTGCAGTGTTCCCCATACTTACAGTTGGGAACAGTCCTCGTGTACACTTTTCCTTGGCTCGTGTCAGGAGTGTGCTAATAATTAGGCTGTAAAGACAATCTGTGGTCCAGCTTGCTCCCTGGCCCTGTTTTACTTAGCAGGCTAGATGTACATATGATTTCGTTGATACAGCATTCACAGAGACAAGGATCAGACTCTGCCTGGGAAGATTCTGCTGATAAAGGCTGGAGACGCATTCTCTCCTGGATCGAGATTAAAGAGACCCTTAGGGAGCTGGTTATAAATTCCTGACTCTCAGGTTGCTGCTATTTCCTGAACGAAGCTAGGGGAGCGTTATACTAGCTGGCTGTGGGTTATAGGATATTTAGCATTGTGTATGGATTGGTGAAACTGGTGATGAGCCTACCTTGTCACCGCTGTGAGGCATCCCCTGATCCCCTCGTTTTGGTGCTGGGTGAAAGGGAGCTGGAAGAGTTGTACTGGCCGAGGAGCTCCACCTGTCCCCAGAGCACAGACACCAGCCACACGACCTGGACAGATTCCCATTTCCATCTGTTGCCCTACAAAGGGGTGCAGCAGTGGGGCAAGGAAGCATGATGTTTCTCTAGATATGGCACGCTTGATTCTTCGTACATTTTTAAGAATAGTCAAAATCATGCTGTATTCTGTGATTTCAGCGCTTGTGGATATTAACATTTCTGAGGTCTCAGTGTGAGTCTCAATTATTGAAATGGCCAAGATTCTGGCAAGAAACCACAGGGAGGAAATCAGTTCTGTGCGGAAGATGCCAGGAGGCAAATATTATTTACATAGAGTGCAGAACTACAGAAATATAACAGTATGTAAATTTCTTGACAGATGCCCTGTTTGGCAGCTGCTCAGATTCAAATTTCACCCTCAGCCAGATCTGCAAAAACACAGATCAGTAATCCAGGATAGATGTGATTTGGTAGAAATTCTGGATGACAACTTACAGCTCCCAGAACTACTGCTGAATTTACAAAGAAATAACAGATCACGTTGTAACGGATAACGGCTGGGGGCCTGAATCGGGCAAGGTCCCTAAACATATCAGAAACCTCAATGAAATCAGAGGGATTGTTGCCTCCATCATCTATTGAAATATTAGTGTTGTTTACCTGACTCTGTAAGCAAACACAAGACTCTGCTCAAGAAGGTATTGCCTGCTGGAGTACCCTGTTAAACCAGTGCACAAATTTGAGAACTATTTCAAATCCAATCCAGAGATGAAACTAAGATCAAACAGTATTAAATTCTCACGTCTGTCTGGTGCCCTCCAAAATATCAACTCAGGTGTGCATCTCACAGGGTACTACCTGATGCTAGCACAAGCCTGTCTTTTCTTTCTTTATTTTTTTTTTTGTGTGTGTGTGTGTGTGTGCGTGTGTGAATAATAATAGAAGCTGAAAAAAAAATTAGTTTTATGAGACTTGGAAGAAAATGCTGAATTGTTTCTTTCTTAGGAGATGCAGGACTGGAAAAACAGAATTGCAGCTTAAGGCGGTGCATTTTTACAAGGCTATAGTCGTATCCTGAGGGCCTATACTTAACCCAGGACCCAGTGATTACCTGGCTATTAGAAGACATCATGTTATTAACTGACTGACGTGGTTCGCTGGGAAGGTTTTTCTGCTACAAGTAGAAATTCAGCACCCTAGTTGATTAGCAAACGTTGCTTGCATTTAGAAGACTTTTCTACTGCTGCTCACCAGAAGGTCTCTGAGCTCTCACTTACATAAACACACTGTGCGTGACTAGGATTTTCCTCTGAAAGCAGCACCTTCACGTTGGTGTGACAATTTCATGCACCCCTGCATGGGGATGCTGGGCACAAAGCCGTGCTCAAGCCCCTCTGGAGTCTACAGGGCAGTTTGGGCTCCTGCCCAGCACAAGAAACGCTAAAGCAGCTCCAGTGTAAATCTGTCAGCTAGGTTTTATTCTACAAAGAATTTCAGGTATTACTGCCCTTCAGTTACTGTAGGGGGAAATCCTACTTCAGCTTTGAGATAGTTGCTGCTTTGAAGCACCTCTGCTTCTGGAGTCATAGCCCTGGGCATATTCCTAGCACCTCTGTCCTGTCTTGTCACAAGCCAGCCGAGCAGCTCCCTCCCGTCTTTAAACGACCTATCTGCTCTGCTACAGCAGCATCCTGCCCCAATCTGCTCCCCTCATCGCCCCTTCCCAGCCACCAAATGTTATTTTTTAACTCCAGACAAAGTCTCTGGCCAGGGAGCAGGCAGCCCGGCAGCCCTGGGATGCGCGCACGCCTGCAGCTTGCTGTGCTGGGGCAGCCCGGCAGAGCCGCACCGAAAGCTGCGAGCAATTCAGACGTTAAGTAGCAAAGCTTTATCAGAGAATCTGAGTTCAGGATCTCTTGGTCATTTGCCCTTATTTAGAGATTATTTATGCCTTCTATTAGCCTTGCTAAACCATGGCACGTGTTACACAGATGGGAAAGCCAAAGCGAAAATAAGCCAAGTGGTTTTCCCAGCTCATGCCGGACAGCAGTAACAGTAGAGATGAAGTGTCCATGAGCTCTGCTATCTAGCTTTCTTTGATCAGTAGGGCAGGTCCCTACACACACTGGAAGCAACGTGATCGACGAGGATCATGCGTGTGTTTTTGGTAAGAAAACTCCAGGTCCCCCTGGCCCTGTGCCCCAGCCCTGGCTGCATCCCCCGCTAGATGGGGCTGAGCAAATGGAGACATCCCGGAGACGATGCCTTTCCCTCTCCCCTCGCTATTCCCCTCCTCTGGCTGAGCCTCTGAAAGTGTTTCCTCAGGAATGTCTGCCTGATGATAACAGCATCCCTTTCATATAGGAGGCAAACACGAGCCAAGGTGGGCAAACACCGTGAGCCAGCCCATCTTTTCGCTGGATGCCGAGATGGCAAAAGCCCGGTTGCATGAAATACAGGCTGCTGAACAATAAAGAAGCTTTTGAAACACATGGATTACACATTAATACATATATATATATGAACCAGGCATCCGACTCGCCCTTTTACAACAACTGTTCGACCAGGCGCCACCCACATAATCAATGCCCTGCGTGAGCTAACCCGAATATTTATAGGTGCAAAACAGCATGTCATTTATGTAACACTGGGAAATCATGCACGCACATGAAGAGTCCCTTGTAAAAATAAGTCATAAAAAAGGCTGCATCAAGGTATTTAATCAATTTTCCTTTTCAATTAAGATTCTTATATTTAGGTCTGTAAAAATCCTCTTGGCAGCCTGAAGTGTATCTTGTTTAAACAGGAGTTTATACTCAATCACACTTTTTTTTTTTTTTTGGAATGCTATTCCCATTTAAGCTCTGGACAAAAAAATAATATTGAGAAATCAGAAAACAGGAATAAAGTCATCTTTGTTTCAACCTTTCCTGTCCCTTTTTACTAGAGGGGAATAAAAGTATTTAATGAATGAGCAATCCTTTTGTGTCACAGGAGAACAGCTAAGTGATCTACAGGCTCCGGGGCCACTCTCTGATTTAGAGCTCTTCTAAAGTCTGGATGATGAAGTGATACTACTGAATTAAGTTTGTGAAAAAAAAGAGCATTTTATAAGCATTTTATATGCTTTCAGGAAATATCATTATTTTGTTAAATCACTAATTTATGTAGAGCTTCACAGAGGTTCAGGATACGAAGCTCAAAGCCATTGGAAGCATGTTTCCTTCTGACAGTCCAAAGAAGTCAGCGTTCAAGGGATGCTTTTCTTACTGCTCCAGCAAGAAAAATAAATAAATAAGAATTCACCAACAAACCAACAACCCAGATGTTGTGAAATAAGCGCTATGCGATTTTTCCTCAGTGGTAGCCACAGTGTCAGGACCTTAGTGTCAGGACATCACTGCGGGAGACATCAGAGAGAGAAGGGGTAGGAAGAGAGACAGGGAGACTACATGGAGCAATTAAGAAGAAAAAGGAGCAAGCTAGAGATGAGGAAAGTAGACGGGCATTCAATGGGCTTTATATGGCATCTCTCTGTGTGGAAATCTTGGGACTGAATTTATTTACAGGGGGCAAGAAAAGGGGACACGTATGCATAGCACATGGGAGAGTGGTGGGATGAGGAGAGTGCAGAAGGGAGCACGCTGAGCTGTGTCTGGGCTCTGAGCATTTCTTCCAAACTGCTATATTGTTGAGACTCTTGAGCAATAAAGCAAATTTTCATTCTAATTAAAGATTCAAGGGTTTTAGAACAATCACCAGAAGAAAGAGGGGGAAAAAAAAGGCAAACCCTCAGAGGACTCGGTAATGAATAACAAAAACTGCTCTTGCGCATTGTCCAAAATGAATGGCATTCAGTGTAATTGCAGAGAGGATTTAATGCCACAGTCCACCGTGGTGTTCTCTCTCTGAGTGGATGTGGGACGGCCCACAACTGACAGCAATACTCAGCCCAGGACATCTTCTGGCCAGTGTGTACCATAGATCATCCTTGGTATGCCTGATTGCAGCCACTGGGGTGGCAAATATTGGGACGGGCAGAGGCTGAGGGCAATTAGAAACTGCTTAAGGCTGTTAGAGTGGGCCTGCTTGCGCAATGTGAACCGTATCTCATACACAGAGTGCTTCTCTGCCGGTGTTGGAGCAGGGTATCAGGCAAGCCTGTAAAGCCACTGCAGCTGGGGAGCAGGCAAACCCTGGGGAGCAGAGGAAAAACAGGTAAGGGAGCTCAAGGATGAAGCACGAGTTGTAGAAGGTGGAGCAGAAGATATGTATGTACACCTTTCTATCTTCAGCGGTAGCCACAGATGGGGTAAATCTGCCTGGTGTGCCTGTGTTAGCTAAGTTCAGGGTGGAAAAACTTCTTTAGAGCCATGTGGCAAAACTCCCGTCTGCGGGCACGACGCTCAGCTCTCACTGCGAGGTGAGATGAGAAGGCAGCTGCTCAGCGAGCTCAGCTCAGCCTGCAGCTGGCAAGCTGCTGTGACCAGCATCGTGCCACCAGGGGCCAAGTGCTGCAGCCTGGGCGTGCCAGCCCTGCCCAAAGCGCTCACACAGTTCAGGAGCTCAGTTGAGATTTCTTTGCCCTAGGGGAAAGGGGCCTGGATTAGGACCCAGGAGGTTTACGCTCATTTGTCAGGTTAAGTACAGGCTCCGCATGCGACCTGAAGCGAGGTCTTTAATCTGCTTGAGCCTGGGTATCCTTTGGAAAGGGGTGGTAGTTCTGCCCTAATCCCTAAGGGCTTGGGGAGTAAAACTGGTAAATAACAGAGCAGCGCTCTGTTGGGATGCCCAGCAATATCGCCAGCACAGCTCTCCTGGCTGCACCAAGCTGCTTTTCTGACAACCAGACATGAATCGTGCAGATCTGGGGCACTCACAGTCAGTATTTTCATAAAACAGAATATAAAATCAGAGGGAAGCAGCATCTACAGGGGAATTTTTATGCCCCCCGACTCACACACCTTTAAGCATCACTCGCTGTTGTGAAGCATCCACTGGGGAGCTGTGCTCCCAAATTACATTTAGTGCCTAAACTCCCTCTGATAGCTCAGGCGCTGCTAGCGCTCGGGTACTATCATTCACTCCGCAGGCACACGTGGCAACTCTGATAAAGATGTAGAAAATGCCAGTACCAGAGCAAAGCTGCTTTAGCGGCACTTCCAGAAAGAAAGTTAATACAGACAGCGGGTCCCTTTTTCACCTAACTGCATGTGGGTTGCCTGTTCCCTCTCTGCGAGCTTTGTCTGCCTCCTTCCCAATATGTCCCCTTCACACGTTCTCTGCGTGCAGGTCTGCAGTTTGCCTTCCTGCTGAGCTGCAAACCCGCTGCTGCTTTATTCCCCCGCTCCGCGCGTCCCTGCCCCGGCTCGGAGCACGTCGGCTCCATCCCCTCGCCGATCAGCTGAGGAGCAGATGGAGGATCAGAGGAGCGGGACGGCTGCTTTACGAGCCATACCCACAGCAGCCCTGACGGAGCCGAGCAAAGGGTGGCCGCAAACTGGGATTTCAAATGCTGCGATATTCAAAGCTGGGATGCAGGGGAAGGTCAAAGCCATAGGTCCCGGGGATCGTGTAATTCTGGATTACTCTCCGCTCCCGTCTAAAGCGAAGTTTCTAGTGTTCTTATTCTCAGACAAAAGCTTGGAAATGGGAACTACCAAGGGCTTGAACATCAAAGGGCAAATAAAAGAATCCAGAACTGATTTATTTTTTATTTTTTTAAATCTCATGATCTTGCCATCAAGCTCACATTATGTTGGAGGGTAGCTCAAAATTTTTGAGGATGAAAGTCTGGCAGGACTACAGATGCCTCAAAATCATAACGAATTGAGGCCACATTCAGCTTTTGAGAAGGCTGCTCTCTTTCAACTGAGACAATACCAGGGTTATGCAGAACAGTCGGGTGCTCCCCACGTACCCTTCCACTGGGGAGCATTGCTATCCCTGGCCATCTCTGGCCCAGATATTTTCTCTTTTCCTCCCGATTAAAGAGGAAGGGCGTGTTTTAAGTCCCAAGTGGCTGCCACATCGCCCGTAAAGGTGGTGAATACTGTAGGCTCATGGAAATGCCCACAGAAGATCTCCCAGGCTTGCCTTCAGGGCCGGCACAGCTCCTTAAAGGGACACGAGTCCCTCGTACTTGCAAACATATGCTGAATGCAGTTAAGGCATATGGAGCTAATTACGTAAATAAACAACTCAACCCATGATGATTCTAAATAATGCAAAACATAAAGAGACAAAACACTAATGTTCTAGCTAATGAAAATAGATTCTTAGGGTGATTAATTTACAATAAAGAGAAGCTGCGTATGTCAGAAATGGTACGTCATCATATGATTTAATATAATTAGTCACAGCTGCATTGCTCTTGAAGTTCTTTAACAATGATATTGTTCACCTCCTTGGGCATCTGTACTGCAGTATTAAAAGGGAAGAAAACCGCTCAGCAGAGCCAGCAAACACTTGCGAGAAAAATATTTTTAAAGCGTCTCTTGATAAATATTTACTAACCTTTGGGATTTTTGAACGCTTGAGGTTGTGTCAGGAAAGAAGCATATGCTGATAGCCTCCAAAACAACACAAGTGGTCAACAGTCTGTGCACAAAAGGGAATAGCTCAATACAATAGGCCACTGTTGCTGTGACTCTCAGCATTGTTTACCTCTCACAGAGCTTCCAAGTACAAACCACTTCAAACAAACTACAGCAAGACTTTAAACTGAATCCACCCAACAGGTTAATAAAACAAATATTGATTGGGTTTGAGAGTCGTTACAGTAAACAAACCTTTGTGGATTAAAAGGGCTCCTTTGTTCAAGCAATATTGTCCAGAGCCTTCAAGCAACATATTACAAACTCAGCTTAAATCCTCAGGCAATATTTTACAGTGTTTGCCCTCAAATCTGCCTTTATTTGTAGCATGTGTATAAATACAGATACATGAAGAGATATGGGCAAGTATTTCATGCATGCAAAGGAAAGAAATGATGCCAAACTCAAAAACATGCTGGAAATACTGACAAGACCGAAAAATAAATAAAAATTAAGTGTAGATAATGATTTATACAGCTAAACCATGTTCCAAAAACTGCAACTTGGAGACTCTTTTAGTTTCACTGCTTTAAAATCCCAACCTCTGCAATGCAGACAAAAATCACATGAGCACACCTAATGCCCTTTCCCAAGGTCTCCCATAAGGGATCAGAGGGGGGAGGAAAGGACCTTGACATGGTCCAGCATGGAGAAGAAACCCAGATGCTTAAGAGCAAAGGCAGAAACAGCGAGGATGCAGTTACACATAAAAATTTGCAGAGAATCACTGCCCCAGGTTCAAACTGGTCTGGACAGCTCAGACCTGGTTGCCTGGTTACTTGACAGGGAGTAAAGGCATCTAAATAGCTTTAGATCCTCACCCCACCTTCAGAAGTGGCTTGGGTTCCTGGAAACTTTTGTCAACAGATGGCCTAGAGCTGAAGGAGTGACCAGGAGGTCCAACTCTACCACCTTCTGTAAACGCTTCAAGAAGTGGACCGAGAATGGTTAATATGATAATGCAGAGAGAAATGGAAAAAATAATAATAATAAATAAAAGCAGATAAATAGCAGCAGAAGGTGATTCTCTAGACATTTGGGCAAACCATGCTGCAAGAGCTTTAAGAGGCATTCAGTGCATCTCATTATTTCCATACATAAATCAATTAAATACTCATTTATTCTCTGTTCCTGGCCACGTGAAGCATGTCATGCTAAATACATGAGGCCAGAGCAGAAAGCTGACCACTAGGCAGGACTACAAGTGGGTAGGAGCCTCCTTGCACTCTGGGTTTCTTCTTGGCCATCCAAAGAGAACCACCCTGCCTTTTTGGTAGTAATTCACAATATTTTGGGTAATTCTTGGGGGAGGGTTCTCAGCAGAGCCCAGCCAGTGATGGAGACTGGTGTAGCACTACGGTGAGTCACTGTAGGACGAGGCCGTGTATCTAAGTGACAGTGCAGGGTATTGAGAAATTACTCTACGATTGAATGAAAGTGCACTGCGTATCCAGCACTCAGCATCTGCCTTAGCTTAAGGGCACAGCATTCTGCACATCTTGTAAAATCAGGTGGTTGATCTGATAAGGTACTCCCCATCGCTGGGGCTCTGCCTATCTGAGGACAGGATCAAACCCTGTGAGCTTTGCTCAGGGTATCGCACTCACAGCTAGACTTCTTTGCTGGCAGAGTTATGCAATCTTAGCTTCTATCTTATCACCCGTAGCGCAACAGTCAGACTGCAGCGCTTGTCTCGCAGGCACCCACTTTATTCTCATGGCTGGGTAGCAGCATTAGACACACAGCCTTCGAGTGAAAGAACAACAGGGAGGGAACGAGCGATAAGGAGCAGAAAGAGCTTGCCGAGTTAGCACCTGCACAGCAGACTTAAGCCAAAGCTCACTTCATTGATGTGGAGCATTTCTTGCATCTGGAGTGTAATGATTAAGAGCACGAAGTACATGTCCTACCACACTGAATGCCAGGAGTAACTGTCATGTTCACTCACGCTGCGCTACTGAGAAGATGATACGGGCTATTAATTAGGTTCGGGAAGGACAAAACGTGTTTGGAGAGATCACACAAAGCATCAACGAAAGGCAGAGAGCAAATTTATGAAACGAAGAGTGTTATTCTATACCCTTATCGATACTGTGAGAGGATCAGTTAAAAGCTCCATCTTTTTAAAATTAAGACAGGAGCTTCTCTACCAAGTCTGTATCTATGTCCAAACACAAACGTGTACACTGAGGCTTTTGCAGGTTTTGGCACTCAAACTCCCTGTGGTTGTGGTTATTCTGTTCTTAACCTTCTTTGTCCTTTGGCATGGTGTTGAGAAAATGAACAGGGATTACTTTGGGCTTCTGAAGCATTCACTGCTCGCTGATGGCCAGCAATAGCTGAGCTGCCCATAGATGAGCAGAGGGAGCCCCCTTGTCTTGCCCCCACACCATTGCCACATACCATCTCTAGGCACCTGGCCCATCTAAGGTGGAAAAATCCTACATAAGGTGGTAGAAATCCCGCATTCCTTCCCACTACTACTCTGAAGTATTTTTATTTTAGAGTAAGAAAAGTAATAAAAACCAAAGTAATACCTTAATGCAAATCCTTTGTGCTGTCTCTGATTGCCTGTCACTGAAACTGTGGGTGCAGTTGTACAACACCTCACACATTTTTAGAAAACATTGTTAGAAACACATTTTTAGAAATACTACAGTAATTTAAAAACAGAAACATATTTGAATAAGCAGACAACACTAAGGGACCAGGCCTACCTGCTGCTATACATATGCTTCTCTTTCAGTTTCCAGGCACTGGTTGCAGAGGGGATTGCCAAGGGGCAACCTAACCCAAGGGCTCTCTAATAAGACTGAGCTTTGTGGCCGTGATTTTTCAAAAGCGTAACAAACCACTGAAAAACAACGCTAAACCTAAGATAAGATAATGCACTCCTGAGTTAACATTTGCAGCCTGCCTGCAGTTCTGGGAACCAAACACCAGTCTAGACCCATGCGTATCCACAAGAAGCTGGTAGCCAGAGGAACGGAAAAGCTCCAAAATAAAATACAAGGTTGCCTATCAATAACAGAAAGCAATGCATTGCACATAAATTTAGGATTATTTTTTTTTCCTTAGACATAGGCATAAATAAATCTTTATTTCTGATCAGATATGGAAGTAAAGGGATTAAAAGAATCAGACGAGTGATTTGTAATTGGTCTCCAGACTGTACCTCTTCCTCTAGTAAAGTGCATGCAAGTGAATAAAACTGCATGGATGGACTTTATTAGCTGCAGCTTTCCTTCCTGACTCTGGGATTAGAGGAATACTTTAACCTTGACACATTATATACTTACACTCACAAAGATCCACTTTTAACAGTCCCTTCTCCTTTCCTTTTCATTTGTCTGGTTCTGGCACATAATTTTCTAAATTAGAAGAGGGTAGTGCTCTCCCTTAAAAAGAAAAGGAATTCTGACTTATCTTTGTTAGCCAGAACACAGAGAAAATCAAGATGGTTTATTATTAATGCATCCTAAAAGTCTATTGAAGATGGCAAAAAATACGGTAAAAAGATAAGTTTGTATAAATAAGGCTCTTGAAAGAATGCATTAGGTTGTCGCTGAAATATATTCATGCAAAAACAGGAGTGTGGTTTTATTGTTAAATTGCAATGTAAAGCCAAGTATGCAAACACATCGTTTATATATTTTTGAGAAATGTTATTTTTTGAAGCTTTCTTTACGTTATAGAAGTTTGCGATGAGATTTTCAAAAGTACAGCACTGCTACTCTGGCTCTGCTCCATATACTGTCACCGCTGCCTTTCCTGAAGGCAGAATTGGGCCATTTTGGAGTATTTGTGAACAGTCCACAGGTGGTGAGATAACAGTTATGCGCATCTCTTGGCACACCTACCATCCACACACGGAAGGGAAAGTGTCCGTGGAAATGTTTATTCAGAGGGCTGGGGAAAAATGAAAGTACAAGGAAGATTTTGCATGTTTGTGTGTGGAGTGGGGTGGTATTTAGCAAAACACTTGAAAGTTAATTGCAAAATAAAAGAATATCCCTCAAAGGTACACGCTTCCTCAGCACACCGATTTATTATAATTACAGAGTTTACCCTTACCTTTTTTCTTTATCCAGCCACATATTTGAGTTGCTTTAGATTAAAGTATATGTCTTGTTAATTATGGCATTTAGTTCTCAAATCGTAATTGGTGTCTGGTGCTAAGCTCCTATAACTCTTCTTGTCACCGTTTCAAGGGGGCCTATTTAATTTGCCTGAGGTAAACTAAAATGGAAAGTACCGTCTTATTTGAGTAATGTGAGATATTTCTTGTGGCTTTAATGATTAAATATTGTGCTGCTTATGAGGAGTATGGTTGAGGGGGGTGACAATGGGTAGTCCTACCTGCCAAGAGCTAATCAAGGTAGATGCTGAGATCCCCTAATAATTTCAAGGGGTGTTACTACATCCTTTAAGCCGATGAAAATAATACCACTTAGAATAAACAAACACCACTAGACGCTGGCTAAAAATCATTATAGTGAGCTGCTGAGAACTTTTATGACATGTTTTCCTTTAAAAAAAAGAACTCATAGGAGTGTGGGAAACAGAAACTTTTACCCCACCTAATCACAGCTTCATCCTACCGCTTGGGAAATGCATCAGGGACAAAAACTTAAGAAACGGCTTTGTGGGTATTTGGGAGGAGAGCACCTGACAGCCGTCAGTTGCAGGCTAGAACGGGCTTTCACATCCTGTTGTAAAAAGAAGTAAAACCGCACTACCCAAAACTAATGTGGGCAAGCTTCCCCAAGACTTCTCTTCAGGTGCTTTAGGTATTGTCTGGTGACTCCTCTTTCAGGTCAAGATAAATTGATATCTTCAAATTCAACTCCGAAGCAGTGTGTCAGCATCAGCCAGATTTGCAAGGCACTTAAGTAAAGAAACTTCTAATTTTTTTCTCCCAGTGGCAATTTACCTCAATAAGTATTTTCTCCCACAATTTTCCATTACATTAAACAATTAGCCTGTTTGCTAGCTTTGAGGGCCTATTCTTTCTGCATAAATAATGTGTGATTTTTCTGCTCCTATTTCCTCTGTCATTGCCCACACTATTTTTTTTTTCTACTTATCAATATGGAGAGATGGTTAGACAGTCTAGACAGCAAGTCAGTCCTATGTTTTTCCTGAAGAAATATATACCCAGGAGATGCTGCACTCCAGCTGTGTTTTCACACTAGCTTTTTCTTCTGTTAATGGATCTTCTTTCACTGTTAACTAGATTGGTGGTCACAAGTTTGCTGGAGAGTCGTCCTGTGCCAGGCAAGGACCGATCCACTTCATCTCACATTTCCATACAGAGGTTTTCCTGCTTTTACTCCATCCCAGTTTTGTGGCTGAAAGAAAGTGAGAGAAGTCCACAGTAGGTCCATTATTCGTTCATGGAAATGCTGAACATGGAAGGTCTCTCCTCTCCTTCAGGTCTCCCTTCGGAAGGTGAGAGGTTAAAATCTATCCTCCTAGCCTTTGGCTCTTGTTGGCAAAGATCGATGTGACAAATTATCTCTAAATGTTTCTACTCAGAAAGAGGTTTCCAACAGGCATTTCAAGCAGGCTCACACTTGAATTGCTCTAGTTTCAAAGAAACAATGATCAATTCTTTGGTGCACAGTCCCCTCAGGTGAAGATATATGCTTTGTATGCATCATAAGAGCACCTAAGCTTTGTGTGGCATTAATCCCTATCTGTCTGAGTTGCCATTTTTCTTGTTTATTCCAAAGGAAAAAAAAAAAAATCATATTGTTTCCTGTTCCTTCCCCTCTTTCTCCAACCAGCCAGTGCAATGCAGGAGAGCCATTTGACCACTGTTGTCATTCATTGTAATGACAACAGAGAACTTATATTTGCTTGCTGCTTCAAGTCCGTGCAATCTTTTCCACAATGTGCCATCAAGTTTCTGCTAATCAGCACTGGATCCTGCTGGCAAATACAGAAAAGCAGCAAGACTTCTCGAGCCACTGAGAGGTGAGGAGAGTGTTCAACCAGCAAACACTTGCAATAAAACCTCTGCTGCTGCAGGATACAAAGGAACATAGCCTCCTGCATGATGAGATGACAACTCTGGGACTGGCTGAGGAATTCAAGCCTTATCGTGGGATTATGCATAACTTTTAGATTATCTTGAAGCCAACTAGATAGACTGTCCCAATCAGAAGCAGACTATGCCCTTTGTATTTCTGTGGGACTAAGAAATTTGTCATCATAGCATGGATCATATTTCCTATTTGCCTCACATTCAGAAATAGTGAAATTGTAGGCTTGCTTAAGGCACATTTCTTGTCTACTACACCATTAGTCATTGTCCACAAAATTTAATTTTACAAGCAAATTGAGCAAGCTAACAAGGTTGTTGTCACCTGTGTTGACTGTTGGACTGCACCACATATCTGAACAATGCAACTTCAGCAGCTTGCTGAGAATTTGCCTCCTCTGGAGATGGAAAGGTGACCCTTTTGTGCATCTCCTTCCTGAGGAGAACTCACTTTGGAGTCACCCAAGGAAAGGTCTTTTGCACTGAATGAGGGCAAACGCATATAAAGGAAATTCATATTTTGGAAACCTCCATGAGCATACTTTGTCATGATGGTTGTCACTGAGGATCTTGCCGGAACTTTGGGAACACAGCCACATCCGTATCATCAGCCAAGACCGATCACCCAACTCTCTGCTCAGGCTGGGAAGGACATCTGTGATAGTCTTTATTTAGCAAGACACTCATTCCAGGACAGTGAGAATCATTTCTGGAAAGAAAAAGAACCTAGGGAAACACAGAAGTCTGCTGAGTCAAGGGCAGCAATCATTCCAATTTTCTTCAACAAGAAGATGAGGAGGGATGTCCACAGCAGTGACATACAATGAAAAAGCTTTCACTATTGCTCTGTTCAAAGGCAAATTCCTCCAGCAAGAGCCTCCTGAGAAAGACCATCAAATCCCTGAAGCACTTTCTGAAAATGGGGACTTTAGCAAGGAGGACTAGCATTGTTCCACTGGGATATCTTGTCTGAGCTAGTCAATAAATAACATCTCTTCCCCTTCAGCCAAACATTGTCAAAGAACTCAAGAATCTCACTGGCAAAGAAGCCCCAGAGCAGGCCTCACAACAAACATGCTCCATCAGTCGTACCAGGATAAAAGCCAAATGGTGTCATGCAACATGTGGTGATCATAAGTGCACTGGTACCAATCCTGAGCATACCTCATATCAGTACTTGCTGAAAATCAACCATGCAGTGCAGTGTTACTGCTGAAGGAAAACTTCTCATGAAATTAGACCTTACCCAATCATACAAATGGCTGATCATTGATAAGGACATAGGTGATGTTATTTAGGGAGAACAGGTAACGCTAACCACTTTCTGGGGTCCCTTTCCTTCTTACCCCTCCAGGAACTGCAGTTGTCTTAGTGCTGTCCTTGCCTGTTCCTTTTAATATCTGTTTACAAACCTCTTGTCTGTGAATTTGTCTAATCACTTTTTGAACCTGCTGACACTGTCTGCCTCCAAAACATTCTGGGTCAGAAAGGCCAAAAGGTAATTACTTGCCTTATCAAGGATTATGTTATGTGTTTTAAATGATCTCCTACTGCTTATAGAAGGCGCCTCCTAGTTCTAGAATTACAGCTTTTGCTGAATACCAGTTCATTATTCAGTTTATTTATCACCTTCATGTGATACATACTGCATTTATGTTCCCTTTTAGTCTTTTTGTTTCCAAACTGAAGAGTCTCAGCATTTTTAATCTCTCCTTGTATTACAACAGCTCTCTTGCCCTGATCATTTTATTTACCCTCTTCTGGGCATTCTCTAACTCTGCTGTATGTTTCTTCAGATGCAGAGACCAGAGCTGTGCCTAGCTGTCAGGTTGAGGATGCACCAGTTTTACATATGGACAACACAACATCTTCAGTCATGGTGGGCTGATGGTGGGCTGATGTCCACCATTTTGTTGGCTTTTTGTCTTCTTCAGCACATGAACAAAGAATTTCAAGGAATCACTAGTGATGAGCTCAGGATTTCCTTTTTGAGTGATAACTTCCATTTCAGAGTTCAGCACACAGTAGTGCTGGTTAAGACCCCATTTTCCTAGACACATTACCTCACATTTACCTAAGCTGAAGCTCATCTGCCACCTTTTTGTTCATTCAGTTTTACCAGGTTCTTTGGATGCTGCTTGCTATTGGTGTAGCATCTGATTTCCCAGAACATCTTATTCCAAAATTAAGAGATTTCAGTCCTTGCTCTGTCACTGATGAAGATTTGGAATCAAACTGGTCCAAGTACTGAACCAAAACAGAGGCTACTGACAACTTTTTTCCATCATAAGAAGTAGCCAATAAGTGACTCCTTTTTTTTGCTAACCCTTAATCAACTTTTGGTTTGTAAATGAACCTTTCCTCAAATCCCACAGTAATTTTATGTCATTAATAAGCTCTCGTGTTGTCCACGTGAGATTTGCATAGGCACAAGTCACTTCTGTGACTATCTTATAATGCGCCTTGTTATATCCATATGAATGCAGAAGTGAAATATTTTACTAAATCTTATCATTTCTGCAAGCCAGTAAAAACATCCAGTACTGAGCAAATTGCCACTGTAGATGTGAGTCCAGACTGTGCTACTTCATCCTCATTGCTACCTTTGCTGCTGGAATATTTCCTACATTTGTCCATTCACACTGACTGGGTAGCAAGGCAGATCGACGAGTCAACGCTGCCCTGAGATTCCAAATGAAGACAGAGGAAGATAACCAGCGAAGAAATCGTCCAAGAAGTTCAATCCATGTTTAACATGACAAAATGAGCCGCCTACTCATATGGCATGAGGACGCCATCCTGTTATTCTCAAAAGAACTTGTTGACACTTTTGCTATCCTAATACATCTTATCCAAGAAACATGCGTGGAAGTGCAGGTATGATATTATATCTGATGGCCCAGAACTGACATCAGATGAGAAAGTTCTAAAGGAGTTCACAGCTTGCCAAGCTCCTTGGCATAACCAAAAGCTCCAATATATATGTATATATATATATTAATAAAGTGTCCAGGAAACCCTGATCTAAATCCTATTCCGACTTCACTGATTCATTTATGGGAAATTGCTTTAAAGATTTATCTAGGCAAGGCTTGAGGTGATTTTGCTCTCCTCACTAACAGCTAGTGTAACTGCTTCTGCTCTTTCTCAACTCTGAAACTTAACAGATTTTTGGATACTGTCACATCTGACCCTAGGATCTCCTTTTAACTCTGGTGATTTTAAGAGCTTCACCAAAAGCGCACTAATTTGAGCTGTCACTATCATGCTGTGCTGTCTCCAAGCACGTGGTCTGGTTGAATGTAAGGTGCAACCAGCCAAAGATTTAATCCTTTCAAGCTGTTATTAAGGGAGACTGGCTGATGAGGCTTGCGGGGTTCCTCATTGTTCTGCATGTCACTCCTCATCTGACTACCGAAGACAGCCCCCTGAAGCTGTCCCATGGGACAAGTTATCAAACCATGCCTCACTCGTCGCAACCCCAATCTATCCGAAGGATTGCAATACAAGCAGGAACAGGTTTTGGCTTCATCTCTGACATCATCTACCTGGCATTCCTTTGCACTCCGAGACAGTATTTGCTCAAAGCTACGGAGCTGTGCCAAAGGCAACCCCCTCTGTTATCAGGGCCACCACACTTGACTTGGAAGTCCAGATCGCCAAAGGACAAGCTGGAATGGCTGTGTCAACCAGACAACAAGACACTTGTCTTTCAGCTCTTCAGAGGCCTCTCCCCAGAGCACAGGACTACTACTGCATTCACAACCTGACAGCCCAAGCTTAGCAAAGTCTTTACCCAAGGGTGTGATATTCCTTTCTTGCCCAGACCTCACCACTCCTAAGAGGAAAGAGAGGGGACCACAGAGGAGTTAAACTTGTTTCCTTTAGATGGATAATTATATCCTTTAAAACACGCACAAGAGGGTTTCGTGCAGCCCAAACGCCCACCTACTAGAGGTAGTGTTATAGGTGGGGGATGCTGTTCCTTGTTTGTGCAAAGAGAATTCATGCCCTGACCTGTTCCTCTACTTCTCCATTCAACCAGAAAGACCCGAGGGGTGGGGGTGTTGTTTGTGATGTTGTTTTGCTCATATTGCTGAGCAGCTACATTCACATACCCCCGGCTGCTCCTAGTTTGTGTGTTCTGCCCCTCAAACACAACAGAGAGCATGAAGGAATCCACTGGCTCATACACATGCAGAAAGCTGTTTTAGGGACAGCTTCTCTTTGCTTTACCCATGAATGACTTCTTAGTGGGATTATTCCACATGAATAAGGAAGGGTTATCTGGTCTGTAAGACCTGCTTTCATTTGAGTCTTGCAAGGGAAACAGTGGAAACTCTATTGTTGAATCACATAAAACTAGAACAGACAAGTTGCTACGGACAAGACCACGCCATTTAGACACAACCCTCTGGTGGGAGTCATGTAGAAGGCCCTCCCGCTAGAGCCATTTTCCCTTCCAAGGCCTCACATTTACTAATCCAGCCCTTAAAATGATAAAAGCATTGTCCCAGCCTCCTCGTGCACTTGGAGGAAGACAGTTTTCTTGCTGCCTCTCACCCCTCTTGGAGCACGGTGCTTATGGTGCAGAGCAGGCAGGGAATAGCCCCACACAGAAGGACCAAGGAGCTCTGCAAGGGGAAGATGGTTCTGGTTCATTCCAGATAACCATGTATAGGAGAGGGAGAAGTGAGCCCTATAAAAAAAAAAAAAAGTCCTGTGCTCCTGCAGAAGGCACGGAGGCTGGGTGATGTGCAGAGCACTTGTTTTCCCAGCGCTAAGTCAGACAACACGAGCTTCAGCCGGCTGTCTAGCACTCTAACACTCTTGGCTTTAGTTCTGCCTCTTTTCTCCTATCACTGGCTTTTGCAGTTTCAAAGACAGCTTATCAGGCAGCATCTATTTTCTTTCTGAATGTGTCATAATCTCCTTAAATTAACCACCTCAGTTTCAAGGATCAATCATGCATTCACCGTGTACACAGACTTTGCTTTTCCGATGACTAATCGTGGGCTGTGTGCCCCCTAAGCACTAACACATAACTTATGTACCTTAAACTGGAAGCGCACACAGAACTGTGCACAATACTTGTCCATACACCAATGCAAACACTTTTCCCTGGGCTTGTCTTGTGGTAATTTGTAGCACGATGCCTTCAAAGCCAAGAAGCAGAAGAGTTGTTCTCCCCAGCAGCCTTGTGGATCTGACAAACAGCTTACGGAGAGCAGTTTAGAGCAGCAGCTACAGCAAGGAGTTAAAAATCATTAAGCTCATTCTAAAACCCTAGCTGAAGGGCTGGTGCACTGTTTGGGTTTGAATTAGTCACTTGACCTCTGTTTGTTTTATTCATCCCAGCTGGAGAACTGGGCATAAAAACAGACCCTTGCCGCAAATCTATAGCAGATTAAAGGAGGGAAAACAGAGCGCACTAAGAGGAAGAACAAAATGCATCCCACGATATTTTCATCAGCATAACAGCTGTGGGATGCAGGTAGAGTTTTAAAAATGTCTCTCTGACTTAGGATGCAGTTTCTCAAGCCACAGGGTTACTGCAGATACCAGACCAACATGCACAAGGCAATGACAGGAGGAGGTACCGAATATTCCACCCTCGCTCCCTGGCTTATGCTGCATTCAAACCCGAATCCCAACCTTGTTAATGCACGTCCAGGTGCACCAGAGCTTAAGAAGCTAGGGTTAAATGTCCAGCTTTGCCAGCTATATCCACTTTTTTGATGCTGGAAATTTGATCAAGGTGGAATCTGAGAACTTCGGGAGATTCGTCTAGATCTCCTACAGCCCCCTCAGGGCAACAGACCTTTTGCATACAGGTGTCATTCCCACAGAACCACTGCCAAAGCTGTTTCTGGATCTAACTGGGCTTATTGTGAACAAGGGGGACCCATGCCTTGCTTAGCAAATTCAGCTACATCTGATTTATCATGTGTGCGCTCCTCCATGTACTTCAGCTGTGACGTATGTGAACCACGGCCAGAGACTCCTCAGTCGTGAGAACTTGAGGCTTCTTAGCTCAGACTCAGTAGACATAGCTATGGTAAAATATGACCTCCAGAGCCAGATGTGGTCTCCCTGTGCTATGCACTGTCCTGTTTCCACTTAGCTCGTATCCAGTCAGCTGGAGTATCCTACACCTCAGATGCACGTGTCTCCCCGAGGACAAAGTCACATTTGCAGGAGTTACTTCAAAGCTGTAGAAATTTCTCTCCGCTGACTGCTGACCTTTGGATAACTAAAATAAGATCCCAAATCCTTTCTAGACAGTTGGCTTCCTCTGCAGAAACGCTCAGAGATTTGTTTTGAAATCTGGAAAGTTTTATCAGCTGATGAGCATGAACAGTGTAAGATCACAAATGATACACAAATGTACTGAAGTAGTAGGGCAGCCAGAAAAAAAACTCCACTCAGAAACAAGAGCCAATGATGTAAAGGAGGTTTAAAGCAATTTGTGTGATGCAGCGTGTACGCACTTTTCATGTACACAAGAAGGTGAGTTTACCCTCTTTTTTTTTTGCCTGCTATCTCCCTGTTTGGCCAGCACACCCACCCACCTGTCTCTCTGTGTGTAGCATTGCAGTAGTACCCAGCAGTGACTGAAAACTCTCCAGAAGCCCGATAGCCTTTTTAAAGCTTGCAAGCCTTCCACAGCAAGGACATGCACGTCCCAGCAGTCTGTCCTGGGGTTTTCCTTTTGCTCAGAGCAGTGGGATGAATTAAAATACACAACTAAATAAATACATAAATAAAAAGCAAGGCTTAAACAAATATTCTGTGCAACCTTTACTGGGACATGTCATCATGGTTAACTCTAAATAAACTTCGGTCTCATTGACGTCAGGATCTCAGGAGTCGACGATGCATTGGTGCTGCTTACAACTGACCACTTGCTGATGCTCAGAAAGTAAAACCCATCTCAGTGCAATGGATCAGTGCACGGCCCGAGTGTCGTTCAGATTCCTACCCAGAAGGCTGTCATGGAAATTCAGCCTAAGCTGATGCCCTGCACCAGAGGCAGTGTATCAACAGCACTACCCGCAACAAAGACAGATAAAAACAAACTGGAAGGCAGATATCAGCGAAGGTCTCTGGGGCTGGCAATGGGTTTTTCTGTGTTTCTTTTGCACCAAAATACAATGCCCTGATCCTGGCAAGGACCACATGGTGCTACAGCACTATAATACATATTACTAACAACATCAAAATCCTTTGTCTAAGAAAAAACAAGCATGGAATTCTTACTCATAAGCACGCAATAAAATTTTAAAGTTATAGCATAATAAAGTTATAGCAAGTCCTAACTGTTGAAAACTCCCTTTTATATTTAATACAAAATAATTTTCTTATTACGTATGATGAAATTCAGGTAATCTGAGAAACTCAGAAAGGGATTCTTGAATTTCTCTCCCTCAGGCTACTCATAAACAAAATGATGTACAACTTTGGAAACTTTATTTTAGAATCATTATAGACCTGCATTTTTAAGAGCTGTTCAGAGGCAAATTCCAGCTGAAAATTTAGAAGCCTTCTTTTTGGCAAACTTTGTTTCAGAAGTTCTTTTTTCGACCACAGCTTAACCTATCCAGATATACAGCAATCTGCCAGGAACTGCCTCTTGATCCTTTACCTGGCTTTTGGCAATTTAACCTGTGAGAGGGCAGAAATAGAGTAAGACCATCACAAGTAGTAGAAGAAGGACACGTCTTTAAGGGAGTTTGCAGTTCATGCAGACAGGTGGCTATGACCACAGAACAGCTCATCAGTGCACGCGATTTGGGTAATTCTGCGTGTGAGTACCTGCACTCTGTCATGGGCTTACATACGCAGAAGGAAGACGTTTTTGTAGGTAAATCCACTGAGCCTATACCAGAAAGTTTAGCCTTGAAATGACTAGAGAGGAAAGTAAAAACTAACAATTTTCCAGCTTTTGTGTTCAAAATTGTATCATCAGAATAATCAATGATAATGCAGCTCAGACATGGAAGCTACCTCCTCCACCACGCTTAACTGCACGTGATTTCTGTCCAGCAGAAGACAACAGTATTGCTGATTAGGTGTACAATGGCCACTTACTCAGAGCCAATGCTGCTTTGCCTTTGGGGGCAGCAAAAAAAGACTCTTCACCACGTATGCAAGGCTAGTCTTGAATCTCTCTGCTGAGTCAACCAAGAAGGCCCAATAAATGGCAATTGGGAAGCAGACTCCTGACCACTGTGGCTGAGTTACAATTCAAAGCAATCATTCTTTCTTCTCTTTCTCCCTTCATTAGAGGTCTCCCTGACGAGTTAGCCTGGAGTGCCCTTCTAGGTAATCTCCACCAGTTGCTGGCCCCATCCTGTCCACACAGGTAACTTCCCAAACTCCTGCAGTCGTCACCACGAGGGAACCGTCGTGATCAGAACATAGTGGTCACTGGAAATCCCTGATCAGTGTTCTGGATTTTAACAGCTCTTGGGCTGATTCAGGAGCAGTCCAGGCTTGAGAAAGGCAGAGAGCTGAGGCCAGTAGTCACACATGCTTCCCCATCTGAATTTTCCCCACCAGTCCATCATTCTGCTTGGATCCTTAAGCCATCCTTCCCTCAAGCCTATGCACGTCTAGCATGATCCTATTCTCACATCAGCTAACTTTGAATAAGATCCATTGAGGCCACATAAAAACAGGACCTGAAGACTAAGGGAGCAAAATCTATTGCATTAGTGTTGGTGTAAATGACAGGAACATAGTCTACCTCTTCCTCCATGGCAACTTCACCAAAGTGAAACTCCTTAAAGCCAAGACAAAGAGTCTAAAGCATCTATTTCCAAGGCCATGGCATTTTAAACATAATGATTTCCCCAAACTTCAATCAATCATGAAAAATTACAAGCAAATATAAACAAGATAAATATGGCCCTGGATTGCCTCCAGAGGCCTGTGGTACACTGCAGGCAGAGGATAATGTAATTAAATATGGGCAGCTTGCCGACTACTCACTGTCGGTTTTGTCCGGATGTGAGCTGAAGAAGTTTGCCCTATTGCAAACATTTGTTTTACAGTGGTGCAACTTAATTGAGCTTGGAAAGCTTCCGCAGGCATTAACAATGGCTTACCTCGCTAATGAGTAGGGATAATATGACCATTTTGACTTGGTGGGCAAAATCCCCGCTCGGATCCGTTTTGTGCTCTTACAAGGGAAGTAGGCACTTATGGATATGTGTGCTCAGGGAAAGAAAAGAGTGATCAAATGGACCAAAAATGGTTCCTTGTGTTGGAAACATACTGCTGTGAGGAAGAACTCAGCTCCATCTGAATTACTACATGATACATGAAATATACTGGTATAATTTACCCCAAAAATCAGTGGGGAACTTCCTCTCCAATTCTGATGCTCACCCCCATCCTGAAGTTGCTTAGTCACAAGTGTCAGAGAAGATTTAGCCCAGGGAATGACAGAAATATCTCCTTTTGCAATAGAGCAGTTGGTTTTCAATGAAAGAAGCCACCTCTTCTTTCCTGGTGTCTTTCTGGCCACCATATTTAATTGAAGCTTTACTTACAGCTGAGCACTCTGGCACCAACATATTCAATCTACCTCTGAAAGAAGAGCTGAAACATTTTCAGCAAAGGTTATTTGCTGGGTGGTGCTGTTTCTTTCTTTGCTTGTGTTAGGAGACAGCGTTTTGATTTGAACGAGAAAACAAATTAGTACATTGCCCAAACCCCTCCCTCTCCCTGGGAATACATACACTCTGCCCACAAGGTTTATCCCAGACTCTTTTGTGGATGCCTCTTGTTAAAAATATTGGCAGTTGCTGCAAAAATGGGACTACAACACTCTGTCTTCCTGTATTTCATACTCCAAGACCTAGTTTAAAATGTGCTGCCTAGAATGGCTGCAAACTAGTGGTCTGTATGGCACTGTAAGACAGATAAGATGGAATAGCTGCTTATCTGCTCTACAAAACGGGATCAAAACGCTTTCCTTAAAAAATCCCATGAAGGATGGCAATTCGGGCTAGTGGTTTGAGCTCCCTGAAGTATGACATTTTGCAAGAGCATGGCTGGGTTTTGAAAAAAAACATGTTTGTCTCTCAGAAGGTCTTTTAACAATGCTCAGTCTTATACTCGAACACACACAATGAAGGCGGGCACAGGAAGGAGACTTGGCCTGAGCTCAAAATTCCCTGGTGGTTGGGACTTTGGGGTTATTTTCATTTTGTCTGACTCGAACACTGTAATTGCACTGGGGCTGCAGATGACAAATTAGCGTTTTTGCCACTGTTTACAGGTATTTGTTTGGATTCGGGGGGTGATTTTTTTGCACACAGGGATGTGTCAAGCATGTGTGAACATTGCATTTCATAAGATTAGCATTAAGCAATACACCTGGGAGATGACATCGCCTGCAGCCCATTGCCTATAAGAATAGACTTCTAGAAAGCTGTGTCTGTGTTATGTATAGAATATGGCATAAGGTTCACACATAAAATGCATCCTTAACAATACTGCCAAGACATATTTGGAATGAACAGTCGTGTTTTCTCCCAAATGGGCAGACAGTTCAAAGTTAATTTGCTCGCCAGCATCACTCGAGGAGAACCTCCTTCTGTTTATATTTGTACATAAGAGATACCAAGAACAGATAATGTCAGCACCTGGTTTGCTCCTGACTCATCCCAAGTGACTTCCCACATAATTCGTTTGGGTGGAGGATGGCAAGCAAACCATCGGTAACATTCCTATAGGTAGGTACAAAAACAAACAGCAGCCTTTTTGCTCTTGTGCATAAAAGGCGACCCACATAAAACATTTACCTTGAATAACTGAAACAGGAAGACATCTGACTTTGTTTATCCTGTCACAGGCAAGGAGGATTTGCCTCTCAGCTAAGGACAGGACTGAGGCCCTCTTGAGATCTCATGGAGGCAGTAGCATCCTAAGCAAGGAGAATACCTGGGCAAACCTAAACATTGGGTCACAGAGTAAAAAACACATCTGGGAGAGTGCCCTGGAGTGTTTGGAGCAGGCAGCTCTGGATCAGAAGCCAGACTCCATGCCTAGTTCTGGGTGGACTTTTAGAAAGAGCCTTTAACAAGTCACCTTACCTCTATCTGCTACGTACTCATATATATGCATAAGAACAGCCATACCACATCTGACTAGTGGCCTGCCCTTGGCAGTAGCCAACACCGGCTACCTAAAAATTTAACAAACAGCCACCCAACATGGACTGACAATTTTCTGGAGAGGTTTCTAACCTCCAGCCTCTGGGATAACGCCCATCGTTGACTAAGTGTTACAAGCAAAAGGTACCTTCAAGGTTGGTGCAGCTGGGCACAAAGTAGCTTTGAGATTAGAAAGTAAAAAAAAAAAAAAAAAAAAAAATGATGCAGGATAACACTCACAATTTTCCATTTCCTTTCCAAACACACACACACAAACATCCTACATTAAGTGTAACTGGCTGAAACAAGCACTGATCTTTATTAAGCGTTTATTTCCCCATATGTTGAATAGAAATTTTTTTCAGTAGCTTAGATACTCCTGGTAAATGTCTGCTACTGAGCTCCAGGACAGCTGTGTTTATGTAAGCAAACAAAGGTAGAGATACGAAAGAGAGCCAAGGAAAAAAATGTTGTTTTCTGAATTGTCAAGAAACATTCTGTTCAAATGTAGACAAAGGCTCAGTCTGACTTTGTTGTTTGAACACACTTGTGATAATGGACCCCTCCTGTAACAGTGAGAACAATGTTTCTTGTGAATTTAGACGTATTTTTCCTTGCAAAGGTGACCTCTTTCAAGTCGCACAAAACCAGGGAGCGCTGTCTGAGCAGATGGTTACATTTTTTTACATTATAGACTTCTCATGCTATGGCAGAGTATTCTGGCCCCAGATGGACTCTTTGAGCTAAATACCGTGGAGAGAAAGAATAAATGACAATTCCTACCTGCCACAAACATCTTGGCAAGATCCAGCCTCTCTAGTTGTGCTTAGTCTAGGGACAATGAAAGAGCACTTACCATGGGATCTCCCCTGCACATGCTTCTCCTACGTTGTTGCACCCACCATCATCACAGATAAGTTGCAGTAACTCCTGCACGAAAGAGAGGCCAGGGTGGGCTGCCAGGACTAGCACAATTCCTGCAGTTTGCTCCTGGCACTGTGTTTCACAAGAGTCCCAGCTTACAGCTGCGGTTGAATGAATTTTCATGGTCCATTTCTTATGGCCCAAGGACTGTAATTTGGGCACCCTCGTCTAAGGCACCAGGAATGAGAAGAACAAAAAGATCTGTGCCGTGGTAGAGACATGGAAGAACAATAAGCCATTTCAGTGTAAACTGGCAGTATCCTTAGTCTATATAGGTGAACATAAATCCAGGTAACAGCAGCAGGGGTCTTAACTCATCACCAAACTGTTACAAAAGGGCAATAACATTTCCTCTGAGCATCTTTTCTAATTTTTTCTTTATTTGCCCATTCAGGGCTATTCATGTGGCTTACCAGGTTAAGAGACTAGGGGGAAAAAAAAAAAAAAAAGCTTCCCACATAATATTGTTGTTGTTGATAAATGAAGAAACAGAAAAAAATAAGCACAGAGACAAAGTTATGAGTCACCTGAATTCACTTAAGCCAGATGCAGAATTAAGGAACAGGCACTGACATGCACTCATGAGAAAACACAAAGTTGCTTTAGCCTCTCTCAAAAAGCACTGCTGCAGGGCAGTAGGACTAAGGGGAGTTTAAAAAATAAAAAGAGAATGGGGGAGGGGGGGAGGCTTCTTAACATATAAATCACAGTGTCAAAATCCTTTTATCTTTTGGCGCCCAAATCTCTCATCTGCCTTGGTGAATGCTAAACAAGTCACTAGCAACTCTTTGTGAATTTTTAATTGGTGTTTTCACAACCTTATTCTTATTATTAAGAGGCATTACCAGATGTTCACAAGAAGAGTTTTACGGAGAGAAACGGCTCAGATAGGCTGGGAATGAATCTGAAAAAGAGCTGAACGTCCACTACACTAGTCCTGGCTGTTACAAAACCTCCTAGCTTTCATTAGCTTCAGAATATAGTCTCCATGACTGGAAAATGTAGGCTGCAATTGCCTACGTTTGTGTGAGCATTAGGTTTTACGTATCGAGCCTGCAAGACTGGGTTAGCAGCATCTGGTCTCCAGTTAGCACACAACAAGGTCACAGCAAGACAGAAGTTCAACCCTTTTCCCTGGTGCCAACACAAAACTCTGTTTTATATTGCTACAGTATGAAGGAAGAAGTGAAAACTTTAAGTTGTGTAGTAAATAGTCCATAACGTGGTTCCAAAAACTACATTTTCTGATCTGGCCTACTGATCCATCAGAAAGCTCCTTGAAGGGGGAGGTAGTTAGGTCTGCTCTTGGAAATGGTTTATCAGATGGCTTATGAATAGATAGGCAACACTTCTGTTAGTAAATCCTTCAAAAGATGGGTTTTGTTCAAAAGCCAAGGAACAGGTTGTGTACTTTCATGGCAGAAATGCTAAAAGTGTTTTTTTCCAACATTTTTAAAACTACATTTTCCACTGTCACTGCGCAATGCCATTTTCATTTAGCAGTGGATCTGTGAAAGCCTAGGAAAGAAAGCCAAATGGGGCAAAATTGAAATAAAACCTTTTGTCTGCAGCTGAATGAAATTGTCCAGGTTGACTCAACAGGAATTTTCTCATTTTGCAGTTTAACCAATAGAAAGAAAATATATGGTTTTGATTGACTAAACCCAATTTTAAGTCAGCCACTGAAACAAAGCATCCATTATTGACCCAACTCTGCTAATGACTAAACCTCCTGTTGCTAGAATATGTTGGGTACAAGTAAAAAAAAAAAAAAAAAAAAAAAAAAAGAGATGGTGTTCAGTTAGTACATTTTTGAGGTCAATGCTTTTTCCAAATACTGTATAGCTTGAGCAGAAGTGTGAAAGGAGCCATTAAGCAGTTCACCTGGCTTGAGCCAGGGCTGGATTATGGCAGCTAGAAACTCGGCTCATCATCTCACTGTTTCTTTTTCCCTCTTTCCCACCTCTACATCACAGAGTCAAACAGTAAATTCCCCAGGATGGCAAACAAGAGTTTATTTTCTGTATGGGCAGTATCTCCCCGGTGTATAGCAAAGGCTCATTGACACTAATCAATACCACCACAGGAGCAACAATCGTTTTAACTCTTCTCAAATGCAAGGCTTGTTCTCATGTTTTCCCAAAACGCTCACCTCCTTCTCTTTGATAATAAAGCTGGTCGAAACAATTTTATCGCCCTGCCCCCAGTGGAAGGACAACTTTAAACAGAAATAAAATCCTCATTTTCTACCAGTTGGAGATTTTAGCCCTCTAAAACTGGAGAAGAAGCCCCAGCCTGTACGTCTGAGGACAAATGCTGTCAACGAGAGCCTGGGCCTGTGCTGGACGCACCTTCTGGGTTTTGATGTGGATTCTAAGACCAGAATCCACATCATCCTTCATCTCATTCGGATTTATTAGTCTTAGCTGAATTCTCTGAAACAATTAATATTTGCAGAAACATCTTGGACATGGTCAATGAAAATCTACCCAGAGAAGCTGCAATTTTCAAAAGGTACCTAGCACAGCTGCACCATCAAATCTAACAGAAAAGTCCGATTCTGAACAGTTGGTAATTCCTAAGTCAACTGGCTTTCCCTCTGCCTCCTCAAGCCCTGAATCTTGTACCAGCTGTGCCTTAAAGCTGCGCTCAAGAGAACCAATAATAAATGCATTTGTAAAGTTTTTTCTCTTTTTCTTCATGCCAGATTAAGAGGAGGGAAAAAAAGCATCCTGAAAAATGAAAGAGCCTTTCTGTTTCTTACACATCTGTAGCTTATTAAGGAGACTGTCATAACTGAAGACACTCTGACCAAACAACTTCAGGTTTCCTCTGGTACAGCATAAGTAGCCCATGGTATCTGAGGCTGACAGGATGCCAGGGATCACCAGCAAACTGGCAGCAACAGGGGTAGCCAGCATGGTGCGAAGTGTGTTATTCGGTGCAAACACCCTTGGAGGACTGAGAAATTGCCTAAGAAGTCTAAGTCATTTGAAGAGATTGTGACATGTTAGAACCCACAGAAAAATGTTTCTCCAATGCATTATTTATTGCTTTTCTGTATTTATATAATATCCAGCTTCCTGAAAGTAATTTGTTTTGGATTGTGTAACACTGGGCAGCACATCAAACGTATGTTAATCAGTGGTAATAAAACACTAAGTTTTATGGTCACTGAGGTATTAAATATTGCTAATAAATTATAGGGCTAGCATTTTAAATGAGCTATAGTTTGGAGAAGAGCAGTAACACCATGTCTGAAAGCATTAATTGCCATTGCCCGACTTCCTAATTATCAAGAGTTTCAAATATGTTTTTTAAGCTAATATATCACTCTGTTATGTACGCAATGAAATACAGCTGCATTTGAAGAGCTTCAATAGCACTAACTACATTACCCCTTCAAAGCACTCCATGGACATGAAAACATGGTACCTCTGTGAAACAGTTAATTATTACTATCCCCATTTCATACATGGGGGAAGCAGAAGTGCAGAGAGGTTAAAAGTCTCCGCTCAGACCACCCAGCTTGTCAGAGGCAGGATTTGCATCAACGGGGAAATATATTCCTTGGGCTTACAGTGTAAGGAGCAGGCAGGGCTCCCTTTTCGCAGATGCAGCCTGACTATATGGTGACAGCAATCCAACCTCAGCAGTGACATCCCATCCCCACACCGTGTTTGTTCTGCACGTGGACTGGCAGGGACCGGAAGAATCAAGAAGCCTTGGGATAACTAACAGAGGGAAACTGCACTGCGTGTGACATCTTCTCCTGCTGTCTGTGCGCTGGGACTTACTTTAAAAGCAAGATTTTTGTGAGTTTCTATCCTACCTGTTCACCATGGGATTGCACTGTCCCAACCTCCTATAGCCAATGGGATGGGTCCTCGGCCTCATCCAGCTAAATGTTTGTTGCATGCTTCCATGCACCTTTGATACAGGGGCACAGCAGAGCTGCTTACATAGAAAAGTGATATAGATTAATATTTTCTATACATTTACCCTTTGCAGGCTCCTCTTGTCTCAAAAAAACAGCTAGGGCCCAGCTCTGCCCAGCTGACTCTCTGATGTAATTCCACTGAATCATTTTGAATGAGCTAAGAATCTGCCCTCCCAGCTTGGGCTATCAGTCGACAGTTCATGTGAATGTTTCATGGAGCTTTACAAATACCTGCTGCTCCTGGGACTACTGATTCACCCTCTGCTTTGTGCCCTGCGGGCTGAACGATCAATAAGGCACTACCTAATGCCTGATCTGACAAATGGCATCCCGTGAGTCATGCCCTTTCCCTGAAAAGACGTCGCTGGTGAAGCACAGATTGCACGCGGCGTGCATGAACGCGGCAGCTTCTTCCAGCACGGTGGTAGAAGCATAAAGACAGATGGATCCAGCAATTGTCCCACTGTGAGTTTGTCTTGAATGAGGGGTGAGCACATGCCGTGAGTCACGTTGACAGGTGTGTTATTAGTGCAGTGATTCAGGTGCTCTGGAATGTGGCTTTTACAGTGGCAATAAGACATTATCCTTAAACCAGGCAACTGCCTCAGCAGTGGGAGAGTCCTTACTGGGAATTAACGTGAGGGTTAGGTTTCGATACAAGAACTGTGGAAATCTGCTACATCCTTCAAAAACCATGACATTCTCACCTGTAGAGGACTGCTAGCCAGCGGGGCAGCTAACAGGCTGCACGCAGTGGGTTTGAGGAGTCTGGCATCACTCAGGGATGAACATGGTCTGGCCTCTGCCTTGCACTCACTTTGTTTCAGTCCAGCTCCCACACGGTATGAAAAATATGAGCCATGTTTCCTCTATTACTGTCCATTCAGCTCTCCCCAAGCACAGTCTCGATAAATGAGTCTCGTGCTGGAGTGCCCTGATCTGCATCCGTGCCTCAGGCCTGCAGGGCACTTTTCAGACCGCTCCAGGAGCTTTGTTGCTGCTCACCAGACCATTTTGGGGGGCAAGACGGCACAAGAACATCTAGCCCTGACTCATCTGTATGATGCACGGCTTAACACAAGGCTACAACCAACCAACCAACACCACAGTGAGTCTGTTGGACTGGGGATGACCCACGTAACCCAGGCAGGGCCCAGGTTTGCTGTGCTGAGCTGCCTCCTGGCCCCCTTCTTGCTGCTCTGCTCCCACCCAAGGCTGCTACCTCACCCTGAAACATACAGGGGCACGCACAGCCTGGTGGTACAGCCAGATAGCTCCCTGCTCACTACAGAGGGGCAGAGCAAGCCCTCACCCCATCTGGGGCTGGGCATCACACCCCACTGTGGCGCAGAAAGCCACCTTTCCTGGCAGAAAACCTCCTGCTGATGTGGCAGCCTTGAACGAAAAGGCTGAATGCCGAGCCTGTGCTGCAGGGCTTGCGAAGAGGCATGCAGAGCATAAGGACATGATATTTGGCAGCGGGAGCCTGCTCCTTTGCTTTGTGGGCTCTTTGCTGGCTGGCTTGTGCCTCCTGACGCAGGCGCTCTGCGTGTGGTGTGGCCCAGACCGCCTTGGGGGCGCTGAGGGGGGCCGGCTGGGCCCCGGCATCCCCTCCCTGGCACTGCAATTAATAACAGCACTCCTGCTGCTCTCCAGCCAGCCTCGGTGCCATCGCTGGGTGACCTGTCAGGGAGTCTGGCCTCGGGGATGCAGCAAGAAGGCACAGCTGAAAAAAGACATCTTACTCCAACAAGGCAGTTGCTCCGCTGCCAAAAAAAAGAAAATTACTTAATTTCTCAGGACAAAAGGGAGCTGAAAATTGGGATGGGAAGAAAGACAGAAAAGAAATAATGCAAATCAAAGCACATTCAGACATTTCACAATCGTATAGTAAGAAAGCATAAAGAGCATTCACAAACACCCAGGCACAGCCATCAGACGTGTCCAAACCTCAAAATCAGAGATGACACAAAAATTGCTCTTAAGGAAGAGACATTTATGAAATGAGGAGTTATGTGGAAACTTCTGTGAGGGAAGTTCCTTCAGCTTCCTTCAGAAAACATATGTGAGCTCCTGAGATGTTTCCATTTCTTTCTAGCTCTCTTATCTTCTGTTCCTTGCACAGACTTTGTAAGGAAAATGCAAACTAGTACATTGCTCTGCAGTACTCTGAACACTCCTGACTATAACGATCAGTGGCACCACATGTTGAAAGAACATATTTTTTCTTTAAAACCTATTTAAAGTTACAAAGAAGTCAAAATCCATCCCAACCCCTACCTGCCTGATCTGCTGATGACCCTTGCATATTCTGCTGAAACACCGACGTTCACTTGGGAAAGCCATACAGGTGCTTCGTGCAAAATGCTGCTTATATTTCTTGTATATTCAGGGCAGTGAGCAGAATACAGCCTCGGGTCAGAGTAAATGGGCTTGGACTTACAATAACAACAGATTTGAATACTTTCCCAGAAGTCTGCAGCCTGGTCTGCCCTGTGCAGCCAAACAGCACTGGAGCACATCTGGTCACAAACAACTCAAAGAGGTGCATAAGCAAAGATTTGCTCCCCATTTATCCCACCCGCCTGAACAAGACCTAGTATCTGAGAGTAGCTTCTTCTGTCTGTCAGTCTGCTGCTTGCCCACTTGCGGCTCGATCAGCCACTACCAAACTTGAAGAGATATCAGATGAACAGGATCGGGAGTGTGGTAGAGCAACAAGACAAAGCCCACAAACGCTCTGCTTGGATTTCTGCCTGTTGCTGTATTACAGTGAGTCACAGGCACAGCACTGCCCGAGCAGCTCAAGGCCATTTGAAGAGTCCTTACAGGCATGCCTCTACTTGAATACTAAAATTTTGAAGATATTTTTCTCTGTAGGCCACCCCAAAACATGTATTTATTGAAGTTGATTTTGGAAACGATAAAACATGGCAGTCCCACTGCAGACCAGAACCACTTCCACATCAAAGCAACCCAGTTCTTTCACCAGATTTATAAAGTCTCAATTCTTATCCCTCCTGAAAACCAAAACACCACAAATATTTACTTTTCTGTCCAACACACACCTCGTTTCCTGCTTGAGTATTGCAGGCAACACCACTTCAGTCATGCAGCAAACAGACACGACTTCCTTTTTGCTCCCTCCCTCTTGCTCTCCCCTTGGTCCCTCTGGCTTCGAATTCAAGCACATCTACTTGTTCTCCTGGTGCCAAAAACCGTACATAAGAATCCTCTCTTGCTCAGACTGGTCTGCTTGTCCTGAAGGGGATAGCAAGTTCCAAAGGCCCACTGAGGCCAGGGCTTTAGTAGCACTAACATCATTCACCAGTGGTCATCTCACTTCTGACTCTAACCACTGTGAAGACACAAAAGTAGTAAAATCATTTTGTCTTATTACTGCCCCAGTCCTTACCAAAAATTGATCCCGCTGCTCTATAGCAAACTCTATCACAATCCTACATCCCTCCACAGCAGCCAAGGAAATGAGAATGGGATTAGAACTTGAACTTTACCATTATCCAAAATATACTTCAAAATGCTCACATCCAGCTCACTGTATTTCTGAAATCAAAAGATAAGGAGATGCATTTGGGCTTCTCTTCTACCATTTTCTCTTTTTTTTTTTTTTTTTTTTTTTTTACCCTCATTCTTTCATTCAGTGTCCTGTTCTGGAAATGCTTGTGGTATTTCCATCCATTTTGTCTCTTCGGTAGATCTCCTCACCAGAAAACTGAGCGGCCTCTGATGGTTCGAACTCTCCTGAAGAGCCACACGTGGAGCTACTTGAACCTTTTGCTGTATAATTCAAGGAGAAGTTTACACCTGTATACTTCTGTAATGCACCTGTATTTCTTGCAGCCCAAAATGAGACTTGCAACTGGCAAGGATTTAACCTACAATGTCTAAAAGCTTATACACATACTCCCAAATGGTGGCTATTAAAGACTTAATTGGAAATAATTGGGAAAGGGGAATCCCACATTTGGATTATGTACCACAAGTCCTAAGAACTAAGAAAAGCAGACTGTCAAATGTAAGAAGAGAAAGTTCTGGGAATTTTCAAATGATTGTTGTTGCTAGGAAACCTTCTTGGTATCCACATGTTCAGCATTTCTGTCGCATTTTATCCACATTTCTCAGACAGTGCTACTCCGTGCCATGCCCTAAAGGAGAAAAGTGCCAAAAACAGCACTGTAAAGCATTTAAATGCCTTAATAAAAATACTATAAGGATGAGAAAGCTATATTGGATTAATTTTAGTCTAATTTGAAATGTAGAGAGATGCAAGAAGGAAAGAGGAACAGCTTTATCTGAAGCATTTATATGATCCCCGTTACTGGAGCATCTTAATTCTTTACAATCTCTAACATATTTATGCTAACAGCACACTTGCAAAGAGGGAAGTATTATTTTCTGCATTCTACGAATGGGGAACAGGGATTCCGATTCTTAAAAAGCCTTTAGGAGTCAAACTCTCACCGATTTCAGCTGAAGTTGGGTTCCTGTGTGTTTTGAGAACACAGAGCAAAGCAGCTACAGCATGCACAAGCAACCACGAGGTCAGAGGCCTAGCACCCTCTGAGCCCAGCTACCCAGATGCAGTGCTGAGCATGAAATTCAGGTCCCTAAACTAACTGCTCCCTACCCAGTTCTGCACCTCACCTTCCTGCAGCTGATTACTCCTGATGCTGTGCTGCTCTTCTTCCTTGCTGCTGCTGAAGAGCACCTTGCTTCCTTCAGACCTTCGTCAAGATCATTTGGACTCCAAAGCTCACCCCCGAAGTACTGCTCTCCCTCTCTGCCTTGCTGTCGTCGTGCTCTATTCCACTGCCTAACTGCCTGCCGTTAGTAATGAAAACCATCAAGCAGAACGAGACTCATCTCAAATCTCAGCTATGCTTTACATATTTTTCCATTTGACAGGGAACTGATCATCATTCTCCGAGAATGCTTTTGCCCTATTCCTTCACAATGTCATCTTGAGGCAATGAAATCTATGCCCCTAAGAATGTTGAACACCTTGCTAAAGTCAACTTAAAGTCAAGTTGTTGCTCCTCTTACAAGGCTGTCCTAAAAGGAAATCAGATTGATTTGACATGATTTCGAGTGTGAGGACCAGAAAATGGTAATACAGCAAGTATAAAATAATACGAATGCGAGTCAATGTCTAACGAGTCTAACTATCCCCTGTCCACTCCTAGAAATAATAATAAAAAAAAAAAAATCCTGAAGAATACTCACGTTGCTGCTTTCTCCCATCATTTGTTGAGCAATGACCAAATAAATACAATTTCTCTTTTAGTTCAGCCACAGACAAATAATTTATTTTCCCAGGCCTTAATTCCTTTATACCCTACAATCCAGCTAATACCTGCCTTTCAGGATTGCTAAGACTTTGCTATTCTCCATTCAGTATTTACAACAACCTCATGAAAGAGATCCTGTGTAACTACTGTCATTTTAGTATTTGGGGAAAAAAAATAGTCACTCAAGTGTAGACGCACCAATGTCACTGAAATTACCGTGAGGGAAGGCTGATAATCTGCCCACTAAGCTTCTATATATTCCTTAAGTATGAGCCGTTCTGGTCAGTCTCTGGTATGCTCGATGCACATAGTGCAGATGCACTTGTAGAAGTGAAATCTTTCAATTTTGGGTTCATTAGACCTAAGCAAACCATTTTCTGCTTTGGTCTTAGTGTTTTTTTTTTTGCTTTCCTCCACTTTTTCTGATGGCTCTCACACAGACTGCAGTGACAACACTGTCAGCAGTTCATAAGGGGGCCAAACCCCTTCAGATGTTGCGTACAAGTTTCAGAGCTGTTTTCAGATTTACTTCCTTTCTTGTTTCCTTGCTGATATCCCTTTGATGCCAGTGAGTAGATTTGGACATCAGATATACAATCAGCATGTGGGACAATTTCCCTACAAACTGGCCACATTCGCAGTCATGACTCGTCTGTTGGATCTCCAGAGATCAAAATGAAATGCATCCAAAGTCTGTGTTGTTTTTCTACACCCTAGACTGCTACAGCAAAGTAGTCTTGGAGCCAAACTTCCTTAAAGTTGACAGGACACCAGACTTAGCAGTCATCTGGGCACCAGACTGGATCCAACTCCAGTAGCTGGAAATGAAGATGATAAATCTTTCTAATTTATCATGGGAGAGATTAAGAGGTGCTGATCAAAGTGCTAGTAATATCGTCATTGTCTGGACCACTACGATTATTTCATTTAAGCTGCCACTCACTGGCACCTAAATATACCTCCTTTTGTTTCTCTCTCCAAACGTGTCTGCTTTATACAATATGCTAAAAACAGAACTTGTACCAGGCTGCAGGGGATTTTGGTTTATTTTTTGTAAAAACACTAATTCAGAAAGTGGAGAGCTACAGTCCATGTATTTAACAGTCGATGCAGAGTGGCTTATTCTTCACTGCCGTGAAGTCTTAGGTCCATGCTCTTGTTTGGCAGGCTGGAGGCAGTGGGAGGTGCTCTGCCTTCAGGGCAGTGGGGAGTCTTGGCTCACTCAAAGAAAAAACACCACATTTTGGGTCTGGACATATCCTACAGGAGACTGCCCTTCTGGTTGATAGCAGTGATAGCAGAGAGATCTACAAGTAGGAGAAGGAGGGCAAACCCTTCGATTACTCAAGCAAGAAGGAGCAAGGGCTACCAGGAAGGTGATATCACACATTTACTGGCTGCAGCTCTTTTTCTTTAGTGAAGTGAACACAGGGAAACAACATAAAGTATAGAACAGAGACAGGAACAAAACGATGTTGACTAATGTACAGATGGGTGCAGTTTAAGTAGGAGACACGAGGCTCAAGCCTACAGTCCCCAGCAGGACTTGGAGAAACAACAGGACCACATAGTCAGGTGCAAGAAGGTCAGGTTGTTCAGAAAGATTTCTTTATAAAAAACATCAAGTGGGTACAGGGACTCTACCTTCCCAGGCTGTTCTGTACTCTCATAGTTACTTCAAATTATTCTACATCAAAAAATTGGGCAGGTACAACAAAGTGACAGCCAGAGCCACAATGAGGAGACAGCCTCCTACAGGGAAGAGCAGGACCAGCATCTTCATTAGGAGTGATTATGAAAGGGAAAATATTTAAGACTCCTTGCTTTGAAACTAGTTTCACTTGGTTAGTTTGAAAGATTTTGCTAGTTTCAGAGATTCCTCATTTCCTGGATTGACAGTTTAGCAATATTTGTTCCAGTTTTCTTTCTTTTTTTTTATATAATACAGGTGCATGATATGGGAAAACAAGCACAAATCTTCTATAATTAAGGCAGGGATTCTCCTGAAACTAGTCAGGGTTCAAAAGAAAATATATGTTTAAGCACAATCACAGTATTTCAGGAAAACTGTAAAAGCTTTAGTAAGAAGGAAAAGGTAAAGGCATTTTAATTTCAGGCATAGCTCAAGCATCATCCATCTTCCTTCCCTTCCATAAAGGCAAACATTCTCAAGTTACAAGTTTTGAAAGATTTTTCCAAGTCTCCATTTTCCTTGGAGCTTAATGCTGTCTTTAATCAAGACTTCCTCCTGGAGCTCTACAGCTTATTCTCCAGTCCTTGTAATCAGCATTATTTCTAGCCGTTCATTTTTCCAGACTCAGTAGTAGCAAATCAAGAATTATTTTCAAATTCACGATTGTGTCAAAAGTATCATTTAATTTCACATTATTTACTTTTTTCCTGCCAGCTCACATAAATGATCCTGCCAAATACTGTAACAACTGTTCAGCTAGGAAGACTCTTTCTATGAGGAATGCAGTTCCAGTCCCTCTGCTGTAAAGGTTTGTGGGCAGGTTTTTGTTGTTTTTTTTTTAAGGGAAAAAAAAAATAAATTCTGAACTAGCTCCAGGTTGAAATTTAATGACAGCTCCCTTTGGGAACTAGCAGTAAAAAAAAACTCAAGGTTCCAAACAAAACTAAAAGGTGTATAAATCCTACATACATTTGCTTTAGGGTAAATAAAACTGAATTGGTACAAACCCCAGACAAGGGAACAAGATATAGACACTGTGAGTGCCTGGTAGAAGTAAATGAGATACCTCTAAACTCATCCTAACATAAGCAGAAGATTTTCTACTGTTAAGACAATATGGAAAAGATGAAGTGCATTGAGTCTTTTAAACTGATTTTTGATCACAACTATGAAAAGCACAGAAAGTGTTTATGGAAATTACAGTTTGGGGTGAGTTTATAGGAAGACCAGCAATGTGCAGTCCCCACCAACAGCATATGTACAGGGTCAGGCTGACAGACAAACCCACAAATGGGGGAAACTGCTTTTCCTGGAAGGAGAGTGAAATATAGCTTCTTCCTCCTGGTCTGACAGCAAGAAAAGCTGAAGAGAGTTCAGCTGTCTTGCCTGGGTGCATCCATGCACCACTATTTTTTTATTTTATTTTATTTTATTTTATTTTATTTTATTTTATTTTATTTTATTTTATTTTATTTTATTTTATTTTTTGTATCAGCAACAAGAATCTGTTACTCAAATTCGAAGAAAACACTCCAAAATAATTGACAGATAACAAATGACAAGGAAGAATAAAACATAGAAAAACATTTGGAAGAACAGTGTACATTTTCTATCCTAAGTGTCTCTTGTATCAAACAAAGAAGATTTCAGAAAAGAATCTGAAGGAGAGATAGGCAACAGAGCAATTCAAGGAAAGTGTTCCTTGGGTACATACAGAGAGGACAAAGCAAAACAAATAGGAAAGGTGACAAGCACAATATGGTGATAGCCATTGTCATGAAGCTGGGTTGAATGGGTTCATGGGGCCGATTTTCTGAGGAGTCAGTGAAGAAAGAGCTGAAGATCAAGGAAGGAGTGAAGGGAAGGGAAGCAATAGCTAAGGTCACTTCAGAGAGCAGACAGCAGAGAGAAGATGCTGAGAGTGACAAAAAAGTGATAGACATTAATGGATTGGAGGTCTCAAGAGGGCAGGGTGAGGCAAGGGGCAGAGGGTAAATATGCTTTGTTGAAAGAAATGGAGAGGCAAGAGAGAAAGCGGTGCTCAAATGGATCAGAGAAGGACCAGTGTTTTGGGAAAACAGGAGCAAGGCTCTTTCAGTGAGTGGGAGTGCTGCTCTGGGCTTGTAAGTCAAGTGAGGGGGCGAGGGAAAGGAGACAAGAGGCTAAAAGGTCGGGTAGGGTGTCGGTGGTGAAGGCAAAGTCAGCTGGGATGAGACAACGAAGAAAAGCAGGTATCCTTTTAAAAAGAGGGCACAGAGAGAGTAGCTGTGAGTGAGCGAGGCAGGAAACAAGGATGCACTGCCTGCACCTCCCTACCTCAGCAGAGGCTGCTCGGGGCTGTCAGACACACTGCAGGAATAGCGCAGGGCCTTCATGAAATCTGGCAGGTCTTCAGATCCCAGCCTCTCCCCACCCACACCCTGCCTGCAATGAATAGCTCCATTCATCGGGGCCGAGGTATTGATTTCAGCATCTTCTCTAACATGGAAATTCATGGAGGCCTCCGTGCCTTCGCTGAGCTGTTTCCTGAGGGTTGCTGCGAGATCAGAGCCTTCCTCCTCCCGACCCCAGGAAGAGGGAGAGCCCAGCCCGGAGCGCTGGCGAGGCTGTTAAAAAGTCACTAATCAGCAAATCAGCCCGACCACACAGCCCAGCACTAGGGTCCTGTTCTTATTTGTAAGCCCAGCCAACGCATGAAGGAGCCCCTATTGCTTCCTGGACTTTGGAGTTGGTGCAAAGAACACAGTGTGTGCCTTTAGGGTATGAGCACTCACGTTTAAAACTTACAGAAACCTGCAGCGATTTGACAAGTAACAATGCCAGTCTTGGTGGAAAGAGCTGATACAACTGCCACGAGGTTATCGTGGCACACCAAGTAAAGCGGTAACAGCTGGGCTGCTCCCGCACTGAGATCTCTGCCCATCAGCTTTATGGTTCACTTGTTCTCCCAGCTATGCATTTTCCCTGCCTACTGGTGTTTGGCTCTGTGTTTATCATATGAGTGCTTACTCTGCACAAACTATGGTTTTGCTCTCATGTTGGACACATCTAGTGCAACACATTCTGTCCAGCATGGGAGAGGATGATAACAATAACATAACATAAAAACAGCCCTTCTGTTGAGATGCTAACTACTCTTCACAGCCTGCTTACAAAATATACACATTCAATGTGTAATGTGTTTAACTTAAGACACTGCAGCATTAAACACACCAAAATAGACACTTCATACTAACGACAGCTGTCGCCAGCTGTGTCCTTTGAAGAGAATTTCTGACAAAACTGGACTCGTAAAAATAAAAGAGGTTATTAGCATCATCCCAGAGAGCAAACAGAAAATTGTTTTGCATTCTCTCTTCTTAGTTCCTCTCACTTGTTGTTAGAGTATCTGTGCACCATTTCCAGTGGTTCTAGTGACCCCATAAATCTTACCCAATCTCCATTTTCCTCCAACAGGTTGATGGTTGACTGAGTGTTAATTCCGTGTTTTGTTTATTTGTTTTTTTAATCTGAGAATCTGGCAGTTGAATTCAATAACTGCATCAGATCTACTACTGAAAGCAAAGAGTCAAGTGACTTTGGCAAAGCAATCACCCTAACGAATTAATGTTTGCACAAAGCTCCTGAAGAAATAACGTGTTGTAGAAGCGCCAAGAACGCTATACGTAAATTTGCCTCCTCCCAGGCCTTTCGCATGCAGGGAAGCACAGGCGTATGAGTAGAGAAGTATGACTCAGTTTGAACTTTTGAATGAAATAGGTTTGACCCTTTTTCTGAAGGAGCAGGTTGCAGCTTTGTCCTCCAAAACCCGACAAACAAGTTCACTTACAGAGCTGACTTTCTGCACTTCTTGCCCTCTGAGTCTCTCTCTTTCTCTGCTGTGCATACATCTACTGGTTACTGTACATAAAAATTCTATACTTTTACCATACCTAAAAACACTTTTATCAATTTTAGGCAAAGTAAAATAGTTCGCTCTTTAAAAGAAAAGCAAATGATAGACGGTAACAAGAATAAAGAACAGGCCGATTGCCTAAGAATGAATGCAAAATGATTTCTTAAAAATTCCTGCTGTTTTCTGGGGGTGTGGGGGATGTTTACAATTCAGTTGATCAGACTTTCAACTAATCTCAAAGAAGTTTTACGTCTTGTCTTAATGAGGCTCACAAGAGGTCCCTTGGTAGTTTTCAGTGTATGTGTTACCAGCTTAACATTATAAGCAGCCAAAATAGGAAGAAAAAGACACTGCAGGAAGACAGATAGTAAAACCTCACAGAGCTTCCATTCAAGGAGTCAGTATGAAGGTTTCTGTAGGCAGCAGTGATACTTGCACTGGGTGTTAATCCCATCCAGGCTTTAACGTCTCCAAAGAGGATAACAATTAGAAGAATTAGACTCCAACCCATCTTAAATTGAGCTACAGTGAAAACACAAACGCATGAGTCACAGTATCTCTTGGGGATTGCACAGAGCTGACCTGATTAGCACTGAGAATAAAAGAGCAACCTCCAATAACATTGTCCATGTTATAGATGCTGCAGAAAGCCACCACCAGAATACACGTGCACTCTCTGACCATGCCTGGCGCACCTTTCAAAGACAAATTTGCCGTGGTATCAAATACACCAAATGAGGGCTGCCTCTCCAGGCTCCAACTAAGATCTTCATGTGTATCACCTGGCCTTGTTATATTTCATTACTCTTTGCCCAGCACCAAAGCGAGGTATACATGATCTTACAAAGTTCTCCTGCCCTTCTGTTCACACCATGGAGAAAACCTGCTCTGATGACATCTCATTCAGGTCAATAGCGAGCTAATTCACATTGCACGTGGGTAACTGCAGGATCTCCAGTCTCTGTCAAGCAATATAAACACGTGTGCTCTTTAGATTTCTATCAAGCTCACGTTTCTGATCATTATTCCCAGGTAAAAATGTACTTTATAATTTGAAGGCAGGATTTATAGATATTTGAGCATCAGAATTAAATAACGATAATCCCTCTTCCACATCACAGTTTAATTCTACAAACAGGGAGTATACTCATTGAAGCCACGTTGAATTAATCCTTCTCCGACAGTGTAGAACTTTCCAGTTAGTCTTTATTGGAATATGGATTGGATTGGATGGTAGCACCCCTAGGTGTTACTATGCTATCCAGGCCAGCATTATATGACAACACCCATCCAATGTCCAGAAGACCTGAGCAGCCAGGTCATTACCTCATACTTTTCACAGCCCTTCTTTCTGCATTATGCTATGAAAAGAAAACTACTGATAAGAGGTGAAAGGAGATGAGAGAAGAATTAAGCAAGGCTTACATTGGCCAGTCATTAGCTAAAGTGAAAATAATAAAATATATATATATATTTTTAGAAACTTCTGCATCAACAAGATCCCTAAAAGAACACAATTTCCTGTCTTCCAACATTATTGTCCTATACATCAAGAACTAAATTCTAAATAGACTAGAGAGCTATATGACTGACAATAGCTACTATAGCAAGAGTTATAAACTAAGTATCATTATTATTTAAAATATATTAAAAAAAAAAAAAAAAAGACTGTTGGAGGGAGTGCAAAACTTCCAATTTTTAGGGCATAAGAAATCTTCTAAACCGTGGGATTAGGAGAAAAAAAATAAAAATCTGCCACTGATTTATCCTACAAATGTCACTTTAAAGGTGTTTGCCAAAGATTACTGGAGGCAGTTCAGTACAGTTGAGTGGAACTGGCTGTTAAAATCCCATATGTTTCCCAATGCAGTTGTTAAAACCTCCATTAGTAGAAGAGTGTGTTGTGTCCTTCTAGTTGTATCCATTCTTCTCCTCCTTTCCTCATCCTCCCACCAGGCTCAGACCAGGAGGACCTTGGCTTTACCTTCATCCTACACTACTCATCCCAGTACTGGGACTAGCCGATGGTGTGGCAGAAACACCCCCAGAGTCCAAAACATCTGAATTTCATGTCATGGTCAATGTCAGCAAGAGGATACAGGGACAGGGGGGTGGCTGAGCGCTGCAGCTCCCGTGCTGCAGGGACACGATCACGCTAGGATGGCTGCGGCCAGGCGGGTAATTTACAGCTGGTGTGAAGGTTACCAGAGTGGGGCATACCAAAGCCATCTCATTAACTCCTCCTACCCTCCAATCCAAAGCGTCACACTTCAGGTAAGAGCACAAATTAAAGGAAAAATAACAGCAACACAAAAACCCATAAATCTCTTTACCACATAAAAGCTGGGAATGGAGAGAAAGTTGGGCAGAGGGCCAGCTTCCTGCCACTTTGCAGACAAAGCATGTCACACCTTTAGTTTGGAAGTTCATAAATAGATTAAAACTGTTGATACTTCAGAGGCCAGCGAGCAGGAACAAGGTAATTTCTCTTTAAACTCCAATGACTACATCCAACAACAAGACTGCCATGTTGGCAGTAGGTATACAGTAGGTTTTGGGGGACCTTTTGTGGCTTCCCCCCAGTATTAGTGCCTGCTGTAAGCTCATTTTGAAAGAATGATCTCTTTTTGTATCTGCATGGGTGTGCACGTGTTGTCCTCAAAGCAAGCTATTAGATTAATGTCATTTTAAATTAGCTAACAAATTAGCTAAGCCCTTATTCTGTGATCACCACAGGAATGTGTCCTATTATCTAAGCATGCGGGACATCAGGATCTTTATTTGGGGATATGGAGGGCAGGTGGGAAATCTTTAAGTCTTCTCCTCTGACTGTGTGTCTTGAACAAAAAATGAGAGCTGCCTTTACTGAGGACATAGGATTAAGCTCACTTATTGGAACTTGTTTCCCAACCCTCAATGGCATCGTACTCTCATTTCTTCCTCTTTAGTTTGCAGCATCTGTAACCAAGGAGAATCAGAGATGGGAAGTAAAGCGAGCATTGACATTTTTCAAACGATCCCCCAAAAGCGGTGTATGAGAATGGAACGTTTCCATTATGCAGTTGGTACAACTCCTAGTCAGGTCAAGTATATCTCCCTCACATCACACCCAGTGCTGGTAAGCGGATCACTTTGCACACACGCATCCAGCTGGCTCGGCTCACAAGTGCTCTGCATGACTGCGCATTCATAGGCAGGTCTTAGACATCCAAAGCTCTGCATAAGCCAGAGCAGCAGTTCCCTAACGAGGAGAGTAGCGCCTAGTATTTGAGATACAAGTTCAATTCCCTCTACATAATAAACTCCTTCATTACTCTGTCGTGCCATTCTCTATCTGAAAAATAATCCACTTCTACTGCATGAAAGAGTTGCAAGTGTAAATAAAGTCTTGTAGACACTCCTATTAGAAGAGCAGGACACGTAAATCTCTACAATGTAGCTGGAGGAGCAAAAGCAAATCTAAAATGACTCTGCAAAGTGCTTAAGTTTAGACTTAACTGCAGCAGTTGCCCTTTGTGCACCTTTCATAACACGGTTTTCTGAATTCATTGAAGACTTCGGGGAAGAATTTGGTTTTAATTCAGAGAACAAGCCTGCTTAAACCTTGCTCCTGGATGGAGTAATCAGAGGGGGGTTCGGTTATTTTATTTCTCCCATAACATAAATTATGTGAGGCTATGTGTCGGTCTTAGAAGATCCTGCATCTGGAGATGGGACTTTTGCCAATTATGTCATAATTTTTCTTGCCTGAAGTGCCTTGCATTCGTTATATAGGAATCAAAATTCTAAGCAGTTCAGGTGGTGAGTAGATTTCCCTGTGACGATGAAGTATATTTTATGTTAGACTCTTAGGCCAGCTTCCTGCCACTTCATAACAAAAATATGATTAATGGTACGTAAAATCCATATTTTAGGATAGAAATAAATTGGGCCATTGCAGTATTTTTATTTATCTGGGGAAATTTTATTCTGTCATTGCTTGACAATGTAATTCTACAGAATAAAACAAAGCTTTGTACTTAGGGAATTTCACTTCTGTGTTTAAAAAATATTTTTACTGTAAAATGGTGTGGGAAAGGCCTGAATTTAAGAGATCAATAAATTAGATAAGTGCTTTCTTAAAAGGATATGCCAAGGCACTTTTTACAGATGGAATAGTAGTAGGCATAATCTTATTTTAAATAAAAATAAATAAATGAATGAATGGAGTTTATTTTTACACAGGAGTATGAAGAGCAGATTTTTGGTGACTAGGAGAAGAACGAGTTTTAGCAATTACAATGAATTCACAGAAATCTGCAGGAAGAGAAGGCATTAAAATATTGTATCAGCCAAATACATGTTCAGTGCATGTGTGTATGTATAATAAAATAACATTTAAGTCTTGCTGGAGAGATTTTTAGCCAGACATCTCAAAGAGCTTTCCTAACGTGGAAAATACCATTTCACAAGGGAGCAAGGGAAACACAGAGCAGCAAAGTCACTTTTCAGGGATCTGCTTGGTCAAAGAACAAAGAGTAGTGTCCTCTCTTAGAGTCTGGTTTTATACACTGGACTTATCACACACTTACACTGAAGACACAGTATTGTTCTGTAGAAAAACTGTGTGGATTTTTTTGGCTCAAAACCGCAGTAGATAGCAACATAGTGCCCCTTACCCTGGTTTCCCATGGATATTGGTTTTATTCTGGGATTTGAAACTTCCTCATTTTGCTGGAGGAAGGCTTCATGTTCATGGGGGAAAGGAAGTGACTAATGAATGGTGATGAATGGACAATGAATGAGTTTGCTTTAGCCAACCTCTGGACAGCCCTTCTGACAATATTTCTGAAAATGTCACAGGATCACAGCAGGGTTGGCATTGCTTGGGGTTGAAGTGTTAGAATCAAGACCTGAAAGTGGTGTTTTTGTGGACAGACCTCAATGCAGATGGACAATGCATGGAAACCTGATGGGGGGGGATTTAGAAAGGAAGCCTTTGGCTTTCTTCTGAATGGCAGCTTTGAAGGGATCACAGTTACCTACATGGTAAAGAACCTGCAGACACCTGAGGGTTACCTTTATACACCCAAAACGTCCTTCACTTTGAAATCTCTAGCCTTCATCCAAATCCTTTATGTGTGGTCAAGGAACAGGATGTTTCTCTTTTCTTGCTTCTCCCTTTCCCTTTTTGCCATCCCACTCTTACTTCCTTCCCTTTCTCACCAGAAGATGCACCTGTGCCATATCCTAACTAATCCAAAGGCATGTTTCTATGAAACAAAGGCAGCAGCCACACTGTGCATGGTCGATCAGCAGCAATGGAAATTTGCACCCAATACCAAACTCAGCTGCAAGACAGCAGCTTCCTCCTTCCAGCTGCAGCCCAGAAATTCGGACATCCAAGGCTGGTAGGTGCAGCATCCTGATGTGAGATGAAGAAGTTTGGATATGATTTACAGTTAAAATCACTCCTGGAGCTGGCTAGGCTACAAACAGGGAACACATCACACATCTCCACAGTTGCAAGGCAGTGGTCTAACTACTGCAATAGCTCTTCCTCAGTATTTTCTTCCAGATGTAATCAGAAGTCAAACTGCACATTCATATTAAGATCAGGTGAGACTTGCACATAATTTTAAACCCAGTTCTTTGCCTCTCTCTTGCCTCTCTCATCATTCACTTTTAAGCAGGTTGTCCTCTTTCACAAAGGACATTTTGAGGTACTTTTCTGAACTATGACAAAGATTTTCAAGGCAGCAGAGACAAAAGTTAAGCTGCAGATGCCACTGGAAGATTAAAGAAAGGAACTTAGCACTTCGTTCTTTCAAACTTTGGGTATAACGTATCTGTTGTGGTTTAGCTTTTTTAGATGTTAATATTGCAAAGAACTTCTTCCTATTTGTGCAAAAAAAAAAAAAATACAAGAGATCAAGAGTTATCTAACACGCATAATGTAAGCAAATCATTTATGAAGGCACAGTAAGCCTTGTGGTCAACTGTTTTGTACAAAATATTAGAAGGAAAATGTGGCCTTCGGTATCATTACACACTTATGCTCAGCACTAATAAAAAAAAGTAAATGACCCGATATCATATCCAAGACAAATTCAACCTTCTGGTAGGAAACGGTATGAAATTTTGTTGTCTGAGTTATGTTCTAATCAGAATTTTGGATGAATTTGGCAATGCCATGCAAATTCAAACCAAGCTGAACACCATGGTGCTTTGTTGCCAGAACAGATTTCTTACATAGGTCCAAACAGTCTGGTATCACACTTTTTATTATAGATGGGACACAATTAGAATGTAAGTGGATAGTTTTTTGAAGGTGTGTGTGGAGGTAATAACCTTGTAAAACCGAAGGACAACATACTAAGACTTACATTTAAAAATATGTGACTAGTTCTTACTGACTCCAGTTGGTCAATCACATTCCAGAGCAGAATGGATGTCTGCTGAGCTCCTGGTCCCTGGCAGTTCTGGGCTGCCAAACAAAACCAAGAAAAAGCACTTGGAACAGAGCAAAAACTTAGTTACTCAGTAACGTTTCTACTGGGATTTCCACCTGGCAGTTGAACACTGGAACTTGAGCTTACACAGAGGGTTCAAGTTCAGAAACTGCTCCAAAACCTCCAAGCAATTACTTATTGAGTTGGGCTGGAAAAAAAAAAAAAAAAAATATATATATATATATATATATATATATATATATATATATATATATATATATATATATATATACACACACACACGAAATTTGATGGCTTAGCTACACTTACAAAATTCCTTTTCAGATACCAAAACATTTATGTGAACAGTTGGTGTTAGAAGATTTATACCCCTTAAAATTAGAAAATCATCTTCTGTTATCTTCTGACAGTATCTAAGAACTTGGTTCTAGCCAATGGGTTCAAAAACAATTAAATATTTCATTTGTATTGTATCTAAACTCTTGTTCTGACTTGGCCTCAAATCTTAGCATAGACTGACGTACATCCCAACCTCATGCCTGTTGCTTGCCATATCCCCTACTACTCTCTTTACATTTTTCTGAGTAGGGGAGGAAGACAAGAAGTCAGGATAAGGGTTGTTTACATAGAAATAATAAAAAGTATTTTTGATAACCTAGGATGTGTATAGAACCCATCAACTTTAGTAAATTATATTCCTTATGTAACAGGCTTAATGAGAAAATGAGAAGGCAGAACTGCATTTTGTGTTTATTTATTTCCTTTTCCTTTTGGGCTGAATGATAAAGCCCTACGTCAGGCCAAAGCTATTAAACCCATCACAACATGTGAGCAAATGTGACTCAGTCAGAACACATTGCATGCAGGAAGGGAAAGATGCAAAGATAAGATATTAGGACTGAAATCAATACAGGATTCTCTTTTACATATCCCAACAGTCTCATTAACTTCAAAGTAGCTGATATGAATGTAATTAAAGAGCAGAACAAACAGCAAAAGGGGAAAAAAAACATAGGGCCCTGTTTCAAGATTCTCACTAAAATGGCATAGCACAGGGCTGTACAATAAATTACAGGATACACTATGCCAAACCTAGCAGAATTTTTTTTTTTTAAACAAATAATAGTGACATTTTAAACAATGTAAATTGTATAAACACGGGCATCTGCAGTTTAAACACAAATAAGCACTGCCACCAGGGAATAACTTTAAACCACAACAAACATAAATTCTCGGTGCCCTAATGTGCTAACCCAAGCTCCGGTGTTGTAGCTGACTAGTAGAAGCAAACCTGTGTGCCACTCACACAAGATATTCTCATACGAAAAAAAAAAGAAGCCGGCGCACCATGGTGGAGCTGAATACCAAAGCTTAGCTGGGGAACTTGCAAATCACCTTTGAACAGCACCGATCACAGTGGACACCCATCATGCTTGGAGCAGATGGGGGTCCACAGGACAAAATCTAACTTCAAGGGCCTTCCACTTGCCTGGGTGGGCAGCACCTCTTACCTGGGTGGGCAGCATCACCCAGCCCACCCAGCAGCCAGACAGGACACCTTGGTAATGGCCAAAAACCAGCTCAAGAAATGGGTGCAGAAGGCCTGGGGAAACAAGTCCTCTGGCATTTTCCACGAGCTCTAAATTCCTAAATCCTCCCCCTCCTGCTCACCCCACAAATATGAGTCGAGGGATCGATGGGATGACAGTGCAGAACATCCTCAGTGGAGCATCAGCCCCTATTTCAGATATACATTGCTGAATGCTCCTACCAAGTGCTAAATTAAAATTTACAGTAGTGCTAATTGAAGTCATATTTCTGTGTGTGCTGCATGCTGTTAGGCAAGAGGAGATTTCTTTTCCTGGAGATTAAAACATCACTAACGTCTTTTTGTGTTTATACCAGTTTAATGCAAAAGCAAAACATAATTATAGGAGGCCGTTAATGGATTAGATGGCCAGTGTTGCTCTCTAGCTGTGTTCCAGTTTTTCCTCTCTTGGCTTTGTGCTGTCTGTTGTCATCTCCTAATTATCTGTTCCCTGTTCAGTTGGCAGCTCTAATAGTTTGGGGGTATTATTCAAACCCAAATTAATTTGTGTTTTTCAGGAATTGCTGAAAGAGTAGGAGTTTTATTTGGAGCTAGATATGGCAATAAAATTTTTATCAGATGCGAAAGCGAAATATATTTTTTTTTCTGGCTGACTTTCACTGCCAGAAACTATTCACACTGATCAGCAAGAGCAGAGAAGGCACTGATATCACAAAATAAAACAGGAACTTCTGGAAGCATTTGGCAGCTCATTGGTTTCCACGTAGCCTAACATCACTACGTACCATTTACAGTAGTTTCTGAGGGTAGAAAGCCATAACACTTCTGTAAAATGTCAGTGTATTCATTCATGCAGCTAGTGAATTAGCAGTTCAGAATAGCACATAGCACTTACATAGTGACAAATACTGGTAGGGATTGCAAACCTGTAAGTCCCTTACAAACTGCTTGAGCATTAAATGCCATGCAGCCATTCTTCCTAATTTGGGCAGCACGTTGTCACCATCCACAAAAATATACAGTGAAAAATAGTCACAGAGATCTATCGCAAGCATTCTAATGAAAAAATAATCGATGAATGCATTTCATAGATACTGAGAAAACACGGTGTTTCCTGAATCTAATGTTCCAGATGCATTCAGCTCCCAGTGTTTCTTTATAGAAAAGCAGGTTGCACAAAAGAATTTCTTGCAACAGTCTCATACAACCTTTTAAAGATGAAAACATCCCCTTTATTAGATCTTGGAAATGAATTTTGGGGGAAAAAGAGAATGAGAAAGGGGAAAAAAAGAGGGAGATGGAGGCAAAATAAACCAAAAACAAAGTTCATTTGAAACTGATCAAACCCCATTTTCTCCCTCTGCATCAGAAATCTCTTTTATTTCGGTGATGAATTCATTTTCAAAGACATGCCGATCCTTTTGAGGGGAATTCCGGATCTTACAGCTGTGCAATCTGCCCTGCAGTGTACGCCTTGCTCGCCCACCTGCTTTCTGCAAAACACCACGAACTTCCCAGAGCTGAGGCTGTGCCAGTATCACTGTACTTTATACTTGTCACTGATCTCCAGCAAAGACAATGCCCAGCCCGTTATATTCCCAAGTAAAAGTGGTAAAGTTCAAAACTGGGTATGAATGAGTTAGAGGAACTATTGTTACCTTGCAGAGGGTTATATTGTATTATGTATGGTGTCCTGTTAATAATGCATGGTTTTACACAGCACTTAAAAAGCGGTTTCATTAAACAGTTTCATTTTAAGAATAATTTGTTAAGAATGCAGCTTCTAAAAAAGGCTAAATTCTTGTTCCATATTCAAAGTGTAACCCACATGCTGAGAATAAAGGAACAGTCCTATTTTAAAGACATATTACAATTCATGCTTTGAAACATCTTTTAAGTCTTGCCTTAAGTACTTCCCATTTGATAGTTACTTCATTTTTGCCTGCTTTTGTTTTCTTCTTCATTCGTGTTGATTTAACAATATATATTAAAATTTTAATTTCTTCTCTTGCTGCGCATTCAGGTGCCCACAATGAGCTGAACTCCACCATTTAAAAGCATGTTTACTGGGGCAAAACTACGTCCCTTTGTTCTCATGAGGGCAAACGTAGTTTTATTATCGTGGAAGATTAAAAGACCTGACCCTTGGCACTGAGAAATATTGTGGCAACTCCTACAACTCCTGACTTGAATACTCTAAAGTACGGTCCCTTGGTAGCTGGCAGAGCACTAAAATGTATACTGTATCTGGCAGAGGTGTTTATGTTCAGCTTTCATCTTACGCGTGCATTAGCTGCAGAATTGACTATATTGTCAGGAGAACAATGCATCAAGTCCAGGCCTGGCAGATCCTATCTGATGGGCAGGTAAAGCAATAGGAAAGCAGGCACTCATTTTAAGAAAAACACCAAACTGCAGTCAGATGCACACTATACCTCCCTTGCTGGTGGAATTAAACCAATTCCCTCCTCCTTGATGAGGGCTAATGCACAGCCAGCTCCAGGAGCACACGCATTGCCAATGGGGAGCAAATCATGCTCAGCAGCGTGCCAAAATGGGGGTGGAACAAGAATTCCTACAAGGAAAGCCATCACCCATACACAAAGACAAAAGACAGCAAGTGGAAAAAGATAACCATTTTTACCCCAGCCCGAGTAAGGCTGAGCAGGCTCTTTTTTTTCTTGTAACAGAAACCACAGGCTTTCCCAGCTTCAGCCAGCCACTGCGATGAGAGCAAACAGCACTGCCAACCTGCCTGATTTCGTTACGAATGTTGTGCTGCCTGATGTCTTCTTTCAGCCCCTGCTCTTCAGAGTCCCTTCATTACGAGACCCTCTCTTCTCCGCTCCAGAAGAGCTGCGACACCTTTCTAGCCCTCGTGGCCGCAGAAGCGACCTCAAGAACAGCTCCCAGGGGGACAATAAGCTTCCCGCTGTGGGTGCTCACCCCACAGCCCTCTAGACCAGAGACTAGAGCAGGCTTGGATGACAGCAGACTGCCCACAGCAAGAGTTCGCCAGGCAGGGAACGCTGATAACCGCCAGCTGCACCAGCAGGGGATGCCAGCATCTAATACCAGCCATCATCGCCAGCGAGCTCCGGGTGATCTGTGCCAGGGGCTACAGGGTCTAAATTCAGCCCAACATTTCCACTGCAAAAGTACAGAAAAACCTAGCCGACTTTTCTCTATTAAAACTGCTTTTACGGAGAATAACTTTTAAATTACTTTAAAATAAATTAACAGAATCAAATGTTTTTACCTTTCTTTCCCCATGTGGGCAAAAGAGCAACCAGAGAATAAAGTAAGAAAAAAAAAAAGACAGCTTCACCTACAGATACAGAATGAGTTTTCAAAGCCAGCATACTAGGAAAAGCATTTGTTTGCTTACAAACTCTCAAAGTGCAATAGATTAAAGCACAGAAAGTATGTGCTAATGTTCACAGCTCCTTTCCAATGCGTTTATATAGTCACCTAGAAGACTGTGCAATTTTTGTTCATTTCTGTAGACTGCTGAAGAAGTAGTTCATGACTGAGCACTAGGAAAAGCTGTGGTTGAAAACGCACATTTCAGCTCAATTTACAGATGGTAACTTTTAAAGACAGAGATTTTTGAAAAGTTTATTCGTAAAATGAAATTTTTACCTTGTACCAGATGATTCTAAATTCTCTATTTCTTTAGTTTAGCATCTCTATCATGCAAACCACTCTAACTGCCCTTCAGAAAGATCCCATTTCTTCAAAATTTTGCTTCTCACCTGCTAGATTACCCCTTCTTGACCTCCCACAACAAAATTATGAATGTGCCCTTATGAAACCCACCCCATGAATACAGCTGCTTTGGAACACAAAGAAGCACTTCCTGAACAACGTAGGATAGGATTTTCAATTGCACTTTCATATAGCCCACTTCTTTTGTTTTCAGTCAGTGCTAAGACACTGCTGATTTTACTGGGAACTATGAAAAAAACACAGCTTGCCATGAAAATACAGTCTTCTGTTTTCTCTTGTTAATTGCAATACATTTAAACCAGAATTTTCAGAAAGATCATGATCACAGTATTACTTGTCCTGCCATTTTTGTTTTTGTTTTTTTTTGTTTTTTCCCCAAAGAACCAACATTTCTGCACTTGGAGTAATTCAGAAATATTTTTTAAAGAAAATTTCTACACCAAGATTTCTCTGCACTCAGCATGTATTGGTCATGTTTTACTGCACAGTTTCTGTCCTGTTCTGGGCCTGCATTCTTGCAACTATGGAAATTGTCTGAAATTCTAGGTTTTTCAAAAGAGACTTTTATTCTAGACTCCAAAATAAGACATGCTTAGCATGTGGTAATATAATAAAATTGGGAAACATCCAGAAAATTCTGGTAAGATTGCCTTTTAGAGGAATTTCACTCCATTTACTTTTTTTAAAACTTGAAATCCTAAATTAAATTCCTTGCTACTACAAATAATGGAAAAAGTAGATCTATAATGGCAGACTAATCACCACCTTGCAGTGCCACTTTGAGAGTTTTGGGTGGTAGGGAAGGGTTGATTCACCTTTTCTCTTTTCTAAATGTCAGAATCTCATAATGGCCTACAAACAAAAGACATCATCAATAACCATCCCAGTCCTTGCCGCAGAGAATTCCCACTTATATTTGCTATGACATTCCCTGTTTGCACTTTAAGTTTCCTTGTTCATAACTGCAACAATGGTTAACATCTTAAAAGGACTTAAAGTTAAATGGATGGTGTTACACAAGGAAATTGTTTTCTACTGTCTATGTAGAAAATTTCAACCAAGTTCTGTACTTGGTTGTACTTACGGTTTCCCAGAACAGTCTCCTATTCTGTCATCATAGTCTTAATATTTGTCCCCTCGTGCTTCTTCCTGTCCTGATTGTATGTACATTCAAATCATTAACTTTCCCCTACCTTATCAATTCAGGCAGAAAGCTCTCTGCTGCTGGCCTCTTCATAATCTTCAGTTCTTCCAGTCTTGTGTCACTTGCAAAGGTAATCAGTGAGGATCTTCTGTATTCTTTCAGGTTATCACTAAGCTGTCACCTAGTACACAGCAGAAGAGAAACGGACAGAGTAACTACCCTAGTCACCATAGGCCTCAAAATTCAAAGTTGCAAAAAGGCAGAAAACTGCAAAAAAAAACTACTAAGCAGCAGCTTCCAATCACCCTTTGTAAACAGCACACAGATATAATGCTGTATCCTTAGTGTGTGATCTAAAAACTTCTTCTAGGAGAAGCAGCCTCAGAAAAAAAATGTGTAGACTGCTCTCCATCATGTTTGTGATAGATTTTCTTAGTCTGTTCAGCCTGAGGTAAGGAGTGGCCACAAGGCCTCACAAGACAAAGTTTACATGTCTCCAAAAGGACAAGGATTGTGATGGTGCCAAGGCAGTAACCACATTGGAAATGCACACAATAAATATTAAAAACTTGAAGCATATCACGTAAATACAAGTACACACACTTGCTGAATATTTGTTATTGCATATTGGTAGAAAAATAGAATTTGTATAAGAAATGTGAAAATAAAGGCCAATAAGAGACTCACAAAGAACTGAAGTTCTACTTTAGTTGCCTCTGTTAGTAACTCATACTTTTCTTTCCTGGTCGTCTTTGCACAGGAAGACATTTTACATGCACACTACATTAATTAGACATGTAAAAGACATCTCCAGCCTGCCAACTCAACTGCTTTGGGCAGTATTCCACCAGATTTCCAGACAATTAGCAGCTGGAACATCTGGAAATCCCAGACAAACGGCCACCAACCATGCAAAAATCGACTCCATATCACAGAAGTGTCTGATGCATCCCAGGAGTTCAGAGGCATAGACATCACAGGAGGCACTTGAGCCTCCTGGAGCACATGGTGAATCTGGCGTGTCCAGGACACACTGGAATAGCTGAACAGGCATTGGGCACGTACATATGCACAGGTTACTCACATGCACTCAGAGAGATGCCAGATTTATCATTCTGGGGCTTGAGGAGGCTGGAAGTGATGATACAGTGACCATTTCATTGCTGAGTTGCACGACATTGTTCAGGCTGTATGTTATCTTCCTAATCTCTAGGACTCCAGCAGCACATCCCCCAGTTGGAGGAGGAGAGCTGAACTTCTGCTGTGTGTTGCTATTAATTTGGTGGTGTCAAAGATCAAGTCTGAGGAACTCAAAACAAAAACCTCAATCTGTTTCTTCTCTTTCTCCCACTGGCCTAGAGATCCATCCTCTAAGACGTCAGGAAGGAAGTAAATACAGTTTATATCCAACTGTTGTAGTCATTGAGATGGTAAGTCTGACTGATGATGTAAAATCCTGGTATTTTCAGCATTCTGGCTAAGATTTTTAAGCCCCAATGCCCAGAATTAGGCCCATAAAGCTCCTGTGCACAGTGTCTTGTTGTCAAAGTGCTCAACATCCAAAAGTTGTTACAAGATGGTGTCTTTCCTGGTCTGAACAGACTTCTTGAAAAACTTCTGGAGCCTCTACACTGCAGAGCTTACAGCACTGGTTAATGGCTCTCACGCTATAGCATTGCCTGAATCCTGTGCCTTTGTTTTCAGCCTGTTCCTGATACTGTATTATGGCACAAGAACAATGCACAAGCCCTCAGCAACTTGCTGTCTCAAAAGGAATAGCATTCCTACAACCGATTAATCTGCCAAAAAAACTGAAAGGGTCACATCTCTGACTAAAAAGGCCTTTCACTTCAAGGCTTATTCCACAATTCAGTTCAGCTGACAAATGCACAGATGAGGATTTCTCAACTATGCAGTTTTCAGTAAGGGATGACCCACCCATATTGTTAGGAGGACTGGAAAAAGAGAAGCAATCCCCTGGAAACTTCAAATTCAGAGGGCATCAGGATGCAGCACTGCAAATGAGCTCCCTCCTGGCTAGGGGAAGATAATCAATATCACATGGGATCAGTTGTCCACATGCCTAGAGTCAGCACATAGGGAGTGGAACATGGCACAAAATGCTGGGAACGTATGAAAAGTTACTCCTCCTCTCCTCTTAAAGGTCCTCAGCACCGCTTCCTTGCTTCACATCTGAAATGGCAGCTAGCAAAGTGGGGAGAGAGTCTATGGCATGAAAGTTGTGGCACATTTACACCACAGGATGCAAAGTTCAGTGGTGACAGAGAGGATCTGAAGGCTGCATGACATGCTATAAAGAGAAAAACCTACAGGAATGTGCTGAGTTCTGTCCATATCCAAAATCAAACATTTACCACCCTGTTTATCCAATTACCATCCCATTTAGCTGAGCAGTACTTAAATGAAATTCTTCAAGGTTAGGGCCCCAGGAAGAGTCACTTCCCTGGGCAGTTCTTTGATTACCTTTACCTCCATCCATCCAAATATGCTGGATGCCCCCAAACCATTTGAGATCAGCAAACATGGGCTGAATTTTATATCTAGTTCATTCACTATTTAAGCAGGGGGAAAAAATAACATAACAACTTTGCTTGTTCAGCTGACTTAATATTGAGGATAGGCAGTGATCTTCTTTTTCCATGAATATGCTAAAATTAATCCAATTTGCATGGGAACATATAAGCAGTAAATATTTATTCATGATTGGGAGGGAACCGATCCAAGTATGTAAACTAAAGGTAGACATTAAAAAAAAAAAAAAAAAACAGCATAAACATCGATCACCTTAACTTTCCTACAATTAGCTGCCAGGTATAATTAATCTGTGCTTCCAGCCATATTAAATCACTAACAAGCATAACATGTTTGAAATAAAGAAATAATTCAAAAAAAAAAGCAATTAGGGAGATCCAGTTATTTCAGTCTGGGCAAAGTGACCCTCACTCTAATAGCTTAGTAGTTAATGAATCTGACTTTAAAAGAATTCCTTTTTCTCCCCATGAACACTATCTTTATTTTTTCCTAAACTTCATACTGAAGTTGCAAAGTTTAATTAAATATGCTCCAGTCTGGAGGAGTAGAAAGTAAGAGATGTGTCAGCAATAGAAATGGCAGACTTCATGTAAGCAGTCTGCCAGCTAAGGGAGTCATATGCTGGGTTATTGTTAAACTAAAGCAGAAGGAGATAAAAAACACACTGGCGTGTATTTTTACGTACTTTTAGTCGAGCATTGTGAGAGGACGCGTTCCTTAGCTGAAATCATTCCTACCCTGACTAAGGACAAGATTTCAAGGGAGAGGTAAAATTGCCATTCTGCATTTCCAGAATGCATTTTTTTACCAGAAAAAAAATCTCTAGTTTAGTGTAGAGGAACTTTACTTCTCAGAGAGACCTCTGTGGTTTGAAAAACACTCCTGGCTTTGGGCTTAAGGTTGTGTTTGACAAAAACCAGCTCAGAAGCATCAGTCAAAGTCAGCATCTCACTGTCTTGATGCTTTTCTGCTCAAGGCTCTTAAGAAGAGGACTGCCATGACCAGGGAGCAAAGAAACATTGCTGTGAAAGCCTGGGTTACTTCTACAGCAACTCTGTGTGTAGATGAACCATACAGGCTGACCAAGGCCACGGGCACATGCATCATTAGTTAGCCCTCTAATTTGCTAGTGCTCTTCTGCTGGAGATGTATTGCCTCTCTCCATCAGAGCCGTAAGAGCGGATCCATCTCTGTCTAAAGCAAAGCAGTTGGTTTGAGCTAAGCTCAGAAACTTTTCACCAAAGTAGATGAGAAGAATCCATGTGATCTGCTCCCCCAATCTGTTCTGCTATGAAGGAGTGCAAAGAGCTGTGGAGCAGTTGCATCTGCGATCGTTATTTCTACTCTGCCTGTAACCCAAATCTGGTCAACACGGTGCTTCAGAAAGATTATAAAGTTAGCTTGAGATTCTTTATCTCGAAGGTTCAGGGTATAGGTTGGGAAATCACTGTACTGTTGGGGGAACGGTGTACAATTGCAGACCAACAATTTTCCTTAGATCTTTCTTGAGTTTAACCTGAGCTCAAAGAACTTCATGCTCTTGAAGGATAGGGCCTCATTTCTGCTGATGGCCACATCAGGTTTAGGCAGCCCACAGACATACCAGTCTTGGTGCAGGAGTGGGAACTAGGATAAAAATGAGAACTTCAGAAGAAAAGAGACAAAGAAAATAATCAAATAATCTCACTAGCACTTACATTCATCTGGTGCCCTGTTACCAAAATATTTAAGCACCCAGTAATTTATGTATTTATCGTTCTGTGAAGGAAGTACGCACTGTTATTCATTCTGCCTGTGAAAAAGTGGAAAAGGGACAGCATCTCGGCATGGCTGCACTCCTGAATCAGAAACTACGATATTGCTAATTTGGTTTCGAGAAAGAAAGAAAAAAAAAAAAAAAAAAAAAAAAAAAAAAGAGAAAGAACTCCTTGGACAGGGGCAGTTACAGATCACAGCAACCCTTTTCTTCTTATTTCCATCTTTTTTTTTTTTTTTTTTAGCAGAGGAAAACTTGGCACATTGTAAACAAGCAAGGTTGATGCAACAAAGACAGGATACTTCCTGCAATTTCAGCTTCAGAGCCAGCCATGCAGAGATGGCCATATAAATACATGTGGAAGGAGGCAAAAACAGAACTGTTCCCTGCTATCCCCCAGTCCTGCAGTGAGCTGTTGAACTCCAGCTCTCAGCCCCTCCTCAGTGTTGGTGCAACCTAAGTTGGAGAAGCAAGCCCAAAAAGAATTTATTTGAGCCTGTGGGAGCAATGGCATAAGCAGCCAAGGCACAGGATATTCAGAAGACTTTCTCCAGCTGTGACAGGACTTTCTCTACTAGCTGCTGACCAAGGACTTACTCTAATCCTCACATGAGCTGTATTCTTCCCATAATTCTACATCAGCCCCATTTCTGTCTGCTTCATCACCATGCTGTTGCTCCTTCTCTTAATAGATCTTTCCATGTGCACCACCTCTTCCTAGCAAAATCCAGCTAATAAATGCTTTATTAATTTACATGAATTCAACAGAGATGCAAGCAAAATTATCTGTCAAAACATAATTTACATATTAAAGAACAGGCAGCCATTTGCTCCATTGAAGTGCACTAGGTTATGTTCTATCCAATTGCCCACTCTGGGTCTAGCTTTCTTCTGCTTGGGTTGCAACTACTGTGGACTGCCTAGTTTTCTAAATATCAATTCAACACTCGGGAGCAGTCAGAAAAATAAATAAATTAGGAACTTACACAGTTCGTAGCAAAGAACACCATTATGTCACTGGATAAATCCATGGTTTGCTCATGCTTCTTATACCTTGTGCATCACTACCATTTCATTGCAAAAATGATAGGTTCGATGCTCAGACAAGGGTAACAAGGATGAGCCCAAGTGGGGAATTATGGTGGCTTCTTCCTGAGTTTTATTTTCCTTGGACATAAAGCATGGACATGTGTGTACTAACACTAAGACCAGCATCACAAGTATAGCATGTCTTGCACCTTAGCCACAGTGGAGATTTCTCCAGTTGTCCCCAAAGTCACAGAGACTGATACGATGCACTCAGTGTGAGGGCACAATCAGCATGCAGGAGAAAGCCAGAAGGCCCTGACACCCTGCCTGACCTGTGATTTCATTTGTGAGGTGCGTGGTGAGAAGTTATTACTTAACTGCAAGATTCAGCCTTCCTTCTCTTCTAAAGGGTTGAAGAAAGTAGACTATGTTGAAAGACAAGTTCAACAAATGCATGACAGGGTTCTTGGGCGTTTGCTTGGCTGTGCAGTTGCCCTCAATGGGCACTTTGCTGGCTCTCACACTCTCACAGAAACGGGCATGTTGCCAGTCAGGCTGAGCTGCAGAAAGAGGGCACAAAGGAGAACAATACAAGACCCTTTACAAGGTAATGGCTATTTTTCCTGTTCTCCTGCTTGAATTGCAGTTAAAGAATAAATTTCCTATTTATACTTATCCTAGAATAAATATCCTATATTATTCTTGTTTTGCATACTGTTCTCTTAAACCTTCGGTGTATTTTATATATATAAATGTAAATATGTTTATGTTCTACATGTAAATATAAATATGTGCACATGCACACACAGAGACACAAATCTACTGGAAAATCTTCTGTCAAGATCCCCACTAGTGAAAAAGCATTAGAGCCACCATCTTATGCAATAGTTTCCACTTAAGGGACAGCTGAGCAGGCAGCGACTTGTCAGCTTAGAAAAGAGACAGTCTGGGCAGGCGACACATGGCAGAGGGCAGTAAATTAAAGGGTGTCTTCAAAAAGGTAGATAAAAATTGACTGTTTGCCGGTTTCTTCCCGTATTAGAGCTGGGGGGCACCAAATGAAATTTGCAAGAGTGAGGCTCAAGAAAAATAAAAGAGAAATAAATGTTGTGTGCGCTACAGAACTCTTGAGAAAGGATAGTGTGAGTGGCAAAAGTTTACATGGGCTGACAAAGAATCTGTACAAGACCTTGAAGAGAGAGGCATTTAGGGTTACAAAACAGAAAAGGGGGAAAAAAATCACATTTGTGAAATCTCCCGAGCCAAAAATGTTGGGAACTGGGAGGATATTTGGAGGAATTATGTTCCTTTCCTTGTTTCTTTGTCTTTAGTCTTCCCTGTGCATCTGCTAATAGACACATGGATAGTGGACTCAATGAACCCCTAGACTGAGACAGGACAGATGTTCTAAAATTCAGGAACTGCGTGCCTATCACAAGAGAATCTCTCTGGGGTTTGTATTTATGTAGAGCCCTAACAATTAGAAACACATCAGTCAATAGATGGGCATAGATTTTAACTCAGACTTCTCAAACCTAGAACTAATGTTTTAACCAGACCAGAGCTTTCCTCTCTGATACAAAGCATCCCGGTGCATCAAGTCTTTTTCTGGAGGACAAAGTATCCTGAGATGTGGCTCACAGATCCAACAGTTCACAGATTTACAGTACATTAACTATGGTCATGGGAAAATGTTGGGTTTTTCTTCTATAAAGAGGGTCTTGTGTAATATGTAAATGCCATAAGGGATTAGCACAAGATATTACTTTTGCAGCGTGTGAAAGTACGTTGTGCCAATTCTCAGAATGTCCAGCACCAGCCAAGCCTCATGACAGACCCAGAGGCACAACTCTCAATCCAACTGCCCATTAGAGATGGCCAGACCAGCTGAGAAGCCAGAAACATATGCTAAACCAGCATTTTGCAATAGATATCTTCATAGACCAATATATCTGAGCTAGCTCTGACAGAAAACAGCTCAGGCAGAAAATCCCCTTTTTTTCGTAACATATTTCACAAAGACTCTGTCCTTATAGAAAAGTGCTACAAAATTCAAATGAGACGAAAGTTCATATGCTTCTGTAAAAAGTTACTTTCATCACCTATAAAGCAAAGATTTTTGTATGTGTTTTTATTATGTTGGTGCAGAGGTCTATAAAAAGACAATAATGTTTTGATTCAATGGTAAAAATAAGTAAACAAACAGAATAGTAGATATTTTCCAGATCCTGTTCCAGAGGACTCTATATGAAGACAGTATTATTTTTCAGATGGTGAAAAAATGTGATTAAAGAGGAATTAAGCTCCCTCTGTATAGCTTATAAAAGTATGTGCAATACTATCACAGAGTACGTGAAATCAGGTAGGTTCTCTGAGACTGGGTGTAATAAGGGGTTGACAAAAAATGTTACCATGTTTTTCAATATACAGGAGCTAAAGTTTTCTAAAAATATTAGCTTATCTGATGCTCTAATGCATCCAGTATCCTTCATGCAAATAACTTTCTCTTGATATCTTTTGATGAGTTAATTCTTACTGTTAGTTGTGAGAAGAACCATCTAATAAACAGTCATGTAAAGATGATGAAGCCTCTACGAAAGTATTTTTGAGCCTGGTATCTATTCTGTACTCTATATAGCAAAGTATAAAGGGACTAGAAGATGAAGCCAGGTCAGGAATGAGATTTTTATTACTTATGCACAAACATGCCAGTGTAAACTAAGTGTATTTGTTAAGTCTGGGGTGGTTTTTTTTTTGGTCAAAGTACAGAATAGAGGGTTACCCTTTTTGTACACTTGAACAAAGGCTTTTAAGGACTGGCTTAAACGAGTAACAAGCTGCCTATTAATCCCCCAAATGATGATACAGCAGTTCTCCATATTTAATCACCTGCTCTCTGTTCATATTTATTTTTGGGGGTGGTTGGGGCTATAAAATGGTGTATTGAAGGTCAGACATCTCCCAAGTGAAAAATGCTAACAAGAACCATGAACCCTTTTCCACATTTGAAGTTACTGAAAAATAAAACAAAAAAAAGGGGTCAGGGGGAAGTCCAGGAGACCACAAACTACAGAAGAGAAACTTGCAGGATCAGACACAGTTTAAATAACCTTGTTGAAAACGTACAGTAAAGCTTAAATATGAAGCAAAACATAGCGTTGCATAAGAACTCGAACAGGAAGGGGACTGAAAAACAACTACAAGCAAAAAGGGAAATGAATGAGTCTATCTGATCTTTCCAGCTGACATAAATGTGAACACTAAAAAAAAAAAATAAAACAGTGACAACTAATTTGTGATGTAAAATTATTCCTGTTTTAATTAAATTAAAATAAATGAATATAATTAATTATCTAGGTTGGGAGACGCATCTACCCAGACAGAATTCCTCTCTTGGACCCACTGAGGGGAAGGAGGTGGATCAGGCTGACCTAAATTTGGTTCACTGAAACTAAGGGTAAGATTTTCAATGCTGTCCAAGAGATTTCAACTATATCCCATGTTCCGACTCCCTGGCTATGATCCCTGGAGCCTCGAATGACTTTTCTTCCACCTATACTATTTTTCCTGCTGTGGTGCAGCATGTGAAGCCCATATGCAATGATTTTATTTGGGTTGTCTACTTGTTAACAACATTATATCAAGTAAGGTGCGGGTCAGAAGTTACCCTCATGCTACTGCCCACCATATTTTTTTGATTCTGTGCTCAGTGTCCTTTTGAAGGTTCATGAAATGGAAGCAAGACAGCTTCTGTTTCTGCTGGGTTTAGTCCCTACTCTGTATTAAAAATTGTAATACAGAGCTGCTGTTCGGGTTATGGAAGAACAGCGTTTCTGATATATTGAACAAAGACAGTAGACTTTCCAAGATTTTTTTTTATGTAATCTCCTGGCCTGCCAAGTGGCCCAGCACATGGTGTATGCAGATGCACTAGAAGACAGACAACTTTCATACCATAAATTCCTTTGCTGCTCTTCTGCTGTGAATGACAACAATATTTTCCACTCATTTCAATGGCAACAATTCCAGTCTTATCACAGATTGCCAGGTTAGTAACTCATGCTTAACAGGAGTTTGAAATTGAGAATAACTTTTTCTGACCCCCTTTTCCTTTTTGTTTCTTTACTCAACAACCCCATTCTCCTCCCTTTTTTTTTTTTTTTAAAAAAAAAAAAAAAAAGGCAATTTGCTTTCTGCCATTTGGTTTCTCAGCAGGGCTGTTATCAGCACTAGTCACTAAGGGAGGACAGCTGGCAAGGGGGAGAAAAAGTCAGATCCTTAAGAACATAACCATGGATTTAAACATGTGAGCCTGCGCCGTAAATTATTTTGTTATGCAATTTGTATCAAACTCACTCCGTAAGTCAGGGGTATACCCTGCAGCATGTAAAGTTCATGGAAACCGACAAATAAGAGCCAGAAGCACACGCTTCTACAGATAAAGCAAACGATGAGCCCATTTGTTGCAGAGCAGCGTTTGTAATTCTGAGAACTCTCCCCTCATTCTGAAGCAGATAAAGTGGTTTGCAGAAAAAAGACGAGACTCACAGCTGGAGGAAACACAGGTGTCAAAGTCTGTTGTTACTGCTTTTGTTGTGGCTCAAAACAGGCAGGCATTTTGATATGCAAGAACGACCAAAAAAAAAAAAAAATGCTTAGTCTAAGGCAGCCCGGGCTTAAATGGGTTCAGCAGCCAGGTGGGTCATATTTTCCTCTTGCTTATTCTTTGTGTGAGTAAGTCTTTCCTGCTGAAAGCAACTCAGATACTGTATGCAAGATGAAGATCTGGACCACTGGTTTCAACCTGACTTCAGCAGCAGTTTCGGATCTGGCTTCAGTAGGAACTGCCCTTAGACTCGAGCTGAATTTGATTCACCTCAAGGAAACTTTTTAAGCCCCCTTTGCTGGTTTTGCTGCCTGGGCATTATCTCGCTGGCTTGGCTCTAACATAGTCAGCAGCACAGTTTCAAACTGAAGGCACCAGTGTAAAGGGGAGCAGGAGCTTCCTGAAACCACTGCCTAAGAAGTCAGCTTGCCTGACATACAAACCAGTTGACACCATTACTGATACCCCCCCCTTTGGTTCAAACCTGTACTAACTAGCAGACCTTGACTGCTGCCTCTGTTCTTTCCTATTACAAGGCTCAGAGGAGAAAGTTGCAGAGAATCACACTCAGCACTGGCATCCCAATGGTTTAATTGAAGACGAACACTTTATTCAACTCTTGTCCTTTTCCCTGGGGTGGCCAGCATTGCTTCAAATGCCTACTGACTTAAATGGTGACAGCTGCAGGACACAGACTCATGTATCACAAGCTGCGTGCAATAGGAGATAGCTGAAGGGCAGAACTTCAAAGACGCTGGTTGTAACCACCCGGACAGCGCAGGGCTGCTGCCGCTGCCAGTTGGTAGCTCCAAGCTCAGATGTGGGGCCGTGGCCTCACAAGCAATTGGACATTTGCCACGTCTTGGAGGTGCCGTATATCTATCCCAGAGAGAGGCCGGAAAACAGAGGTGGGTACAGTGCTGACTGCTTTAACTCTTCCATCAGCCTTGTTTGGTTCCCCCAAAACCTGATGTACACCGACGTGGGGATTCTTCTCTTTTGAGGAAGGAACTGCAGAAGAAGTGACCTGATTTTTGCTTGCTTCCTCCAACACATCAGCTTCAAAAGATATGTTGAAACTTTTGAGGAATAAGAACAACCACAGTTTAAATATTATTTCTTGGCACCTGAAGGGTAACTTGCAATTCTTCTGACTTCACAGGAAAATTATCCACATCCTGATCAACATCAAAAACCTCAGGCACTATTGGCTGAGAAAGGCATATTGACCTCTAACACGAATTTGGATGTATAATTTATTTTCATACACATGGAGATCTAGACTCTACAGGGCAACACAGATTACCTGGTGTATGGTAATAGTGCTGAAAGGGTACATTACTTACCATGCTTAGAAAATGCCTTCACGAGGCTTGCCAAATCGCTTTCCACATTTCTGTCGTTACATATGAGATGCAGACCTCCTCACCCACGTACATTTTATGTTTCTACAGGTTGGCATCAGGCCTCTCTCTTGCTCTGTGACCTCTCCTACTAGTTTCCCTTGGCAAAAAGGGCTTCAGGGAAAGACGTAAGGCTGCTCTGCAGCTAGAAATAGTCTATTAAGTTGGGCCCTCCCTCAAAGCAGCTGGGTTGGAAGGTGCACTTTCCCTGGCTGCAGCCTCACCTCATTTACTTCCATCCCAAAACCAAACCCACAGAGAAAAAAGTTGAGCAGCTTCTCTTCTCACTGCTGGAGAAGGAAGAAACTACAGTAGGATTAAAAACAAACATCACAAACACAGTATTTAACTGCAGAGCCACAACAAGAGCCCTAGGTTCTTGTTTCCTTCCCAAGTTCTGCTTCTGGGATCATGTCATTAACAATCTGCCAATGTTCCAAATTAAGAGCAAATGAAAGGTATAGCAACCACAACTGGTGGCCTAGTGTTGTTGGACGTTTTGCATAATTTACTAGCCCCCCCATCCTCTTTTCTTTTTCCCTGCTGAAAACAGTGGGTTAATTCATTCAGTCACATAGGGCCTGCAGAGTTGTGGTCCAGATGAAATTGGCTCTCAGGAGTCTTCCATAGGTTCTTCACCCTGTAAACTATTTTGGACCAATTTCTTCAGGAATCCACATGGTTTTGTATGAGATACTGTCCAACAATGGACCTCTATGGATGCCATGTTTTTCTGTGATCTAAACAGGGGCGTTCTGGAGACAGGTTGTAATTTCTGGCACAGTACACTTGAACCACTTCTTGTTCCCACAACATACTGGGCAATTCTGTTTAATTCTGATGCTTAAGCTCGGTAGAATGCTTGTCAACAGGTATAGTTGTCACAACTCAATAATGGATAGCTTATAGCAGATTTGCCAATAGAAAATGAACCCCTTTTACTATTTCTGCCCAATTAGGAAGATTCTTCTTTATTCAGGTAGTAAGGAGCTATGACTACAAGCACAGGCAGCAAGAGACCTCATTCCAAAATCAACACAAGCAGTTAGGGTGAATGACACATTACTAGTGGAGCTTAAAAAACACAGATATGCTGACCGGTACAAGGCACATTGGACTAAGTGTTGATCTCTTGCAGGGTGAAATTTTGCCTCCAGTTAGATCCATACAGCACTATTATTTTAGACACAAACTTGGCCCTCTAGCCTCATGTTAACTGTTCAGGAGTCTGTCGTGTAAAAAAAAAAAAAAAAAAAAAAAATCGTGAAGTGTTCAGAGTGCCACATACCTAGAGCCACAGAAGGGTGTCTCCACAGCAGTACAAGGGACAGAGAAATCCAGGCAAAGATTTCTCGTGGCAAGGCATGATAGTGGGAGAAAACATCCCTGCACTTCTTTTGTCTTTCCAGAGCAAGGAACATTCCACCTGTCGGCTGTCTGCCAAATTCCAGGAGGCTGGAAGCAAGCTGGAAATCATACCACCATGACTGCAGCTGAGGGAAGATCTGACTTTAAACCTTGCCACAATGAAAATCCGTCCACCAGTATTGGTCACCAGTACCTTAACAGGTTCTAATATCAGTACAAGCAGCAGAAATTTGAAGGCATACCAGAGATTTTAAAGAGTGCCTACTAACTTCCAGAACACTAACAATGCAACAAGGAATAATAAAAAACTAACTGGTATACTTGCAAATAGTTTTCTATCTTCAGCTGATGAGTTAGGCGCAGAACCCTTTTGGCCACACAAATGCAGTGTTATGACACTAGGAAGAGTCTTTTAAAAAGTGAACCTTAGAGACCCAAATTTCAGAAGGCAAATTATGAGAAAAATATATCTTTCAACTATGATTTTTTCAGGCAACTTATGACTGGAAACAATTGGAGCTGGTCGCACTGCAAGCTGTTGTAAGTCTGTGCCATTCTGCATTCTGTCCTCAGGCAGCCCTATCAGTAAGGAGGCATGTTACAGCTTTTTATTTATTCTAACCTGCTTTGTTGTTTTCTGCAGCGCAGAGATCATTAAGAAAGAAGTTTCTCAGATACAGAAAAACATAACCCAAATTTTTAATGACCTCTCTAGTTCAGCTCCCCACTGCACATGCAGCTAATTATTTTTCACTTACACATTTCCTAGGCCTTTCTTCATTCTGATCATGGAAACTAAGAGCTACTAATAAAAAGTGACCATTCCTCTAAAAATTGTGGCACCTGGGGAGAGGAGGTACTACATGCTCAACCTGTGAGGCATTCTGCTCCTAACCTTTGAAAGGTCTGAAGACAGAATGGAGGTGTCATCTCCTCTACAATCAGATTTCCCTGTTCAGATTTGGGTTCCAAACCAAGGCAGGAAGAGCAGGAGTGAATACTCCTGGGATTTCTGAGCTGCACCTGGCTATGCCTCCTTCAGCATTCATTCCACACACACAAGTGAAGAGGACAGAATTTGAGACAGAGGAGGCTCTTTCAGAGCAGAGGGGAATTTTGCAAGTGTTCAGGGGAATAAAAGTAAGTCAGAAGCATTATAACTCTGTCAATAATGCATTATACTTGAAAGGGCCTGGGTATATCTATCACTTAGCAAGTTACAGTCTCCCTTTTAAGGGAATCTCTGTATATAAAACCCTTACCTGATCTGATGGACCAGTGCTTTCAAACTAGTCAGCACCTGCTCTCAAACTTGATATACTCTCAAACTGTTTTAAGTGAAGCCAAAGGATCAAGACTTAATTAGCAGTGAAATACCTCTTATACTGATCAGTTTGCTCCAGATCTCCTGAGGGACATAGATTTGTCTCTATCTGGAATCTCCACCCTACCCTCAGCTGCTTGTTAGGAGGTTTGCATTTTGTCATTTGGCAGACACTTACCTGCCGCGTGTGCTGCGAAGGAAGAGTGCTTTTGGCAGCAGAGGCTGCACGGCTCTGGAAGAAGGGGAGGCAAGTTGGAGCAGCTTCATCTCTTAAGAGCGTCCCAGCTCTGCCAAACCAAACAAGACAAGGTGACATGCTTTTCTTGCTGCTCCTTAGTAGACAGACTCATTAGTTATTTGTTGGTCCCATAAGTTGTGGGGATTTTTAATTTTTCCTTTTTTTCCTGCAGGGATAACAGTCATTCAGGTGTAATGCTTCAATTAAAAGGCTTTCCTTCTCTGGCAGTCACAGCAGTGAGAGTCACACCTCTGCTTAGGAAAAAAGCTTTGCTTCCAGCAGAAGCACTAAAGATGAAGGTGCAGTCATTAAGGGTGGGATTTTCACAGGTGTTTGATGGTATCAGGTGCCCAATTCAGTCTCAGGCTTTTGCATTTTAGGCAATATAAAGGTACAAAGTGTTGTCAGAAGGGAATGATGATACAAAAATTGAGGTGATAGGAGTCCTAACACCTTTACTGAATGGTTCCAGTTAATAACAGAAAGAACAAAGCAAACTCCATCACACTCTAGAACAGCTGGGCCCTGATGTCTTGCTTGTTTGCTGTGGCAAGGACACTTTTTTGGTCACTTAGATAACACAAAGTGAGCCAACCTTGTTATTCCCTTAATTTTAACAAGTCTCTAAACACATCTGTCTAAATATCCATGACCCGGAGGGGAAAAAGAATATATTTAAAATATACAATGAGTGCCAAATCTAACTCATCAGTCTCTGCTGGGATTCCTGAGAGTCTTGGGAGGTGGGACCTGAAGCAGTTTATTTTGGCATCGTTCTCAGCTAGGGAATCTTTTGATAACAGTGGCTCTGGAATGGACCGATGCTTTGAGAAGAAAGCGTGGTAAGCATTAATGGGAGAGCAGAGGGAAGTCTTATACTGCAAATGCTGGGAAAAAGTGATAAAATTCATCTGACTTCCACTGCTTTTCGTTCAAGGACAAAAAGAAGGAAAGAAAAGGAATAAAACACAGTTAAAATTCCAGTCAAAAAAGAAATGAGACAAAAAAAGTGAGAAAGTCCTTCTCGTCATCAAAGTAATCCTTCTGACTACACAGGATTGCACTTATCACACCTTAGGTGCTTTGTCCAGCATCCCCTTCAATCTCCAGACAGAAGGAAACTATACCAGTCTATAGGTATCGGTTTTGAGATGTTTTTCTTTGAATAAAAATGTTTCCATCAATAATTTCAGGCTACTGGCACTGCCTCTTGTAGCTCTGCCCCAGGATTCAGCCCAAGGAACAAGAAACAAAGGAAATAAAAAAAGTGCTCCTGTAGTTGGAAAGCTTATATGCCTTTTGTCTTCTATATTCATTTTATGGTTGCAGTGTTTTTTAAAATACTGTTTGATCTGGCAAGCAGTCCTAAGGTCTTACTAAAGTTCTGCTTCCCTTTCTAAAGCACGAAACCAACAGAGTAATCAAGGTAACCATCAGTTATCTATCTCTTTTTTCAAGTCGTAGCTGCAACTAGGATGTCAAGCAAAGAACTGGGCAAAAGGGTTTTCAGCTAAATGTGGTTTCTTATCTTCCCACAGCTACTTTAAACATCAGGGCAACGTTTTTATCTTTGTCTGGGGAAAGGAAAAAAAAAAATGTTGCTAGATTTAAAAGTCTTCCAGAGTAACCGGAGAGATGTCACTCAGGCACTCAGCTGGGCTGTGGCAGATCTGGGACCCATCTCCTCCTTTGCCTGAGCCAGTGCACACCGGGGTATTAACCTATCTGCCAGGCTGTCAGCCTGGGGCCTAGGGTCAGGCTGTCTCCATCTCTCCTGCTGAAGCTGCTCTATTTTACATAGAATAAATCATTCATTAGGGCTCAGACAGTGCGCAAAACAACTTCATCACTGAATGGTTAGGCGAGTCATGGGGGATGCAGGCAAGAATTGTGGTCCCTGCTTCAGGAGAAGCTTACGCTCAGATTAAGTAGTCAGTGTAACACAGACCTCACTTGTCCGAGGTGAGTGCACTAAGACACAAAATGATTCCCTCCATGGCCTCCAAAATATTTCAAGTATTATCCCAGTAAAAGCAGAACAAGAGGAATTAAGAACGTCTCTCTCCTCCACCTAAACAAAAGCCCCAATATCTGAGTGATAATGATTTAAATGTCCTCAAGCTGAGGAAGGTATTTAACTGTGGCCTCCCACATACAAAATAAATGCCATAATCACTGGGTTCTTGCAGGAAAGCATTTACATCTATTTTGTCATTTCCTCTTCTTGAAAGCAGCATAAAACAAAACGTACATTTGATGCTATTTTGTGCTGAATGAGAAAAATCCAGTGGAAAAAAAATACTACCCCACTGAAGTTAACTTTTAGTTAAACTCAACTGAATCTCTTCTCTAATTTTTCCCATTTAGCTACCAACCAACGTGTAGTAACAGTGGTTCACACAGGCATAGCCCTAGTCTTTGTAAATCAATGAGGTGATTTAACTAAAACCTTTTGTAAACAATCAGTTTGAAAAGCCAACACTTTCCTGTGTTGGAATATCCAGCCCTTCTTTCTTAGGGACTTATGTCTGAACACGGGAATTGAAAAAAAAAAAAAAAAAAAAAAAAAAGAAAGGGAAAAAAAAGCAGTTATTGATTCAATCTTGTCTTGTTCAGTCCCAGCTTGTAAGGAATTTCATTTAATTAAATTGGCTACAAATATATAAAAACATGTGCATATATGTGTGTGTGTGTTTGTATTTTGCTTTGAAAGAGAGAGATCAGCTAGGAACTCACCTGTTTCCCACCAGCAGCACCAGGTTCTCAGACTTATGCAGTCCCCATATGTATTGCCTGCAAGTGGTTCACCAGGGTACTGGGTTAAGCCTCCGTCCCATCAGCCAGGCAGGCTTGCACGCTGTGTCCAGGATTTCACCTGTAATTTTGGAAAAAAAAGGAAAGTTCTTAATTTTTTCAAGAGCTATGGGCTACCCCTTCACGTTTTGTCTCTTATTTTTGACATCTTCATCATGCCCTCTCACACCTGCTTTTCAGAGTCCCTACCTGGGATCTGTCTTGGTGATCCTCTGCTGTTGATCAATTTGGCAAGACACCGAAATCCTCATCCCCCACTTCTAGACTCACCCACCTGAATGGCAACTTCAAAAAAAAAAAAAAAATTATAAAGCATTCCTTATTCATAACTGGGCCAAAGGTTCTTGCCATAGGTACTGACAATGTCCATCTCATTTAATTAGAAGTTTTATGCTTGGATAATGAAAGGTGCTGAAAACATGCCCAGTTATTTATCCTGACAGGAATAAGGTTGGTACAATCCCTACCAGGACAACAATAGGAAAATTTGCCTTTTTATGCTCTGTTTTGTAGTCCTCCATCTCTCTAGAAGGAGAGAGAATGTGAAGAGTCTTGAAGTATGTGTCCTTTCCTGGAAACAAAGGAAGGTTTCTGGAAGATGACGGGCATTATCCTCACTGTCCTTTTTCACTAAAACTAAAAGGAGTTTCTTGGCATGTGAATAAAACAACTGGCCGTAGTTTACAAAGACTATAAAGACTGAAGTTGAGCTTGCTGAAAATTGAACTTTTCAGTCAAAATTCTTTTGTGTTTGAAATGATGAAAAGAGGAGAAAAATGAAAGTGCCCTGTCCCTTCAGGAAAGTCGGGGCTCTAGGAAAGTCGGAGCTGGCATCCCCAGAGGCAGGTTGGTGGGACTCTGGGGAGGCAGACCAGCAGGACAGTCAGCACGCCTGCCACCCCATGTGTCAACGAGCTCAATGGATTCCTGGAAAATAATCTGATTTCCCCCAACCAGCCCTTCCCCACAGCAAAGTGTTGAGTTTGAACACTTGGGCTGAATTTCCGAACCACCCTTGCTTCCTAAGCACCCTTTTTCTGCATTCCTTTTGTCCCATGTTGCATGGGCCATACAGGACATAAAGGAACTGGGACTGGCGGATGCATTCCAGTTCCTAGTACCTTTAACAGCATGAAACAGTTCAGATCCCCTTGAAGGACATCAGATGGTTTATCACAGTGCATTTTGATGATAGGTGTGTATGCATGTGTGCAGATGCAGACCCGTTTGTGGGTAAACAGAGAGGCAGCACTGCCCTGAAGAGTTTGTATTCTTTTAAAGCTTTTACAATCTTTCAACACATCTATCACATAACTCTCCCTCTCAGCATCCCGCTGACCTCTGCAAACTCACGAGCGCTAACCCGCTTCTTTATACCTGCTTGCTGCTGCCATTCGTCCCTTTAGGGCTGGCGTATCGGGCACGGGTGAAGTTTGCATGCTACGGACTGAGCTTCAGCAAAGCCAAAGGCATCGATGAGCTTGTGGTGTTACCAGAGAGACCTTTGAAACCTGCAGACAGGTCTGCTGAGCCACTTTTTTTCCAGCCACTGCTCGCTGTGGCCTGTGGTTATTCACCATTTAGGCCTATTCAGCAGCAGGACTAAAACACAGAGGCAGTAAATCCCGCTGAAAGCCCCTCCATATATGACACACTTTATTATAAGAGAATAAGGGGTTCAGCTCTGTTGGACCAAATCAAGTTGGCCTGTGTTAAGTACCACATTTTAGATTCAAATCCCTGCTAAACCCTCTGCTTACGCTGGTGGTTAACATTATTTTTATATCTGTCTTCGGAAATGAAAGACAGAAGCAGCTCACACATAGCAGCAACAGCATCAGCAGCTTTTAAGGGCCGACTCCATAGATTAAAGGGTGATACACTGAGCACCACCACCCCAGTGTCTACTGATTAGGTTGGGAGAAAAGCTGAGTGACAAACATGTTTCCAATCTGCCTAGCCCATGCAGCGAAATGGAGCAATCTGGCCTGAAAAGGGATTTAGACTTTTGTTGTGCGCAAGGGGGGAAAAAGCTGATTTAAATCCATCAACAATGCTCTCCCTCTTGGTGATCTCAGAGATAAGGAACAGAGTCTGGACACAGTTCATATCCTACCTCTCACCAGGCCCCACACTTCCACTCAAAGACAAAAGCTGGCAGATGAGGGTAAAGGATGCTGTCTTGCTATTGAGCAGCCTGCTCACTTAAAAACGTGTTGTACAATGCACGGAGCCTGCCTGGGGCATTTGATCTAGCAATTTTTAAAGTGCGAGTGAATCCCCAGCCCAAAGGAAGAGAAATATAAGGCCTTTTCGTTCACCAGGAACATTGCTATTAATTCCGTGGTGCTGTGGACGTATAGCACTGCATGCGTAAAAAGGATCTTTAGAGACAGACAGAAAGGTCTTGCTCCAACTTGTTTACAGCCTAAACCAGAAAGACATTGCAGCAGAGAATAACGACAGCCTACAGCTCTTGTGTGGGGTAGGCAGAGGGAGAAGTGGGGCGGACAAAGAAGAGAGATGGCAAAAAACAAAGGCGAAGGAAATCAGGTTTCTAAGAGAGAGCTATTAGATCCCCTTACAAGGAAAGCAAATCACATGGTTTCCTTTATTCTGGTTATTTAATATATGCCATCCCGTGCATTTCAGTGTGACTGCCATAAGGAGGGAGCCATTACATTCTCTCTTTATCTCTTGTCACAAGGACTGAGAATGAGGTGATAACCCATTTTTCTGAAACCTCTCTCAGACCCTTGGAGAGAAAAAAAAAAAAAAAAGAAAAAAAAAAAAAAAAGATTTTGCCTTGTTTCATCTGAAAGAGATGAAAAGGTTAAAAAAAATTGCAGTTCTGGTTGCCTATAAGCATATCAGCTCTTTGCTTATTTTTAATTGAGTTCGTTTTCTCAAATAAAAGCGAATGAACGAAGGGATGCATGCGCGGAAAGTCAATCCGTGCAAAAGGCAGAGCTTGTTTTCTTGTGGCAGAAATGCAGATGATGCCCTCTGACAGTTGTGAAGAACACCAACAAAATGGTTGCTGGAAAATAGCAGCAATCACCTCTGTTACTCCATGGATGCCCCTCGCCATAGGCATTAGCGCAGAGCTTTCCCGGTCACAATTATTAAAACAGACTTCGGCAAGCCCTTATTGCTGCCATGTTTGGAGAGCAGCATTCAGATGCAGATTGCCTTAAATCCCATCAACCCATTCAAGCGTTTGTACGCAAGTGTGTCTGCCTCTGCGCCTACGTGTGCGTGTGTTTGGGTGCATTTACCCACCTCCACAGCGCTTGCTACGCGCACACCTTCCCTTCACCCCCTCGTTCGGAGGGAAAGAGCTAAAATTGTCAAAGAGGAGAATGTGAAATTTTCCAAGCTACTTTGTCAGATGTTCGTGTGCGCGTCTTATAAATATTTCATACCAAATATTTAACATTATTCCTTCCCCAATCGGATCAGCTTTGAAATGCTCCTCAAAGTGAATTCTCCCCTAACAATGGCTTGACGCAAAAGCCTTTTTTCTCTCTTAAGAAGAGGAGGCTGCACATGGTCTGCTACCATAGCAGCATGAATAGTTCTTATTTAATGGAAAATAAAAGATACTTTACATTAATTCAGTGGGGGATGGAAAGCCGGGCACATGCGTACCTTGTGCTTCGAACATGGAGGAGCATCATACCTTGACCTCCCCTCCTCTGGTCCCATGATTATTACCCAGCTTGCATTAGAGCTGTAATGGGAAGTGACAAGTTTATGTAAATGATCCACACAAGGATTTTACTCTTGTAAAACAGAGCAGTTACTCTGGGCTTTCTAATTATTTCATGCCTTGTGGTTCTGTGATGGGGCAGAGATGACTATTACTTGAAAAGTATATTGTGATTGACAAGCCACTGTCCCCCTGGAACTCATTAAGGCCTGTGCTTTGCAAGAGGGGGTAGAAAACCCTACCAGGCACACCACATGCACACAAGCACGCGCGCACGCTCGCCCCAGTGCCGGTTGCTCTTTCAGATCATTTGTTGGGGTTTTTGCACTGGTGGAGAGAAGCGCAATCTGCATGGATCTCAAACAAGTACCACCTCCTGGCTACAAATTGACCAATTATCCTCCGCTCTCCCGTTTCGAGTTTAAAATCTAAGATTATCGGCAACAGACCTGGCAGGCGTACAACGGCCTTCGGATTTTAGCGTGCTGGGTGGAAGAAGTTGGCTGTTTCAGCAGAGTGGGGAGCAGAGAGGGGCTGGGGTAAGGGAAGCAGGCTGCTATAAAAGCTGTCACCAGTGCATTTCTGCTGCCACGCAATTTGTGCGAGTGCTTCCCAGTACGTATGGAGAGCCATCCTGCTGCCTCGGCATGACCTGTTTGCCTTTCTGTCTTAATTGATTTTTCTGGCCTTCAAACTTGCAAACAAAATGACAATTTGTTTGGTGAAAGTAGAGCCCCTGCCTTTTGAAACGTACACCACACTCCAACCATGGAGAGAGGACAAATCCCATTCAGCAGCTGCATTAATGCTTCCCATTGTAGAAGTGGTTTTGAATTCTGCTGCTGGTTTGGGATGTAACACAGTTTAGCATAAAATCAATTCATGGTTAACTCCATAGTGGTTGGATCTTATGGGCATGCAGCATTTCTTACTTTTAGTTCACTTCTGATTGAAGTAAACCCTCTGAGAGGCTTAAGAAAAGCACACGGCCCACTTGAATTCTTCCATTAAAGAGCACTAGCACTTTGCTTACTTCAAGTTGTCTCAATCTTTACAAATAACAATAATAATAAAAATAAAATAATAGTAATAAAAAACTTTGTCTTTCCAGTTTCAACCAGGAGTTGGATACTTAATTCACCGCCTTTCTAGCAAACCGCTTGACTGTATCTGCAGGGGAAATTCATGATCTCACTATTATGTTCCATAATAGCATTGCAGTGAGATAACAGCCACCCATCATCTCTGTATAATACCTTTGTTATGTCTAATTTGTCAGTAGATTTCCCTCCAAAACATCTAGGTCATGGATAGTCAATTAAACAATAATAAGAAGAAGATTCCTCACGATCCAACATATAAAGCTTAGGCCAAAAGCTGTACATCACTGATACAAAAATCAGCATAAAGGTAGAAATATTGGAACATGGGAAAAGAGAAGAATAAAAATATAAAGGGGGGGGGGGAAAAAAGGCATGGAAAAATCTCGGAGGTCAGTTATATTTTAGAGCAGTGAGAAGTGAATACACCAGGGACTAAGGGGGATTTTCAAACACGCTGAGCATTGGCTTAGTTTGTCTTCTTTGAGGTGACTCCACCATTATGAGTCTCGTAAGTGCAGACGTAGATTAGTGCAAGAATAGCCAAGCTCTGCCTTTTGAGGTACATGCAGTTTGCAAGCAGCTGAAGGGCACTCTCAGGCTGGCAATCAGTCATATGTCCAGGAGCAAAGCTAAGTAGTCCTGTAACCCCCGTGCCAATCCAAACCTGTGGCTGTAGAAGGAGGTGAGTTAGCAGGGAGCACAGAGGCCACTACTGCCAAGTTTCTCTGGTTTTATGATCTCCATCCCTGCTTTTGACATGAGAGACCACAATCATCCTCTGCTGGTGAACTGCATCCACTGCTTCCCCTTCCTTGGCTCTCCAAGATACAATTCTCACGGCTTCCAGCCACTTGAGGAATTTGGCACATGGCTCACTGGGAGAGGGAAGTGGCTGACCGGCACTCAGTGTGCTCACCTGGTGCATACCTCAGTTGAGTCAGACTTCTTGGAAGTGACAGAAAGAACCTCGTTTGACATCTGATTTTGCAGGCCAGCTGCTAGAAAATACATAGCTTTATGTATAAGCTTAGCAAGTGTTAACCAAGAGACTATCTGCAAAGCAGAACTGTCCACTAGCCGTTTACCACCAGCACAATGTTTTTCTACTAAGCCAATTTTATCTTATCTCTGCTCAACCTGTTCAAGTTAACACTCCAGCAACAGCTCATGCTCTCCCTGAGTGTCCTTCAGAGGCAGCAGTGGAGAGCTTCTATGTTGTGTTGTGTTTTTTTTTTTTTTTTATTATTGGTACATCTCCATAGCAGCTGAATCTATTGCTTACGCATCCTCAATAGCAGAAAATGCACGGGCTACAGGTAAGCCTTCTGCTGCTATGATTCCCATCTACAATTGGATTACAGGGCAGTTTTTAAATACCTGTTCCAAGAAGCAAACTGAAAACAGTGAAGCCCTGAAAAGGCAGAGGACTCTTGAAACTGAATCTTTTGGGAGTTTGGACCCTTCTATCTCCAGGGGTTAAGCAGACACTTTTTCCATCCTACTGAAAAAAAAATTGTCACTGCTGTAACCAATTCATCACTGACCACAGAAATGCAGAAAGAGTGGATAGAGTTCCAGCTGAAAATATTTCAATAGACAAGAGCATTGTAGCCACTCCTGCAGGGACTGTCAAAACCTTAATTAATAGAAAAGAGCCTAACTACAACCTGAAGAGAGAAAGCTCGACTACATTCACAGAGCCTCTTGGCTCTGAAAGGGACTGGCCAAAATCTATCATATGTTCAGTTCTGGTCATACTCAGCGCGCCTTTATTTTAACAGCCCATTTGCTCTCAAAACTGTCATTTTGAGGAGTACAAGATCTGTATTTAAAGACTGAGCTCTAGCAAGTCTTAATCATGAACACGCAGCATCAGCAACAGGCACTAACTCCGTCGAAAGTGCAGCAGAGAAGAAGCCAGCAGTTTATTCAGAAAACATCTTGAAGCGTTTGGTTGCAAAGAGGCCGAGCTGTTTGCTGCAGTGCTGGTGGCAATCAGGCCTGTTAGGTTACGCAGAAGAGCTGCTGTCAGTGAAAGTCATGACAGAAGTGCCTACAGCCTATACTTCACCGAGTCCGTAAGATTATCTACGGAAAAATTTAAGATGGTACAGTTCCTATACGTGCGGTACTTCAAATATTTATGGAAACTGCACTTGTAAATCATCCCGGTGAAAACCCAAGCTCACATACTACTGGCATGTTTATCTAGTCACAGTGCAAGTGCCTGACCTTCGCGGTGCTTTATGTGGCTCATACAAACTGCTGTTAGCGACGTTTAGGTTAAATTTGCTGACTTTGGAAGTCGTGTCGTGGAAATCACGTATTATTTCCCCTATCTCAAATCTCAAACTGGTCAAGCCCCAAACTGCTTTGCACTGGGAAAAAGGTATACACATCATCTATATTTATATACCTATGTAAGTACATATTTATAATATTTAATTGTATATACTATAAAACTAGCTATGGATAACTATAAAACCTAGAGATGTTTAAGGTCATGAGTGCTGGCTACTTTAAGTAGCCAGGGGATACAGGCAGAAGAAGAGTGTTGAACTTGAACTATCCATTTGGTTTAACTACATTATAATATCAGAAGCTACAGCTAAATACGTGGATAATTTAAATCCTACCTACATGTAGCAGGACAAAGTCTGTCAACTTCATTAGCTTAGAAGCATTCAGTGTTAACACAACCACATTTATTCGATACCAGTCCTGAGCATTTGGGAACACAACAGAGACCGTCCTGTTTCCTCACAGAAAAATCATGCAAGGTTCCAAATCCAGCTGCAATTAAATCATTTGGATCTCAAATCTGATGCTGGCCATTCTGTCTACATCTCTGCTCTTTACCTTGCCCCCATCCTGCAGGGAAACGTGCAATAGTTGCACAGCAGATTACATTTTTTTTGGCTTTTTTTTTTTTTTTTTTAAGAGCATGACATGGTCATTATTAATGTGGCCTGGTATTAGTCTGTTTTTCTTTTCATCTTTATCAGACATCTATCTCTCTCTCAGAGGTCTTGTTTACATAAAACAGTGCACTTGGATGCATGGTGCTTAATGAGTTTCTGTATAACCAGAACAGAGTGAGCAAAGTATGCCACTCTTTCTAATTATGAATCATTTGATTGCATTAAGAGAAAGAAAACTTGAGGAAATGATGCCAGAAAGCTTCTTACCATGTTTTTTTTTTTTTTATTTGTTGCTAAAAAGAATGGCCATAAATTATGAGTTAGGACAATGCTGCTTTGGCTCCAAGCAGAAGCAGTAGGAAGAGAAAAACCCCCAACTGTGCTCGTATTTCATGCTCCAGGATCAGTGAGTGCTTCCTTCCTACATCCAGAAGGCTCTGCCAAGGATGGTATAATAAAATCAGTCCAACTCTGGTCTGGGTGGGTCTGTCTGAACTGGGGATGCTGAGAACACTTCCCAGCTACAGCCACACATTTTCTCTTGGATGCTGATGGCCTTGGGTGCACACAGTCGGTCTGATACCCTCTGATTTCCTCTGGGCAAAAACTTAGGCATCAGGGCAGCGATGGAGTCGTGCCGTGCCCATGTTCTGGCCCGCAGCACCCAGGCATCCTTTGCAGCTCAACAGCCCTGGGCATTTCACCACAAACTCCTAGAAGTAGGAAGATTCTCACATTTTGAATTGTAAAATTGCCTGCTTGGTAAGATTTTCCTCCCTCCAGTGGCATTTCCTGTTAAAATCAAAGCCTTGGCTAGAACAAGGTAGATAAACTATCCTAGCTTCCCGCTTGGCTTGTGGAGCATGCTGCATTTGCTGTGAGGTAGGACCATGGGGAAAATCACAAGGCACACAGAGTGCAAGAGCTCTGAGGTAAGAGACATGTTATAAAGCGTCAGAACAAACAAGGGTTATAGCAGAGAAAGAGTTAAGCCAGTCATGGTAAAGAAAGAAAATGCTGAGAGCTTTAGGAAATCTCTTTGGCTCTGCTTATAGGTGTAATTTGGCCAGGACATTGTTGTTGATCGCAGGCTGAGGAGACATCTTTTAATGTTAATTATGTGGGGGTTTGTCTACATGCATCATCTTTTTTGGATTTAAAAGGTCACCTTTATATTTAATTATATCCAATTTATTTCCCTGGATAAAGACTGATACTATGCAAGCATGCGGGATTACAAATCGTGATACACACTTGAGAAAACAGAAGGATGGAGATGAAAAGAATTCCAGATAGTCACAAAACAACACTAAAACATAACTTGGTGTGTTTAAAATACTGAGCTTGCCTTGTAGCAAGAGCATCAGCAAAGCGCAGATAACTGTACTCCTACTGAGTGAGGGACATCCAACTAGCACTTTGCTCAAGAAATGCCACTTGGAGGGCTTGGAGTTCTTCAGGACATCGGTCCAAGATCTTGGGAAAACAAAAGCCTGCAATAGATACAGAAAGTCTCAGTTGGTGTGGGAAATATGATAAAAAGAATCAAAGGGTCCAGGAAAAGAAAATTAAGTATTCCAAAAGTCCGAAGAGTTTCAGAAACCCAAAGCAGAAGAGGAAACAAATAATAGTAAACCATAAAAAGATCACTTTTTTTTTTCTCTTTTTTTAGCATATAGAAAGACTTATTTTGATGTTTATGGAGCAAGAAGAAGCAGGATCCTTCTTTTATTTAGCTTATGGTTGAATTCAGAAGCAACTGCAAGAGAAAGCCCAAGCGTGTTGGGTGTTTCACATGTTCATCTTACAATGAAATGCTCCCAAGCAGTACGCTGTTCCCTTTCAGTGCAGCAAAAAAATCCCAGGCCTTCTAGTCAGATAGGCTATTTATTTCTGCAACAGTCTGATTATGATGAATCTGCTCCCACAGGCTTCATGCAACCCCTTTCCTTAAGACTATTTCCTATAGCTCCGTAATCCACAACGCTGTTCCACATAATAACAGGCTAATCACTGCCCTACTTTTAAAAATGCAAAATATTTTTGACATGCTGCATAATGGTACTTCCCAAACAGCCCATAAACCTGTCCAGAGGATTCCTCCTTCATTTCCTTGCTTTGTTGTTATCTTTCTCAGCATCTTGTCTTGTAGAGTTCAATTTAGATTGCAATGTCTTTGGGCCAGAGGCCACGTAAATCACCTGTGGCTCCACACAAATATTAAGTAACAGCAGAGCCTGACTTTGGAGCCATAAAATGCTTTCCAGACTCAAAATCCTAGAAGTCCTCTCAGACTCCCAGGCAGTCTGAGGTGGGTGACAAACACAGTACTCCACAGGCAATCAAATAAGTGAGAAGAGAAGCTGAGGGAGAAGGGAAATTTTTCCAGAGCCTTCCTGAGCATTTTCACTCCATTGCATGAGTCTTCAAGCTACAAATTCAGGTTCCTGATTGCACAGGTTTGTATCAGTAACTCAATTCCTAACTTCTTTTTGAAACCAAAATTTTAAATCCCGGTTCTGTTTAAGATAATTTTGTATTATCAGGCAGGCTTCGCATCTAAGACACATGGTACTCCCACAAATGTTTACCACTGGGGGCTTTGCTATCAAAATTAAGTGCTCGCACACTGACCTCGGCATTCTTTGGGCAGTTGCCTTCCTTCACAGTATTAGGGTGTTCAGGAGGTCACTTACCTGATAAAATTATATGTTACATCACAAGAAGTGCCAAGAGTCTGAATTTTGCCAGTGTCTTCAAAAAGCTATGGCAAGGAAAAGCAGCCTGAAGCTAGGGATGTGTGATTCAAGTACACAATAAAAGTGTTGAGATCTTAAGGACAAGGGAAATTACTTAACCGCTCACTTCACCATGTGATATCCCAGTGCCCAATCACATGAAAAGGTACAGGTAAAGAGGAGGAATAAAAGCTCATTCTGTCCTGAGCAAAACATAGCTGGGAAAAACCTTTCTGGGTCACCCAGGCACCTCTCTTAACCAAAGGCAAGGGAAGCTCGCTGTAGGAACTCCAGAGGGCATAAGAGCCATAAAAGAAATTACAGAAGTTAGTTTTCAGGCAGACTCATGCTGCAGTGCGTGGAATAACGCTTCCCTTTGATCGGCTTCATCCAAAGAAACTCTCTGGCATGAAACAAAGGCGGCATTCAGGGATGTCTCCCTGGTCCACGTCAGGATGCGGTGGTTGCCTGCAGCGGCGGTGCGAACCAAAGCCTCCTGATCCTGCTCTGTCAGCTTCACATCCGATTTTTGCTATCTGTGAATGAAACGTAAGGATGAGGTTAGGAGTCTTGCTCCTAGTTGTTTGGGTTTCTTTGTGTGTGTGTTGTTTTTTTCCCCTCTCTCCAGTCATAGAGTAAGAGAGTCAGCAACACCCAAAGCGTGAGTCATGTACACGTACCAGCAGCAAACAGCCATTGTTCCAAGCTGTCCTAGGGATGTGGATTGCAAAGTCCAGATTTGGCCCTGGATTTATTTTTTTCCCCCCAAATCAGAGCTTTTCAGATGCAGAGCTTAGTTTGGGTGGACACTTATGTAAGAGAGGTTGGTCCTGGTACACCACAAAGGCCTCCTGCCCTGCCCAGAGGAGAATCCCACCCTTCACATTGCAGCACGCAGGAAACAAGGGGAAGAGAACGGAGACATGCGTGGCCAAATCCCCCTCATTTTGCCTTGAGGGTTGCACATGTGCAAACTGCTCAGTCCTCACTGTGTGCTGTACCACTTCAGCACTGAAGTCTGTTTCCCTGTGACTTTTTACTGGCTTGCTAGACACCGAAAGCTGATGCAACAGAACAGGAATAGGGAACAGGTAATTTGCATCCTTCTGTTTGGGAGCAAGCAGCTTATTAATAATGTGGCTTCCAGGCTCAGCCCTTTGTCTAGTGCAGCTCTGCTTTATCCAGTCTTACCCCACGTAAAACACTTCATTAACACGTGGTTAGGTTTATCAGCACTCGCTGCACAGATACAAATCAAACAGTTGGGTCTTTGCATAGCAGGGTGCCCAGCTCTCCTCTACAACTCCTAAACTCCAGGCTGTGAGGTGAAGTCACCTACTCACCCCAAACACGTTCAGGTATTCCCACATAAAAAAGCACTCCTACTACAGGAAATAAGCCATAGTACACCAGTAGCGTGTTGTACAGGCTCTCCCAGTATGAGATAACTGGGAAATATAAACGTGAATGTTATTTTTCTTAGCACTCTGAAGTTGCCGTGGGTATCTGGATTGTATAACAATGCCCCCCTAATGACAATGGACACAGGACAAGTCTCAGGTACCAGGACATACCGAGTAAGAGATGCATGCGAACGGTGCTCCCAGGGGCGAGCACCACAGCTCCTTCTGCTCCACAGCTCCTGCAAGAAACTGCAATTTTGATCTGCTCTGAAGAGCTGATATGGTGCCTGGCTGTCTTTGTTGTAAGAGTCTGGGAATTTCCTGCAAAGCATGTAATATGCTTGAGGCATCAAGTTTTTAGCATTTATTTGCCAAAAAAAAGGGTGTATTATTTGGCATTTTTCCATGGTGACTTAATTCAAGGGCTATGAACAAAATGGAAATGGAAAACACCTTTCAGTTACAAAACGCCACTCGCATGCACTCTGAATCCTGATAGCTTAAGCCACAATAAGCACCGTAAGAACCAAGGTGAAACCCCAGAGAAATTCATAGCAGTTAACTGTTAGCATCATTAACAGCAGAGCCCTGTAGTTCAGTGGCTGATGCAGTGGGGTCAGTGTGAAGAATATTGTCATTTGTCCCCACTCTGGGATCCTGGGGTGAATAACATCCCTGCGCCTCCTCCCGGCTTCCACACCACGAGGGGATGAAACTTAACCTACCCTGTGGTCAGAGATGGGGCAGGATTTAATACAGAACACTGCAATCTCACTTTCCCTCAAGCCCTTAAAGTTTCTTATTGCCTTTTCTGGAGTTATGGGATTCTGTAAAAAGTCTTCCTTTGCTTAAAATAGGTTTCAGCCTTTCTTCATTATGAAGTGTGATGCCACAAGCTTGAGTTTTCAGGAAGGCGACAGAGAGGTGGCCGCGTTATCAATAACCTAATCTGATTTAAGAGCTTGCCTTGCTTTGAACATGGAGATTGCAATACCCCATACAGGAAAAGTAGTTTTGAGATACCTAAATGAAACACTACAGAACCAAGTCTTTCAGATTTTTTTTTTTGTCTGTTTGTGATTTCTTTGTGTTGAACTCTCCATATCCCAAACTACCATGAGGGGCAGCTGCTGAGTGCTTTTTTGTTGTATGGGTTTGGTTTTTTTTCTCCTTTCATCATAGTCCTTTAAGCAGACTCCACAGAAATAGAGGCACTATCATCACTAGTGCTTTTGATAAATGTCTCGGTTCTGACCTCAATTCATCATTTAACAGGCCTAAAGAGTTGCTAACCCAAATCTTAAGCTACCAGGATAACTTCAAGACCACCTCCGGTTTGGTACAGAGCCACCTGCCCAAGTCAGGACAGACACAAAAAACTTTTTTTTTTTTTTTTTTTTTCTTTTTCCCCATTGTGGAGAACAGGATGGTCCTATAACACTCATGCCCTGGAAGACACTAAATCCTCTTGCCTCTGGCTGCCTTGCTTCTCAGATTGGGATTTCCTGCAAGGAACAGTGAAACCCGCTGGTTGCTCAAATCAGCTGCTTGGTCTGATGAACTTCTGCAGACAAATCTTCATGTCTGAACCAATCCAGCTATGGGCAAAGCTTTCAGTGTCATGAAAGAGATACAAGGCCAGCAGGGCGCTCAGGAGTTGATCACACAGTAATCAACTTCTGGGAGAGCTGGGATTTATCGCAGCCATTGCCAGCATTCGTTTCAGACTGATCCCTTAATGCAAACGTTGGCTGCAGATTTCCTTGAGGATATTTGTAGGATTACAAGTTTACATGCAGAGATAGCGAGACCAATTGTTAGATAGCAAACAAGGGACGAGTGTCCTCAGACTTTGTAAGAAGTAATGCTCTTCCAGTCACTATCTGATTAGCTCCAAATCTTCATATAACGCAAGCTATAGCATCCCATCTTACTCAACAAGCATTTCAAAGCCTAGGTCGCTACACAGCTCTGCAGCAAAATGCTACAGATTTTTAAATAAACTCTTAAATTGCTGTTGTCATTGTCTTGACTTTCATTGTGTTGAATTTCATACAGCCAGCTGATGTTCAAATGTGTTTTGTGATTTCAATCTTCTCCCTTAGGCTTACCCACAAAACTCTACCACATACTTATTCAGCAAATTAACTAAATTATTTCCTTCCCGAAGAAAAGCTTAGATCTTCATGGGGAAGGCTGATGGGTTTTGGCAGAAAAGTCTGGAATTATAGAGTCACTGACTAACTGTAAATCAGCTACAACCACGGATCAAGGAAGTGTGGATTCAAAGAAGGCCATAGTGAGACAAATCCTGACTTTGTTCGTGATCTGTAACTTCATTGACATCAGCTGAACTACTCCAAGTCAGTGAAATTCAGCTCCAACTTCTTCAAATTCTCAGGCCTACAGTACGCCAAGTTATACATATCCCTCACAGAAACTTTCTTTTCACCACAGCCAATCCACTTGGCCAGATTGCTCCTTTTCACATCCATTAAATGTACTGATTATAAGCAATATACATTAAATAACCTGTAAGTTACAATTCTGATTAGGGCCTTTTCCTAGGCCTGATGTCACTGTCAGTCCCATTTACACAACCTCAACTGGATAACCCGTCCTGAGTCCTCTAACCATTGACCCATACGGCCTTCAAGTCAAAGGTGTGGAGCCCCTGCAGCAAGGATGCCCTTTCCCCGCCAGCCCCCCATCCCCTTTTCCTCCAGCTCTGGATATGCCCAACAGGACTATAAGGTACCCAGCTGACCGAGAGGATTACCCTTCTTTTAGCAGCAGCAGGAGCTATCTCGTGGCCATCCATCCATCGTACGCAGGAAAGGGAAGATGGATGGCCTCGCTGGGGATCACAAAGCCTGTGCAATCCCACACAGCACACATCTCAGTGCTCTGTTTCAGATGCTCTTGGCTGCAGGTTCGTGCTTTAACCATAAATTTCAGCACCTACCCCTCACCGAACCTACGTAGCTCCTGGGTGGCCTTTTTGACAGACACTGGAGGCTGTCCCCCACCACATACCCCAGCAGAGAGACCATCCGACCATCCGCGGCAGAGCTTGGGTTGGAGATGAAGGGTCTCTGTTCCCTTCATTCGTAACAGAGGAATTCGAGCAGGAACTGGATCCTGTCAAGCGCTTCATGTCCTGCACACAGCCTCGTCAAAGAGCTCTTTGGAGAATACAGAAAGAGGATTAATGCTAATAGGTATCTATTTTAGAAGGAGTCACCGTGGGACTGCATTCCCTCAGCAATAGTAACATAGCACTAACCCCACAGTCCTCCTTACACAGCACCTGCACTTGGACTTGCACCTGTGTAACAGACACTACGTTTCTTGGACCATTGGTCAAGCCCCAATGAAGTGCCCAATCTTAACTCCAAAGGAACCTTTAAGAGGAGCAACTTGTGATCCTCAGGAGCTCTGTTTTACTTAAATGAAATCACCAGAGCAATAGCAGAGCCCTTGGACACATCGCATGTAATTCTTGGAACAGGACAGCACAGGAAGACACAAGGTGTAAGGAGTTGATAAGAAGACCAAGAGCTCACCAGCTGATCACACCCATTAACACTCAGCTCTCAAAGAACAAGGCGGCCTTCCAAAATCCCCGTGGATTACTGACAATACACAAGGGAAGGCCACCCCTTTGCAATGTCTTGAATTCTTCTTTGCTTTGGCAAGGGGAGGACTGTCAGGACATTCATGCTGAACCTCTTTGAAGAATACCCTAAGGACTCAAAGATGAGTTCCTTTGGCTCCAGGGACAATTCCCCTACACCAGTACCCAGCAGTCTCTCATCCTCACCTTCCTTCCCCTACATTCCTAGCTCACCTCCTGCACCTCCTCCAGCTATCCTAAAGAAGCGGCCTCCCAAAACTTAGGTGAGGTGTGAAATTTGACTTCAGAGCCCCCCCACTGACAAACTTCACATGAGTCAGGCAGCCAGCCCACGTACCCAACACCTACTCTTCATTTGACACACTTCTGCCCTTTTAGTGACATAACTAACACTAGGTTTGGTGTGACACCAGCAGCAAAACACAACACTTCTCTTGATTCCATTAGTTTTTTTTTCTTTTATTATTTTTCAGACCTTGAAAAATGCAATTTTTTTTCCTTCTCCCTTGGGTGACGTGCTCTTCACAAGCCACATAAAGGCCTACAAGATACTTGCCAGCAAGTGGGAAGCAGAGCATGTTTTAGGATAGAGAAATTGCCAGGCACTGAGGTTTGGTGCTCTTCCTACTCGGTTAGCAACTTCTCTATCTTCTGCAGATAGAGATGCTATGTTTATATTTACATGTGCTTCAGCAAAGAAAATCAGGACTTTTTTTTTTCCTTTTTCACACTAAATGAGCATTTCTATAAAGCCCAACACCAACCAGACTAGGCATCAGAAATGACGACATAGATATATTTAAGACGCTGTCAAAAATAGACATTGAATAAAGTATTCCAATGGAGCGTGGGGAAAGGATGTGCCTGAACCCTAACTGTGAAGGGAAAAAGAAAGGGGACTATTCCAGCTGTTTCTGTAAAAACAAAAAACTGCAGAGAGTAGAGAAACTGGCCAGGCTTGTAGCTGTGAAGGCCAGCATTCCCTGCCAGCCCCAGGCCGACAGGCTTTTACTCTTTAATGGCTTCATGCCCTCTAATTAAGTTTTCCAAGTACAAGCCTTTTGAACAAATGTTTACATTTGTCTTGTTAATTCCCTTTACTTAATAATCAGAGGCCCCTGCAGTTACCTCGACACGGGGAAGATAAACCAAAGACACGATCATATCAGGGGGTTGACATTTAAATACCTGATTTGCACGAACATAGCAGAAGTGAACACCTGCAGACATAAAAAATGGATGAGCAAAACTGACAGTGCACATTTAGACTCCAAGTCTGAAAATACAACTGGGGGGATTATAAGCTAAGGTATGAGACAGTCTCACTAAACACCTTGTTTAGAGCTTTTTAAAAATACCTTGCCTGATTTTTTCCTTTAAAAACAGAGTTCCCCAGAAAAGGAGGAAAGATGCCTTTTACTTATGACATATCGGACTCAGTCATTTGTTGTCTGTGCTGCTCTCCTCTGGAGAAGTCATTAAATCTCATTTGGGCTACAGTCTCTCAGCTAAATGGGGGTAAATAGCACTTCCCTATGTCACCAGAGTGCTGTAAAGGAGTAGGCCCTTGAACAGTTTCGAGCCAGGCAGAGCTGTGATGGTTTAACTACAGAAGTGCCTGGACAGCTGGACAACTGAGCTAGAGGCAGGAGAGGCAAACAGATTAGAAAAGATAAGCAGAAAATAACTTGTCCTTCATAACTTATCTATCCTGAGAAGTAGCACTGAAATCTAGGCCTCTAAGAAAAGGAGCACAGAGCTACAGAAAAACGTGTAGTTGTGTGGGAATCAGTAACATTGGTTTGCTAAATTTTTTTGTTTGTGGGTTCCTGTGATGGGAAACACCATGAAACAAACAAAAAAAAATCATTGCTGCTCCTACTTTGAAGGAAAAACCCCAAAGATAAAAGCCAAGGAGAAAGACAAAAGAGGCTAAGGGGGATGGAAAATGTGTCGTGTCTTCTCATGCAAGAGTTGAGGCTATGGATCAGCAGAGCCACGAGGTGGTTGCTCAGAGGGTTGTAGCGTGGCAGATGTGGCAACCACCAGTTCAACCGAGGGCTGCCAGGCCAACAAACACAGTGCCACAGCTCATTTTGTGCTTCCCGGGGCTAACGGGAGCATCACACGACCCCACCAGGCAGTCACCAGCAAGGTGAGAGGCTCTCAGCTCGCCCCTCAGCAGCAGGAGGGTCCCAGTTCTCCCCCACAGCAGGCATACCTTCACCCCGAGCCTACGAGGTATTCTCCTCACAAGCACCGTGCCCACCTGTAGTTTAGCTTGCAATGGGCGCTGAAGTTTTTCCTCCCTCCTATCTTATATACCACATACCTGCCTAGAGCAACATTTTATGGACAGATATAAAACTGAGATAATGAAGGTTCACTGCAAAAGTGCTGGCACAACTGTTATGAACGTGGGACAAGCTGGCGCCTCTGTAATTAAGCAGATATTTAAATGGGCAGCTGCTTGCTCAGTAGGATGACCATCTGAGTACAAGGTGTGTAGGTCATTTCCCAACACCTCATGCTACCACCTTATCCAGCCAGCTCTCACCAAATGTTAATGGCCACAGGAACTGCTTTTTGTGGTAGCAAAATGCTGCTGTTCTTATGCCACCCTCACTTGCTTCATGCCAGGAGCCACATGCCAAGCTGCTTGAAGCAGCCCAACAAAATTGCTACCAGTCCTTAGCACTGGAATCATGAAATTTGGTGAGTCCCTCCTCAAATGGCAACCTGTTGCAGCTCTCGGAAGCTGCACCTTCATCTGTTTTCTGCTCTTTCTCCAAGGGACCTGCTTTTACCTTCTTAAGGCAGCTTTTCTTGATTCTGGTGCTTCCACCCACGCCAGCTCAGCTGTGCTCCCTTAGCTAGGTGTGACATATCAGGTACCCAAGCAGCTCACCAGCCAATTTTGTAAGCTTCTTGATACAAGAACTGAAGGACAATATTTAAAGTGGTCTACCTCAGAGGAAAATACAAATCCTTAAGTGTTGCGAAACAGCTGATAGGAAAATAAACTCCTAAGATACTGATACTAACTGGCATCACTGAATTCTTTTTAAGACACGTGTGCACGCTTCATCTACCTCTGCAGGTGGGAACCTGTATGCTTGCTGCATGGCTGTCCTTGCTCTCTCCAAATATAATCAAACTCACTTTCTTCACACGCATTCAGCCTTTTGCCAGGTAGGTGCTCTAGGGGCTCAAACACCCAATGTCTTAAGACATGATTCATTTATTTATTTATTTCAAATGCCACTGCTTATTTCTTCTTGATGAGCTCTCCCCTCTTCCTTGTTTCGGCATTGCCCCTCATTACACAGACTTTGAGAAGTAGTTTATCTTGCATCTTTCTTTCTTGCTTATTTCTCTCCATCCCTCTGTATTAAATTAAACAATATCATTATGCAGTAAACAGCCCAATAACCCAAGTCAGCATATGGTATTCATAAGCTGTTACTGTGCAGCTCTAAATCTGTCACAGCCCCCATTAAGTACCTTGGGCTGTGCAGCAAAGATACAACTTCAACCGCAGCAGAAAAGCCACCAAAAATCCAAAAATCACTGGCCTGGCCTTCACAGTGGTCGATCCCGATGCTTTGGAACAGGAGCACTCAGAGCACAGCTGACAACACAAATGCTGCTGCCAGGCCAATGCACCTGCCCCAAAGCCTGCTCTCGACACTCCCCCATCCAAAGAGCACACAAACCATTTCGTTACCAAACTTCAGATGAAGGAATCATCTCATCGACATGGCCATTGAGTCTGGTGGCTCAGTTAGTTGTATATGCACAGACAGTGGCAAAGACAGCAAAAAAAAAAAAAAGCACAATACACTCCTCCAGTGTGCTTGGTGGTGCTCTACAGGTTACTTCTGGAGCTGTATTAACATATGACCTACATTTTAAAATTAATTTTGTTCTTAAGTTAGGTGTTCGGGTTTTATTTTTACTCCTGCAGGCAATCGGTGCTATTGTATGTGTATTAATACATCAGCTCCACCAGGCGTTTCCCCTCCCCTCCAGTGTGTGGAAGGGAGGTTGAAGCAGCAAGGGGAGGGTCTTCTCATAATCAAGGTCCAAGCATTGCTGACGCTCTCGTTCTGCACACTGCAACACCTCTGTCAGCAAAACAGCACCAGCAACTGATGAGTGTTCACGCGGGACCACTCAAAGCTCTAAGGACAAAGAATTACCTCTGTTGGAAATGGAGAAGGAGGAAGCAGCTAAATGAGAAGGCAGAGCCAGTTAAGATTTGCAAGAAAGAAATTATAAAAGGCTATAAAAAAATTCAAAAGGAGAAAAGGAAAAATAAGATGATCAGAGCTGGAGGAGGGTTAGGAGAATTAAAGGTTTATACAAACATTTGAAGGGTAAAGCACAAATTTTGAGAGCAAGGGGAGTTGATATGAAAATATAACAGATGCAGTTTTGAAATTGCCTAATGAGCAGACACTTTCAAAAAGTGGGATGTGGTATTTGATTTCTGCTCCTTCCTTGTAGAGGTAAGGTTATATATGGGAATGCTGCAGGCTGGGATGATAACTTAATGGGTGAGGGGAATTATGACACGTGGGCAATTAAACAACTTCTGAGAAAGACTTTAAAGATGGTTGGGAAGTGAGAAAACACGAGGAGAAAAAACAGATACGCTGAGCTTCAAGCAAGGAGTGAGTGATTGCAGCAATTGTCACCCGGCAGACCACTTAAAAATTACTTGGTAATTTCAGACACCAAGGAAATCAGAGGAATTAGTACCGAGTCCCTCGTGTTAAAGGTGAAATCTGTTATTTGAAAGACTTCTGTGTGTACTTGCGGCACACAGTCTGGGGCCAGCTGTCAGAGGCTGCATCATACCCTCTGAATCAGTACTTCAGAGGAGGACACTGCAGGGGCTAACAGACAGAAATTGGATACTTACACAAGAACTAAATCTCTTAGCTGGAGAAAATCCCCCTTCCCTATCTGGGAAATTTTGTTCAATCTGCTTCATTTCACAGCATCTTTTGCATCTGTTACCTGCAACCAATTTCAGAGAGCTCGTATCATTTCAACTACCAAATGGGTAGTAAAATATTGTTTTCCTTTTTGTTTGGTAGTGGTTTGGAGCAGAAGCTGTCCGGTTACTGTGCCTAATCCAGTGAGCCCTGGCCAATACAAGCAACCCCTAGTTCCTGGCTGAACTAGCCCCTCAGGGGGCTCATCACCTGCCCAGATGTGTACTATTCTCAATTAAAGATATTCAGTGGGTCCCTCCTCAATCACTCCCTAGCCAGAGACAGGAAGGAACATCATGCAGCTCCCATCAGGCAACCCACATGGATGCACATGCTCCATCAAACAGCACCACGTGTACCCCTCACACAGCAGGGCTGGGTTCCCTTGCTCGTGTGTTGGGATGGGAGAGGATTTGCATAATTAAGGCTGGAGTACCAGGGAGCAGATAAGCAGGACCAGGGGACTGCTGGACAGGGAACTCTAGCAAGTCATACCCACCCCACAAGCCCTGGGACACTATCTTCAGTCTGCACCATATCCTGTGCAAGGTGGGATGCCCTCTTGACCTACATGGCAGAACTGTTTATCATCTTCATTCTTTTCTTGCCCTTCTGTCCCCCCCCCATAAAGCTCGAATAATATCCATGCTTTCCACACTATTCATGGAAACTGTGGATATTCTTTAATTTCCTTTTTTTTTCTTAGTTTGGATAACTCCAAGATAAATTTAACAAGAAACTCCTTCCGTAATGCCCTCAGGAGAAAAAAAAAGAAGAAAAGTGAGGTTTAAATGCAAATGAAAGATGACAGCTAAATCTTTAAAATCATAGAAACACTAATCTCTGTTAACTACAGTATCTGCAAATCACATGAGTTCACTGATCAGAGCGTGCTATTTGTCCTTCTAGGTAAAGAGACGCGTTTTGAAAAGCTCCAGTGTGAGCCAGTGGTATTGTACTTCCTGAAAATAATTAAAATGATAACTGTAATCACTACCAAGAAATACAATTTAATTAAAGGCAAGGATTCTTTGTCAGTGCCTAACTAGAGCTCTCAATGGATGTGATTTTCAGAAACACTGTCATTCCAGAGGGAAAAAAGTAATTTTGGTCTTTTTCCTTGGTAAGTTACCAATTCACGAGAAAAGATAATATTTGAGCATATCTAGTTCTCAGAGGGATTCTTAGGTCATCAAATCCAGTCCCCTGATCAAGAAAGGAGACACATCATGTAACTTTTTTTTTTTTTATAAACACGTACCCAAACCAGTGCTGGCTGCAGTGGTGTCCTTCAGCAGTACTGGAGGAGACGTGTGCTGGTCAGTGGTGGGTCACAGGGTCAGCTTCTGTAAACACCTAGTCCCACAAAAGCAAGCAGCTGGAGCTTGAGCAGCGTGACTCTGGAAGCACTCCTGGAAAGGTTAGACACAGATGCCTCTCTCTTCTTTAAAATGTCATGCTCAGCAATGCAAACCAAAACAAGGAACGCTCCCACTCGCACCCATTATCGTCAGCAGCGCTTGTCAAAAGATGATCAGTATCATTCATGTATGGGAAACCAAATGAGCATTAAACAAATTCAAGCTTCAGGGCTCTTCTTTTGCGAGATATCATCAGATATTAGCCACCATTTCTTGCCTCATCACATGCTGATCCCTTCAGTAATCAGGATTTTAATTACACAGATCTGTCTCTGGGTATTTTTCTAGCATAACTACTAAGAGGCACAAGTGTACTGAACTTGTGGCTATAGAAGAGATGTGCATTACAGACAAAATCCAAAAGTTTGGGTGTGCAGAGATCTATGGCTTTATATCAGGCTGTTTAAGGATTCGGTTTTGTGGCTTTTTTTTTTCCTCTGACCCTAGGAGTTTGATAATTAGATACGTACGCATATATCTGCATACGCAGACATTTGCCAGCATGATGTGAGAGATGTTCACACCGGGAGTTTGCACAGTGCTGGCTCTTGCCTTTGAAAACTTGTTGCAGGGAAACCTGACAGAGCATCTGACCTGTGACCTTCAACTCAGATCAGGATAACTTCAAGCAGCTCTGAAGCCTGGTTACTTCTGCTAAACACTCCACTTTGATTGCTTAATAACCCCTGTCTGGTAAGCCTTCACAGCCTGAACCAGAAAGACCCCCAGGTCCAGGCCCTCTCAGCATTTCCCCATTCCTGCCCCTGGTCTCAAACATAACCAAAGAGCCTGATGCTCTAAAGATCAAAACTATGGATAAGCTCAGCTCTGTTTCAGGGGAAGCAGAGGCAAGGCTTTAACCTTGTCCAAGCACAAGGATTTTGTAAATCTCCCTACAGGGCCCGTGTTCCCATCTTTTCAAGGCGAAATGGTTTTGCAGTGACACGTGGACAGCAGCTACTTTCACATTAAACATCCTGTTCGGTTGCATTAATTTTTGTACTTACTACAGAAAAAAACAAAATAGTGTTTGCTAAGGCTGGAGACAGTGATTTCAGCCCCTGAGACACAGAAGACTTATTAGCATCCTACCTGAGCAGCTGACATCACCCCATGATGAGAAAAGCTTGGAGCAGATGGCTCCCAGGACAAGAGCTGGACTCACAATGACCCAATACAGGAAAACGTGATCGGACACCAGCCTCAAGCCCTTCCTGCTGCAGAAAAATTAGTTCACAGTTTAACTTCTTTATTAGCCAGCTTTTACTACCACTTGAAGGCAATATATGGATTAAATTAAGATCCTTAACAAGATAGTTAAACATTACCAAAGCCCTGGAACTGAATTAAGATTCAAAGATAGATTCAAGGGATGCAGGGAGGAAGAAGCAGACAATGATGCTTAGTAGAGATAAATTTCCACAGAGGCAACTGAGGAGCAGAGCTGGCCACCTTCCATTTTTGTTAAATAACTCGAGAGGAAGCACGTTGTGGCATAGGGAAACTAGAAAATCCCCAACCTTTTCATTGCTATTCACAACCTACGCTTTTTTAGTTCCATTATTTCTCTCTTCTCAAAGTGCAAGGCCCTCTCTTTCAGCAGTTTCACACACGAGTTTTGCCTTAATATCTTTAGGATGGGCATCACAGATGCTGCAATGCCCATAACTCAGAAGTTTTTCCAGAAGAGGTAGGCTTACAGTCTAGGTACTTGGAAGATCTCCTCCTAATTGCCTGTCTCTGCATTCACTACAGGGAGACTATGCCCCTAATTCACTGGGCTTTCAATGCCTGAAGCCAGCTGTTGCAAAGCCTTCCCACTGTGACACCGCTCCTGCTCCCCTTAGAGCATCCCACGTGCAGCGCTCTGAGTTGGAGGTCACGGGGAAGACCTTCAGTTCGCATCCAAAGACATGATTTAAAGCATCGTTGAGTACTTGCCAACTCCAAACTCTGAAGGCAAAGCAGAAAGACTGCTGGAGATCATTCAAAGACAAAATTATAGAAGTCTTTCACGGTAACATGGTGCTGATGCAACTGCATCTTCCAAAACGGAGCGAGTGACGCCTCCACTTTCATATCACTAGAGCCACGTGGTGAGCGATGCAGACAACACCAAAGCCAACTCTTCTGCAGCAGACAGGCTCGGGTTGCTTTTAATTTTAATTTTTGGGTTGCTTTTAATTTGTATAATATACAGCTTGCCCTAATTTATACACACTGCAGCATTAGACGATTAGACATGCTGAAGTATTATTATTCGCCTGATTCACAGCGGAGCATCCTCGGTCTCCACTCCTCTTCTGTCCCCTGAGTGTGGACCAGTATCCTCATTTTTGCAACTCATATAGAATAGGTGTCCTGCAACTATAATTAGTCCATTCCTCACTTGTTTTAATCACTGTATTTTCTAAACTAAACCTACTGTTCTCAACTATCTTAATTATTGGCAAATTTCTGCCTGCCTAGGACATTTGTTTCAATCATTTCTCCCCTATTTTAATGTTTTTGTTGGGGGAAGGAAAGACGCTCAATTACTTGATTAAAATCAAACTTAAAGTCAAACTTAAGTAGTCAAAACTTAGGTATATTATAGGATTATGATCTTCTCATTTTCAAAAATTACTAATCTTTTCCAGAAAGTGTCAAAAAGCAGAAGAAAGGCAGCTGGAGAAAAAGTGTTTGCAGCTGCTTTATAAAGCAACTCTACTACGAGGTTTACAACTTTTTCCCAAGACAGAAACAGTGCTTTCCCCATGACCTCGAGTAAAATGAATATAACGCACGGATCACCACCAGTAATGCGTGTGCAGCCAGACACTTGTAAAATGTTGGTAAACTTTGCCAGAGACAGCACATGCAAGCAGCACAAAACACAGCAGCATACTGAAATGCAGTACATATGGGATGCTTGAGAACATGCACAGGAAAATTTTGCTTTCCTGACATTATTTTGAGTGGTACGCTACTTTATGGTAAAGAGTATCCCATACTCGTGCCAACAAATCGGGTCATGTGTTTATGTATTCCTATTTATTCACAATATCAGATGTTTGAGAGACTTTAAATTGCTTGCTGCAACTATTTTTGTGTGTGTGTCTAAACCTACACTGCATTAGTTACCATTAATCCTGCTGTGTAGCTCCCAAATGGGGAGAAAAATAACCACTTTTTTTGAAAAATGCCTAAAAATGACACTACTTTCACATCCATCATCATACTCCTGCCTAGCCCTAAGGACTTCTTGTGTAATCCTTTGAGAAACTTGGAATATCTGTCACTAATAGGAGAAATATCCTATTTTAGATCTACATGCTTGAGATACTTTAGATCTAGTTTTAGTTTATCCCTAAACATTTTCTGCACATCAGGCGTTTATAATTTTTGAAGAGGCAAGCAGGGAAGAAAGAAGGAAATAGGTGGGCAGCTAAACTGTAGCCTAAGTTATTCTCTGAAGATTTTTCATGTAAGTTCTGGTGAATTTATTAATAAGGTGGGGAAAAGAAAAAAATGTAGTTTATCACATGAAATTTACCATGCCAAACACTGGAATGGACAATTAAAACAAACCCCTAGCCTACAAATTTCCTGTTATCACTGAATATTATTATCTAGCAACTCCCTCATGCTGGGATGAGCATAATCTTCGTATGCTTTTTCTGCAGTGATCTATGCATTAAAGTACTATCACTTCTGAGGATCAGTATTCCTGGAACTAGACAGGCATGTTTCCAGACTGCCAAAAGTAGAACTAGAGAATAACTCAGCCTATCTGATCAAGGCAACTTCATGTTCTGCTCGGGATCCTTTCAAAAAAAAAAATATATAGCTGGATTAAATTTTTGATCTATTTGGATAGTTCAGAGTTTTTCTGTCTCAAAGGGGGACTGAATGGCTCATGTCTGGCAAAAGCTGGTGAATTTGCTGCAACTGACCTTAATAATTCAGATCTTCCTTATTTCTTTACTCACTCTTCAGGCAGGACACGAGTACGGGGAGTTGAAATCTGCAAGGATTGCTTCTCAGAGCTGAACAGTTTTGTTGCTCTGAAGACCTATGCCATTTTTACTAGCACTTGCTCATTAGAAGTAGCACATTTGAGCAGAAATATGGCCACAAGGGTTAGATATCTCCACTAAAAAAAAAAAAAAAAAAAAAAAAAAAAACACGGAAAAGCTTTAACCATAGATTAAAATAGCCAACCTCAGGCAACAGCAAGGCTTAGGTGAGAACAGTCAGGTGTATCAAGTACCTGAGAGGCATCAGCAGTTTCCTAGCAGCCTCCTGTGCCATTCCCAGTTCCTGGAGCTCAGCAGTGCCACCACTTCCAGCCCCTCGGAGGTGGGGAGGCAGGCAGCCCCTGCACTCTGCACCGCGTTGATGGGGAGCCCAGCAGGCTTCTGGTGCATCCGTGCTCTTGTTCCTTATGCGGACTTCCTGCAGCAGAAGGGAACAGCCTGTTCATCATTACAGTCAGCCACCATCTGTAGCTAAAACATCAGATGGCAAAAAAAAAAAAAAAAAAATAGGAGAGGGGAGTTGCTAATCCCTTCCAACCCTATGTTTTCAACATGACTGAGGTGACTTCTGAGATGTGAAGTGAAAGGAAAGATAACTGGGGTAGAGCAAAACTTCAGTCTACAGAGTCAGGTGGCCAAACGCATCCAATAGCTCATAGATGGCCTGTCTGTAGCAGGACTGCTGCTAGAGCCTGTTCTTAAACACACCTTGAGAACCAAGCATTAGATGAAGTTATGTTTGTCTATGATAGAAGTCACTGGCCAATGCAAAATATATTTCATACTAGCCAAATCCCAGAACAAGAATCTGCAGGCAAGAAAACAACATTATACAGAAGAGAATGAAACTAGTAGCCCAAACTGAAACACCATTTCCAAATCCTGTATCATTGATGATCACGATGAACAAATGTGAAAAAGAAAAATCTGCTCCAGCCCAACAAATGCAGATGTTTTTTCTTGAGGATCCGTGGCCCGTTCATTAAATTAGGTAACTACCTTACAGGGTTAATAACAGAGTTTAAGCTTGGGACTATTTCAGGCAAACTTCTTCCAAAAGGCCCAGAAAACAGAACAAACCTAGAAAAAAATCCAAGACTGTGTACTTAATCCACAGCCTGTTTGAGTGGAAGCAATATGCTTTGTGATTGGGATGTGACCAGAGTCATTGAACACATAGCAGTGTTAACAGAACTCTTCAGCCCCAAAATGAACTGGCAAGAAGATCACCAAGTATCCAGCAGCTTGAGCCTTGTATTCCTCAAACACTGTGCCAAGTATTCAAACTTAACCTGATTTGGATGAGCACATGTCAAGTCTTGTAATCTCTACCTGTTGGATAGCAGGTCAGTCTTCCATCAGTCACAGACCTCTGAATATCCACACGCACATTCATTCTCAGCTGGTGGTGTGAAGCACACGTGGCGGCCTGTTTACCTGTCACAGTAGCCTACTTTACAAAATAGGATGTCCCTAGTCAAAAAATAAAAGTAAATGTGAAGGAGTTCAGTCAACTCCAGTCTTACAATGAACTGGGCAACTGGGAGAAGAGCACTGCTCATGAAACAGACACAAGAAAACCTTCTGAGTATCTGATTTATTCCTTCACACATTTCTTATTCTTTGGGTGTTATTTCTAGACCAGCATTAAATATCCTAGGCTATGTCTCCAGCACCTCTGGAAATCAATCCAACTTAGGAGTTGTCCCTAGCACATCTATACCATGCTTCAGTATGAAAAACCTGGGGACAATGGGGCTTCCACATTCTCAGGAATATAAAAGCAACTTAAGATGCACTTGGGAACCTGCTCAGGAAAATCATTCCACAAATGCTCTGGTTAGACTACAGGAAATCATGACTGTTGCTCTCTGTTATGCAACTTGGTCCATCTTCTATTTTATTTTATTTTTTATACTCTTCAATGAAGTTCTAGATGTTTATCGACGATAAAAGGGAGAATCATTAGAATTCTGGTATAATTATTAGGATAATATATATGCAAAACTACAGATGAATGAAATAGAGAAGCTAACACTAAGCAGATACAGTACACAGAATCTAAAAATACCTCACTGCTGAACTGCAGAGGAGATGAATAGAGATAGACCTTTATACAGTATTTTGCTGGGGATAAATAATGCAATTAATCATGTGCATATGAGTTTGAAGGAGAGAAAGAATATTATCCCTTCATGTTCTGTACACTGGAAGCCTTAGGTTAAATATCATTTCAAAGTGTTTCTTGGCTGAATCTAGTATTCCTCTCTTTTAAGGAAAGTTGCTGGATCCCACTTAAAAGACTGATAATCCGGCAAAGAGGAAGACCACATTACCACAAGTGACTAAGAAACCCTCTGACTATCATTTAGTAGACAACATCAACCAACAGGCTTGGCAAACTCTAAAAAAAATGAGTTAGCATTATCCTATGGTAATTGCAGGATACGCTACTGCTTAAGTCACACGCTGAACATGATAGATCAGTTCCCAGTAAGGAAAATCTCTTGGGTATGTACTCTAAAACCCTCACTCACCACAGCAAGAAGCTTCACGATCTGTCCCTTACACACTGACATTATGCCTGAAGTTGGGCTACAGCAATGAGTGATTTTTCAGGTTGGCAACAGAAAGGGAAGGAGAGGATAGGATTCTGACTGCATCCATTCAAAAGATTTAATTTTTCTCACGGTAGTGGGAAAAAAAAAAAAAAAAAAAAAAACATTTGGCTGGGCACTTAACTTTTTTTTTTTTTGTATGAATATTTGTGAGTGCTCAAAGGGAAAGCAAATGAAGGGACAAACCCACCAAACTGCAGAAGGCCAGCGGCAGCTTCTAACCCACTTAGAAGTGGACAGAGCACTCACCTGGTCTCAAACCTCTTCTCTGTCTGAGGGACAATGAATCCTTACCACAGACCTCTCAAGAACAAGCTGGGCTAATGGTACCTGGTGCTACAGGAGACAGGGACCCAGGGAGATGTTGCTGGGGGGCACTGCATGGTCCCATACCAACGAGGAACCACTCAGAGCAGAGAAGCAGAAGCCAGAACAACCCCGCTGTGCCCTACAAACAGGCTTGCAGGGTTCAGGAGGGGTGGTGACTGCCTCTGAAATGCTTGGCTTTCACCAAATTACTAGTCTCTCATATGAAATGCTTGGATAACAATTGAGAAAGCAATAGTAGGATCAGCAATTTTGTCCAAACAGTCACCAAGACCACAACCTTCTGAGAGAAGACCTCTGCTTTCCACCTACCCTCACTACCTTCCCCTCCCTCCACCCCCAACCCATCTACCCAAAAAGCCTATAGCCCTATATATAGCCCTATAACTTAACCTAATACATGGAAAAAAAAAAAAAAACACATAACTTGAGGAAAATACTCTTCCCTACATTTTCCTCAGCCTACTCTTGTTGGTCCCCTCTGTGAGGAGACGAGCAATTCATGGGCTAACTCATCCCACAGGACCAACACCACACACCTGCCCTCAGAAAAGGTGCTGCCCACACTTCCATGAGCAAGCTGGCTGAAGGCTTGCCTACTTGCATGGTTGTCGCAGCCTCCTGAGGTCTTTTCCTTCTGTTCTCATAAGAGAAGGATCAGCTCCTGCTCTGCACTTTTGGGAGATTAAGCCCTAAGGAGAGGCTGCTGTATTACTGAAAAATCTCATCCTTCCAACTGTGTCATTCATCACACCGAAGTACTCCTGCTTTGGGGTTCCAGAAAGTCTTCTGAGAGCCTCCCTCAGCATGCTCTGAGCTCCGGTGATCTGCAGCCACCAGATAGCGTTGATGTCCCCTAATGAAAACAAGCCCTTCCTTTTCCCTGGCTGCGAGGCAGACTCTGACTCAGCAGAAGCTACTGTACGGATAAACAGCGTGGGCCAGATTCCTCTTGACACGAGCAGCCCTTTCACACCCTTCTGGCAATGCCAAAGGGCCCCGATGCGATCGCAAGTGTGCTTTATACCCGCTGTAAGGTCTCATCGCAGTGCCAGGAATGCGTGAGGAAGCCTCAGAATAAATGAAATCAGGCCCAGAAAGGACAGAACTGCTACAATGGCATTTCTGTGGGAACTTTCCCAAAAGTCATCTCCCACTGAAACTCCGCACGAGGCTGATGCTCATTCTACTGGTCACATGTGGCTCCCAGATCTTTGCAGTTCATCGGCCTCTGAACATATGTGATGGCGTCTCTCTGTGGTGGAAAAAAAAAAAAGAAAGAAAAAAGGTGGCTCCGCTTCCAGCTCCACAAAGGATATGAGCAAGCTGTGTATGCTTCTGCAGCCCTTGTCAGTCAGTAAAATTAGATCCTTACAGCCCTCTTGCTTGAAGACATGTAGCTAGCTAGATGTCAGGCAGTGCAGGGCTGTATTCGAGGCTTGAGCACAGCAGCAGAATGATAAGAAGAAAGCTGGATTGGTTTCTGGCACTGCCAGGATCTTTCTGATAGCTGGTAATCTCAACCAGCAGCAGCGAGCAGACTACAAGGGTTGTGTGGAGATATAATAGGCACTTCTCAAATTATTAATTCCAATATATATATAGTATATTCTTTTTATGACCTCTGGTGAGCTTTAAATAAAGCATGGCAACAAAATACCTGCATTTGTAATTATTTTGAAGTATATATCCATGGCTTTGTTTTTCTTGCTTGCTTTCGAGTTTTAAGATGAAAGCAAACAGCCCGGGGTTATTCTGAGGAGAATCTAGGTATATGAAACTTTTGTTAATTTTTCCTATAGGAAAAGCAGCCTGCTTCTTTCCAAACCTTCAAAATAAGGTTTCATACTACTACCAGTGCAATATAATGAGCTGATTGTTTGGGAAGCGCAGGAGGGGCTAATTTTCCAGGGATTGCTAGTGCTGTCTGTGGTGCAATAGGGTCCCTTCTAAATGCTGAACATTACACTCAAGCCTTCTAGAGCACTGCTGCCATTCCATGCAAATTCCTTTGCTAACTTTATATTGGAAACATTTGCAGTGATCTTTTTAACCTCTGTCTGTGTCCCCAGCAAGAGGGAAGCTGACTGAAAAATGTAAAGAGACCGATGAGCACATCTATGAAATTTAAACTGTGGACCACCTCCCCCCCAAAAATATATATTTGTCACTTTTGACATTTGCTGACTCTTTTCCTTTAAAAGAAAAAGTCAAGAGCTTTAAAGAAAAATTAGGGAAAGCCGCCTGAAAGGGTTAAACTTTTTCCCTACAGCTTCTCTAAGCGGAACTGATATTCTTAGTCTGACTTAAGGATATGGAATAGAAAGGCTGCCAACATCTGTTGTGGTCAGAGACAGATAAAAGAGACTAATTCAGAGCTGGAAGAACCCATGTACAGCATTCTGTGTTGCATTACCCTCTGCATAAAAGCACGCAAAATAGCATTTGATATTATGGAAGATAGGTGCTCACCTAAACTTCTTCACCATAGGGACCTGGGAGCTTCACACGCATGGAAGTTCCCTCATGGCCACAGAGGGAGAGAGAAAGCACAACGTGACACATTCAGCTTCCAACTGGGGAGCTCTGGGGCTGAGAACATTTCAGAAACACTGAGTTTATAGTCACACTGCTACGTAACAGGGCCATAGGAATGAAACAGAAAGGAGACAGGTGATTTGGGAGCTCACAGGTATTGGGAGCAATATCAATTTCACCTGCTGGCCATTAAAAACTTAGCACAGAACAAATTAGGATACTAATTAACTTTGGAAGTGGATTAGCCCAAACTCCATGAAGGCACTCAGAGCAAGAGGATCCACAGAGGCTTGAAGAGCTAATGTGATTTACATTCACACCCCAATTCAGTTCTTAAATGTACTTCATGTAGACAAGCCTTCAAATTACTGTAATCAGCAATTATTTCCAAGGAAGCCAATGCCATTATGGCAGTACACAACAGGCACACAGTCAAAATCAGGCCTGTAGACGACAAACTGCAGAACAAGTGCATCCATCTATATTTACTTTTGCCAAGATTGTAGGACAATCCTGTAGGACAGGAACTTCAGGATCTGAAGTACAGTTTGAATGACAGCCATTTTACTGCAGGAAAAGAAAGTTTTACATACAGGCAACTTAATTACATTATGAGTGAGGCTACAAGTGACACCAAATGTGTAAAGTCTAAATGCTCTTCTGCTGTGAGCTCTGCTGTCCTTATTCCAAACAAGCATCCAGCTTGCCTCTTTCACAGTAAACCTCGCTTTACACCTCACCTTTCATATTCATCAGGAGCTAGGATGCAGATGGAATTAAAACTCCCTGCCAGGAGTCGTGTTGCTTTCAGGAGCACAGAGCAGGAGCCAGAGGCACTGGGCCCAGCTTCTGAGAAGGTAGAACTAGAAGTCCTGCCCTAAGTTCTGCTCCTATGAGGTGATCTAGTCCTTATTCTAAAGGACAATTGAACTGACCAATATTTCTTGTCACCTTTTACACCCTGACATACCCCTCAAAACATTTCCCTCATCTTTCAGAAAACGTGCAGAACATTGGCAGGTATAGCATCACTGATCAAAACTCTACCAGTTTAGAGAAATTCTCCTTCGGCTACCTCCACCCATTTTAAAATTTTCTTTGCCCATCTTGGCAGTTAGAGAACTTCACCAAACATTTCTTGCTTGATATAACAAAAGAGAACCAGATTATGAAGCACTGGCTTGCATCTGTACTGGATCAATAATTAAGGATTCTTAACATAAACACCAGTTTCTTCTCATAGTTGCATAATGCAAGCCTTTCACAAAGCAGGTGTAAATTTACAAGCTGGCTTTGTGAACTCATTCCTTCATTGCCAAACTCTTAATTAAATCTGATTTTTCAGCTCAATAGCATGTTTGTGTGTTAAACATACAAAGAATTATTAAATCATACTGAGTTTTTACCACCATTACAGATACACATTTTGCAAGCCTCCAAATATTCTAAATTATTGATAAGTATTTAGTCACACTTTTTCCCCCAAATATGTTTTTAATAACTGATCTTTATTTCAGATGCATGAAAATCAACGATTTAAAACATATTTTGAGGTTTAAACAACTACACCACGACTACCTCTTCTGTAATCTCAGACTGCATATATCAGAATCAAGATGCACCCTGGCAAAGACATCTTGCCATAGCTAAATGTAGCATCTGATACAGCTTTTAGATCCCATTGTATTTCTCAGTTGCTAAATAATATGCCCAGTAGGCTAATAGCAGTCTGTGCAAGGTCTGATCCCGTGGGATTTTGCCATCCAAAATCTGCCAGCCTCTAGATCTGTATTTCTATGACTGCAAAGGCAGCTCCCCGTAAGGAGACATGGTTTGTGCAAGAAGTAGGAGGATTTTGTACACCACACAAGTTCTTCATGTTCCACAGTCCAAAATAGACTTATCTGGAGCCAATTTACTGAATGTAATTTATACCAGACCCTTGCTGGAATGACTTGCACTCTTGCGGCTCTTCAGATGTATATCCAATAGGGAGCTATCACTCTGCATGAGTTTTAATACAGAGGTCCAAGTACAAAATCCAGTACCCTGAGACACCATGTGGCTTTGGAGCTTTCCTTGAGAGAAGCAGAGCCAATAGCTCAGCAGCCAGGTTATATACACTACGGAGTTCTTCTACTTGTAACAGGTATGATATGGGTTATTTTCTTTTTAGGATTTGACAGTCTTCTCCAACAAATAACGAGGTCAAATAGTTAATCACTTTTTCAGCCTAGAAAGTTTTCAACTCAGCTATTATTTCAGAAAGACAGGCCTAGCCCTTAGAGATGCTGAGCATTGGCTATGCTATTGGAACAAATGCATAAGGAATATACAATTTTCTTCTGAATCTGTACAGCCCTCATAGCCTTTTTCACAGTGCTTATAAGCATGAAATGCCAAAGACACTATACAAGTCTGGTACAGAACTGGACATGAGATGTATAGATTACATGCACATAACCTGAACAACAGTTTGCACATAATTAAATACTCCCAACTTGAAATCTCATTCTACAGAGTTTTGTACCACAGAAAGGTCTTCCGCATATAATCTGGAACAACAGGCAGCCAAACAACTACATTGTACTCACCAACATGAGCTGTGCATTCTTTAAATTTATGTCTCAGGCAATTTCAATACCAATCCATTCTGCAGCTGAAAAATGAGGAAGTGAGAAATCACTTTTGATGTAAACCACCAGCATGAAGCAAGAATAGTCAGTAAAGAATATCCACTGTCTTTGAAAGAGCAGTGCTTCAGAAAGCATACACTGAAGGTATGTCTTTACTGCACCCTGCAATGCAGTGAAGCTTTTAGTGAACCAACTCCCACCCATACCAGAAGCAGCCCAGGCAAGGCAGCATGAAGCTCAGCAGGTGACCTCCTGATACTCACTGAAAGAGACCCACCATAAGCAGAATTATTTAGTTGCAACTGCAGCACCTAGAAGTCCTTAACATAAAGTGTGACATTCTCATTATTTTTTCTTTCAGATTGATAGGATCAGCTTTTGTGCAACACTTTCCGAATATTAATATATAGAAATTAGATTATATTCACCTGCATGTACACCTTAGAACATACTGCTGCTGTACTATCAAAAGGCAACTTTTAGCAGCCTCGCAATAGCACCGTGTCCTCATTATATGCCTGTATTTCAGCAGGGGGATGAAATGCTTTGAACCTAATGCTACAAAGTCAGTCAGTGAGGGAGCAAAGAGGTGAACTTACACCTGCAACACCATAGGTCACAACCCTGATTTCTACAGCAACCATTTTCCTTGGCCACAGGGAAGGAGCTCCCCCGTGCTTTGGTGCCCGCAGTCCCTAAACTGCAAAGGGAGGCACACAGCTTGTGGGGTAGCAGAACAGCAGGAAATACTTCACTGAAATTAAAACAAGTAGATTTTCACTGCTTAAACATGCAAATGGCTTACACATTACTGCAACATGGCAGGATCATATTAATTTTAATAGGCCTGCTCCCCACTGCAAAGCACTAGAGATCTTTCCTGGATATTTTTTTCTAAAATAGCTCAAATTGTTACACTGTCAGGCATGGTATCGGTGTTTAAGGCTCTCCTGTTGCAAACACTCACCCACAAGCAGCAGTCTCACCTGCTTTGATATTTATCAATGATAGGAAAGCCCTTTTAAATCCTCACAGCAGAGGAAACAGTGTAATGACCCTAAAGTCAGGGAAATGTAGTTACTGATTAGCAACAGCCCAAGAAAAAGAAGTGTCTGCAGGAGGGAAGAAAAAAAAAAAAAAAGGCAGTCTGGGGACCTTCAGAAGTTTATCTCAAAGACATCTGAAAGCCCAGAGAGTATTTTTGTTTGCTAACAGTGCAAGTATGAATGCATTTTCCTCAAATGCCTGTGCACCAGGCCCACAACTCAGTCTCTGCCTCTCATGAGGAGACTCACAGCAACCACGTCCTACCTGCCCTCACCAGGCACCTACCAACCACCCTCCTCCAGAGTCTGCCACACGGAAGGAATAACACCCCACCCCAGGACAGCAAAGCTGGGTGGGCAAGGAGGATTTCAGACATTTCCTGCTGTTTTTTGCTGTGCCCACGCAGCTCCCTCAGTAGCGCACCTCAGGCCAACACCAGGCAGCCATTACCTGCTCTAGGCCAGTCACAGCTGGTTCACTCAGCAGCAGGAGAACCCTGCTACACACCAAAACCTGACCATTGCCCCCCAAAATCATCAGCCCCTAACTTGAAAACACAGACTGCATTCCTTCGATGCTTCCCAGACCATTTTTACCAAAAGTTTTTACCAAAAATTTAGCAGTCACAGGGTAGGAGACAGTCCTTGCTCCCCCTCTTCCAAAAGAGCAGATACTTCTGGAGGCTGCTGGGTTGGTGGAACTGTTTCTAGGCTATTAAGTTTGTGTAAGTATTTGAAGAGCATTTTTTATTTCAGCTGCTACATCTCTTATTAGCAGTAATTTCCACTTAATAGATATTATTTACACATTGTTTTAAATATATTTAAGATCATCCCCATGCTTCCTAGCTTCATAATGGGTTCCCTTTCATAACTACCAAGGCTCTCACAAAAGCTGATTCAGTAGTAGGACATCATAGGCTACATCAACATCAGATTCATCTCAGGCAGATATATTTTGGCTTTATTCCCCCACACTGCATCTAAGGTGTGTAAACTGTCAGGAATATCAGCTTCAGGAAAGTGACAAATATTATTACTCTCACAAAACCACGCATTGAAATATGAGATGGCTACGAAGAACACGAGCTTGTTGTAGACCATTGATATTTTGAATAAGTTGAAATAATAACATCCATTCAACATGATAGCCTGTCTCTAACAGCAAACCTACTTGGCACCAAACAGTTATAAGAGTCAAGAACCATATCTCAAAAGCCTTGCAGTTAAAAATAAATATATATATATTTCTCAAAGCAATCTTGTAGGATCAGTAAATATTATGCTCCCACTTCATAGACAGATAGACTTCTCTGTGCCTTTTTAAACAGGCATAGACAAGGCCTGCAAAGTTAAAAAGTAAAAGCTCTAGCAAGGCTGGGGATTAAAATAAGAGAATATGGAGAGTTTGCCTCAGTCTTTCAACTAAGCATTTAATCAAAAAATAGTATTTCTATTCAAAAGCAGCTTGAAAAGCTCAGACATTTCTTAACCTCTCTTCCATCATAGCCCCAACTTGCCTCCATGGTGCAACATCTTCTCCCTTAGCAAGGAGGCAGCAACCATGCACAGCACAGCAGGGAAGATATCTAGCTTCCCAGCCACTCTTTTAAAGTTTCTTTTGCCACCTGATGTGAGAGACAGCTGGGATGAATCTTCCAGAATTGCTCCACCCAAAAAACTAGGCTGAATATTTGATGTAGGTCTAATGACTGTCAGAGTGGCACCAAGAGGCAATCAGTCTTCCAATGTGGCAGCAGTTTTGCCTGCTAAACGGAGCAGTAAAGTTTTGTATAAGGCCTAAAAGAGAACTGTAGCAAGCTCGTTGCAAGGTATCTGTAGAAACCTATCCAATATTCAGCAAAAAATAAAAATATAAAATATAACAAAATAAAAAAAAAAAATTGCTCCCTCTCCTCCATTGGAAACACCTTCCCAATTATGTGCTGCTTGCAGTCAAAATGATGTTGGCACTTTGTTGACACAGATCTTTCCTGAACAAACAAAGATCATGAAAACAGTCAAGAGTTGTCAGATGATAGGGAAGAGCGAACATTTCCCCATGGCAAGGAAAAAAAGCTATCATCATCAGCCTAAAGAGACAGGGGTTGATTTTTGTTTACAATACTTGAATGTGAGAGCAAACTGGGCCACCCATTTAGAGATGGATTCTGCTCCTTGATTGCACAGTTATTTTTAACTTCTGTGTTTTTATAACAAGTCTGGCTATGAACTTTGCTACAGTTCCTCATACAAAGAGAATTCACAGACTTTCAGCAAGACTGCTGTATTTTAGATTAGATGGCAATTTTATTTGAAAAGTGACAAAGAAAAAAGTGGCTTCTCTAGCTTGGCAGATCTGTGCCCTGTGTGTATTCAGTTATAATTTATTCATGCTGGTGATGAAATACATTCCCCTGGTTTTTAGTCACTCAGCCCTGCAGAGCTGGTGGAGCTCAGAGAGACAAGAGCAACTGTATTTAAGGGCTTCCCAGAACATATCAGTGTGAAACTTGAATGTTTTTTATTTATTTGTTGGGGTTTTTTTGTTTGTTTCTGATGTGGTTGTGATTTCTGTAGGTAGCAAGTACAGGTGGATGTCCCCTACATCAACCCAACAGAGCTAATGTGCATCCAGATGTTTGTGCCATTAAGGCTCATCCCAAGACTGTGATGGGCTCCACAGAAATTCCCAAGCCCCCTAGTTCCTGGGAGGCACCAGGCAGAGCAGCTGAGCGCGTACATATCAACTTGGCAGAGCATTGTGCACCACCATCAAGGCACAGTGATGTGGCTGTCATCAGCCTGGTGTCCCTCAGAAGGGTGGCCCCACTGCAAAGGCTCTGTGGGCTGCATGCATGTGTAGTGCTATCCAGGAAATCACAGGAAAAAAAAAAAAAAAAAAAGAAGAAGAAAAGAAAAGAAAAAAAAAAAAAAAAGAAGAAGCTTTGATGTTCTTTGGTCTGATTTCCTCAAGTAACAGCAGAATTGCTTGTAGTATGAAGTGGTGAAAAATTCATGGCTCAGACTTTTCACCCTGAAAGCTGCAAGACCTGGTTTCTACCAGGTGATTTTGAAAATAATAATAATGCATTGGAGGTGTTCTCATTTCTGACCCTTAGGATGTATGCCAGTTATCTTGCCAAGCCTCTTCTGTTGCAAACCTGGAGGCTAGAAATTTAGTTTTAAGGAAGACCTATTCAACTAGCAGTAGGTAACACACTATGAGATTCGCCATGAAGAAAAATCTATGAGATTCTGACATAAATCCCTTGTCTCCAAAACCAAAGGCTTTGAACAAAAGTTGTGAGATTTATGACAAAAAGCACCAGGGCTGTCAGCAAGGCATATAAAAATGCTGTTGAGGTTAAGCAAAAGCTTTAGAAGACGTAGGTCTGCAAAGTAAGCAAGGCTAGATTTTGGCCATAGAACCACCTCTGCCATTCAGCCCTTTGCCACAACAGTCAGCTCTGCCTCTTCCATGACAAGCAAACTTGTCATGGAGGTCACAATTTCAACCACTTACCATGTATATCGTGTAACGCTTAGGCCTCCCTCATTTCACACAGTATGGGTCAGTTCCTCCATCTGTTACATCACAGGAGAAAATCATAGAATGATAGAAACACAAGGTTGAAAAGGACCTACAAGATCATCTAGTCCAACCGTCCTCCTGTCACCAATACTACCCACTAAGCTACTAAAGCATATCTCATAGCACCTTGTCCAGGAGCTTCTTTAACACCGTGAGGGACGGTGACTCCACCAATCCCCTGGGCAGGCCATTCCAGCGCCTGACCACTCTTTTTTTTTTCCTGACATCTAATCTAAATCTCCCCAGGCACAACTTGTGCCCATTTCCTCAAGTCTTATCACTAGTTATCTGAGAGAAGAGGCCGACCCCCAGCTCCCAACACCTTCCTTCAGGCAGTTGCAGAGAGCAATGAGGTCTCCCCTGAGCCTCCTTTTCTCCAGCCCAAACCCCCCCAGCTCCCTCAGCCACTCCTCACAGGACTTGTGCTCCAGGCCCCTCACCAGCTTTGTAGCCCTGCTCTGGACATGCTCCAGCACCTTGATGTCCTTCTGGTAATGAGGGGCTCAAAACTGAACACAGTACTCGAGGTGCGGCCTCACCAAAGCTGAGTACAGGGGTATGATCACCTCCCTGCTCCTGCTGGCTACACTATTCCTAATACAGGCCAGGATGCCATTGGTCTTCTTGGCCACCTGAGCACACTGCCAGCTCATGTTCAGCCGAGCATTGATCAACACTCCCAGGTCCATTTCCTCTTCACAGTCACTCTTCCCCAAGTCTATAGCGCTGCATGGGGTTATTGTGGCCAAAGTGCAGGACCCAGCACTTGGCCTTATTAAACCTCACCCCATTCACCTCAGCCCAGCAGTCCAGGCTATCCAGATCCCTCTGAAGGGCCACCCTACCCTCAGGCAGATCGACACGACCTCCCAACTTGGTGTCATCTGCAAACTAACTGGGGGTACACTCAGTCCCCTCATCCAAGTCATCAATAAAGATATTAAATAAGATAGGCCCTAGTACCAACCCTTGGGGGACACCACTTGTAACAGGACACCAGCTGGACTTACCTCCATTAACCACAGCCCGCTGGGCACGGCTCTCCAGCCAGTTCTTGACCCAGAGAAGAGTTTATCTGTCCAGGCCATGGGCAGCCAGTTTCCCCAGAATACTGTGGGAAACCATATCAAAGGCTTTGCTGAAGTTTAAGTAGACTACATCAATAGCCCTTCCCTCATCTACCAGTCTGGTCACACGATCATAGAAGATGAGGTTGGACAAGCACAAGTCCACTTACTCAAGCAAGGAAGGTCTAAGCTTGTCATTTGTAAGAAAATCCGTAGGTCCAGTCACAAATTTTAAAAATGCTCCTGCCAAAACACAGAGAACAGAAGGGAGTGGTCCTTCCTATCCAGAGATGTGTGGGACAGCCTGCTTTTAGGAGAGGCGATGCTCCTGCAATGTGTTATGTGTATGTGTTTGGGGATATGAAAAAGTGCTATTCCATCAGGTAAATGACACAGATGACAAGGATGCAGCAGAAAAATTTCTACCTTCCCAGTGGCTCCCTCCAGAGTCTAGATTTTAGCTTCCTAAACTTTAGGGGAAAGTTTTACTTGGAGGAGCACAGGGGTGTTGATGGGTTGTTGTTGTTGTTGTTGTTGTGTGGTATTTTTTCATTGGTACTTAATTTCAGTAGATTCCCTAAGATAGAGAAGTTTAGAAATCAAGCAGCCAAATATATAAATAAAAAGAGAGAGAAAAAAAATGATGTCACCCTCAAGCAGTTCCATCAAGGGATGACATTTTAAATCACATCATGTCTCACACCCATTTCTTAGTGCAAAATAAATCACTTGAACAGAGTGCAAGCCAATTTTTACTTTAAAAAATGTTGTGTCCTAAGGCTGTCTTCTTGAACTTCAAAAGCATACTTCATAATTACTCTACCTATCAAAGGAAACTCAATATTTCACCTCCAACCTCCCTCTGCTTGTGTTATAATTTTTAATTGTTAATAAATTATATTAATTTTAAACTGGTTATTCTCTCTCAAAATTACATCTTTCAAATGAGTATGGAAAGTTATTTTAAATTAACATATTTACCTTTAAATTATATTTTAGTAATTTGTTTATGACTTTTCTTCCCTATTAATTCTTACATGAGGATTTCAACCTTGGGATACCCCATTTAACTTTATTTGAATACTGCTGTCTCAATTTAAGAGCCTTAAATCTATTTCACGGAGCTTGAGATTTCTAGAAAACAGGTATTTTTGTTTTGTTAGCATAGTTACATACTTGAGTTTGGAGGCATCACTATGCACTGCATGGGCTTCTGTCATCACAAGCTTAAGACACAGGAGGAAAATTTGAAGTCATATTTACCATCTAAAAGCAGCTTTTGCAGGTGTGTACAGCACTTGTAAAGAATATGCATATCAATATTTCTGGTGGGGCTATATTATTTTCTTTATCTAGCAGGTATATTACTTAACGCTCTATCCTTGCAAATGCATTCAAGAAGGGTAGATGCAGCATCTACTGCAGATGCACTCTTTTCTGTAAAGGTGAGTCTCTAAAGGTGAGGGTGCTTCTGGATAAAGAAAACTATGTTCCTGTGTGTATTCCAGCCTGGTAATAAAGGCATCGTTCTTAATAGTGCCCAACAGCCAGCATTTAGGAGTACTCACTGTTTTTTCAAGGCTGGTCACATGCTTAAATGAGTGAGTAACTACTGCAAAATGGTAGAAAAAAGCCAGCATGCCAATTTTAGTATTATATATAGCAATGCTCTTCAAACTCTAGCACATGGCAATTACCCTCATGGCAGGACCAACCAAAATAGGTGGCAATGTCCTGAGGTGAGACAGAGGCAGAGAAGTTCATGCCTAGGTGATGTTGAGTTTGCCTCTTGGGCTCCAAGAGTCAAGCAGAACTGGAGCACATGGCAAAGAAACAAAATGTACCCAGCTGGTGAACTCAACTACTTGGCTGAACAAACAATTCCCCCATTAAAAGGAAAATCTTCCCAGATATGCTTTTGGGATTCCTGGGCAGCCCATGGGAAAGAAAAACAGAGCACAGACTGTCTCTGGATAGTAAGTTGTGAACGTAACATTAAGCTCAATGTGTACAGGATGCTGTTCAAGTGCCAAACAGATACCCCTGTAGCCTGCAGTTTTCAAAACTAAATAAATACTGGGACTATCTCAACGTCCCTGTGTTACACAGCCACATACAAAAGTTTGTTTTTGTTTTTTTTTTTCCCAATTATCAGTAGACAACTGCAAATTGTCCATGTTCAAAGAACGCTGGCTACCTAAGGTGTGAAGCAGTCGGTACCTCAGAGATTGCTCTGCACTAAACCTGCCACATTTTGTCACCTTTCCCTCATTATTCTGCATACACAATAGTCTTCTCATATGAAAGAAATCCGGGTTTTGCTCACTCTTCAGTCATTTCTCTGTTCAAAACGAAACCCACAGAGTCAATAACTTTTTGTGAGTCCTCATGACACCCATTGCTGGTGGATCACGGGAAGACTAAATCACAGGAAGAAGTACAAGCAAAGTAAAGCAAAATAGTTTCAGACCAAATTTACACTCTTGCATAAATCTCCATACACACTCCCAAGTCCCAGCTCGTCGAGATGAAAACGCAGCTCCTAATTCTTCCCATATGCCTCAGACAAAACGTTATGAATGAAGCACAGCTCCCCGTCCCACTTTGTTCCCTTCCAGCCCAACCCACCCAACTCTGGATCAGCCCGCTTGGTTCTCGCTCCGTCTCGTCTGCCTGGTCGAGGCAGGCCGGGGAGCTGTGCCAGCAAAGACGCTGCACTCCTCCTCGCGAAGGGGACGGGAGCGTGAGGTGGATGGCAGCATGTGCTGGAAGGCTCAGAAGTGCTCGACACATGTGCTCCTCTCCGGCAAAAAGGCAGAGGGAGGGGATGAGAGGAACGGGGCAGCGCAGTTCCGCTCTTTCATGTGACGAGGGCTTCCAGAGAAGCGTGTTGCAGCCAAAGGGAGGCACGGAAAGCTTTCTGGATGTTCTAATTTATTTCTAATAGTTGTCTTCGTTTAAGGAGCAGCGTGTTTTCTCTTGAGCCTGGCATAGCCACTGGCTGAAGCAACAGATGTACCACTCTGATGATCCTGAAGAAGGGAAAAACATCTGTCTGCAGTAGCGTTTTTGGACTCCGAGGACCGAGTGTATAAGCCTATGGGAACTTCACAGGCACTTGAAGTCCCAATTTATTCATTGTTGATTTATTTATATACCTTTATGCGAGAGCCTTGGTGGCACACAGCAATGTATAGAGAAAAGTTTCAGCATATAAATTAAATTTTAAGACATCGAGTTACAATAAAAGAAGAGGCTTTAGGTATGTGTGAAGCGGCATGTCGTTAGATATTTGCGTATTGAGGCGGGCATCTGACGTTTTATAGTATACACAATTGACACATCTGGGAAAATGCATGCACTGCCAGCTAAAATGCCTAATCTCTTCTTTAACACATCTGTGGTTTAATTACAAAACCTAGCGAACAATTAAAATTCAGGTCAGCACACAGCAGCACTACCGTCCTTTGATGTGGGGTCAGTGTTGGTCACAGTCCTGTTCTCATTATATAGGTTAATCAACTTAGTGGAGTAACTATGACAGGGCTGACCAGAAATCCATGTAATTACCAATGCTCCGAGAGCGGTGGCAAGCAGGGCTGTTTTATTTGTTCGATACACAAATATTATTTCTTCTAAATAAAAACCAGCTCGAGATCCCAGATCCGGAGCTGTTGCTCTGAAGCAGATTTGTTTATTCGGCGAGTAACTCATTACTGCTGTCGCTCTCCTTATTGCCGTCCATCTGCACGCGCCCACGTGGCGGGGCGCGCACCCCCCCCCGACACACGTGCGAGCACACACCCACACGGTAGCCTTAATCTTGTAATTAGATTTGTACCGGTGACTACTTCTGCCCCTGCAGCATCCCACTGGCTGCAGTTGCTTGTGCTCTGCACCGACTTGCAAAGCCACTGCACAGATCCGCTCGCAGCAAATTTAGGACGAAACGATGCACACGTTGCTTTTGGTCTGGGAAAGAGGAAGGCACCGTGTGACACCCGCACGGAAGGGAGTGGGAACGTAGGTTTGTGACCCGGTCACCTCCGCCCATTCGTCCATCTCACGGGAGCTGCTTGTTGTTGTCGCAAATTTGGGGGCAACTTCCATCCAGCACCCATTTCATAGAAGCGGCTCGCTGTGGCCGGATCAGATGTTGCTTTCTCTTGCCCAGATGTAGATTCTCCTTGATACCTAAACAAAGTAAACTCACCCCAAACCTCCGACGGGTAATCCCGAGTCCAGCTTGAGGGATATAGCCAAGGCCCAAACGTCCAAACCCTCCATGCAGGAAAGCAGAAATTCCTGCCGGCTTTCTGGTAGGATGCACAGTGCCCCGAAAGCCAGGAGTTATCAGGCTGCTCAGCCTGGGATTTTCGCAATAGGCACCCATTTCTCCCTGAAATGAGAGTGACAGCTAGGAGGTTTGAGCTGGGATTTTTGCAACAGTCACCAAACTCCCGGGGAAATTCGGTGAGAGCTGAGAGTTTTGATCCCCCACATGAAAGTTGACAGGAAATTAATATGCATTTCAGTGGGGGTAGGACTCGGTCCGGGTGCCACACTCCCATAAGCTCTTTTGAAAAGCACAGCCTTAAAAGGTAATATTCTGATATCCTGACTATGCGAGGTTGGGTAATTTTTTTTTTCTAAATCTTAAAAATGTCTTAGTTATAATTTTCTCCAGCCCTTCCGTCCCCATGAGATAAAAGGAGCCTGGCTTTACACGCAGCAAGATTTACCAAAGTAGCCTCAGAGAAGTTTGAAACCGCCTCCTAAAACACTTCCAAATCAGTTTCTAGATTTTTCTTCCCGCACATTGAGTGCAACACGGGCAGGCAGCTAGGACTGAGCGAGGTGTCCCGGCTGAGCATTTGCCTGGGCTGAAGCTGGACCATTTGCTAGCGCAGCGATAACCCCAGGGGCACCCTCCCCAAGAGCAGCAAGCCAGACAAAGAGGACGCTGAGCCAACAGAGAAGCCTCTGGACATACGCCGAAGCACAGCCGTAAAAGAAATGACAGCACAGTACAGCGTGGCATTGTGGTGGCACGCTGTGTTTTCATTAGGGTGTGTCAAAATTTTAAAATGGGACAATAAAGAAGGAAAATATTTTGGTAATAAACCCTGGGTTGCCCCTTTTCAAGGGAAAAGTTTAAGTGCTGTAGGGGGGCAAGGACTGTGTTTTATTAGGTTTGTTGTCGGGTGTCTATCTCTTTGGCTTCCTTACATACTGTATTGGAATAGCAATAAATAAGAGGAGCCTTTAAGTGTTGCCACAGTGCTAATATTTACTACTTGTAACAGGCGTCGATGAGCAGATCTTTACTGCTCCTTTTCTGTTTGAGTCCTACTCCCTGAGACACTCTGCTCTCTCATTCTCCCCACCCACTACATTTAAACTAACAAACCAGGTTTTCTTTATGTCATCTCCATCCATCCCAAGAGCTTTGATCACCAAAGGGAACATGCCAGCGCTGGCAGCGTTCTCATTTGAGAGGAAACATTGATATTTCCAAGTTATTTTTGTTGTGTGGCTGAATGACAGCAAGCATTTTCAATTGTTTTAGTCTTCCAAGAAGACAAAAAAAAAAAAGTACTCTGGTCAGGATAGCTTATTTAGATTAAGTTTAAAATATCATTTATACTTTTTCTTCTTTTATTTTATGAAACGACTTTTTAACTGCTTCCTAAAAAAATAAAAACAAACCTTCAAGAAAAAAATTGTTTGGAAACGAAACACTGAAGCTCCTTGTTGTAGCAGGAGTCAAACAGGACATATTCATATTTTGCTTTCTTATGTTCAAATTAAAGTCACTGAAAAATTCACAAACCCGTTAAACATTCACATTTTTAATAAAAATGGCATTTTGGGTAGAAAGAACATTTGGATTGATTTTTCATCGACCAGTGGAAGCTCCCAGGGACTAGCACGATGTCTTCTTGCTGTTTCTCACTCCTGATGTTGCAATTTTGCTGCCACCCATTCTGTGGTCTTCATCTGCGTCGGGCTGGTTCACTGTGGAAAAGCACAAATGGAAACTCTTAAGACCCTCTTGAACAGAGCTAGAGGAGTACCAATGCACCGTTATGGGTTGTGTACAGAATCACAGAATCACAGAATTTCTAGGTTGGAAGAGACCTCAAGGTCATCGAGTCCAACCTCCAACCTAACGCTAACAGCCCTCCACTAAACCATATCCCTAAGCTCTACATCTAAACGTCTTTTGAAGACTTCCAGGGATGGTGACTCCACCACTTCCCTGGGCAGCCTGTTCCAATGTCTAACAACCCTTTCAGTGAAGAAGTTCTTCCTAACATCTAACCTAAAACTCCCCTGGCTCAACTTAAGCCCATTCCCCCTCGTCCTGTCACCAGGCACGTGGGAGAACAGGCCAACCCCCACCTCGCTACAGCCTCCCTTGAGGTACCTAAAAAGAGCAATAAGGTCACCCCTGAGCCTCCTCTTCTCCAGGCTGAACAAGCCCAGCTCCCTCAGCCGCTCCTCGTAGGACTTGTTCTCCAGGCCCCTCACCAGCTTCGTCGCCCTTCTCTGCACCCGCTCAAGCACCTCGATGTCCTTCTTGTAGCGAGGGGCCCAAAACTGAACACAGTACTCGAGGTGCGGCCTCACCAGAGCTGAGTACAGGGGGACGATCACCTCCCTCGCCCTGCTGGTCACGCTGTTCCTGATACAAGCCAGGATGCCGTTGGCCTTCTTGGCCACCTGAGCACACTGCTGGCTCATATTCAGCTGACTATCCACCATCACTCCCAGGTCCTTCTCTGCCTGGCAGCTCTCCAACCATTCCTCTCCCAGTCTGTAGTTCTGCTTGGGGTTATTGCGCCCCAGGTGCAGGACCCGGCACTTGGCCTTGTTGAACTTCATGCAGTTGACCTCAGCCCATCGGTGCAGCCTATCCAGATCCTCCTGCAGAGCTTTCCTACCCTCGAGCAGATCGACACACGCACCTAACTTGGTGTCATCTGCGAACTTACTGAGGGTGCACTCGATGCCCTCGTCCAGATCATCGATGAAGATATTAAAGAGGACCGGCCCCAGCACCGAGCCCTGGGGGACGCCACTAGTGACTGGCCTCCAACTGGACTTGGCTCCATTCACCACGACTCTTTGGGCCCGGCTATCCAGCCAGTTTCTAACCCAGCGAAGCGTGCGCCAGTCCAATCCAAGAGCAGCCAGTTTCTTGAGGAGAATGCTGTGGGAGACGGTGTCAAAAGCCTTGCTGAAGTCAAGGTAGACCACATCCACAGCCTTACCCTCATCCACCCAGCGCATCACTCTGTCATAGAAGGAGATCAGGTTCGTCAGGCATGACCTGCCTTTCATAAAGCCATGCTGACTGGGCCTGATCGCCTGCTTCCCCTGCAATTGCTGCATGATGACTCTCAGGAGGATCTGCTCCATGAGCTTTCCTGGCACTGAGGTCAAACTGACAGGCCTGTAGTTTCCCGGGTCTGTCCTCCGGCCCTTCTTGTAGATGGGCGTCACGTTTGCTAGCCGCCAGTCGATTGGAACCTCCCCTGATAGCCAGGACTGTTGATAAATGATGGAAAGTGGCTTGGCCAGCTCCTCTGCCAGTTCCCTCAGTACCCTTGGGTGGATCCCATCCGGCCCCATCGACTTGTGCACATCTAAGTGCCGTAGCAGGTCACCAACCAGCTCTTCATGGATAATGAGGGCCACATCCTGCTCCCCATCGCCTTCCACCAGCTCAGGGTACTGAGTATCCAGAGAACATCCGGTATTGCCGCTAAAGACTGAGGCAAAGAAGGCATTGAGCACCTCCGCCTTTTCCTCATCTCTTGTAACTAAGTTTCCCCCCGCATCCAGTAAAGGATGGAGATTCTCCTTAGTCCTCCTTTTTGTGTTGATGTATTTATAGAAACGTTTTTTGTTATCTTTAACGGCAGTAGCCAGATTGAGCTCCAGATGAGCTTTGGCCTTCCTAATTTTGTCCCTGCACAGCCTTGCTACTTCTTTAAAGTCCTCCTTAGTGGCCTGCCCACTTTTCCAAAGCTTATAAACCCTCTTTTTCCTCCTAAGATCAAGCCACAATTCTCTGTTGAGCCAGGCCGGTCTTCTTCCCCGCCAGCTCGTCTTTGGGCACGTGGGGACAGACCGTTCCTGTGCCATTAAGACTTCCCTCTTGAAGAGCGCCCAGCCTTCCTGGACCCCTCTGCCCTTCAGAACCATCTCCCAAGGGACTCTACCAACCAGTATCCTGAGCAGCTCAAAGTCAGCCCTTCGAAAGTCCAATACAGCGGTTTTACTGGTCCCCTTCCTGGCCTCGCCAAGAATAGTGAACTCCACCATTGCGTGGTCACTCTGCCCAAGACAGCTCCCGACGATCACGTCCTCCACCAGTCCTTCTCTGTTTGTGAAGAGAAGGTCTAGCGGGGCACCACCCCTGGTAGGTTCACTAACCAGCTGCATCAGGAAGCTATCTTCCACGCTCTCCAGAAACCTCCTAGACTGCTTTCTCAGGGCTGTGTTGTGCTTCCAGGATATGTCAGGGAAGTTGAAGTCCCCTACGAGTACAAGAGCTGATGATTTAGCAACCTCTGTCAGCTGCCTGTAGAATTCCTCATCCGTCTCTTCATCCTGGTTCGGCGGTCTACCGTTGGTTTCAGTTGCAAGTTAGTTAAAAATCTTGCGTTTAATGGATTCCCAGTGTTTGCATAATGCAACAGGGGATGGTGCAAGGAAATTGATTGTTCTTATCTGTGCCATCTGGAGGAACTGTAGGGCTGATACAGTGGAAAGTCACGAAATGAAAAATGACAGCTATTTCTGACAAGATGCTTTTTAAGGACCTTGAGAGGAAAGGTCTACGTATGTGTAGAGGAAAGGTCTACGTATGTGTCTGTAGCAGACTGGGGAGCGTCCAACGCCAGAGCCACCTCTACCACAATGCGCAGCACCAGAGCTGGTCCCTCTCGGATTATTTCTCTTTCTCTCAAGAAACCTCCCTTGGCTTCCTTGTTATTCCCAAATCTGAGAAACAAGTCCAAGAGCAGTGCTGTGCTGAGCTAGCAGGAGGTGCTCCTATAGCAAGAAAATCTGCCCAACAGACCAAAACATAGCTATGTGGCACCAAATTTCCTTGCCATTACCATACAAGAAGCCTTTGGCATACTCAAAAAAGGGGGTTCAGTATGGCAGGGAAACTGGTTTGAGCTATCCTACAGCAGGAGCCTAGACAGACACAATATTTTTCTTGTTTTTAAGTTATTGTAATCAAGCATATTGCAAAAGAGGGAAAAAAAAAAAAATGAAAATATGTTATTAGGTCCTAGTAGACTTGCAATTTCTGAATTTCTTTTACAAATGCCCATAGAGTATTCCGTCTTTATCCTCCCAAGTTACTGAGAATAACACATCAAAGAGCATGTTTGCATTTCTATAATAGATAACAGCATTGACATAAGCTTCAGGGTTCATACAAACTATAAACTGAATTACCAATCTCCTATCTCACATATTTATAAACTGTAAGTCGAGCCTGGAGAAAAAATTCCAACTCCAGGTGAAATAATTATTCTGGGGCTTTTGAAGCGTCACTTCTGAGCTACAGCCCGAATTCCGGTGGACATGAATTATCCTGTTGGCTTGCACCAGCCTCTCTTGGCGTAGCAAGAGGCAGGCAGCAGCCATGGCGAGGCTGGGAGCCCGCAATCGAGCAAGCCTGGATTGCCTGGAGCTCCTGCTTGTGAATCTGAAAGCATAAAGCAAGACACCTTTCTCCTTGTACCTTAAGGAGGAAGAACATAGTTTCCCTGATTTTCAAGAAAGCTCACAGAAAGGGCCCGTTTTTGGAGAAACCAGGCACCATACACCCTCCATGGACACCACAGCATCGATAAAGCCAGGGCACCTTGCCCCAGAGGTGAGTGCAGCAGGCTGAGAGCTTGCAAGAGACCACGGGGAACCACACAGTGAGTCTGCCCTGGTGTTGTGTCACTGGAAGAAGTCAAGGAAAGGAGCTTTTCACCTCCTGCCATGAGCTGGGCCGAGCGTGACTCACCTAAACCACTGGGTGAGAGCGTGGTTCTCGTGTGAGACACTCTTGAGTGCAACACCAGGCCTGGAGATGACGTGAGTCAGCCGTGCGGCAGCTCTCTGAGCGACCCTGTTCAGTTTGGGGGCACTGCGTTGTCAGAAAGGAGAGCAAAGCAGGAAGGAAAGCATTGCCAGAAAGGGTTGTAATGTCACACACGATTACCTTCACTGAGAAACCAAAAACCTGAAGCCAGGGACACTCGTGGGTCTCAAATACTGGTCCGAGCCATCAGCTCCAAGTCACAGCCCCTCAGAAGGTCTCTGCTGCTGCTGCCGCTGTTCAGCAGGCTCAAAAAGAGAGGAAAGACAAGGTGTTAGAGGAAATAACAGCCTGGTGTGTGAGACAGGATGTTCTTGGGTAGTTTTACAAACGGCAACTGGAGTCTAAGCTGGGCACATCTCTTTGTAGACCTCATACAAGACCAGTAGCCCCGATGGTGTTACGTGAACTCAGCAGGGCACAAAGGTCATCTGGTTCTGGACTACATAACAAGGCGTGGGCATTTAAGGCACGGAAAATTACAGGGGACATTTATTTGGGTTTTGTGATGAGGGTTCAGACCTCTCCTCTTAAGGTCCTTAAAAAGCATCTTGTCAGAAATAGCTGTCATTTTTCATTTCGTGACTTTCCACTGTATCAGCCCTACAGTTCCTCCAGATGGCACAGATAAGAACAATCAATTTCCTTGCACCATCCCCTGTTGCATTATGCAAACACTGGGAATCCATTAAACGCAAGATTTTTAACTAACTTGCAACTGAAACCAACTAGCTTTTTTTGGTGGTGGTGGTGTGTTGTTTTTTTTTAGCTGTAGGATGAAAAGCTTTTCTCTAATGTGTGGCTAATTCACTCAGCATTTACCAACTTCAAAACCTTCCCAGACAGACAGGACTGCTGCCAAACCAGACCAAATGTAACATACCTGAAGCTTTGCTGCTCGGTGACAAAACCAGCCTGTAAGCAGCCTGTACTTTTTGGAGAATGCCTCCTTACCCTCGCAAGCCTGATCGATTCATGTTTGCTTGCTACCGCACCAGTAAGAACAAAGTTGGCAATAGGATTTGGGGTCGGATCGGCGAAAGGATTCTCGTGACAATGGCAGCATTCACAAGCTCTGTCAACGCTGCATGGTTTATTTAATTCAGCAAACACTTAGCTTTGGCGGCAGAGAACGGCCAAGCGATGGAGACAGAAATATTAAGGTAGAAGGGCAGAGCAAAAATTTCTCCTGGCTAGACCATGACTAGATTCAAAGGGAGACTGAGGGGGGAGAGGGACTTTTTTGTTGTTGTTTCTGGGTTGTTGTTTTTTTTTCTGAAACAGAGTCCTGTTCTTGTGCTGCAAGTGGCAGAAACATGAGGTGAGGATCATTAAGCGATGAAGGCTCTGCAGCTGACAGATTACAGGACAGATTTGGCTCAGCCTCTTTAACTTTGCTCCCCTGCGAACCGAAACACTGTTTTATTTTTCTCTTTGGAGACATTATCTAAGAGGATCAATACATGCGAGAGAAGCATGTTCAGCCTTCTGGGAAACCGAGACATGGCACTGAAAAGACGCTCAAAAAAAGGCAGCAGAAAGTACTTGACTCTTGAATAGGTTTGTGTTTAAAAAATTGGACTGCGTAAGTGAAAGATGAAAAACTGTTCCAGTAGAATGTGCAACAAGCCCTTAAAATGGGAGTTTACAAACAAGAGCCCCTTTGTTCAGTGGTGCCATTTCATTTGGGGTTTGGAGTCTTTTTTTTTGTTCATTTCTGGCTCCAAATGGCCTTAAGAGAAACTAAAAATAAATCTTGCTCCGAAATCTGGCTGAAACAATATTTTTAGGTTACAACACACAAGAAAGCACGTGAGCATGATGAGAGGGCACATTTGGCCAGCTCCCCTATCAAAAGGTTTCCAAACTTGCTAGCAGTATAGAAATGGGGCAGAGCTTCCCGTGCATCGGGGAGATGCCTACCACCACCCCAAAAGTGAGGCTGGTCAATAACACGGTGTATGGAGGGTTTCACACGCCTCTACATAACGCCTCACTGCCAGTTGCCTTATTTTGATCTCCCAAGGACTTGCAGCTTTCCTACTTGTGCTACTCCACACCCAGCACGGCTGGTGGAGGTGCTGGAGCCAGATCTTATGCTGTTCAAAGGATGAAGGGCTTCGGGGCTTCAGAAGGCACTTACGTCAAGGAGCCCTACAGACTTAGAGAGCTGTCCTTATAGTTTTCGTGTGTGTGTAAGTGAAATAGATGAGTATTCCTGCAAAATTCCTGCCAGTTAAACCTTCCTGTTATATCAACGTGTCTGAAAGGCCAGATTCACTCACCGTTATTAAACCGGTGATGGACCACGCACAGAAACCCTCCTAAGTTAAGTAAGGATGGGTAATTGTATAGCCCCACCATGCAACACAATGGGTTATTTACACAAACAGCAACTGGTGCAGAAGAAAACCTTTAAATTGAAAGGAAAAGTATAGCCAAGAGGTCCAGCTAAACTGCATCGCCCCACAGCTGCAGCTGGGAGGAGGTGGGATCGGTTTATGCCGGGGAAATGCAGGGGAGCTGTGCTCCTGGCTCGGTAAGAGGAGGGCTGGACCCGACCACGGTGAGGTCTGCTTGCCTAAGCCATGGCCTCGGCCACAGAGATGTTCATACCGATAGCTCTCAGGCTGGTTAAGTGTGCGACACGTCCACCTACACGTACACACACATGCAGATACGTGTATTCAGACACCGGGATCGGAGTCCCTCTGTGCTCCTCGCTGTGCAAACACAGAGGACACCGTGGGCCAGTTCCAAGACCCAAGTCTCCGAAACCACAAGCAAGGATTAATTTTAAGCAACTGCTGCCAAGACTGCTGGAAGTATGTGCCTGAAAATCCTTTCATTGTCCCTTGTGTTGGAGGCCTTGAGATTAGTAATTAGCAACCGGCCTCCTTTGGCAGTGTTTTCCCTGCTTTGCTGTGGAACAATTGGCATTAAACGCTTGCAGGTCTTGGTCAATATCGTTGTCTTCTTTTCTGGTGTCATGTCCAAGTCCCATAAAAATAAGACTATGGGACAGTAAGGGACCTGGGGGCAATTTTCAGCCCATCCTGCTGTTGCACATAGCTTCGCAGACAGAAGGGCCATGCCCCCACTGCACCCAGCACGGAGGGGTAGACACCTTTCTTCACACCTTTTCTGTGGATCCACCTTTGTGGTATGCCAGAGGATGTTTTCCAATCCATCCGTAATAGCTCCCAAAGCATCATTTCAACATCCACGCACAAAACCTCCTGACGTGTCAGGTTTTAGAGGACCACGAACTACCTTAAAAACGTGACATAAAATTAAAGAATTAACTGTTCACAGCCCCCGGTAGGGAACCCAGTAATTAATATATAGCTTAATCTACGACTTCTGCTATCCTTACACAGCTCTAGCACTTTGGCCTGCAGCCCCTGTGTTTTAATTGCTCTCGCTAAAGATAACGCTGCTCTAATGCAAAATAATCTGGTGACTCCTATGCCCGTATCGGGGCCAAATGCCGGGTCTGTTAGACAAAAAGAAGCCAGCTCAGCACAACAAGGTGTTTGCCTGAGTTCGAGGGAAAACAGAAAGGTTTACTGTGAGTCAGAATACTGCATTGAAAATTAAATTAAATGCCACTAAAAGCTAATTTTTATGGTTATTGAATATTGTTTTTTTGTGGTCAACGTTTCACGGATAATCTTTTGTTAACATATAATAGTGAGCCACAACTTGTCTGCATGCCAGTGTTACCCTCTTTAAAGAAATATAAATACCGTGCAACACTTCTGATCTTTCTTATATAAAGATCATTTTTTTTATGAAACACTATTTAGATGCTTCATGGCCAGCAAACATAAATAAATGTTATTAAAAGTAGTCTCGGCTGAGAGAGAGGTCTGAAAGACTGCATTCCTCGAGGGAGAAGCAAATAAACCAGGGAAAGTTTTATTTCATTATCAACGTGGTAGTGGCATGCACACATCAGCTGGTATTAATCTTGGTTATAGCTTGAGGCTAGCGACTGACGGCATGCTGTAAATTCAAATTCGGAAGGAAAAAAAAAAAAAAAAAAAAAAAAAGGTGATCCTCCTGATTAATATATTAAAGCTCATTTTAAGTTGGATCAGATTGCAGACATCTGACTTTCACGTCACAGCAAGTGTTTGGGTCGGTTTCCGCTGTTTTGGTTTTTCCAGGCCGCTTTCCTCCGCTGCGTTACGCTCCTTGTGCCGGGACGGGCTTCCTGCGGTTGGAGGTTTAGGGACTTTTTAAGCCGGAGGTTGTATCCAAACGGTCGCGTTTCGTAGCCAAAATGAATTTGCCTAATCCTTTTCAGAATCCATTTCTAATTCAGGCCTCCATAACATCCTATGGCAAGGCGCTTCATAATTTAATTACACGTCGCGTGAAAAGGTAGTGAAATTAGTAGAAGTTATTAGGATTTCTCAGCCAAGGAGAGCATTGTTAGCTGGAGCGCCTTGCTTTGTCGAAAAGCCTTGCTGGCTGGGGAGGAAAGGCTGCTCCTGCTGTTCTTGCTTTTGGCCAGGAGCGTGGAGGAGAGGAGGAAAAGCAAAGGCATGAGGGAAAGCAGGGCTTTCTGCTGGGATATGAGCAGCCGGGCCTCACCCCTCACACCGGGCTTATCCTGAGCAGCGCTGGCTGGGCTCAAGAGAAACTGCACGTGGCTTTTGCCCACGTCCAGCCCTTTATTCCCCTGAGCCTTTGGTGGAGTTTCCGAAATATTTGACTGAAACTGCCCACGGAGGCAGCAGCCTGCAGGAGCTGGATGTGGCCCTCTGCGCCCCCATCCCCCTGGAGGTGCACATACATGGGCTGCTACCAGAGCCTGAACCGTGGGGCTATGGTGCTGAGATAAGAAGGCTCTCAACAGCACCACAGCCTCCTGAAAAGTCCTCTCTGACTGCACCACAGGCTCCTGCAAACTCCTCGCTGCGTTTCTCTGTCACTGGCCTAGCAAACCCTGCAGGGCCGGCTGCCCTTCACCCACCGCCGTTCAGCACCTCAGCCAGGCAAACCGACCTCTGCTGCCTCTCTGGGCAGCGAGAGCCGGCGCTCCACAGCAGATCCCAGCTCCAAGCAGCCTCCCCAGCACGCAGGGAAACTCGCCGCCTCCCTGCCAGCTCCCCACGCTTCCCACGGGGGAGCGTTTCCCTGCTCCTCTCCTTCCCCATCCAGCTGCGTGTGCGCGGAGGACACGGTCAGGCAGAGGTCAGGGCGTTGGAAAAAGCAAAAAAAAAAAAAAAAAAATTAAAAAAAAAAAAAAATCAAAGAGGAGTCACGCACGCGGGGAGCACATTCACCGCATTGCTGAACTGTCTCACCAGCCCGGGAGCAGCCTCCCACACGCCCGCGCCGCCGGTGCGCAGCTGCCGCTGGAGAGCTGCCCGCGGATCCGCCGCCCTCCCACCTCTCCCCGGGGACCTTCTCTGGAGCCACCAGGCTTCTGCTGGCCACGGGTGGCTGGGCACGCAGGAATCCTGTGGCCTAAAAGTCAGGCAGGGTCCACGAGGTGCTCCCTCCAAGTGCCTGGGGAGTGCAGGGCAGTGCTTTCGACGCCAGGAAAAAAAAATAAAAAAAAAATAATAAAAACAAAACCTGCTGGTGCGGTCAGCTCTGTGTCTTAATTCTGTGTTTGGTGGGATACATAAATTGGGTTATGTTGAACTCCAAAGTAGGCCTAGCTACAGCCAGGCCGAGGGCTTTTGCAGAAGGATGACTTCTCCACAAAGCGCCTCGCGTCCTTCTGGGACTATAAATACTAATTATGCGCCGTGCCAGCGAGCACCGGTAGGAAGAAACCTTTTCAGCCCCGGGCTCCCAAGGATGTGTGCACAAAACCACCAGCAAAAGCCCTTCCGTGGCTTTTCCCTGCTGCAAGCAAGAAGCCACAGCGTGAGGTGTTCACCGAGGTTCCTGGTCAGGGCCCCAGGAGCTGGAGGTGCCGACCTCGCTGGAGGGGCCTCTGGATATCACCGCCTGGCCATGGCACCCTGCCTCTCCAGGACAGGGAAAATTGCCACATCTGGGCCACATATAGCTTTTATTTATTTAGGAGCAGAATTTCTGCCTCTGAGCAAGGAGGAGATGTTGCTGTAAATGGGCAAAAGTGCTACTCTGCCATTAAAAGTCTTTCCTTCGGCTGGCATCTCTCCTAAGGGCCGCGTCCAACACAACTCCTAGAGTTTGGGTTTTGGAAGGTTCCCTTGGGGATATGGGACCACGCTCCCTTTGGGTCCTTTTAAAAACCCCGGCCTCAGCATCCCAGCTGGGGGGCAGCGAGCTGCTGTGCTCGTCCCGGGTCTCACCTTCCCTCCACCACTCGGCACGCGGCGCGTCGGGCGCTCGGCGCTGTGCCTCCCAGCCCTGCCTTCCCTTTCATCCGCACGCTGCGGATTATCCCATCTGATGAGTCATCGGAAACAGCCCTGCGGTGGCAGGGCGCGATGCGAGGGGTGACTTCGCACGCTGCTTCGTGTCACCATTCCTGGGAAGAAGCCGTGCCGCTTCCCCCTCTCTCTTCCGTGCTGCACTGTGGAAGAAAGCAGCCCCTGAACCGTCAGCTGTTTAATCTCAGAATAAGATAACCTGAGGCATTCAGGAGAGCTGAGCCACCAACGCCTTCGTCTAAACAAAAGTTCTTACAGCAAAAAGCACGCCGCTGGGATTTGCCCATTCAAATCTCATAAAGCCCGTGTTGCCGCGCGGGCGAAGAAAACCCGGCTCTTTAAACGAGGTAATTCCGGGCTAAGAACATTAATGGCATCCCAGAACCGGAAAGCTGGATGTGTAAATTAAAAAGCAAAAAAAAAAAAAAAAAAAAAAAAAAAAAAATCACATACACACTCTTAATATCCTAATACCTATTACACGCGATCTCTTTCAAAGTAGCTTTAGGTGAGCAGCGCGGTGATTCCTTGCTGCAGCTGCCAGGCACGCAGCTGGGATGGGATGGGATGGGATGGGATGGGATGGGATGGGATGGGATGGGATGGGATGCCCTTTGTTACAGTCCTGAAGCCGCATCCGCATCCCTCACAGAGTCGGGATCACCCAGTTTCGGCACGGATTAATCCCCTGCTGTCTCTTCCTCTCCCCAAAGCACAGATCTGGGGCAAGCACAGCACCGTCCCCCCCGCTGGGCAGCATCCCTCTGCTTCACCTCCCCAAAACCCTCACCCCAAAGGCGAAGCTGCCAGCTTTGGGGTCAGCCCACAGCACCCACATCTGCTGGGGAAATTAACCCTGAGGAGGGGGGGGGCATGCAGGGGGGGTGGTGTTTCCCTGGAAAACCTCCCTCCAAAGCCCCCCAGCGCCCTGAGGAACAGGGGGGGGCCTTCCTGCCTCTCCTCGCCCCTCCGGGGAGGGCACGGAGGAGGCGCAGCCCCCCGGGGGGGCTCAGCCCCGGCCGGGCCGGCCGCAGGGACGCGCCGTCGGGCGGCAGCTGCAGGCGGAGCCGCTCGGCTCCACAGCCCGGCGCTTTGAAACAAAAGGCTTTTTTTTTTTTTTTTTTTTTTTTTTTTTTCCCCTTTCAGAGAAGAACTCCAAACGTACATTTGCAGAAATACACGTTTTGTTTTCCTTTTTTTTTTTTTTTTTTTTTTTCCCGGAGAAAACGAGCTCCCCCCCCCCCCACCATGTGCGCGGCGCTCCCCCCCTTCCCTCCCCTTTTCTCCCCCCCACGCGTCTCCGGGCTGCGTTTTCCTTCTTTTTTTTTTTTTTTTATTATCATTCCTTTAATTATTATTATTACTTTTTTTTTTTTTTTTTGCTTTTCCTTCCCCAACCCCCCCCCCCCCCCTCCCATCCTCCCAGCTTCATTTCCACGCACGTTTCGGCTCCAGCTCCCCAAACTCTTTGATCTCCCCTTGCTGTCTCCTTACCCGGAAGAAAACCCTCGGCCGGCTCAGCTGGGAGCTCGGCGCACACGTGGGCGCCCTGGCTCGCCTCCATGCTCCTGCCAAATTTAGTCGCACAAAGGGCCCGGGGGGGGCTCGGGGGGGGGGATGAAAGGGGCCGCCGGCGGGACATCAAAGGCTCCGCCGCCCCGCCCCGCTCCCGCCCTCCCCTATATACCGGGCGCCGGCGGCTTCGCACGCAAAGGGGGTCCCCCCCCTCTCCTCTCCTCTCCTGGCTGGCTTTGGGGCACCCGGGGGGGGATTTGGGGTTTGGGGAGCCTGTGCGCCCCCCTTCCCCTAACCCCGACTCCCCCCCCGAGCCCGCTCCGGGGTTGGCATCGGGGGTCCCGTCCCCGTCGGTTCGTGTTCCCCCCTCCCCCCCGACCTCCCCAATTTCCATCCTCGACCCCTCGGGTCGGGGCTGAAATTAAAAAAATAATAATAAAAAAAAATAATAATAATTAAAAAAAAATCACCCAACATCACTAAACCGGCGAAAATAACCAAAAACGTTTTGAGCTAAAACGCCCAACACGGGAAAAAAAAATATATATATATATAAAAAATCCAACCCGCAAAGCCACCCCCCGCCCCAAAAGATGCCCGAAGTGCACCGAGAGCAGGCGGCCGCCCCCCCCCCCCCCTCCCCAACACCCCCCCGGCAGCCGCCAGCTCTGCCTCGTCTCCAGTGAAATCTGGCGTCGGAGCTGAGGTTTCCTGAGTTTATCCCCTTGACATAAATCTTGCCGGTCTCCACCCCCGCCGCCCCCTTCTCCTCCTGCGAAGCCCGAAACCTGCTCCGGGACCGGCCCCAAAGCCCGGGATGGGGGTGCCGGGGGGGGTCCTGGGGGGGGGCTGCCCGGCTCCGGTCCGAACCGCAGCATCCCCGAGGTGCCGCTTGCTCCCCGCTTGCCGCCTCCCCACGGCCCTTTTTGGGCTTTCCATGTCCCCTTTTTCCCTTTCTCCACTCTTTATTTTCGGTTTGCCCGGCTGGACAAATCCTGACCCCCCCATTTCCCCCCCCCCCCAAGTTTCCCACTACCTGCTCCCCGTCCCGGGGCTTGCGGCTCCCAATTCCGCAGCCGGTTTTTTAACAGCTCTCTCGTGGGAAACACGGCTTTTGCACCAAAAAAAAAAAAAAAAAAAACGGCGTGTTGGGACATTTCCGAGTGTCCCCAAAGCGGAGGGGGGGGGGGGGCAAAAAGGGACAGGCACCCCCAGGCTCCCCGCGCCCCTGCTGGGCCAATTTGGTGGGAGGCGGGCGGGGGGCGAAGCGGAGCGCCCCGACGCCGAAATCACGGGCAGTGGTTTGCAGCGAAATGCAGGGATTTGCTCGCTTACATTTTCTTACATTTTGAGACAAATATATATATTTTTTTAAATTATTAGTGTTGTGTTTTTTGTTGTTTTTTTTTGTTTTTGTTTTTTTTTGTTTGTTTTTAACGCGTCCGTACCCTGTCCCACCGCGGAGCTAACGGGGCAGCGCGACTTCCGAAGGGACGGCACGGGGAGGAGAGTTGGGGGTGGGGGGGGACACACGGGGACACCCCCCCACGGCTCCCCAAAACGCTGCCCCCCCCCCCCGGCCTCCCAGATCCCGGTGCCCCCCCCGGCGGCTCCTTTCATCCCCGCCCCGACGGCGGAGGCAGCGGGGGAGGGCGGCGGGGGGGGGGGCGGCCGCTTTTTTCCCTTTCCCCCCCGTTTTCCCCCTCCCTTTCTCCCCCCTTCCCGGGCCGAGCCGAGCCGTGCCGAGCCGGGAGCCGCCGGACAAAGCCCTGGGGGGTGCCCCCGCCTCGCTTTTTGTCACCCTCCCTCCTTTTTGTGTGTCCCCCCCCCCCTCCTCCCCCCCCCGAGCCATTTTAACCCGGGTGGCCGCAAACTTCGGGCGTGGGCACGGCTCGGGCCGGCTCCGCTCCCCTCCGCGACCCCTCAGAGGCAGCCGGGGGCTCGGAGGGGGGGTCGTGGGGAGGACCCTGGGGATTTGGGGCCTCATTAAACCCAGCAAAACCAAGGCGAGCCCCCCCCACACACACTTCTTCCCCGGGGTCAGGACCGGGAGGGAGTCAGGCTCGCTCGGCCCCGAGGGGGCGGGCGGGGGGGCTCCGGCTGGCGAAAGCCACCACCCCGAGGGCTTGACGGGGCTTTTTTTTTTTTTTTTTCTCCTTCTTCCCTCCTCCTCCTCCTCCTCCTCCTCCTCCTCCTCCTTCGCCTCCTCCCCCCGCTGCTCCTCCCGCTCCCCTTCCCGCGGCGGGCCGGCGGCCGCAGCAGACGCCGCGCTGCCGGGAGGATGCCGCAGCTGCCGGGGGCCGGGGGCGGCGGGGGGGACCCGGAGCTGTGCGCCACCGACGAGATGATCCCCTTCAAGGACGAGGGGGACCCCCAGAAGGAGAAGATCTTCGCCGAGATCAGCCACCCCGAGGAGGAGGGCGACCTGGCCGACATCAAGTCCTCGCTGGTCAACGAGTCCGAGATCGCCCCCGGCGCCAACGGGCACGAGGTGCGGGGAAGAGGGAGGCAGGGAGGGACGGAGCTGCCCCCTTTTTGCCCCTTTTTGCCCCTAGAAAAAACAGCCCCGGCCCCTCACCGCCGCTCCCGGTCCCGCCCGGGGACGGGAGGTGCCCCCAAGCCCCCCGACGGCACCCGGGGCACCCCGAAACGAGCCCGGCAGCACCGGCGGGGGCAGCCGCAAACTCTGCGAGGGATTTGCCCCAAAACTGCTTGGGAAGAAATTCCCGACGCTAAAACAACGTGGGGCGAGCCGGGGACCCGTTTGTGGTTGTTGGCTTTTTATTTTGCCATTTCTTTTATTATTTTTTTTTCATTCCGTCTTTTTTTTTTTTCATTCCTTCTTTCTTCATTCCTTCTTCTTTCACCCCTTCTTCTTTCATTTCCTCTTTTTCCTCCTTTTTTTCCTTCTTTTGTATTCCTTCTTTTTAATTTCTTCTTTTTCATTTCTTCTCTTTAATTTCTTCTTTCATTTCTTCTTTTATTTCTTCTTTCATTTCTTTATTCATTCCTTCTATTCATTTCTTCTATTCATTCCTTCTTTTTTTTTCTTTTTTAATTTCTTCCTTCCCTTTTCTTTTTCTTTTTTCTTTTTCTTTTTTTTTTTTTTTTCCTAAAGACCTGGCAGCCCGATTCTCACTGTTATTTTTGGTAACTCCATGTAGCGAGGGGGTTTCGCCAGCTGAAGCTGGGTGTGTTTTCCAGAAATCAGCCCCTTTCGTTAAGCGCAGGGCGCTGTGGCTCTGTGGCTTCGCACAGCCACGCAGTTGTCGTAAAACAATCGCTTATACAAACGATGATCCCGGTGCAGTTGCCTTCCAAAGGGCTTAGGAGGAAAAACAAAGATGCTTATCTCTTGCCGTAACTTTCTTCCGTCCCCAAGAAGATGTAAGCCCCGTGGCCGATACGTGAGCATCCACACAATGACTTTTCTTCTTTTCCTTCTTCCTCTCCGGCGGTGGATTCCCCGTGGTCAGGTTTCCAGGCAAACTCAGGCGCAGGATTCCTACCATGACAAAGGCAGAGAGCACCCCGAGGAAGGTGAGAACCGCACGGTCCCGTCGTGCTGTATTGGCCCGAGCCCCCGCGGACTGGAATTTGGTTTCTTTGGGGAGGCGTAAATTTAGTATCTTTTGGGGAAGGGGGATGCCGGGGCGCTTTCAAAGCACGTTTGGAAAGGAGATGGATGTACAGCATGTTTATCTCGAGTGACCAAATGGTTCTGCAGTTGTCTAGAAACTGATAAGTAGGCCAAATGGATCCTCGCTGAAGAAATAACTATTTTTAGGATATCAGCTTAAACACATCTATCTCCCCACTCAGACGGTGCAGCCGAGTTGTGTTCAGAAACTGTGTGCTCTCTTCCCCTTAGCCAAAGTCTGTCCCTTAAAGCCCCTCTTCAAATCTGAGCATGAACAGACCTCTTGCCATTTTTAATGTACCAGCTGCTTAATTTGGGTCGAGGAGGATGGAGGAAATAACAAAGTTTGTCAAATACTGCCTAGGAAGCTGGACACGTGTACAAAGAATGAGTGCTGCGAACGACGGAAGGCTGTGTTTAAAATGAAATGCTTATGATCGTGAGCTAAGCCAGATCATAAATGCCATGTAGGGACGGGCACCGTTCGGTCCTGCTGCTTGCCGGGACTCTGCAGTGATCTGTCACAAAACTGGTCGTTAAAGAGCCTCCAAGCAGTAATGCCCACGCTGCTGGCATTTGGGCAGTTAGGGGGAGGAGATCAGCTCTGCACAGCCTTCCCTTCCGCCTTGCAGCCTCCTAAAAGCTCACCTGCAAGTGGTGCCACTGCCAGCGACCCTCGGGTGGGAGACCTGTTCGCCCCCTCCAGTGCCCATCCCTTTGCAGGGCCTGGGGCCAAATTCTTTATTTTGGTACAAAATCACCTTCCTTGCTCGGCTTCCCCCTCAGCTAGAGTGCCATGCCTGTTACACAGCTTCCCCCTGACTCTCCCCCAAAAAATAATTCACCAGGGTCTCCTCAGAAGCCGGCCCTTGCCCTCTAATTGTTCCCGGTTAGCACGGCCAGCATGAATTGTTCGCTGCACACAGTGTCTCGGCAAGAGAAGGAAACAATTATATCTAGTTATCACTGCCCCGTTCCTCCCTTTCCTAACAATGATGGTGAAAACCCGTACTGACAATACTTCTGAATCCACAAATCCTAGAGGGATGTGTAAAATGGGGGAAGACTGCTACTTGAGAAATGTCATGTCCCTGCTGATGTTTCTGCCTCTCTGACTGGGGGCTTGGCAAAATAAATGGGTTACTCTGAGGGTTTGTCGTATACTGAGTGTAAACTCCTCGCTGAATGCACACAGCCCTTTAAGGATTAACTCTTCTTCCCCAAAAAATGTTTCTGTGAATTGCTGCAGACTACTTCCTGCTCGAAGTAATTGCCATAAGCGAGGAAGTGTTTGCATGCGGAGCATTTCCACGAATGGTACCTGTTCAAGTGCTCTGACTTACAAGAAATGCATGTGTGGGGAATAATGTAATCGTTGTTTCCTCTTCCACAGGAAAACATCCAGACAGTGGCTTATACAGCAAGGGACCATCCTACTCTGGTTATTCTGGGTATATCATGATGCCAAATATGAATAACGACCCGTACATGCCTAATGGATCTCTGTCGCCACCCATCCCCAGAACAGTGAGTGATCCCTTCCCAAGACGGGTTTTGGCGAGCGGGCTTTCCTCCTGCTCGTCCCGCAGCGTGTTTTTGGGTTGCTTCAGCCCAGGTGAAGGCTGCACCTCTGGTGCCCGGAGCCTGCAGCCAGCGGGGTTTCAGAGCTCGTGGCGGTGTCGGTCGTGAGCCCGCTGGAAAAAGCTGCAATCGGCGATTAAGCGCAGCCTTTGAACAGGGCCGGGGGCCGGGGGGGGGGGAGCCCTGGTTTACGACTGTAGGATAATGTATGGCGGAATGATGTAAATGCCGTCTTTGTAGTCACTAGGACAGATGTGAATTTTCTGGCTTTAACTCTTTGTTCGGCGAGGAGCAGCGAGGGCTGGGAGCAGAACCGCTCGAGTTGCTTGTCAGGGAGATGAAAAGGCTCGGTTCTTTTTTCCTTCCGCCGTCAGATATGGCACTGCTCCGTGCTGACTGACATTTATTCCTGCCGTCGGCTGCGCCGGGCAAAGGCTTTATGCATCCCCGGGAGCCGTGCTCTGGCACACGCGGTGCAAGTTCCTCCACACGCTGTGAAACGAAACGGTGCTGTAGGAATTCGTGTCTACGGCTTCCCGTTACGTTGCGGCAGGCACCGATCCCTCCAGGCCGGTCCCTCTGATTTCGTTGCTGAAGGTGTACCTGGACGGATGGACTTTAATGCATTCCTAATTAATTTGGGGCAGAAAATTCCTCTGGCCACTGGGTATGCAGAGAGAGAGGTGACGGGGAGATGGTATTAAAATGAGCCGTGGAAACTGTATTAGCAGAGTGAGAGCGGAGTGGGAAACACATTTGCTCGTAGGCATCCTACTGAGGGAATGTCGCTGCAGTCGTGTGTGCTGCGGTACAAGAAGTTGGATGCTGCTATTTCCTCGTGATAAAGCAGTTTTCCTCCTTACCGGCTCTCAGATTTTTATTTGGCAGCCTTTGTCAAACGACTGGCATCATTTTGGTCCCCTGTGTTCTTGATTTGTTCTTCAAGGCCATGGCTTTTGACTTCAAAAGCAAAAAGACGGGGCCTAATTAGTGTCGGCGATTTAATGGTAGCAAAGGGTGGTAAAATACCGGGTGTTCGGCTCGGGAAGGACCGAGCAGCCTGGCAGTCCGAAATTCCCACTTCTGCTGTCGTGACACGTCGCTGCTCACGTCTGAAAGATGCAGAGCCGTGCACCACGTCCTGCTTGCCACAGCTCTGCTTTTACACGAGACGGTGCTTGCACAGGACTTGCTGCTCAGGGGCCTGCGTTCGTTTAGGACGGGGCGCACACACAAGCTGCAGCGCTCCCAGTCCCCCTGTGCAGTGCCCATGACTGCTGATCCTCGCTGTTATAAGCTCTGCTCTGTGGAAAACTTCAGCTCTGATGCATCGAGGGGGAAAGGATGCAGCGTCGGGAGTGGGCACCGAGCCCCAGACCCGTCCCCGCAGAGACGGGGGAAGCCGAAGGCCTCTTTCCCCCGCTATGCTCCCAGGAAAGAACCTGGTGCTGGCGCGAGGCTCGGAGCCACAAAATCTGGTTTAATTATTCACTTAGGATTTTCTGCATGTATGCGTGTCGGAGTGCTGCTCCTTCTTACTGCTCTGCCATCGATTTTCAGACGAGCATCAGCTTCTTGCAGATGCACCCTGCTCGGGTAGCTCAGGTACTGGGGGAGCCCACATAGAGGGGTACATGGGAGAGAAGGGGGGCACGCATCTGCTCCCTGCTTTAAAGGCTCCTGCCTGGCATCTAAGGGGCTAATTCAGCCCGGCACTGCTCGTACATGTTGGAGCAGCACCACTAGATCCATAAAACAGCGCTCGGGGAGCGCTGCAATGTTGACATAAGTCTGGAGCGCCTTCAGTTTAACCGCAAGCCTACACGCTTGAGTTATTAAATAATATTTTTTGTTTAATTGAACTCTAATCTCCGCCGGTCCCGGAGCTGACAGCTGGCTCTTGACGGGCGTCACGTCCAAACTGGGGTCTCCACGCTCTGCCTTTCCCCCCAGCACCCCCAGTCCCACCTCAGCGGGGCATCCTTTGCCGGGGCCGGGGCAGGGGTCCCCCGCGGTGTACCTGCACCCTGCCATTTGCATGACAAAGCCGCCGCTTGCTCGCTGCATCTGTGGCCTGGAGGTGTGGGGCAGGATGAAAAAGCAGCCCCGGGGCCCTGAATTTTCTTTTTTTTTTTTTTTTCCCACCCCTCTGGGACACCCCGTGTCCTTCCCAGGGCTGGCACAGGGGTGGGAAAAAAAAATGCATCCCCTAGGAAATGGTGGCTGCACGGGTGGATCTGTGCTGGTTCGCTGGGAGCGTGAGCCAGGAGGAGGAAGGAGTAGGTGGTCGTTTGCTCATCAGGCTTCGTGCTGCCCTGCTTGAGCCAGACCTGTAACCGAGGTGGTGGGCCAGCTTTGCTGGGATGGGAAAAAGTTACTTTGACCAATGTGTGCAGAGAAAAAAACGTCCTTTTTCATAAAGAACAGGGAAAGGCTTTACACTCTTGCTCTGTAAAACTAAAAGTACAATTTTAATTGTACTTAGTACACTCGTGCTATCCTAATAAACCTTAAAAGAAGAAAACTGAGGTGTAATTTCTGGGAAGCTTTTGGAGGGAAGAGGGTATATGAGGAGGATTTCAAATTTTGATCAATCCACCGTGGTCAGAGCGGTCTCACTTTCCCTTCTCCACCTCCTTTCTGTATTAGTATGTATTTTTGTTTTCATTTTACTGGCAACTGCTTTGCCCTTTTCAAGTGGGATTTGCAGGAGAGTTAGCTGCAAGTTCACGCACAAGCCGGCTGCAGCAGTGCGTACCCTTATCAGCTAAAATCACTTCTAGCTGGGTGAGTGGAGAGGCGAAGCAGTGCGTTTGGGTAGCTGCAGGAGAGGGGGCACGTGATGACGCCAAAACCGCAGTAACACCTGGTGAATGTGCATCCTGTCTGCTCGAGATATCTTTCGGTGGTTTCTCAACATCACCGGCGTGCTGAAGATGGGAGACGGAGACAGCTGTTTGTTTTCTAGCATCTGCGGGTTTCTCGTACGTTTTCGTTAGTTTTGGGGCAGCAAACCTTTCTCATCTGTGTGATGGGAATGTGGAGGCAAAGGAGGAGGCTGCAAAAGAGCCTTGGCTGTTTCTTAAAATCACACAGAAAATTGTTTTGTCTTTGTTGCCCTCCCCCCCCCCTCTTTCCCAGTGAATTAAACTTTGTGCTGGAAGGTGCAGGATTCCTGCAACCTCCCTTTTGTCCCTTCTCCTCTGTTCTTGGGCTCCGGGTTTATTACTTTGTGGCTAAGCTGTGTGTATGTTAGCAGCTGGAGGTGTTAAATAGGTTGGAGGATACAATCTATAAACACCTTACAGTGACTTGCAAAACACAGCACATCCGTTTGACAGTGAAGAGGAATTCTGCTAGAAGAGTTCGAACGCAAAGAGCAACACTTATGCACAGGGCCCCCCTCCCTGCCCAAATTTTGGGTGTTCCTGGCGTGCATCTGCATGGTGATGAGCACGGAGGTGGCCCCTGTCCTGAAGAGGACATCCCAGGAGAAATGTGCAGGTAGCAAGGACAGGAGGAAGCAAGAAGGTAGAAATAGGCAGAGTGCATTGCCACAGGGTCTCAGTGAGAGATTCCCTAGCTGCATCGTGCTGTCCCTCAGGAAACACTGGCTTGTGGAAGGTTTTGGGGACCTTCAGAAGAATGTACTGGGGTGTTAGTGCTAGCGTATCCAGCCTGGAAAACAGTGGCTGGTGGAGCTGCAGAAGGCTATGAACGTGGTTTTCCTGTCCCCCTTGGTACCTCGCTGCAATGGCAGGCATTGCAGGGATTGCAAATTCTCCTTTTGGGAAGGGGGGGCAGAAGTTTCTGTGGTGCCTCTGGGTGGGCTTTTGTTCAGAGCCTGGTCTAGTCGATGACCCAGGCAGAGTCCTCGTGCATACACGTGCTTGTGTCCATCCGTCTGTGTGCTTTTGTATCTATGTTCGTGGCCTTTCAGCCCATACTGGTGAAGAAAACGACCTTTCTGCTTTCGCTGCCTTCTCCCCTTCAGGGTGGTGCAGTTGGTAAATCTAGCTAATTGTGAACGGGGAAAGGGGAAAGAAAATATTCCCCTTGTGGCTTGGTCCAGAGGTGGGTTTCGCGTGTGTGTGACTTCAGCTGAGGCGTGACCAAAAACCCCACCCACTGCAAATAATCAAAGCTGGAGCTTTGGTGTATCAACATGTGTATGTACGTGCCCTAAATCTCATTTCTCTGTATATCTAGGAGCGCATTCAAGGTAACCCATAAAGGTGGGGCTGCTGCTTTCATTTTCAGGTGGTGTACAAGCAAAATGTCATTCTTCTTGTTTTGGTGCTGTGCCACCTCTTCTCCAACTTAATCCCTGTCCAGAAAAAGGTGTTAATAAGAACAGCTTGTTATGGGCTTCGAGTGCCAGAGAGGATAGGGCTCAAGAAGGCCTGAAGCTCTACAGGTTCAGGAATTAGAAGAGGAAAAGACTTTCTCCAGATCCTTGCAGTGCTGCGTGGCTGCAGGCACTGAAGAGCTGGGTGCTGCTGGCCTGGCTCCTCCAGAGTGCTGAACTTCTGTTTATGGTTAGGGAAAGCTCTCCCGATACGGGAAGGAAATAACCCACACAAAAGCATTTTACTGCTGCTGTAATATTTCTGAAGTCCTATTAGAGGCATGCGCCTTCCTTTTTTTTTGTTGTTTTTTTTTTTTTGTTGTTTTTTGAGCCATAAAACATTGTCCGTATCTCTCAGAAAGAGACATATGTGCAGGAATATGCTGCGGAAGGAATACTGAACAATTTGCAGCCCGAGGTGTGTCGAATCCCCAGCTGCTGCCCCATGCACAGCACGATGCGCTGGGATCTTCCAGGCGGCCCCATCTTGGCTGGGGGGCAGCTATCGCCGAGCTGGGGGTGGCACATGGGGTGTGAAGACCCTTCCCACATCCCCATTGGGTTTAGTCCCATTTCATAGGCCCCTGGGGAAGGCAGCACAGCTGCTTTGCATGCTGTCCCTGTCCTGGCAGCCGGGGATTAGCATCTCTGTCACTCCGGCCCTTCCTAAGCATTGGATTCACTTAAGAAAATTGCATTCAGAATAACTTAATCTAGCAAGCCAACGGCTTCTATTTTAAGACTTGGATCTTGTGGATGTGTTTATTTAGTTTGGGTTTCCCACTTCAAAGGAATCTGTCCTGTCAGCAAGAAAGTGATTGAGCACTTAAATAAAAACGTATTCATTGAATCTTTGGGGCTGAACGAAAAGTATGGTAGGGAGTTAACTTGCGCGCCAACTGTGCTGATCGGCCAGGGACTGTCCTCGTAAGGGGGAAAAGACACAGTCTGAACCATGCCAGGAGGAATCTGTCCCCTGGCCTGTGCTGGTGGTGTTGCCAGCTGGCACTTGAGGGGATGAGGAAGGACCTCGAGTATCTTTGTCTGTGATCTTCAAAGTTACCAAATCCCTCATGCAAAAGAGCATTTTTGTGGAGCTGAAAGGTTGACTCGATGTTCGTCTGTTTTCTTTGAGTGGCTGTGAGTGTTGGTGAGATTGGGGCATAAAATCAATAGGAGGACCTTAGCAAGCATTACAAGTGTAAAGTTACAAGGCTTTGATCGAATATTCATAATATGGGCAGTTTAACAGGAGAAGTAGGCGCACTATTGACACCAGTGGTAACACTTAGGGACAGAGCATCACTTTGGCCAGGTGCTGCTGGGCAAAACCCCAAATGCACCTGCCTGCCCAAGCACTCTCTGCAGTCTAGCTCCTTCCTTTCCACCATGCCACGCAAGCTGGCAGGCAGCACCAATGTACTGTAATGTCCCAATAATGTTATGTACCATGGCCCTTAGGAGCCAGATTTCGTGCATGCTTTTGTCATGCAGCACCTTCTGAAAGCACTGGCACTTGGAGTGAGCACGGGGGTGCGTGTGTGCTCCTGTTTGCAAGGGAACTCCAGTCATGCTGCCTTGGCAAAGAACAAAAGAAGTCTATTTGTTAGACGATTTGTTTTTCTGCTTGCTTTCTGAGGAGGAAAGCTTTAAAGTGAACTGAAGCAGACAGCTGCACATCCAGCCTGGTGCTGGGCACTGTATGTACTTGAAGCTTGCAATTGTGACCCTTGGGAACCATGATAAACCCTGCAGAGACAGCACTGTGCATGAGGTATAGCAGAATTCAAAGTCCTTGTGCCGAAATCCCATTGATACTGATGGCAGCTCAGCTTCCCTCTTAGCTGACCGGAGCAGAACTCTGAATGAGAGGGCACAGTGGTTGTCTGGAGAAATGAGGCTGGAAATGGTCTGACTGGTCAGGTGCATCCAGAAGGAGACACAAACAGGGAAAGGGGCATGGGGCTTTTTTGGGGCAATTTTGTTGGCTCAGAGGTGGAGAGCAATGAAATCTAACAAGCTGTCCCTGTAGTCTGTGTGTTTTCAGTCTAGAGTTTGTGCTCCCAGTGACGCTGCCTGCTCAGAAGTAACTCTTTTTACAGTCACCTAGCTATGCTATGAAGCTCTGTTTCTACTATTTTCTGCCTCTTTCTATATTTCATAGAATCATGGAATCATAGAATGGCCTGGGTTGGAAGGGACCTTAAAGATTATCTAATTTCAACCCCCCTGCCATGGGCAGAGACACCTTCTACTAAAGCTGGTTGCCCAAAGCCCCATCCAACCTGGCCTTGAACACCTCCAGGGATGGGGCATCCACAGCTTCTCTGAGCAACCTCACCACCCTCATAGTCAAGAATTTCTTCCTAATATCTCATCTAAATCTAATTCTAGTTTAAAACCATTACCCCTTGTCCTATCACTATACTACCTGACAAAGAGTCCCTCCCCAGCTTTCCTGTAGGCCCCTTTTAGGTACTGAAAAGCCACCATTGACATTTAGTACCACCAGTACATTGAGGTACTGCAGGCCCTGGAGCCTTCTCTTCTCCAGGCTGAGCAACCCCAGCTCCCTCAACCTTTATTCATAGGAGAGGTGCTCCAGCCCTCTGATCATCCTCATAGCCCTCTGGACTTATTCCAACAGGTCCATGTCCTTCTTGTGCTGAGGGTCCCAGATCTGAACCTGGTGCTCCAGCTGGGGTCAAACTCACGAGAGCAGAGGAGGAGAACCCCCTCCCTCGGTCTGCTGGCCATGCTGCTTTTGATGCAGCCCAGGACATGGTTGGCTTTCTGGGCTGCAAGCACACATTGCCAGCTGGTGTCATCAAGCTTCTCATCAACCAGCACCTCCAGGTCCTTCTCATGGCTGCTCTCAATCCATTCCCTACCCAGCCTGTACTTGTGCTTGGGATTGCTCCAGCCCAGATGCAGGGCCTTGCCCTTTCCCTTGTCGAACCTCATGAGGTTCATTCTCACAGGCCAACCTCTCGAGCCTGCCCAGGTCCCTCTGGCTGCCATCCCTTCCCTCCAGTGCGTCGACCACATCACACAGCTTGGTGTCATCGGCAAACTTGCTGAGGGTGCACTTGATCCCACTGCCCATGTCTCCGACAAGAACGTTTAACAATGCCAGTCCCAAGTTTCAAAACCGCCTCCGAGATTTTTCTTTGTGATTGTTTTCTCTCCACAGTCTCAGCCTATCTTCATGCCTTGATCTTTCTGCCTTCCCTCCAAATCTTACACTCATCTACCATAAAAATGCAATATAGGGCATAAAATTAGAAGCATCAACACTTTTCAAAGTGGGCGGTGACAGCATGGCAATGTGGTGGCAGGCCTCACTGCGGCCTGCCTCCCTCCCGCCTCCCTGCCCTCTCCCCAGGCCATCGGTGCCATTTCTGTGTCCTGAAACACAAAAGATGAGGTGAAGCAGGACTGCAGCACGCCCAGGGCACATTTGGGATGCTTGGGATTGACAAGAAAAGGAAGAGTGGCTGAACCAAGCTGGTGCTTGCAGAGCTTTCATTGCACTGGGCTTCGTGGAATAATGTCTTGCAAACTTTCAACTTCATGTAGGTTTTGAAAAGGTTTTGAACACTTAACCATGTTCAGCCCTGCATTACTTTGCCAACAGTGCAAAAAGGAAATAAACCATACGTTGCACACACTAAAATACATTGTGAAAAACATTAGCAATTGAAAAACTTAGTCTGTGAAGTGCTCCTTTTGGTTTTGCTGCCCTCTGACACTGTAGCACTGAGTTACATTTGTGTGCTCCTCACTGCCAGGCTCTCTCCTGCAAAGTAAATTTGAACTGAGCATGTTGGGTTTAAAAAATAAATGTTTCTAAGTCCACTCTCTCTCACAAATTACTCCATGTCTTAAATACCCATGGTACAGGGAGAAGAGCAAGCTGTGATGGATCTCTAGGGGGGGGGAAAAGAAAGAAATGTGAAGAAAAAAATAGCTTTTGAGTGTGTGGAATTTTCTGATTTTGTTGTGACTTTTCGTTGTGGCTTTTTTCTTCTCTCTGTTATTTTAGGAATATTTCTAAGCTAATAGCTCAGAGATCCTGTTTGAGATGTAAGTGATTTTTCCAGAAAGAAAACTCAGAATAGGAGAACTGGGGAAAAAAAAAGAAAAAAGCCAGTTATTAGGCAGCTCCCCCAACAGTTTGACAGCACTGTTACTAACACTTTTTTTTTAAACTGGCAGCTACTAGGCTTCTTATCAGAGTGACCTGTAACAGATGACTTCATACTTTGTAATAAGGAAATATTCAGACAGTCTAGGAAAGGTGGTCAAAATGCTGTTTTGTTCAAAGATTTCTTGAATGAAAGGGCCTTTCCAAAGCAGCCCGTGCAGAAAGCTTTCCCTCTTTCTTTGAAACTTTAAATTTTTCTTTTTTTTTTAATTTTTTTTTTTAGAGGTTTATATAAATGAGAATATTACAGGCTAATGGGGCGGAATCAGAAATATTGCATCAGCAAATCTGGCTTAGTCGAAGCTGGTTTGATGACTCTTGTGTTTGGGAAGCGGGCAGACTTTTTAAGGGAGAGCGATTGCAGAGGGGTTTTGTAGAACTTGTCTTCCAGCTCCAGCTGCGCCGCTGCAGGTAAATATGTCCTGTTTGGTAAAGAGTTTTTTTGGTCGCTGTCCAAAAAAATGCCCTGCTCTGCTAAATGAACGTTTCTGGCTGATATCTTCCGGACAAAGCATTTTTCCAGGTTCAGTCCTGCTCTGGAGGCAGCACTCCCCAGCCACAAAGCCCTTAACGCATACGCTTGCTGTGGGCTGACTTTGATCTGTCCTGTGTCACCTGCGCTCGGTCTCAATTTCAGTGCCGGCTGATTTCTCACCGGAGGGCTCGTCTGGCTGAGGTGCTGGCTGGGATTTGAGCCTAGGGGGCAAAGCCAGGGCTGCGGCAGCTGCCTGTAGCAATGCAAGTTGTTAGGCTATGGCTGTTCTGGGGGTGGAGCAAAAGTTTTTGCTTGTGCAATTAAGCATGAAATAGGTAAATTCTGGGTATAATTACCGAGCACCGAGTTGAGCACGAGGACGTGACCCATGGAAAGGGCTGCGGGGCAGTGGCTGTGGGCAGATGCCGGGAAGGTGTCTGGCACCCTGCCCGGGGGGCACCGTCTCGCCTCCCCCCACCCAAAAGCAGGGCTATGAGCCAAGAGGATGGGGCTGCAAGCAGGGAGCCTGACAAGCAGCGTTTGTTTGGAAGGTGAGGGCAAAGGCAGGAACAAAATCCATGTTCCCTGAACATCCTTCAGGATCCCACCTGGAAGACAACTCCTTTATAAAGATATGTTTTTTGGGGTTTGTGATTTTATTTTATTTTTCCTTTTTTTTTTTTTTTTTTTTTTTTCCCTATGACAACAAAACAGAGTTCTGAGAACGTAAAAACTGGCATGTGTGTGGAGGGGGTGCTAAGAGGATTTCCCAACATCTCCATCTGATTACAGGCAATACAGATAAGAAAGTTCCTGGCAGCACTGGCGTGGCTGTTTCATAGCCAGCCTTTCCGCTAAGGACCAGAGAATCCTGATAAAGTTTTTCAGAAAAAAAAAAAAAAAAAAAAAAGAAAGAAAGGAGGGACTTAAAAAATTACCTTGGAAACTTTTTGGCAAAAAGCACACTTTACTTTTTTTCCCCTTCTCCCTGCCCACCACCTCAGCAGCACCAGCGTCTTCCCCCTCTTTTATGTTTGCCATCACTACTCCAATGGCAGGGGGCAGACCGCTTGCCCCTCTCTCCAAAATCCAGCATAAATGGGGCCAGGGAATGAGCACAGTGTGCTCCCTGCCCCCAAAAACTGCCATCCATCCTGGGCTCCTCCAGCTCCTGGGGTCAGGGGGCCAGCCGTGCCATACAGAAGTCTGGCTGGAAGCCTCTCCTGGGCTGGGGACGGTCTCTTCAGTTCCAGCTGCAAGAAAGGAGCAAGCTTTCAAGCACAAGGATCAAGTGGATCCTCTGTAAATGAAGAAAAAATGTCCCTGGAAGGGAAAATAAGCAGTAATTACAGAGAAAAATACTTTCTCATCACAATAATGGCTTGATGCTGAAAGGTAGGGTTGCAGCATCGTACGGCCGTGACTCCCCGGCGCTGTTTCGGAGACCTTTGCGATGCTGTGCGTGTTGCCCGCTGGGTTGCTGGGGGCTGGCGTTCACGTGCCAAGACCTGGGGCTCCCCGTGGGACGTGGGGATGGCTGTGCCACCAGCCCAGCAGCTGGCTGCTCCGGCTCTCCTTCCTCAGCACCGCTTGACGAGGATCCCTCCAGGCCGCGGAGCTGGTGCTGGAGACGCAAAGAAGGAGGCTCAATTTAAGAAAACAGGAGCGCAGAGGAAGCAGTAAATTTTCAGGGGGTGGGGGAAGAGTTGGGGACAAAAGAAAAGAAACGAAAAAAAAAGGACACCTTGGCTTAATGTTGAAAAGACTTCTTGATGCTGTTAAGAAATCAGGCATCTTGGTAGGGAGATTGCGTGCTGCAGTTGGCACCAGTTTGAGCCTCAGCAGGGCTGTGTGCACGCTAAGGAAGAGCCAAAGTAAAACCGAGGCAGTTTCCCAGCCCTGAAATGACAAGGACATTGGCGCTGTGTCCGCGGGGAGGGAGGGCAGATCCTGTGCAGTTGTCTCTGAGCGGGGTTTTAATGACTACAGGGAGAGAAGAAGCACCAGAACGGCAGAAGGAAAATGCTACAGCTAGGAGGAAATTATTTTTATTGCTAATACATGGGTGCTCATAATGTCTAATTCTTTACAGCTTATAATGTTTAATTCTTTACAGCTTTTGCTTTATTTGCACATTCTTCGCTCCTCGCCGCTCTGCAGGCTGTAGTGGCAGCGAGCATATTGCAGAATTACTGCTCTCAAAAGCCTCTGCTCAGTGGTTTCGAATGAATAAAAATGTTTGTTGAAGCAGCAGCGGTGCTCGGAGCGGTCAGCACCCGGACCAGGGCTGTGGCATGGCCCTGGCTCTGCCCTCCCCGCGCCGTCTCCTTCCCAGCGCTTACTTTTAAGACTTCCCTGGAAAGATTTTCTTGGGACAGCGTTTAGTCAAAGCCCAGGGCCGCCTCTCTTGGTGGAGGTTTGCCTTTGTGCTCGCTCCTGAAGCCAGAGGAGGAGAGGGGAGGAGGGTGGGAGCATCTGACACCCCCCGGAGTGGTGCTGTGGCAAGGCCAGGTTTTAGGGCAGCACCGCGGCCGGCCGTGTGGCTGGGGGAGAGGGAATCTGAGCGGCAGCTTTGCGGTGCTTTATGCTTTTAGATCACCGGTTATCTTTCAGATAACTAATGGGGATTTAATGTTCCCTCGCCACGTGCTGTGTCTGGTTCAGGATAAGCGAACCACTGTCAGTTTGCTGCAGAGGGGAGGCAACACCCAAGGCATCTGTATTATTTTGCCTTGCATCAGGTGCTAAAAGTCACTAAACGCACCGTGAGTCACAATATTTTTCCCCAATTTGACTCGCTTACCCAATCATATTTTTACTCCAGCCTTCAGGCCTGAAAAAGCATGTGCATAATCAGTTCATTTTGTGTGGTCTAGGCTATAAAAATGCCCCCTCTGTTCTTTCCATATGAAAAACGTGTTTTTAATTTTGGGAAACTTATATAATTTTCTGTGCTTTCTTTTGTATTTCAGATTGAAAACAAATGCTGCCTTCCCCTAACTTTGCATGTTCCAATTACGGAGTTGTGAAAATAAGTCATCCCTCAGCTTTTGTTACTTTAAAACAGCTATCGGTGATGTCAGAGTCAATACTAAAAGCATTAAGAATGCTGGCAGAATGTAATGCAGCTGCAATCCAACATGATGTTGGAAATGGGGTTGAGAGCATAAAGGCTTTCCATATTCCCAGGGCGCACAACTGCTCGCGGCCTTGGCTTTGATCTCTTCAAAGGCTGCTGCCTCCTCCTCGATGGAGAGACTTGGCTGCCACTCGCTCGCATTGAAAAAAGGCAGAGGTCTCTATTCAGGCAGAAATCAATCAGTGTGCAGGAACAATTATGTGTAATTCAACCATCATGAAAACAGGACGAGATTATGGGTTTGTTACCTGAGTGACTGCGTGGAGATGGGGAGCAGCGGACGCCGGCGTCCCGCTGACACGCCGCATCTCGGTGACAATTAGGGACGTGTGAGCGGGGCGGCGGGCGGGGGCGGCGGGATGACAAATGCTGGTCACGCTGTCCAGCAGAGCAGAAAATGAGGTTACAATTGGGAGATAATGTTTGCATATGTAACCATATTTCAGCAAGCTGGGCAACTCGAGGGAGCAGAGGAGACGGGCTATCGTAAACAACGGCGCTGCGTGCCGCGGCCGGCAGCTCCCCGTCAGACAGCGCGACCTCGGCGTGAGAAACCCGGGCGCCGCGTCCTAATGAGCAGCTCGTGGGACGCAGCACTGCCGGTGCTCGGGGCTGAGAATTTCCCAGGAAGAGGAGAAAAACCCCTGGTTTTGGCCCCAAGGGGGGGGGCAAAGGGAGCAAACAGGAGCGCGGGCGGCTCGCTGCGGATGCACCCGTCCCCTCTCGGTGGGGATCGGCTTGGCCCCGTGGATGTGTGTCCCCGAGCGGGAGCGCCTTTCGATTTGCATGGTAACGTTTTGGCTGTAGTAGGCTGCCGGGGGTGTGACGTGATGCTCAAAACATCTTCTGATGTATAATGGCCTCCTTTAATTAGGAACTTGCTTTCTTCCCCCCCCCCTCCAACCCCCCGCCTCCCCGCCCCGAGCAGGGAGCGAGAGCGCGCGGGCTTGAAAAAGAGAAGGAGAAACCTGCGTGCGTAGTGTCAGCCACGAGGATATTTATTTAAAGTGTTATTGCCTATAAAGTCTTAAAATAGTTTTCCTCCCAAAAAGGCAAAATAAAACACAGATGACTGATTATAAAATGGGATCCCTGCTCGGTGTGGTACACAGGACGAGCTTCACCTTTTATACAGCTCAGGCTTAGACATCAGAGGCGCAAGAAGCTGCTTTGAGTTACAGATCTTCAAACAATAAGTCAAAACAAAAAATCAATCCCTCCAGTCCCTGGGTGCAGTTAGCTCAAGATAAAAGAGAAAAATAAAGTTATGTGAAAGCAGGTAGAGGAAAGGAACGGATACGCCAAGGAAACACAGAGGACAAGTGCAGAGCTGAAGCGGGCCCGGCGCGAGCCAACATCAATGAATTTTTGTCTCATCAAAAACTTTTAGGGGTGCCAATTCTTTTCAGACTGGATCCACTGTGCTCCAGGACCGCCTGGAGCCTTGCCTGCCGTAAGGGCTGCTCTCCCCACCCTCCTTGGTGCCCTTCAGTTCGATGGCACCGGGGCTAGGCAGCGTCTCGCACACGTGTGAGACAGCAGCAAGGAATTAATGGCTCGGGTAATCCCTTGTCATTACAAATGCAAACTGAGAAGACTTCTCTTCAAATGTTTGGTAGAAGATGCACAATCTCAAAAAAAAAAAAAAAAACAAAACAAAAAAAAAAAAAAGCAAAGCCATTTCCCTCTGGTGATGCGTCCCCCTCCCCTTCCTCTGCCTCCCTATAAATGTAGATGGCAAAGGAATGTTTTTAATGTAGAAAAAAAAAAATATATGGGAACAATGTGATTTATGCTTTTTGGCAGCCAATTCGTGACATTTTTGATGCTGGCTAGCTGTCTTGACTCAATCAAGCACTTCTCTTAAGCCATAGCCTGCAAGGAAGCGAGCACTGCGCCCCGAGGCCACGGTGCACCCCTGAACTCCTCCTGGTTCGGAGAGGAGGTGGAGAAGTTTAGCTGGTGCCCACCACCTCCACGGCTGGGCCTACAGAGCAGAAAGGGACGTGTGGTGGCCCTAAGCAAAAGGTTGGGGATGTGCAGGTGAGCATGAAGCAGGGTGAGAGTGCTGGCGCTGGGTGTTGCTCGTCGCTGAGGTCTGAGGAGGGGATTTCAGGCAGGCTGGTGCTGGTTCTTCTCACTTCGGGCTGCCTAACCGCTGCCTTCCCTGCGCTGAGAAAAACATAAATCACCCTTTTCTCTTGTCAACAAAGACATCAGCCGCTACAAAGATGTTTATGGGATTGCAAGCTGAACAGGAAAAGGGTTAATGAGCGGAGATGTGACTACCAGATAGGGTGTGGGGGACGTGCCCCACGGTGCGAACAAAACGGCACCTTCGGTCTCGCGTTTCGGGGAGCTGGAAGTCACCGCAGGTAACCCTGCTCAGGAGAAACGCTCAGCCTTCAAAGGAAAAAGAAAAACCGCCACCACAAAACAAAAAAACTGCAGCATGATAACTATTGCCATTCATCCCTGGGCGGGACGGTACCTTAAAGGTGCAGTTTTTGATTGCTCTCCCCAGGGCTGCTGGCCGCGGGGTCAAGCTGGGGCTGGAGCTGCCCTGCATGCAGCAAGGCGCTGGGTTCCTCTCGTCCCACCTGGAGGTGACATCTCCTCAGCAGCAGCCCCCGACCTCTCTGAAGAAATATTTTGGGTTTTGCAGAGGCGCAGACGGGCCTGGGGCTAGGTGATGGAGAGCTGGGGTGTGGGACGTGCATCCCTCGCCAAGGGGAGGAGGATGGTCCTGTTTGGGGCTGCCAAGGCAGCCAGCAGGAGGTCACTGTAAAATACCTTCTACAATAGGGCACGTGGTGCCTTCTGATCTCCGCTGCTTCCTTCCTGAAGGGTGCCAGGCACAAGCTCCAAAATACTTCGGTTTGAAGCAGGATGAGCCAGGAGGGCCCAGCCCTCTGTAGACGTGCCACCCCAAAGGCCCCGCTGTCCCCGGCCCCAGGGGACGGAGCAGCAAGGATGGGGTTGTGCAGCTGCTGATTTGCATGTCTGCCAGCCCGGAGCAGCTCTGGTGGCACCCTGCTGTCCCCCCCCAACCACGTGGCGATGCTTTTTGGGTGTCTTCTGCTCTCCTCCTGGCAGCCCGAGCAGCTGGACCTGGAGAAGTCTCGAATTAGCTTTATTATGCCGCTGAGCCGAAGTCATTACTGGTGTAAGCCGATGCAGTCCCATTATTGTTGATGGGATTGTGGCTCTTCATGTCACAGGTGAATTGGGCTCAATTAAGCGGAGCCGGTTGCTCTTAATTAGAAGCTCGGCTCCTCCCGGAGGTGGGACACCCCGGCCCTGCCTGGCCACCCCCGGGGGGGGGCTCCTGCTGGATGCCACCCCCTGCAGCCTGCCTGCCTTCCCCTGCTCCCAACAAAACCACCTTCACCCCTGCAGGCGGGACATCCCGAGGCCCTTCCCACAGCGCGCTGCCTCCCGCTAAATATAGCGCCCACCCGGGCTCTATTTCGGGCACCCCATTTAAAGCAGGCGCCTCGCTGGGAGCCCTGCAGGACTCCGGGGGCAAAACCCTGCAGGAGGAGCCAGGAGGAGCCAGGAGGAGAGGAGAAGAGAGGAGAGGAGAGGAGCTGCAGCCGCCGCTCGGCTTCCTGAGGGCTCGTGCCCTTCCCTGGCCAGGAAGGATGTGCCGGGGACGGAAAGCTCGCGTGGGGCTGCCGCGAAACAGGCGGTGCGACAGCTGACTGCTGCCTCCTCCCTGGCTCGCTAAGAGCTCCTTCCTCTGCCCGCTCGTAGCTTTTTAATTTTTTTTTTATTATATTTTTTCTGAAAGCTCGTGGGAACGCGGCCCTCGGAGGCCTCTGCCCCCGGCAAGGTGGGGCTGAGGGTGGCCGGGGGGACGGGGTCATCCGTGTGGGCGAAGGCTGGCTCGGTGCTGATCCTGTTCAGGCCACGTCCCCCCAAGGGCTTTAGGATTTGGTAGGGCTGTTCTGGCGACCCGGCGCCTCGTCCCGTGGGCCGGAAAGCGGCTGCAGAGAGCCAGGAAGGGGGCGAGCAGCTGGAGGCACTGGCGGCACTCGGAGGCGGTGGAAGTCGCGCTTTCTCACGACCCCGCTGGGGCCTGGCCCTTCCCTGTGCACGTCTCACCCACAGCAGGGGACGGGGGCTCAAGGGGAGCGATTTGGGTCAGTTTGGGTCAGTTTGAGTCAACAGGGAGCCAGCTGGGGCATGGGCTGCCTGTCCACGTCTGGGATGTCCATGCAGGCAGCCCGTGGTCCGTGCTGTGCCCCGTATTTCATGTGGATGCTCAACCTGGTTGTACCGTGGAGGCTTCCTGGGCCATCCTGCTTGTCATCTCCACGGCCCTAACGAAGGACCCCTCGTTTCCCAGCGGGGGCTGCGAGAGCCGAACACCCCCGCGGCTGCTCGAGGGGAAGGTGCTGCTATTTCGGTTCCCCCGGTGGCTTGCAGTGGGTGCCGAGATAAGATGCGGTGGGTGGCACTCACATCAGACAGCTGCCCCCCTCCCGCCGAACAGAAAACAAACAGAAAGGGAGATAAGCCCTGCTTTTAAGGGAGATCAAAAACTCGCCTGCGTGGTTCTTCTCCCCGGGAGAAACCGGTGGCCCGACCGCCAGATCAAACGCGGGGCGAGGTGGGCACCTTCGGGGCACCGCTGAAGCGAAGTAGCAGCCGAGCACGGCTGCCAGGAGGATGTGACAGCTTCGGCGTGAATCGCCACACGGGCACCAAAAAAGCATTCTCTGAAGAAGTTATTTTCGTTCCAGCGGAGGTGCTCAGCCATCCCTGCGCCGTGCGGGGTGGGAGGCAGGGAGGCGGCTGCGTTTTGGGTGGAAGTGGCACGAAACAGCCTCTCTCTCGGTACCTTGTCTCCTCAGCTAGCTTGCAAAACGGGAGCTGCTGGTGGGGAGGGCACGGAGCCGGCTCTCCCGTGCCAGCTGGGTAAACGGGGAGAGATTAATGACTGCCTTGGAAGCCAGTTTTCCAGCGTGCCGGCCGGAGGGCAAGCATCGTGATAGTTGCAGCAGCTGGCTCGGAGAGGAGGGAAATGAGGGGAAGATAAAATTGCACGCCCCGAATGCCAGGGTAGCCTGTGTCCATGCTTTGATGTCTTCTCCCTCCACACCCTCCTGTGGGTTAAAAATGCAACTAGACTGCATTTATCATGGGTGTGTGGAGCTCTGGATTTAGCTCCAGCCAGCCAGCTCCTGGGCTGGATCCTCGCGTGTGCAGCTGGGCCAAGCGCGGGGAGGGAGGGGAGCTCGCTGCGCCCTGCTTTTTGGGGCACCCTGCCCCTCATCGTGGGGTGCCAGGGCAGAAGAAGGAGCTCCTCCAAATTGCCGGGTGGCTGCGGGAAGGCAGCTTGGGGGAACGGAGCCTGGCTCCTGCCATCGTGCCACGCCGCTGCATCCACGGCTGCTTTAATCAGCAGCCCTCCCTTGGCCCCCGGGCCTCGAAATTCCACAAAACCCAATTAAGAGAGATGAGAGAGCTCCAGCGTGTATACATCTGAAATTTCAGGAGGCTAAAAAAGAGACTCCTAATACCATAAAGCCTGCCCTAAAGTCAAATTTGCATCTGAAATCTACATAGCCAAGCCCCGCGAGGAAGGCGGCACCGCCGAGCACGCCGCCTTTTCCCCCCCCAGCGGGGAGAAACGTGGCCAGCTGGGGCTGGGTTTGGCTGCAGCTGGGGGAACCTGCGTGGGGTGGCTGCAGGGACCCCGCCACGGCCACCCCGAGGGCCAGGGGAACCTCCCCGGGCCCAAAGCAGCCGGGTGGATGCGGTTCATTAGGGGAAGTGCTGGAGACTCGGCTAATTAGCGCCCGCCGACTCAGCCCAGGTGTTTCATGCTTTACTGCCCCTGCACCTCGCTGCCTCGTTCCAGTCGCCCGTCCTGGGCTGCTCGGAGAAAGACACCCCCTCTCCTTCAAAATAATTAAAACAAACAAAAAAAAAAATCAGCAGAACCAGTCCTTTAGGTACAGGTTAGGCACTTGGGGGAATGGGAGGGGGGAAAAAAAAGCTTCATCCCCTTCTGCTCTTCGTTTTATGGTTTGGTTTGTGTCAGGTACAGCGCTTTCTCCTCCCATTATCCTACCTGCAGCATAATTGTGTGCTAATTGGAGGCCATGCCTCTGTGGCTCTGCGTATTTCGGAGCCTCTCCATGCGTGCCTCCCCTCCGAGCCATGCACAAGGAGGGGAAACGGAGCCCAAGCCTCTGGCCCAAATTCCCCCAGCGGTTCCCCGGCAGGGCAGGGGGGAGCTTGCAGCACAGGTAAGCGTTTCGCTGCCAAAACACGAGGCCTCAAAGCTGCTTTTTTTTTTTTTTTTTTTTTTTTTTTTTATTACCTCCGGATTCTGCAGAGGGCTCGTTATCTCACGCCGCGAGCCAGCATGATCAAAGCCCCAGGAAAGGTCAGGCATTCCTGCAGGAGCCACGCTCAGCCAGCGCTCCCCCAGCCCACGGCACCTCCCCAAATCCTTTATCTCCCTAAACGAGCCGGCCTCCAGATTAGCCAGCTTGATGTCGAGAGCACCCAACACCTGGCCTTGGTTTTCTGAAGAGGAGAGGGTGCTTTTTTTTTTTTTTTTTTTTTGTCTTTACGTTCTGTTTTGTTCTTGTCTCGTGGGGGAGGCAGCGTTTCCTTCCTCTCGCCGAGCGCCAGGCAGCTCGATGCTGAGAGCAGGGCGCACCTCTGAAGGAGCTGCCCCTCTCGCAGCAGCGGCTCCCAGCTCGAGGCCAAGTGATGCACACGGTGAGTTGCCAAATTTCCCGCACCCGAGAAGCCATCCGCGGTGCCTTCCAGCGCTGCTGTCTCTTTGCTTTGCTAGGCTGGCAATGAGTTGCTCTCCTGGGGCCTGTTTCTGCGCCGAGAAGCGCCGAGGAGGAGCGTGGCTGTGGTCAGAAATTGCCCACACCTCTGCCGTGCTGTGGGAGGAGGTAATTGTGCAGGGGAGCCTTAATTGCCTGGAAAATCAAGCCGGCCCTAATGACGGGGCCCTGGAGAAGTTCGGAAGTGCCTCTTGACCCAAGGAAGGCGTAGCTGGCTTGGGGTTTGGTCGGGTTGAGGTGTGACTGCAGGGCGACCCCGTGCCACGGGCAGGGTGCTGTGTGCAGCCCCAGGGCCATCTGGAGGGGTGATTTACCAGGGGCTCCGGCACTTCAGGCTCTCTTTTTATGATGTTTAGGCTTTTACCCACGTTATAAAGCGCAGTCCAGGCTTTTTACGAGGACGGAGGTGCCTGCTGCACAAAACTCAGGCTGTGGGCTGGGTGTTGTTTTTTCTTTTAAGAGTGATTTTAAAGGGCAGCTCTTGAATTTAAAAAAAAAAAAAAAAAATCAAGTCTAGCAGCAGGCAGGAATATCCCACGCAGGATTTAAAGGGCATCACGTGCGCCGTGCATACCGACAGCGTTTTATTTAAGCCCTCTGGCACCTTCCTGGGGTGAGCGCAGAGGCTGGAACAAAGCCAGAGCAGATCTGGTGCCACCACTGGTGGGAAAGTCACATTTTGGGTACCCCCTGCGTGATGATGCTGCGTTTTGACAGGCGCAGGGCAGCTCTCAGAGACTGACCAAGCACCAAAGCCGATGCAGGAGCATCCCCAAAAGACTCCCTTGTTGGCTCCTCGTGATGCTCTGGGTCTGGTACCTGGTGCTGAGCATCCGTGCCTGGTCCGTAGGAGGTGCATGAGTGTGAGGTTTAATTTTGACAGCTCCCTGACCTGAGCCACCTCCTCTTTTACGTCTTCTGAGACAGTGAGATTGGGCAGCTGGGGATGCTGGCATCCGCGGTGTGGGCCAGAAATAGCATTTAAAGCCCAGGTTCTTTGAGCCCAATTCACTCTCTGCTCGTGCTGAGCTGTGTGCTGCGATAGCTGTACCTTTAGCTACATGTAAGTGTCATTTCGGGGCGTGATTTTGTGTCTCACGACTGTTACAACCCCTCGTGGGGCTGATCCATGACATTAAGCTAGCAGCTTTTCATCACTTTTGTTTGTACTGAAGTCATCCTGCACAATGTGGCGGAGAAATAATTCCTGTTATGACCTTCTACGGATGGTTCAAATAACCTGTCTAAGAGACATCCTGTTTCTGGAGGGCCCTATTGCTTTAATTCCTATTAAAATTGGTTTTGCCTTCTGTGGAACAGTGCTGCAGAAATTAAGTACTTGCAAATGCGTTTTACCTCCAGATATATGTTGCAGTTTGCATTTTCAATCCCGGCGAAGCTTTAGCAGACTGCTGCTTTTGGCCTAATCATTTGTACGTTTTTAGGGATTTTTTTTTTTCTGAGTTTAAAAATGAATATTTTATTTTAAGCCTTCGGACCATCTTGCCCACATCCAGTGATGGATGTCTAATGAGATGACTTTTTACCTCCGCTAAATGGTTATATTGTTTGCACTGATGTATGCTAAGACTTGGTGCATTAAATCTTTGGTCATTAGCAGATGCCATTAGCAGAAAAGTCCAAATCACTTAGAGCTGTGACTTAAGACTTTTCATTAAAACCCGAATTTGCATGTTATTGGATAAATCTGCTAATACGGTTTAGCTGGACTCAGAGAAGTTACTCGAAAACTTTTTCCAGTGGGTATGCGGGGTCAGCAGTGCCTGGGAGCCTTGGATTTCGAGGAAGCGACCCCTCAAGTGCTTGCTCTACGCCCTGCTGGGTGTCCTACGTGTGCTGGGTGACCTCTGTGTTAATCCCACCGCATGCTGCCAGCCCCCAGGCTCGTCACTCCATGGCTCAAAACTCCTGGACAGTGCACGGATGGCCCTTCCCATGACTTTGGTGCCAGGCAAAGCTTTCCCCGTGGCAGCATTTGGGGCTGGAGTCCTTGCCTTGATGGGACAGAGCTAAGGTGTGCTCCCCGTGCATGCGTGCTGAACTTGAACATCTGAACCAAAACCGTGTGCGTTCCCTGAACCAAGAACATCTCTGTTCAGTTCACCTCAGAAAAATCCCTGCTCAGCGAGAAGCTGACAGTTTTCGGCCTTGTTGCTCTCAGCTGGCCTCTGTCATGGCACGTGACAGCGAGCAGGCCGTGTGGCACGGACACCACGTAGATATATACTTGGGAGCGGCCCTATTTTAAGCGCTTTCATCATGCTGCCAGGCACCGCCGCTGCACGGGATGGGGCTTGCTGGGTTCGCCCCAGGATCCTCGGCCTGCATCCTGTGGGACGCGAGGAGGCCGACGAGGAAGAGTCGCCTCATCCTGTGACGCACGGCGGCGGCCCAAACAGGAACACGCCGGAGCTCCAGGCACACACAGGAGCACCGACATTCAGGGGGTGCCCTCAGGCCGCTCGCTCCTCTACCACATTTTGGTATTTATCCACCTGACGGCCTCGCGTTTGCCTGAACAGTTTCCAAGCTTGGTTTGGAAACTCCCCGGGCTGAGTGTTGGACCAAAGCGCATCCCCTTCTGCAGGAGCGTGGCACCAGCTCGGGCTTGTGAAAACCGTGGCTCTTGTGTTCCCCCAGGAACAGGAAGGGCTGCGGGCAGGTGGGAAAAAACAGGGGGAAAACACCTTTGTGGCTGGTGTATGGTGAGGGAACAGCAGGCTGCGTGGGCAGAAGAGCCTTTGCTTAACCCCACAGAGCTGCGTATTCCCAGTGCTGGATGAACTGTTCAGGATGGACAAAGTTAAAGGACCTTCAACCTAAACGGAGCTTCGAATGAGCGCCAGCTGTTAAAATGTGGAGCATTTCCTAGGAACTGATGGCCGTCAGGAGGACCCGGTGCTGTCTTGGGAGAGCAACATAAAACATTGCAAAATACTTGAAGAGAAAAGGCTTTCCGTGCGAGTGTGCGGCTTTGCTGGTGATTTCATGCCCTATCAGTCGTCAGTGCGTATTTCTAAAACTAATGGGCTGTGCGACATTAAACGTAATCTGCACACACGTGCTCTGGCAGCACGTAAATAGCAGCGGGCTTGTCCTCTCCTCGATAGCAGCCTTGAAAGAGCTGCCCGGCTCCCCGCGCGGTGCCGCAGCATCTCGGGTCTCCCGACAGCCTTCCCGAGAAGGCGAGAACAAACAAATTAAGGAGTCACGAGAGAGTAGAAAACTCAGATAGCAGGGGATTTCTAATCAAGCTATTTTAATACGGGGTGTGCTTTAATCACTCGCTTAATGGCGGTGCTTAATGAACACTCGAAATAAAGCCTGTTTCTGTCGGAGATTCAACAGCCATGTTTTTAAAGCTGTCTTGAGGGAACTCAAATGTTTATTACAACTTTTCAGCAAAAAAAAAGCAGTCACAGTTGTGCTATATTAATTTCCAAGATTGAAGGAAGGAAAGAAAAAAAAAAAAAAGTTGCAAAAAGAACAAGGTAGACCCGCCATTAGGACAGTGTTTTCTCACTAACATCGCAATTAACCTGAATCCAGTTACTTCTTGTAATCCGTCTAGATAGATGCTTATCCCGGGCTTTATCAAATCCCATTCACTCTTTTCTTTGCAGTGCTCCCCTGGCTGCTGCACTCGGGTTTTTATTGTGCACTGACGCTTCAGGCTTCAAGCAGAGCAGTTTGCCCTTCCTCTGCTGGCATCCCTGTACGCTGTCTGTGTTGCCAGGCTTGACACCCTGTGGAATAAGTGGTGCAAGATCTGGTCCAAAAAAGAGCCCAGCATTGTTGCTGCATGGCTTGTGCTCTCGGAGAGGAGGCTGAGCACCTGAGAAACTGCCCCTCCCATCTCTCCCATGCATTGCAGCACTGCTTGCTGCCAGGCTGTCTGAAAAGGAAGGGGGTCTTGGCGGCTCAAAAATGGGCACAAACTTCTGCTGCTCCCAAATAACCACATGAGGCTCTGGCAAGGATCTCAAGGGTGCATCCTTTGCACTCTGGTGGCTTCTCCACAGCTCCTGGGGGTCTCCTGGGCTGCTGCATCTCCACATCCACTGGCACGAGGTGTCCCAGGGAAGGGGGAAGCGTACCATGACTTACAGTAATTTTCTTGTTCTCCCCTTCCCTGGCTCCCAGCACTGAATCCAACTTAATTATCTGGCCATGCACTGAAACAAAGGGCTTGAGGGAAAGGGGGACTGGGTGCAGTTTTCTTCTTTGCTAGTGACCGGTTTACTCCCTGAAGCATGCAGTTTTGAGGATAGTTTTGTTCTGAATAAGTGTTACCAGTTGCAAAGCTGCAAAATGTGATGTCAGAAGGGACGCAGGGCTTGGCTTTGCCATCTTACTGTGGCAAGTCCCATGGGTGTCACCCCTGGTGTTTCCAAACAGGAAGGGTCAGCAACATAAACAGCCCTGTGCTGCCATGCTGGGAAGCAGCATATAAAGAACGTGACTCTTTTTGTCTTTTATAATTCAAAATATTGCGGCACCCCTGTTTCTGAGGGGGTGAGTGGGGTGGTCCCTGTGGGCGTGCTTTCAAGGTGAGGTCAAAAGTAAGGCTTCAAACCCATCACCTCTGTACCTGCTATGTCATTTTCTCAGCTGCACTGCCTAGCAATTGGAGAAGGTTTTGAAAGTTAAACATAAAGTGATCTCTGCCGTCAAGAGCTTGTAAGGAGATTGGCTTTATACATAAAAACCATTTGCTATAATTTGCACCTCTGCAGATCTGCCTATGGAAAGGGATGGTATGACGGCTCCCTGGAAGATAGAAAATTGTAATTGCAATTATTGTTTGAGTCGATTACCTGTTTCATCTACTGGTAACGAGACACCTTACTTTACTTACTGCTCCTTCCACCTCCAGCCCCCTGTGCTAAAGCTTGCCCATGACAGCGGGCCTTCATACACAGGCCTGGTTTTCACATTGCTCCAGAACTATGCTCTTCTGGCCCTTGCATTCCTATTGCAACAGCTGGTCATCAAAGGCATAAATCCAGAGTTGGGTTAGCCATTAAAATGCTGTCGCTATTTTGAGATGGCAACTGAAATGTCGGTCTCCTCCGTTTGCCAAGTCCTTCTGCCTAAGAACGATTTCAGGGCCCTCGAAACTATGAGTTAAACAGGCTAAAAAAGGGACAGATTTCCCTCATCTTTGCAGGCCAAGGTATCCTGAAGTCCTTCAACAAGTCATTGGTCTTTGTCCTTTTTTTTTTCTTTTTTTTGAGGTAGACCCACAGCAGTAGTGGACAGGGTTGGTTTTTTTTGGTGGTATACGTTTGGAGGAGCTGTCTGCTGTTGTGTTTTCCCCTCTCAATTTAACATTTGCTATCAAAAACTTGCAGCCATGCTTCTCAAAACGACCTTCCCCTCAGGAACAGAGGGAACGCTTGCATTTGGCCACACAGGTCTAGTTTTCTCTTTCCTTAAGGTGTTTGCTGGTTTGTTTTGTAAATCTGTTTATTTTCGTTTTGATTGAGAAGACTGTCCGCTAGTGCTTGTACCCAAGGTACCACTTATTGACAGGAGAGAAGTAAGGAGGCTGCAGCATTTCTTCTAGAAGCAGACAAATGTTTAAAGGAGGCGGGAAAAAATCAGAGCACTGTTTTGGGTGTTGTTTTGACTCCAGGAACTGGCTGGAGGACGAAGTATTTCTTCATTTTTGTGACCTGGTGGTGGGGAGCCATGGCAGGCCTCAGGCCAGGCCCTGCAGCCTGCTGCTCACAAGGCCACCTCCCTGCTCCGTGCCCCTTTAATGTCTTTCTCTGGGACAAATGCCCCCCTCCAGCTCCAGCCTGCCTGCCCAGTGCTGACCCACAGGCATTTTTGCTGTGTCTGGCTTGGGATTTTTATAGTTTGTGCACACTTGTTGCATATAGGACACCATATAGGTGCAGGCCGAAGCTTTTCGCTAGCTGTTAGTTTAAGATCCTCGCGTAGGACAACAAGTAATCCTGTAATACGCCTTTCTTATTGAAGGCATAAGGTCTGATAGGGATTTGCAGGAGATTTTAACATTGTATTAAGGGAAAAAGGTGCTCAGTGCATCACGCCTATATAAGATATATATCTTGTCAATGTGACAGGGACTGAGGGACCACGTTCCCCTTGTGTGGAGCTCAGTGTGGTCAAGGTCAGCAGCCCCTGCTTTGGGCCTGACAAACAGCCTGAGCTTTCCTAAAGTACCGTGTTCAGAGACAAATTTGGGGAGAATCTGGGGAAACAAATGCACACAGCCCATGCTGCATGGGCAGCATGCTTGTGGGAGGAGGAGGAAGTCCACTGATAAAGAAAATATGACTTAATGAAAATATGACTTAAAGAAAGAGAAATCATGTGTTTTCTGCCCATCACACATGGTGACTGTCATGGTGAGACCAGCAGGGAACACGATGCTCAGCCTGACCACCAAGCCCCTGTCTGGTGGTGGATGTGGGTGCCCAAAGCACTGTGAGACAGGCCAGAGCACCTCTATCATCATCATCATCATCATCATCATCATCATCATCATCATCATCATCTTCATCATTATTTTCATTATTATTATTGTAGTTATTAATTTATTTTGCCAGTTCAGGCTCTGCAGAAGGACCTCCAAATGTTGTTAATGGAGATCCACCCTGTTTATATGTTAATTTTAAGCCCGCTGACAAGCGGTTTGCTTTTCTCCTCACTTCTCACAGTTCCTTCACCCGTTGAAAACCACTGCCATGGGCTTAGGGGATAAGGTGCTGAGAATTAGAAAATAAAATCGAATCTGCAGGATGCTGAGGAGCGAGGGGGTACATGGATTGGCTGACTGAAAGTAGGAATGGATGATTTCTGAAAGCAAGCAGCCCTGATACCACGGGCGTGCATGACAATTACATCCAGTATAATACAAAATGTTAATTACTAAATTTTGAGAAATTAATGCTGATTAGCAGCTGCGTGTGTGACCTAAATACATCTATTCCTTGATCTTTATTCATAATGTACAGTTTATTGTTGATAAAGTAATTGCTGAATGGTGGGCTGGCCCGTGCGTCTTGTAGCTAAAGACTGAGGCCTGATTTGTAAATCATCTGAAATTTGTTGGCATCTGTTTTTGTTGAATATATACAGATTGGGAAGATGAATAGCAGCCTGTGGTATCGCCTTTACAACTCAACTCATACATATTCTTGAGAATTCATATGCTTTTATTATTTGGTCACAAAAATGGACCTAATGCTTGTTGGCTTTAAAACACCTACTAGTGCTGCTTTCTCTCTCCATCTTGCAAAATATAAGACAAGGCCAAAGCTTAAATTAAAATCCTCAGGTTCTTATCTCTTTCCCACAGGAAAGCAAATCTGTGTTGAAAACCGTAAAATTAAGAGGAGAGCAAGGATAGCATAATTTAGCAAAAATTCATGGCACCAGATTCTGAGCTATATGACTGGAGGGATAGGTCAGACATTAAGAAGATACTGCCTGCTAATGCAAGTTCCTTAAGGTGGTGCTCTGAAAACAAGGAAAGCAGAAAACGCTGCACTGGTTCCCATTTGCTCCTTTTTCCTCTGCTCCCACCAGCCTTAACAATAAATTGAGTTGTCCATTTAATAGCCCTCCTGGTTCTAGAAGTCCAGAGAAATCCTTGATTTGTACTTGGAGTATTGTCGTAATGTCTATTTGTGCCAAGGCTTGAATAGTGAGACTCAAAATTAATTTCATTGGGTTCCTAAATGATTTTTTACTTCTCTTAATTCCTGGCATTTGACAGGCTGTTCTTGCTGCGATTTATCAGCATTTTTGTCTGAAGGCCTATTGCTTTTTTTTTTTTTTTCTCCTTTTCTTTTTTATTTTATTAAAAATCTGCTAGTTGCATAATTATTTTTGCCTCAGGGCAGGGTGCAGGGTGGTGGGGTAGAAGCTCGGAGCGCCTCTTACATGCTGGGATGGTCGCTGCGGTTCTTCCCACCATGGGAAAAGTGACATTTGTTTCGAGCAGTGTGAGCATGGAAGTGTTGCATTGGCATGGATGAGTCCCATTGCCTTGCAGCCTTCATTCAAGAGCGTGGTTTGTGGGAACATTGCTTGACAGCACCCCTTTCGGGACCCTGTTGGGTGTTTTCAGCACTTTGATTCCTCCCTGGGGTGACATGGCAAAGCTCCCAGCCATCTCCGCGTCTCCTTCCCAGCTGGCCCCTCCAAAAATGCCACTGCCAACATGTGAAATCAGGCTCTTAAGGGTGACTTTGTAGATAGCTGCTGCACAGACTGAGAGATTTCAACCTGAGTTTATGAAATTGCAAGGGGAAAAGCCCGATGTGTAAGCCAGCTTTGTCGGGCACTCGTCTTTGCTGCGCTGCGGTCCTGCAGAAAAGCAGGAACGTGATGGAGAGGAGGAGCAAAGTTGATAAAGCTGATATTGCTGTGTGAGCCAGAGACGTGGCAAATCTTTGCTTTAAACCTTTTGCCTTCAGTAACATGAATATATAAAAACCGTATTTTGTTAATGCATTTTTATTATTATTAATTTTTTAAATGCAGAAGCTACATTTCACTAATGCTATTTTTTTCCCCATCTCTTGCAGTCCAACAAGGTGCCAGTGGTACAGCCTTCTCATGCGGTTCACCCCCTCACCCCTCTTATCACCTACAGCGATGAGCACTTTTCCCCGGGGTCACACCCATCTCACATCCCCTCCGACGTCAGCTCCAAGCAAGGTGAGCCCGTCCCAGTGCCCCCCATGCTGCTGATGGCTTTGCTTGTCATATTTTGGGGGGAGAGCTCTGGCCGTGCATGCCTGCTTCCAGAGACAGCTGTTCTGCCGTGATGCTGGTATTTAACTTGGCTTTTTAAATCTTCGTGCTCTTCCTAATGTGATAATTCTGGCTTGTTTTACTCATCAGAGCCTTTTAAAATCTCAGTAAGCAGCAGCCAGCCCTCACCGCCCCCTGTTGTGCCTGAGGCTTGCAACGCACAGACACAGAAACAGCAATCATCCCTCACTTTCCCCAAAACCAGGGAAGAGCACTTCAGTGCTGCGGTTATCAAAGTACTGCTGTGTTTCCCTTTTAATCAAAGCTGAATTCTCATATTCTGAATTCTGTCTGAATTCCTCCACACAGTAGCTGGCATAACTGGAGCGTAGTCTCTAAAATACAGGGGAACAGTCTAGCACCTGCACAAGTTAAGGCTTTGCAAACGTGACTTATTTTTTTTTAACCTTCTTGCACCTGCTGCCTTCTGCAGAAAGCATCATTTTACATGTCCGAGTCACGGGTGTCCATTTTCTGCGTGCCCCTGGGACTTCTCAAAACCAACAAACAAACAAACAAACAAGCCCAGACCCCGTCTGGTGACGTTAGGGCTGCCCTGCTGCTGGGGGCAGGCTGGGCTTCCCGAGGAAGCACCAAGCCTGGGACTTGCACCCAGCGCACCCCCTGGACACGTGGGTGATCCCAGGGGTTTGGTGTGGCCTTTGTTTGTGCTGGGTTGAGATAAAGGAGCTGGAAAGGCTGGGGTGAGGGGAGATGTGGTGGTTCAAGGGCTGCAGGGGGAGGACTGACCCCATCCAACATGGGTTTGGGTGAGCAGTCTAAGGAGAAGCCTCTGTGGGAGAGCTGGTGGTGAGGAGGGAAGGAGGGGAACGGAGGGCAGATGAAGCTGTTTGCTGTAGTCAGGATGTAGCTGCTGATATGAGGGGTTTTGGCTGGTCCTGGAGGGGTTTCTTCTGCATGCACATGTCCCACATCAGCTGGCTGAAAAGTTGGTGAAGCTCTGCCTTACCTGGACACGCGTCCTCACACAGAATTGTCCTGTTTATTTGGAGCAGTGTTTGGCCACCATCACCCAAGGAGAGAGACTTTTTGAGTCCTGACTTTCCCTGAATGCTTTATTTTTACATTGGCCTTGCTATGCCGATAATAACATGGGCTACATCCAGAGAATGCCATGGCCTTGTGGCCATGTGGTGTTTGCTTGTTTTTTAATTTACTCTGGCCTGTAAGTGCATGTAGAATATATTTTTTTTCAGAGCAGCGGAAGCAAACACAGCCCCCTTGTCCTCATTTGTCTTCCTTCGTTGCATGAGTGCCCAGGAGGAGGATATTTCTGCTCATTCCTTGAAGCCCCATGGGTGCCGTGCATGTTGGAGTGGGGATTTGCACCCCTTGCCAAAGCCAGCTGCGGCTGGTGGGGCACATCCCAATGCCACAGCCCTGAGCTCAGGAGGCTTTGGCTTTCCGTGATGGCAAGTTATTTTTCTCCTCATCTCCTGCAGACCCAGCCTGGACACCTTGTTTGTGTTTGCTGCCCGTCCTCCCTCCCCGCCTCGTTTCTGTCTCTTCCCTGCGCAGCCCGTCCCTCACGCAGAGCTCTGATATTTCTGAGCGGGCTCCTGACTCCTGCGCTCAGCGTCTGGAGAAGATGCCAACGGACAATGTGGGCTGGAGGCTTCTTTTTTTTTTTTTTTTTCTTTTTTTTTCTTTTTTTTTTGCTGCGACGGTCTCCTTGATGTGTGTGGTCTTCCCATGCTCCCCATTCCAGCGCCGCGAGCGTGTCAGAGCAGCCCCAGTGAAGTGGCCCGTGCAGTTGTTGCTGCTAAGGGAAAATTTTCCCTCAGGTCCTCTGCCAAATGCCTCCGACCATTGTTTCTGTCCTCGCCTCCCAGCGTGGGGCTGGAGCGCCGGGGTGCCCTCCTCCCCCGAAACCCCTCAGCAGGAAGGCGCCGGGGGGTCCCAGGGCGGCTTGCCCCCAGCATCCCCTCCCGCACCCCGGGCACCTCAGGATGGCCACATGGCCAGCGCCTTCCTCCAGGCAGTCAGCTCATCCTTCCCTTTAATTCGTGTTGTTTTTAACCCTCCTGTGAGCACAAGCTGGCCTCCCCGTGGGTCAGAACAGGCCGGCTCCTCACACGCAGCTCGGCCTGGCAGGAGGGAGGTGGTGTCATGGCTCCCCGGGAGGATCAGCTGTCACCAGAGAGGAGAGGCCGGGCTTGTTTTTCACCCTTTTATAACCGCACTGAAAGAGCCTTCCCTCACTGTTAAAAACCCTGGGCTACACAAAATGTTCTCTCTCCTGTCAGCCGCCAGCTGTTTTTATGCCTCTGAAGAGACAACTGGCCACAGATCCGATCATCGGGCTGTGGTGCGAGGTCTGAGGACTGAGCTTTTCTGAGGCACCAAAAGAGACAGAGTTAGCAGTACCGCCACCCCTGTTGTTTTCCATCCTTTCCTCCGCACAATCCCGAAAGATATTCCTCAAATCTTATAATTAAATTCCGAAGATTTAAATGCAAACTGTGGGGTGGGGTGGGGAGGAATCAGTAGCGTCAATCTATAAAACCAAGTCTCAAGGTAGCGCACTCAGTCTTGGACCTTTGGAGTGTCACTACATAAATATTTAATACCCTTTTAAAGCAGCTGATTTAACATGTGAAGTAGACTTAACAATTCCTTCTGCTTCAGCCTCCTCTTCCCCAAACACATTTAAATAAACCGATGTCTTTGTGGCCTCTGCAACTGTAATTCCACGTCCCTTGGGGGAGCGAGTTTGAGGTGAAGAATGGAGACCAGGGGCCCTTTGGGGGCTGGGATTAGCTTTAATCTTGAGGTGATTCTTACAATTGTAGGACTCTGTGTTCTGGGGAACGAGGGCTGATGGATCGTTTCTGATGGGACTCTTTATTTTTCCATGAAACACTACCAATGCAAAACAGATTGACCTTGGAGCCCACAGGAGTCAACTTGATGAAGAGCTTAGTTGGAGCTGGAGTGACAATTGGAAGCCAAATGAATCATATCAAGTGTGACCATTACAGGCCTGAAAATGATTCTTAATTAACCACTGATCCTCTGTGGTAGCAAGTTTCCAAAATCTGTGAATCCATAAGGGAGCCAGTGAGAACATACAAGTAGCAATTTACCTAATCTAAGAGCTCGGCTGTGCTGCCTCTTTGGCAATGCTTTATTTTCCTCTTGCTTCGCGCTGTGTGTTAGAGCAGTTCCTCGGGATTCGCTTGGGTTTGGTGACAACACTTAGAGGATGGTATTGCCTAAAGCACCTGACAGGAAATCTGAACTTGTGCAGGTCCTTACCTGAGATGTTTATTGCACCTTTCCCCCCCTGTGTTTCCATTTGAATCACAACACCATACGCAAGGTATTTATTATTTAGAAGGGGGCATGGGTGGCCTTTTGCTTCAGCACTGGCCATAAAGGTGGTTAATTCCAGGGCACTAAATCCATCATAGTGCTGGCTGCATTAGCTCTGAACTGTAGCTCGCATTTGCAATATTTTGAGGGGAAAGTCATTCATTCTTCTGTACTCTTTAACAGGCATGTCCAGACATCCTCCAGCTCCTGATATCCCTACCTTCTATCCCTTGTCTCCAGGGGGGGTTGGACAGATAACACCACCTCTCGGCTGGTAAGATCTTTTAGCTTCTTTTCAGACAAGGTGCATGTTTGTACCCTCCGCTGTTGTTGAATCAGTCGCAGCATTGACAAAATAAGAATGTCGCTGCAGTAAGAAATGACTATGTTATTTAAGTTTAAAAGATCAAAAAATGTTGATCTTTGAAATGAATTGAATCTGGTTTTTGAACACGTACAGAAATTGAAGTGTGTAGATTTCACTTTGAAGTCTATATATTTCTTATGGCTCAGATTTGTGGCTCTTGGCATTTGGAAAGATAGCACAAAACAGTTCTCAAGGAATTAAATGTAAATTTTTAATAAACAAAATTGCAATTACTGAGGGGAGGGGAGGTAAGAAAGAACTTTGAAGTGTGTGTGTGGGGGGGGGAAGGCTTGAAACTGCACCAGAATGGAGAACAAACTTTTGCAGCTTTTTACAGTTTCTGTACGGAGAGATGCCTCAGTTACTGGGAGATTTTGCTCTTCTTGCTAACATTAGCACTCGAAGGATCTTTCTCTGCCATTGAAGGTGTCGTCTTCCTTTTGGAGGAAACGTGGTACTTTCAGAATGCAATCAATGTGACAAGGTGCCTCACGTCTGCTAGGGGTGGATAGGTGCTAGCCCCCAGTTCTGCCAGAGCAGGGAGCAAGGAAACTCAGCAACAGTTTCAGTGCTTTAGAAGCTGTGTCTTGACTAATCTGTGCCCACACAACGAGAGATGTAGATTTTTTTCATGTGTCTGTGTATGGGAGGAAAACATAATCCAGATGACAACAGGCAGAGAAAGTAGAGCCCAGAAGATGGTGAAATGCTTCACTGCTGGCAAATCTTTCAGGAAGGGCCACATACCTTTTTGTAGCAAATTATTATCAGATACAAAGCTAAAATATGGAAGCATCTGACTTCCCCCCCTTCCCCCCTCATTGCTGCTAGGCTGACTCACCACCTCCACCACCACCAGGCAGTTCCTGGCATTCATTTTCCAGATGTGGTCAATCGTTTCTTTTGAATGGTTTCTCAACGCAGAGGCTGGCGGGGAGGGGACTGGGAAGGAGGCTTAACCGGCATGAGAAAGAGGAGAGATGAGCTGAGATTTTACAAGGTTTGGGAGCGTGTTCGGTGCTGCTCATTGACAACTGGATGTAGCCAGCCTCCTGTGTGGTAGTGCTGCTGAGACTTCCTCCTCCCCCTTTTTTTTTTTGTTCCTCTTCCCTTTGAGCATTACTCGTTGCCAATCATTTACCCCAAGTGTGAAACCCGTATCCTGAACCCTACAAAAGCCACTCTCCCTTTTTCCCCCAGCTCTGAAAAGCTGCTCTGCCCTTCAATAAGTAATTCTTGGAACCAAATTGATGTGTGTGGTGGCCTTGCTGGACTGGTTCAGGTATTTGGGCTGAATTTGCAAAGGTTGAACTTTTAAGTAAAGATGCACTAAGATGTACTTGTGTTGTTGTGGGCTTTTAGGTTGTTGTTTGGTTGTGTTTTTTTTTTTTTTTATCAAACAAAATTCGAGTTTCTTAGAAAAGCTGGCCACTCGTTCCACACTGGAGAAGGTACAAATGAAGAGAGCCCTAAGTCTTCACAGACTGAGTAAAACTGTTCAAGAGGTTTTCTAGCTTGGTAATTCACGCTGTGGTGTTCTTGCACTGAGCTACAGTGGAATAAAATGCCTCTTTTAGAGCTGGTTAACCAAATCCGATTGCAGTGCATTTATAGCTAGGTGAGGGAGTGTGTGTACACGCACGTGTGCTGTACGGGAGGAAGGCTGGTTGTTTTTCTTTCCTCCCCAGTGGAAACCTAGATTTGGGAATCTCTCAAGAGCGAGGGAGGAAGTTCCTAAGTGCTCAAGCATTTGTTAGCTTCGAATACAGCCAAACTCTCGAAAATTTTACCTATTACTATTTTTGTCTCACCCTGAGCTCCCATCAAGTGCTTACAGATCTAGAGTAACTATTGAATACCGTATCATGTGATTGATGGGTTCCTTTCTTCTGTGACCTCAGGCAAGGTCAGCCTGTATATCCCATCTCGAGTGGATTCAGGCAGCCCTACCCATCCTCACTCTCAGTCGACCCTTCCATGTCCAGGTAGGTGTAGGAGGTGAATGACTGACTGGGGAGTAACTGCTGGCACTAGAGGGCAAGTTGCTCTTCTGCTTGCATCTTGGTCTGCCTTTGCTTGCTTTTCAGTCAGCTAAAACTTTATGCGTACATTTTTATTTAACGTATATGTGCATACACAGTTTGCCTGGATCCCACACTGGTTTCACTCAGCATTTTCTTGGCAGTCTCCGAAGCATCGCAATTAGGAGCAGCGGCAAATTGTCAGCAGCTAATTGATCTGTTTCATCTGAAATGAGTCACTAGTTCCTTCCTCGGTGCAACGGCTCACATGCATACTTTGTTTTTACTTTACACGAGTATGAAACCAGGTGGATTGTCACTCTCGTCTGCGCTCCGTAGTTTTAATTTCCAAGTTGCTGGTAATGAGGCTCGAATCATTTAGGTATCACTCCGTGTAGAAACTTGCTCGCAGGTAGATATTTCACAGCCCCAGGCCACTAATGGCGAGGGATGCCAGCACGGCGTATTCGCACTGGTGTGTGACTCAGGCACTGTCCTTATGTCTAAGTGCAAGCGAGCGATGCTAACTGAGACTTGGCCGTGACACACTCCAGACTCCTCTCCTCTGCTTCTGCACTCTAAAGACAGCTTCTGCATCCTGTGCTTGGTGTACACAAGGTTGCAATGTACCGTTCTTGTTTTTTTTTGTTGTTTTTTTTTTGTTTTTTTTGTGTGTGTGTGTGTGATCTGTAGAAGACACATCCTCTTGCACGGGGAATTAAGACAGGCCACTTGCTAAGTGGTAGGTCCTCTTGCCTCTGTTTGCGTGGGTGCCTTTGGGTTATCGCTATCCCTTCGCTTCTTTGCAGGGGAATGACAAGCATGTGCCTGGCAGGGTGACTGGGGAGAGAAGCCGTTCTTTCTGTACAATTAAAATCACCCAGCTGGTTACAGGGCTTCGTGTTTGCTTTATTTTCATGGAGTGGAGGATCAGGCCAAAGGGACTAGGGAATGGAGAAGGAGAGGCTGAATGCAGTTCCTTAACCAGCGCTCATTCAGCAAACCTTTAGCTTGCTGATGATGTTTTTGGGGGATTCCACCAGCTCAAAGCAAAGCGTGCAGGTTCTCCTGAGCACCTGGGGCTCAGCACCCCGAAGGCCCCTCACCCTCGAGGATGAGCTGGGTTAGCAGGGTGGGATGGTGGAGCTAGTGGTGCTGTTTTGTTTTCTATTTTCCTTCTCGTACAGATGGAAGGAAGTTTTACTTAGGGCAAGTCTTTCTTTTTTTTTAATTCCTTCTTCCAAGGCGCAGGAATTTTTCATCGTAATTAGTGTAAGCATTTGAGGGGAGGATAGTGAGCTTAGGTGATGCTAAAATCTTTTCATTTAAGTACCTCGAAAAGTAAGAGACTCCATACAGAGCTCTCAGGGACTTCTTGAAGAGACTTCTTCTTTTATTTTATTTGTTTCTGCATGGCAGTTCCCTCCTTCGCATTGGCTGGTGGTGGATAATTTAAGAATGTTTATATCTTGGTGTGGAAATACAGTTTTTGGTTAAGAAATGTGTATTTCTATTGCTAGTCAGTGCAACAGTACGACCACTAAATGTTTCTCCTGTGCATTGATAAAACTATTTGCCCGAAAGGTAATAAAATAACTTCTTCAAAACCAAAACATTGACCGAGTTTTGTTTTTCTTGAATAAAACCGGCTACAATGCACGAATCTTAGCCAAATATTTTTCATGCACTCTTAAAGAATTGCCTTTCCCTTGCAAGCTCCATGGTATTTGCATTCTTGGGGCGTCTGCTGCTGTCATATTTGCTTGATGCCTGCCTTCAGTAGGGTTATAGACCTTCCTTTGTTTTTTTTTTTTCTTTTAGGTTTTCACATCACATGATTCCTGGTCCTCCAGGCCCTCACACAACTGGAATCCCTCACCCAGCTATTGTAACACCTCAAGTAAAACAAGAACATCCGCACAACGACAGTGAGCTAATGCATGTGTGAGTCTGCCTTCCCGCACCGAGCCCCCTGTCAATAAATGTTTGAGAACTAATGCTGTCTGAAGACATGTCAAGGTCTAAAATGAACGAAAAAAAGAAATACCTCTCGTGACCTCTCTGAATTTTGACCCCTTATGTAACTAAAAAAAGGAGATAAGGGCGACTTTTTAGAAGAGTAATGAAACATGAAGCCCTTGCTCATTCCAGTCCAGCACTTTTTAGCTATCAGCAGCAATCATCTTGACTCCGACATAACCATGGGCCGGTCTACCCGAGGATGCTGCTTGAGGGTGAACTCATGAGCTTCTGCTGGAAAAAGTCTTAGCTGCAAAACATACCAGTAGAAAGCAACGTTGCTGCTTAGTGCTTGGAGGCAAGAGGCCCAAGAAAGAAGCAGATGAGGGGCTATCCTCCTGCCTGTAGCAGGGTACTGCAGATAACCATTCAGAAAGAGAATAGGTGAGATAGGGATGAATCTGGAGCAGATCCACAGATCAAATGTTATGTGCCCATCAGCCGGACACCTTGCATTAAGTCAGTTCTCTGAAAAGCTGTGAAAGGGGATGGGGCATAACCACTGAAATTCACGTCCTCGGGAGCTATTTCACTGTAACCACTGATTGGAAATTCTCATTTGGGTGGGGTTTTTTTAGGCTGAAGGTAAATAGATGCTTTTCTTTCCTCCTTCCCCCTTCCCCCACCACGTTTTAGGAAGCCTCAGCACGAACAGAGAAAAGAACAAGAGCCAAAAAGACCTCATATTAAGAAACCTCTGAATGCTTTCATGTTGTACATGAAAGAAATGAGAGCGAACGTTGTAGCAGAGTGTACTCTGAAAGAAAGCGCAGCTATCAACCAGATTCTTGGCAGAAGGGTATGTACAGAAGGGTGTGTGTGTGTGTGTGTGTGCTCACGTGTGCTGCTAATTTGTGTGTTTCCCTGTAGTGGGTGTGATGGCTCACTTTCTGCTCGAGGTGCTAACTAATGTGCAACTATCAAATTAGCTATAGAAGATAAAACATGCGACTAAAAATAAAAGCAAGGTCTTGATTTTTTTTTCCCTCCCCATCAAACTGGCGTCTGTTCCATTCATGTCAGCGCCTCAGGCAGGAAATATTCTCATCCACACGTGGAAGGAGCATTCGAATCGCCCTCGCTGTCCTCCCTTAGGCTGGGATCCAGTCAAAGATGAACTCTGGACGTCAATGGAGATGGAACTGAGAAGTGAATACAACCAGGGTCTGATTGTAAAATCACGTAGACTGACAGGGACCTGTGCAGGTGGTTCAGCCCAACACCTGCTCAAAGCGGGTCCAGTGACCTCAGCTTGCTCAGGGACCTGTCAAGTTTTGAATACCTCTCAAGGAACCAGCTGAGTATTTGGTGATCCCAGACACATCCCAGAGCCTCTCAATGGCCTTGCTGAGAGTCGTTTGGTTCTGTGGCATCACAGGCATGTTCTTTTCTTTCCATGCTCTCAAAAATTGCAGGAACCCACAGTTACAAACCTCGTGCTCACTGTCAGCATTGTTCTTCCAAAGGGAATGCAGCAGAGAGATGTACCCGTTTTGAATTTGATTGTCCCACAAATTGAAAAAGGGATGACATTTGTAGCACGTGGAGTATGGATTCTTGCAATCCCCTTGCCCAGTGAGCCCCATTTTTGACTCCTGGCTAAGTCAGTATGAGGAGGCACTACAGCTCTCTGAAAAAAATGTGCTTTTAAGTGGGAAGTCAGTGCACAACTTTAGCTGCTTCTCGCCTGAAGACCTATTTTACCCCCTTAAACAGCGCAGGAATCTCTTGTTGCTTGTCCCGGTTCCTTTAGCCCTCTTCTTTCTCTCTGATGTTCTTGTTGCTTGCTCTTAAAGGACACCTTGCAGCTTTTCTGTCCTTGCATGCAGGTCTCTGTGATCATGTTTTACATTCTCACCCCCCTCAGTAATTCGTCTTAGTTGCTGAGTACATCAGTCTTGTTTTCTTGACTTGAATGATGGCAGTGGCTCGTTTAACTCCATTTTGCTAATGAATCAGTGCTCTGCTCCATGCTTTTTTCCACTGCTCTGACTTCTATTTCCAAGTAAAAGTACCTCAGGTTCCTCTTTCCTGTGGTACAAACAACGCATGAGTTATCCCATATAATTGCAGGGAGATTAATTATTATCAAACGTTTTGTGTTCAGCCATCCTGGCCACTATTTGCTATGCTCTCTGCCACTTTGGAACGGGAGCCTCTGTTCCCGAGAGCTGACGCTCTGCATGCTGCTGGGCTCTCTGATGCTGCCACTTAATCCGGAAGCCCAAGGCTGGAAATCCTCTGCTTTAACTAAGGAGAGCTTTTTCCTCTCCTTCCCACCCACCCTTGTGCCTCCGTGGGCTCTAGGTTTAAATCGTCGCTTCTTCACACCCAGCAAGCAAGGGTCAAGGCACAAAAACACCTCTCAGGGAAACCTTAGGCAGCCTTAGGGACCTTCCAGGTCTGCAGCAGGGAAGGATGCCAACTTCTAAGAAAAAAAAACTTCTAATCCAGAGCTTTCTCTGCATGGTTTGGAGTCCCAGTTTTGCTCTTTTCGAGCTCAGAGAGTTTTAAATGCGGGCACTGAAGCCAGTGAGAAATGCAAGTCCAGTGTCACTGCCACACAAGGACCAGTTTTGTAACTCTGAGTCCAGGTGACACTAGAAAATGAGGCAGAAAGTGTCAGCTACAGGAAAGCTCTATATAATTTGTAAAAAAAATAAAATAAAATAAAAATCTAATAATGTTCTGAGTGGAAAAATAACTTTAAATTCTTAGATTTTTGACCTTCATATTTCTGGTAAGGCAGCTGTTCTCCGTCTGTCCTCCTGTTAGCAGCAAATAATGTCTGCAGAGAAATGGGCCGTCCCCTTATCGTATTTTCTTAAGGTTTCTCACTCCATTTGCACTGAACCAGAAATGTTCCACCTGTCGCTGAGGCGGCCTGACCCTTCTCGTCCTGCCTCTTGCTGTACTGAAATTTGGCTGCCTCAGTTGCTCATGTGGAATTTTTTTTTTTTTCCACAGTTGTAACTTTGCCTTTATCAGCTTACTTGCTGTTGCAAATGAAAAATGCTCGTTCCTGGGATGCTCGGGACCTTCCAGTCCTGGAATGCGTGCGTGGAAGCCGAGAGCTGCAAACAGGCTGAGAGCCGCTGTGCGCTCGCTAACACATCGAGCTTGTCGAGGCAGACAAGTTCACATCTTCCACCATGTAACAAAACAACGTATTAAATCAAATGTGATTTGACCCGAAAGCCTAGTTCTGTGAATTATTCGTGCATGAGTTTCTCACTGATTTCATGGTTCTGTGTTTCTAACATCTTCCTTCCTTTTGTCGTGGCCCCCCTGTCGTCGTCATCCCTCTCTCCCCCAGTGCATGTGGTCAAACAAGAAGGCACATCTAAAGCCGCAGCGGTGGACCCAATTCTGAATAAAACTCCTTTTCTCTTTCTGGTTCAGGTCTAGTAGCTGTTCCCCCAACTACAGAATTATTAGATACCGAGGTAGATGGTGCCTTTTCATCTCTGCACGTCTTTGGTTTCGTTTGGTGTTTAAATGAGATAAAGAAAGCAGGAAATTTATCCTTTCTTGGCCACCCAGGTCAGCTCCCGTAATTTGGAAGACTGCAGCGCTGTGGGTTTTGTACCTTAGAAACTTTCTGCAGTTGCCATTTTCTCTCCCTTTGTTACAACAAGAACTCAGAAGGCGGGTGCCTTGGAGCTCGATACGTAGAGGTTGATCTTGGAACAGGAGCCTGAGAGCCCTCCGTGTTGGCACTGCAACCCCGTGTGTAGCTGCTGCTCAAAAGCAAGACAGCAATCCCTTCTGTGGTGGGCAGCTCTCCGCCCTTCAAAGGCAGCACAAACCATTCCGTTTTGTCAGGAGCTGGAGTGCTTCTTTTTAAGCTTTTTTTTTTTTTTATGTCATGTTGGGAAAGCACGGTTCTGTGAGCGGATTATATGGTGAGCCCTGTTTCCATAAATGATTTTTGTCTTGCTCAAGGCACTTGGCAGTTACAGAGCTGACAAATGCCTGAAAGTTGTTTAATAAACACGGGTGCTTGTAACTGCTAATGAATTTCATTTTTGCAATGGAGGACTGAATCAAAGTCACAAAAACACTTGCTCATGTCATCTGTTGCCTAGGTATGAGTTATTTCCAGGTCTAATGCGATGTTTATTTTGTTTGCAGTGGCATGCTCTCTCCCGTGAAGAACAAGCGAAATATTATGAACTAGCTCGTAAAGAAAGGCAGCTACACATGCAGCTTTATCCAGGCTGGTCTGCAAGAGACAACTATGTAAGTCGCTCAGTTGAAGGTTCCTTCACCTAACGGGTTTTTTTTTTCTTTATTTTTTTTTTCGCTTCTAGCTTGTGGAAATACCTGGTAGGAGGGACGGTGAACAAATATACAACATAAGCCTTATATTTGTTTGTACTTCAAACATCCAGAAAATTTCACGTTTCGTTGTTGTTGAGATGCATCTTATGAAGGTCACAGATTTTGAGGGAAAATAAATAGCACAGAAACTTTTTCATAGTCAGTCATCAGCACTGTCTGAAAGCTTATGTCCTACTGCACAGCTGTGAATTTTCCATTATTTCTATTTGATCACCTGCTCTCCAGAAATCTTGTGTAGACCTGAGCAAAAAATAAAAGGGGTGCGTCCCTTGCAGGAGAACCTAAAGCCTGGGGTAGTGGTGGAAGCTGAACTTCAGTTGAAGGTAATTCTGGATGCTCCACCCCTGAAATAAAGCCTGCAAAACGTGTACAGATAAACCTTACGATAGATTCTGCTTTTATAGTTTGGCGAGGCTGAGAAATTTAGCTAAGGTTTTTTTTTAATGATTGCTCATATTTTATACTTAAATGTCAAACACCATTCCCGTGTTGCACAGCTTGCACTGCACAGCTGTAGTAGCGTGCTCGCTCCGAGCAGTCGGTGTAGCTGTTTGTTAGGTAACGAAGCCCAAAACCTTTCTGTCCCCCATCAGGTGTAACATTATTTACTGCGTTTTGAAGTGTGCATGCCACGTCTGGCTCGCTTTCCCATCTGCATTAGGCTGACCGTGGCATTTCTCGAGTTGTGTCTCGTGGACACTGAGGATTGGGGAGCGCCCGAACGCGGCGTTAACAGAGCCTGCAGAAGCACTCAGCGTTTCCAGCCCAGCACAGCTCCCGTTCAGTTCAAACACATTTTTTTGTTGTAAGCCAGAGTCTCCGAGGGAGATTTTTGGCACGGGAGGTGTTGACACAGAAACCATGTGATCATCTCCGAAGCAAATGCCTTGGTCTTGCTGACATCCGTGCCCGGTTGTGTAAGCACAAATACTACTGGAAGCCCTGGCAGCCTGTTTCAGCCTGTTGCTGCCTGTTTTACACGGCCGTCTTCCCTAGCAGATGGGCTCTCGTGACCTTATGCAGGTGGCTGGCTTTTAAAGTAGCAGGAAAGGTGTCCTTCAGCAGCTTACTTCACCTGTGGGGCACTGCCCGGTGACACTCAGACGTGTTGACTTCATGAACCTGATGTGTTTTGCCACAGCCTGCTGCCATACAGCACAAGCAGCAGACCTGTGGTTTCCTAAATGCCTCGATAAGACGTTGCCTGCATCAGGTGGCACGTGAGACCTCTCTCTCAGACCTGCTTCCTGCTAACATCCTGTGCAGCTCTGACGTGCTCCAGCCCTGTGTTGCACCAGAGGATCCTCCTGAGCGCAGCACTGCTGAGAAGGCAGTCATAGGAGACCGCAGGTTATCACTGAAGCCTTTTCAGGTCCAAGTCGTCCTTTTTTTCCTTCATTTTTGCTAACTTGCCGTCAAAAATGAAACTATGCATTTAGCCAAGAGATTGCTGCAATATTTTGGGGTTGGAAGTGAATTAGAGAGGCCCTGTTTCCTGCAGCTGATCTGACAAAACAGTGACTTTTAAGAAAATGTACCGCTTGGTTTTAATTCTTCTGCTTTGGTTTGCCCCGTTACTCAGGAGTTCAGGAGTTCCAAGAAAATGTTAAGCGTTGTTGTTAAACTGCTGACAATATCTGGGCACTTCTCATTGTGTTTTTTATTACTGACACCCAGAGAAGTCCTTCAGAGGTGTGCGACAGGCATGAGAGCAGTGTTTCCATACCGTGGCGGTGTTGCCAGAAGCTAGTTTCAGCCCAGCTTTTTCCTTCTTTTCTTCCACTTCTGGTACCCACAGGTGGGTCTCAGATCAGTGTGTTTCAGCTGAAGCCAGCCAGACTCAGAGAACAACAGAAAGCTCTCCTTGCGTGATTTTTCCGTGTAACCATCTGCAGTAAGGCCACGCCGCTGCAGAGCAGCCTTGCCCGGCTGCCTCCAGGCCAGAGCACACCGCCCTGATTTTCCCAGCCCCCTTGAAATCCGCTTTCTGCTTTCCCAAACCCGCTGTCCGTCCCAGCCAAAGGGACACCCCAGCCCTGCAGCTCTGCCCTTCCCGTCTGCGGCCGCCCCACGGCAGGGTGCTGGGACGTGGGGCACGCGTTGGTGGCTGCCAGATGTGCTGGGGGGTGCAGGGCAGAGCCAGCGGAGCCACACACCACTTGGCCACAGCTCCTCTCTTCAAGCCTCTCCCGCAGCTCGGAGGTTTTCTTAAAATACGAGCGGATCCACGTTTCCTTTCACTTCTCTTTATCTCTTTCTGGAGAAGTTTCCGACGGACAACGCAGGGCAACGAGGGGAAGGCCTGCGGCAGGCCGTCAGGGTGGCAATTAGGGCGCTGCGAGATGAGCGAGGCTGAAAATTGTGGGTCTAAAGCGAGCCTTTGCCTTCCGAGCTCGGGCCTTCCCCACAGCAGGGGGCACGGGAGGAGGCTGACTGTGGGTTGGCACGGCGAGCCCGTGCTGACACGCTGGTGCCAGCGTGGTGTCCAGCACAGACAGCTGCCCCAGGCCCCTTTCTGGCCAGCCCCTCGGTCTCGCCAAGGTTACCACACCGCACTGATAGCTCTCCAGGCACGGCCACGCGGCCTTTGCTCAGCCACGGGTGTTATCAGCACAGTTTTAGCTTGGCTGGCTGGCACCCTGGGGCCAAGCCGTGGTTGTCCTAGGTACTTTCAACACCCTGTCTGCTGCTGCCGTAAGTATCCGAATGTGTGAAGGGCTCTTGTAAGAGCCATAAATTCGGATATCAACGTTTGTGTCATCGGGTTATGAAGCACGAGAAGTCTTCCGGGTGCTCGTGGCTGCAAGCGTTCGCTGAGGAACTGCCAGAAATTGTATTTCGATTTGGATACAAAAATCTGTATTGCTCATGTGCATGGTTCTCCGTAGATGCTGAGGGGAAACCTTGTTAGCACTGAAAGAGCTGGAAGTGGGTTAGAAAGGGCTTTAACTGCTCTGAAAAAGATGTGTTTTGTTGTTTTTTTTTTTCCTAACCACTTTCTTGGTGTCCAGCTGGCTTTCATTTCAATGTTGTGGGACAGGGAGGGATAAAAGACGTTGTGCGTGTGTAATGGGATGGTAAAGTTGCCTGTTTTGCAGGGGAAGAAAAAGAAGAGGAAGAGAGAAAAGTTGCAGGAATCAGCATCAGGTAGGCCATGACCGACTCTTCCTTAGCACTCACTTCAGGTGTGTTTCAGAAACCAGGGCTTGTGCTATTAATTTTCACATGCTGTGCTCTAACAATTTGCTGCTGACTGATGTTTTAAGATACTTCACTTTGAATGCAAGCTCGTAAAAACGCACACAATGCTTGTTTCCTCTCCCTCACCCCTCTCCCTGTAACTCTCCTGACCACATCAACATCTTTGGCTGAACTGACGCCTTGCTGCAGTCACTCTCCTGCTTTACCTTTGCTTTTCTTCCCCGCCAGTTGTATCATCCTTAGACTTCATCTCAAGTGCTGTGTGGGACCATTGGACACTGGAAAGTTTACACTGACCTTTTTTTGTAGCCACTTTAGTTTTTAGCACCGTATTTTACATTTCCATCTACACTAACAGCTGCCAGTAGGCTGGCTAAAAGCATCAGTGAGGTCTCCTCTTTGCCTTTAAAACACATAAAAAGAAACACTGTTTTCCCCAACACGAATGGCTGGTATAAGAACCATAAGGATTAAAACCCAAAACCAAAACCACAAAAAAAATAAATAAAAAAAAAATAAATCCATGTAATGCTGTAGCAAACAGACTTATTTGGAATGTGCAAAAACTCTGTAACAGAAATTTGTTAAAGGAAAACAATTTTCTACAGGTACAGGCCCCAGAATGACAGCTGCCTACATCTGAAGCATGGTAAGAACATCTCTAAAGCTTTCCTGATAAAACTGAATTGTAAGCTAAGCTTTCTTATAAATTTTTATGCCATAATATGAATTTTAGCAAAAATTGCAGAAGTTTCATATCCCAAAGTGAATGTTGCTTTGACTACTGATGGTTTTTATACCGGCTATCTACTAGGCGTCCACCATTTCACTTCTTAACCTTAATACTTCCAAACTGACCATACCTCACTGACTCGCTGCAAGTCTGCCTGTGAAGCACAAGGACGGGTTTATGTTAAGCAGTGCAAGCCCTCCCAGCCAGCAAAACGCCACAGCTCAGAAAGAGCAGGCTGGAAGCTGGCTTTGGAGCACATTTTATGTGCCGACGCTGGCTGGCGGGGTACACTTCATTTAAAAAAAATTGTTTATTCACCTGTATACTAACAAACCATCTGCTGAGAAAACGGGACTGTATTTCAGCTGTATCAGAGTTGTTCCCCTCGGCTGTACGGTGGTGTGTTGTGTGGGGTTTTCTTTGTTGCAGTTCCAGCCTGTGTTTTCTCTCTCCACACCACCTCCGGGAGGTGGACCCGCACCGGCTATTGCACACACCCAGCAGCACCACCCCGCCGGGCTGTCAGATCCTCCCTTCTCACTGCTTTCTCCCCTCTCCCCCTGACTCGTTCAGCCACACGAGCCCCTTGGCACTCAGTAGGCAGCGAAGCGACCTCCTCCGGGCTGTCCCCTCTGCTCAGACTTGCAGCTGGAGGGAGCCAGGTGGAGTTTGTTCCATGTCATCAGCCGGCCAGCACGGCCCAGGCCTCTCCTCTACCTAAACCAGCAGGCCAGTGAGGCTGAACTTGCCTAGGTTTAAGAGTTTGCTGTTTTGGTTCGCTTTTGTAAAGCTGAAAAGAAGGGAAAAGGCAAAATGCACGCGGACAGCCTTGCTCTTTGCGATATGCCAGGCTCGTGCTGGTTTTGGGTGTGGATTGCAGCATTTGGGTTCTGTAGGCCACACAACAAATGCAGCTGTGAAGCGTGCCTCCAGCGACTGTCCCAGGTGTTGTACCTATAAAGCAACAAAAAAGGGCAAGTGCTTTAACCTTGACTTTTCTAATTGATACTTCGCTGCCCAGGCCCACGATTGCTGTGAGTGCTTTTCCCTTTGATGTTAACACAGCACCAGCAAACAACGCACGGCTGATACAGGAGCTACACGCTTTAACATTGTGCTCTGGCATATCTTTTGGCATATCTAAGTTAGTGCACAGAACTTAATTAGGAATGGGGTACGATTAGGGTTCATGTGACAGTTAAAAGCTGGGGAATGTTTGGTCTCTTGGATGCGTTACACCCCGAGGATGGCTGCCTTGCCTACACCCCGGTGCTTTTGTTGGAGTTTCTGTTTGCATTTCCCATAGCAGAGAATCAGTAGAAATAGGAGATGATGAAGCTGTGGGTTTTCTCTTCTACCTCTACATCCTTTCTGCCCTTCTCTTAAGGCCCATAATGGTGTGGAAACTGTTGTAATATCCTCATCTCTGTCCTCGTACAATTTATACCACGAAGGGTGAGAAAGGGAGGCATCGCCTTCCTCTGAAGGGGAAGTGTGCTGCTGGCTCCACGTGGGCACGCATCGGCAGCTTCACCGGGCGCTGCGTGCCGAGTGAGTGCTCTCCTCTGAGCCGTACAGATGTGCCCTAGCTGGAAGTAAAGGCACGGGATGATTTAGGGAACCCGAATCAGCCAGACTTCAAAGTAAACTTCTGAAGGTTAAGACTCCTGCCCTTTGCAAGCCTACTCCAAGGAATGTTTTGCCCACGAGCGGAATATTTTAGCAGGCCCGCAGCAGAGCTGTTGCAGTCTTTACTGGATGGAGATGACAAGTTTGGGAATGCCTTTCGGTGAGCTCGTGAAGACAGGAAAACACTGGCTTCCCTGCTCGCATGGCTGGTGCGAGGCAGAGGGGGAAGGAGGGTGGGAGGTCTGGGAAGGAGACAGGCATTCTGTTATCTGAGAGGAATCAGAAACGAGTAGGTGGCAAGACCAAAGAAAGAATCTCGAGATCAGCACAAAGGCGATCAGCCAGGGCTGTAATTAGGGTGATGTAAGTGAGAAGGATGAAATGGTGGGAGGGTTGCGTGGTGGGATGTTCAGAGGAAAGTAACGGAAGAGATATGGAGACATGCAAACAGAAATGATTTAAGAGACTGTGAAAGTATTTTTTTTTTTTTCTTTCTCCATGAACACTTCAGAACATTACTGATCTTTAAGACAGACTTCTGGCCAGGTTCTTGGCTTGCTCTTCATTTGAGCGGTGAACTCAAGATGGTAGCATGAAGGTGCTCCTCTTCCCAGCACTGTACACACCAGGACGCTCCTCATGGCTTTCCTGCTTAGGATGTAGCTGAGCTCCTCTAAGCCCTCCAGCCTGCTGAGCTGCCAATTTGTAAAAACACTTTAATATTAGAGAGTTTTAGGAATGCTGTGACCCGGTACTCCAGTCCTTGATAAATTACCCAGGGATACTCTTGAAGAGCTGCAGAACGGCCTCCAGGTGGGATTTTGTCTTCGGTTCCTATGGCCCAACACCGTGCTTCGATTAGCTCCCATTTGCTGAAGAAGTAACTCCTGTTTGTTATCCTCTCCTTTGAAATCAACTGAGAGCGGTGCAAGACCTGATAGTGCTAAAAAATGGGTTTGGAGAAAGCCAGGAGGAAGGGGAAATGAGGAGAGCTAAGATCAAGGACAACGCAAAGACTGCCTGTTGAATACCTTTCAGAAAGACTTCTTCCAGAAGATTTCTAAATGGGAGCAGTTCTGTGACCGAAGTGGTGATTACTAATTTCCTACCCAATTTTACTTCTGGGAGGAAAAACCAATATTTTAGCATCTCACGAGTATTTTTAAATCATTGAGGTAGTAGAAGGGTGCTACCAAAAGTGCCCCGATCATTCCGCAACACGGAAATAGTTAACTTTTTGTGCCTTGCTATGTGTGGCAATTGCAAAAGGCACATCGTTTGACATATGGCAGGAAGCAATTGGGAAGTCCTCACAAGCTACATAATTTAACATTGTGTTTTGGCATGTCTTCAAGGGCTAAAAAGAGTGATAGAGAAGTGTTATAGACATTTGAAAACCTGTGAGAAGTGAATTTGTGGCTTGCAAAAACTCCGTGACAATTAGCATCCAGATTAGCAAAGTTTTCAAAAATAAGGAAACTTGACTAATACTGATTTACAATCAGAAGCACTTAAAGGGATCGCATTAAGACTGCTTGACTTTAAGCAAGGAATGATCTGTAATGTTTCAAAACCCCTAGATGGAAATTCGGCGACGAAGAAACTTTGGATAGCGCTGCAACAAGAAATCTCTGCCTGGATTATCTTCTGCTCATTACTTAGACAGAAAATGGAGTTAGGCTGTGAAAGCAGAATATGAAGTGGGTGGCAAAGAACCAGCTGATGACCACGCTCATAGCTGACCCTGGCTTTCTGGCCAGTGTCCTAGAAAGGAGATGCAAAGGGGATGACGGTGGTGTAGGGACGTGTCCTGACTGAAGAGAAACCCGTGTTTCCCCGTTCCCTCTCCTGCCTGAGTAAAAAATGAAGTAAAAAAATGAGGAGCATTTGATGGATTGAAGTATTTCTGTGATCCAAATAGTCACTGACTTCGGTTAGCCTCAGCCTTTTTCAGGCAGGCACAGGAACTCGCAAGGAGGAGGGGTGTAGCCCTCACGCAGACCCCCTCCTGCAGCCAGCCCTAACCCAACGCGGAGCCTTCGGGGCAGAAGATGGGAAAGCTGCATCCTGTCAGGCTCTCCGACAGCAAGGAAAACATCAAAGGAGCAAACGTGAAGGGAAGCCGGCTCCTGTTTAGGCGGCAGGTACAGAAGGGCACTGACACCTGCTGGGAGAGATGCAGCAGAGCATGTGGAGAGCCCCATTTCCCTGTTCCAGCCCGCGACGTATGGGTGGGAAGGAGGCACGGAAGCAATTTTGGGTGCAGTCAGCGACTACGGGAGGCATAAGGGCAAGGCAAGGTAGGGGCAGAGCACAGGTTTGCTAAATAAGAAGCAGAAAGCTCTGAGCCAGGCAGTCAGCATGGGCACGGGAGGGACAAAACAAGGAGACTCTGCCAGTGTTAACAAAATGTTGGGTTTTGCAACCAAAGGGCTTGAGAAGGTCAGCAACGAAGGCAGCACTTCCAGACTTCAGTGGCAAAGGACAAAACTTGGTAACTCGGCAGGAGGACACCTGCAACCTGTGATGCTTGAGCTGCAGATGCTGCTGCAGAAATTAAAAGCGGCGTCAGATTATTTCTAAGGTGTTAGCAGCAGGAGGCTTGGGCCAGAGAGAAGGAGCAGCATTGTTCTACCACCCTTCCTGTGGGACAGGGTGGGGACAGGGAGGAGGCTGCCGCGGCACCATTCTCTTCTGGCTGAGGGCTGTGTGTGTCGGTGGCTTTAGTAAACTTAGCACCAGACTGGGGACTCGAAGGTCATGAGGAAACCGTGGAAACAAACGGATTCAGAAGGAAAACCGTGAGACTTCGGAGTGCGGTTTCACTCCAAACTGGAACGAAACCGGAGCGTTTCAGCGCCCATCTCATGTCTGCGTTGTGTTTTCTTTTTGTAGTGGCAAAAAGTTCAAAGGGGGAGACCGACGTGTGGTTGTGGCATTGTCACAAGTCCTCCCACTTGTTTGTGGAGCCCAAGCTTGGGTGAAGTCTGTCCTCTAAGGCCAACAGCGTTGCGTGTCAAGGCAGTTCTGCCACAGCTCGCCCAGCAAACTAGCACTGTTTAGTTTCTGTTGCTTTCAGGGGTTGTGACTGAATTTCAGAGGTCTTCTGGCACATGAGTGCAAAGCCAGCCACCCTGACGACAAAACCAAAAACCAAAACCAAGCCTAAACCAACGACTCGCTGGTTCTGATGTTGCACAAGTCACTGCAGGTAGAGCCAATCTTCTACAACACCAGCTTTAAGCCCAAATTGCATCAAACACACGCGGTGTGTGTGAGCTCGGCGGTGCTTTCTGCGCACAGCTCCCACACTGCCAGTGCTGCTCGATGGGTGCACGACGGTAGGAAAGGTGGAAGAGCTCTCGGACACGCTCTGCTTACACCTCTCACCTTCGGGTGCAGAAAATCACTCGTTTCCATGACTCTACCCATGTATTACCAGATGGAAACATTCAGCCCGTCTTTCCAAGCGCAGGAAAAACTCTAGCTTTTGTTTAATTGCGGCAGAAAAGGTGATCTACAAAGAAAACTTCACGTATGTTACTTCTTTTCGAAAATTTCCACTTACTCCTTTGCCAGTCCCTCACATCTTTTGTGTTACCGGAGGTTAAAACTGCAGCAGCAATTCCGGTGCCCCCAGGAACAGCCAGATCCCTCTGCCAATCTCTCAGTCTATCAAACAAGCAGGGCGTGGAGTTTTGTTGTTGTTTTTAAATTAAAAATAAAGTAAGTCACAGGCATGGAGTCCTGGCTAAACGTCTGTCCCCTTCCTTAGTGCTTTAACACTTATGATTTTGTCATTGTTTTTAAGAGGAATGGGGCGTGAGGGGTTCATTTAATTATTTCAGAAAGCAGAGAGACTTCATCTTGGTCTTCCCAGTATTTACTGTAGGCAATAAAGGGGCACAAGCCGATTTTTTCTTCCCCTGCAGATCACTCTTAGCACATTTTTCTCCTTTAAGAAGCTGCTGGAGATCGCTGTCTAGAGGTAATCTGGTTTTTATTACAAACACGGAGCCTCCCCCACCCCCCAACAGGAAAAACATGTCGTGGGCCTTCCAGCCTTCCAGATCTCGGCGCGGGGCGCGAGGCTCACGCTGCCCACCCCGGGGGCTTTTGATAAGAGCCACACCTGCTTTGGCACCGCCGGCTGGCGCTCGGCAAAGTGGGAGCCCGAAAACACCGGGGCGTTCCCAGCGCGGCTCCCGGCCTGCCCTGGCTCCCTGCAGGAGGGTGGCGATGGTGTTAGCAGCTCCTCACCTCCCTGCACCCAACCCCTGTGTTTGTGTTTGCCCAGCACGATCCCGATCCCGGGATCTGGTTTGGGCTCACCCCACACGCCGTGGCCCAGCTGGGCAGGAAGAGGAGCAGACGGCAGCGCCGGCATCGCCCCGCTCGGCCTTCAGCCCCGCTGCTAGAGAGCCTCTGAGCGCCCAGAGGGAGCCTCGCTGGTAAATCATCGCCTGGTTTTGCGTCCTCACCTTTCCAGAGCGTTGGCTGAATGCTGGCAAAAGGTCGATCGTGTTCGTTTGGGACTTCAAAAGAGAAAGGACAGCTTCTGCCGTCGGGTCGCTGAGTTGGCCCCGTTGTTTAAAGCGCTGGATTCAAACCCAGGGCTGGAGACCGGTGCCTTTTTTTTTTAATTTATTATTTTATTTTAAATACACGTAACTGCTGTCATCTTGCATCTTTATACAACTGCGTAAATATAAACAACCTGCGGTGAGGGAAGGTGTAGACAAAAAGCGCCTGGCTTACATTTTTAACTTTCTCTTGCCTTCTGTGAAGAGTCAGAGATTCCCTTTCCCCTGTCCTTACTCCTGGAGTGACCCACACCCTCAGCCTTCCTCCGTGACCTCTCCTGATCAGCGTGACGTGGACGAGGCTGCCTAATCCCCTCTCCCTTGTTGGAGCAGGACGGAGATGAGCCGAGGGCTCCAGGAGAAGCACGGGGAGCACGAGGCGCTCGCAGACCCACCCTCCGGTCCGTCTCCTTCCCAAGAGCGAGGAGGGATTTTGATCTCCCTCCAGTGCCCTTGTCCTCAGCCACGGAGCCCAGGTTTTTTAGAAGGCTTTATTTTTATGGTGGAGATTCCTAAAGTGCAGTTTTACCATTTCAGGAGTAAGGCTTTCCTTGTTACTCCGACTTATTGTTGAATTTTATTTCTGTTCCTTACTCGAGGTAGGTTTTTTTCCCTTTTTTTTTTTTTTTTTTTTTTCCCCTTTCCTCCTGCAGTCAGATGCACGCTGCAAATGGCACAGACAGTGCCTCCTATTGTGGCTCAGGCTCAAGACTTCACATATGTAAAATGTGACTTGCAGCACTTTCTTTGAAGCCTAACCACAGCCAGGGAGCTGTAATTGCAGTCTTTGATTGCGCCGACTTCACTTGTGGATTGGGCTTTGCTAGGGCATGCCTTGCTTGGCCAGACTTCAGCTACAGCCCCCCAGTGAAGCCTTAGATGTGGGAAGTCTTCAGTCTCCTTCGCTCATGCCTGTGGTTTCTTGAAAAGAATCCTGAGTTGACCTGTTTTATATCTGTAAGGCAACACGACCGTCAGCCTTATTTTTTTAGGTATTATTTGGTTTATCAGCAGCGGGAGCAAGTCGTGCGGCTGGGGAAAGGCTGGGTTCTAGGTGCTGGTTTCGGGACGGCCACCGTGTCGTTTTCTGTGCTGCACTGTCCTCTCAGAAAAAAAAAAAATATATAATATATATGGGGGGGGCTTTGCTGTGCCTGACCCCTCGCAGAATTAGAGCAGAATCTGCAGCCTCGCTATCGGGGAGAGCTTGTGGAGAGCAGGCAGCTGCTGCGAGCGCTGCTCTGGCCCCTGTCCGAAAAAGCTGAGGGCCAGAGCAAGGCCGCGGTGGTTATTTTAACCTCCTGACTTCAAAGGCAGCTCGCTGGTAGGGGAAGGGGGGAGGAGGCAGGGAACCATCTCAACAGAAGAGCATTTCATTTCCTTGGGTGCAGGAGACATTCCTGGCTGCTAATGGGGAGTAGCTCTGAATCACGGCGCTTGTATCGGGCGGCTGTGAACTACTGGCCTGGCGCCTCAAGGCCATTCCTCAACAGGAAGCTGAATGTTTTCATGTAAGACTGAGAGGAAAACCTTCCCAGGAAGAGCAACCTGGACCAAAGCTTTGAAAAGCCAGGATGAAAAGGCACAAAATAAATATAAAGCTGCAGGGTGCTCTCCCCAGTGTTCCTCTGCTGTTTGCTTGGCCTCCCTTTTCGTGCTCCTTGGAAAGGTAGAGCCCTTCGTGGCGCTTTGATCCGCATGTGTTACGGAGCACTGGGCTTTTTTTTTCTTTTTCCCAAAAAAAAAAAAAGAAGCAGGAAGCGAAGAAGGCTTTTTTTAGTCGGGACTTGGGCTGGTTTTATGAGGAAATAGGAACTGAATTAGTCAATACAGACCACCTCTGTTGAAACCGCTGGGTTTCCAGCGGACTTTCAGCTGCGAGGCCGCAGTGGCTTTAAATGTCCTTTTGTGGCTACGGGCAGCAGGTGAAAATCATTTGTGATGTGCCAGGGGACGGCGGTGGCTGGGGCAGGGAGCGTGTCCTTGGAGCTGAAGCCCTGCAGCACGCTCCTGCAAGCCTCAGCACCCTCAGCTTTCCCTAACACGGCCACGGAGGCGGCCCCTGCCGAGGAGTCAGCATGGTTGGGAGCAGTGTGGGCGCTCAGATCTCGTGCTCACCAAAAGCAAGCGGTCCCAAATCAGTCTCGGGGGCTTTCTGCCTTGTGTACACCAGCCCCTGCAACCCCTGTGCAGGACGGGGTGCAGGGCTTACACTGAAGCTGCAGGGGATGGGGGCAGGGGATGGGACTGGGTTACAAGTGGCCCTTGTTTAAGCACTGCAGCTGTAATACTCACTGGTTATTTCTGCTCGTGGCTCGTACAGGCTCAAGCAGTCAACCTACTACAACCATCCTAACAGGATGCACGCAGTTGGGAAATTCTGGTAACAGGAGTTTGAGTTATGGTCTAAACAAGGCGGCTTCTTCAGAAACTTGTCCTGTCTTGCTTTGCAGGATTCAAAGTGTCAACAGTGTAGCTGTGTCTAACAGTTTGTGTTTCTTCTGGTGAAAAGTTCTCTCACCTTCACCACCAAATTGCATTCACCTGCTGATCGCGCTCATTCCTCCAAGCTCTGCTCCTCGAAGCCTCTCTCTGCTCGTTGGGCAGCTGAGCAGTACCTGGAGGTTAGCGTAGGGTTTTGGGGCTTCCACTAATCCTGAGCCCAGCACTGGAGACCACCAGATTCCTCTGCCCAGCTGCTCGCAGAAGACAGCATTTCTGTGTTTCCACAGTGCTGAGCTGGAGGTTTAATTGACCTTAACAGCTGCAGTGAAAAAGCCCGAGGATGTCTCATTTTGTAGCAGGTATATGGGTGAAATGCTGTAGATAGACAACTTAAATCCACTACGAAAAGGAATTACTTCTGTAATATGCCGAAGGTCTAAGTAGCTTTAAAAGCACTTTTTAGTTGTTGTGGACATCTATTTACAATCCAAAGCACTCCGGTGTGAAACGAAGCCATGAATATTCTTGCAAACCTCAGGTGAGAGCAAATAACGATGCACCACACTTAACTCAACCATTGCAAGCCCGTGTTCCACTCCCTGCTGTCAGAGTTACGGGGACCCATCACCACGTGTTTCCCAGAGGACAGCTTCTTTGAATGGCTTAATTTAAAAAGAAAAAGAAAAAAAACACACAGGTTTCAAATCATCTTTATCTCTGTCTCTCTCCCGTCCCTGTAGGTGGGAAAAGAAACGCTTTCTCAACTTGCAAAGCAAAGGCGGCGACACCAGGACCCCTGCTGGAGATGGAAGCTTGTTAAACCCTAGGTGTGTCCTTCATCCACACAGACCACCCCCAAGGAGTCTGTCTAGGATGTCATTCACCCTGATGTCACTGCTAGAGACACTGAATCATAAAGACAATCACTGCCAAAATCCTTCACTATCACAAGGTCCAGCCCCGATAGAAATAGAGCAAGCGAGCTCCTGGGTCAAGCAGAGCAGCTTTTGTCTCCACTCCACCTCTGCCTTGCACTCTTAAGCCCTCGTCTCATCCGTGTCCATGTCGAGTCAGCAAACAAAGTCGCATGGCTGTCTCTGCCTGCTTCAGCCAACAGGGTCACCTAGACCACAGCTGCCCCATACAGCACGTCGAGGAACGGAGTCTGCCTGGACCAGGACGACACGCTCAAAACTTCTTTTTATTTAATGGTGCGACAGGATCAATTTCGGTTTTAGCTTTTTTAAGAAACTTGAATGCTTTTGTATTTTAACTTTTAGTTTGTAATTTCCTTGGTGTATATTTTACTAGGTATGAGCTTTTAAACAAGTGTCAAAAATCTGAACTACTTTTTAAATAAAAGGGTTTTTTCTTTTTTGTTTTTTCTTTTTTTTTTTTTTTTTTTTTCCTGCCAGAGGAAAAGCCTGTATGGAAAAAAAAAAAGGTGGCTTTTTTGTTAAACTATTTGTAACAAATAGTGGCCTCTCAGTCTATATAGTACGGTGTCATATAGAACTAAATAAATGTAACAACAGTCAGCTGGTCAGTAGACACGTCAGTCTTGCATCACCTACTCTGTAAACATAAGCAATACATCCAGCAAATCTGACTGCAGTGAGTTCTCCTTCTCACCCATTCCCCTTCTCCTTGTAAAAAGCCCAGCACTTGAATTATTACTTCAATTGTTCTGTATTTGTATCTGTTTTTGTTAGCCTGTTAGTGGGATTTTATGCCAGTTGTTGAAATGAGCATTGATGTACCCATTTTTTAAAATAGTAAGGCACAGCCTTTGCCAAAAATACTGTCAACCAATTTTATTTTATTTTTTTTTTTGTCATTCCAGTTTGAGTTAATGTGCTGAGCATTTGTTTTTTAATAAAAGCTTTGTAATAAAACTAAAGTCAATTGTCTGGCTTCAGAAAAAAAAAAAAACAAAAACTACTCACACTTGAGGGAGCTGAATCCCTAGAAAGTAGCTGCGAGCCCCCAAAGGTGCAGGCACCTCGAAGGCTGCGGGCTTTTGGCTGAGGGGCCCCTTGGAGGAAACGCAGTGCATTTGGCTGCTTGCTCACCTGAAGCCGAGTCAATTTGGAAGACGTGGAACTTTTTTCTTCCTAAAGGGAGCAGAAATCTTTTGTTTTCATCCCAGGAGAGAGGAATCAGCAGGCCCAGTGCTCCCTTACGCTTCTCAGATAGAACTGGCCCATCAGGCAGCAGCAGGCGCTGCGGCTGCTCCCTCTACTTTGTTTCCTACTAAAATCTCATGGGTTTTAAGCCTGTGATTGATTCCCTTCCTTCTGGATGCCATCCATGCCCACATAAGGAGCAGGAGCCTCCACTTGCATTTCTTATGGCCCTATAAATTCTCCAGCAATCAGGGACTGGAGCCAGCTGCACGATCAGCTGCTGAGGGCCCGGTTTCACGCTGCCAGACCCAGAGCAGCAGCAGCACGGCCTGCCTGCTGCTGGTGGTGCCCGCGAGGCAAGCAGCTCCTCTGCACTCTCCAAACCCGAAAGCACAAGCGTTTGAGTCTGTCCAGCCCCAAACCCTACCAGCGACTGCACTGCTACCTTTCCCCTTTTGTTCAGGGACTGGTGTTTCACAGCTCTGACAAACAGATACAGTTGACTTCCACTAAAGGACTTCACATGGGGGAAAAGGAAAAAAAGCCACTGTAGCCGTGGGTAAATTATTGCAATGGCTTGTGAGCACCACTGCAAAAGAAACGTCGTGGACTGTGAACTGAATGAGCATACCTTGTGTCTTGAGCCTCGTGTGGCGTGGGACTGGCCTGAGTCAAGCTCAAGCCACCAGAAGTGGCACAGGTGCCTTAGTCCCGAAGGAAGCTCCGTGCTTAGGCTGCTCGCAGCTGACCCTGCAACTCTGTTGCATAAGAAGAAATTTCCTAATTAAAGATGTTGTATCACAGCTTCCTTCCAAACCAGCGCGCACCGCACACAAACGCAATTGTAAGAATGCGGCCAGCCTGTCAGTCCCTGCCATGTTTATTTCTAGCAACTGGTGATTACTTAAAAAAAATAAATCTAAAAAGTGACCCAGCAAAGGAATGCTTTCAGCCAGCAGGAGGAAAGCCCTCTCAAAGAGCAGCAGCCACATGCTGGAGTTTTGCAAGACCTGGCTTTATTTCCGTTCTTGTCAGTTAGCCCAGCTTTTGCTGGCAACCTGTTCATGGTTTTGTTTCGAGGGCTGTTTTTGTGACCTTTTTGAAAATAAATAAATAAATAAAAATAAATAAAGGGGGAAAAGCAAACGCTTCAGTGCAGGAATTGTTTTAAATCAGGGATTACTTCAGCGAGGTCTGTAGATGACACGCTCCAAAGACAGCAGTCCTCTTTGAAAACACAGCTACTTTCGTTGTTTGGAACTTTTTTTTTTTTTTTTAAGGCTGTTTAAAAAGCCACTTACCCATTTTAGGGAAAAAAAAGAAAAAAAAAAAGAGTTCCCAATAGAATCCCAATAGAAGCATTAGCCTTAGGTAGCAAGGTATCCCAGCACACTCTGTAGACTTGCCTGTCCCAGGGTTGAGAGGTCCTTCAGCAGTAATAGCGAAGGGGAAAAAGAATTCGGGAGCTAAAAATAACACCTCTGCTGTTCCCGTGCAATGAGCAAGCGCCATGTGTTGGACTCGTTCACAGATCAAAGACCTTTCACGTAAGAGCAGCTGTGGAAAAGGTTAACTGATAGACAAGGCTTCGGATGCTGCCCTGAGAGCACCTGCAAGAGGCCAATGCCGCTGTCCTGGAACAGCCTCTGTGGGTCGGGTCAGGGTCTGCTCCTGCCCTGCTGTACCAAAATCCAACAGCCCCGAGCCCTCCCTGAGCTGCAGCACAAGGCACACGAGCTGGTAAAGACAGCCCAGTGCTGATGGTGTCAGACTGGCAGCAAAACCAGGCCTAAACCCTTGACGGACTGAGTAAGTTACTCCAGGCAAGACCCAAACCCGACAGCTGAATCCCTGAGGAGCAATTTGGCATTTCACCATTTCTCTCTTGGGTGCCTACGGAGACAAAACCCACTCGTTTTGCACAGAAAACACCTTTAAGGATTTAAACGTTCCTGTCGAATGGCCAACCTAACTCTACAAATGCTTCTGTAGAGGTGGCTATACGCCCAGTCTCTGTGCCATGCACTGCATGCCTGGCACACCCCAAAAAGCTCTGCACAGGTCCCAGTACAGGTTCTGTGCTCATAAATACAGAAGATGCCCTGCTAGCTGGGGAACACGCGTCCCCTCCTCTCCTCACTGAAGAATACAGCAAAGGGGAAAGACCCAGAAGAGGGCAGCAGGGCCAGAATTATTTATGGCCAACCCCACCGGATGAGGTGGCTCCTCGGGCTCCTGGATCACCTGGACCAGAGCCATTTCCCCTTTGTTATATAAAAGAACAATGCCCCGGGCTAACTTCGGCTTCTTACACAGCAAGTGATGACAGATAATAGAGAATTATCTGCTGCTACAGCTCCTGCTTGGCACTAATAGATAGCAGAGGCAGTAGGTTAGTTAGCTAACCTGGCTGGTTAGGGGAATCTCAGTGGGTGTGTGAGCTGGAGGATTGTTCGAGGCTGTACGAGAGCAGAACCCAGAGCATCAGCCATCTGCACGCCTCTGAGAGCTCTGCAGCACACGAGGCTTTGAAGCAAGCAGCCCCTGGTTTTTGATGCCTCCCCCTCTGATCCACGCAGCAGCTAATTGCGCTAAAGCAAGACAGGCAGAAAATGAGGGACACTGCGGGGACGGGGAAGTGCCCAGCAGCCCCTCTAATCACGTAATTGCAGTTTGCTCCCTGGCACTCACGGGGGGGGAGAGGGGTCAGGCAGCCTCCCCTCCAGCCAACTGCACAGCGCCGAGAAGAAGATTACGAGGGGAAGCAGCAGCTCCACAAACAGATCGGCTGCAGGCCGCCAGCTCTGAGCACATCCCTCCTCGGTCAGGTCGGTGGCACAACTGCTGGGCTAACGAGGGAGGTGGCCAGAAGAGGAGCAGCTCTAAGAGGGAAACTGTAAGCAGACATCCTGAGAGGAAGCCAGCAAGCTAGAAAGTGCACGCTCATTTCTCTACGTGACAGGCCAGGAAGAGAGTCTCTGCATCAAAGTATGAATTTACACCATGAGTCTCCTCGCAGATACAAAAATCATTTTTAGAGAGAAAGAAAGAGCCTGCAGCCCCAGTAATGGAGATGTATCTGCCACAAATATGGGAAGTGAACCTCTTAAGCAGCAGCTTTCAGCCAGGTCAAAGAAAGAACTAAAATTCTGCTCTCCATCCTCCCAGGTAAATACTCCTACCTTGACTCCACGGGCTTTAGATGCCATCTTCTCTCTGGCTCCTCCTGCAGCAACCGTAACTTCACTGAGCCACAGAAACGAGGAGGAGATAACAGCCACTGCTTACCTGACCTGGGATGCTAAGGTTTTCTTACTTTACGAGCTGTAAAACATAGTAGGATAAACTCACTGGTCCTACTTCAAGGAAACCCACCATATCCAAACGGGTGACAGGTTTGTTCGTCCCTCTCAGCTTTGGAAAACCAAGGTGAGGTGCTGGGTAACAAAAGAGGAGACAGCATGCGCCAGAGCGTGACAGTGGCTACAATGCTTGATTCATGCAAAGTTTCAAAGCCCGAGATAGACAAAATTCTTAAAATCTAGTTGCTTCTTTTGCTACCATGAAATATGTTTTCTTATTTTCTCCTCCTGTGACACCTGTTTTGTTTTGCCATGAGTAAAATCACCAGGGGTAACTTCTTCCTCTCCCCCGCAATCCTAAATGACACAGGTAGTAATTGTATTTGCAAACAAACTGCGCCTGAGGAATCACAGACTGCCCACTGCTTTTTTCAGGCCTGTAGGAAACCTGCTAGCTCAAACTCTACCCAACTTTTTAGCACAAAGTCCTGAAAGAATTCATAGTGAAAACATCTTAACCCAAGGTCCCTCAGCAGAGTTAACAATCAGTGTTTGCAGTCACCGTATGAAAGTTCAGATTTTGTAAGGCACATTTTGACATATGGCTTAAAAGTTTCCATTTGTGTGAGCCTGGTGTAACTGCATGACTCAGAGCTAACACCACTCACACCACTCAGTTAACCACTAAGCTTTCTCATTCTGCGTGTGCTGGTACTCTCAGGCAGTTACTCTGTGATTTTTTTTTTTTTTTAAGTGTAAATTTGCTGAAATTACTTACTGAAATAGAACAGCAAATAGATTTCTCAATATCCAAGCACTTGATTCTCTTTCTTCTGGTCCACTCCATTTCCCTCCTGCTCTAGGGTTTCTCTGTCCTCCCACTTTTCTCTCACCTTTTGCTCTGCTCCTGCCCTACCTTCACGGGGACTTCTCTGCTGACAGAACACACTGCTGAGTGCTTCTTCCACTGGGAAGCAGTCTTTCCTTTCCAGTGACCTGACGCTGTGTTTCCTATGAGCATAAAGAGATAGACCTGTGCTAAATTTGAAGTCCAACACTTATTCTATATCTTCATCCAGTCCAGTTTGGAAATAAATACCATTTGATGACAGAATAGATAAAAATGCTGTTTTCTTTTCAAGTCAGTTTAAGAAAAAACTCCTTGCATATCTGTTCCTCAAATTCATTCTAGGAATGGCACTCCCTTAGCTCACAGATATGTTGTGAGGATCAGATATGATTATATATAACTACATAAACTGCAGATGGAAGAATTACAGAGTATCATAAATGAGATGCATTAAAGAGGTAGTTATAACTGCTACCACACACATACATAAACATGCAATATATTATATTAATCACCCTGCATTCAAAGAATTCTTCAGATCACCCAACTTCAACAGCTGTCTTGCTAGCTTAACCTGCCATCGTTTTTGTTTGGGAGTTACCTCACTTTTAGAGGCAATGGTGACAACTCAGGGAACGGTAAGAGAACAGAGTAAGACTAGGGGAAATACTGAAATCCACAGCCATAATGTATTTTCTGTTGTAGCATTACTCTTCCACGAACCCAGGGAAGTGTGAAGATACTTTGGTTGTGGGTTGTAACTAAGCAGAAGTAACATCCAGCAGAAAAGAAGAATGGGATAAATGTACCATCAGACTGCTACCTGTTACTACTATGACTTCTAAACATGAAAGACCAGGCAGCACATTTTCACCTGCACCTTTACTGTATTAATACAATTTTTGGTAGGCACTACTGCCAGTACTTGGCTAATTTGTCTAATTTATAGATGTGACAAATCTTAAACAGGACAGGAAAACCCACAAAGGTCTTTGGACTGTACACAGTTGGGGCTGACTGACATCCTTGTTAATTCACACCTTGAAATCAGTTCTAGCTAAAGGTATCTAAAATCCTTTAACAAATGTTAGATTTCCAGCTGCCCTGTCAAAGTTCAAATTTTGTTACCTCTTTCTCTACCCGTCAGCAGATCCAGCAGCATCTCCAGAATAGCTTCCTCCCCTGCACAAAAGTTAGCTGCCACTGAAGAAAAGCTCTGTCCTTTGCCAAAAAGCACTGAACCTGCAGGTGAAGATCATGTCTATCCATGTCCAAAGGAAGGCTAATAAGATGGTAAAGAGTCCAGAGGACAAGATGTGTGAGGAGCAGCTGAGGTCCCTTGGTTTGTTCAGCCCAGAGCAGAGCAGGCTGAGGGGAGGCCTCATGGCGGCCTGCAGCTCCCTCAGGAGGGGAGCGGTGGGGCAGGCGCTGAGCTCTGCTCTCTGGGGACAGTGACAGGACCCGAGGGGACGGCATGGAGCTGGGACAGGGGAGGGTCAGGCTGGGGGTTAGGGAAAGGCTCTGCACCCAGAGGTGGTCGGGCACTGGGACGGGCACCCCGGGGCAGTGGTCACAGCACTGAGCCTGATGGAGTTCAAGGAGTGTTTGGCCAAAGCTCTCAGACACACGGTCTGATTTTGGGGTGGTCCTGTGTGGGGCCAGGGGTTGGACCTGTTGATCCTTCTGGGTCCCCTCCAACTCAGTATATTCTGTGATTCTCTATTTCTCACTATTTACCATTACTCTTCCCTTCCACCACCATGCTACTTCAAAGGCCACATGCCAATAAGCTAAACAATTTTTTTTCAGCTACAAATCTGTCAAATAATTTTGCGGAGCGTAACACCGGTCTTGAGGTAAACTACACATTCAAATTTTTATTCTAAGACAACTGAACCTCCTTACAAATTTAGATCCAAGTAACAATACTGGCTTCAGTTCATAGATTTGCCAGTTCAGTGTCAACTTAGGCAACAATAGCTTTTAGCCTTAGCCAAAAATAAAACGCAATGTCTCTAAGAAAGACAAACACTTCCTCCTCAGTCCCAATTAATGTTTTTGTTTAAAAAAATAAATTAGAAAAAAAAAAAAAGGAGATGGTATCAGGAAAACCACTTCTGTGAAATTAACAGCATCTTTTTCCCCACTCTCGTTATTATCTCTCATTTTTAAAAGGAAATTTTACCACTTTAAAAAACCTCACCTCTAGTGCTGAAGGAATTAACTTCGGTATCTTGTCTCCTAAAGTAAGCTGTTTAAATGCTTATCACAGATCTCTCTTCACAGACACTGCCATTTCCCCAAAAGCACCCAGACTGTGATTCAGAACCAACAGCCTCATGCAAATCAGCTCTCAATGAGGCATCTACCCCTTTGTAGCTTACTTTACCACACTCTTTCTTCAAATAATACCTACACAAACTTTTTTAGGCACTTAAAACATTATTTGTGTGCTTAACTTTCGCTGCTTTCCCTCTGATGCTTCATAATAGCATCCTGAACTTAATCCATTAGGAGTAGTGACAACCCTTTGGCTCAAAAGAAAGTGAAGAAATCAGGAGGAAGTATTTTTTCTGACTGTTAGATGCAAGTTCTGATTGCTACTGTCTGAAATTATTAATTAGCAGCCTGAGAGGAGTTCTGTTCCTGTAACTGACTCTGTTCAAGAAAGTAGATAAGCAGCAAACAGAGGAGGAAAAGGCTGAAAATTGCTGGTTTCTTTTTCTCTCAACAGCTAGGGCAGGGGTGGGGTGGGCAAACATCATAGAAATCCACGCCAGTTCTAGTATTCCACATTCTTTTGAGGATTAAGATCAAGATTTAAATAAAACCAAGACCCCCAAAATCAGACTCTTAAACAAATACTTCTTGAAGTTCTGAGAGACATTTCAGTGCTCAAAAGAAAAATCACTGGAAACTGGATGCCTCACCTGCTTAGACAGTCTCGAAAACATCGCTGGGCTTCCAACTGACACAAAAGGCTTTCAGAAATCTCACCCTAAATTGCAAATAAAAAAAAAAACAAAAACACCTGCAACATCAGCTGAAAGGAACCCATTAGTCCTCCTGTTATCTTCAGAGAAATACATGTCAGAAACACTCTACCTTTTACAAGCTCTTTAGAGAAAGCCAACAATTAGAAAGGCCTGTGAAATACAAGTGCAGTATATCTTACACCTGCTTATGTTTGCGGCTTTGTAGGATTCAAAACAGCAGGTCGCAAAGTTAATGTAAAGTAGTTGAAGATTCAGAGTAGAAGCAAGTGTTTCCAGTGGCTGGAGTGCTTCAATCCAGCTCAGGGCATCGCTGCATGGGGAGGAGGAGTCAGGGAGCAGAGCACTCCCTTCCTCAGGTCGCAGATCCTTACGTTACTTGCACAGACCCTGCCAGCAGCACAGCAGACAAATCTCAGTCTGAGCTCAATCAGGAACCCACTTATTGTAAATGTGTGGTTTTACCAATTTCTGTTGCACAAACATTTAATAGATTTATTTGAGGATGCAAGAATAATTAAGCAAAAAAAAAAAAAAAGAGGGGGGGTTTACTTGGTGCTAATTCGCCACATGCAAATTCCAGCTGTTTACTGGGGACCTACCGCCAAGCATACACATCTTCCCACAGCTCATCAGAAAGCCTCTTGCTGGTGAAAGTGGTTAATCCACAAGATTTTTGTTGCCGAAGCCAAGACTCCAAATGGGGGGTTTAGGTTACTAATGACAAAAAATTTTGCATTCTTTAACTAGCAAATACTGTAAGGGTTTGTGCATTTACAGAAAACCACCCTAGAAGTGGTTGCTGGCAGGAAAACGGGACCAGAATAGCAGAAGCTGTTACCAGGCAGGACAGAGATGCACCAAACAAAGCAGCAGTGAACAACAGGCTCGGAAAAAATCCTGTTATCTGGCAGCCTGAAACAGCCAAAGTAAGCGACAAGTTCCTTAGTGCCCGCCAAGCAAAAGCCTCATGCTAAAATATCCTCCTGTGCCCTGGCCAACCTACAGCATCTGACCAAGGCTGGAAACAAAACCTGGCATCATGCCTCATTTCGATGCCTTGTGCAAAAAGGCACCCACACAGCCAAAGAAATGGCTCCTTTAATAACTAGGGTTTTTTTTTTGTATTGTTCCTACCCCAGAAGCAACCAAAAAAAAAAAAAAAAATCCAGCCTGCTTCCACAGCTTTATGGAGCTGGCTTCTGTGCAAAGAATGCATTGCTGGGAGTTACTTGCAATCTACGGAAAATAAAACAGAAAACCTCTAACAGAGTAAAACAGAAGCAGAAACTGAACAAGTGCAAAGCTGCTCTGTGGGCATAAAAACCTAAATCTGATTAATATAATACCAGGAACAACCCCAGACCTCATTACATACCGTCCTGAGATTCTGTGAACACGTACATTTAATTTCATACTCTGCATAGCACTGCATTCATAAATGGGGAAATATGGTGGGTAAGAAAATGGTACATAAAAGGGAATTTCAGTTTTATCATGAACTTTTGAGAATATCATCAAAATCAACGGAGATCTTTCTACAAATCATCTTTGATGATTTTTTTAAATTACCAGATTGTGCCTCCGCTTAACCCTTCTCTAACAAAATTCAGCAGAAGGCTAAATGCCACTTCCCTCTGGCTATGAGCAACAGGAAAAGCTACAGAAGAACACACAACAGAAGAGATCTCACTCTCAAAAGCGCTCACAGCATCTGCTTTTGTTGCTGTTCTCAGCTCTTCCAAAAAAGCACAGAGAAACAGGAATCATTCAGATCAGCTTCATAATTGCTCACGTGGTCGCAAACTGTAGTGAATAAAAGTACTGAGTTGTGAGTCACTGCTGTGGTACTCGTTAGAAAAGTAAAGCCACCTGTACCATAGCCACAGGGGCAAGAAGACTACTGCCCCTCTGCCTCTTTTGAAAATTCCTGGGCAGGAGCACTTAAAACGTCCAGTTTTCAAATTCCCTTCTAATTCTAACAGCAAGTACAGATTTAACCTGACAGTCATATCTCTACGCTTAGCTGCATACAAAGATTTTTGCCTGTTCTTCTCCAGCCTGATAAACATCTAGTAATTTATAGCCCCTGAAGAGGTTGATTGACAAACCTCAAGCTTTCAGAGGTACCTGAAAGTGGGAAAAGAGCCTTAACCGCAGAACAAACATTGTGAGAAGAACCAAACAGGGCATTGAGAAATAAGTGAAAACAAAACAAGAACTCTGAATCTCGATTTCAAGCCACCACCCATGTTTCGCAGAGGCCTGATTCACTGTTGGAGCTCCGGACTCTGGCAGAGGTGAAGATCCGCTGCTAGGTGCTGGAGTTAACTCCAGGCCTGTCAGCAGCCTGCCATTTGTAACAGCTGGTTTCTGAAGGACATTTGCATTGACACTCCAAAACCCTTGGGTCAGATGGTCCGGGAAAAAATCCCACTTGTCTAGGAAGGAAAAAGGATACCTTTCCACGTCGTTTCCTCTAGTTGCTGTCAGCAGTTCTTCCTACTGTGTAAAATGAGGCATAGGCTCACAAAGCTCCCACGTGGACAGAGCTGGGCGACTCACTTCAAGGCAGCTACTCATTTCTGGGGGCTAAACTATATCAGGAGACAGTTACCATACAAGAAATGCTTGGGCAGTGCTGTTTGCCCAACTAAATTCTTACCCAGGTGATGTTCTCTGCAAGTCTCCCCAGCAGGGGATGGAGGAAGCAACAACCTGTGATCATTTCTACTGCGATCCACCCAGTTTAGCAGGCATCCACGTGTCTATTCCACATTCACATCCAGACAGAAAGTTATTTGTGTCTTCTACAGCAAGAGAAGGGACTCAATGATTTTTGCAAACAGACTCGGATTTAAGACTTCAGGACTTCTGCACTCAGCAAACAGGCATCTGTCACTGCTGTCCCACGCACAAGTAGTACTGTGCTCAGTGCCATCAACGGAGAGCATTTCATTTTTTAGGCCACAGCCAAATTTGAACTTCTAAACCACGCTTAATGCCTCTTTGGATCCAACTTTACTGCTGCCTCTTGCACTTTATACTCCGTAAGTCCCTCAAGCAGAGCATTCTCCTCCAGTCCAACTAGGATTCCGCTTTCAGCCCTTTCTGTAAAGTTTGCTGTGCTCCCATTTTCTCCCCAACTGTGCCAGCAGTGAGGATGACCATAGATGGAGCACGTTTGGCAGCTGACGTGACCCAGATGCTGAATCTGGAGCCATCTTCCCAGCTGCAGTAGCTGGGCTCACATCCGACTCCTCAGCTGTTGCCTGTCAAGCTGCTCCCAAGCTGTGCCAGGCATCCATCTCAAAGCTTTGATGGAAGTGGGGCAAATGCTCTAAATCTGTGAGGCCTGCTGACAAAAAGGATAAGGAAGACTAAAGGTTTTAAAAGTGGGCCGTGAGGGAAACCAAACACTCCTGTTTCCTTCTTTTTTATCCTCTTTTTTTTTTTTTTTTTCCACAATCTGGTTTTCCCCTATTAATAAAAAAATCAGGAAGAGCCGAGTGGTGAGAGCAGAAATAAATTCCCATGTTCTAGTCTATGTACTGCCCAGCCAGGAGATCATAATACATACATGCACTCAGTTTACAGGTTCAAAAGGCAGAGTAAAAGAAGGCTACGACCCAGCTGAATGGGAACTCCAACCTTCGTGCCCACCTGGCTCTGCAGAAAAGGCTTCCCAGCACTCCTAGCAAGGACAAATCCAGGCTTTGCTAAGTCCCAAGGAAAAAGCTGCAAAGCAGAAGGTGGCTGCCACACCGATCTGTTTACACAGCACAGCCTCTAATTTCAATCCCCCGAAGTACTCAACTACAGTAGTAGTGTAGTGCGTGAAAAATGACACTTAAAATAAAGTGCCAGTAAGTAAAGCCAATTTATAGGACTCTAGAAAGCATCCGGAAGCTTTCACAAGCTTCCTAGCCTAAACAAAACAAAACAACTCTATTTACTAAGCTCTTCAGAATAGGAGCCACCTCTTCGGTATGTTTCTACAGCATCTAGCAAAAGGAGGCCCTTGACCAGGAATTGTAAATGCCAAAAAATCCCAACACAAATCATGAGTTCTGCTTTTAAACGCTGGCATTGGGACCATTTGGTGCAAGTGACAGCCTGCCACCGCGGGATTTTATTTTTATTTTAAACGATACGACATTCAAAAAGCCTGTTCAAGGCACTGTTCATACCTACAGATTAGCACTGCACTTAAGGAAAACCCTAACGAAACAGCTTGCTGCCTTTCCACCACTACGTTGCCAGAGTGAAAAGAGACTGCCCCCCAGTGGGCTACAACCACGTACATCAACTGCAAGCCACAGCGTTCAATAAAGAATTGTTGAAAATTTTATTTTTAAGAAAGTGTGGTTATTTTTTGGATTTTTTTTTTTCCCATTAATATAACGTCTTTGAATACATAAATTCACTTGTCATTCTGTCTTGCACCTGAAAAATCAACGTCTGCATGAAGGCACTGTACATATAAAGCTTTTCGGAATTACAAGAAAAAATAATCTACCAAATCAAGCTTTCAGCAGAGAAATAGGTAACTAGTGCAATCACTCCTCGGAGGTGGGTTATGTTCTAAACGCAGCTCGTGCCGTCCTCGGGAAGGTTTAAACAGAATTCACCTGTAGTTTGGCAATGCTGAATACAAAGAGAGTTTAACACCTCTCGAGGTTTGGAGTTCATTTGTATTTGTAGAATCCTTCTCCAGTCTTCTTACCCAGCTTCTTCTCTGCCACCAGTTTATCCAGGAGGGGGCTGGGTGCAAAAAGAGGATTGTTGGGCTCTAGCACATGCCATCCTGGTGGGAGAAAAGAAGGGGATGAATGAAAAATATTCCTGTTTACATGTCAAGATAACTGAGATCCGTATCTCTTTAGACAAATATTATGAGCTTAGCAAACTGAAGAAGGTTTGAAGCTTATTCTAGATTCTCCAAGACCCTTCAGTACACCCTTCCCAAAGCACAGGCCATTTGTCAGTTATATGCAAGTCTAGCAGTTACTCCGTAGGAGTGGTTTGCTCAGAACACTTTATATTCCCTTGATCTTCATAACTGATGATTATTAATACCTACAAAAACATTAAGGAGAACTTTTAAAATAGTAGAAAACAAAAGGCGAAGTACAAGGAAATAAAAGAAAGGCTAGACTGAAAAGAAATTCAAGGAGAAAGAACTTCCAAGTTTCCCCTCTACCTGTGAAAGGCACGGCCAGCTAGAACAAAGTAGCACTGCCCAACAGCACTGCCTAAAAGCAGAAGGGACTTCACTGAAGATCTGGTTTTGAAAGTGATATTCTGCCTAGAGAATTTACGCTGCTCATTCAAAACAAGACAGCAACCATCAACAAGCTGTCACCAACTGCACCTCCTTTTGCTGTCATACCGACATTTACCCGCTTACTGACTGAAGTGAAGGGGGACAGGACACCTGCACCCTTTAAACTATTTACTGGTTCCCTATTAACTGAGGATGAAGACATGGCAGGCAAAAAAACAGTAGGGAGCCTCAACTTTTGTTGCTTTTTATAAAAATATCTTACCTCCGTTACTCTTCCCACTGACTCTTTTTTAATTATACGAAGTCCGATTGACATTATTAATATTTTCCACAGGAGCTTGATGCAGTAAGCACAACCACCACTGTCAGGTCCCCATCAATAAGGTGGGGTGCGGTACAAATGCTGCGCTCAGGTAGCACGCTGAGCTGCATTCTCATCCCTTTCTCCTCTACAGTTAAAAGGCCTGTGCCATAACTGTGCTTAAACATATAGTTTAAGCTAATTAGGAGTCAGATTTTCCTTACAACATTCATCTACAATTAATCTAAAAAGGGCAAAAAAGAAAAGGAAGGAAAATAAGCATGCAGTACCATCTATAATGTATTTACTGGTATCCAACCCAACGTAGTCCAAGAGTTCAAATGGCCCCATGGGATAGCCAGCCCCGAGCTTCATAGCAACATCAATATCTTCCTTTGATGCGTCTCCTAGAGAAAAGATTGACAGTTTGATGAACAGAGAGGATTCTGCATCTGCTTGGCACCACCTATAAATAATTAACAGGGTGTTATTTCACACTGGTGCAGCTCTTCACAAAAATCTCTGCACGTTTCAGAGCCACAAAACCTGGAGTCAGCATACACAAAAATACACGCTGGAATACAAAGTTGAATCCCTCACACACACACACAAAAAAAAAAACAAACAAAAAAAAAAACTGCAGGTCTGCTTTCTATTTTCTCATCTTCCTCTTGCATTTCAGTACAGATTACCATGTTTTTGGTGGAACCGCAGCTACTGTGCTCAACCTAACAGAAAGAGTAGAGGAAGAATCAGTCACGAAGAATCGAGAGCTTCTTTTAGAGGCAGCTGAATGTTGTTAAGGAGAGGGCTCAATTTCAATTTTGTGGTGTCAGCAACACCTTTGGGATCCGGCACAGGACAGAGCTGCCCTTCCTCGAATGCAGTCAGAAGGCAAGGTCTAATACTGGACACAACTACCTTTGACAGCAGCTCCTGAGGTCAGGGATGCAGCCAGGTGAGCTGGCAGGCAGCACGCTCCATCGTGCTGCATCAGTTCATGCTTTAGCAAATGCAGCTTTCTGTTGAGACGCCAGCCTTGTGCACCTGGAGGTGCCCATTCCCACCTGCTTCTCCTGCTACAGGAGTCAGCGATAGCCAGCAGGTGGACAAGGCAGGACCGGGGGGAGTGGCTGCAGCTGATTCACGTGTTCAATTTCAACAACTTTCAGCAGAGGGTAGCTAGCAGAGATGGCAGAGAGGAGCGATGACCTGAAGAGACTGTGCAGCTGTAGTAAAATTATTGATTTCCAAGATTATTAAAGAAAATCAAAATGATTTGTAACATCTACTTCAGTCTGTGCCTACAAAAACAGGAATCCAGATTTTCAATTGTCACAGTTAATCTTCACCTTGTTCTTTCGCTGTGAATGTCTGTTTATACTGTCATGAAAGCAGATGCACCTTTACTGTTTATTTTTACCACATCTTTTGATAAAGGCAGTGTACTTCTTTGCAGATCTTATAAGGGAAAAAAAAAAAAAAAAGATGAAGATAACAGGTACCTGTTGTTGTTTTTTTTTAAGCATGCTCCATGCTCAGTTCAGGCTATCCAGAATCTTAGAGGATCATAGCCAATGCAATTTATGCACCCAGAATAAGACCATCTTAGAAATGATTTCTCAGCAATTTCCCATAAAGGCAACAACTTGAATAAAATAGTCTTGTATGAAATCATAGAATCATTTAGGTTGGAAAAGACCCTGAAGAGATCAAGTCCAACCATCAAACTCACCTGCAAACTCCCATCACTAAATGATGTCCCTTACTGGCACATCATCAGGTAATAATTTTTTTATATCATGGAATGGTTTGAGTCAGAAGGGACCTCTTGGACCCCTCTGCGAATGGGGCATCCACAGCTGGCCTTCTGGGCTGCAAGTGCACACTGTGGCTCATGTCATGTCTCTCTTTTTGTTCTCTAAAGCTAACAACTCTTTTATTTTTCTTTCTTTATTTATTTTTTTTTAAAACTTTTTATTTTTGAGCAGCTGGGAAATTAGCCTTACTTAATTCCAAGATGAGTTCCCCGGATTCAAATACACAGAAGCCTTCAGCTCATTTGAAGCTGATGCAGGTGTACTTACTTCTCCTATCCACAGATTCAATCCACTTCGTCAGAATTGGCACTTTGCTACCTGACAGCACAGACCGGCCAATACAGACCATCACTTGCTAATATTTCCAACGCGCCTCTGTTTAAATTACTGTAGATATACTACAGGGATTTGGGCTGTGTAAAAGTATGGAAGTCCTTCCCCACTTAACCCACAGAGACTTTGCATAAGTAAAGAATGAAGGACTGACCAATAAAAGGGTATTTCAGTGCCTGTGGTTGCCGGGGAAGAGACCCAAATTCCTTACGACTGTGGCTGACAATCTGCTTCAAGTGTCTGCTCTAAGAATTAATGCAAAAGGTGTGATAAAAATTTAACACGATTTAGTAAGAAGCATGAATCAGAAGACAAGCATCAGGCTTTTCAAAACATTAATCAGGTTTTTACATCAATGTCTTCAGAGTTAAAAATTCATAAATGGACTTTAAGAAGTTTGGAAATATCATGCTGTTGAACAAAACACAAACAGAATAAAGATGAAATCAAAATACTGTTTTGCCTAGGCAGAGAGCCCTCAATTTTAACGCACAATCTCAGTGACTGTTTTCTTCTACATTTAATTAAAAGTTCCCTCATCCCCTGAAATATACATAATGACAGACGCCACTCACCAAAGGCGCCCCTTTTACACACATTACAACACCCATGCACTATTTAAAACTGTGACTTTTTCTAAAAGAATAATGTCCCTTTGCATTCAAGCCTTTGTTTTTCCAGTCACTAAAATCTGCTCTTCTCTCTGTTTGAGATGTAATTAGGTACATCTGTTGATAGATAAAGAAGCAGTGCTGGTTTATATTTGTTTCTGGAGATCAAACCATCCCTTCCGTGTGCTATAAAACAGATTTTTAATATTTAAAGCATATTTGGTGGAATCCTGATAATGCGATGCTTTCATCTGTAAAAAGGGGTGCTTTCAAAAACAAAATGTTTCAAATGACATTCTTCAGTAGCACGCAGCTACAAGCAGAACACTTGAAATAAAAGCAATTATACTCCATATTTCCTCTTTAACCACTCACGTTATTGGCTTGTTTCCTTTTCAAAACAATTATCAATGCTTTCAAAGTTGGATGGTTCTTTAGGAACTCCAGATTACTTCCACCTGCCCTCAGCATCAACGTCAAAAAAGACCAAAACTAAGATGGGAGGTCCTAAGGAAGGTATGCTTTAAAAAGGACCTGGAAGAGGAGCAGGAGGTTTTACAGAGCAAAGGTTGAGCCCAAAACACTTGTATGCCAGTACTGTAGTATGATACTGAGTACTGTAGCTTATTCTACCTGAATATTGGTGTTTTCAGGTAGAAGCCCAGAGTATGGAACCTCAGGAGAACTTTCCTAATGGTCCCCCACAATGGGATTTTTAGGAATTTTCATAACGGCCTCTTGGGCTGCAGAGAAGAGGGTTCCTGCTCAGCTGGCAGAGGCTATTTTTACAGCGGTACCACACTCACCTTTCCAAACCAGAAACATTTTCCACCAGCAGGAGTTTCCCACACAGGTTATCAGTAACTTCCCACTCTGCACACCCTGACGTTTCAAAGGGAAGACAAGCGCTTTCCAGCTACACAGACTGGTTCGTGCCTGACGTGCACGACCCACCTCCAGCCTTTAAGGCGTGAAGGTTTTAAGGGAACCACAACACCTTTCTGAATGGATATAACACTTCGCAGCACAGTATGATGCCAGCATCCCCTGAAGTCAATAACCCAGCAAGTACCTCTCTCAAAAAGTCGAACGGCTTCCATCATGTACGGCACCAAGAGACGGTTTACAATGAAGCCAGGAGTGTCCTATGAAAATCAACAAAAGAAACAAAAAGGGATTCTAAATAAACATTCACAACTACTACACTCAGGCAACACATAAATTAAACAAGTGGATGAAGACACTTATTGAATCATCAGCTTCTGGTGTGCTCTGAACTGTATTTTCATCTGATTTATCTGCTCGCTATTCAAACGCAAAAGATGAGTTTCACAAACCAGGCATGGCACACAAACATTCATCATGATTAAGAGCAATTAAGACTACTACAAGTCCAACTCATCAATCTGAAAACGATGTAATGTGACCCATTGGAAAATGCCTTTTCTTTAGCAAAATTCTGCTGACACAATTTCCTGAAGGATATGAAGAGTTTTTCTGTGTGTGCGTTGTTCACTACTGGAGTTCCTGGCTCAACGTTCTACCTCTCCCCCACTGCTCACTGCTAAACCAAGCTTTAATCAAAGTCAAAAATACAAAGAAAAGAGAAAGAGCTTTGCAAATACAGTATTATTTCAAATATTACTACAACTGTTTCAGGTCTTTATTGATTCGTTCCATTTCATCTCAGTATTTAAACCAGAGAATTTCAAGCAAACAATTGCAATTTCTTCTGCAAACAGGAAAAAAAAATCAAACATGGAGACTGACCATTATTTCTGCATTACCCTCTACCCAAGCTGATTTATAAACAATATCGAATCGTATATTTGCCACATTCCACCCTGGAAAACTGTGACAGAAACAGGAAAAAAGAAGTCACCTAAGGCCACGCAGCAATGTAGCAGCACAGCCAAAATCTGAGTGCAGCATTCAGATGCTGAATTACTGGTAACCACCAGATCGCAGGCCCTTCTTTTTATGACCAAAAGTCTCCTGGGGGTTGTGAAACTTTAGGCAATAGCTTGCACAAAGCTTCCCAGACCACAGCTTAATGGATTTGGAAAAAGTGTGCTTAGGACGCGGGGCGTTCCTCTGGAAAAAAAACAAAACTGCGAAGCCATGAAGATTAATATGGGCGTAGTTACTGCAGTCTTAAGAAAATCTTGTGATGAGCACACACCATGGAGGACGTATCCAACAGCTTCATGGTACAAGAGGTAGCAGTCTTGCCTTTAACATAGCTAAAGATAAGCTCCTGTTTAAGCTTTTCAGCCCAGGACTGGAAAAGGCAAAACAGAGGGGTATGCTCTGACCTTGTAAGTTTTGCTGCTTTTCAGAAGATATCTAGAGTCCCTATACTTTGAGGAATTTGTGGTAAATGTGGGTATTTTCTTTGTCAAAATATTTTTAATATGGAAGTGAATCTGGAAATAAAATTGCCTGGAAATTCCAGAAATGCTCTTATAATCTCCTGAAAACCACTTTCTTAATATTAAGTTTTCAAGGAAAACAAGTTTTCTGGACATCGTACAATCCAAACTGTACTCACCTTACAACTGACAGGACTTTTTCCTACCGCTTTGCTGAAGTCCATAAGTGACTCAAAAGTCTTTTGGCTAGTCATTGGAGTCTTGATGACCTGGAAAACAGGAAGGAAAGGAGAGATAAGCACATTTCTGAGCAGAATTTCCCAACACAGAGATGATTAAACCAAATTTCAGAATACTTACAGAAATTCATATGACATTTGTTTTGAAAAAAAGAAAAAAAAAGTGTATATATATACATATATAACAAACACAGAAGTCTATTTTAAAGACAAGTATATCATGTTTTACATGTTCTCAAGTTATGTTTCCTTGAGATAGGTAAAAAGGTCTCTCTTTTTAGAATCCTATGTAGAGATAATAGAATAACAGACCCACTTTAAAAGCCACATAGTCTCTGCTGTCTTGGGAAACACATTGGCACTACTCTAGAAAACCATATTATAAAATTAATAAACCATATTAAACCTGATATAAATGATGAAACATCTATTCTGTGCCCAGGGTACACGTGAGACAGACATGTAATTCTAAAGAAAATTTAAAATCTTTCAGATATGCAACAGCCTCTTAGCTTTTTAGTATATTCCCATGTTGATTTTCTTCACAAATGAGTCTTTTTCTTTTGTCACATGTAGTATTTTCTAGACTCCCCTGGAGTTGGGATGTAGAGTGTTATTTATTACACTGTATTTGTTCTTTATTAGCGACCTACCCCCCACCACACACAGAATGACTTGCAGAAGCCGAACTGGTTGCAATATTTGTGTTGAAACTGGCCTTCATGGGTGGTAACTGAAAGCTGCTACGTGCAAGCGGTTAAGGCTGACTTCTTTATTCATACAATCTTAAGTCACTCAGATTTCCGTGCCCCAGACACCCTAATAACTGATGATAAGGCCAACACACAAAAAACCAACATTGTTAGGACTGAGGAGAAGGCTTATTTTTCGGCAGAAAAAAAGAGTGTTTTTTTAACTTCATTATTAGATAAAAATCTCCAAAATATTTATGTAAGACTGTGACAGTTTCAAGAACGAGTTTTTAGTACACACACTTGAGAGTTTTTAAACACTATCACCAGTCTTTTGAATTATTAGAGAAAGAAGTCCTCTCATAGCTATGCTCTTCTGAGCACAAGATCAACAATCTATGGAAATCGCAGATATGATGCAAAGCTACTGCAGAGTTGTGACAGGTATGGAGGACAGCTTCCATGACAGATGCCTGGCAATTTCAGTAATATCCTTTACAGTTAGGGCAACTCCCTTGATTTTTTACCCCTTTATTTCAAATGGAAACAACTATTTTACATAGAAGAGATCATACAGTGTTCTTCAGTGCCAGTCCTGATTTAGAGCAGTGGATCTGAAACAAAAGCAAACCCTTAAAAAGTGTATTTATTTATTAATTAATAATAGAACACAAAAGCTGTGCTTAAAGACCTTCAAATACTGCTCATCAAGCGGAGTGACTTTGGGCAAGGGCATTCATAAATCTGGTGAAAAAAACACCAATTACAATGTTGCCCACAGCAGTCGTAAAGGGGTTGCTCTGTTTTGTCTTTTTTTACGAATACTGATAGATATCTTCAGTAGTTTTCAATCCTCACAGAAGTTTAGTTCAGATATCTAAAGTCTATCATTCGTTTTAGGCTTGAGACAAGGCACAGGACATTTCAACCTCACAAATAAATTACTGGAGACAAGTAGTTCTTAGTACAGAAACCAATAAAGCTTTACTGTGCCAGCCTAAGGAACTATGCTAAGATTTCTGTCATCTCTGACACCACCTATAAAATTTCTCCCTTTCCTCCTTACATTTCCCCAGACCATTTCATCACAATACAGAGATTAAACTAAAACATTTCACATGGGTACAGAAGTTAGGGAAAGGGAATTTGCAAGTGGTTGAGTCCTTGCCAGATGACTGTACTCTGAATCACATTTGTCCGTTTCAGCTAAAAGGGTCAAACATATTTTTTTGGGGGGGATACAGTCAAAGACACAGAGCAAGGAAGTGCATGGCATGTATTTTAATGTGAAACAAGCGAAATTCAGGAGTTTCAAAGCAAGGCACAGCTTATTCAGAGTGTTTGTCACCAAAGCACTACTAGAATTAATCACTTAAGGGACAGAGGAAAAAGATTTACAGCATTTAAGTGCATGAAGTACGTGAAATTTTGTGGCAGGCTGGCTGAGACACAACATTAATTTTCACTTAAAGTCTTGTAAGTTGTAGCTGACCAAGATGAGCTGTAACAATCACACGCTCTCCAGACACGCACATTCTTTTGTAGTTTAGCTCATCTCCTGTGCTACTGCACAGCCACCTTAAGGTGCCCTTTTTCTTTTTTTTCTTATTTTTGGGGGGGAGCGGGAGGAGAACAGGCAGAGGAGGAAAGCCCTGGCAGTTGTACTGCAATGATGTCTTTACTTTGGAGACTCAGACCCTTATATCAGATTATTTCTTATTCTGCTCTGCATTTCAGCATTATTAGAAGGTGCCAAGGAGAGTGTACTTAGAAAAACTTCTGAAGATTTAGTAAAGGCTGCTCTTTACATATTTCCCAACCTTTAAGGACCTCCAATGGTAACGTTAAGACCCGTAGCTTCAACCCTTCCAGACAAATCATCTGGAAGACTGAATAAACACGACTTACTTTGCGTCTCAAAAGTCACAAGGCAGTACGAGTTCCTCTGCACATCGCCTCCTGTCAAGCCCAGACTGTTAATAATCAAATCCCTCTGTCAGTCATTGGATGGTTTTGTTTCGGCTGCCAATAGTTCGTATTAATCAGCTAGTCTGCGGGACTGAAACAGTCACTGGAAAGGGCACGTCGGCTGGCAGCTCACCAGGGAACTTTGGAGCCTGGAGGCAGGAGTTACCTCCGTGGTCAACCTGCCCCTTGACAGACCGTCACCAGAGGTGGCTCGTTCTGCATCAGAGGAGCTGCAAAACCCACACCGACCCTTTCACCAGACTGAGTTCCCAGCGATAACAACCGCGCTGCTGTGATGACTACGTGGTTGTAATTAAGATGGTGTAAGAGCCTTACCTCCACGAGCTTCATCATCGGCACGGGATTGAAGAAATGGAGGCCACCGAATCGGTCCTGCCTGGTGGTGGAGTTGGCCAACTGCGTGATCTGCAGGGACGAGGTGTTGCTTGCAAATATTGTATGCCTGGAAAAAGAAACACATGGGCTGTGCTGTCTTCCTGACAGCAGGAGGCTGGTGCACCACGCAGAAAGAGACATCCACTGGCTAGCCATCCACACAACTCCTAAAAATACCCCTGCAGATTATCACTTTCCTTTTGCTGAGGTATAAATAGAGCAACAAAGGAATAACCAGAGGAAGAGCTGTGTGAGCTTCTGACTCCCGAGACTGCATGTTGAATACTGTGTCAGGTCAAAGAAGAAAGATTCTGTAAGCAGAACATTTTCGTTACAGCCCCAGATCTATTGCAAGTAATTCTTTCAGCAATCCTGAAAATCAAATGGAATTTTTTTTACACATCTATGGAAAGCCAATCACATGACATATCAAGTATGTATTTTGGAGCTCAAAACAAACAGTATTTTTTTTTTTATAATGATCAGTGGCAGACACAGTAAGTAAACTTTGTACCAGAGCAAAGAGGTGATGAGAAAAAGAAGAAGGGACACTGCAAAGGTTACACAAAACTACACAATTTTCAAGGCATATTTCAAAGATCTTGTCAGAGACATAAAACACATTTACTAATTCCAATTTGTAATGATTTTTTTCAGAGACATCTCAGAGCCTCAGCAGCCCTGCCGTATTGACATCACACAGAAAACTTAAATGGCTTTTTCTTCAAACCACAAAATCAAAAACCAAAATTAGACCTGAAACCCTACCTTCCATTCCGGACTGCCTCAATCTACCTTTCAAGAAGTTATCCTCCTGGACTCGTCAAATGTTAATCTAGATTGGTAGTTTGCTTATATTTCACTGAGATATAATTGAGCTTCCAAACAGAGCTTTCAGAAGTTACATCTAAGTCATGGGGACATCTTATAGATGCATTAGAAGAAAACATTAAAAAAAAAAAAAAAGATTTTTTTTTTCTGTTTTTATGTTTTCTGAGTTTTGAAAACTTGTTAAGGGAAAAGGAAACAAAATATCCTGAGAATTCCTGCTTATATTTCTCCTAAATATTCTTTTGTTTTCCCCCCACCATAAAGTGGGCCTTCCATTGTTCTTAGACAGGGTACTAAAAATAGTATTTCACACTTCATCATTTTGATCTTGTAAGGTCAATGAATCCAACAGACACTTATCTTCCCCTAAAATCTGTCACTGTATACAAATAATTCAAATATTCATTAAAAAAAAGCTTCGTGAACCCACGTGTAAAACAGCAACAATTACATCTCACAGAATAGTGGTCTTAGAGCAAGAGGTTTGAATTCAGCATCACTTCTGCAGGTAAATCCTATAAACTCTCACAATGTAAAGCTTTAAAAAAAGGCAAAAAGGCATTACATTGGTGCTGTGTACAAGGGCATTTTATTTACACTTTCTGCTCTGACCAACAAACTGACTTAAACTGAGGTTAAAATAGAACTGACATGCCTCTGTGACACAGAGTACATTATCTGTGTTTCAGGTGACAGCACGGTCTGAAGGCTTTTAAAAGCAGCGATAGGAGTGAAGCCCCAAGGATGATTTTCCAGCCATCAGTGTGCTTTCACTTGGTGCCATCTAGTGGGCCACAGGAAGAAATCAAAAGCAAAGTCAAACACAACAGAAACACACCGTTTCGGTAAGACTTACTTTTACAGTCCAGCTCTTTAAGCAGGGAACACTGAAGAAAACCTCTTTCACAGCGCTTTTATAACGCACTGCTTCTGAACACCCTGACCTGTCCCAAAACACTGGCCTGTTCCCGGCTGAGCTTCCATTTCTAAAGACCAATCCTAAACCAAGAGATGCTGAGACTAATAGAAGGCAAGAGCTCTTAGGCAAGTAGACACTCCAAAATTCTTTTGACATCATTATCATCCTTCTTTGAAAGTGCTGCATTGTTTGAATGCCCCAAAGATCATGAAAAATGCAGAGGTATTATAAAAAAAACAAAACAAACAAAAAAAAAACAACTAGCCTGACCTTTTTCAGAACAGGAGCACGAGGACTGATTCAACAGAGGAAAAGGAAAACAGACTCAGAAGTGGGTAGCAACACTTTATCACCCATTCTGAAGATGATAAGTTACTATATGAGAGAGATAACACACCTGGAGGTGTGTTTTATATATATATATACACCACACTTTGCACTCTTGCAAAGCACTGCTAAGAACAAAAACCAGGATGCATTCAGACTGATGGCCTAAGACCAAGCAACGGCCCTCACTGTTTTACCTTTTTACCTGCTCAGTTACCCAGGTGAGGAACACCCCAAGTTCTCAGTGCCCTCTGGGGCTGCCAACCTCTCCTCGTTCATTGCATTTTCTCTGAAAACTTAAGAGCAATTCGCTTTCCACTCAACCACCAAACAAAACCTGTCTCAATAAGGAACAGCTTTCTCATCCCCCTCCATTTACAGATCCCCTCTCAGAGGAATGCTGGTTCCTACACAGAAAAAAAGGAAGAGGAAAGAAGCTCGTTGTGGGTTATTTTTTCATGAGATGCTTTGGCTTTGCTCTGTCACCAGGTTTATGTTCGTTGCAGAGGTCATCGCAGAACAAATACGTGAGGGGGCATGTAGTGTTGCACCTGAGGAAACAAACGAAACCCAGGATACAACATAAACGAAGAAATAGGCATACGCACAGTTTATGTTTCAAAACCAGGATTAATCATCTTGTCTGATCAACTGTAACACACAGCCCCTTACATTTCAGTCAGCTATCAGCTCACTGGGTAAGTTATCAGGGTGAGGCTGAAGATTTGCATTAGTAAAAGCCCTTCCTCCTCAGAAGGCTGGCCTTTCATACTCACTGCCTGTAACACAAAGTGCCACCGAAGCCCCAGGCCCCACAGAATTAAAACTTCTCCCAGGCCTTGAGCTCTCTGGAAACAAATCTTGCCTTTGTTACAGCTGCAAGACCCACGCTGAACTGATGCAACAGTGAGGTGGCTCAAGAAGTAATTCTACTGCATTTGGAAACATCTGATCTAGCGAAGGCTGCACGGCACCTGTGCTGACAGGCACAGCCTTCCCTCCCATCACAGAGCCACAAGGGGGAAGCAAAGCCTCCTGCTCCATTCAGGCACAAAAACCCACCGACTAGACGGTTCTGCCTTTCCTCACAGCACCCACATGATAGGCAAATCATGGATATTCCCCAGAAATAGTTACAAACTACCATTTGCATCTAATAGCTGGTAGTTTAAGCACTCAGCTACTAAGCTTCACTGTTTCACTAGCTTTTCTTTCTTTTCACCTAACCTTCCATACTGCAACTGGTATTCTTCACCATTCACTACCCTTTTCTTCGACCTCTACATCTTTATCACCATCTCCAATTCTCCTCTTAAAAAGGAAGGCTTCTTGTCTAATTTTTCCCAGCCCTGCAGAGTCACGCTTAAGGCAGCACGAAGGAGCACACCTGAACCTTTACCTACCCCTACCTTTAACGCTCCGCAACGTAAAACTTGTTGTTTCAAGGCAGCTTTATGTATAAACCACTCAGTCTTAGCAAAAACAGCCTCAAGTGTTCCAAATGCATGTAGTATTACATGAGGCTCCCAATCCCTACTTTTCCTTGTGCCTTTTCCAAGCGTTTAGTTTCCCTTGCTGGCTGCTTCTAGATGATTTGCCATTTCGTACACTCTAGTTTGCTCGTTAGCTTTCTCTGTTAAAAACAGAGACTGGTTGCCTGAGTCCTTCTCTGCTTTTAACAGAAGCAGCCAGTGGTCTGTTTTCACAAAATTAGGATAACCTAACCATGATGAGGTATCCTGGTAATTGCCAAAGGCAGCTACTTAATTTTCTTTGCCTGTGAGACTGCGGCTAAGAGCAAGTTACGCTGTCCTCAATGCAAGGCTTCTTGCGACCATTTATCGTTCTCAGAAACGCCAGGCAATTCTGAACACTAACCATGAGGCAGCCTGAAAACCTCCCCGGGCTGAAGTCAATTAATGATAACATCTTTCCTCCCTTGACATTATATTCAAGCTGCAGCCTGCTTAGCTCTTAGTTAAACAATCTGGAAGACCTCTTAGCCAATACCCCCCGATTCAGCTGCACCAGTTAGAAGTTCACTCTGTGAGCAGTCAAGGTCTTGTGATTCTGAGTCATCCATTACAAGGATCAGGCTCCCGAGACTGCATGCTCAGCTTAACAGCATTTTGAGTTTTGGATGGAATTGAACAGTAACTTCGAACAGTTATCAAATATAGGTCAAGGCAAGCTCCACAGACTGTAACTGAGTGTGTGGTAAGAAAAGACAGACACTGCTACCTCAAAAATCATAACTGACAATGATCTATGTCCAAAACCTTGCAATATTCAAGTTTATCTCACTTAAGCTATGACTTGTGGCTTAGAAGCTGAAACTTCTGAAAATTTGTTCGTGCTAGCCACACCAAAACCAAATATTTCACCATTCCAATTCCCTATTTAACTATGGGAATGCATGTTAACCATACCCGATCTGTACCAGGATAAGCTTATGCTACAGCTGCACATTTGCATTTAGATCTGACTTGGAAAAAGCAGGCTTTGAACTTGTTGAGTAGATGGACAAACCTCCTCTTGTCAAATCATACCATGAAGCACATCCAATAATGCAATGCAACAAGTAAATAAAGGAGATGAAGGTACCTGAATGTGTTTGTAACACATGTACCTGGCAGGTACATGTTACATGTGACAGTCTGGAGTAAGGCTAAGGAGAAAACCTCCTGTTTTTAAGAAGAACAGCTAAGAAAATGCAGAATTAATGGTGCAAGAGAAAAAAAAAATAAAGGTGCAAGTTTCAAAATGAAAGAGAAGAAATACACATACTCTGGAGCAAATTTATCCAGCCTCTTGAAGAGTTCATTTTTAATTTCCTGGTTCTCCACGATGGCTTCTATCACCAGATCCGTGCTGTGGACCACTGCTACCGCATCTGTGCTTGTTGTGAGGTTCTTTAAGGTCTTCTCAATAAATTCTGCACCAGCCTGAAACATCACGAGAATTTGCAACAATGATTTCATTTCTTTTTACATGAAAACCCACATAAGCGCTGTAATGTATTTCTGGGCCCCCCAAACCTCAGGATGAATTACTTGGCACCATTTTGCATTTAACATTTGTTTCAAAAAGTCACCAAGCTATTTAAAGCTTTGTCTAGAGGCTGAAGGAACAAAAATCAGGGAAGGCATCCATCTTTCAGCCTCCCTGAATTGCCAAAAGAAAATCCAAGCTCTTCATCGTACTGACAAAAAATCTATTTTTTAAGCCAGCATATTAGTAACTTATTAGTAACATATCTGTAACGCATAACTGCAAAACAACACCAGAACTCCAGTACAGGAATTTTATTATCCTAAGTTCTCCTAATGGTGCAAATAAAAAATGCCAACCTCAGGCTTATCCGCAAATTTCTTCTTTGTCACTCTCTTCAAACTCTCTTCAATTCCCTTTGTAGACTTCTTGAGGATTTCATCTGACTGGTCTACCAACACCACCGTGTGACCACTGGCTGCTGCAATCTGAAAGTTAAAATCAGATTCAATATCAACATCATAAACAACCAGACTGATGTGGGTTGGGGCAGACAACTGACCAGAATTAGGCAAAAGACTGCTAAAGGACCTAGAATCAATAATCATGCACTTTAATAGAAAAAAAATCATTAAAATGCTCAAATATTTGGGGTGGAGAAGGGAGAAAGGAGTCAACTTGAGAGAAAAGGAAAGAGAAATCCCTTTTTCCCCTGAGCTGTCTGCAGAACTGCGCTTGGAGGCAGCTGGATTCTGCAGCTCTGACAAGTGAAAGAAATCTGTCTTGAAAAGAGGAAGCGGCTTAGCCGTGAGCCTCGGATCTGTGAAGCAAAAAGGGCTGTGGAGACCAAAAGTAGAAGGCTGGCAGGGTGAACAGGTGCCGTAAGGGATGGCTGGCCCTGTGATCCCGGGGCGTAACGTAACACAACGCTGCTGTTTGACCACGAGCGTGTGCCTGGAACAACGGAAAGGTGACAGTGGAACTGGGAGCAGAAATGAGGCTTTTGCTCCAGCAAAAGCTGGAGGGCTCTGTGCAGATCCAAACTGCTAGCAAATTCTCCTTCCTTCGTAGTGGGTACAAACACTGGCTCAGCCTATTAAAAACCAGCTTGCCATTATCTCTTACTTTGCTATTCATTAATTTACATTTCTCTTGTTAGCTAGCAACAGTCTATCTTCATTTTCAGAACTCCTGAACAAAGTTGCAATGTAATAACTACAGAAAATAACAGATGTTGAAACGTGTTGCCACTTTTTTTTTTTTTTTTTTTTTGTGAGTGACACCTTAGGAGTTCTCGTTCTGCAAACTTTCCCTTTACACCTAACTCGCACCTGGATTTTAAAGAACCTCCTGTGCCCACAAGACCTACCCCAACAAAGCTAGCTGAAATGAAAAACACAGACCTGAAGAAAAGCGTGGCACTATTCTCATTCAAGGTTCCTCACAAATCCAGCAAATAAAGAAATGCCAGGCTGGTTCCAGACAGAAGCACTGCAGAATTAACAAGGTGTCAGCCTGCAGCTGGACATTTCTTCATCCATTTTTTTTTTTATTACTTTCATTATGGCCATTTCATAAAATCAGTTGTATCATAAGAAATTTTTAAATTAAGATTGGACTTCCATTTCTTATACTTCATCTGCTGCTATCATTTGCAACGGCAAAGCAAGGGCCTCTACTCTTCAGAAAAAAACTCATTACCAAGCACATTCATAAGACATGCTTCAGTGATTATCCATTTACAATTGTACCAGAACATCACTGAGCAGCTGGCAAAGAATCACAGAGAAGTTAAGAGCTCCCTTTTTCCAGTTCATTCTTAACATATGTGTGTTTATAGGAAAGAAGAAAAATGTCAAGAAATCACATCATCGCCTTGCAATTCAAACACACACTTCCACAGGCTCTTCTCTCCAGTATCTTTATGAATATTACATATGAAACACAACAGTGCTGGGGAGTCAGTTAATGCTTCTCTCACACTGTTCATTTGGCCGAATGAGAAATTGTAGTCTCCTGGCTTTCAGCCATGCACTGGTTAGCTTCTCCTGACTGTATGAGAAAGAAGGAAGATGATTTCTGAAGCGTTCAAAGCAGGAGGAAAATCTTTACTACCAGGGTGCAGAGGAGACCTTGCTCTGTCACAATCATCTCTGCTTTGGGATAATTCTGGATTGATAAATCGGAGGCAGATGGTCAGCAAAACACTCCTAGGTCCTTAACAGTGCTAGAACACTACAACTGCTGTTACTGCCAAATACCACACCTGTTTCTCTTGGTAAACTTCTCCCTAAAACATGCAATCTAACAGAATATGCATATTAAGTCACTTACTCTACAGAATTACAACCTTTGCATAGTGTGCATGTTCCTTGAGCATGAGAACAGCTTGCTGCAAAGTTGTTATTTGAAGATTCCTTCAGTGGAAATCTCAAATTCTAGTATCAAGGTGCAGAAAGGTGTTTGTTACCAGACAAGTTAATAAACAACTAGTTTATTCCTTACCAAAAAAAAAAAAAAAAAAAAAAGCCACACAGCCCCTGTATGCCTCCTACTAGAAATTTGCAATTTGCCAAGAATGTGAAAAATCTTCACTTCTGAGAAGGTCATCCATTAATTAAAAAAAAAAAAAAAAAAAAGGAACATTGCTATTTGTGTACTCCAACTCCCTACTGGCTTCCACCTGGGGAAAGCAGTGCCAACCTGGAGGATGCTGGATGCTCCAGTTACTGCTTGTGAAGCACCCAGTACCTTTGACATCAAGCTCTGTCTGTGAATGAGGTAAATAACTAAATCTTAAATCACCGGCAAGACTGTTCAGTCACAAAGCAATCAGGTTAAAGATGAACTTGAAAGCCAAAGGCCAGAGATTAAACACTGGGAAAATAAGTGCTATTTAAATATTAACCGCTCCATAACTCTATAGATGACTGACAGCCTAATGTTCGTTTTAGCTGCTATACGGTATTTAAATAACTGGTAATAATGTCACTTGATCCGCTCCCTTGGCAAGATAGAAGAAGCTTCTTTCTTAGCCCTACATTTTACAAATATTTATTACACACTGTCTGGTTTTATAAATAGCCCACACGCTGTCATAAGAACCATCCTAAATAATTTAGGACGTTAACCTCAGTTCCTCTTGCCTACCTGTCTGACCTGAAGATCTGTGGCTTAACAAGAGAAAAGTTTTAAAGTTGAGCAACCGGACAGCAGCGGCACGGCAGTGTTTTCTACTCTGAAACAATAAAACCGAAGATTGCAGAAGTCTGCTAACACAGCAGCTCAGGTGTGCCCTGTCACAGGCAGCCCCAAATCCTTGTCCTGAGGGTGAGATGCCCGTGTGCTGCCCACCCTAGGTCGCCTGTGTGCCTTGTATGCTACATGCTGAAATAGGCATTGCATTAAATCGTTTGAGTGCAAAGCGTGGTATATTCAGACAAGTGATTTGAGGCCCTGGAGCGTGTCCAGAGCAGGGCTATGAAGCTGGTGAGGGGCCTGGAGCACAAGGCCTGTGAGGGGCGGCTGAGGGAGCTGGGGGGGTTTGGGCTGGGGAAGGGGAGGCTCAGGGGAGACCTCATTGCTCTCTGCAACTGCCCGAAAGGGAGATGTGGGGAGCTGGGGTCGGCCTCTGCTCACAGATAACCACTGATAGGACCAGAGGGAATGGCCAGGGGAGGTTTAGGTTGGAAATGAGGAGAAATTTCCTCTCAGAAAGAGCAGTCAGGCATTGGGACGGGTCGCCCAGGGAGGTGGTGGAGTCCCCGTCCCTGGGGGTGCTCAAGGCAAGGTTGGACGTGGTGCTTGGGGACACGGTTAGCGGGTGACACTGGTGGTAGGGGACGTTTGGACCAGCTGCTCCTGGAGACCCTTCCCACCCTTAATGATTCTTTGATTCTCGACCAGCCCCGAGAGAACCCCCGCGGGGCCATCAGCTCCCCAACATGGCGCCCCCCCCCCTCCCGCCCCGCTCCCCGTCATGGCGGCGGCGCCGCCCCCGCTGCCGCTCGGCTCCCGCCCCGGCCGCGCTCACCTGGGCGATGCCGGCGCCCATGAGCCCGCCGCCGATGACGGTGACATGTTTGACCAGCAGCTTCTTGGCGGCCGCCGTGGCGGCAGCAGCAGCAGCAGCAGCGGCGGAGGACGAGGAGGAGGAGGAGGCGGCTCGCACGAAGCGTCGGGTGGCGAAAGCCATGGCGGAGGCGGGCAGGAGGCAGCAAGGAGCCTGCGGCCGCTCGGCGGCGGGGCCGGGCCGGGCCGGGCCAGGCGGGGCGAGAGCCGCGCTCCGCCCCGGGGAGCCGGGGCCGCCTGAGGGGGAGAGGCGCCCGGCGGGGGCTGCCCGTCCCTCAATGGGTTTGGGGCTGCTCCTCGGCCGCTGGGGGGCTGCTGGCACCCTCCCCGGTGTCCCCAAGGTCAACCCGATAATGGCGAGGGGCTGGCTCCCTGTGGGGGCTGCCTTGGTGCCCGTCCTTCACGCCGCGCTTCCCCCCAGCTGGTGGCGTGGCAGCAGGTTATTTTCCTCAAAATCACAGAATTTCTAGGTTGGAAGACCTCAAGATCATCGAGTCCAACCTCTGACCTAACACTAACAGTCCTCCACTAAACCCTCAAAATCAGGCCTGCTGTGCAGTGTGCCATCAGCACGCATCCTAACTAGACGGACATTTCGTTTTCAAGCCTAGGCAAACTATAGGAATCCCCCCAAATCTAGCCCTTCCTTCACAAACACTAACACTAACTGATCAGACACCCCCTGCCACCCTTTTCCACCTAATTCCTCCAAAACCTGAAGGACTTCAAGCCAGCAACAGCTGACAACGCCACAACCGTAGCACTTTTCACTTGAGTCAGCACGGAGGTAACCATTAAGCAACTTGTTTTCTTCAAAAGAGCTGAAGTATTTTTGGATCCGTGCACTTTTGAGTACAAAGTGTAATGAGAAAATTTTCTGTGCCGCGCCTCATCTGGCTTGAGTCAGGAACGGTAGCAGGCTGCTGGGAACAGTTTCACCCAAGCAAGCAGGCTCAGTCACCGTTCCCTGCGTATACAAATGACCGAGTGGGTAATTAACACCGTCCTCTAAAACCAAGTTCCCTGTGCCAAGCTACTTGCAGCATAACTCCAGGTTTAAAACCCAGGACTTCCCCAGAGAGCAGCCAACCCTCTGCCAAGCTCTCCAAGTGCAACAGGCAGGGCTCCAACCCATTTCTCCCCAACAAGCACTTCACGTACGGCCCACTCATCCCTTCACCTTCTGCATTCAGGGGCCTCCTGCCTCTCTTTGCACCCCTCAGGCCCCAGCACCTCTGCCCTCTGATTCCTCTGCACCAGGGGTCCAACAAAACCTCCTCAGCTCCTCAGACCGTCCATCTCCTCTTTGCACCTCCTCCCTTTTACCTCCTCCATCTCCACGCCTCTCTCCTCCTTTTACTCTTTCGGAGTAACAGGGTTTGTAAAACTGCATGGAGAGAACGAAGAGACGTACTCTATTACTTGCTCATAACATCCTGCTATAATATTTTCCCAGTTTCACCCCCCCACCACCCTCCCACTACTTCCTTGACTCCTCATCCAAAACATTCTGTAACATCTTCTCACTCAAAAGCTTTTTGTTTTACATAACATGTAAAATGCCAAATATTGCAAGCTTAGCCAACAAATGGAATTCATTAAAATAACTGCACAAAGCTGTCAAGCACTTACTTAGGAATGACTTTATTAAAAATAAAATTACATTGAAGCAAATTCTGAAGTAATTTTTAGAAATAAAGACATTTTCATCATTCAGAAATAGCCATCCATTTATATAAATGTACATTTTTCAATAAGGCATTTGAGATGCTTCCTCCTCCAATAAAAAAAAAAGGGAAGGGAAGGATACATTTACAATACAAACCAGATCTGCTGCCACTTTATTTACAGTTTACCAAAGATGGCAACACGGTTTTGAAAACACAAACATTGCATTGCTATTGTTTAGTTACTTTTGTGGCATCCTACACTAACGTCAGTGCATCTGGAAGCGATGAGAGGCAGGTCTGTATTGTCACTTCCAACAGCATCTTGGATTCAGGCAGACACTGACATGGCTGCACTGCCACATCACTATTTTGAGCTTGTCACAATACGCGGTGTTTGATTATAGGTATCACCAGAAATTACACCTTTAAAGTGCTATTTGTAGGAGGGTAATTTTCAAAGCTGACATTTTAAACTAAATCCAGCAGGCAAGACACGCACAAATATATATAATTCCACATACTAGGAGATTATGTGAATCATCTCTTCTTTGGAATCTTTAAAAAAATAACAATAAAATACTAAAGTGCTTTTCAAATATGTCCTCATGATTAAAAGGACAGATATTTTATATGTCATTAGTTGCACACTAACATCATTATGTGTTTATAGAGGCATTTCAACAGAAAGATAAATATTATCAGCATTTCACTTTAGCTTTCAAATTAAGCATTTAAGGATTTCCAGTCAAAAATCCCAACTGTATATTATTCATTGGAAAATATAAAGCTAAAGAAATAAATGTTTATCACTCCAATGAAGTCAGCTTTTAGTGCAAGTTAATTAGCAATGGTAGCAAACTCAATTTCTTATTGTGCAATCTGGTTTTCAAAAATTTCATACCAAAAAACAAACAAACAAACATCCACCAGCACGGGCTAACCTATACAGTAAAAACTTAGATTTTATAAGAACTGGAAGTTCTCACAAAAAACAGAGGGGTACCAGACCAACCAAATTCATTATTCAGAAACTAAGCCATTGTGTTACTTGTAACAGCTAAGGAAAAGCTTAATTGAAACCCAAAGTATCTGACAGTCTTTGCTAGGCACAAGTTGGCTTTAAAACTTTGAGTTAAAAAGTGACAGAAACAGAGCTAATTTAAAGCTTACGGACTGAATTTTCTTTTGCAGTTTAGGTTTCATGCTACAGAATTCCCAATTTCACTTTACAGTCTATTTCACACTCCAGTCTTGTAAACTTGACATCAGGGGCACTGCTAGTATTTTCTATATTTCCAATAAGGACAAAAATGCCTTAGAAGAATACATACGTATTTATTTTATCTAATATGAAACTGATAGCTCAAAAGGTATATAAAGAGATTTAAGGATTGTTAAGAACATTATGTAAAGGTTAATTGTTACACATCTCTCAAAGACTACTTTAGACATTTGAGAGATCTTTTTATTTAAATGGCTTTACTGAGTGCCCCGTTCTGAAATACCTGACAGGTTTCCCTGACGCTCGTTCTGACAAAGGTCAACAGCACCAAAATTCTGCATGAGAAAAGAGTAAGGTCCTGTCACATTACTTTTATACATACAACAGATCTTTTTACGGCATTTGGGAGATACCAAAGAAACATCCTCTATAGTCAGACCTCAAGTTTGTCAGATTCCTCATTTTATATGCCTAAGACCTATGTCCATAGTGTCGTTTTGATGCGCATTTGACGCAAGACTCCAGTTCTCAAAGCCAAAAAGGTTGCGGCAGTACTATCCCCGCTGCCCGTACAGGAAAATCCTGAGTGCAAGCCCCAGCTTCAGGATTATCCACGCAGAGGTCTCCCTGGTGAGCAGGCTGTTGGTCTCACCCAGGCTGCAGCCAGAGAAAAAAACATCACTTCTGACTCGGGGAAAACAGCGAATGCGAAGCACAGATGTAGTCTTGAGTATCTGTTTGGCACCAGAGAAAACAGGCTTCTGCTTTGTGTTAGGGAAATCAGCTCTGATGTTTAGGAATAAAACATCTGCGCCCAGAGGCTGTGCACTCCTTTCAGACCCCCAGATTAAGAACGTGGCATGTCCAAGGATTTGTCTGACCTCCAAGTGAGCCTGGCATGTGCATTATTATTATTTTTTTTTTTGAGTTGGTACATGCATATCGTGTTTACAGTGAGCCCTGATAGTCAAGGAAGTTTGGATCCGAGAATCGGGACTGATTTGATCCAGTCTACACCTATGACTTCCTCACAAGAAAGAATGCTCCAAGGTTAAAGCAAGTGTCATTTAGTCCTTTGAAACAAAGATTTGTTGTTATTTAGGCTCTGCTAGAATGTTTCTTTATACAGAAAAGGCTAATACCCTGTTAATCGTTAATTCTTCTGATATTAGACAATGTCCTTCACATGTTGGGTGGGTTAAATGTTCACATTCTGCTTTTACCAAAATAATAATCATTATTCATTAAAGTAGCAACAGATGTTTTGGACCATTCTCCCATAATTAACATCCGACAAATGGACAGCATTAGCTTAACAGACAGAGGGCTCAAGCCCAGCAAGTTTTAGTATCAAATTGCAAACTATACAGTCAGTTCCTCTGTGGAATGCAACAGCTAACCAAAAGAATGTTTTCTATCCAGAACTGTAAATGGATCTTTCTCACTGATATGAAATGAAAGCCTACACAGTCACCGTTTTTCTGGTAAGAAATTATCAAAATAAGGCTGGAAAGAAAATAAAGCTGGAATTAAAAAGTGCAGTATTTCTTGGTTTCCTCGTTTGTGACGCTGTATCATCTCTTCAAAGCTATTATTTTGAACGGACACGGAGCTAACGTTAGACCAAACCTTCCCTCCATAGATGGTTTTGTAGCATTTTCAGGGTACACAAAGGTAAAACTTTGCATTAGACTTGCAAAAATTAAGAACAGCTCCATTTTCGCCAACTGCTCTCCCATGCACACACGTTTACCTGAAGAACAGTTAGAAAGAGATGTGTTACTGTTTGATGCTGCTGAGCCAGCTGTTAACACACATGCAACTCCTAGCCTAGCATATCCCAAACACAGAATTGCTCAAGCCATGAGGAAATCACAGACTTCCAAAGCTTTGGTCTCCAGTATTTGAGTCTGAATTTTGCTTAGGTTTACTGCCTGGTATAAACAGCATTTACATCCATAGGAAAAGTGGTGTCAAAGTAAGATTCATCACTTCCCATTTCTGCCCGGCAACTGGAGCTCTGAGGAACCCGACCCATTTTGCAAGCCACCAAGTGAAATAATAAAACAAGCTCTGCAGAAAGTCCCGTGAGTCCTTGTCAATCTCACGCCTCTGAGGCCCTCTGCTTGAAAAACGCCACCACCCCCAAGCAGCTCATGAGTGCGTGTGGATATCTTACCCATTCCAAAAGGAATGAAAGCCTCTTTCTTAATTAGCTGGCCATTTTCATCCAGAAATCTTGCTGGCTGAAAGTCATCCGGGTTCTCCCAAATGTTAGGATCTCTGTGCACTGCCCACAAGTTGGGCACGATGACGCTGCCCTTAGGAATAGTGTATCCCTGCAGCACTTTGAACAAAAGCACAAAGACAGAGGATCTGACACACTGCCAGGAGCAAACACAGACGACTTATTAAAAAAAGAAGCCTGGAAACCACCACGACAATCAGACAGAACCCCAGCTGCGGGCTGCAAACGTAGCAGGAGCTTGAGGCAAAGGTGACTGCTGCTAGCCTCGCCGGGGCAGCATCACGCAGGCCAGAGCAGCTAGAGACACCGAGCCAGGGCAACAGCTCCCTGCAGGGAAAAGGCAGCGGAGAAGCCTCAGCCACGTTTTACTCTTCTCCGAGGCCTCCCTCAGCGTGCCAGCAGGACAGCTGCAGCAGCAGTCAGAAAGGCACGCTGCTGCATGGAGGCGTTGTCACCCAGTTTCCTCCCCATCCTGTGCTGCCACAGAGCCCCAGCACAGCGAAGGCGGAGATAAGGGAGAGGGGTGGGTTTTGAACTGTAAGCACAAAAGGGTTTTGAAGTGACTACAGCCTCATTGCAGCCTGCTGCACCTCCCCGTCCTGCAAGCAAAAACAGTAGAAAAGCAAATCAATTCGGTGCTGGAGTTGAAAGCCAAGTGCCGCTACCTCCCGCTGACTTCAACCAGTTCTCAGCTATGTTTACAGAAACACAGCCAACAAAGAGACCTTGAAAAGAATATTTATTGTAGGGTTCTGTATGTTACATGCCTTTCAGCAAAGCGAAGCAGCTACTTGAAATTAGTATTTTCAGAGTTTTGTGTCTGACAGCCAAAAACAGCTCTGCTGTTCGATGCAAAGGTGGCCTCTCAGCTTTTAACTACCACAAAGCACATGAGTTAACACAAACTGACCTCTGGGAAACAGACTCTACATTAGAAAACTTCTGGATGTCAGGTCAGGCGTGCTGCTTACCTAGGTGGGTATCTTGAGCCCACCCACTCTCTGACTGGCATTTCCCATACCGAAGTTACACGTCCCAGTGCATAAATGAGGCTTTTGTAAATTCTCACCAGATGTCCCATCAGATTTTCACCCGCCAAGGAAACGCTGTATGAACAAGTCTCTGCAAATGCTTACCAGTGGTTTCTGAAGCCATTCGAGGAATGGAAAGGGGAACCACGGCCGTCATCCTCTGCACTTCCAAAATGGTTGCCTCTGTGAAGGGCATTTGAGCCTTGTGGGTGAGAGAGGGAACCTTGTCACGTCCCAGAACTGCTTCGATTTCTGCATGAACCTTCTCTGTTCGAAGGGAGTGAGAAAAATGAAAGAGATGCACAATATGTGAGAAGGCATGACCTCAATTTCACTTGTCTGTGCTTCATTGTTTACACAGATTTGTCAAAACCGACTGCGAGACATGATTTCCTAGCCGGAATAGCTATGCCAGCAGAAGCCTACAGAACAGCCTCATTTAAGAAAAAAACAACCAAGCACAATCTTGACAACTGTCCAGGGGAAAGCCACTGGCAGGACAGACACTGACAGCACCGCTGCATGGCTTAAGTACAGGAAAAGCTCTGCTCCAGATCCAACCTCAGTTTGCCATTTAACTATATGGTAACTTGAACTTGAAAGCATCAAGTTTCTGGCCAGAATTAAAAAAGAACAAAGCCAGACTGCAGGCACTGCATGCTGCAGCTGGTCTCTGGTCCCTGGAAAAAAAAAAAGTCAGTTCTCTAAACTGGAAAAGGTGCTGAAGAGATGGGCAAGATGTCAAGGCAGCTGCTTTGGGTACTCTGCTCCGGAGCAGGCATTCTGGTGCTGTTACTGCTTGCACTACAGACACCCAACTTGCTCTTGCTGTTTCCTGCTTTCTGCTCACAGAACCCAGAACCCAAACTCAGCTACTTCCCAGATCCCCAGGAAGGACGTTCCTTCCCTCACACAGCCCTTCTGCAAAGGGAAAACATAAATTAGTGAGCTGATCTCCACGCTCAGTCCTATAAAGCAAAAAGGGTCGAAGTATTCGTTTGTCCCTTTCTTCAAAGACAACCTTGAAAGAGGAGAAGACACCACAATCAGCCTTTCATCCAAAATAAGAAGTCAGTTTTCAGGTTTCACCCTTGATATCCTGACTATTTTGTGGTGGTCCAGCTTCCCTTTTCCAAGATGTGGAATCCAGACTTCTGAGAGTTCAAAGCTTTTGCTCTTCTCTCTCCCTAGTGCCGACTCCAGATTAAATAAAAGCCCAGTGCAAAAAGTTTCCTGGTTTCAGAGGCAGAGAAGCACCCCAAAATGTCATATGGGCTGCGTTCAATGAACATTTGCTGCCACCTATTGGGTTTGCTAGGAAAACAAGTCCTCCTATGAAGAACACACAACAAAAAAAATACCGAAATGGTAGGAGGTCTGTTAATGCTGTGGCCCTTGGGTACCTGCTCCACTACACTTCATGGATTTAAAAATCTCACAGAGCTTCAGAAGTCCAGGGCCAAAACCAAGTGAGGGAACAGACTGAAATAAAGTACTCCCTGCTGCCTCCATCCACGCACATGCAGGAGTGAGCACGCACTCACACATATCCCTCTTCTCTTTCCCATGTAACAAGGAAAACTGCCTTCAGCAGACAAATACATACTCCCTGATTTCCCCCCACCCCAAACAGCCCTTCGTTTGCCTGCCCTGACAGTATCTGTCTGCACCATTCGCTACTGCTAGAAGTTATGCATTTCTTGCATCTCCTGTAGGAAACAAGACAAATATATTGACAGGGATTAAAAAAAAAAAAAAACAAACAACAAAAAACACCACCACAAAACCCTTCCAGATATCACTTGTGTAATTTAGAACATATCTCATTCTTGTACCTGCCTATCAAGTCAAGCAGTGATAACCCAGGATCATTAAAAAAACAGAAGAATGAGCCCATGCGATACTGTTTCAAATCTGTCCTTTGTGAACCTTGTCTGCTGAAGTGATACCCTACTTTGCAACCTTTGCTCAACAACCTGTGTTGACGCAGATTATTTGTACAACAAACTATGATCTTGACCTATTTAAACAGATTATTCCAGACAGATAGGGGCTGTAAACACTATCTATTTGCTAACTTGTAAAGCAGCTGAAGTACCTGAAAACCTCAAAATCTCAGGTACTTGAGGAAAGTATTCCTGGTTTTAGGTCAGAGATTGGACTCGATGATCTTGAGGTCTCTTCCAACCTAGAAATTCTGTGATTCTGTGTTTATATTTGTTGCACATGCACGTGTAGTAGCAGCACTCCTAATGACTTCTATAGTGCAGCTGTTTGCTCCTGCTTCTGAAAATCCATCTGGAGTTTTTTAGCCTGGAATAAAACCCGTAGAATGAACTTGGTCTTACCTTGCACATCTGGATAGAGGGACATGTAGAGCAGGCACCACAAGATCGTGTTGGAAGTTGTGTCTGTGCCCGCGATGAACAGGTCACCAATGATAAAAAACAGGTAGTCTTCATTAAAACTGCTCTCCTTGTTGTTCTTCTGCTCTTCCGCGTGGAGGAAGTACATATCAATGAAGTCCCTGGGATTTGCTGCATCCAGCGTATCCCTGTGCTGTGCAATTATTTTTTTGAGAAAAGCAGTCATGTCTAACTCTGTTTTCCTAAGTTCCCTGAAAGGCCCGAAGGGGAGGTAGTACAGCCACGGGCAGATGTTGACCAGGATCATGTAGCTGTTCACACTTAGCTCCAGTGCGCGGGCCATGTTCTTCAGCATCGTCTTGAACTCGACGTCCTCGTAGTTGAAACGCCTGCCGAAGGCCATGGAGCAGATAACGTTGGACACCGCGTTGCGAATAATCGGGAAAGGATTAAATGCATCCTTCCCGTGCTTCAGCATCTCCTCCTTTATGAACTTCAGCTCCTCTATGATCTTGGGCTCCAAACTGTGCCTTCCCACTCCAAAATGCCGCAGCGTGGACAGAGAGAATTTCCTTTGTTGCTTCCAGACAGGGCCGTAAGGTGCAAAAATAACACCTGGAAGAGAAAGAAACAGTCTGAAACCACTCCGCTCTGCTTGCAAGGGGAAACAGTTACCCAGGCCTGCAACCCCTAAACCAGAAGAGAAGGAAAAGTTACACGGCAACTCCGTCCCAAGCGTTGGGCTAGGAGCTAGAGGAGGCACACAGCTCTCCCAAAACTTCTTCACAGCAGCCCTGGGAGGCCCATGGGTCCCACACGGAGCAGATCTCCACGCTGCAGCCCGTGGAGGAGCCCCCGGTGGAGCAGGAGGGCTGGGGGGAGCTGCTGCCCACCCGTGGGGGACCCGTGCTGGAGCAGTTTGCTCCTGGGGGATGGATGGACCCTGTGGGACGGAGCCGTGTGGGAGCAGTTCCTGAAGAGCTGTAGCCTGTGGGTAGCCCCCGCAGGCTCAGTTTGGGAAGGACTGCTGGGCAGAGAGCTGTTGTGGCAGAGCTCAGCTGCCCAGCTGGCTGGAAGCACCACATATTCATCATAACCAATGCTTTTTCTTCAGCTATAATCTATATAAGTAAGGGATACTCGTGCTGCAAATACCCAGGGAAGGTGAAGCCAGATTCAGAGCCAACCTGACTTGCATCTCTACAATTCTGGTGCCTCTAGGCACACGTTCTGGGTAATTATATCCTTACGAAACACTGCTCAGCTCCTTCCCTTCGTGTAAATATTGCTCACTTACAAACAGAAACATCTCCTGTTAACCTAACAGTCCACACCAGCGGTACCGCCGCAAAACCAAAATGCACTGCCAGCTACTTCTGATGGACTCCTTGGTCAACCTGATAATGTTTGAAGTCACCAAAACAAGGGAGAGTTTGCTGTTGTTCTCCTAATGTTTTTTGTTTTGTTTGTTTGTTTTTCCAGAAATAAAATGTTACTTTATAAAAGCAACATCAATTCTACTGTCAACTGCAAATCTTACTGCTAAGCTTAAATGGAAGAGAAATGGCCACAAGAAATTGGCAACAGGAGGACGCACCATTTTTCAACACTTAATGTCACCTATGTTTCTGTTAAGGCTTCATGTTCATAACCCCTAAGACAAAAAGGAGAATAAACAAGTAAGAAATCTGTAGATAGAAACACAGAAATTTGCAGAAACACGCGACAGCTGTACCCTGAAGGGACTGCAGTCCCAGAGGTGTAATAGCTCAATATAACACAGAGCTGGAAATCTTTAAAGCCATGCTGTCTGATTACATTATTCCTAGTATTAACAATGGACTGAAAAATATAAACACACGACCCAGTTCCAATAGTCCTAAAGCAGGACGTTGGGATGAGTCGGTACAGGCTGCGAATCCGCTGCATTTCCCCCTCTCTGTACAAACACAATCCTTAGGAAACCTACTCAAATGCCCATTACCTGGCACTTTAAAAACAGAACCAAAAACTTTTCAAATCCCCTTTTTCCTGTACAGTTTCCAGGCAGCGCTGCTGTCATCAGACACGTGGAAGGGCTGTGCGGGAAGGGGTTTATTTGGGGCTGAATTTGCCGGGTCAATAACCAACCTGGCTTTCCAGGGCTCGGGGCTGGGGTGGTTTTGTTTGCTTACAGCAGCAGCACAGCTCAAATTGCTCCAGTCTCTAGCTGCTCGTCCCCTTTCCAACCTTGGTCCTCGCTAAATTTACGGGACCTGACAATATTCATGTCCTGTAAGCATTGCACAGCAGTGAGATGTATCTAATATCGCTAAAGCAGCATCCTTAGCCCATCCCTTTTTAAAATTAATTAAAAAAAAACGCAGCTACGCTAGCTGGTTGCTTTTTAATCAATACAGCCTAGGTCCCTCTGATCTTAATTGATCCACGCTAAATGTCAGCGCGCTCATTAAGCGCTGGGCGCTGCAATTAAAGGCAGCCCCATCCGTTAGATGCCCCCGATGCCGCTCGGGAGCCTTATTTCTGCCTTAATTTCCCCAAAACAGGGCCTCCCTATACCTTACCCTTCTTTCTGGTGATCATCAGGACGATGGGGACGGAGGGGCGGTCGCTGAACACCTCCGCCTGCTGCACCAGCGCCTCCCGCACCGCCCCGAAGGTGTTGAGGACGATGAAGGGGCGGCTGCCCACGAAGAGGCGGAAGATGCCGCCGTACATCTTGGTGAGCCCGGTGAGGAAGACGTGAGGGGAGAAGACGGGGGAGCCCCGGCCGCGGCCCCACACCTCCAGCACCCACCTCCGCAGCAGGGGCGGCGGCAGCAGGGCGAAGGCGAAGTTGCCCACCAGCGGCCAGGGCGCGGGGCCCGGCGGCAGCCCCTGCGGCTCCCCCCTTCGCCTCCTCCTCCGCAGCAGCCAGCAGCAGCCCAGCCAGCACACGGCCGCCAGCAGCAGCTCGGTGGCGCTGGGCACCCGCAGCAGCCACGGCCCCGCCGCCATCCCTTCGAGAGGCGCCCGCGCTCGGCTCCCCCCTAAGATGGCGGAGGCGCGGCCTGAGGCGGCGCGGCCGCCCCCGGCGCCCTCACAGCGCCCGCCCCGGGGCCGGGCTGCGCCGCCGTGCGCTGACAGCAAAGCCCCGAAAGGACGAGAATGGGGCCGAGGGACTACGATTTAGTGGCTGGAATGGGTTTTTTGGGGGGAAAACGGTGTTTAAAGGCGCCCCCGAGGTCGGATGGGGAGCCCAGCAGCTGGCCCGCTTCATAAGTCAAAGGGGGGTGCGGCGCGCTGCGCTGAGGGTGGTGGCTGCAAAAGCATTCAGGAGAATAAAACCAAAATCTCCCCCAGGAGGTTCAGGGCAGCTATTGCAATGGAGTAGCTCCCCTCTTGTTTTCCTCCTCCACCGCTGTTATTTTAAGTCAGGTTTGAATAAATGGCAGCAGGTCTGTCACAAACATGCAGTGACTTTCCACAGCTGTAAGAAGGGAGTTGCTGTTACCATTTATCCAAAGTGGCATTTTTTTAAAATCTATTTTTTATTAGGATTTAGCTGAAAATGTGGAAGCACACATCATCCTTCTTTCCCTCACCAGATACTAAAGGTAATGGGTCCTGTGTAATACACCACATTTTTCCTGTATTTGTATAGCCAAGGACTACAAATAACTGCTCTTGATGGACGCAGACCCACACAGAAAGGCTCCATGGTCCTACACAGTCCTCTTAGAGGGAAGGTGCCTTTAGTTTTCAGTCTTCCCCACAAGAACAACCTGGGTTTTAGGGGAAGGGAAAGGGGGCAGTGCCCTTGTCCCCCTGAAGTTACACCTCAATGCAATTTCTTCCCCAAACTAAAATTTAATACCTACAAAGGGAGGTGGGTGTTGAAAGGTGCTAATGCATGCTCTCCAAAACCATTTGCAGGAGCATCAGTGATTTTAGTAAGTGGTCTTCATTCTCCCTTACGAGAAGGAGGAAAACACAGGGCAAAATGCAAGTACACCACCTTTAAAAGTGACTACCACCACCACCACCAAAAAAGTAGTGCTTGCCCTCGATTTTTTTTTTTTAATAGTTGAACATTTGAGAAAAGATGACAAGCAGCTCTTGGCCAACAGCTGGACTATATTAAAAAGGTTTTATTGCAATAATACAGAAGTTACAGGAGTTTTGGACATACGTAAAGCTTCAAAGGGTCAAGGTCAGGTTTTCGCCCAGCAATTAAGGCAAGTGGATGTAATCTCTTTAATATCAACAGCAAGCATATGTTTTACTAGCCACTGAGGAAACAAAGTGGAAACTAAGATCACATATAAATTAGCATAAAGCAGAACAGAATGCAGACTTTTTTCATCTGTACTTGGCAGAAAATCAGTGGTTAGTTACAACATTCACAAAAAGAAAAGGTCATCTATTAGAAAGATACAGCATGAGGTAACATGAAAATTTAGCTGAATTAAGGAAATTTGAATCGGTCTCAAGGAAAGGTTTATGTTCTGCAGTCTGAAAATAAACTAAGCTATTCAGCATAGTTGAAAAAAACATTTGTTTACTTTACATTAGTTTTCTTCACATAAAAGTAACCTAGTCTCACTTCCTTCTCAGCCTTCTCATTCAAGAAGTGACTAAAGAAATTCTCCTTCACCCCATATGCAATTGAAAGATTGGTTTCAGTAGCACACGGCCACTTCTAGCTTGCTCAGAGGTTAAATTTTATGAGTTTTGATAAAGCATATTTGTAATTTCAAGGGACTTTACTAATCAAATGTAAACTTTACTCCAAAATATTAAATGGATGTAGAATACTTAAAAATAACAATTGTTGGAACAATAAAGTCAACGTCGTTCCAAATTAGATTAGAACCAAATAGCATCATTTTAAAACAAAATTAACAGCAAAATATAACTGATTACTTTCTTAATAACCTATTATACCCCTACAAACTACATGTACAAGCTTTAGCACTATAATGCTTTCCTTGGAAATCAATCCTCCCCAGTCCCACTATGAGTGGGATAAAAAAAAATAAACTCCCATGTGCTTATATGCTTAAAGAAAAAAAATCCATTCCTCAAACTGTTTTGCCCTCGATTGAGTAATCAAAGCATTTGCTGATTCTGCTTTTAACAGGCAAAATCTCTCTGAAACAAGCAAACAACCCCAGAGTTTAAAAAAACAAAAAGTCATTAGGTATTTAAAGAAATATGAATTGATTTGAACTAAAGATAACCAAATGACAGAATTAAGGCCAAAGCAGAATTGGAAGTTTAAAGTAAGCCCTCAAAACCAATATAATATTCCTTTCCCAAACTTTATCTTAGCCTTTGAATCCTATCAACACTTAGTAGATGACTATATAACAGTCAACAGCCTACGTTGTCAACAGCTATGTAGCTGCTGTCTTAACACCTATTTTCTTTAAGTCTGGGCTGTGTTTTCATATGCTTCATTTCAGCTTGTAGGCAACCTTTGGATGTTTATTTTTATAGGCACTTTATTTGCAAAAACCTTTGTTAAAAGCACATTGAAGATACTGGGAAGTTCTCTGAGTAAGACTGGTGCACTGGCAAATATTCCTGTAACTCACAGCAGGTGCTAACACTAAAAGTCTGCACTAACTAGTCAAGTACCTGTCACTAGCTCACAAAGGCTTCATTTTGCAGGGCATTTATATATGCAGCCATTTATTTGTTAATATTTTTAAAATATTGCACTTGTTTTAGTAAATGAAAAAGATAACTAATTGTATCCGAGGCATCCTGTAGTTAAGATAAGAAAGTTATATTCCACTGCGGCTTAAAACTGTTGCAGATGACTTTGTTCTCTCTTTGGCTCTTCCAAATTTTCTACTACTAAAGCAAGCCCTGAGGGAAGTGGTGAGATAGTGCAGATTCCTGTCACTAGGTCACCCATCTTACCCTGCTTTTATCCTAAATTGTTTGTTTCTGCTTTAAGTGAAATTACCGTAACATTCTTCCGAAAGACACAGGAGTTCCTTAAAGTAAATCTTAGAGAAGCTTGTTTGTTTCCTGAAGTAACAAAAGGAAATTATTCAAGAGAACTTATGCCAGTATATAAGAGAGAGCAGTTCATTAAGACCTTATGGCGCAACCTTCACGCGCATTGCGGATGAAATTTGTAGCCAGTCTGTATGTTCAAGCACCCAGAAGTGGAATGATTATTCTATACTTTCTCATGCATAAATCTCACTTATTTCAGAGTTGGCTATAGTAAAGTTTCCAAATATTACAGGCAGTGCTTTCACTACTGCAAGTTGAAAAGTAAGGAGCTTTTGACAAGAGCTAAAGGGTTTGATTTCTCTCAGAGAGAAAACATAGATACTGCTGCCTGAAGATTCAATGGAAAGTGATTAGGAAGCACATTACCCTTCATTATATGCAACAAAACAATAACAACAAAAGAAAAATATTCTGCAACAGAAGGCACAAGAAAATTTTCTTAAAAAATTTAATTTTAATCTTAAAAGGTTGCTCGTGAAGTTTTAAAATAGTTATAAAGTGACTTGACTTTTCCATAGTCTCAGTCTTAGTTTAAGACTTTCTCACCTTTATTCATAAAGTCTGACTATAAATTGCCCTGATAATTTTGTCAAGCTACATTTCTGCTCTTCAGATATGGCTACATGGTCATCTCCCTTCACAAATATTTTTCAAAACCTTCAGCAAGAGATGCACCTATGCTAGAGAGTAATCAGTGTTCTTCTCGTACAGTTTTGTCCATTTCATATTCATTTTCTGTCTTCAAGGCTTCAACAATAGTGATGAAACCAGAGAACATTTTTCTTAAATTATTAGCCTATGCCTTAACCCGACCCAGTAGCTTTTACATTTTAGACCAAGCTTCAAAAGATTAACCATCCTAAGTACATATGAAAATTCAGTCTCAGACTTCTAGTCTATACCCATGTACACTCCTAACTTCTTCCTGCCTTTAAAATATTTACAATTATTTTTTATTTATATGAAATAAATAGAAAAGGGTCATATTTATATAAAAAGCATTTGGAACAAGCTTAAAATATAGAGAAATTGCTTTATTGAAAAAGGTGTCAAAACAGCTTTGCTTAATGTTCATGGGTGAGAAGAGAATACCAGCTCTTGATAATTTTCTTGATAAGAGATTATTAGCACCATAAATGGACATAGATTTTTGATTTTAAAAGATGTGTGTTCATGTAAGTAGTCCAAAGTATTGCATTTGTTTAGTACATAGGCTGACCATAAAAAGTTTCAACTCTTACGTGCCAAGTGAATAAACCACAATGGACAAATTTCTTCAACATTTTTACCAAATTCATGGTCAACAGTGCAAGTGATCATGACAGATAGCACCTTTTCAGATAAGCTATAAGATGCTTACATTATTGCTATTTTTTTTTTTTTAAAGTACAGCTAGTGCAACAGTTTTTTATACAGTGAACATAGATCGCAGCGTCTTACAAATCACAACTCTAGTATCTCATGGCATACAGCAAACTATAACACTGAGTTGTCACCCACTCAACCAGAATTGCTGACATGCTAGAAAGTGTCACAATATCCTGAAAATTTTACAGTTTGAGAGCTAACTCTTGCTAGTTCGAAATAACTTGCATAAAAAGGATGCCCAGTTTGCAGACATCAGTAGAAACTGCAGCGCAGAAGGCCTAAAGTAGTACCATATTTTAAAATAGGGTTATGCTGCATGTGTTTGTAGAACTGGATCCCAAAGCCATAAAAAAAAGACAATTGAAAGTGGCCATATATTGGTATCTAAGCATGCACACCCCACAGCATTCCTGTATTACCACCTCTGGTTCCACAGCAGCCAACGACACTTCTGGCATAGGTTTTCCTAGGCTGGATACGTAGCGCCAATTAACAAAGCTAGGAATTCAACCTAGGAGAAGCAATACAAGAAAAGCTGTTGGCTGATGACAACAGAACCATATTGCAGTCAGAAGTGATGTCCTGTGTTGTTTTTAAACAGAAACCTCTGGACTTCTCCGCAGTTCTCCTCAAAGTCAGATGGAAATGGTAAGATCTGCAGCCCACAGATCATTATTTCCTCTTTCTTTCAGGTTCCTGGGTGCCTTACAAAACAGCCAGAACTCATCTTTACCACACTCAGACATGCCCTCCTGGACCAGTCAGTAAACCAAAATGAACGTACTAAACATTCACAGAGCAAGAATTTCTCAAAGCAATTGATTTCTGACAAAGCAGCATGCCCCAGGATGGTAGGTTTTGTACTTGAAGATAATTTCAGGTTGAAAGTAGTGCAAAGATGTGTCCAGCAAAGATAGCTTCAAAATTACGAACCAAGCCAAAAGGTTTCTTGAATGTAAATCATTCTTCTGCACCACACCACTTAGAGGGTAATTAATAGAAGCAAGTGAATAAAGATAGAAGCTCAAGGCAGCTTATGCTAAACGTAGGCAGCATTTTGAATGGCCACAAACTATGAAAAATTGGAATGTAAAACCAGCTTTTACAGTAATAAAGAAGCCCTGATAACAAGTTAACCAAAGTAGAGGAGAGGCTGAAGTTCAGCTGTATTGTTTAAGGTCCATACAGTTATAATTCACAGGGTGGAAGATGCAAGCAAGCAGGGAGATAGATTTCCCCGCCACATTCTTAGCACTCCTGCTGTCCCCTAATCATTTAAGTAGTATACAAACAGACCCACTTGCTTCAAGTGCGGCTCACACGCTGGACCTAATCTCAGCTTACGTACGCTGCAGACTTGAAACACAGCTCTCCGGTAACTGGCTTTACAGTGGGCTGCCTTTTACAGAAGAGAAAAGCATGGGAAGGACTGAAGTGATCTTTGCTAGGCTTTCTAACTGCTGCTACTTCTGGTGCTGGGCCCTTGGTCTGAAAGAATCCCCAAAGGACAAGCAAAGATGGCTCAGCCTGTTATGCAAGTAAAACCCAGACTTTTTCCCCAGTGAAAAGATGAGGCTGTGTTCCACCTCCAGTATCACGTACGCAGAACAGAGCACCCTGCACAGGCGTGCTTGGTGCCTGCGTGACGTTTCCGCCTTGAGATCAGAATTTTTTCTGACCACATTTGATAGAAAAGTCATCTTCAGATATATTTTGGCAAAGATACTTTCTGAAAATTAATCTCAGTTGGCACAAAGTAGATTCCCCTGTAAAGTCTTCCCAGTTTCACCAACACTAGAAGACCTTATTATAGAGAAGGCAAATACAAGACCTGAAATTAACACTATATAGCCATGGCTTGAAGGATGAGCATTTCTGCTAGAGGAAACTCACACAGAGACTTTATAAAACACCTCAGGCACTGTAGATATAATAGAGCCACATTTTTTCCGTTGACATTTACCAGAACTAAACTCCCTTAGGAACAACCGTACAGCAAGTGAAGGACAAAATACTCACTGCTCATCTAGATGAAAGGCAGTGCCAAGCAGTAGAGCATCATTTGAGAACGCCACATTTGAACACAGCTAAGCATAATTGTATAAATACAGCATTTTTCTATGGTATAGTTAAGACTACCTGCAGCATGCAACCAAAGAGTCACCTGAATTGAAAATGTTCTTCCAGCAGCAGCTGTTTTGCCCTGTCCTCCTTTAATGGGTTGCATCTTTAAGTGCTAGCCCACAGCAGCTAACCACAGAAAGTGAGCTTCGAGTATTTGCTAAGTTCCAAGTCCCTAGGAATTAAAACACTTCCACTGAACATGAGTTGTCTTCTGGTTTTAAGCAGTAATATTCATCAGGAGAGAAAGAATCCTCAACACCAAGAATTATTTCAGATCCATGCTAGAAGCAGCATAATTTACTACATCTTAATGTTTTAAGTGGTTTATAACTGAAAGATTGGTTAGTGAAATAAAAGATGAGTTCAGAAGCACAACTGCTCTCCTGCAGCATTTTGTGATTATTTCAGGCTAGGCTGAGATAGCTTACATACTTTCTAGGTTAATAAGGTTTAAACAAATAGTTAAATCCGGAGAAACTTGAGCCAACTAGGACAAGGTTCAGTATATGGTAAGTATCACAGCACTTTGTTCTTGTTTCAAGAACTACTAGCGACAGCTTGGAGGAACTGCTCACAAAAATTAATATTTTATTTTTTTAGATCTCCAAGCATCTCTTATCCACATGTTTTTCTTATAGGGGATATTACGGATGAGAACCAGTACAGCTGACAGCAGACATGCATCTCTACTGTTAAGCACTTCACTTTATAGTGCCTGTTACTTCCCAGTCACACATTCCTCACAGCACTATTGCATATAATTCTACCTTACTTGGAAGTTAGTTGTAGTGGTAGCTCAATTTCTTGTAAAAAAGCAATAATACGGTCACTCCAATGTATTCATCTTCCTTACTTTTTCTTTTTAAATACTAAAACGCAAAGGCTTTCTGTTCAGTCTCAGTGCCTTGGCACTCTCCCTTGCACTGAAAAGCATCATAAAGTAACATAAGAAGCTTAACTTACAAGCAGAATTACTTCGGTGGCATGCTGGGACATTTTTATGTGCACTTAACCAGCAACACATTTGAATAGTGGCCAACAGAAGTATTTATTTTAAGATCCTTTTTTTCAGTAACAGAATTTAAGTCCCATTAATTTTAGTGCCCAGTATGGGGAACACTTTGACTTGGAATTGTTCAGTCTTACAGTAATCATTTTAGTGTTGTGCACCTACAGAAGCCTCCTAAGCAAGTCCAAAACATTTTGTACGGATAAAGATGCCAATGGAGCTTTACAGCTCTGAAGTCAGCCAGAAATGAAAACTAGTTCCAAAGATTTGTTCAATACACCCGTTAGATTGAGCAGGTTTCTAAAGTTACCCCATGAATCTTTAAGATAATTTTGGTAAGTTAAGAAAAAGATGTGGAGAAAGTTCCTTTAATAGTAAATGGGCAGACTTCATCTTGCACTGAAATTAATGGAGCTGATCTCCAGAGCCATAAGTCATACTTCACGTTTACTGAAAAGAGACAAGCGATTTGGTTCAGTACCAAACATAGGCAGGGTAAGTTATCTACCCCGATACTAATGATGGGAGAAAGTCAGAGTTTGAACAGATTGAGATTTAAGATGTGGGTAAGAGGATTTGCAGTGATCTCATTAACAGAATTCTCTCTCATGTCTTAGAAGTATTCCAGAACTCACGAGTATTTTATTACTGAGCTTTGTTTCTCAGTTATATGAAGGCTGTATTTTCTTAACATAAGAGTCTTGATTTTCCTCCCTCCTTTGAAAAAAAAAAAAATAATAAAAAATCCAGCGCTACAGTTCATAGCAAGTGTTTGGCACAGCTTTTTGCTACTACCCCAACTGTAGCTATCTTTCCAAGAACAGCGGAGAATGATTAGCATCTAGTACCGTTCACATCCACAAGGGAGTGCTAAGCACCTAGCAGACATCTCAATTTACAGGGCTTTCAAGCGTTACTCATTTCTGACATCGGAACTAAGCGTCTGCAGCATGACAACGTAGCAGCACACTTGAAATGCTGAGGTTAAGCTGTTAAATGCAGTCTGGCATTTGAATTCCCAATAAACTTTGGTTAACTTTAGTTAGGCAATGCAGAGCACCCAGCAGCATTCAAAGCATGCTGATAAGCAGGTGTTCAAGTGTAGCTTTTTTTTTTTTTTTTTTTAAAGTGCCTAGGAAGTTCAACATGTAGATGCTCTTCAGTAGAGAGAAGGAGCATTTTATTTATAGCCATAGTACAGGTGTAGCTCATGACATCTCTAAGATTATCATAACCCCAGGAAAAATAAATAACATACTGCTAAAACAGCAGGGCATACATAGCCCAGATCTGCCTAGAATCAAGTGACCAGTAAGTTACATGGATCCCAAGATCCTCCTGTTCTTCTCACCCACTGCAATCCCCTTCCTCTTAGAAGGAAACTGTTTTCAGCTTTACATTTCAGCTTTACAGTTCATATGCTATGATCACTATGTTCTTGAAGTTACGTACCAGCTGTGTTTTGGATTGGATAAACTACTACAGCAGTAAGAGCTACCATGTAGCATTATAGCATTACTTACCCCATTTCATCACCATATATATAGGCCCCAAAAGTCTTCAAGCACATCTGTGTTAAGTTTGCAAGAACAATTTAAAGCCATAGAGATAAAGGTTTTTTTTTTTTTTTTTTTTTTTGTAAAGTAAACACACACCCTTGTGAGGTGTTTGATACAGTGGAGAAAAGTTGAGCACTTAAGGTGGGATTGAGCCAGAACAGGAACCAGGTATTTTGCGCTAGGGCTGCCACTTACTTTCCTTCTGCATTACCATAGAAGTTTCTATCAGATTGAGCAGCAGAATGAAAGCTCACATTGACCAATAAAAGCAAAACGTTTTCATTGTATTATGTTTTCTCCTTCCATCAATAGGAGTTTCCTGTGCAAAAAAAAGAAACCTAATCCTGCATGAAGAAATTCTACCTGGCAGATATTTTTACAGAAAACTCAGAGACATAGTAGTGGCTATGCAGATGATTAGTTACCTGTTATCAAAGCATTTTATTATTCAGCCACCAGATGAAAGCCACTGTTTAAGCTCCTTACTGGAACGCTTTGCATCATGTTATTTTCAAGGCATGGTTAAGACTAGTGAAATTCATTCACTATTTTCTAGAAGACAGTATTACTAGTAGTGGCTTATCATGAACATATTTGAGATATCAAAGCCTAGAGTTCAGTTTCAGAAAGATATTATGCTCTATGAAGTTATAGTGATCCAACAAGCATCTTGGGAGATTTACAGACCGTCATTGAACTAAGTCAGTGGTACAAAAAAAAAAAAAAAAAAAAGGACTTTTATGCAAGTGTTTTGATTCCAGCCTTTTAGCAGCTCAAGATCTATAAGGAGCAAGCAAATGACTGCGTAGGTATGTCCATACACACATAACTTCCAGGGGCATGTTAGAAAATTATGAGAAGCTTATTTAAAATAAAACCAAAACAGCAGAATTTCTTTCTTAACTAAGTTTTGCCAAGAATATATTGTAAGGAACATTGTTTATTGTATTTTACTTCAATAACGCACAAAAATATTTGAAATGCACATTAATTCTCATATACAACTTAGTTATTGATCCCCTTAACTAAAAAAATCGTATTTAAATACTCTGTATTGCATTTTAATACTTTAACTGGACTCTTTTTAAAGAAGTTGTCATTATTTAAACTATGTTCACACTTGTTACTCAGTTCAAGACATTCTTAAAATAAACACCATTTCCACCTCAACTCTTAACGCAGTTTTTGCTTTGCTATCAGGATTAACTGAAGACTTGGAAATGAAACTGAGTTAACTGCAGAAATGAATACAGACAATGGGTTGTTAAGCATGGCATGCCAATTTCCTACTTTTTTTTTTTCCCCCAACAACACAAAACAAAAAGCAACAAGAACCAGGTAGCTGTCAATTTGCATTGTTGTTACATGTTCACACCATGGTAGTTTCCTACATTCTCAGCCAACAGGCTCATATACCCATTTTAGTTTGACTAAAACCCCAGGGGGAAAACCACGGAATTTGCATGAGTTATACCCCAGTGAAGTTTATTATGAAATGTTTTTAGGTAGTAATTGAAGAAATGCTACTGTTGGTTTTTTTTATTTACTTTGTGTGTTTTTTTTTCTCCAATTAAGTCACAGAAATATGTGCCAACAGGTAAAAAAGTAAGTTTGATGCAGAACTATGGCTCCCAAGCAAACTTGCTACATAGTTTCAGCAGAAAATAGCTACTAAAATTAAAAGTTCACTTTAAATATAGCCCCATTTCAAACCCGGTCTCTCAAGCAGGTGAGATCAACAGGACTTTGCCTGAATTATCAACAGTACGATCACTCTCCAGATGAGTAGTTTTGGTTAACATGTTTAACTACACAGTGTGTGCTTTTGTGTATATGCATATACATACACCAACAGTCACTGTATAGCTCTATACACAAGGCCGAACTGCAGTTAGAGACTTAGACTTTGAAATCGTGTCCTTTTTAAAAAATAATGTTTTAGGCTCCTTGAGCTCTGATGGTAGCAGCTATTCCTAATTTGCAAAGTTATCCGGTAGCACAACAGTTTAAATATAAAATATTAATAAAAATGTAAAAATTGATATCTAGTAGAGTATATGGAAGATAGTAGGGGTAGTAGTATTTTAGGGTCATAAGATATTCATGCCCACAGCATGTAGAAAATATTCAAGACTTGCCTCCAGCTCTACTAGTCACGTAAAGGTCTTACCTTCATTAGCAAGGATAGTGCAACAAACCACTTCTCACAACTGTGTTATTATTTGTATACTTCAATACACTGATATCGTGCTTTTACAGCTTAGCATGTCTGCCCTTACACTCCAGATCTCTGAAGATGACATTTTTGGGTGCTTCTGTGGATGAGCAATAGTTAGTACCGAAAGTGTTAATGGGGTCTTTGGCACCTCTATCTCATTAGTAAAGCAAAGTCCCGCTCCATTTTCTTTCAGGAAAAGTCCCATCAGTGGTGCATTCTACTAGCACTGAAGAGTAGAATAGGTCTGTACAGTATGATGATAGGAAAACATTATGAAACGGCAATATATTCATCTACAATTGTCTTTCCAATCAATTGCACAGAAGTTTGGTCCACTTCTTCAGTTAGCATAGTCCTCTTAAGAACTTTGGTTACAGCATTAACGTTTTGGTAAAAAAAAAAAAAAAAGAGCAGATGCTTTTCTTCAAGTAGATTTTTCATTGTCTTCTCCCATCTTCTGAACCCGTGAATACTTTTTGCATGAAGATTTGAAGCAGCTAGGAGGCCAAGATATTGGCCAGGAGAAGCTGCAAGGGACAGAGCCTTGCACGTTCTTCTCGAAGAAATAAAATATTGGGTACCACCATGCTCGAGAAAGAAAGTTTGTCTGCGAAGAGACCTTCAGAGTCTGTATTGACAAAAGTAGGTAAGGAGAAAAAGAACACAAAGAGACAATCAGTTTAAAGCACTAATAACCATTTAAGACCAAAAGAGGCAATATTCATGTGCATGTCTGCAAAGGCATGTTGTCTTGCAAAAATGCAGGTAAATACATTGCATTTAGCATGGAAAAAAGACTGATGAGTACTCAAGTAGGCTACAATATAAACATATACTACAAACTGAGCACCCTACAGAAAGGGATACTCTAAGTACTCCAGGGAGATAAAGCACTCAAGTCGTTTTGAAGGAGTCTTTTCAGGCATGTCATGTTTCCATTAATGACTAGTAGTTGAAAACGAGAATAAAATGTCAGTTCTCAAGCCCTTCTATGTTCCTACTTGAAAACACTGAAGTAAATGAAAATATCTTCTGAATAATATACTTTTAAACGACATTTACAGCAGAACTGCCAATGGAATTTCAAGATGGTGAGAAATACCATTTACCTAGAGCAACCTAAATTATCTACCGTTGATTCATAAACTTACATAATCAAGGGCTATTCTGCACATCCACAACAGCAACAAAACACTGAAGTTCAAAAAAAGTGTTTTTATGCCAAGATATCAGAAATGCTTTTTAGAACTTAAACCCCAGATTAAGAAGAGATTATTAAAGCATTAAACATTTACTTAAACCATAGTAGAGTCAAGCTCCTTGACAAACTCAATTAAAATTTCAATACTGACCTTCTAATTTTTATTTCAAAACTAAGAACTAATTTTGGCCAGTGAGCAGAATTAACAAATGCAGGCAATACCTTGATTCTGAACTTATTTGCGACTCACCTTTTCATTAGCCATCGAGTGGTACCACCAGAAGAGCCGTGTGGTGATGTAGTAAGCAATGATGACATCTACAGTGTAGTGTTCATGAGCAACAAGTATACAAATTATGCCAGCAGCACTCATCAGCCAGCAGATTAAGTGGTACCACCAGAAATGACGTGGTGAATCTGTAAGAACAGGGAGGTAAAGGGAATACAAAAGCAAACATATTACTATAGCAATCCACAGTGGGTTAAGTAGGAAATTAAAAAAAATATATATATGATGTAAGACTACTAAATTTTAAAGCATAAAACATTTATGATGAACCCAAGCAAACCAAATATAAGCTGTCACTAGAGGCAGACGGACCATCACCTGTTTTGTAGTCAATTTAAATTTTCCAGTTAACACCAATTCTATTTTCCACGTATCCTATAAAAAGTTATCCTACTAGGCTGCCCTGAATCTCCCGTTCTTTAGTCTATACTTGAGGTAGCTTTCATTCAAGTCCAATGTCTAGAACTGATGTAAACTGAGCACAAAATCAGATGAAACAGGAAAAAGACACATGTACTTTAAACTCCTAGGTTTTAGCTACTTCACTGAGATCTCTACTTTGCAAAACACTACACTGTATGGGGAAGAACAGTGCAAATTTACTCATCTTAACAAAAAAGTCTAAGTGGGAGCAAAGCTATTCTTCAAAATGTATTTAAGCCACTTCAGCAGCACAGTTCCCTTCCCTTTCTCTCCCCATTGAAAAATGTCTTGGGTGTCACAAAGACCATTCATAACTTCTGACGGGCCAACAGGCTTCATTTCACTTGCAGTGGGAGGTTTTGGCACCCTTTCCCTTGTGGAACTATGGTCAGCTTTTAATTTTACACACCAGCAGACAAGTTACTGATCTCAAACCCACCCAGCTAGTTTGATATAGGCCTGTGCAAAACAGCGGCTGTAAGACTTCAATTTCGGTGCATATGCCAGAAAAGTAAGCTTTCATGTTCCCCTAAACATTACAAATTCATACTTACTAGTTAAGAAAAGAATCAGAAGCCAAGTCATTTCAATAAGTTGAAACCAACCCCAAGCAATACACACAAGGCTAGAAATGCAAATTACTATTCTAGGCAAAAAAGTTGGAGTATGAGGGAAATAAATGAGGTAACAGCAAAGGATTAAAAATGCAAACAAATCCACTAAACTGGAAATAATAAAAACCTCATCATGCATCTGATACTGAAGTTTGTCATATCAGAAGAATGAGAGAGCATCAGTTATAGAGCACACCACCACAGAAACGTGTGCTTAATAATTAGGCAGCAAAAGACTCATTACAAGAATCTGTATGATACAAGTCTTCCAGCCCTTTGTGATAAAAGGGCAAGAATTACACTATCACTAAATAATGTGTTACCTGCATCTGTCTTTGTACTAAATACACTGAAGAGTATGAGAACAGCATTAAGCTGCAGTTACAGCCACAAACTAAGACATAATTTTGGTTTTAGGCCATTTTCCTAATACTGTACTGGTAATTTTGATGAGTTACATATGCCATTCCCTCAGTACTACTCACTTTACACAGATGACCAAGGCCTAAGAGTCAGGAGACAAATTAGTTATCTTAAACCTCTATTATAAAAGCTTATGAAATCTGCAAGCGCAAGATGGTTTTAGGTTTACAATATTAAAGAGGCATTTTGAGATGTTTTTGAAGGCAGAACGCAGCATTGCGACACACCTCTCCCTCAGCATTTTAACAGAGGGAGGCATTCAACTGATGCTAGCTAGTCCTATTTGTTTCAGTGAAAAGTCATACATTTCCATGAGCTACGCTAGCATTTGCGTAGTTTGGGATGTAACACTAAGAAGATTCCAGTTCCAAACACGCCAACTGAAAAGGAAACTCCTCACTCCTCATTTATAAGCAGACAAGTTACAAGGACAGAAGCACTGCTTACCATATATCAGACTCCAAAGTTGGCACTCAGTTCTGCAGAACTTCAGCTGATGCTGTGTGAGCAGCACAGACAGATTCCTCACCCTCCCCACACCCAATAACACTATAAAGCAGAAGGGGAAGCTGTAACCCCATTATCTCCTGCGTGCTTACCAAACTCTTATTACATTTGAAGTCCCAAGGAAGAGACTCTAGAAGAAGACATCCGAGGAGTAAAAAAAAAAAAAAAAAACCCACATCACTTTCCACTGTTTGATGTAACTAACACACTACATGCTTAGAAGAACATCGCTTCTGTACGTAGAAGCAGTGTGCAATGACTGTATGTTCAAGCCACAAAAATCGCTTCAAACCTAAAGCAGTCAGCCTGCACAGAGCTAGTCTGCAGTGTGTTTTAGCCAAAATTTGAATAACTTGTCAATGAATAATTAAATGCTGGCTTGCTTCAACCAATCACTTCATATAAAGCTAGAAGTGAACCGTCTAGTCACATCAAGCCCTAAAAATCCACACCACTTTTACTATACCTATGTTCCATTTTCATTCTGCAAAGTCATGACTCGTATTTTCAAGCATCTAAGCACACCATCTGTGTGGAGTTGTTCGGTAACTTTTGGAGGGCAGTGTTACATGTACTCCTATCACATGCTTTCCCAGTGCAACAGATACAAACGTGAACGTATTAAATACACCATAACTTACACTCTTTGATGAACAGGTAGATCAATGTTAGCACTACAGTGTGACCACTAAACAGGAAGTCTCCACAGAGGACGTGAGATCCAGTTATGGACAGACCACCACCAGATATCAGTCGCAGGATCCTCTGCAACTTTGCCTGAGAATCTCCATTCAACTAGACCACCAAAAAAAAAAAAAGTAAAACAAAAGTTAAGGTAGAGCGTAAATTACCTGAAAACACTTTTTGATAAAATTCTTATGCAAACTGATGTTGAGTTGGGGGAGACTGGAAGAAAAAGGACACATTTATCTTTATTTTCTTTGTGTTCTACCCCCCCAAAAAAAATCTCTAAACTTAGTAAATATAAAGTTGTTTGAGTTACAATCTCAGTCACAACTTACTGAGATTTAGAGGCTTTTTTTTTTTTAAATGCATTCAGATCAGGTCTTTATTTCAGACAAATGTTTGGCAAATACTCGCTTTAACTCAGTTTCACCTAAAGTGAAGGTTAATTCTAGGGGAAAAAAATTATAAAGTGTCTCAGGCTGAAAAATACCTGAAAGATTATCTAGTTCCAACCAATAGTATCATAAAGATAAAGGGATTTTTTCGTTTTTCAGAATCAGAGAAATATTCACATGGACAAAAAGATCCTGAAGAGCCATCAAGTTTCTCAGAGTTTGAGTAAACCCTCTTGTTTCAATGGCAGCAAAGTGTCTTTGCTGAAAGGACGTTTAAGATTCCCTTTGTTTGCCTCTTCCCACCCTTTGATAAAGCCTACAGGCAAAGTAATCCTGCAAGCTATTAAAGCAAAGTAGTTGAGGGACTCTACAACAGTGATGTAAATGAAGCTTTCTTCCGTAACAAAAGAACATAGCAGATGAACTATTTAAGTCAAGTTCTCCCAACTGGAAAGCATAAAACTGAATAGACATGTTTAAGGTTGATGAGATCCTACCCAAAAAGGTGACAAATTCATTTTAGTATTTGCTTTAATGAGCCATAATGACTCAGGCAGAGATTAAGACAAGAATTAGGAAGTAAGAGCTCTTACCTTTGGCGCACACTGAAAATGCATTCCAGGCACAGGTAAAGTGGTAACATACATAGTAATACAGCGGTACAGGTACAAAGTTCCTATTATAAAAAAAAACCTGCGTCCCACTATTGATCTGAAAGGAAGGGAAGAGGGGAAAAAAGGATTAACTACAAAGGTCACATGCAGGATACACGTGTAAGTGTTAGAGCTCTAGCTTCGTTAGATAGCTAAATACACAGAATTAAAGAGCAGCTCCACCCCACTGCTCCTTGCCTCAACACTTCTCTACAGCACTACTTTAAGTCAAATACTAAAAAGTCTTCCTTGATCATAGCAGGATACAGCAACTACCACAAAGGTCCCAGCAAAGCTATCTTAACATGGCCTCAGTCTGATTTAGGCACGAAATTTGGGCATGCTGTCAGGTACATTTTCCCTTGACTCAGTGACTTTTCTCGTATTTGGAAGTGAAGTACATGTTTATCTTAAATCAAGACAAGAGAACAAGCTTCTAGTCCAGCTGTAGAAGACAGTGGCTTCTTCCTCAAATGCATAAAAGTTTTGTTTTGTTTTAAAAAATATTGCTGATTTCCTGTTTAAATGTAGCCATTTCAGTAATCACAACTCTGGAATGCCCAACCCCGTAGTAAATTTGAGGAGTGAAAGTACATATCAAATTCCAGTTCAAAAACACTACATGATAAACAGGAGAAAGCCATCTCTCTGTATCCAGCATGGACACCGGAGCATTTTCTAATAGCTGTCCCTTCATCGTTTTCTGCCAGACCTATTCGACTATAAAGCTACAGATTGTACTGTAAGCTTTCTTCTACTACCCAAGTTAAGTGACAGAAACCAACACTTTGGAAACAGAGAAAGAAACAGTTACTTACTTATATCTAAGAAATAACCACTGGAATATCCATAATCCAACTAGTATCATTCCGTTTATTTCGGATACGGAAAAAGCCCATTTCACACGATCAACATAATCAAAAAATTTATCAGGCAAGGGAGGGCTAAGCTCCTTCGGAGGTACTCTCTCATGGACCACAGTGATCATGACAGTCGTTAGAATCAAGTTGAAGAGAGCATAGACAAAGGCAATGCCTGTTTTCCACCATTCCAGAGGAAATTTGTTCCTTGTCTCAGCAGGCATAGCAATCTGGATGTAATCGGGATATTTCTTTGCTGTTTTTCGCAAGCCATTGGACAAGCCCTTGGGTTTGCTATTGCCATTTTTGTTCTCCTCACTGACTGAGAGAGTAGGTCGTGTGTAGCCATTAGAAGCATCATTGTTTTGACCCTCCATATGTTCTTCAAGCTTCGCTGTCTCAATGGTATTCATTCACCCGGTTTGGGCCGTACAACTTGGGAGTTCGGGTGACTGTTTTCCAGGCTCTCTTTAAAGTCTCTTGCTCCTCAAAGTCCAGTGTTCTTGTTCCTAGATGATTTTTGATTATGGGTAAAATTCTTAAGATGAGTCCATTGTGCTGAAAAATACTGTAAAGCGAGTTGTGGAGACAACTTTTTCTCTAGAGCTGCATCATCTGCAAAAAAAAAATAATCAGGACCTTCAGAACTATTAACGTGACAATGAAAAAATCTTAGAAATGCTTATTATATATATGTTTATATCCATTTTACATATACAGTCAAAAAGAAACTAAAGGTGATACTGTAAAATCATTCAAGATTAGACTTATCAAGCTACAGGTTAGGCTTTTTCTTTTTTTAAAAGGAGAAGATGCACAGCCTTTAATCATCACAGCTCTCACTTTAGTTGTCAGAACTAAGACTAATCCACATGTGCAGCAATTCTGAGGCTTATCACTCCAGGGCATTTTGTATAAAATAATCACTCCTGTTTGATAATACAGTTACTGTATATTAACACTGTTTATCCATATAGATCGGTCAGCCAATCTTGTTAGTTCAGGTGATGAGACAAGAGAGAAAGCCACTACAGGATTTCATCTTGTAAGGCATAAAATCAGATTATCTAGGGAATTCACTCACGGATAGCTCAATTAAATATCCTTGGAACTAGAAGTATGTCAACTACAGCTGTTGTAGTACCCACTAAACAACATCTGGATTTTCAGAGAACTGAGAAATACTTCTGGATTAGATTCTTAGTTACGGTAACCAATATGTAGAATAAAGTATGAGTGATCTGTATTTTTCCATTGGTTTACATAGAAAGGGGTCTAAATAGATGTTTCAAACAGAAATGAGTAGCAAGACTCATTGTGCAGGATTTATTTCAGGCTGTATTTATCAATTCAGGAAAATCCGTCAGTTAAAGGCACCCATTGAAGTTTTCACTAGGTAAGTGAAAGCCATTTTCTATACTACACTTTACAGAGAAAGCACAGTTCACCTCTACAGAGCCAAAGTAGTTCTATAGTTGAATCAATAGCCAAGTTTTGTCTTTAAAAGTTCTGTGATATTGCCTTTAGTTGTAGCGTACAGTTTTTATTCTGTTCAATTCCCATTACAAAAGAAATAATATACAAAGTGTTCGCTGTCTACCTGCTAATTTTTTTTATTGCTTCTCTAAGAGGACAGCCCAACACTATCACCATCACCTCACACCTGCATGCCAAAACAGGCTGCTGCTGTAATGCTGTGCTGTGATTAGGATGGTAACTGGAGCTGCCCATCTCCCCGTTCCGTCATAGACCTTGTTTAGGAGAAAACAGGCTGTTTAGGAAAAGCTTGTTTAATAATTCATCTCTTTATAGCAAAGAACCTAAACTCAAGACAGTCTGGAAACTTTTGGTTTGATGTTTGTGTCTTTTTTAAAGAAGGGTATTTAACATGGTCAGCACATAAATCCTACTGATATTCTATCTACACTTCTTACAGCCAAACGACAAAATGGCTAATTAATTGATGCCAAATAAGATTCATACAATTAATCCCAAAATATTCAGAAGAGTATTCAAGAGGTATTTCTAAATTAACTTCTCAGTGGTTGGATTTTTCTAAATCCCTATCAAGTGCACGAGAAGCTACACACAAAGCAAACTCCCCCACCTGCAAAAGTGACAACCTGGAGAAGACAAGTGATGGTTTCTGATACTTTTTTCCTCCCTCTTATTCTGAGAAGTTCCACTTTCCTAAGAGTAGGGGATGCTTAAGCCAACAGCTGGGCAACAACTTCATTGTGGCGCTTGTCAAAACTAAGACTATTCTTTCAGAGCAGATGTTAAATCAGTCGTACTAGAGTAGGAGAGCATTTCAACTTCCATGTGTACTCATCTTGACACATTCCTTTCCCTGTCTGCTAAAGACAAGCATAAGACCCAAGACTTCAATGATGATACAGAAAAAACACTTCTGCTGTAGTGTCACATCTACACACAGATAAATGGAGATACAGCTAGACTTAAACGTTTGCTACTTCAGTGTTCAGAAGTCTTATGCCATTGGTAATTAAACGATACCTAGAAAGTAGTACCCTTGCATAACTATTTCTATAGACTGGTCAAATCTGCATGCATATGCATGTAACGGTACAGAAACGTGCTGATGTCTTATCGCAGCCACACAAGCACACAAAGAAACTCTTTCCTCAGTTCAGCTGTTTCCAAGAACAAGGCAAAGAGACATTTCACTGTTAACATTTAATTTCTGTGTAAGGCTTGTACTCTTCTGTATTCAAATCCAAATTCCAAGCAGAAAAAGTTTTTCCAGGTTTTTGGAACCATGGGTGAGCATTTGAAAGGAAGGAAGGAACAAAACCTGGTCTTCACACACAGTCCAAATCTCAAATTGTAAGAGCAAGCTCACTAGGGAGGAATCTGTGAGAGCATGTTACAACTTCCCCCTGTTTAAGTTCACACTGTATGTGTATTCTGATCAAAACACATATCGCCTGTTATGAATCATTAAGTTTACAGGAACCAGCTACAGTAAAAAAAAAAAAAAAAAAAAATTAGAATCAAGCTTGAGAGGACAAAAACCAGCCTACTTGATGCCTGTTTCAAGTTTATCATTGTTGCTTTCCTGGTTTTAATGAGATCTGATTCCAGAAGCAAAGAAGCCTAGCTCCAATTAGGCTGGTCATCATCCAGCAGGTTCCTCCTACATATCTGCCCTCTAACTAAACAGGTTACAGAGAGCAGTCCATTTCCAATGGCTAACATCAGAAGACCAGCAAGAAAAACAAGCTTTTATATGCTCTGCTCCAAAAGGCATTATCTCATAGAAAAAGCAGTTTGAGTTTCATTAAGGAAAATTACCTGGGGATAGGCATGGTGACGTTTTGCTCCTGCGTGATTCTTGATTTAATTGCAAGCATCACAGCCCAAGCACTGATTTCTGTCATGTTCCCAGGAAATGGATGGGGGAAAACGAGAAATCATATGCCAACTGTTGCCCTCCATACCAAAAGCAATAAAAACCATCTTCTCTTTTAATGAGCGGAGATCATAGATCTCCCAGGCTCACACAATTTTTACCAATAGCAGAAGTATAAGGCATGATAGACTTATTATTCTATTGACAGAAGAGTTAGAGCCTAAGCCTCATTTATGAAATCTTACAAGCGGTTCCTTCCTGATTCCCAACAGACGCACGTACATCTCTGAAAAGCATGCACATCCCCAACCCGAAGATGCAAAGCACACATCAGTATTCATTTAAGACCATACAACATGCGTGGGAAGACTGCGTTCCCCCCAAAACACCAATTTTAATCCTCAAAATACAAGATTAGATAAAGCTTTTTAAGAAGCGTAGTCAGTCATTCAGCACCAGCTTTTCCCTTCAGAGCTTTAAGGTATCACCAGGCATTAGCGGAGCATTACACTAATGCAGTATTCATAAGTGAAGTCACCCTTTTGTTTCCTAACATTTAATCTTCATCTCATATACCTGTTTCAAGGATCACTAAATCACTGAACACAACCTACTCTGCAAGCTGTGAGAAGTCACGCTCCTTTTGATCACTGAAGATTAGAAAGAACAGAATGTCTCAAACTCAACACATTGAAGAGAAAAATGAAGAGTCATAGGTCACAGAACTGAACATTTGACTTTTGACTTGGCAGGTTCACTTCAGAAGCTATCCTACGATGGAAGCAGTCAGTTTAACAGGTAGATCTGTCATACCACAAAATTCTTAGAACTGAAAAAAGCACTCCCTGACTCAACGAAGGAAACACAAGCAACCTGTTTCATGGTACCTCTTCAGTGCTTGCAGCAAGAGTGACAAGCAGCACGATGTGGCTGGACTCCTCGTTCCTCCCTGGCACACAGAGGTCAGCCAGCCTTGAAGCCCACCTCCAAACGCTTGCTGTTTCCCCAGAAGGGGTTAGGACAAGCAGGAAGCGCTCAGATGTTCGGACATTCCTGTTAAACCTGTCTTGGGATTTCTCTTAACTAGCACCGTGGCGCAATATGATCGATCCCCCAGTGGGAAGGGTACAGGGATCCTCAAGAAGCTCCTCACTTAAAAGCAGGGGGAAAAAAAGTTCTGCAAAACCTTGGCTTCCTGTAACTACAGCCTGAGCTCTGCAGCACACTTTCTCAAAGTTCAAAGCAGTGACTGCACGGTTGCTATCCCAAGTCCTCCTTGTTTGTTTACTTTATGGATTAAAAACCTAGTATTGCTGAAATAGTCCCTGAGTCAGGCAAAGTCCAGCTCCAGCCAGACCAGCAGACACCTGCAGTTTCACTCCATGACCCTCACTTCCTGCAGAGACCAAACAAAACCGTTGCACAAGTCATTTTCGCCAGTGAATTACACGCAGCCGGGGAATCTACAAGGAAGAGAATTCTTTTTAAAGAAGGAACCATCAGTTCCACGTCACTGAAAGAAAAGATAAAGGCAAAATATTCCGCTGCCATGCCAGCAAAGGTTCTGATTTGTATCTTCTTTCAAACACAACTTCTTGAAGCATCTTTCAACATCAGAAGTATCTGAACATAGGCAACATTATGACTCCCAGATTCAAGTCCACACAAACCACCCCATTCTTTGTAGGCCTCCAGGTTTTGAAAATGCTTATCCTTGTTGTCAGCTGACACGATGTAAATATTATGCTAGAACAGAAAACACTGAGAAAAGCGTTCCTATTTCTGTCACGCTTGTGGTTTATTTTCATCTCTTCTGCCAGTTTCAAGCTTGCTTCGCTTTGTGCCTGATGTTGCAGAACAGTTTACAAAGGAGGGTTTGTTTTCCATTTCTCCTCCGACTCAGATTTTAGCTTCACCCCTCCAACCAGGGGTGAAGAGATTTAGAGAGACGCAGTGCTCAAGGGTTTCTTTTAAAAATCGTATGTAAAATACCCAGTCTTGGAGAGTACCTAATTCCATTCTCTTACCACATACCTACCCTCAGCTTTTTCTTTCAATTTTTATACTTCCAAATTATTTTTTCAATTCCTAAAGAAATGACTTCAATGAGAATGCATTGAAATGAAAAGATCAATTTTCTCCCAGATAGAGGGATTGATTTCCACTGGATGGACAAGAGCCCCAGCTTAATTTTTGTAGCTATAGACTTTCACGGATCTGGTTCATAATCACTTAAGTTTGTGCAGCCCTTCTCAACACGTCACAGCAGTCACTGATGGGGAGATCAGCAATCAAATCCAGATGCATTTTGTACCCTTAACAGTTGAAACATCTGAAGAACGATGCATTTAATGAAAAATATCAAGTGCTTCACAGGATGCAGTTGACTTATTTGTGGGCAAGAGGAGGAAACTAGTTACTACCACTAGTAATTTAAATAAAGGAAGACTGTTTTCAAACATTTAATGACATCCACATAAGCCTTAAATATCAAACAGCATCTGAACAACAAGAGAACAATAACCTAACAACCTAGCAGCAGAGCAGCCTCCAGGTTTTTGTATTAACTTATTAAGCAAAAGCAATTATACCTACAGCAGTGTTCCTTCCTGGTACTCTGACAGGACTGCAAGGCTTATTGATCCACCATTTCTGATGTCTCATCAGGATTATTTCCAGCTGAGTGCATGCTGTGGTCAAAACTTTGCACTGAAAGCTCAGGGTGCTATGTCATCTGGTCTGTAGGAACTCAAAGGCTTTCTTTCCCTCCTAGTGCCTTCTCAAGCTTTTTTTCTCATATTCTGAAAGAATACAGAAGCCTTATCGATGAAGGAAACAAGAAACAAAACCAAAACCCACCCTTGCTGGATGCTTTTGCTCCCTTACTGCCAAGCTGACAGCAAGGACTAAGCATAATGATCCTCTGATACTGTCAGTGAAAGGAACTCCCCAGAGCTACATACTTTTTCCAGCCCAAAAGAAAAAAAAAAAAACACCATTAGACCCCTTCCCACAACTCAAATATACAACTCTCCCAGAAGGGGGTATTCCTTTTGGCTTCTGCATTGTCCTTATACTAATTTAATACCCTATTCCTTCTATTGTGGAACCTGGGACTCTGCCATATCAAGAAATAGGAGGTGCCCATAAACCACCTAGGGGTAGACTTCAGACAACTTCAGTAGCTAAGCAGCAAACACCTGCTTAGCTACAGGGTCATCCTGAAAATATTCAGGGTTTGGAGAAATCAATTAAAAAAAAATTAAACAGTTACTCAAAGCTACCGAACATTCACTGGGAGCGGAGGGGACATGACTCAGACTCGAAGACAGCCGAGTAACCCGAACGGATAACTGGAATTCCTGTGAGGCACACACCCAGGTCCTAAGAACAAGGTTTCTTTTTGGAACCAGTTTAATATCTTCTAAAGATAGACACGTACCATCATTAAGAAGCACAGCTTTTCAACCAGCATGTTAGAACAGAAGTAGCAATTGCTAGAGCGAATAAAATATTGAGTGCACCCTCAGTAAGTTCGCAGATGACACCAAGTTAGGTGCGTGTGTCGATCTGCTTGAGGGTAGGAAAGCTCTGCAGGAGGATCTGGATAGGCTGCACCGATGGGCTGAGGTCAACTGCATGAAGTTCAACAAGGCCAAGTGCCGGGTCCTGCACCTGGGGCGCAATAACCCCAAGCAGAGCTACAGGCTGGGAGAGGAATGGTTGGAGAGCTGCCAGGCAGAGAAGGACCTGGGAGTGATGGTGGATAGTCGGCTGAATATGAGCCAGCAGTGTGCTCAGGTGGCCAAGAAGGCCAACGGCATCCTGGCTTGTATCAGGAACAGCGTGACCAGCAGGGCTAGGGAGGTGATCGTCCCCCTGTACTCAGCTCTGGTGAGGCTGCACCTCGAGTACTGTGTTCAGTTTTGGGCCCCTCGCTACAAGAAGGACATCGAGGTGCTTGAGCGGGTGCAGAGAAGGGCGACGAAGCTGGTGAGGGGCCTGGAGAACAAGTCCTACGAGGAGCGGCTGAGGGAGCTGGGCTTGTTCAGCCTGGAGAAGAGGAGGCTCAGGGGCGACCTTATCGCTCTCTATGGGTACCTCAAGGGAGGCTGTAGCGAGGTGGGGGTTGGCCTGTTCTCCCACGTGCCTGGTGACAGGACGAGGGGGAATGGGCTTAAGTTGAGCCAGGGGAGTTTTAGGTTAGATGTTAGGAAGAACTTCTTTACTGAAAGGGTTGTGAGGCATTGGAACAGGCTGCCCAGGGAAGTGGTGGAGTCACCATCCCTGGAGGTCTTTAAAAGACGTTTAGATGTAGAGCTTAGGGATATGGTTTAGTGGGGACTGTTAGCGTTAGGTCAGAGGTTGGATTCTGATCTCGGAGGTCTCTTCCGACCTGGATGATTCTGTAATACGCTGAGGAAAAACGTAAATGGGAAAAACACAGAGAGCAGGGAATCTTAATGAGTTTTCTTCCTGGGCTTCTAATTGCTCCCATACCAACATCTCCTTTAATTTTCTGCACCATTCCTCCACCCCCCAATCTTCAATTATTATTTAAAGAAATTATTTGACTGAGTGTACAGCTTTAAGACAAGTGTAAGAAGGCTTGTCTACATTTGGCTCTTCCTGGCAGAGCTCTACCAGGTAGTTTTATTTAGGTTGTTAGTCACATGGTTTTCATATAAATATCATTTTCACATAAAGTTAGCTCACAATTACTGTCTCTCACCCAATATTTGAAATTTTTATAACATCCATCAAAATATTTTAACTTCTGGAATTTATCAAGGACTGATTTGTCACAATTTCAGCAGGCTCTCCAAATAAGTAGTTCTTAACATGCTGTTCCAAAACTGAATGCTCATACTGAACAGGAGTGTTCAAAATAATAAGATTGATATACTCTAAAGATACATACACTCACATACAAGATGCCAGTTTCTAGGTAGCAGTAGTTTTAAGCTTCATTCACTTTTTTTTTTTTAGGTTTGGCTCAAACATTTGATCCAGCTGTAATATGTTCTTGTCTTTGGTAGTCACCATAAGAGGATCGGGAAGTAAATTACTCCGGAAGCAAATTAAGCATCTGGAGATTACACACGGGGAAGTTATTATGTCATATTATTACCTATATCACAGTTCGCAGGAAACAAGTGTCAGCAGTTGATATTGTCTTTGGTCAACTAAAGTTTTAGTATGACCTTTGGGGATCAGAACAAGATGAGAAGCTGGGTATTCTCTGCTACCTTGATAACAGGAACTTAAGATTTAGTTAGTTTTAAGCATTCCAGGTCTCCAGTTTCACAGTAGCACTTTCCCCATCCTTTATGTATGCCTCAAACTGCACATAGGTCACAGAAAACACTGCTAAAACAGATCTGAGCAAAGTACACTTAGGTATGAAAAATAGGACTGAGCTTAATAGATTAGCTTATTATACCTGTTTTGCTACAGTAAAAACATTCCCAGAGCCAAGCTCATCTTTCAGATGTGCAATGTTTATGCTTGCACTACGTAAACACATGCAAGAAGTGGATTGCAGTTTGACTATCTGGAAGTCGGAAGCTTATCTACATTCTCTGATAGGCTGCCAACACACTTGTCACTCGTGATTCTGAAGAAACAGGAGATAAAGCTGTACTACAGAAGTACTGCTCATTCAAACACTCTCAGAACAGATTATCATATTGTCACTTGCAAGTCTATATCGGTTTTTCCTTAGAAGCACTTACCAGGACCCCAATGGCAACGCGAACAAAGGAAAAACATCTGAGCTCTATCGTTCTGAACACCACTGAGTAAGTTTGCCTTAATCATTTGAAGACATCTTCAAGATCTTCAGATGTTTGGTCCCCAGACTCCAAAGGATCCTATTTGCTGACCAAGAGCTTGTTGCCCTTTAATGGATGCTTCTGGACAGAACAGCATGCTAAGCTGGGTTGATATTTAAGATCCTAATCAGCTGCTTTTGAATAAATACAAAAAGGTACTGAATGACTGCCTATTTTGTAACATTGCAAAGCGGCACTGGGCTTGCATCTTTTTTTCCACTCGTTAAAGGAAAAAATATAAACACTCCATAAAGAGTAGAAGTCACTGTACTACCTCTGTCTTACCAGGCAAAAGATAACATAGGAAAAAATAACAAAATAAGGCTCAGGATCATCATGCTGTTATGTCCATGTAGTTCACTGTCTGAGTGTTTCAGCCTTCTCTGCGCTGATCACTTATTTTGCTCTAGCTTCCTGATGCTGTCAAGGAACCACTACCCAAAGAAAGATCCTTCCCCAAAGGACACAATAAAGACTTGTTGGCAGCCTAGCAGAGCATCTGCCGTCCCACATCTTCTCTAGATCACAGGAAATTTGCAGTTACCAGCCACCGGGAGCGGCACAGGAGGCAGCAATGTTTCATAATGTTTTATAAAATCCTCCACCCAGTTACCGAGGGTAAAGGTTGTGCTTCACCATGGAAAGTCAGAGAGAGAGGTTAGTCACCACTTTCATCACAGGGTGGTGAGCAATCGCACTGACTAATGTGTGCTTTAAAGAGACTCTGCTACGGCTTATCAGGCGAGAGGCAGTTAGAAAGCCACACACTTAGGGGAAACTTATCAGTGATACATCCTAAAAATATTTCAGCAACTACTAAAGAGATAACGCCTGGCAAGTTTTTCCCTTGTGCTACTCCCAAATAGAAGCATAGCACCAGCTGCAAAGTAAGAGGTCACATTTATGAGAACATTCCCAAATATTCCCTGAGGCAATAAAAAACCCTCTTCCTAAGAGTATAAAGAGGATAGCAGTTGCTTAAATCCACGGAGCACTTTACAATGTTAGCAGGTAATAAGCCAGAAGTACATGCACAACTTGTACAGCCCAGACAAAAGCTATTTTAACACCTCTGTATACACAAAGCCTCATCCCTCACAGGTCACGTTTAACAAAGATGCAGTACAGACATTAGTCCTTGCAAGGCATATGACTTAAAAGATATCCAGTAACTACAGTCCTCATCCAGAGACAGCAGAAAGATTCCACATCTGAGCACAGGACACATTTAAAAGTGGTTAGCTTCAGACCTTAAGTTAGTTTCACATATTCCTCAGTTCTTGTCACACCCCACATTACAAATTAGAGGCGCCTCCATAGGAGCAACACTTGTAAAGTCCCAAGCAATGAAAACATCCTTTTTCAGTAACATCCCACCTCTTTTTCCTTCCCTATTTGAGGGTATCCCACACATGCATCCTGACACATTGTACCCTATGTGATATATCACACCAGTGTGAAACAAATCTGGAAGGGTGTGTGTGTGTCATGGAATACCCTGAACACCTTCTCTTTCCCCTCTCCCACACCCATATCCTAAATAGCTTCCAATGTGATCAGCTCTGGTCCAGCTGCCTAGAAAGCCTCATGAGTAGCATCTGGGAGGGATGACACCCGCAGCACATCCTCTGTCACTAACAGTAAACATGGAGATCAGATGGCACAGATGATGAGCCACGACCTGCTCCCTGCTGCAGTCCCCCCTTCTGTCTCCTCACCTTGCCCTTACCACCAGGGGCTCCCAACCCCACCTGCCATCAGCAGCTCGAGGCTCCTGCAGCACAACCAAAGCTCCAGTGAGAGCCGGGAATTCTCAGCCCTCTTTGTCAAGCCGGGTCACAAACACCAGAGAGAATCAGACCCATTAAGATCAGAGACCTTCAAGATCATCTGGTCCAACCATCACCCTACCACCAACATCACCCAATTAACTTTGGACAAGAGGGCTTTGCCCTCACAGCAGCCCTCGCCTCCCTTGCACACAGGTCTTGCTTCCCAGCCCACCTCAGGGGCGCAGCCGCCATTACATGACGCCTCCTCCCTCACGCGGCCGCCATTACACGACATGGCCACGCTTCTCTTGGCTTCCCCACCACCATTTTCTCCTCATGTTCGCAGCTTCCCTTGCCCTGGTATTTCAGCAGTTATCTGGTTTTATTTCTAACACAGACACTAAGACTACTGAACAACTAATACCATGATTAATATACACAAATGGTTATGTGGGAAATTCACAGGAATCTGTGATGTTGTGCTGATTTGTTTTTCTAGCTGCCAGCTTGTCATAACTGAAGCTGTAACTGCCATAATTGTTTTTTTCCCCCCTACCAAAATGCTACCCATCATGTTTAAGTACTATAGAGTTAAAGCTTAAAGTCATCATGATTTAAATTTTTAACCCAATCCCATGGTCTTCCTTAAACTTGTTCAACTGTTCCACTAGCTCAAGGTTTTCTATTAATAGAAGAACATACTTTCCACATTATGCTGACAAGAAAAAAATAATTCCTTTTAATATTTAGTCATGGAAAATGACACTGTTTAGCTTTATACACTTAGAAGTGCTATGCACTTCAACACTTCCTTCTTCATTTTTGTTTCCTCTACAGATTGATGAGCACAACATGCTTCCTTTGGGCTATCTGTTCTTCTGGCTGTCACACATCTCCCCACAGCACGGGGTAGCAGCGAGAAATAGGGTTTCTAATGGATGGTAGGAGTGGGGCAGCAATCACAAGTACCACTGAAATCTTTCTGCAATACCTTTCCCAGACATTTCGCCATCTCCTTTTGAGGCACCACCCTAGAGGTGGGCAGGTGTTGAGTGAGAAGGCTGAGAGTACTATTAATGTGTTTTTACTGCCTCTCAGAGCTGTTTGCCTAAGTAACTAAACATCTCCAAAATAATATAAACCTCTCTCCATTATTCCTTGCTATACTGCAGCCTTTGATAAGAAGTATTTTCTGTCTTCTAGCATTTAACAACCCCACATTGAACATCACTGCAGTAATGAAATCTTTCTATGTCAAGCCCCTCGTGAGACTTTCATTTCATCCTTTCATTTATTTTCCTTCCCCTTCTCACCTAATAGTTTGAGAAGTTTACTGCCTAAAGCTCTTAGAAAGGATTGAAAGAACCACATTTGTGATGCTCACTCTGAATCCCTATTTACTAAACATGTATATTGTTCATTTTCTGTTTCTTTGTTTAAAGACCTGGCCAGTAACATGACTGTCACTAACTTGAATCAAGATAGTATTTCCACAGTAGGAAACAAAACCAAGCTGGAACCCAAATCTAGTTCTGACATTCATCTTACTAACTATGAAGAATACTCCCAGTTCTGGCCAAAGAAAAATAGCAAGGTCAAGATAAAGAAATCTGTGACTGAGCAAACAAAAATTTGAGAAAACAGACTTGGAGAAGTATATTTACGACTACATCTCACAGTTCAGCCACATTCTCATGTGTGGTCCTGGAGCTCTCAAACTTCATTCTGAACAGAAAGCATTTTATGAAAGTGATTCAAAAAGCATCCTATCCCATGACCCACCAGCCATCTAAATGTGCATTGAGTTGGGAAGAAGAGAAGACTTGAAGGATTTATGTAGACTAGCTGAAACATGGAAAGACAGTAACTATAAACAAGGTGACAAACATGGTTCTGGAAAAGTTATCCCTCAGAAGAGGCACTGCAGCAGCCAGAGCTCCAGCTGACAAAAACTGTATGTCATCTCCAGACTCACCAAGACAAGTGATGTTGTGCATGTGAGCCAAGTAACCACAGCGGATAGTAAATAAGTGGTGGATCTCAGCTGTGTAACAAGAGAAAGAACTCAGTGTTCAACTGGAAATTATTGAATCACTTCTTCTAAAAGAAGAGAAAGTACTTCAGCAAGATTAGGACACAGTAAAAAAAAACAAACAATTATTCTGGTCTCCCAGCTGGTGTCTTCTCATGAGGAAGGACATCTGACCACATACTATCATTTCTGTTGTGCTCCTGCACATCTTCCTCAAAAATCTCAATTATGGCAAAATATTTCCATGCATCAGCAAGGGCAGTCCACATGCTGCCTTGCAACTGGCCTTATAACTTTAGGGCAAGTCAAAATAATCAGTTACTGTCTGGAGAAGAACCTGAAAGCTAGACCTTGTAATGGTTTCCATTTCAGGATCTGTTGTCAACATAGCACTACAGCAACCCAGCCCACTTGCTAAGGTACCTACCTACACCTAACACGGAGGCTTGATGCTACACACCCTTGTGCTGGCCTGCTAAAAGATCAGCTGTTCCACAGCCATTTTGTAGCTACAGACAGCCACTGCACATACCTCTGCTCTTACTTAATCTCCTCAGGCAGGATATCTTGCTACAGGTAGGCCAGTGCATCCAAATAGCAGTGAAGCCAAAGCTACGTTAGGCACACACACCTGCTCTGGAGAGGTAGCAAATGGTATGAAGGAAGTCTCACACAGACTTGATCTAAAAGGTGAATTGGGATGACTTCACCTGACAGTCACCATTTCAAAAAGTTGATAGCTTGTCAAATTTGTCTTTTGTGTTCCAGTTGTGTAGCTATAACACAACCTGGCAAGGATAACAACAAATGTGTTAACACCAACTGCTTTTCCAGGACAGGCATTAAAAATAAGAAGCACCTCCACAGTAGCAGTTACAGTACCACAATGTCTAGAGGCAGAAGCTCTCTAGAGTAGCAGAAACAAATCGGGAAGAAAACAAGACCCATGCACATTGGACTGCAATGCTAGCATTTCAGAGTTGTACCAAGATGTTAACAACTGCTGGGCAGCCTAAAATGACAGCCTAAAGCATTCTGCACTAATCCCTGCTCATGCTCTCTTAAAACTGTTTCATCAAGACAAGATACAAACATGGACTGGTTCAGGACTTGTCATACAAGCTGCCACCCACAAGACCATCTTTTATTTAGCTGGAAGCAGAAGTCAGGCTGGGATAATAGCAAGTTCCACCCTGCGTTATGCTGCTCCACTCCTTCCAAAGCAGTAGTAATAGAGTTAGTTCCTGCAAGAAGTCTAGGTTATGTAAATTGAACTCACTGCAGGTCAGTGTTAATTTCATTCAACTGCATGAAGTACAGTTATCTCTGCCCTAAGCCTGTACAAAGATAGTTGAACACAAACTACTCATGTGTAGGGTGATTGGGTGATTTTTTTAAATAGAATTAGATCATCTAAAAGGCACAGACCCAATCTATTTTTCCCCTTCCTAATACTTTGACTTTTAATAAATCAAAGAATCTGTGTTTTTATATACATAAAAATAACCAGAAGATCTTTTAATAGCAAGCACATATGAAAAAAAGTTTAAAGAAGCCATCTAAAAAAAAAAAAAAAAGTCTTCATACCACAAGGAATGCAAAAATGCTGCACAGGCACAAGATACAAATTGAGTTAGAGTTCAGTAGCTTAGGTCCTCTAGAAAGCAGGCTCTATGCTCTAAAGCAGCTAGATAATCCATTCTTAAAGCTTCCCAGATGACTTCCCATCTTTCAGTGTCCCATTCAAGAGGGAAAAATACACAAGAAACAGCAATGTCAGTATTCCAGCAAATACTGGCAAGCAAGTCAGGCCTGAAAATCATCTCCATCCCCTGAGCGAGACTGATTTCCTTTTATTTGGAATAATGCACATTGTGAGCTGCCTTAATTATTAGAGTAGACTCAGCTGTGCTGGTCATACACAGAAAAGAAGCATCCCATTTTTTGATGAAAGACATCTTCCAAAGCCAGGAGTCCTTCCTACATTCCTAGTACAGTTATGCTAAAACATAACTCAAAAGAGTAGTAGCATCTTCAACATTGAAACAGTCCCATTCCAACAGAGTAATTAGCTGTCTAAAAAGGGACTGTTCAGAGAAAGCTTTAGGAAGCTGAAAGCTCTCATGTCTGTCAGTAAGACTTATGAAACCGAGCTGGGCAGAATAGAGGCCTGTTCACCTCTGCTTCTATGGGGTAAAAGCATAAGCACCAAGATCACACAGGCTGCTCTCTTACTCTGCAAGAAGTCGAGGCAGTCATCCCAAGGGCCTGGGTCACAATTCACAGTAAGGTTTCTTGCGCACATTCAGACACCAGAGCATTGAATGCCCTACACACACACACAGATATTCCCCAGCAAGAACTCCTGTTTCTACTAAGACTAAACATTTGAGCTGAAACGTGGACTTCTGTGACAACTTGGTCTAGGAACCAGGTTACTAGTCTGTTTAACTACAGGGCATCAGCACACGTTCAGGAGGCAGCACAGCACAAGACAGGCATTCACACACTTACATACTTTCCCTAAGGCATGAATCCATCCTGAACTGCTTGGTAAGAGGCTAGTTGTTTCACATATACTAATGTGAAAACATTGCATGTTAAAGCCCTACTCATAACAGCAACAGGACAAACACAAGCCATTTAACAACACATTTTTTACGCACTATGACTAGCTTTCATCTGCTGCATCACACTACTGCAAATATCCAATAAAAATACTGTCCTCTAGTTTACAGGCCTTTTGATGAAAGGAGAAATGATTATAACGTGATTTTAACTGAAAACACTGTAGATTATCACTATAAATGCACATGTAAACAGATTTTTTTCATATTTCACTTTTAGCAACAAGTAACGAAAGCATAAGCTACATAATATCAACACAACTCCTGCTGAGTAATGCAACCTATTAAAACTGGATTAACTATTTTTTATAAGTGTTATGGAAGATTAATTGAGGTAGCACTTGCTTCAGCCCCAATTACAACATTCCTCCTGAATCTGCCCTAGTAGTTGCAATAGTTATCTACGACTCCATGTACAATTACTTCCATAATTAACAGCTCTTTCCTGTGCATTATACACCTCAATAATGTTTTGAACAAACTGTGTTGCCTTAAACACATGTTCTAAAAAGGCTTGCAGTGCTAAAGGATTTGTGCTTGATTTCACTGGTGTAGGGGGAGAACAGGAATAAATACACGTACTTCAAGTCATAAATAAGGAAAAAACACAAGGCTCAGGAGTTTGTCCTTAATGCACCAAGATGGAATAGGGTGCTCATGCTTTCCTACAGCACCTCTCCCCGCTACATTCCTCCACTCCCCCTCCAGAATCTCCTGCTGATGTCTCAGTTTAATTCTCTTCCATCTGAGTGGCATTAGTTAAAGTGTTCAGTCTGAAACCAAAGATGTCAAAGACTTTACTTTAAGCTTTCTATAAGTCCAAGTTAAAGAAATAAAAAATCAGAAACCACTTGTGGAAGCATTCATACTGCAGAGTAAAACTAAGCCAGACAGCTACTTATCTTGTTGAGACCATCCAATGACTAGTGTGATGTACACTGGAAAGCATAAGCTGCCTGTGGTCAGTAGAATAATTACTCTTTTTAAAAAAGAAGCCCTATATATAAGTGAAAAATATTTTTAGAGCAAGAACTGTAATTATTTATCTTTATCAATAGAGCTTCTTTAGTCTAGCTACTTTAGCTTTGGCATTTGACAAGCATCATGCCTTGCCCTGTGACTATCAGCTGAGGTGTAATTTTATTCATCTTCAACTTTCAGAAGTCACTATAAGTTACTTTAACTTTTACCATACATGAATACATTACTCCATCTTACTTTACACTGACCAGTACTACACTGAGGAAGCAACTTGGTCATAGTTATGTCTTCTCGTGCATATAAGAACAGCTTATTCGATTTTTAGGAACTGCATAGATGAAACTAACCACCACGGTTACCACAAAAAAGCTACCCTCAGTTAGAAGGGCTTTCTGTGCAGCTATGCAGGTTGTGTAGTACTCAGTTTCAGTTGTTTGGTAAACACCACTGAAAACAATGAATTTTAGAAGGGTCTGCAAATTCAGGATCCAGTCACTGCAGGGTACAGCAGCATACATCTGTAACACTCAGCTCTTCAGGAAATTGTCTTCATACTGACATCTAAGTCTGCTATGGCACCTTAGGAGGAGCAGTGTCTTTAATACCCCTTGCTTCATACCCAAAGGGGATGGCACAGCCCTTCCTCTCAAGGAAGAAGTTCTTCATGGATGTTCACATATTTCTGGGAAAAACAAGACACTGAGACGTTCCCCCTCCATTTTAGTACCTGATTGCTTTTACTAGTAAATATAGGATTCTGACTGCTTCAGTCACTGTTCTTTCTCACAGGACAGGAAGACACACAGCTCTACTTCGGAGGACCAGCTTTAGCATGCTGGCATGTTTCCTACATCATGCAGAGTTGTTTTTTCAAACACTTTCCAAATCACTTATAGTTGTGTGCACAGTACACATCAGGACTGTAACACCACCATTCTGTGAAGATAAAGCAGACCGAGCATCTGCACTTCTGCAGTAACTGCCACTGAAGAAGCATCTTAAGTCAGCCTTGTTACTTATCAAGTAAGGCCAAATTTTGTGCTCATAATGAGTCTCTACAAGGCCAAGGTGGTACTCCAGAAGACATAAGTTAATTCTTATCAAATGACACACTCAAAACAATGTACAGAATCAGACTGCAATCAAATGAAGAGAAGGTTGTGTGTCCAAGAAAGGCACTGCAAAAGAAGGGTAAGTTACAACACTCTTACACAGTATCCTCACAGATTAGTGCAGTATTATGAAAACAGGAAATAAACTTGGATAGGGATTTTGTCAGGCTCCTAATACACAGCAACTAAAAGAACACATTAACTTTTTAACCTAAGTGCAAGTACCAGTGTAAGATACTGAGAGCTTTTATATACACCTGAAGCAGATAAGTTACCAAAAATACTAAGTACAAACTAATCCAAAATAGAACTATAGCAGTGAATTTCTCTCAACGTTGAGCAACAAAAGCTATCTTCAAATTTTCAGTTTAAGGGCTTATTTTTGTGCATTATAATTTCAATATAAATTCAAACCAGAATAACTGGCAGAGGATCAGATGACAGAATCCTACAATACTACATCAAGTATGTTTTCAACACTGCTAAGACAGTAACACAGCATTCCAGCTTTTAAAGCGTCCTTTAGAGGCAGCAGCAGTGATGGGAACAGTTTGCCTCAATACAGTCTGTGTTCAGTCTCAAACTGAAACATGGGCAGTGGTATTTGGCACTTTTATAAAGCATCTACAAACAGCAAGTGCTGTTTCCCATTTACAAGGTTGATGTGGGGGAAGGACGAGAATCAGATGAGCTGTAATTGCTGTAGAAATGTATTAGAACTATCGACCAGATATACAACGTATCATGCCCTCTGTAATTAAACAATTAACAGCTATGAGGTATGACCTTCACTACTGCTGTTTCTCTTCACCAAAGTTTGTTACCTTAAACAAGGAGAATCAGTACAACTGCTGCACTAGGCAACTGCTCAGCACTCGAGTAAGCATAAGCAGGAACCGGGGTGTGTGCATAAGCAAACATTTTGTCACCGTTAGGTACGGTTCACGTCGCTTTCTGTGAGAAGTGAGTCACTCACTCACCACACAGCAGCTTAAGGTCTTAAGAGACTTAGTGTAGTCACACTGTGCTGCAGGTAGTTGTAAAAGTAACTCAAACTAATGTTTGAACTCAGAAACAGTAAAAAAGCAGATGACTTCTACAGACAGGTGTTTTACCAAAGATATATTGGGGAGGTAATGTGGCAAGAGACTTCTAACAGCACTTCAGTAAGAAGATATTACCTTTTGCTGTGGCTTTAAGGTAGAGCTTACAGGACCTGTGTTGCAGGCAATCTCTGCCAGAGGCTTGTTCTTGGAGGCTGGAGGGAATCCCATACTGATAGTCACAAAAGCCGTTTAATTTCATAGGTAGCCAAGACTTGAAAAAAAAAGCAACCAACCAAATTTAAATTCTACTTAGAGGTAAGAGTGCCACAGATTTGTGACTGAACTCAGAAGAGTTTGAGTCACAAATGCAAACCACACCAAGTTTTGCGAGGTTTGCAAGTCCTGATGGCAGTGTTGCAGAGAGAAGACCGAATAAGTGCGCCCAAAGCACACTTAAAGCATTCTAGTATTTAAAGCTTCAATTTTGGAACATTTGTTCGTGACTGTAGCAAGACTGACCTGGGCCTAAGGTATCAGCAGAGACACTAAGCAAAAAGATCTCCTCTCCCAAAACACTGAAAGTTGCATTGCTTTATCTGGGACAAAATGCTTTACACAGAAGGAACAGGTAAGCCAGCCTCTGCAATTTCATTTTCACCAAGAACATTACTAATCGCCAGGGGAGTTTCTGGAAAGTAGTGATTACAAACTGCTGTAGGCAGCTTGTAAATTCTCAGATGGCGGATTAGAATGAATGATTTAAGAGATTTGTTAGTTTCCTGCTTTTGTTTTGCTCACTTTTCTTTGATTTCTTTCACGATCTCCGCCTCTTTTGCCATTAACGTTACTGTAATTGAAGGCGTACGTTGAACCACTACTTGTACTCCCAACTCTCCATTCAGCCATAACATGCTTGGGTTGTATCTAGGAAACTGAATTCAACCCTACACATTTTATTTCAGTATTGCAGATTTACTATTGCTAAATTAAAAATAATTCTGAATGAATTTATTTTAAGTTGACCCATTCTTAAGCAAGCATCCATAAATGCTCTGCGCCAGTTCAGTTTAAATCATTTAAGCTGATGCAACTTTCCAAAACATTCAGTGCTGTACCCAAGAGGCTTGGCACCTTTTCTCAAGGCCACACCAGGCCACTTTGTATCAGTAACCATAGACACAAAAACACTGCAAAGCCTTGCTTGAAGCTTACTGCATCGCCCAGAATTACGGTAAGATTGAGCCTAGGAAAGTCTCAACATAGAAAGAAAACAATACTACAGGAGAGAGCAGCCAGAAATTAGAAGTCAGCAATATTAAGGCATTGTTTTGTGTGCCAATGAAACTCACCCTCTGGAAGTTTCACAGTTCCACTGACAGCAGCAAGTGAGTTTCTGTTTACAAAGTCTATAAAGAATTAGTGGGATGTCCTTGAAGCAGACACTGCTGTGGCAAGTTAACCTACATAAACTGAGGGAAAGCAAGAGATCTGCAGTTTTGTTCGGATGCCTTCAAATGAACAGGATGTTCTTGGGAGTTACACATCTGGGGAAGGGACAATTACGCTGCTCAATATTATTATTATTTTTTTTTTTTTTAAACTATAATGCTGTCGTGCCTAAGCTTCATTATTGCAAGCAGGTTCTCCTCCAAGTAGTCATCCTGAAGAATTTCCTCCTTGGAGGATTTACATCCAAACAGTGTTTTATTAAGAACCTTTCAATTTGCAACGATTAACTCAACAGCTTCAAAACCTCCAACGAACTACTTAACTCCCTCATCCATAGAGCAGACTAAACTTCAATTTTTTCACACCATCAGGCTGCAAACAAGAGGACCCACAACTGACACCGCATATTTTGAAAGGGACTTAGCACAAGGTAAGGCAGGAAGATTAACCCAGCTACAAGCACAGCCTCAAGGCACAGCAATCTCCGTGTTTCAGGCATGTAAATACATTTCCTAGAGGGCAGCAGGTTTTCCTGAAGCTGATTTGGTTTTATAAAGAGGTTTAGTCCTGCTAGAATTCAATAAATATATGACAGACTTCCAAGCTCAACTATATCAGCTGGAAGTACTTGTCTCCTTGTATTACACATCCCCACACAGCAGCTATCTCGGGGAAGTAGTGATAACATCAGCAAGTGTCCTGGTACAGGAGAGGCTTGCAGAGCCTTACTAAAACAGCAGGGTCCAGCCTGCAGTTCGGAGATGGCATCGGAACAGGTGCAGCTGATATGGACAGAGGGATCTGTGTTACACAAACCCTTCCCTTCAGCTGCTCATAAGGTCCTCAGCATCTGCTGGGACCGCGGTGCCTGCGTGCCCGACACACGGAGCGTCCCGCAGCATCCTCTGGGACAGTGGTGCCCATGGTACAAACAATTCTCCCAGCAGACAGAGAGCTCTGAGGACAGTGGACCTAGTGTTGCACTGGTCTTCCCAGCATCTGCCCAGACCACTGCAGTACCATACCCATACTAAATAAAAGTGTCACAGCATCCGTATTGTCCACTCCCTGCAAACAGTATCAAATAATACTGTAGGCTGACAGCCTATCAAAATTAGAAAGCAAATCCAAATTAAAGAAGTATGCAACATTATTAAAAATATCTGCATCTTCAAACTGAGTTTCTATAGTAGGAAAGAAAGTCACAAAGAAAGAGTCATGAAGAGCTATTTCTTTAAAAGCCTTCTTGCATTCCCTGGTCCTTAGCAAGGGAGGAACTACTCCTTTTTTAAAGCCCATTACTTGTTTTAATAACTTTTTTCTTTACTAATCCTTAAAAACAAAAATCAATACAATATTTTTCAGTCTTTGTACTTCAATTAGGTATATGAGCACACAGGATTCAAAGAATTAGCTGCTTTTTAGAATTTAAAGTACTTTACAGGAAATCTTATTCTGCTCTTCTAGAGACATGGAGGTGAATTTGTTTTTTTTAATTATTATTATTTATACGGAAATATGAAGTCTTTCATAATACTGCATACATGACATAGTATTTCTGGTGTCTACCTAGAACAGACAGTTTTAATTCAGAGGGAAGCTAGTTAGTTCATGAAAACAGGATTGTTAGACCCTGACAATGACTTTTGTATTTCACAGTTCTACAATCACAAAATGCTTTCACGATCCAGAAAACAGATGCTCAAAGTGCAAGCCATGGCTCATGATTTAAAATATAGGGGTACACAAAGTTACTCTGGATTCGGATTGCCAGCCTCAGAGTTGAAGAAACTCTCTTTTCCCACTTCAAGTTCTCATTTCTCCGTTGTGGGTATGTTCACCACAAGGACAGTACAGAAATCAATCTCATTAGGAACCATTGTCCACATCCCATTGTCATCACCTTACAATTTTACTCAAAGCTCCACCCCTTTGATTTTTGCACACATTATACATTGTACCCTTGAACAATGCTTTCCAGAAGGACAGAGACAGTTGTGTTTCTCTCTGTGATCACATTTTGATAACATCTTTTTAATTGAAAAATCAAAGTAAATCCTATCCTGAAGGGAAAAAAAAAAAAAAAAAAAAAAAAAGGAAGCGATTGCACTGACCTCTAGTAAATCGAATCCCGGATCATTTAAGTCAAAATAAAAAAAGTTACTGGCTTCATTCAAGAGTAACTAAGGCTATATGGCATCAAAAAACACGCACCAACAAATAATAAACAAAAGCAACTTCATTAAAAACAAACACCAAACAACTTGGGTTTTAGACAAACCGATGAATAACTGCAGCAGAGTAAAGCTTGCCAGAACTGCTGGGAGCCCCTGGACTCAGGAAGGAGCATAACCGAAACAGGTGTACGTGTGACAGTGCCACCCTGGAGCCATTCTCCTGGGTAACAGGAGCAGCTACCTGCTTCTAAGTGGTTAGGTAGCTTCAGGACAGATATTTATTTAACTTGCTGAGGTCTTGTAAACACAAATAAATAAAAGGATTGGAAAGATTAAGCAGAACAACTGCTCACCTATATTGCATTTTAGGATTTAAGTCTTGCCAGAAGACCCATTTTCACACGGATCTTGAGCTAGGTTGAAGGCAGAAGCTGTGCGGGGGTAGTGGAAAAGTACCTGGTCCCTCAGCAAGAAGTTGAGCTGCACTTCAGAGTTGAAGGCTGGCTTCGAGGAGCGGACCCACGGCAGCACACCTTCACCCCACGACGACCCTCAGCACATCTCCTAACCCCCGGGAGCCTCAGGAGCGCTCTGTCAGCCTCCTGCCCCATCCCGGGGGCAGCATTTAGGCAGGTGCCCCCCGCCCACACCCCCACACACCCCCCTACCTGCCAGCCAGCCCCAGGCAGCCGCTGCTCTCCTTCACGACGCGGCCTCCTCAGCAGGAAAACGTCGCGGGCTGCCCGCCCACAGCCCCCCAGCGGGCGGGCGGCGTCGCCACCTGCACCCTCCCCGCTCCCTTCCTCCTCCTCCTCCTCCTTCTCCTCCGGAGCTTTCCCCGCAGCCTCCCGGAGCGGCCCCGCACTCGGCAGCGGCGCCGCCTCAGCGCCGGCCCTCCCCGGCCGCAGGGCGGCTCCGCGGCGGGGGCGGCGCTGGCTGCGGGCCGCCGCCGCCGGCCTCACGCTCCCCGGCCGCCCACGCCATCGCCGCGCCGTGACTCACTCACCCCTGTGGCGAGCCGAGGCGAGGCGGGGCCGGGCCGGGCCGGGAGAACCGGCGGGGCCGCCCGCAGCCGCTTAACGGCCGCCCGCAGCCGTTTAACGGCCGCCCCCGGCCGGTAACGGCAGCCCCCCGGGGCCGCCTCTGCGCGCGCGCGGCGGCAACGGCCAGCGGGGTCCGTCCCCGTCCCCGTCACCCCCCCCCCCGCCATGGTGTCCTCAGCTCCCCTCAGCGCCGTGAGGCGGCTGGCGGTGCCCGCTCGGTCCCCCCCCCACACACGCGCAGGAACGCGTCTTTTCTCCAAAATAAATATTAAAAGTTACTAACATAAAGATTTATTTCCATCAAGAGATAAATAGAGAGCCCGTAACCGGTCACGGGGATAAACACACACGCACACACGCTTCACGCCACACAGAGGGCTCTGTGGAAGGGGGTTTGGGTTGCAGGTGTTACGCAAAGGGTAATAATGAGGGGCGGATGGAGGAAGGGTTGATGAGGAGGAGATGCAGCCGTGAGGCAAAGTTGCTTCTACAGGCACACAGCAAGCTGTAGACAGAGTGCCCCCCAAACCCCTTTAAGTCCAAAAAAAAATTAAAAAAAGGCAAAAAGGGAATTATGGCCATTCTGCTAATTAATCCAGACACAACAGCCACACGAAACACTCTCCTTCCTCTCTTATTTCTCTAAACACTACGGCATCACATCTGAGGGCCCACCTGCTCCACATCCATGGCTCAGGCACAGGGCGCCCGGTGGCCTCCAGAGGCTCGCTCACGCAGAGTGGCTTGCAGGAGAGGGTCTGCCCAACATCACCCGTGTGTGCAGGAGTCTTGCTCCCAAAAAGATTGTCACAACGTGAGTGGCACGTTCAGGAAGTCACAAAACTCAGCGAGGAGTCAGCAGCACACCTCTCAGCTACATTGCTTGGCCGTAACAGGGCAACCTTCACAGAGCTCTCTTTGGACAGGAATAAGGAGGAAGAGAACTTCATATGGAACAGTTTCATGAGGGAAAAGAAACTTCTTTCACGCTAGAAGTCCACAAGGAGAACAGTGTTCAGATCATGTCCCTCCTGTCCCCCAGCAGGGTGACGGGAGGGAGGGAAGAGAGGAGTTTTGAGGAAAAAGTTACTGTTTGCCTCAGCTGGAACGAACCCAGCATCTTTTTCATTACTGTTTATTTTTTTTTCCTCCTCTTTCATGAGATCAGCAGGGATATTATTGGAAGCAGTAATTCTATAAACGAACACAGCCAGCCCGTGCATTAAAATTCTCTTTCTAAAGAGACACCCAGGCAGTTCTCAGAGGCAGCTGCCACCAGAACCCTGCTCAGAGCCATGGTGCAGAGCTAAATCTGCAGAAGGGAGTTCACGGAGCCAGGCAGGAGTAAGAACCACTTTGAAATTTCTAGTTCAAGCTAACTTTATAGAGTTTATAGAAAGAGTAAGCACTAGCACAAGAAGAGAAAGCCTACTTGCATACCCAAGCCATGGCAGACATCTACGCAGGAGTTAGATATACCAAGCAGATACCCAGCTCTTCCCTATCGAAGGAGTTTTGGAACTAGTGAAATGTATGAACACATACGTACTCTATGTCAGGGTAATCCCTCACACTGCCTCTGCTGTTGCACTGTACGCCCTGGTTCTCACAGCAACCCCATGCCTCAGAAGGTACAAGCTGAGACTCCTACCTTGAAACAGGTGAAGAAACTCCTGAATGGTTTTTTGTTCCTAACCAGTTAGGAATAAATACACAAAAGCCAAGCACATGTAAAATATCAGCGCTCAAAGAGATTCTTCAATAGCACACACTCACAGAGTACTTAATAGCGTTAAGTAAGTTGCATGGCTCTGGAACTGAACACCTTTCAGGGATGACACAAATCCCATCTCCACCACTTCTAAAAAATCAGTTCACTAGTTCCCATTTATCATCAAGGGGTTTAGAGCAAACAAAAACAAACAACAACAAAAAAACCCTTTCGCTTGTAGGTTCACCATTAATAATATCACTATTTCTGTCAACCAAGCAAGTAGACCAAGAGATAACCCACCAGCAAGATCGTAAGAAGAGTTTTTTCCATTACTACTCACATCAGAGCTCAGAAGCACACCATACTGCCCTATAAGCATGGTAAGAAGTAGTTATTTATCCACTACCGTAGTGATTTACCCATTACCATAGCTGATACAACCAGAAGCTCAGACAACAAGCCCACCCCAACAACCCAGAAGAGGCTGACCCCAAGCCCCACAAGGAGCAGGTTACGAGGACAACCAACTACTCCTCACTAACCACACAAGCTCCAGGGACTCCCAACATCCCAACAGGGAGCAGAGAAACCCCAAAACTTACAGACAAGCCCCAGCTCCCTCCTGGCACTGCCGTCCTGGCCGTCCCCGGCTTTCAAAGGAGGCGGCCAGTGTCCGCCGGGGGCGGGACCGCGGCCAGCACCGGGACCGCCCCGCCCGCAGGTGTGGGACGGCCCCGGGGCGAATCCGGGGCGAATCCGGAGCGAATCCGGTTCGAGGCCGGTGGGGTCCGCCCGCTGCCCTCAGACGGCGGGGAGCGGCCCCTTGGCAACCCCCCTGGGAAAGCTCAAGTGCTGCAGCTTTGCTGCCCTGCCGAAGCTCATGGGACAGTGAGGAATGCACTGTTTTAGAGGGCAGGGATCTTGTGAGAAAATAAAGCGATTGTCTCACTTTCTATAAACAAGTTTCCCCTATGGCTGAAGCCAAAAATTGATTGTCTATCTAAAAATACGCGCATCCAAAATCACCGGCTCCGGCTTCAGAGCACTTTCTGTACAAAATACCACTTGAAGACACACTTTTCGTGCATGAAAGAGAGCCTTGGAAGAAATAGTACGAGTGCAGGTACTGACTTGATAAAGGGTGTAGAGGAGAAAAGGGAGACTGAGGAAAAATAATTCTAGTTTATCTTCTGTATTTGCAAGTCAGAAGATCAAGATGTTTCTAGGAAACTGTGTCAAGCAGAAGCGTAGGAAATATTCTCAGCCTCTTTAGGAAAGGAGATAACATTTTTGGAAACAAACAGTACATCAGAGGAATAATGCCAGGCAGCTGAAAAGGCTTATTAACGCTCTTCTCTAGCATCATAAGAATTTCTGGATATGACAGTAAATGCATGAAAACTAGAAGAAGACTGTGTGGCTGTAACAACTACTGCTTAGTCAACAGGCAGCTCCATCAGCCCATTTTCTTTGATACTCAGTCCTATCTACTTTATCTTCTCATCATGCTCCAGAGTGGTTCTCCTCTCTAGCTTCTCTGATCTCATCTTTTCCATATAAGTTTCTTTTCATTTCTCAGCCTTACGGTTTTACTTTTTTTCAGCAGGCCCATCTGAAGCAGAACAGTGTTGCTAAAGCTTTCACTGCTAGCAACCATCCTCTTTGACAAAAAATACAAAATACTGGGTTTGTTTGTTTGTTTTTTTTCCCCACAGTAATGCAAAACAAAAAAACCCTCTACATTTTAATACAAAAAAAACTCTACATTTTAATACAAACTAGCGGTAGCTGAACACAGAAGTTGCTGTATGGTCTCTTTTTGTCTGCGTGTGTGTGGTTTTTCTATGAAGGACAAATTGTTCTTATTCAACCAGGAAAGGAGAAAAAGAAGAGGGAAATGGAAATAAGACTGAAAGGTGAATGAGCAATCCAAATGTGCTAAGCTTTACCACACCCCATTGAAGTATATAAGCTGTGTAATTTTTATCTCATTATCTTACGTCTAAGGATTCTATTAGTATGAAGATTATTTTTTTTTTTAGTCAAAATTATTTTTAAACCCCAGCAGCTGACACAATTGCATGAGGGACAATTGGCCTACTTAAAAAGACGTGACTGCTCTTATCACCTGAATGTAAATCCAGTATGAAACACACAGTGAGAACTATCATACTAGGGCACCCTATCTAATGTGCTGCCCTGGCTCTGATAGCAGGCAATGCAAGGAGCTTCAAAAGCTGTACAGTAATATTCTAGCTGCTTATCTATTCCAGCAGCTTATCTGCTTACTTTGTCAGGTACTCAAGTTTTGTTTTCTTTCTGATTGCAAACCCGATTTTTTTTTCCTTTTAAATAAAAGGACCAACAACCACCTTAATGAAGTTATGCACTGAACAGCAGAAGATTGCTGCTCTTTGTTGTTGTTGTGTGTGTGTGTGTAGAGTGTGATGCTCCTCAAAATGTAAGACGTTAACTCAGTCCTATGCCCATTTCTCCAATAATTTAAAACGATGTGGGGGGAAATACTGGAAGATATATAAACACTCTGCAATGAAATCTTACTATTAGTTTCGGCAGACCTGTAGAATCAAATCTGAAAGTGAAGTAATGGCTAAAGACATTGTGACAGATATCCTTCAAGTGAGTGAGTCACGAACCACAGAAATACGAAGAAGCAAAAGACAGCGCTGACTCATTTATCAGTTCTGAATTTCAAATATGACACGCTTCTTTTGATGTTATTCTATGGATTAGCAGGCCTTTAGCATGTCTCCTTCTGCTGAGGATTCAAAAGATATGTGAGGTTAGTGAAAAGATGCACGAGAGCCTTTGTTCCACCATATCTGAAACATACCAGAAGTAATTTTGAGCTTATTCTTACGTAGGAGCAAAATGCCCTCATTCTACTTATAAAAAGTCATGGCCGAGAGATTTGGCGTAAAGGCCACAGCCAAGAAAAAGTTGATTGATAGATGAGCTTCTAGACTGAAAAAAAACCACTTGCTGAAGAGTCTCTATGCCAATTGGTATGTATCATCACACAGATGGGATGTAACTAGGTGGCTTATGATGGGCATGAAGCCAAAGTAAAGGGATCTGGGTAGTGTTATGTCCTGACAAATGTACTTTACTGTCATAAAAATGTGTTCTAAAGTGTCTTTTCCTTTGATTCGTATTTTTAAATCATTTTGAAGGAGGATGCAGAGAGGGTGGGTCATAATACAAGGAGAAGGGTTCTTCCTATAATCTGATGAGAAAAAAGACCGAGAGAAAATTAGCTTGAGAAGAGAAACAGATCTTAGAAGAGATGAGGGGGCTGACAGTGCTCCATGAAGACTCTCAATGGAAAACACCACAGCAAAATCTTGACTTCAGGTACTGCGAGTCGATATGTAGGCAGACTTTTGGGATGTCTTCATTGTGAAGAGGGGAGATTCTTGTTCTTCTCCTATAAATAAATCACAAGGAGGCATAAATGGAGATGTCTCCAGGGCCGCACACACCAGGAAAGATAGTAGAAAGTACAATGGCAGTGGAAGACCGTTGTGCAAGCTGATGCTGATGGGCCTATTGCATCTAGTATTAATATAATCAATACTGATAAATTATGCGCGGAGCTGAATTCGCATTGTGCCAGTTCAGAGATTGGCATAAAAAGTAGGAAAGTATGAAAGATCTACAGGGTGATAGGCTTTGCAGAAGGGACCTCACTGGAACGAGGAATATGAGGATTCTCAGCTGCCTTTCATAGCGTGAAGAAAGTTAAAGCACATTATGCTTTGATTGGAGATACTGCTCCTTTCTGACTCAGCAATAATTTACGGCAACACTGCTGATAGGTAACCACCGTGAGAAGGTGCTGGTATCCACGGGCCTGACAACAATATGCCCAGTGAGTTATTGATCAACTGTAATCAATGAAAAGAAGCTTTTTAACATATTTCCTTGAACCAAAATAAGCCTCTTTTCAGTAAGAATAAAAGAAATACTTATGTTTCACATATTATAAGTTTGTTTGTTTGTTTGTTTTTTTAAGCGTTAATGACATTTTTATATATTTTTAGTGTTTTCAATCCAACTTGAAAGATTAATGTGTAATGGATGTTCAGTTGATTGTTCTAAGCATTCGGTTATTAATAATATAATGTTCGGTATTTTTTATCTGTATACATCCGGGCTTGTTTTTAGAAAGGAAGGTATGTACAATCAGCTGAGTTATAAGATTAAAACAAGAATGTACAGTTGGTGACTTCTCCAAGATTCGGCTGCACGTCAGTGACGGGATGAGGATTCCTGACTTCAGATCACTGATCTGTATACCGCAAGCCAAGGTCACACCACTGGCTATCAGTGGGAAGTCTGGAGTGTTTAGAATAAATAAATCTTGAAAATTCAAAATAAGCCCTGAATGCAAACATAGTAGTAGAACACGGAGTGACTGTGTGAGCACTTGCAAAGATGCAAAATCAGCCCTCTGGTACACAAAACAAGAGAAGGAACCTCAGAATCAGAAAGTGCTGGAAAAATCCTTTTAACATGACCATACTATAACATTATTCCAAGAATGCTACAAAAGGAAAGAAGATCACAGAAACCCACAGTGTTATGCTAAATTTCATTAGCCTGCCAAAAACACGCAAACCAAACAACAAAAACCAGCCAACCAAACAAGAGTATAGACCATTAGGAATGCTGTATGTTTAGTGTTTATCTTGGGATTTTTAAATAGAAGATGAACTCTGTTTCTAGGTCTTCATTGTGACATTGGGCAAGTTGCTTCTAACTGTATTTTATGGGTTTTCACTGTTTTTTGACAATGCAGTTACAAGGGACCTGAGATCAGCCTCCTCTGTCAAATATTTGGGGGATTTGGGATCGTATTTTGAAACCCTCAAAAAAGGTCAAACAAATTAAAAAAAATGCTCTCTTTTATCTGTTATAAGTATTTTTCTTAATCTACAGAAATTAACTGTGTATGAAAAACCGCAGAGACCTCTTCACATTTCAACAATAGATCCCCTACAGTTTCTAAAAAAATAAATAATCTTGACATCCCTCATACTAAGTAACAATAGCAGTAATAAGAGGAAAAATGTGGACTAACCCATAGTTTCTTTAGCTATTTAAATATTTCATAGGTTTCCATTTGAAAACTCATGTTGTACAGGTGTTGCACGTGTTTCCTAAAATTATATTGACAGAAGCACTGAAAAAGCGGAGATTCACCTTGCTAATGACCTCTGGTTTTGGCAAGATAGTAAGTATGAGGAAAAGAGAAGATCTGTTCTCACTGTAAACAGGAAAAGAGGCTTTATAACAGCAGCATTTGCTAGCACCTCTAAAATTAACTCTGGATCAAGCTTTCCATGATAAATGCTTTTTTTAGAGTTAATACAGAGCAGCTGAGCCTATAAACACACGAAAAAATATATTTCAAACTAGTCAGTTTGGGAACTAAGTTTTAAAATAGTACATGTGGAAATAAAAACATAGATTTATACTGAGCATTCATTTCCTATTATAAATTGTCTGGCCTGCAGTATTTCCACCTCTTCCTGTGATTGAAATGTAAGGTAATTTAAGGCACAGGCAGATAATTGAAGATCATAGCAGAGCTTAGGTTAGGAGGCACCCCTGGAGATCATGCAGGGCAACCCTTTATCAAGGTAGGGCTCAATTCAAGCCCCCATCAGGTTGCTTATGGCTGGCCAGTCAAGTTTTGAACATCTCCAATGATGTAGAATCCATAACATTTTTGGTCAAGGAGTACCAGTGTTGAATCACTTCAGTGGGACATTTTTCTCCTTTTATCTATTTGACATTTCCCTCTCCAAATTCTAACTGCCCCTGTGAAAATGTTTATCACTTTTGATCATAAACTTGTGTTAGACAATATAAAGAATATTGTCAGGTAGTCAAAGCTGAGAAAACACCTCTGATAGACATTTCTGACATTTTATAACTCTTGCGTTGTCTTATTGAAGTTGAAAATACTTGTTTGGATCCCATGGTTTCCTAAAGTGGTCACACATCAAACAGAAGGAGAAAATCTTAATAAATGAAAAACAAACAAACAAAAAAGACACTGAAAGCAAGTATACACAAAGCTGTGTGCATTTAATGTTTAATTTGCATACAGGTAGTACAGGCAGAGAAAGGCAATTTACCTTCCAAAATTGTTCAGTTTTAGCAGTTATTAGATGCATTATCAATGTGATCAGTAAGGAGGTCTGCTGGGCTTTGGCAAGTTTCTCAAGTTTTGTCAGTTGCTGAAAATGTTCTCATCTCTACGAAAGAGATGCAACGTAAAGGTAAAAATAAAAATAGGGGGCTCCTGAGATGCAAATCTTCTTGTGGTGATACAGAAACAGCACAGAAAACAGAAAGTTCGAAAATGTAGGAAATTATTTCTCCCTAATATTCAAGAAATGACATTCAACATTCTTCTATGCACTGCACGTAACTATCTTAGTTGAAGGTGGTTTAGCACACTGTGGTACTAGAGATAGCACATTTTGTAATAGCTCCAGTGAGATATAAGGAACTTCTTGAAGGTCTATCAGACTATGGCAGTGTAAACTGAAGACTTCTCTAGTCTCTTGATATCACACGTCTTAAAATATTTACAGTTAAAAAAAAAAAAAAAAAGAGTGGGATTCTTTATTTTGGCACATTGGAAGATGCACTTTCTGCTTTGCCCTTAGAACAGGAGTTTCCAATGGCAATTTCTGTGGTATGTGCAGTGCTCTTGGTCAGTGAGTCATTCCCAAATCGTGCACAGTGCAGCACAGGGACGAGAGCCGGCACTGCCAGAAGGAGCCTGCCATCGCTGCTGCTGGTTCCACAGCCTCTGGTACCCCTGAACCCCAAGCACTGAAGAGGAAGATAAAAAATACCTCCCAAAGCCATATGCTTCTCTGATGACTTTGCAAATGAAACTATTCAGCGTGAAGAGAAGTGGGGTTGGCTTTTTTTTTTATTTTTCCCTTTGCTGCAGATAATGGGAAGAGTTGAAATTGCAAAATGATTCTAAAGGACATTTTTAAGTTTTAAAGGAAAAAGGACAAGTTAGACACATCAACAAATCCCACCAGTAGCTGTCTAGGTTTTACAGCCCTGCACAGGAGGGTGCTGAGTCATGCTAATATTATACACAGAGTAGTCCCCCGTAAGGGTAGCTGGAGAACATTGGTTTTAATCCAGACTATAAAATGCACTGGAGAATCTCTCAGGAGCAAAGGGAGTGGAGGAATGTAGTTTAAAACCCTGAGAGCAGACAGGGTCAAACGAAAGCGTAGGTGCATATTATTTTGTTATTTAAATTTTAACAATAATGGCCAGACCGAGGAAGGGTAAGTTTGTATTATACTCCACATATTGGACATTACACAAAGTGTTTACCCCTAGGGTAAATCCTGTGTTAATTCATCACCGAAAACAAGTTTGCAAACAAAGAACTAGCAGAACCTGTCAGGCTCGGGGAGCCTGGCAAAATTTATGTTTTGATTATAAACTAGGCGTAACTTCTAAATATTTATTTTCTCCAAAATTAAAGAAGGAAAATAAGATACATTTTATGTTATTTTTAGAACCAGGCAAATCTTGGCTGCTCTGTTGTCTTGTACTGGCGGGTGGCAAACTCTGCGTATACGTATTCTGGAAAGCAATTTTGAGGTTCCACAGTAAAAACCACAAATGCTGGGTGTATGGAAGATGTTGCTGTTTACAGCAAGTAACCACTTTCACTGGTTTCTGTCCACTTTTTGAGGTTAAGCATCTAGATTGCAGTTAGATATTAATGCCAATTCAATTTTCAGGTTAAACACCAGGGCACTGATGTACTGTAGATTCCCCTCAGTTCTGTTCATGTAAATTGCCTCAGGTACATCACTTAATTCTGAAATGCACTTTCAGAAAACTTTCAAATCTGACCCAAATCCTTACAGATGGAGCCGACTATCATAATTACATCAATATTAGCTTCTGAAGCTTACCTATTACAGCATGAAGACTGATTTGTATTTTGCAGAACTTAGATGTTCACAGACAAATGCATTTCTATTAGAAACCGTAGAGCCGAATGAGCATAAGCCAACTAAATAACAGCACTTCCTGATGTCTGATTTTTATTTGTGCATAATAAGTTCCTAAAAGCAGAAATATGCTAAAATGTGATAAAATATCAAACACCCTGCTGCCCCCATCTTGGATACACAGGTTCTAACTATCAATGTTGCTCCTTATTTTAGCTTATCCTATTTTTTCCCAGCAGAAACTTTCAGCAGTTAGAGATTTCGTACGCATTTAAAATAGAAATGAATCCTGAGAAAAGAATACCTGTTATTGTTACCTATGCTGAGCACTGAAAAGCAACACTTGTGGGTTTTTTTTTCAGCTGTTTTTGGTTTTGTTTTCTTTTTGGGGGTATCTGACTTTGTAATTAGAAGAAATGTAAAAGAACTAAGAATCACTCTTACCTACCAAATTAATGGATAGCTTGTATGATTTAAAGAAAATAATCTGTATTGAATCAGTGTTTATGTTTGCAATTTGTTCTGTGAAAAGAACAGCATGGCATTTTGCAGTAGCTGGCATATACAGTAGTGGGTATGTTTTATATCTGTATCGATCCTTTATAGTGTCTCATAAAAGAAGTCTGTAAATTATTCATATCTAAAACAAATTAGATGCTGGAAAAAAAAGCTCTACCGAAATCCATTTTAAGGGCAGCAGAACTCTAAAGTCAGCTGGCTTAGCTGCAGTGATTTCTAACAATCATTCGATTGCTAATAATACCTTAATCACCATGTAAAAACTACCCTCAGACACTGCATATAAAAGCACAGGTGAAGAGTAAGTTTAGGTAACAGGCCTCAGAAGGCACTTCAGTGGGATATCTGTTTGCCCCAGAAATGCTGGCCTGTTCCTATTGCTCCAGGGCAGGAAACAAAGCCATGTGAACATTAAATGACCAATCCTAGATGTTTGATACTAGCACACTTCAGCACATGGTATAGCATCTTACCACATAGATATTCCCCTGAACTGGGTCTATGCTATAAAGCAGCTTCCTGACATGCTCCAGGTTTGCAGTTTTCAAGAGGAATGGAGTCAGGCCTTCGATGAACACCCTGAAACAATCCTGCCAAAGCCACAATTCTTCTTGGACTCCTTAGTGTATCAGTGCAGAAACTAAAATGAGTTTGTAACTCATTTAACTGAATATTTGGATGTAGCTGAATAACTGGATGAATACGTAAACATCTTGTTTATGGAAAACATATACCTACAAGTAATATTCCCTGGATACACTAGTTATGACTAGAGTAGTGGGGAGGAAAAGTAACTGAGAGCTCGAGGACGGGCGTAACTGTCAACTGTTAGAGTCTCACACTTTTGGCTAAGAGATTACCACACACATGCTTATAAATAACTAGTATAGTTTTTCATTTCTTTTTCTTTATTTTTTTTTTGTTTCATGAGTGCTTCTCAGCCTGTCATGCAAGGCACCAAGCAGCCAACAGGCACAGCGCTGCTGTCTTAGGCTGAGGCCTTCCTGAGTGGCACATGAGCTAGCTAACTAGTAGAACTGCTGTAGCACAAGAATGCTGCCAGCAAGTTGTCCAAATATTTACTTACCTTAACAGGCAGATTTTACAGCTGACGCTGAACTGCATGCTGCCATGGCTACGCTGCTTCCAGTAGCTGAGCTAGTTCATTTGAATGTAGCTCTTGTTTCTCTTCAAAACACCACAGTCTACGGCTTGAGTTACCAATATATATACACGTATAAAATATTGGAGGATTTGGCTATGCATATCAAACTTTGCATATAAAACACAATTACTCCATGACAACTGTGGAGAGATCACATGCTGAAGCATATAAAGCCAGCTGGATTTAAAGGTGCTTCTCAAGATGCCTCAACCCCATTAACTTCTCAGGAAACACTCCAGGCATTCCAAGGTTTTCAGCTGTGGGAGTCTTTCAGAGGTTAGAGTCTGCACGTAAAACCTGCGGGTTTTGTTTTCTTTTGTTTTTAATGCACATTCTTGTCATGAATTTCTCCAGGTCTAGCATAACCTTTCCTACATTTAACACATTACAAATCAGGCTGCTACAAGTAAAGGTGTGCTGTTGAATCAGTAAGTACATTGATTAGATACTGGAAAATGGAGTTCAGTTTAGACTGTTTGACTTCAGATTGCTACTCTGTACCAAATCCAGATATATTTACTCAGCCTCCATTTCAGTGAAGCATGTCTGAAAAGACCTGTAAAGCGAAGGAGACTAACAAAACCTGTCTCCATGAATACAATAGAAACCCAACTGTTTTCTGCTGTCCCATAAACTCTAAAGGACTAAGTTATTTTTAAAGCTGTGTTCCAAAATTATTAATCTTTGTATGACAGAGGTGCAAACAAGTTTCAGATGATGAAATTCGTTTTGATTGGTTTAGCTTTTTTAAAACTTTGGTTGGTAATTTATATACATCATGTAGACTTTCTTTAGCTGATCTAAAGACAGAAATTAACATACCCACAACAACAACAACAACAACAAAAATAAAACACTATTGATAAATCACTTCTCTTCCTGTACCACACACGTGCTGCAGAAGACTAGACCACTTAGTTCTCATGTATAAACAACTAAAATTAAATGAGATGAATCTGACCCTATTAGACCATATGGAGTTCTCTGAAGAGCATGTTAAAGGTAGTTTATTTTCTGTGTCCTGAAAGAGGCAATGAGGTACAGCTTGAAGTTAAAATAGTCTGACCCTGAAATTAGTGAACAGTAACAAACAAATTTTCACTTCATATGTAGTGAGATTTTTCCTTCCTGATCTGTAGCACTCACTCAATTTTTGGTACATTTTGGGAGGAGACCTATGATCTGGATTGCTGTCAATGGTGTTTTTTGAAGAACCAATGCAAAGCCTTTCTCTTGAGTGTTATTCAAGTGGTGAAGACCGCATGTATACACCACTTACTGTTTTGGTTGCTCTGATGACAGTAGTTTTTGGAGGAGTATTAAGTGAAATTCCAAAAAAGCCAACTTATTTGGGCATCTAACGAGGAACATGCATAGACATAAGGATTTTTTTTTTTTCCTGAAGCCTTTCTTTCTACTTTATAGAGCATCTTATTTCTTCCAACTTCATTGCTACCATTATAAAAGTTCAAATATTCTTCAACAATTTTGGTCAGTGAACTGATATGCTGCATTAATAACGTGCCATCATTCTATTAAGCCAGTTTTGAGTCTAATATGTGGTGTAGGGAAAGCAATGCTATTGGAAAATTATTACATGCTCTTCTTTTGAACCTTAGAGGTGAGAACATTGAGGAGTATGATGAATCCTATAGCACGTATAAGGCCCAAATACCCACACTTATGCCCTTGGGTAGTCTCAGTAAATTGCTCGAGTAACGGTAGTTGGCTTTGTGGTTTTAACTGGTTTAGCATTTCTCCCTTCTTGTCTAAAATTACAGAAGGGACAAATTGTGTATTCTTTGCTAACTGCAACTTTCTATTGCAGAAGCCCTGGAATTCAGGTTGGCTTGCCTATAAATACTGACTTTCAAAAAATGTTTGTGGCGTCTTCACACAAAGGACACTTTACAGCTTCAGTTATCCCACTTCATACAGCATGCCTGGAGCACACACCTAGCAACACTGCTGCACACCTATCCATAATGCATTAGGATTAAGACTAATTCTTAGGTGCATAATACTTTAATGAACAACTGCCAGAACTGTTTAAAATGAAATGACTTAGCTTCTATTAATATTAGGAAGAAATTATTACATAGCACTGTAGAATTATATGCACTAAGAATCCCATCCACCACACAGCATCCACCTGATAGAAACACTTGAAACGCACTGTTAGCACATTTCTGTATTACAAGGGTTCAAGAAGGCATTGCCAACCCCGTTGGGTTCCTACCATAATTAAAATATTATCATTTAATGGCAAAATATTTTTGTTCTTGTTCCAAGAACACACCACTGCAATCCAGTTGTTAAACCAAATGTTTTCTTTTAGCTTTCCTCAAAACCGTAGCGGCCAAACTACACACGACTTCAGTGGATTCTGTTCAAGCTTCCTTGTATAAGCTGTATGGCTTTCTTGTAAGTGTAGCAAGGAAGAGAAGCTGCACTACATAGTAAAAATCAGTGTAATATGTCTATCTGCAACTTTGATTTGGGTGGGAATATCACAGAAAAGTGCAGAAGAGATATACTTTGGAAAAACAGATTAAAACACATGGCAAGCGATAGAAACAGACAGATTCCTAACTCAAAATAAAATAAAATAAAATAAAATAAAATAAAATAAAATAAAATAAAATAAAATAAAATAAAATAAAATAAAATTAGGTCTTCAGAAATAATTCCATCAGCTGCAGTTACAGAATCTGGTTTTGGAAGGCATGAGATGTTTAGATGATGGAAAACTTAAATAAGGAAATCATCCTAATCCTAAGTATTGCTTTGTTATATCATTTGGCTAAATTAGATCATCTGTACCAACAGCTGCTTTCTGTGCACTCCCTAATGAGCACAAATAACAATATTAATCTGTCTTCTTTTGTTTTGTTTTGTTTATTTAATGGGATCCAATGTCAAAATCATTATTTTTTTAAATCTTGCTAGAATCATAGGAAAAACATTCAGTGGGAGGAAAATAATTAAGGAGAAAATAGGTATACGAGATCAAAGATTTCCTTCCCCCCCACCCCCTCCTCCCCCCAAAAATAATAATAATAATAAAAAAAAAAAGATTAAAAGCAGGTCTTGATTTCATCATGTAAGTCTAAGATACATTGTTAACAGGAATTTGCTTTCATTTAATGTCTTTATAGTACAAATATCTTGAAAATACAACTCCCCTTAACCTTATGTACTTCTATGTAGCAAACAAACACATTTAAAAACTTGGTGAGGGAGTGGTAGCTGGCTAAATAAATACATAGAAACTCCAGTGTTTTGTCATGTAACAAACTATAATAACACTTCAAAGTTTTGGACAGATTTCCTTATATTATTGGTTTAGGGTGTAACTGTGTGGAAAATTGTAAATGTTGTCTTTTGGAATTTACTTTACAACCCTTTGTAATCTTCAGCTATATTTATAGCTTTAAGTGGGAAGAAATCTAAATTAAAGAGGCCTGCTTGCGCATCCTTTGTAATCAAATGCTTTTCCCATTTCTCCTTAAAATAAAAGCACAGCCTGCATGTTTGGCTGCCTTAGGAGACCACCTGAAGAGTTTACAAGTCATGACCTAGGGCAAACTATCACTGTGGAAGAGCGTTAGCTTCAGGAACCTGCAGAAAGGAGTCATGGATAAACTGGGCCATTTTTGTGGGGAGAGTGGGACTACTTCATTTTGAATAGGAAGATTTAACCAAAAAGATGAGGAAAATGGGGAGTTTTTCTGGCCTAGGGATAAAACATGAGCAATCAGTTGATCCTAAGGCACTGGGATTGACACTTTCGTGGTTCCAGTGCACCAGAGCAAGCCACCCTCACAGCCCGCTCCCAGCCAGAGCTTCCAGGCCTCCTTGCAAGGCCATGGTGGCCCCATGCCTGACTGTCCCCTGCTCCTGGTCCCCCTGCTGGCTCTGCCGTGACCCCTGGGGCTCAGAGCAAAGTTTTATAAAGAGAAGGGGTTTTTATTAGGCCAACTGCTCCCGTTGGCAAAAGTAGCTAGGCTTCAGGGCACACAAAACCTTCAGGTTTGTGCAGCTGTAGAAAGGTGTCACAGGTACATCAATGACAAGAACTCCGTTCTGCTGAAAACTCTTGGGCTAAGACTTGAAAGCTGTTGCTACTGAGGGAATATCCCTGGGGAGCAAAATGGTTTTCGGGGTAGTATAGAGGAGCCTTACCAAAAGAGGTTCCGGCTCTGGTCTTTTGGTGTAGTGAAAACCATCATCACCTCATTTGCTGTAATAGAAACAAAAGTAGAAGTGCACAGACAGGACACAGACCTACCTCCCACAGCAGCTTTGGAAATGTCCCAGAAGTACTTGTAAGAGCAGCTGGGTATGCTGCAAAAGAAACAGAATAGGAAAGTTTTCCAGAATTTCAAGTTTATTGCTGGCTAACCTAGGCTCTGTTGATCAGATCACAGCTGCGTTTCGTTTAAATTTTATTCCTTTATATTTTGACTGAACTCTCGTTGTTGTCTGCTCATCTGTTTTTTCCTAAACAGCACGCAGCATCATGGAGTATGGAGTCCAGCTCCTGCCTGAAAGACTTAAGCAGGTCATATAATCCCATTTATAAATTTTTCAAGCTTTCATCTTAAAAGAGTTTTTTTTTTTTTTTTTTTTTTTCCTTCCTTCCATCCATACTCTTCTAGTGAAGCTATTACAGTACTTAATGTCCCTAACAATTTGAAACTTTTCTAATTTCCACAATAAATTTTCATGGCAATATACTCAGGTAACTGTACCCTGATTTTGAGTTCTTCTTTAAGTAGTTTTCCTTTTGATGTTTTTTGTGTCTTCCTTTATCCCCAGTGTGTTTGGAGAGCAATGATACACCTTTTCTCAGATTTTCCTTAAATAAAAAAACAAGGTAATAAGCTAAATAAGTTATATCTTTTTAATCTCTTCTATCAAGATTGTCATTTATTTTATATAATTTCAGAAAAGGTCATTCTTACATAATATCTTGCACACTTGCCTGTCTGTAGGAAAAGCTAATTTTATTCATAGTTTAATCTCCATGGTAGTACATAATTCAGCTTCAACAGAGGAATTTTTTTTTCCACCTAAGTTTCTTTTCTAAACCGTGAACTATTAGCGGCTAGTAAAAATTCCTGTTAGTAACTCCAAAGTGTACAACCTTGCACTTTGTACATTTTAACCTCATCCTCTTGCTGTAACTGAAGTTCAATGACCTTTATGATATTCCAAGCCTTTTCTAGTTTGACATTGCCTCCAAACTTTGTCATCAGAAAATGTCATAAGCACACACTTACGCTGTGCCAAAATTAGCTATGACACTATCCACTATTTTTAGTCCCCATATTAATCCTAGAGAACTCTGCTGGTAACTTGCCTCCAAACATACACTTCCCTTTTTAATGCAACAGGTTGAATCTTTGCATTTTTGCCCTAGTAACGAAGATAGTACAAACTATCCAAAACAATGGAATTTGTGTTTTTCTTTGCAATTTTGATCTGATTCCATTTCATTTCCCACCTCTAAATTCTTATTTTCTCTTATAGAGTAGGCTTTTTCCCATTCTAGGCTAATTTTTCATAGGCTAATATATCAAATGTTTTAAAAAGATCCATCAAAGTTAGGCCTACATTTTTTTATTTTAACTAGAAAAATAAAGAGCTGTTTTGTATTTGTTTGAAAGAAGGCAGCTAGTTAGTTCTCATACAGTCTGCTTCCCATAACAGGATTTTTCTTAGTTTTCACTTTTTTTTTTTTTTTTTAAATATACATTTTCCTTGATGTGTTAATTATTCCTCCCTATGCTGTGTTTTAAAGCCCTGTATACTATTAAAGTCTGTTTAATAGTCTTGTAGTTTACTGGGTTACTTCCTCTTCTCTTCCCATACTGTATTTGCTCATCTTTAGTAATATTATACAATACTTGCCTTGTTTGCTTTATTAACCAGCCTTCTGCTTTTCAGTTCACTATTTAAGACACTGCAACACTAGTAGACACCGTAACAGATTTTTTTTATTTGTTATTCCAAAAATAAGCTCTGAAAGTGGTACTATGCTATTAAGAGAAGAACTGAGCTGCCTAAAGAAACAACTATACAAGCAAATTATGCCAGCTAATATATGAGGAAAGATTACCTCACTCATAGGTGTACATGGCAGGAGAGAGGGAGGAGCAGAGCGATGAGTGATGGGTCTCAATAAATGTCACTTTTTTGTTGTTTGCATTATCTTATCTTTCTCAGACATGTTTTCTAATTAACACATGCTGGTTTGTCTTGTTTCTACGTGAAAACACAGAAGATGATTAAACTGCACAGAAAACAGGAATGGTAATGGCTTAGCTGGTTCTGCTTCAACTAAACCCAAGTACTGAATTGCTCTAACATCTTGCTATCTACAAACAGGGGCGGTCTTGCTTTGTCTTCCACCTTTTTCCTTCTTCCCACTGATGCTGTCTTCTCTCCTTCCACCCAGCTGCTCACAGCCAAGCTCTATTAGTCCCTTTCTTGTCCTTGTCCTAGTGCTCATTGGACTCTTTGTGAGCAGGTACTGATCACTAACATGGCACAAATCCATCAAGAACACTTTCTTCTCTGCCATACTTCTCAAAGTAGCATGTATGCAGTCTGAGATCCAAGAGATTCACCTTCTTTTTATTAAATTATTTCTTTTTTTTTTTTTTTTAAAGGTGAATTAATTTCAAAATTAAATTAGAAAAGCTGGAGAAGACATGTACCTTAAGTTATAAAAACAGTCATTTACATTTTGGTTAAAGGCAGGCTCTCTACCTTTAATGGTAATGACATAAATGGTTTAAAAATGACTGAAACTCCTCTACCTTATTTAAAGCACACTGTTTCTTTCCGAAAGGAACTTAGGAAAGAAGTGTTCTTTAAAAATTAGTTATGGTAGAAAGTTTACTCTCTGTGAGTGGTAATAAGGACATAAATAGGACTCATTTGGCTGCTTGCCTAATGGTCAGCAAACCCACTGGGGCTGTATCTAAACTAGGGAATAAAAAGAGGAGGCTTGCTGTAACTGTATCTCAATTAAGTTAATCGCTGAATGCCCTGAATGCTTGTTTTCTTTGCTGTTGGAGGTCACCGTGATTTACCATAACAATTACTAATCAGCTTAGTTTGAGTCCTTCGTCTCTTTCATATGCTATGTTCTTAAAAGATGTCACTTTTTTCAGTCGTTTATATTATCTTGACCTTCTCAGATAGATTTCCTAATTAACGCGGGAGGGTTTTTTTCCCATTATCTACCCCAAAACAAGACAGGAAAGATGCATCAGCTGCACAGTGTTTTACTGAACAACTTTCTGGAGACTGTTGTCAGAATTTGCAAAGAGCACAAGCAAAAACAAAGATCAGGACATTCCCATAAGGAATGGTACAAATCCTACCATGTAGCGGATATTTGGGCTTGAATTTTTCTGTGTTGGCATAGCACCGGAGAACTGAAATCTCTAGGGCATCTTAAACTGTCTCCTGCATATCTAGTATTTTATGTGAAATATAAAACTTGGGCTTTAGATCTTCACAACATCCAAGCTAATTTTGAAAATACCATTCCAGAGTGAAACAATAAGTTCATTGTTTGTCCTATGCTGGAGAAAGGGATTGTGAAGGAGAACAGCAAAAATTTCAAGAAGGAATCTGAACTCCTGCTCATTGAGAAAGGCACTGGATTTTCACTTGCTATGTAAATGAAGTCATTTAGCATTCCCCGTAATGACTTCAGGGGAATCTGATTTCTGCTTAGCAAAGGAGGCACTTCAAGGTAAAATTGCTGTGAAGCATCCATTTATCTGGAAATATGGAAGGCCTTAATGTTCCCACTAGACTCTGACTCTCCCATGACTGTCTTGACATGACTGTCAAAGCCTCGGCCCCAGGTACTTTGGAGCAGTTTCTCCTGAAGCCAGAAGGCCCACAAAGCAAGCTCTTCTTGTCTGACGCCTTCCTTTTTTTAACAGCGGTATTCAAGGAGATACAGTGACTTATTCTACATCTTTGAAAACAATGTCTCTCGGATCATGTTTTTTGGTTAAATTCCTCCTGAAATGTGAAGGAGAAGACATGGTCAATGTCTGCTATTTCAGGGACATGCCTATTAAGGCAGGAGAAGGCCTCTCTTTCCAGGGGCATCAGTTAGGCCGATCAAAAGGGCCACAAGCCTGCGGGTTTCCACATTGCCAAAGAATTCATTTTGCTTCAAAGTTGTTTTATTTTTAAACCACAGTGAATCAAGGGCTTCAAATATAAGGTCTGAAGTGAGAGATTACAGATTCTGAAGGGAGGGCTGTCTTGTCTAGATATACCACAAGGGCTGCTGTAAATGTTAGGTCTACTATAGAGTCTTTCAAGCTAATGGCCTGAAAATTGTGGTCTTAGATGGAAAGGGCGAGGCCGAAGAGGGGAGCAAAGGAAATTATCCAAACCTGCTGAATTTTGTACTAACAAGTACCAAGTGTGGAGAAGTGTGTGTGAGCCACTTTGGATCAGGACTGCTGACCATCACCGTGTCTCCTTCAGTCAGAAGACACGTCGCTCTGCTGCCTCAGAAGAAGATCATCCAGCTTTTAGTTCTCAGCTCTGCGACTCCTCTCCTGTGTGAAGCTGTGGAAAACCACCTGCTGGATCTCGGCTACATTTTTTCTGAGTAAACAGCATTAAAAGCTCGCATTGTTTGAAGTGCAGGGGAAGGTGGGAAAGTCTGTGAGAAGTTTGTTTGTGTTCTCCATGTCAAACAAATTGTTCTTCTGTAGGAAAGAACTGGCAGCCAACACTGTGCCTTGAGCCCTCTCATGACACGGTGTCTGTAGGGAAGAAATGACTGGTTTTATGGTTTGGCTGAACACAAAAGTTCAGCTTCTGTATCTACACCTCCCTATACACTTAAACAGTCACAGAGATGTTTAAAAGACAAGCATGTAAGTTACTTAGGGCTTTCTCTTCACTTTTCTTCTGTTTATGTCAGGTGAGCCCATCCCTGCTTAGTTACATCTCTGGGAAATTTTCCAAGAAATCGGCAAAATTCTCTGAGAAGAACGTGTTCTCTGAGCTAAAAAAGCTGCATTAAACTGTACTTCTACAATTTCCAATTACACAGGAAGATTATGGAGGACATTGTCATATGTCAGATCACAATAAAGCTTTATAGGCTGCTGTGTAAATATACACAGACTGGTTCTTGATGTGGTTTCCCACAATAGTTGCACTAGGCTTTCATCTGGCGTAATTTTCGCTGAGTGCTGTAATGACAGGTTCCACAGAGCTCGCCTCACTCATTTTTAGCTCTGTGAAACCAAACTAGAAAAAAAAAAAATCAGAAGGGAACAGCCAGTAGCTAAAAATGGACTCTGGAAAAAAAAAAAAAAAAAAAGAACTTTCGCTGCTAAATCCTCTCTCTGCACACTAGGGACTGGTCACTATAGCTCTGCTGTAAAACCGTATGTATAGACAAATGCTTAGGATGCAAGTAGATGGAGACTGCTCCAGCCACACGAGGCAAGGTGAACGTGAGTGGCAGCAAGAAATGAAGTAGTTTTGTGATACGGGTCAGCTGAAGCAGATCAAAGCTACCAGACACAAAGGCTCCCGATCACATGGAGCCACCCCCACAGCAGGTAGCCAGCTGTTCATACATAGCTTTGAAACCACGCTCTGGATGAAGTCAAGTAGCAGCTTTACCGAGCTAAGGAACTCCAAGCAATGTGAGCTGAAACAGTCTTAACGTGTTTGCTATGAAAATACTATTGCTAAATCCAAAAAAAATGTAGTAAAACAGTAAAGGTGCTCTAAAGGATAAGTAAAAACTTAACAAGCAGGATTAAAATGATTCATTTAGAAGGAACTTCATTTCCATCTCTGTCTGAATGTATTTTTGGTTAATTAGAGGAGTTTGAGATAATACATAACACAAACAAGAAATAACTTTATTGCCTGTCACGACCCTTCCAGTGATAATTGCAGGATTTTCTGTGAATTTTGCACTTTTGAATTTTGCACTTTTTTGTGCAAAATTTCCACCCTGTTCCGGTAATAAGATCACGATCTTCACTCTAGTGCATTGCCAAGCTCCTACAGAGGGAAATTTGAAACTGCCTTACCTCAGTGTAGTCAGTATAGCTATTTAGACACATTAGGGTCAGAGCTCAATGTAGAAGCACTTGTTTATTTCCCTAAATCATCAGTGAATATGTTAACACTGGAAGTGTCGCAGTGATGTTTATGGAGTACTGACACTTGTCTCTAAAATTTAGTTGGGAAGAACAATTTTCCTGAAAAGACAACTATATATGAAAGCCTACAATGCAAGTAATTTTCTCTTGATCATCTGCTTTGATTTCCAGACTAACAGAAGATTGAGATGGAAGGCTTTTTATAAAGGAAAATTTGGATATGAATACAGTGATGATTCTGCCAGAGGTACACCTCACTTTACAAATTCAAAGCTTTCTTTGTCTTCTACCTTATTTAACTTCTTCCGTTATGCTTCTTTGTCCTTCCTATCCAAATGTTCTCTTTTTTCCAGTTACTCTGAGCTTAATTTTTCCTTCTCTCATAACATCTTGAAAGATGATTCTGCAGCACACTTTTCTAGAGAACAAAAGCATACTGTTGAAATGTTCTTTTTCTTGCATGGTTGTATTTTTTTCCTATCATTACAATCCAACTCTGAGTAATAGTGTTAACGTGAAAAATTATTCATCACAATAATAAATCTCCTAAAATTTCTCTAATTACTATTAAACACTCTGCTGCAAACTACTTGAGTCCTTTGTAAATTAACACGTAAATTAATATATTTTAAATGCTGAGCATGGATTTTAAAGGCCATACACAAATATAATCTATATAAGGATTTAGAAATGCCAAGCAAAATGCTGTCACATCTGTCAGGACCAACTGAAACACAATGAAATACAGGAGTTAACGCTGCCACAAACCAGGTCAGTCTGCTCCTTGGACACTTACCAGACTGTGCTGTTTGCTCCCAGTCCACTGGGCCTGGCATGTGTTAGGTTTCTGCAGTCTGAAGAGACTCCAGGTCCTCCACTTGTGTTTGTATTGTGAGGTGCAAAGTAATGCTCCCTTTGAAACTGAACATACAGTTCAGCAAACTGACTCCTGTGCCTATTGTTGACTCTCCAGACTTCTTTGTTGTTTAAACAAACTTTCAAGAAGAATTTGTTTTGCATAGACAATTCTGGGTCGTGTTTTTGTTCTTTGGGCATACACAGATGTGACAGCAAAGTCTTAGTGAGCTACAAAAAGAACTAAAATATGATCTGTCATTACTTGTAAGATACCAAATTTATTTGTGAGAAGACACTATCTAAATGCAGTGTGCTTTTCTCTTTCCCATAACTAGAAGTCTATCATTTCATTGTGACTGCACTCCCTCCAGCAATTGCTCTACCTACTTTGGGTCAAAATGCTCATCCAGTAGATGAGTTCTTCCTACTTTTTAAGCTCTCAACTTCTCTGTCATAAAACTTTTTGTCTTTTTCACCACCTTCTGCAACCAGGTGATATGTGGTTTAAATGCCCCATCCTTTCCTCCCTTTGCAGACTAGAAAGGGTGTATTGTCATACAAGCCTCTCCTTGTCCAAAAGATAATAGCCAAAATGTTATGATCTTATGCCAACTTCCCTTGGAATTCTGCTTCAAAATGTAGGTAACAAAATGACACGTGGCTTGGAGTTAATGTTTGAAGTCCAAGATAAGCACAGCTCATAAACAGAGAGCCTACTCCAATCCTTGTAACTGCTCCATGAGTACAAACATGCTCCAAATAGACATTGTACATTCATAGTGATGTGTGACAGTCACCCAGATTATCGGATTGGATTCTTTGCTAAGGGAAGCCGAGCTTCTTATTTCAGGCTGTGTACATGCCCAGTGGCTCTAGGTGGACAGTGAAACTGAAACTGAAGTTATCAAGCTTAAGCCTTCATTATTGTGTCCTTTCTTCTTGGTATGAAAGTAAGTTATTGCGTTTTGTGCAAATTGGCAGAACATTTTTGTTTGTTTGTTTTTGGTAAAAATCTGTAAAAAGTGATTTGGTAAACTAACCTGAAGGCAATGAACTGAAAAATATGCTGCTTCCTAGGTTCTGAATGGTAAAAAGAACAAAAAAATGAACACGACAAACATCTCACAGTAGTTGCTGCCTGAATATTCATCAGGAAGCCAGAAGTCTGTTCTGAGCGCAGCCAGTGCATAATTTTGCAGCACAGCTCTCACCATTCGATACTGGGGAGAAAGCCTGACAGAATCCGAAGTGGCAGGAAGGTTACAACCACAAAGAAAGGTTCATAATAAGGACACAGCTTACAGTAATGATTCATTCTTACCGAGGTACGTTACAGGCTGACATTTCAGGAAAACTTTCCCACCAGCTATAAACCGTATCTCTTAGTTTCTTTGCCTCCTTCTCTCTCTCCATTCTCCACACGGCAATGAAAGGAGCTCTTTTTACCCTTCTCCCACCTCACTGTGTTCTGATCTGAAGGTCTCCAAGGCATCATTCCTGGGGCGATGTTTTTCAGGATTGCTTCCCCCCGTTCAAAGCTGCAGCTTTGCTGAACAGACAGGTACCAGCCCGGAAACATAATCTGCTGTCACCGAATGAAATGTCAGATTCTGGATGCAATCCCATCTGGTTTGCTCGCTGAATAGCTTGCCCAAGAGATTGCTGAATCTATTTCAGACAGTAACAACAACTCTAGACCTTTTTCCAGGGGTCACCCTTGTGATCTTGTTTAGCTCTACGGTGAGGGGCCTTTAGTGACTCAAAAGATTATTCCAATGTGATCTCAAAGCTGAAAAGGATTAAAAGGTCTCTGTTTCGGAGACCTGTATAAAACTCCCCCTCCCATTTTTTACCTTGTTTATAGTGGTAAGAGAGAACTTGTAAGGAGACAGAGAGGAGTCTGGGTCACTAGATAAATGGTTTTGACCAAAATTGACTGTGCCCTCAGGAGGAACTGCTAAACTGCTTGTGCTTATATTGTTGTTTTTCTCCAATTTCAGATCTGCTGGTGTGTCTGCCAGCATAGCAGCATATTGCTCTTGAACATCAAAAGGAGTAAAAGGATATAGACGATTACTCCAGCATTTAGAGATTGATCCTTAGCTGCTGGGCTGAAAGCCTCTTAAAAAAGGCTAAAACCTTCAGCTCCTTTTGATTTGATTAAGGGCACTAATCATCTAGTCCAACTTCAGTCAGGGAGAGATCTGGGTGCAAATGCTTCACAGGCTGGTCTCTGCCTTCCTCTGACCACAAGCTGAGATGAGAACCTGTCCTGGGCACTGAGGTGCAAAAAGTGGGTGTGAAGCAACACCAAAACAGCCTGCAATGGTTCTGCCATAGCCTGGGTTGGTAAAGCACCCTGTTGCAGACTGAGGCAGTTATGTTGGTAAAATATGAGCTCCAAGTTCCCTTGTCTTGAAAAAAGACTTCCAGTTAAAGCTGCTTCAGACTTGCACATCTGGCAAATATTTTTTTTTTAACCTTTATGAAAATGTCTGCAGTTTGATAAATATTTTAGAGTACAGGAGAGTTTCGCCTGTTCTTCACTTGAGTCTCAGGGATTAAATGCCTTATGAACTGTATTAGAAATGTGTTTTGAGTCTCTGTTAGCTTGGGCCTTTGGGTGTTCTCCACTGAAATGTATTTTATAATTCACTACTGGTAAATGTCATCACAGTAGGATAACTTTATTTAATGTACTTGACATAATAATATTTAGGATATAAAAAAATCCCCAATTTCAAAGCATTTTTCTCAAATTAAGGAGTTACAAAGCAGTAAAAAGAATCATTATTCATGTGTTATACAACAGGAAACTGAAACACAAGAAGATAAGCTCAAAACCTTTAGAGTCAAGTAGTAATTTGCAGACCTATTTGAAGTGCTCTGTTCTTCAAGGATGGTTAGCAGCTATGTGGCTTTATAGGTTCTAGATGCTCCTCCAAAATGCATGTCAAAATGCCTGATATTGGACAAAAAATAATGGAGGTGTGATGTATAAATGTCTTTTTCCCTGCAGGTATACATTGTGTGATCTTTGCCCTGTTTTCCCACAAGTTGATCGTGGTCTTCTTGAATCCTTTAATGTACTTTTTCAGTGGAGATTGTTACGAAGCTATCTTTCAAAGCTTGGTGGCTCTGTGATAGCTCACCAATCTGTTAGAATCTGTGTATAGCTGTGAAACTTTCACACAAAATGCTTTTTCAATCTTTTAAAGTTATTATGGGCAATATTTGATTCTGAATCATTTTGTTTCTTGCTAGTTCCCCTTAGAAACATTAAAGTTTGAAAGTCTGTGTATTTGACAAAACTGCTAAAGACAACGATGATACCTTTCCTTAAAATTTCTTCCAAATAAATCATTTTTGGGGTTAATATCAGCTCAGTCACAGTCTTGAATTATGCCATTGTTTCCTTGGCAAACAGTCAGGCTGCTACTGTTGTTTCCAACAGGTGGGTATGGCCGTGACACAGTACTTTATTTAGCAGTCCAAAAATGTTTTCAAGTTGAGATGGAGATTTTGTTCCTAAACGTCTTATACTTAGGGGATGGATTTGCATGCGGAGAGTAATAAATTATTGAAAAGCACTCTAATGGTTCACTTTCCATTTGCAACAAATCAAATGACTGGAGAAGAAATTATATTAAAATGTTCCTGAAAAAGGGCTTTACTCATTAAGAAAATCTGTTTGTATTCTAACGACAAGAACTATTAGTAAGCTAATGATGCAGGTAGTGAGTAGAAAAGTGGTAGAACTGTTGTAGCTGGTGAGAAAACAACTCAGTAGCACAGAGACATAGGAAATTACTCTGCAATGTACAATTTATTTACTTTAGTTGAAAACTGTCTACTAATGGGAGGAACGTCCCTTTCAGCAGTACTGATTTGATGAAACATTCCTAGGGATATTGTGTCCTAGGCTTGTTGGTAAGTGTGGAAGTCCTCTGTGTGTCCTCTTTCCTGTGAAAACAAGCTGTTCAGGTTCACTTTGTTCCTCAGCTCATCCTTCCCCCTAGGCTCAGAGCTCAGAAGAGCTGGTCCTTTGGCTTTAGGGTAAGAACCACTGCCTACTTTTTCTTTGTCTCTTGCTCACCCTTCTCCCACTTTTCTTCCCTAAGCACATTCTGATCTGCCTGCCTGATAACCTTCTTTTGCTCCATTTTTAATCATAGAGATCTCACCAGGTCTAGTTTATTTGCAGGACTACCACAAGTTTTTTTTTTGTTTGTTTGTTTGTTTATTTGTTTGTTTTCCCTCATAACATCACATTCAGAGATGTGGGGAAAAAAAGTCAAATTAACTAGCACCCCTTGAAAATGTGAAAATGTCAGCACCCACGACAGAGTACAAGGAAAATCACCTCCAAAGACAGTTATCTTTAGAAGTCTATACTTAGCTCTCCTGCAATGTTTATTCTTTATGTTGTTAACAGCAAAGAACAAAACAAAACAAAACAAATAATCCCCAAAGCAGAAAATCGCCAAGCAGGACAGCAACAGCCTGAAGTATTTCTTATTCGTTCAATGACCTCTAGTGGTCATTCTCTAGAGGCGTTGTGTATTTTTTTTTCCCAAAGTACGGAGCATGAGCATCAACTTTTCAAACCTGTGCACTATGCACTTTTGCTCTACACCTGGAAGGCTTCCTTGTGGTACTGTTAGAATTGCATTTCAACTTTTCACTGCACAAAGTGAGGACTTAGCGCCTCGGTGGGAGCTCTAAGGCAGGGTCTAGTAGCTGTGACTGCCCCTTGCTAGCCACTACCTCCCACAATCTACCTCTCCTGAATTTTGGGAGAGATGGCCTTCTGTAGGACAGCACAGAGCTGCTGTCTGTCCTGTCACCTTGTGTGCCATCTGTGCAGTTTCTCCTAACATCGCTGCATTACCTGGCACCGGCAGCGGCCGTCATCTCTCGCTGCTGGCCAAAACAGATCAAGGCTGACCCCTTCATCCTGAACGCTGATGGCACACGGACTGGGTTTATCTGTCGAAAGAGCAAACTCAGCAGAGGGCATGCTGGCAACACAATTGGGCAGAGAGCTCTAATCCTCGGTATTGTGGGCCATGAAAAGAAATCTCGGTTGAATGTTCAGCAGCACATCGGAAAACAAACGGCATTCTCATCACCAAGGAATTTTATTAGCAATTCTGCTGATCTTTCTGTGGCTTCCTTAAAAAGCCGGGCTGGATTGTTCTTCTGCAGGACATACTCATCAATCCAAATACTAAAGAACTTATTAAAAGCTTTTGCTGAAGACAGAGAGTGGGTTCCCAGAAACATCTCTTGTGTTACCATCTTTCCCAGATTTGGGAGCTATACGGGACTCCTGCATTTGTGTGTTTTGTATGGAGGTGAACATATGCTGTCTGCAAACACAAGCTGCATTACAGGTGAAGTATCCACACGTTAATTTGGGTAATCTCAGGTAGCAAGTTAAAGTTGGCTTTGGCTACCATCTTTCCCACTGCACAAACATCGTGGCAGAAGGAAAACAGCACCTCCAACAGGAGACCACTCAGTAAGAAGCACCATGGTTAGGAGCCATTAGAGGTTGCTTCATTGCCCCACTTTCAGTGTTGAAAAATACTTGAGAGAAGCACTTTATCTGTTTAAAAGGCATTCTCACCAGAATGGTGTCAAAAGAAGAAAAGTTTTTGTGAGAAATAAAGTTTGGAAACGATTGCAACAGAACAGCAATAAGTCTTGTCAATGTAGGCAGCACCATCTACATGAAAGGTGGTAACTTTCTCAAATAAAATGCAAAACTGCAGTCTGCCTGCAGGACTACTGAGTCACGCTGGAATATACGCATGTTTCTGTGAACGTCATGTCACTGGAATTTGATCAGAATGCTTACTGGGGGGGAATTGCAATATTTAAGGATTTTTTGCCCTAATTGCTCGTTTTATTGAAAGTGGCTACAGTAGGTGGATCCACAGAATCCTTCATTAACGCTGTTTTCCTTCTTAGAAATAAGGAAATATGCATTTTGAAGGTAATACTTCTAGCTAACACATTTCTGGTTTTGTAAATCAGTCATACACAAGCAGATGACCAGTCTTTAACAGCAGAATATTTTGACTCTAGGCTGAAGTCAAGACTAATTAGTAGAGCTTAGGGATATGGTTTAGTGGGGACTGTTAGCGTTAGGTCAGAGGTTGGACTCGATGATCTTGAGGCCTCTTCCAACCTAGAAATTCTGTGATTCTGTGATTCTAATTCAGACATTCCTTTTTTATTATAATTGATGCCTGGAAGCTTCTCAAAATACTTGTCTATTTCTGGACATCTTAAAGCCTGATTTAGCTGTGTTGCTTCAAGTGACATATTGGGATAGTTTGCCTAGTGAAACACTGTATTAAAAATATCAGACATTATAATTTTTCAATATTTTGATTTTTGATTAATTTCTTTTTTTAAAAAAAAATCTTTTTTTTTTTTAATTTTTTTTTTTTAAAGCTGATTATTTCTCCTGCATTTCTTTAGAATATAACCTAATTGAAAACAACTCACCATTTTCCTAATTTTGTCAGTAGCTCAAATTTCCTGAAGATTAAAACTTGAGGGTACCTACATTTCTGTTACAGTACCGCGTATCTCCATTAGATAACATAGTACACACGGAGACTTATACTATGTGTTTGGGATTGATTGCTATTAGAGAGTATAACTGCTGGCCATGCAGAACCTGGCTATAGATAATTATTCTCCAAAGTCTTCTTTCCTTCAAAGCTATAGATAATTATTCTCCAAAGTCTTCTTTCCTTCAAAGTCCTTTTGGGGTCTCAGACTGGCCAAAGTTTTAGCACATATTGTCACTTCTGCCCCTTCTTCTCTTACCAGACAACACTTAGCAAGGACACAGGTGTACTGCACATTAGATCCAAAGAGAACAGTTGCAAGAGCACCTGTTACCATGAAAACTGTTTCTGAACTCAAGCAGATTAAGAAATAATTTATTAGCAATTTATCAGAGATTGGTTATTAATTTGAATTTCACTAAGTGCTCCCATACAAATTTGCTTTTGAAGTCCTGGAAACACTTGGCTTGCATATCTAAATCAATCCACTGGGAAAGGTTTCGGAGAAGTGGAGCTTGAACTTACAATGTATGCAGAGCTTACACATAACCTAACAAAGAACTCAGATGCTCTGCATTTTCTCCAAATCTTTGTATAAATTATCACGTCTTTACTTCCTATATTTAAAGAATCTTTTTCTCATCTCCCTAACAGTCTAAGAAGGCTAAGATGTTAGAGCCAAAATTCATGGGCCATTCTGGATGGACTTCTACATCTATCTTCTGTACACCAAAAAAAAAGTCTATGTTTTCACTGAAACAGTGTTGACAAGAACTGAGGAAATTGGCCCATGTTTGTGCCAGTAGCCTCAGTAAAACATATAAATATTGGTGATGACCTGATCTACCTAATCTACATGTGTGGCTTTACGATATAGCTTGTATCTTAACACACCATATGCACATACATGGGTATACCTTATTTTACAACGTTAGCATAATCATAAAAGGTGATCTAAGAACTGTTCATAAATGTGTTTTTATTGCTTTCACTATTATGTCATTGCTCTGATCACAAGTGTCTGTATCTGCAGTCACACCTCATATTTTACTACCATATGGTCCATTCATAAGTTTTCTTGCAATACATTGAGGAAGGGATCACACAGCTCCCTGCCTTCAGCCTGTCTGAGCAGTATTGTGCATAAAGCCTGATTAATACAACTCCATTTTATTGTCTTGCGATTTTCCAGGCTGCAAATACAGTTGCCTAAAACTTAATCCGTGCTTGAAGCCTCCCTTTCTCACCCTTCAAATCTAATCCAACACAGTTTCTTTGTTTCTTTAGAAACTAGCTGGAAAAAAAATAAAAAAATAAAAATCCCCTGATAGGATGGAGCTACTTGCCAGCAAACAGCTGGGCAAGGCAAAACCCCTAAGGAGAGCATTTAAAGTTCAGTGTCTTGCTCCCAGTCACTATATGAGTATTAAAAGGGATCCAAATGTAGCTGTAAGAAGTCATTCGCATCGTTAAGGGAGCTGCCTGTGTTTTCTGATTTAATTCACAACTTTTACAAACTACTGCCTTCCCATTAGTGTCTCACAGACTGCAAAATGAACAGTACCAATCTGTATTAAATACAGTTAGAACAAAATAACAGTAGAATCTGAAACAGAAGTGTGTGATTGCAAATAACATGTAGAATTACTCTTAAGCCACAGAAAACAGTATTATGCAAAGTACAGTTAACCAAGCCTGCCTTAAATACAGTTGAGTAGTCAACAGGGAGAAGCTCCCAACTCACTGTTCCACAGCACTATGCTAATTCTCATTCCGAGCTTGGGAGAGCATTGTATGAGAGATTTTGCTAATTAAAATCCAGGCCCCGTCTCTGTCACTGTTTGCCACGGTCTGAATGTTCCTGTACAGGGAGGGATCATCTGTTGAAGGATTATTGGATTATTTGCAGGATAGCATGCTGTACAACCTTCCTACTCAAGTCAAGCCTAAGCAAATAACTGCAATCACCATATATCTTAGTTACATTGTGATAATTATATCTGACCTTCAAACTACCTGAGAGCATTTTTTTTCCTTTGGATTTCAGAGAGGTCATTTACCTTGCACAAGGATTTTAAAATCTCAATCCACATTTGAAAAAAAATAAATAAATAAAAGTGCTTTAAACCAACACCATAGTATCTTTGGAAAGATGTCTTTCTAATACAGCAGTGGAAACACATTCAACCACAAAGAGGGCCTTTTAATTTCCTGTTTAAAATGTCAAAGAACAAAAAATCTACAGCCTGTAAATGGGCTAATGTTTGTACAGTAAATGCAATCGGCGTTAGTCAGCGCAGCATCACTTCCACCTTGAGATTAGCACTTAAGTGCTAAAGCAGTTTCTTTCCTGAACCAATACAAATGGTAATATTTACACAGTGAATTTCAACTCATGTTAGCACGACATCATCTCCACCTGAAGCGCTGTGCCTAAGCAGTTCCCTTCCTGAAGGAAGAATCCAAGAACTTGGTGGTTGTCATTTAACGTCAGGAGCCATTTCCCAGAGCACAGCACAGCAGTGGCCTTTTTCCTTGGGGCATCCTGTAAGGTGGGAGGTTCAATCGAAACAATTCTTGCCTTCCAAGTCACTCATGACCACATTACCACCAGTGCCCACTGCCGCTGCTCGGAGTTTCCTCGACTCCATGCCAAAGCTTTGCAGCAAAGCCGTCTTTCTTCAAAGGAAAGGAAAGGAAGGTGTGGGGAGCTGGGTTGGCCTCTTCTTGCAGATAACCAGCGATAGAACTAGAGGGAATGGCCTCAAGTTGCACCAGGGGAGGTTTAGGTTGGAAATGAGGAGACATTTCTTCTCAGAAAGAGCAGTCAGGTGTTGGGACGAGTTGCCCAGGTAGGTGGTGGAGTCCCTGTCCCTGGGGGTGTTCAAGGAAAGGCTGGACGTGGTGCTTGGGGACATGGTTTAGTGGGTGACATTGGTGATGACCAGATGATCTTGAAGGGCTTTTCCAACCTTAATGACTCTGTGATTCTATGAAAGACAACAGACACAGCAGACACCACCTCGTGCCCGCTTTTCCTGACGGCTTTGGGGGGCTCCCACCCTCTTTGGCCGCCGGAGAAGACGGGGAGCTCTGGGTGCTGGCTGAGGACAGGCAAACAGCCTCTTCTTGCTGGAATCTTCTCAGCTCCCACACGAGCAGGACTTCTTGTGCAGTCTTGTGAGTAAGCACGACTGTACCAAAAGGATTTATTTGGTTTTCAGTCACCCTGGGCTCGGCCAGCCTGCGATATGCTGGATTTCACCTGCTGCTGCAGCTAGAAGGTTGGGTGCTGCCTTCCCCATCCCTCACATCCCTCACATCCCCACACCTCAGACCCCTGCAGACAACTCTCCGCACCTCGGAGCCCCCCCAGTCCCCTTTTTGGCGTGTTCACAGATAATTTAACACATAGAAAACACACAGCTCCTTCCAGCCTGCTTACAGGCGTAGAAAACGCTTTCATTTTTAATTTTTGCCCATTCAATCACAACGAGGACGCAACTGCGGGCGCTGCGGGGTTGGTTTATTTTTTTTTCGGGGTTGCTTTATTTTAATTCCTGAGGAAAAGATGACGGCGGGGCCCCTCAGGGGGGCAGCCCGGTGCCCGCCAGGGGCAGCCGAGAGCGGGGCTGCCGGTGACCGGCGGAAATGGCGGCGTCTCCCCGTCGCCATCTCCCGCCCGCGGGCGCGTCATGGCGCCGCGCAAGCGTGTGGCCGGGCTCGCCTTCCCCATGCGCCTCCCTCCTCTTCCTCCTCCTTTTTCCCCTTCTCCTCCTCCTCCTCCTCCTCCTCCTCTCGCTGCTTGCCGGCTCCTCCCTGCGCCACCCTCGGCCGGGCGGCGGCGACAGCGGCGGCTTGGACCGCCCGGAGCATCCGAAGGCAACGCGCCGCCTCGCCCTCCCTCCGTCCTCTCGCCGCCCCCGCGGCCATGGAGCTGCCCGAGAGCCAGTGCAAGAAAGTGAAGCTGAGCAACAGGGTGCCGAGCTGGGTGAGAGGGCGGGCGCAGGGGGAGAAAAAGGAGGAAAGAAGGAGAAGAAGGAGCGGGAGAGCCGCTGGGGGTGATGTGGCAGCGGGGATGAGGGGCTGCGCCTGCCCCGCGTCTCGCCCGGGGCGGCGAGGGATGGGGATGGGGATGGGGATGGGGAGGGGACGGTGGAGCCGGGACCCCAAACGGGGAGAGGAGACCCTTAATGGGGGGCGAGACCCTTAATGGGGGCAAGGAGAAGGGGGCTGCAGTTGTCGCTGCGGAGGAAGGAGGGCTCGGGAGGGCGATGTACAATGCGGGCTTTCATGAAGCCCCAGACTGAGGTCCTTTGTGCGGCGGGAGCTGTGTGGAAAAGCGTCGAGACAGGGCTTGGAAAAAAAAAAAAACCCACAGCCAGAGCCTGCATTCTTGTGCGTGGGGATGGGGGCAGATCGGCTTACAGCCGACACCAAAATGAAGCTATTTAGGAGGCACGGTGCAGGCCTTTACCAAGAACGCTTAATACTTCTGGTGATGCAAGGCAGTAAGGAAAAAAAAAAGAGAGAAATAGATGTATGATTATTTTCAAGCTATGCTGAGCTGAAGCAGACAAGAGATAAGGTCTGGAAGATGTTTGGTATGTAAGGAACAGTGCAGGACCATCTTTGAAGCCTTGCTGTAAGCCGTGCAGGCCACAGCTTTCTTACAAAAAGGCTAAGGAACGAGTCACAGCTGCCCCTAAAAAATGGGGAAGCTGTTACCCTACTAAAAGTCTTTCAGTAGAGACTGTGCCGTGCCAGCCCTCTTCCCGAGCCAGCGAGTTCAAACTTGCTTACAAAAGAGTATTTGGTAAATTACGTTCTGTCATTTTCTGTGAGGAAAAGGTGACATCAGGTGTCATGAAGCAAATCATTGCTGGGTGTAGGCGATGAAGTATCTTCAAAAGATACTGTATATCGTTTAATTTGTCAGAGGCAAAATCGTGATGGATTTGCCCAAACCAGGGAGGGGACACGTTTAAAAAAAGTTGATTAACTGTTTGCTGAGCTCATCTGATGGTAGCCAGCCCTGCAGGATACGTGGCAAGCGGAGGAAGGCTTCCACCTCTTCCTTTTTCTTCAGAAGACCTCAGCTGAAGTGCTCTTTTTAATCCAGTAAATTTACTGGAAAAAAATATCCTGCTGATTCACACGCTCCACAGAAAAATGTTCAAATGTTCTGGCATTTCTGACTCCGCATCTGTTCGTCTGAGAGCAGAGTCAAAGCGACCTATTACACCCTGACGGAGTCGGCAGCCGTGAGGGGAGCCAGCAGAGCCGTATCTCCCGAAATTTGGGCATCTGGTCCTGTTCAAAATGCCCCTCTCTGTGGAACCCTCTGCGTGTGTTCGTCTGCTTGCCAAGCCCGCCTCTGAGCACAGCATACCCCGAATTACAGAGCAACACACAAGAGCACAATGGCAGCGTTTGTGGCTGGCTTGGCTGCAGGACTTGTGGAGCACATTCCCGAGCGTCGCTCTGGCTGCTGAGGTGCTAGGAATTACCTGTGAAACGAGGCAACAAGGACTTGCTCTGATTTTCCTTTCTGTCTGCATTGCTGGCTGTCAGTACTTCATTTTGGTCTCTTCCCTCTGATGCCAGCTAATGCCTCGGCTCCAGCGGTGGTGAGCAAGCTGCTTGTGGTATTGCTGCAGCAGTTTGCAAGTAAAGATAAAACTCCTCATAGTGTGGTTATCACAGAGTTGCCTGTGTACTCAGTGCTTTAGAACAGTCTCTTCTTTCTGTCACTGATTTTTGAAACCGTCCCAGCCTTAGAACAGCTGGCAAAAAAGAAAGCCTAGCATATATCAGGTCTGTGGAAGTGGCAGGAGAGCATGTGTTAGGCCAGTTGGGTGCTGCTCTGTGCAAAAGTGCTCAGATAACCTTCCTGTATCAGCATCACTGTGGCAATCCATGTTCCAGAGAGCAGTTAGGAGGATAAAAGTAAGATTTTTTTGCTGTAAATCTAAGTGGGAGAAAACATAACGCTGTAAGCCATGGCAAAAAAAAAAAAAAAAGGATTGATGACTTAAAGTTTCTTAATAACTATAAAAGTCATGTCGTTTGGGTATCACTTAAGGCTGGTCCTTTGTTTCTAAGCACAACTGTCCAAACCAAAGCACAAATTTCCAAGCCAGAATTGGAGGTGGTAATTACCAGAAGGCGTTACTGGCAGATCTTTTGGCCAGCAGGTCCTGAAACCTCATCTAGGTAGGCGGGTGGACAGACTTTCAGCTGTAGTGCAGTTGTTCTAGTTTTTATGGCAGTAGAATTGTATGTTAGAACTGTTTCCACTTTGTTTCTCCTTGCTTGTGTGTCGAGGTAGGCAAAATAAATGGGAAGCGTTCAGTCTGCTTAAGTTGCTGCCTCTATATTAAAGCAAGTGGGTTGGAGACAACGAGGAAGATACCATTTGTTTGAGTGCTGGATAAATGCTATAAATGCCATAAAAACGCATTGTTATCAGGGAATCCCTGACTTGTAAGGGCGTACAAGTACAAATGCCCTAGAAAATATCGGGGATGATGGGGAAATGGAAAGGTGTTAGAGATAAGACTGCACTATGGAGGTGGTGCTGAATGCCTCGCTATTGTTGGTGTATGGGAATTTTTAGCCTGGGGAATTCAGTGTCTTCTTAGAACAGAAGACTACAGAATTAGTGTGAGCTTCTTGGGTATGTATGGTTTCTATAGGAACTGTGCCTGTTCTTTACACTGTTCTGATGTTTCCAGCCTCAAAGCCGAAGTCGGTGTCGTAGCCCAGGGAGTCGCTGCGTGGCACTGACGCTCTGCTTCCTGCGCCAGAGGTCCTGCTTTGGGCAACGTTAACTTTGCTGCTGGGTGGCTGCTGGAGCATCGTTTCGTAACTGCTCTGAAGTAATGAAAAATGAATGCAGTTAATGTCAGCGTAGTGGTCTGTCCGTTAACTCCGAAACAATTAAGCAATGATCTCTCCTTTCTGCTGTCTTTTGGTCTTGGTGTTGCAATTTGGGCTTGGTCTTCTACATCTGGGTGGCTGCTCAGAGTCCTTGTATCAAAGGGGTTTGGCATCGATAGCTGAAACTGGGCAAAACATCAAGAATAGGATCTGAAAAAAAAAATACAGTTCCTGCCTATCTTAGCAAGGCTTTGCATAGAGAAGTTGGCAGCGTTAATGCTTCCTTTTGATGCCCATCTTCTTTTTCTGCTCTGTTTCCGTAGTTCTTAGATGTCAGTGTTTATTTCCCTGGTCAACTGCCTGTAATGCTGAAAGGCTCCCCTTGTGCCGGAGACAGTGAGCTGCAGAGTCATCCTTCCTTGCTCGCTCATCGTTACAGCTCTTCAGTGCACATCCGTGAAAGGCTTTTTCTGTTAATACTCCTTTTTTTTATCCTTAGTACAAAGATACGAGCCTGTTGCAGAGCTTCAGATTTCATGCGAGAAACAAACCAGCATAGAGAGGGAGGAGAAAGGAAGGATGTCAGCCTTCCCAGCTGATGTGAGTTACAATGCAGCGCAGGGGACTGAAGCATTACTTTTATTTACCATGGTGGGCAGGGAAGATATTAAAATGCAGTTTTTAAAAGGAGTACAGAGGCACTTAATGTGCAACACGGGGAGAAAGGAACAGATTTGTGGGCAAATCAGAGAGGAAATTCCAATGGATGTGGAAAAAAACAAAAACAAAACAGATAAGTGGACCTCTGAGATTGATAACCTTTTTTCACTGCCCTCTTTACAGAAAAACTCTGGTGTGTACTTTCAGTAGAGATTATTATAAGGGAAGTAATTAGGCTAAGAGGTCTAAAATAGCTTTTTTTTAAAAAAAGAAAAAAAAAAGAAAAAAAAAGTACTTGTTCATCGAATTGAGTTTTGCTGTTACTCATTGTCTTACGTTTCGTTTCCTGTAGCAGTGGTTGTCGAGTTCTCCAAGGTGAGCAGTGCTTTGCTCTAGTATAAGATGAAATGAGTGCTCTTTATTTCTGCTCTCGTTTTGGATGGCCGTTACGTGGCATCAGCTGATACTCACCAACTTTTATGTACCGGAAATGTGAAGACTGGTTAAATAACTTCAGAGCACAACTGGTGTCAGACGCTGGTTTCTACTCCCACGTACCCCTCTGTGCCAGAGCAGTGTCTGCAGTAAGTGTGTGTGTGTCAGGGACAGCAATAAAACTTCGGTTGTTGAGGATCGAGTGTGCAGTTTGCTTGGTGGTGGTGGTTGGTAGATGATCTGGTAGGAAAGTGAGCACGATGAAGAAACCCTACTATTATTTTTTTTCAGTAACAGAACAAGACTTGTTAAATGGTTAATTCTAAAAGCTCTTTGCTTTTGGAGTATAAGGAGCATTTGGCTACAGCCTTGCCCAGCAGTGGGACCGAGCCGTTTCATTTCTGTGCATGAGCACGCGTGCTGAGTGGTGCTGCTGGGCATGGGAGTGTCTCTGAGTGCATGCAATCTGTTTGGGCACTTCGAGATTAGTTTTTAGATGTCAGCTTCTTAAGCATTTCCTAATAGATGTGCTTATTGTCCCACCACTGAGCTTGCTGGCTGTGCCTTCAGCTCCAGCAATCTGCTGGCCTCCTCGCTGATGCTGTGTGATGTCTCTCCCATCTAATTCCTTACTTAATGCCTTTCTGTGTTTACTTCTTAAACTCGTCTCTTTCTCATCATTTAACGAATTAACTCTGCCTGCTTCTTTGGGGCTTTGTGTGTTTTGTAAGGGTAGTGCTAGGGAAATGCCTGGCTCAGTTTCACTGCTGCTTTGCTGCTTCTGGAAAACGAAGGAAACTGATGCCATTTACTGAGTACGGGCTGGAGGAAGTCTTGCTGGGTGAGGCATTTGACCTGTAAAGTATTTGTGTATGATAAGAGATAATCCTGTGCGTCAAAAGCAAGGCGGGTGCTGTTTGTTTGTTTTAAATTTTTCTGTAGGATGCTTTCTTGGAAATTCTCTAAGCTTTGGAAATCGTTCAAGTACAGGCAGAGCTCTTGGGTTAGGCAATCCGAGATACCTGGTGTCTGGGGGACACGTGGCTTGTTACGAGTGTGCTGCAGCTCTACTGAGCCAGTGGCAGGGGAGCGGTGTTTGGAGACCACGGTGTGTTACAGGTGGAATTAATGAGAGAGAAGGTTGCTATTAATGTCTTAGTTCATTACACACAGTGTCTTTCCTTTCAATTGAAGGGCAAATCCTTAAATTCTTTTCCACGTCTTTAATTCCACAATTTTCGTTTGTTCACCACGATCTCCAGTTATAGGTAGCGTGTTAATTGTTTCTACTGCAAGAAGCCTCTTTGATTTTTGGTTTTAGTTAGCTTTATTGCACTGACTTTATCTGCAAGCAGTGTTGCAGGAGATAAGTTATTTGAAGATAACGCAATTGGTGAGTAAGAGCAGCCATAACCTGTGCAGGTGGTGGTTTCTTACGGCTTGATTTTCAGTTTTCCTTTAATTTTAGGTGCTGGGCTGTCACCAATGAGATAGAGTCGTTTTATTTAAAAATGTGAACGTCTGTTCCTAACTTGAGTTTCTGTCCATATCGGCTACAAGCCCAGCTGTGTACGGAAGCAGGGGCAGATAAAATTGCTCATATTCATACATTCCTATCGAGTTATGGCTAAGCTAGATTTTGAGATGCTGTTCTACAGAAGAATGATGCAACAGCGTTTCTTGAAATCATAAGCAGATAACACTTCTCTGTTAAGCCTACTTTTATCTGTCATACAGCTCTCTGCTCTACTCGATAGATGAGTATCCCCCCTCCTTTTTTTGATTAAGTGCTTTCCTTTCCAGCCATCACTGATACAATAATGAAAGAGAAGGTAATGCAAATACCTTGCAATATGTTTGTAAGTGAGAGAAGTCAAAGCAGCATTACATAAGCAAACAATTCCACCCCTCTCCTCATTTTTTTTGAATATTCCTTTTCATTTTGTTAGCTTGTTCGTGCTTGGTCTGGTTATCTAAGGTCTTGATCTTTCACGAGCAAAGTTCAGACAATCAGATACCAGCGAAACTCAAGGGAATGTTGGGGCTGATCTTCCTGTTCCTTTGGCTTAGATTATGAAATGTGCTTGACAGCAATGTCATCTTATGTAAGATGATACGGCAGCTTATTATGGTGAATAAATAGCTTTAAGGAAGTCTTAACTGGATTTTTTAAAACGGAATTTTATCAGGAAAACCACATCTTTATGAGCACTTTCTTTAAAAAGTCACTTTAGGAATATTTTCTGTAAGGACTCAGAATATATCGTAACTGTCTTAATTTTGGAGACTGAAGACAGAAAAAGGCAGAGTGGTTCAGAGGTGCGACTGCTGAACTGAAAGGTGGATCACATGCATAGTTTGCAATGAGAAGGTGTCTTTTTATGAGTTAAAAGTGAGCCAATGTTTGGCTGTTTATGACTGAAACCTTCATTTCTGTGAGAGGAATCCACTCGCTCTCCTTAGATTTAACGACTCGAATAGGAGTCAGGTGTAGCAGTTCCTCTCTCTCTCTTTGGTTGATTTTCTTCAGCTGGTTGTATATGAAAACAATTGACTAGCCTGATAACCCAAGTTTCAGAGGAGGGGCACAAGGTATGTGGGTGTTTAACTTCCTTTGTGCCCTTTCACATTGCAGTAGATGGATTGGGCATTGGTTTTGCTTTCCATTCACAGGTCTCCAAGTCCTCCTTTGTGCCTGTGAATAAGGTTTGATATACTTTGCCACCTTATCTTATCAGAAGTTAAAGACCTAATCATCTGCTATTTCCACAGGGAATGCAGAGGGCAACCAATGTTACCTACCAAGCTCATCATGTCAGCAGAAATAAGAGAGGCCAGGTGGTTGGAACAAGAAGTGGTTTTCGAGGATGCACAGTCTGGTTAACAGGTACGGTTTGGGATTTCTCAGGATCCTTGTGTCTTGTTTTAGTTTGTCTTCTGAAAAGCTGTTTATCTGTAGCTCCTTTTTTTTTTTTTTTTTTTTTTTCCAAAGTTGAATGTTTGTGGCATCTGAGCCCTTGATGCAGTTTAATTATTATTTTTTAGGCTGACTATCAAGAAATTGCTCTGGGACAGATAATAGCTTGAGATTGCATTTTGTTCAGTGCTCTAGGAACGTTAAATTAATCGCTGTCCACTGATTAATTCTTAGAGTGCGTTGGAGTGTGTTTTTTTTTTAACCACATTCTTGCTGTTCTTGCTGTCTGTTTCAACTGCTAATATATAAAACCTTTTTTATACGGTCTGCTTTTCTGAATCATTTCTGTAAAGATCCTGTCTTTGTAATGTTCATGGCTTTGGGTTGAAATAACAATTTGTTGTAATCATATGCCTTTGGACAGCAATTGCATGTTGTGACAAAGCATAGCAGGGCTTATTCTGAAGTCAGCGTGGTCTTTTCCTACTGAATTGTTTTGATGATAAAAAGAGTGTTAAGTAAATCCTGGAAGGTAGCTTTGTTTCAGAAGTGTGACTTTTTTGTTTGTTTGTTCTGTGCTTCAAAGTTCTCTGAAGCATTAACACACTAACTTCGGAGTTCTTTAGTTATCACAGAGAAAAAATGCAGCCAAATTTCTTCTTTAATTAGTTTCTGCTGAGGAAGCTGAAACTGTGGTGGTACAGTTCCTTCAAGGTTCTCTTCTGTTGTCAGCAATTATGGTATAGTAGTGTAGGAAAGGTGTATTCAGAGATCAATTTTCAATTCTAAAGATTTATTTGAGAGTGAAACTATAATGCATGTCTTCTGCTGTGAAGTTAGAGGGTCATAGTGGGGAAAAAAATGAGGAATGTATCAAAAATACGGGCAAGTGTTGCTTTCATGTGTAAAATAATGTAATACAATTTTTTTGAGTAGGTTATTTTAAGGACTTACCAGCTCAAAGCTGATTTTTATAGATCATTGTTTAATGACCTTAACTTTTACATTCCATTACATGTTGGAAACCAGATGTTGCATGGGACACTGAACATTTCAGTGAATAGCAAGCTAGATGCAGGAACAAAATTACAAACCACAAACATGAGCTATGAGAAGGAAATGGTGAGTAGCTGCAATCTTAGTTTGGATGGCCACGCTTGTCTTCTAGGATGGGGGCTGCAAGTTGAGGGAGATGGTTCTCCCCACATACTCTGCCCTTGTGCGACCCCTCCTGGAGTGCATCCTGCTCTAAAAGGGCATGGTCTTGTTAGAGTGGCTCCAGAGGAGGGCCACAAAGTGATCAGAGGGCTGGAACATGCCTGTGAAGAAAGGCTGCGAGCACTGGGGTTGGTTAGCCTGGAGAGGAGAAGGCTCTAGGGAAATATTAGTGTAGCATTTCAGCTTAAAGGAGGCTTATAAGAAAGAAGGGGAGAGGCTTTTCACTAGGGCTTGTAGTGGTAGGACAAGGGGTAATGATTTTAAAATAAAAAGGGGTAGAATCAGTTTAGATACAAGAGAAAAAAATCTTGGCTGTGAGGGTGGTGAGGCCCTGGCACAGGCTGCCTTAAGAATCTGGGGGTGCCCCATCCCTGGAGGTGCTCAAGGCCAGGCTGGATGGGGCTTTGGGCAACTTGCTGTAGTGGGGTGGTGTCCCTGTGCGTGGCAGGGGGGTTGGAACTGGATGATCTGTAAGGTCCCTTCCAGCCCAAATCATTCCGACTCTAACTGCTGCCAAAAGAACATTGTTCTCTTCCCAGCCTTGCCCTACTTTCACCCCGCCCAGTCTGACCTTGAGCTGATTCAACTTGCTCAATCATCAGTGAACTTAACACGGCGCAATAAATAAATACATAAATAAAAAAAGATTAGCAAACTGAGTTGGCTAATGAGCGCCGGAGGTGGTAGAATAATGGAGGTAGGATGCTGAGAGTGAAGAGAGGCAAGAGAGCAGGACCTGCCCTTCTGGCAAGCTCTTGCTGGCCTAAGTCACAACATTCAGCTTCATCGTTTTTAGCTGTTGCTCTTTTCAAGCCAGACAAGTAAGCACTGACAACAGAAGCTTGAGTTGTCTGAGTGTAGATAATTTTTATAGATGATAAAACATTATTCACACCTCTGCAGTCGTTTTCAGAGACTGGTGTATGAACTAAGCCATAAAGAAATCAGAGGTGGACAGGAGGGCTTTTATTCAGAGGGGAAGAGAGATACAGGTGTTGGCTTAGGCTCTCGTATCGGGCTTGACCTGGGATACGCATTCTGATTTTCAATAGACTGCTCTGCGTCTTGTGGATATTAAACTGAGCAAAGGATGAACCAGTACCGTGACTCTTCATCTTTAAACTGCCCTAAACTATTACAGCTCTCAAAGTTTGCTTTGCATTTTCTTACTAAGTGCTTGTTTAGTCTGATTGTCACCCTTTATTGTAAAGGTCTTTGAAGTAATACTAAACTGACTGTTGCTTTGTGTGTTTTTTTTCTTTCTCTGAACACTAAAATAAATCTTAACCATCACTAATAAAAATCAAAGCAGCTTTATTCACTTAGTAGTGTTACTATTAGTATTTCTTTTTTTGTTTACCATTACCCTTACCATTTTTCTTACACAGAGGATTAAAGTTGTCTTACCAAGATTTGAGTTTGTGTCCCATTTAAGAATTGATTGCCCTGTATTAAGCTTATGCACTCACTTCATATAAACTCCTAGATTCTAGTCTGGAAAATTGCTTAAACGCATCCCCAGCTTTAAGCAAGCAGTAGACTTAGTGCAAGCAAGGACATTCTGCATTGTGTGAAGGTTTGTTGCCTAAGTTTCTGAACTGAAGGTTCATATTCAAATTGCCTTTGCTTGTTTTTGACACATTCTGCTTAGTGGAGCACGACTGTGTGTCTCTCAGGACTCACACACAGCAGTTCTGCTCTCTGTGTGGTGATCTAATTCAGTGCTGTTACTCTGCAAGGAGTCAGAACAGTGTGGTTTGGTCTGAGCCCCATCTGTTGACTGAAATTCACTTGACCGTGAGAGCTTCATCTTCTAATGCAATTGTAACATCTCCTTAACTCTGTTTTGGGTTTCTGAATTTAGCTTGCTCAGGTGGAAACAACTGCCAGCCACAGCAGCACTGGGCAATAGGTACCACCTCTGTGAACAGCAACAGCTGTCAAGGCCAGACTCTTCATCTTTTTCAAGCAGCACACTTAATTTTGTGCCTCGTTCTCCCTGTATCTGTTGTCTGTGTAACAGGCACTTAGCTTGTTTTGAGGGTAAGCATCTCCAAAAGGCAGAACCAGGCATTGCACTTGTTGCTTTTTTTTTTTTTCTACTGGTAGTAGTACACGTGCTACAGTTCACCCCAACTTGTTTTTATTCTTACAATACCTATTTTAATTCAATTGAATTCATTTTTTTTAATTCAATTAGGTCTGTCAGGTGCTGGGAAGACGACAGTTAGCATGGCTCTGGAGGAGTATTTAGTATGCCATGGCATTCCGTGCTACACGTTGGACGGTGACAATATTCGCCAAGGCCTTAATAAGAATCTGGGTTTCACACCCGAAGATAGAGAAGAAAACGTCCGTCGGATTGCTGAGGTTGCTAAACTGTTTGCAGATGCTGGCTTGGTGTGCATCACTAGTTTCATCTCTCCATATACTCAGGTAAATGTGAAAACCCTCTTGATAGCGTGAGGGAAAATAAAAAAAAGTGAAATGTCACTCAGAACTTGAGTTACAAGAACCTGTCGCTGAACTTAGCCAGGATGAAATGCTTGCCATTTTTTTTTTTTGACATTAATATTTTCTGGAGGTGATTGTTCAAACTCCAGAAACACTAAACTTAAGTACAGAAAGAAGTTGAGATTACTTCTGAAACCGGGACCGTGTGAAGAACTGTGAAAAAACGGATTTAGCTGGTGGGGCATCAGTTGTTCAAGTTGTTTCTTTTCTTCAGACTTGGAGAATTTGCTTACATTTTGCTATCAGCTTCTTTAAAATGAACTTCAGAAGCAGAAAAGCAATACCAATGTTACGTGGATTCAATCTCTTAGTATTTTTTTTCCTGTTTCCTTTCAGGATCGTAATAACGCCAGGCGAATTCATGAAGGGGCAAGTTTGCCTTTTTTTGAAGTCTTTGTGGATGCTCCGTTGCACGTCTGTGAACAGAGAGATGTTAAGGGGCTCTATAAGAAAGCCAGAGCTGGAGAAATTAAAGGTGAACATAGATGTAGTTGTGTCCTTTCTGCATAGGTGAAATGTTGTAACTGGACTACACGTAAGTGTGTGAGCTCGAGTCTGTGAGTGTGTCACTTTTCCAAATGGCTGAACTGGGGATAGGACCGAGCAGAAAATTGGGATCAAATTCTGCCTGGGGCAGCTGACTGTTATAAATGCATAGGACAGTAATGGGGCAAAAGTGCCTATCCTCACGTAGAAACTGTGTAATCTGCTCAAGGCTTCTCGATTGCAAGCTCTTAGAATTGAGGAACAGTCTTACCTGCTTTGCATGCCTAAAAAGAGCCTGATACTTCTCTTAAGTCTTTAAAGAACTGTATTCATATGAATTACCCACTTTTCCTTCCAAAATGCAGTGTCACCATCTTTCTGTAAAGAGACTAACTTGTTTATTTTGAAATCAAGGTTCAGTGCTAGTGCCCATGGGTATAATTTTCTGTCCCCAGACTTCGTTAAGACTCTGAAGTACAGCAGCCTGCAATTAATTCAGACAAACAAACGAACAAAAGCAACCTCGCCCTACAAAACAACTAAAAGTGTGATGACTTGTTGAAAATATTGTTTAAAGAGCTCTTAGCTCTGTATTATTTTAGGTAGAAGAGGCTGATAACATTTTTCACCTCTATTAAGAAGCAAAGTAATTTTTAAAGGTTTCACTTTCATGGGTCGAGTTTGCTCATGCTCTGATGATGACGTCGCTATTAATCAAGACTGACACAAAATTCAAGAAACCCGAGACACTCCAGATGACTTGGTTGAAGCTCAGTGCTTCTGCCAAATATGCAGCGAAGAATGGGCAATAAATACAGCTGAAGTCAGGTTTGCTCAGAATCATAGCAAGATGCCTTGCGTGGGAAAGGTGCGAGGCTATTGTACTGTACAGAATCCTTGTTTGTGCAACACAGAAATTTGTTAATTTTACAAAGCCCACAAGGGAATTTTGTAACTTCAGAAGTGGTACTGAGGTATTCAGTGCCTACAAGGGAATCTAGCAGTGACTGTTTCTTATGAACTACTTGATATGAAGGCTTGAAATTAAATGGACATACCTGTTAATTACAACTTCTGTTGTCTTCCTTTTCTCTAAGAATGGTAATGGGATAGGTTTTGTTTTTTTTTTCTCCTATTCCCATTCCTTAGTCATTAGGTACTCTTAAAGTACACAGGTTTTGGAACAGACACTGGCCTTTCTTTTTCACATTAGGTACTGCAGCAATTGGTATTTTTCACAGATGTGGAACAAAGCTACTAATTTAGAGAATATTTAAGTCTGAAGTGCAAAACTCGAATTACAGTGTTTGCATTTACAAGTATGGAGGATGCAGGTGTCAAGTTAATAGAGCCCAGCTGATGTCTCTGGAGATGAGATCTGTAGCAGCGCATGCTTTGACACTGAGCTTGACTTTCCTTCTTGTTCGTGCATGGTTGGTTAGAATCTCCTCTGTTTCAATGCAGATTGCTAGCCAGCTAGGCCAGAACAGGAGTCACCAGTCACTTACAAGGTCTGTGAAAATAGTCCTCATGGCTACTAATGAAAGACAGCTGCTGGATGTGTATCTACTAACTCTGTGTTGAAGTGCACGGCTCTTTTGTCAGTGCTACCTTTTTTATTCACAGAGTAAATCAAACACCAACAAACATATACAATGCACACGCTGCAGAATGCTGAAGTTAGATGCAGTCATGTGGTAGGATTAGCAAATAGCCCAGTGAAGAAAAAAAGCAGATGATTCCCCTAAGCAATCATCTGTTAAGGAAAGTAACGCTTTGTGCTCATGCCTTGTTTATGTCCTGAAAACTGTTACGTGAACAATCTTAAAATGCAGTCATCTTTTGGGAGAAGTCATTTAAGATTTTTGTCTTCTGTTCTCTAGGCTTTACTGGAATTGACTCTGAGTATGAAAAACCAGAAGCCCCAGAGCTTGTGCTGAAAACTGATTCCTGTGATGTGAACGATTGCATACAACAAGTTGTGGAACTTCTTCAGGAGAGGGTGAGCAGCAATGCAGCTGTATCTTAGTAGCTTTTTCAAAGCATTGGTGCATGAAATCTGAACGTATGTACTGGGAAACTCAGAATTTTCGAGTTAAAGGCTTAAAGTTTTTAAATTCTAGCTTTTAAAATTGTCCTGCTTTCAACCTAAATATTGCAACAACGTTGGTCTCCAAGTGAATTATCTTTGGACAAGTGAAAAAATTCATTTATGTTCACTATCATAACTGATAACTTTAAGGGAGAGAAGTTGTCTCAGTTGTTACAGAACCAGCAGTGACTGTCAACGTTTAAATTGCTTGCTGGCTTTTGTAAATCTCTTTTTTTTTTACTTTGTCTCTAAAGCGTATTTATTAGTACGTACTGCAAACATGAAGAGACAGGGATGCAGTACCACAGTAATCTGAGCTGATGGGCTGCTGTGATTGTCTGGCCTTCCTTTGCATTATTTTTTTCTTTTGTAGTAGTAAAAGTGATCTTGCAGTTAGGTAGCAACTGCTTCAGGAAGCTGATCTTCCTGATAAGGCTGAGTTAATGGTTTATAGCTTCTGAAAAAGCAGGTCTGTTTCCTCCCTCACGTCATCTACACCATCCCTTCTGAAGCTCTAGTGTTACTCCTGTTGTCTGGGAAGTGGATTCAGTTCATTACCCAACCTGAAAAACAAACACAAGCCCCAAAAGTGGTGGCAGTCATCATGAGAAGGCTTTATAGTCTTGAAACTGTACCCCAGTCTTTTTTTATTGTCCTTTAGGGGGTGGTGTTTTTTTAATCACCTACACCAGTTCATTGCAGAGTTGATGACTCGACGACCCAGAGGAGGTAGTAGTATGTGGTCAGGAAGAAGGAGGCCGGTGGCATTTTGAGAATGGACAAAGTAACTGCTGTCTTCAGCTCTTAGCTTTGATCTGTCAGCAGTTCATATCCTAACTGAGATGTTCCTTATATGTGTCCTGAACTGCTGATATTCTCATCCTAATGTTTTTAAGCTGTATTAAGCAGCAGCGTTACCTAATACGCTAATAAGCTGGCTTCTACAGACAGTGTCAAAGCCTTCATATTGAAAAGAAAGCAGAGCTTAAGGTTGGTGACTGGTGAATTTTATTTCTGGTGTGGGATGGAATTTTATATGCCATTCTGCCTTCCCTGACAGAGTATGGTAATCACTCAGAGGGAGAAGGATCAACATGTCAGGGTAACAACAAGTTCACCCCTCTGGCTTTGATCTGCCTCTTCTCCTTAGTCTTCACCTCGATAGGAAGGAGTTTGCTAATGTTTGTGCAGAAGGAGTTTGTCTCCTTACATTCTTACCTGTAGTCAGTGAGTAGCAGGATGATATTTCAGACCATCATTTTAATTTAGATGCTCTGACAGACAGTTCCTCATGCTCTTTGTGAGGTGGATGTACGGGGAACTGGAGGTGTATGCAGTAGCTTGAGTAAAGCTCCGTCATGTACTGAAGCTGGTACAAGCAAAAAGACCTCATCATATAGTCAGCGCTGAGTTCACTGTGGCTTTCTGTTGCCAGTACACCTTCAGAGAGATTTATTTTTTTTCTAAATTTTCAAGAAAACTGTTAACAATTCACTGCTTGATCAAGGTTGCTCAGGAGACCTGACACGGGAGAAAAACCACAGCAGAGTGCTAGACTTGAACCCTAATACTCACCTGAATATTTTTTGGAGAAAAAAGGAGAGAGCTTTATAAGACCTATCTATGGGAGGTGGCAAATCCTTACTGTGGGAAGACCAGTTCAGATTTCACAATTCTAGAAAGCTGTGTGCCAACAAGCAACTCTTGCATTAGTACATTTGGTACACAATGCTGAATGCTGGCTTCTGGCCCAGGCAGCTTTGCTCTGTCCTTTGATTAAAGCACATCTTAACATTTTTTTTCTTTGTAGAGAATAGTACAATGAATGGCAAGATGTCTTGGTGGTTGCTTACTTTAGGGAGACAATGAAACCAAGGCATGGCTGAACAGGCCATATATAACCCAGTGATATCTTAAATATAATTCTGGTAGGTTTCCCTTAGCTGGAAAAACCTGTGGTTTTGTTCCTTACTAATTGCACTGGATTATTGAGAAAAGAACTGTAAGACAGCAGCATTACAAATATATATTTTTTAATAGCTGTGAAATACACTGTAAGGAAGTCCACTTGATGTTGGTAATCCTTGAGTTTCAGGGGCTCTTCTTCTATTAGTTCAGAAAATAATGGTAGTAAAAGACAGCACAGCTGAAAAAATGTGTGTATGTTGAGATAGATGCAGACAGATGGGGATATACATAGATATATATTAAGAATATGAAGCATTTATTATTTCATGAGAAATGGAAACTTGGTTCTGTCGTGGTTTAACCCGGCCGGCAGCTAAACACCACGCAGCCGTTCGCTCACCCTCCCCACTCCCTCTCTGGGACGGGGGAGAGAAATGGAAAGTGAAGCCCGTGAGTTGAGATAAAGACAGCTTAATAAGACAGGAAAATAACAATAACAATAATAATAATAATAATACAATGATGATAATAGTACTACTACTAATAATGTGCACAAACAAGTGATGCACAATGCAATTGCTCACCACCCACTGACCGATGCCCAGCCTAACCCCGAGCAGTCCAGCCCCCCTCCCCCGGCTAGCCACCCCTATGTATTGTTTAGCATGACGCCAAACAAATGTATCAGGTATTCTCCAGAAATATGTTCAGTACTTTATGGAAGAAAAGGGAGGAAACTGCACGGAGGAGTAAATAAGCAGCTGTTGAGTCTGGAAAGTTCTTGTGTGGTGTAACTCAGTTTTGAGGGGCACCTGGATAGGTTTTTTTTTTTCGCATGTGAATGCAATAAATAAAACACTTCAGAGTTCTTTTCAGGGACCTAACGTGTGAGGTACTGTATCTGCTAAAGCTGCTGAGCCTGAGTCGCATGAGAAGTTCCTTTCAATACTGAATGAATGAGTCCTTGCTCAATCCATAGTCAGAAAGGCATGTGTGTGGCTTTGGGCTTGATAAGTTTGGCTCTTAGTCTGCTGATACCATCCAATATGCTGTCAAGCAAGCCTACTGCAGATGTTTGGCTATGGAGATTTCATTGTTTTAGCTGTTTTTTCCTGTCAACAAATGTAGCTGATCTAGCTAATGACACAAAGCTCATATTCCTCAGTAATGAAATCGGTTCAATATTTAACCAGGGAAATGCTTTCTCAAGAAGTTACTTCTCAGAAATGCCACCCTTATTGTTAAGGAAGTGCCAAAGGCATATAAGGAAAGAGTTGCATTTCTAGTACCTACCTTTCATTGTACTGAGGAAAAGTGGCTTTTAACTACTTTTGTAGGGAAGTCCCATTCTTAGGGGCATAATATTACAGCAGCTCTGCAAATACCACAAAAGAAACCCACAAATGTTGGGAATTTGATTATGTACTTCTACTTAGATCAATTCATTGTGAGTGTATGTATAAACCTTTCCTCTCTTATTCCATCTACCACCAAATTACAGCCAAATGTTGAGTTCTTACCTAAGCCTGGGAACATTCTCTTCTGAGGCTCAATATCATACTTGCATTTAGGGAGGTGGTCCTCCTGGTCTTTGAAAGCATTGATTTCATAACTGTATTCACACAGTTCCTTACAATTGTATTCAAAAGCTGTATTTTGGAGCAGCGAGAATTTCAAGCAAAATAGAAATTGAGGGTGGCAGTTCCTGGCAAGCTCCTGGCAAGTATGTAGAAATGGATTCTGCTCTTCTGTATAATCTGTGTATATTTTTTTTCCCTCAATTATACTGCACAGTTACCATCACTGTAACCATAGTGATTCTTTATGGATCTCGGTCTTCAATGTTATCTAGTTCCTCCCTGGCTTATCAAAACTGTGATTAAGAATACTGTGTGATCACCTTGGTTATAAGCTCGAATTGCAGCAGGCCCCAAACCCGTTTTTTTTTTTTGTTTGTTTGTTTGCAACATGACAAACTATTTATAAGTGTTTTTGCAGCTGCCTGTGCAGCAAAGAAGGCCGATGGCATACCGTACCGTATCAGCAAAAGCAGGTTGAGGGAAGTGATTAGAACAAGCGGCCCTGAGAATTTGTGGATGCTCCATCCTTGGAGATGTTTCAAACTTGATTAGCCAAGTCCCTGAGCAGCCGACAGCAACTGGTTCAGTTCTGAGCAGGAAACTGGACTAGATGACCTCCAGAGGTCCCCCTGTGATTCTGTGGTAAGGCTCATCGTTACGTCGTGGGAGAAGCTGGGGAAAAAGCAAGTGCTGCATAAAGGCCGTGCAGGACTGTGCTGGTAGTTTTATACTTACAGCAGTAAGTATGTAAGCCAGGATGAGCAGAAAACTTCATAAGCTTTTAAGTATAACCAAAAACAAACAAACAAAAAAAAACACCACCAAAAAAAAACCACCAAAACCTCAGCATTAAATTTCTGTAATTCCCACATCAAAATACCACTGATTTCTTCTCATTGCTTAGAGAAGTAAGGAGAACCTGTGTGTTTTAAGGTAGGGATTTCCTGCTTTTGAGTTATGCTGGAGTTATGATTGTTGTCTTTTGAAAATATACTGCTGAATGGTATTACAGAAATGGATATCACCAGCTCAGATTGTTTTTTGTTTGGTTGTTTGTTTTTTTCCTAGAAAGCATGTATATTTTTGTGGTTTTTAAAGAACAAACTGCAGTTACATTCAATGGTGTAATAAGGTACAGCGGTGGTGTCATTTTTGTTGCTGCTGCATGTCTTTTGCTTTCTTCTCTGTTTTTCAACTTCTGCAGTTTGGGAAAAGGGACAGGCAGGGTTTTGGTTCACGGACGGTCTGTGTTAGTCATGGAGAGTCCAGCTGGGCAGTAATCACAGACCCACCGAATCATTTAGGTTGGAAAAGACCTGTAAAATCACCAAGCCCAACCATCCACCTAGCACAACAAGTCCACCACTGCACCATGTGCCTAAGTGCTACGTCCACACATCTCTTAAATATCTCTAGGGATGGAGGCTTCACCACTGCCCTGGGCAGCTTGTTCCAATGCCCGACCATGCTTTCCATGAAGAGACTCTGCCTGATGCCTATCTAAACCTCTGCCGAGGCAACTTGAGACCGTTTCCTCATGTCCATCACTTTTCACCCGAGAAAAGAGACTGACACCTCCTCTCAGGTAGCTGTAGAGAGCACTAAGGTCTCTCTTCAGCCTCCTTTTCTCAAGACTAACCAGTGCCAGTTCCTGCAGCCGCTCCTCTTAAGTCATGTTCTAGTCTCTCCACCAGCTTCATTGCTCTTCAGTGAATGGGTTCAAACTTCCTGCTCCTCCAAACAAGGTCTGCATTTATAGCTGACCGACAGTGGATGACACAGGTGAACCCTTCCCTTCTTTATTTATGGATGGGTAGGTCATAGATAGGACTGAAACTTTTGGTTAGTCCTACTTCAAGAATTTTTATTTCTTTAAACTCCTCCCAAGATGATGTAGCTTTGTTTTGGTTTATACAGCCTTCTGGAGAAATAAGCACGTAGCTTGGAAAGAAACTTCTCAAGCTCTCTAAAAAAAAATATATATATTAATTGCACTTACTTGCAGAATTGTTTTTTTAACTGTACTGTTTTCATTGCATTTTGAAAATTGTACTGTTTCTGTCAATATCCACACTCACAAACCAACTTAGAGGGAAAAAGAGCCTCATACCCTATAATGTTTTGCTGGTGAGCTGAAAGTAGTTCTGTAATTGATCGTAGTATCACGTTGAATGTAGTTTTCATACTCTGTTAATTTTTTAAATTATTTTTTTAATTTTTACCAAATACAGGATCTTCTAGAAATACATTCACTGGAGAATTTCTCACTGTAGAGTACAATTAAACAGATGCTTTAATCCAGTGGGATTTATACTCAAGCTGAGAATGATTCGTGTATTTTTTCTTTTTGAGGGTAGGGTTAAGATGTTTCAGTTTTATCCCAAATGAAGCAATAAGTAGTGCAAGATTTTACGAGGATCTATTTCCTTTAGATCACACTTGCTTTATGCCAACATCTCATCTTTCATACTGTATGAGTAGAGTGCTTAGAAGAAAATCTTTGAATGTTGGTAGTACCATGAGCCATAGTAATTTGTTCTGCACATGCATGAAAGCTGTAATCATTGTTTTATTATAGTTTTGAGAGCCAAGTGTTAGGTATCTTTGTTTGTTCCTTCTGGTCCTATATCAAAGCAGGAAAAATCAACTGTGTTTTGTGCTTTGAGTTATATGCCAGTCATTGTTTTCTTTTTGTTTGCATCATGGAAGATTCAGGCTTACAGCCAACAGAACCTGAGTGCAGTGACATAAACAAGCTCTAATTAAGTTAGAGAAGGAGGTCATATCTCAGAGAAATAAGCTGCCAATTAGCCTGAATGGTAATCCTGTCGCCACTGAATGACCAAATGCTGAAAACTGACAGTTCTACTGAAACAGAAGATGGGATGAGGATGGAAGATGAGGAATAAGGTTAAATGGCATGTAGAAAGAGGGTGCTTAAGGGATTTCTGATGAAGAATTTTATTTCTGCAACAGCTATTCACGTAGTAGTGCATTTACACCCAATCCATTAGTTACGTTACTTGAAACAAACCATCTTTCCTGTAATGATGAGGGTGCTCAGTATGCTGCAATCTTGATGTGTCACCTGAGAAAATGGTCTCTAAAAGAATGAAATGTAAAAAAGTATATTGTCAACCTAAAAGCAGTCAGAAACATTGCTTAATACACTTTAAAGAGAAGATCTTGAATTCAGCTGGTCATAGATTAAGATTAATACATTGAAAATAATTTATCAGTTTACTGAAAACGTGATAGAAGAGACCTGATGGGAAGAGAAGAAGCAGAAAATCTTACCTCCCTTTTTTTAAGATCATAACTGTCATTGCACTTTCCATTTTTTCCTTGCTCTTAATGTATTGACAAACCTACTTCCCTGCAAGCTGTAGCTATCAAAACATCAGTGATTACAGTCAAGCAAACACTGCTGTTTGCTTTTTCCAAATACAAACTATTTTGTGGCCTCACATATCAATTAATATGAATTTACGTTACTGAATAACTGGTCTTATAAATCAGATGGTGCCTGTGAATGGTTATCTACTGGAAACTTGCCTGAGGGCCCCTTCTTTGCAGGCTGTCAGGATGCTTGCATCAGCAAGGAACTGGCATCACAGTCTAAGATAGCACGTGTTCCAATAAAGCATCTAGTTTTATATTTTATTTTATTTTATTTTTTTACAGTTATTTGTTCAAATGTAACGACAAATGGTAAGTGTAGAGGATTATTGTGTAACTTGTCTGTTGGTAGAATGAATCTTTGATTAACTTTGCCATGTTAAAGTGGTCACTAGATGGCCTGCTAGCCTAGCATTTCCCTAACATTCATTCTGTTTGAATTCCTCTTGCTGCTATTTAAAATCTAGGAAGCTGTTTTAAGTACCATTTTTGTGTCTGCTAGGGAGTCTAGATTTACTAATCCTACAAATTATCTACGTATTTAACTCATTAAAAAATGTAATGTGCCATAATCATATTCATGTTGCACTTTATTAAAATAAAATAATCTATGAAACAACAACAACAAAAATGAGCCCATCTCAAGCTATACAATCTCTTTGCTTGCTCTTGTAGGGGCTTAAATGGCCCCAGATTAAAAGTCTTGTCAAGCTGTTTTTGGCTGTTTCTTGCTCTTGGGTAGAAATACCAGTGCTGGTGTGGCCATGGCTGTGGTCGTCACTGTTTTCTACCTGATTCTTTAGGCAATGGTGGTGGGGATTCAACTGCTTTTCTGGCAGGGCTGGATTGCCTGCTCTGGTTTTATGGCCTGCTGTCCCCCAGCATTGCTGGGGCTGCCTTCAGGCTGTCTGCATCCCCGCAGTGAGGTACAGGGGTTGTTTGCAGAAAATGCACTGTCAGACCTTTGTTGTTCCCATTGTTTTGCCCATCAGTGGGACACTAAAAGCAGGATAATATTTGGAAAAAAAAAAACCAACAAACTTTTAATAGCTACATTTATGTAAAGGTTTTGATGGTTTGTAATGCTAGAACTTAATGGCATGGTAAGAAACTAGGGTCCAGAGCAGGATCTTCTGGGAAGCAGCATAATGTGGACCCAGTCACTATACTTTGCTTGTGAAGTCTGCGATTCGTAGCAGCAGGCAGTGCTTTTCTTTGGTTCTGGGCTTACTGCTACGGGGAGGTTGCTGCAGCATTGCTGGGCTGTAATTCTGCTTCTGCAATACGGGGCAGGTTTTGCCCTAGTTGCTATCTAAAATAATCACTTCCCAGTTGAAGTCTGATACGTAATGGTTCAACTTTTCCATACACAGTGCCTCCTCTAAGTGCTAGTTTATTCATTTTTCTTTTATTTGTCTTTGGAGACACCAACAGTGTAAGAGCTAGCTAGACTCACCACCTCTTTACATTCCTGCCATCATTTTGTCTCCCAGTTCCTTTCATCATCCTGCTTCTTTGACTTTCCACTGAGTTGGTGCCTAACGCCTGATAAGTGCTTGGATAAATGCTTTAATGCTCCTGGGCAAACTTTGCCTTTCCTATAGGCACACCCCTTTCCTATGGATTGCAAATATTGGAAGAATAAAAAATAACTCCTTGTGCTCTTGTTACAGGCTTATGTATACTTTGCTCTGTGGGTGAGCTTCCTCCTCCCACTCCACTTCCAACAGATTTACTTTACAGAAGTAACTTAAAACCCCGTTTTAAAAAAGAAATATCTGCTGTTTTTCACTAATGTTTTCCTACTGGGTATCACTGGAACGTTGGACTGGGTTTTGACGCTTGACTCAACTCTCTGTCAGGAGACTCTTCAAAGTTTTATCACGGATGACTCCCTTCCCTTCTCTTCCCCTCTCCTCAGAGGTGTGCCTTTATCCTTACGAGGGGTTTAAGATCTAGAGTATAGTGAAATGAGAAAGTCTTGAGAAGGTTTTATTTAAAACCCATGGAGGAAACTCCCCCCCCCTTTCTTTTTCCAATATAAAAGTGATATTCTGTGGTATTTGGGTTATAATTAGGACACTGGTGTTACTTTACTAGCTGTAGGTGACACATCCAATTTATACTTCTGTATTAATGACTTTCAGTTTACTTCCCTATTACCATTGCTGACACATCTTGTATAGTCAGTTACTTAAGTCTGTAAGTTTGTTCAGTCTCTACAACATCTTTTTATACTTCTTTAGCATCTATAAAAGCACACACTCATCCTTTCTGCTGTAGCGAATATAGGCATTAATCAGTCATAACAACTGCCCTTAATTCAGTAGTTAAATATTTACAAGGTAAGTGTTATAATTGTATGAGGTACTTAGTTTAAAAAAAATCTTCTTGCCAGAATGTTTCATTATTATTACTCAAGCCAGCAGCGTTGCTAGCCATATATCATAATCTTGGATCATTGTTGTTTTTTAAATGAATAAAAATTGCTTAATGCACATATTCTTGGCACAGAGCAGTACAGCGTAGAATTTTACTTCTTGACCTTCTGTTTAGTGTCCAAGAAGCGTTTGGACCGAACGCTAAATTCTGATTATTCCTTTTGTACAGGACATTGTACCAGTGGATGCCTCCTACGAGGTGAAAGAGCTGTATGTGCCAGAAAACAAGCTGCAGTTGGCCAAAACTGATGCTGAGTCTCTGTTAACCTTGGAAATAAATAAGGTATTGTGTGTTCAGTTATCTCATTGTTGAAGTTGAAAAAACAGTCTGCTGCTTGGCAGAACTGTGTATAGTCAAAATACCTGTACTGGTTACAGGTTGTAACTCGATAGGCTTTTCTCTCCTTTTCTTGAGAAACATCACAGCATTTGTATTTTCTTCCTTTGCTTTTTAGAAATAACAATTGAAACTTCATAAGTAATGCCTGGTATTTCAAATAGTGTCACTTAGTTAATCCTAAGCACGGTGATTAAATTTACAGTGACTTTTTTCCACCCTCGTCCATAGACTAAATCATGCCTTGCATACCTTTGAAACAACGGATAGTTGTTTCTAGAAGAATTTTCAGCTTACTTTCATAAATACATATTTTTTTTAAACTGTAATGACCTAGAAATATGGTGGAAATCAGTTGCTGCTGCTTCACTCTCCCTGTTGGTAACCTTCAGGTTAAAGTAGTAGCCTTATATATAAGCCTTATATATAGTTGTGAACTTTTTGAGGTAAGTGATCAGGTACTTACACAGGTAGGTGTCCAGATCTAATTTATTAGTTTTTGTTTTGTTTTGTTTTCTGGTTAGAATGAGTTCATGCTACTTTTCTGGCTTCCAGCAGAGAATACTTGGAAAAGCATGGATCAACTTAATTGCCTCTGTTCTTACTTCGGTTAAATGCATTATTTTCCAGCTTGGAATTTAATTAGACAAAGCTGCTTCTGGCTGTTTGTCTGTTCTTCCTGGTAATCTTTTTTTCTGAAGAATTAGGTCTAAACACAGATACAGTGCATGAGTTTTTTCACTGACTTTAACAGTATTATTATGAGCCGGCAGCGTGCCTGGCAGCTGACGACATTTGGGTTGTCCAGTCTGGGGAAAAGGAGGCTGAGAGGTGACCTCACTCTGTGTCATTCTAGATTCTTTTCATGTGTATCTGTAAAACTGTATATTGCTTTGCTCTGGAATAAATTTGTAGGGTCACCATTATTAAGTTTCTGTAGTGTTGCACTCTAAATTGCTTCCCATCTCCAAAACAAATTCTTTCTCCCTCTACTCCTAACCAGGGGTTTATTAAATATCAAGCAAGTATATAATGTCAGCTAGGGAAGAAAATCTGTGTTACGCTTGTCTCAACATAAATTAAACAACGTAATAAAATTAGTCATGCTTTTTACAAGAGAAACTTGCACAAGTGAAGTCAGTAGACTTTGTCCTTTGTCAAAGACTCTTGACCAAGTCTTAGTAATGCACGTGCAGAAATAATAAAGGCCACACACTAAGTCATAGTGTGACTGTTTAAATGGTAAGGAAGGAAGTTCCCTGTAAGATGATACATCTTAAACTGAAATAAGTATTAGTCCCAAGAGAATTTCACTTCTGGATTTTCTCACTACTTTCTGCAATAAAAATTTCCTTTCTAATCTGTTTTAAGATTTAACCTGTTAGTATTCACACGCCCCCTCCCCTCCTTATTCTGATATTTTTGTGGTAACTATATGTGGTGTAGGTTTTTGTTGCATTTATTTTTTAATAAGGTAAGATAACCAAGAGCTTAAAATAACTACAGTTCCCCTTTTTTTATTTAAGTTGAACATTTTCAAACGTTTACAAATGAAGCACTTTTGTGTGTAACAAAATGATATTTGATGTTAAGTGCAAGACTGAAAAATAGCCAAAGTCACAAACAGTGTTTTTTTTTTTTTTCTTCTGGAGACTTTGAACTTTTTGTGATTAAGACTCTAACACCAAGAAATCTTCCATTTACACTCTGTTTTATGGATAAATCATGTTCTAAGATAATTACCATTAAATGTCAGCCATCCAGCAACAACTTTTATCTGCTCTGTTTCTTTGCAAGGTGGATATGCAATGGGTGCAAGTGCTGGCAGAAGGCTGGGCAACGCCCCTGAACGGCTTTATGAGAGAGAGAGAATACCTACAGTGCCTTCACTTTGATTGTCTCCTTGATGGTAAGATATTCCTGTTAGTAAAACCGAGGAAATTAATCATATTTCTAATCATATTAGAGGAAATTAATCATATTTCTGGAACACTGTTGATGCTTTGCTGTCTAGTGATGGTGTAGTAACACTTTTTCATGTTTCTGCACAGTCTGAGCTAAGAGAATAGGGTACTAAAATTGTTACTTTTAATGTATTTATTCTTTTTATTCCTATCACCATGTTAGTTTGAAAAATCAGTGCCTTTCCTTTTTTACCTTCACAAATTATAATTTATATTTTGGAAATGTTTTCACTTTTGAAAACATTTAAACCTGAAAGCCAAATTTCCTATTTGTTTGGAAGGAATTTATTTTAGAACTTGAAATTGCAATTTAATTTGTTTAGCTCTGTGAGGAACAGCAAGAGATTTGTTATTCAATAGTGATGAAGGAAAGGACGACGAAGTAACTTGCGTGCTAAAGTTGCAAGTATGAAATCAGAATGTGAGAATGGGCTTGTTTATGTACAATTGTCACATGCAATTGAATGACTCTACTGTAACAATTACCCTATGATGATTTAAACAAATATATTTTATTTTGTATTCGTAATGGGCTAAGAATGAACATTAGTTAAGGTAGCTGGCAAGTGATATCATCAGGTTTTAAAATTTGAGTTTGATTCTCTGTCATTTATTTGATTTATTCTTCTTAGAAGACTGTTTTATTCAAACTTTTAGGGTTTTATTGCACGCTATATGAAAAAAGAGATAGAAGGAAACAGGAAAACAGGAATTTTTACTGTGTTACTCTTCTCTTACTGGAGACCAAATAGCAGGAAAAAAATGTCACGTGTCTTTCACTTCTATGTCTTTCACTTCTTCTGTTGTCTCCAAACTTTTCCAGTTCCTCTTTTCAGAAGTCTCTGAGGTACTATTGTACCTACATGAGGGCATCCAGTTATTTTGGAGCATCTCAAGTTTGCGATAGCTTTTTGGGCTACTAGTTTGGTCTTCATTCCATTTGCCCTTCTGAGTGTCAAGCCAGATGCGTTGTACCCTGCAGTTGCTATGCATTTAACTGCTAAAATAGCTTGTAGCTTCTAACCTGTAATCTTCTGTAAATCAGATTTTTCTATAAGGCTTTTAAAGCCTTTTAGAGGTATTTCAGATATAACGATATTAGAAATTTGTAAATTTCTCTTGCAGGTGTTTTTAATACCTTTTGTGGTGCTACAAATAAACTATGAGCTATGAAAACCAAATAACAGTAAGAGGGAGACAAAATACCTGCAATGCATTTATTTGTCCTTTGGGCCTTAACGTAGATGGACTTCTGCGTTATGGAGATCAGTGCATGTGTGCTGATACTCTCACCTTAAAGCTTAACTTACCCGAAATAGTCTCAAGCTGATGCTATTTTCTTCTGAGCTTAAATAAATAAAAATAAACAACAACAGAACATCTCACTTAACTGTGTTACCCCCGTTTTCAGTTAGTTCATTAGATGAAGATGGGTGTTAGAGGTACTTATGGTTGCAGTCTCACAAAAATTTAATAATTAACCACTTGGAGATCTCTTCCCAGTTGGAAGTGTGTATTTTCTTGCTGCTAAAGCAAGAGGTTTTTACTAATCATCAAAGTTGGAGTGGCAAATTGCCATCCCTGTGACTATTGCCTAGCTCAATTTTATGATCCAGTTGTTTTGAAAATAACTGGATGGTGAGACTCAGCTGAGGAGAGGATATGCAGCACACTTTTTCCCTTTGAATTGCAAAGGAAGGGAGGTAGAAAGAATTACTTGTCTTTTTTCTCTTATCCTTTTCACCCAGCTTCATTGTTTTTAACTTCCTATCATGCTTAGAGTATGATTGAGAAGGTTTTAAAATATGTATTGCTTAAATTATGGGCAAACCAGCCTTATTTAGAGCCTGTCTCCACTGAAGCCAATAGCAAAACTCAAATTACCTTCAATGGGCCCATGACTTTTCTCCTGGAGAGCACCCAAGAGTTTTGCACTCTGTTGTTAACTCTGTTTTTATTATAATTCAAGCAATTGTATGATAGTTGCAGTATTTACTCCACTGGTTTCTTAAATCTTACCCTTGTAGTGAAGAAAAACAAGACTCCTAGCATCTAGCAGTGAAGTAAATGTTTAAAAATGAGGACCACGTAACCTTTAAATTCAGATGCATTGGGTTATTTTCAGAAGTTAGTAGCTGGTAAGCATTCAGCTGAACAAACCATGCAAAATGTCTGCCTGATTCAACTCTTTTTTTCTGACATAGATACACACTTGAGTCTGCTGTGTGATAAACTTACAGCCTGGGCTGTAACTTTTTAGGAGGTTAGATTGCCAAAACGTAATTGATGACCACTGCTGTGGATAATGGCTTTTTTCTCTCTGCAGGGGGAGTCATTAACCTGTCAGTGCCTATAGTGCTAACAGCTACGCAGGAAGACAAAGAGAGGCTGGATGGGTGTACAGCAATCGCGCTGGTGTACGAGGGTCGCCGCGTGGCCATTCTGCGTAACCCGGAGTTCTACGAGCACAGGAAGGAGGAGCGCTGTGCCAGGCAGTGGGGAACGACGTGCAAGGAACATCCCTATATTAAGGTGTGTGTTTAAAAGTTGAAAAGCTAGTCCTGTTACCTGCCCTGTCTGCGGACATCTCGAGTTGATGTCTGGGACCAGTGTATTTTGACACCAAAACTTTTTGGAGAAATAGTTAAAACATCTGAGTGGAAACAAAGGTGCTTTTTTGTGTAGTGCAGCTGTTGAGTAGTCTGTACTCGGCGTGAAAATCTGATGTCCATAAGTACCCATGAAGTGAATTTAGGATGCAGAATCTGCGCTACAGAGGAGCGTAGTGCCTAGGAAATTTATCCCCTGTGGACCCAGATGGGTCATCAAAACTCCTTAATAGGTGGACACATGCATCACAGAAGCAAGAAAACTTCTTTTCTGCTTGTATGTGGAGCCCGTGAGAATTGCCTGATTTAAATGCCCTTGAAACAAGCACCCTTCCAGGGAGTTTGTAATTTAACTCTCTGGGGAGTTACTTCCCATCCATTGTGCTCAGTATGTTTTATTGTCTTGACCTTATCTGTATGTCATACTGAAGTATTTTAATTATAACATTACTTCTTGTGTTGTTGAGTTTAGTTTTGGAAGTTGATATAATTGATACATTATAGTTCTGTGGAGTCCATAAATATGTTTCTTTTCCCACTTCTGTCTCTATAATATCTCTTTGTTTACATGTACAACTTAAAATCAGATAAAAGGAAATAAGCCTCAAATTATGAGCTTGCAATTAAAAGGGAAAGCCTTTGATGTTTTCTAAAAGCAGCTGTATGACTGATGATTATACCTGTCTGAAAACTGTTTTTTTGAATTCTTAAAAATTTTTTGTTAATGTGTAATGACATCTTTCACTGACTGAAGCTTTACAACTCCAACCATACAGTTAAGAGTATATCTGGAAAAGGACATACCCTGCCAGATACAAGTAAGAGTATTCTGGAAGATGTCCTCTGTGTTCTGTGCTGATGAACGCAAGACTACCCTTTTACTGAAAACTTGAAGTGACACAAATGTAAGAAATGCTAAGAAAATCTCATGCAGAAAAGATTTGAATGACTACTTCTTATACATTGGCAATATCAGAATGACACGGCTGATACTAATGTAGAAGATGAGAAACCATCTTATGTCTGTACTGGTGTGTATAGTGGTATCGCAACAGCATATCAATGAATATGTGCTTTGTAGTATCATGCGAGCACATAAATCTTGTGGCTTTTCTGAATTCATCAGAAATCCTTGGGTGCCTGAGAGCTAACGTAGTGCTGATTTTCTTGTCTTCATGTTTTTCTCACGCTTTTCCCTCACACCTTAGTAAGATGTCAAAATCTGGCATTTTCTTGGGGAATGGTTTGGTGATTGCAGCATCATTTAACTCCAACAGCAGGTCCTCTATCTGTATCTCAAAGTAAAAAAACAACCAAATAACCAAAAAAAAAAGGAAAAGAACAAAAATCATACTTAATTGTAACATCTTGACTCGTGGGTTTGGTGCACACAAACTCTTCTGTTGTATCAAGGAAGTTTGTCATCTCTAAATGACATCAGGCTTAAAAATGACTGGAAATGTATATGAAGCTTGAAGACAAGAACAAAAAAGCCTTGTGTTGCAAAAGCAATGTGTTGACAAAAATCAATCAGATTGTTGATTTCTATGGCCATTGATAGATTATGCTAGGCAGCTTGTTGTAAGTATTATTTTGATAAAGGGTGAGGTGGTGTTGGATGATACTAAAAGAATTGTAGTGAGCGTACAATACATGTTGCCTTGATAAAGTTTCGAAGTGAAACAAATCCAAAAGCTGCCTTATTTTAAAGATCTGATTTTATTCATATATTCATATATATCTATTTTATTCATAAATTAAATCAGATGAATAAATTAGAACTGTTTTATTTGATATGTTATTGCTGACCAGAACCATGTGAACTGCTGCATGATACTGGAAGTGCATTAGCTTTGACCAAAACTGTAAAGCATCCAGCTTCATTCTACTCAGTATATTAACTTTTCCAGCCAATATTTTTTTTTTGTTATATAATAATGTTGGTTAAGAACATGGTTTTCTTGCTTTTCTATATATTGGAGGAGATGGGGAAAAACAATAAGTTCTGTTCTTTCTAAAAGAAAGGCATAAGTCTGCCATGGGTTAGTGCCTCTCTTCTGCATCATGGTGTAACATGTTTGGACTATGTTCCAGTGATTTATTTTATTATTTTTTTTTTAATATTGGTGCTTGATTTCAGACCGTTAAATGCAATTAACTTGGAACTCTCTCTTTTGTAAATATTGTGCCCCCTTTGTAGTGGTCTCAATGCTCAGAACAGGCTGATAAGCAATCCCAGCATGGATTTTTCATTTCTTTTCCTAGATGGTTATGGAGCAAGGGAACTGGCTGGTAGGTGGAGACCTACAGGTCCTTGATCGTATCTATTGGAATGATGGACTCGATCAATACCGTCTCACTCCAGCTGAGCTAAGACAGAAGTTCAAGGAAATGAATGCTGGTAAGTAATTTTTTCTTGTCTTGTTTCTTCCTACAAAGATTTATCCAAATGCCTGCTGCTTCAATACTGCAGGGACAAGCCTTGTTTCAAGGATAGTTTTTATAACCTCAGGTACTATCTTGCCAAAATGCACAAGAGATGGTAACCCCTGAGGTTCTGATTTTGTCTTTCCATGTGCACTAGACATGTTATTAATGCAAGAAAAGGTAATGTTAAAATGTGGTAGAAAGTGATTTAAATATCATCAGATTCAACTTGATCTGTAGGGGTATGGCTGAGTGCTGAGCTTTCATGCTCTTCTGTTTTAAGTCTGTTCCATGCTGCTTCTGGGGAACAAAGCTTATGACAGCCATGCAAGTAAATGGGTGCAAGTGGAATGCATCACAATTAAAAACTGAGCTAGTTGCTAACTTTATATTGTGGAAGAAACAAAACAGTCTTTCACACTTAAGCAGTTGTTAGGCAAATAAATAAGAGGCTGAGTAATACCATAAAGCAAAGAATTGATCATTACTCCCTTCAGTGTGGCAGGCACCTGCAAACCACTTCTAAGTGTGAAGGAATGGTGTAACATCAGCAAACTGGTATTGGTCCCGAGTTCCTGTCTTTTTTCAGCATGGTCATTATTTCCAGGATCTGCTGGTTTAAGATACTAGTATAGCTTTAGCTATTCCCCCAGTAAATGTATTTGACACCTGAAAAATATAAAAACCCGTTCTCTAGATTTCACAGGCTGTATGAGGATGGAAGTGACTTCTGGAGGTCAACCTGTGCCAGATTCAATTCTGTTTGACTTCAGCTTCCCTAGCTTCATCCCTCAATGCTCAGAAAATGTCTCTGTGTTCTTTCCAGGTTATGTGTCCTACAACTCCCGATAAAATAACTTGCCTTCCTTATCTTTTGTCTTTTTATTTCCTCTGTAGATGCTGTCTTTGCGTTCCAGTTACGCAACCCAGTGCACAACGGGCACGCGCTTCTAATGCAGGACACTCACAAGCAGCTTTTGGAACGTGGCTACAGGCGCCCCGTGTTGCTCTTGCATCCTCTTGGAGGCTGGACAAAGGAGGACGATGTTCCTCTCATGTGGCGCATGAAGCAGCATGCTGCAGTGCTGGAGGAGGGGATCTTGAATCCAGAAACAACGGTGGTGGCTATATTTCCTTCCCCCATGATGTATGCTGGACCAACTGAGGTAAGTACGTCAGGAGTTTAAATCAACAGCAGCAAAACCAGAACCTTTTGCTGGTGTGCCTAACCCCTCTGATAGTGCACTAAAATATTTTGTTCTGTGCTGTGCCTGACGTTCATGGGTGGTGCTTTTTTAGTGGACAGAGAAGACTAAACTTATTGGGAAATCAAACTGTAAAAAATCCCTCTGTTATCAACCAGAATGTTCTGGATTGAAAGATTTGGTTTGGAAAGGGCAGAAGACAGTGTTGTTCTCATGCTCGTTTTCCTTAGAGTTAGAAGGGCATGACAATGAATTCATCTTTCCTTCTTTTTAGGACCTGTTTCAGAAGGAATTCCAAGATCAATTACTGCATCTTACGGTTGTCCTGAGTGTTCAGATACTTGAGATGATTACTATGAAGTGAAAAGTGTGTATATTGGAGGGCTATACACAAATCAGGGGAAAAAAAAAGGCTTTGTTTATTTTTTGACAAACTTAATTTAGAAAGAATTATTTCAAGGCTTTTATATGAAATAATTCTTTGGCAACACTTTATTTAAAAGCTAGGACTTGGGTTGGAACCCCAAGAGTTTGTGGAAGTTCAAATTCTGACTAGGCTCAAGTGGTTAATTCTGTTGTAGCTTTGTGATTGATAGGAGAATACACTGGTGGAAATAAATTAGACCGAGGGCACTTCCTTTCTAGTGGCTGTTTGACTGATCAAACAGAGCTTGCAGTGCCTTTCAGTTCAGAACTGGAACTGTAGTCCAGATCCAGTTCAGGTATGTGAGTGAGTTACTGCAGGGAATCTTGCAATGTTCCCCGTAGACCTTTTCTGAGAATTCATAGAAGTCTTCTACTTCATTCTCATACTCAGGAACATATGAGAAGGAATGAAATCCACAGTCCTTATTCTGGATAGAATAAGAATTTTCTCCAAACCTCTACAGTATTATCTGTGACCTCAGAATACAGCCTGTCAATAATGTGTATAGCCAAGAAATAAGAGATTGTTCCTTTAATCATTTTCTGTAGGTTATGTAAAAGACATTGGTACCAGATTTATTGCTGTAGTGCAAATGATTTGCAGAAACAAGCTCAGTATGGCTGTCAACAGGATGGACATCTTTCAAATTGTGAGATTTCAAATGACATGCTTCATAAGCACCAATTTAGTGTTTTTCTGTTTTTAGCATTCCCAGTAATTACCTTGAAAGAAAAAAAAAAAACAAAAACCAGTTCTACAAGGAAAATCATGTATCAGACTGCAGTGAATTTAAATCCTTACTAAACCATTACAGGTAATTTAGTGTTGTTGAGACTGCTTTAGGATAGCAGGACCTAAATCCTCAGTTTATGCTGTTCCAAACACTAGTAAAGTAAGTAGTTTTTTAAGCATCCTGCTATGCAAATGAAACAGGAGCGTGGTATGCCTTAGCTGCAAGTTTGGTGATTCACATAGCTGATTCTTTGTTCTGGTGTGGCTCTGTAGTGGAAAGAATATCTGTTTGACTGGGGGTTGGGGAAATGGGGTAGTTAAACAGTGCACACATTTTGAAGGTCATATTTTTAACTGTTTTCTCTTAACCTTTTCCCTTGTCTGTGTTCTAGGTTCAGTGGCACTGCAGATCACGGATGGTTGCAGGAGCTAACTTCTACATCGTAGGGCGAGATCCAGCAGGAATGCCGCACCCTGACACTGGGAAAGATCTGTATGAACCAACCCACGGTGCTAAAGTGTTGACAATGGCCCCAGGCCTGCGAGCACTGGAAATTGTACCCTTCAGAGTTGCAGCTTATAATAAGAAAAAGAAATGCATGGACTATTATGACTCTGAGCAGTAAGTCGTGTTTTAGTTCTAAAACATTTTGAGCAGCAGCTGCCTTTTCTTCCCCTGCACCCTCCAGTAAAAGTAGTTTTTAACTAGTTTTATATAGCTAAAAGATACCAGTCTTCAGAGGCATTTTTAGACCACTGATACAACTTGACTTCAGCCATGAGTTGGGTGCAGTTCCACAGCACAACTTACCTGATGCAACTTGAGTTGCCACTGGAAGCTCCCATTTTCCTCCCAGGTACTGGATTTTGTGTAATTCTGGAACAAGCTGGCACAAGTAGCTAGGTCTGCAGGAAAATATTATTACTCGTTTTAATGGAAGGATTAGCTTTCTGCTGGTTTATCTTCCTAAATATGCTTGCTTTGTGTCAGGTGAGCATCAGATGTGATGCAGGAGAATCAATGGGAGAGTGCAGCAGGGAGAAAGAAGGTAGTGGACAATGTAGTGGCAACTAGCTGCTTGCTTAACAATAATGCAAAATGGTGCCCTAAGTCCATTGTGTGACCCAGGAGTTTTTATCTGGCTTTTGTTTTTACGATTTAGTTACAGGACAGGTAATTTTGTCTTCTGACTATCCCAAGATTATTTGCATGTGGCATAACAGAGTCCAAAACTTACTGCATGTGTTGCTGTGGTGTCAGTGAGTGGAACTGGAAAGGAGATTTGTCAGTTTAGTTTAAACCTCTTTATTCAGATTATTGAAACTACTTTTAAGTCAAGCTGCAGTTGAAGTTAGTACTGAAATACTAACTGAAATAACTGAAAATTTTCAGCTGCTTATGCTACAATTATACAGAGTATAAGTCTCCAAAGATGTCACTGGCTTGTGGCAATCAACCAACATATTTTATTCAGCATCTTGTGTTTCTCACAATTAATTATACTTTAGTAGATACTGTGCTGGCTCAGCCTTAGTCACAAGTTATGTGAATACTTTGTATTTCAGCAGTAAATTCCAAGCACCTGAACTGGCCTGCTTTTATTTTTGAAAGCTGTAAAGTGTTATCTTCTCTTGCACAACTAAATCTAATTTTACGGTAAGTTCTTGCATTGTTTGGAAATAAGAAGCAGCAAGACAAAGGCAAATTTGCTGAAACCTGACAAGAATTAAAATAGCTTCGCTGTGTGTTACTCTACAATGTCCATATGTGTTTGGAAATTTGATGATTTACTACACTGCAGATGTTTTGAAATAGAATCTAATCAGGGAGGCTTATTTAGCAATTGCAGTTTGCTGATGTTGTTCTTCCTTCCTCTTTCCTCCTATTTAGGCAGTGTTCCAGTATAAGGCTTCCCTCAGTGCTCTGAAACATCTCTTTGGATAGTATTGCAACCGGGTGTCTTTTTTTTTTTTTCTTTTTTTTTTTTTTTTTTTTCAACCAAGTGTAGCTCTGGGTAGCAGCATCAGACCAGACCTACAAAGTGACGCAGATGGCACTTTTATTAGAAGGAATACAATCAGAGGGAAGGATACTCCTAACATATGACATGAAAGTCTTCCTACACTTACTGCCCCTAGCTGTTGAATACTTCACTACCTTTGTGCCATTCATTATTTGAGATGTGCCTAGAAACCCTCATTGCTGTGCACAATAACTAAATCCTGATGTAAATTTTGCTAGTTCTGTCCCAGCTTGTACGCATTATACCATAGCAGTCAAAAGGCTGTTGTAGTAGATGCTACGGGTATTTGTCCTGTTTGTTTATTGTCCAAGTGATTAAATGGGTTGGTTTGAAAGAGCACAGAATCACAGAACTGAAGGGGTTGGAAGGGACCTCAAAAGATCATCGCGTCCAACCCCCCTGCCAAAGCAGGTTCCCTAGAGCAGGCTGCCCAGGTAGGCGTCCAGATGGGCCTTGAATATCTCCAGAGAAGGAGATATTCAAATCCCTCTGTCCCCCACCCCTCAGGTATTTATACACATTGAGGAGATCCCCTCAGTCTTCTTTTCTCCAGGCTGAACAGCCCCAGGTCTCTCAGCCTTTCCTCATAGGGAAGATGCTCCAGGCCCCATATCGTCTTTGTGGCCCTCCGCTGGACACTTTCCAGGAGATCCCTGTCTTTTTTGTACTGGGGAGCCCAGAACTGGACACAGTTCTCCAGGCAAGGCCTGCCCAGGTCCAAGATAAATACAACAAGACCAAAGTGAAAGAGTTCTGCTGGTGCAGGATAGATTTGATTTAGATCAAGGGGAGTAAAAGTGTACCTCTGGCATTAGCCAGAGTAAATGATTAACAACTAAAACAAACAAAAACACAACAACACCTCTGATAAGAGGTTTGCCTTTAGTTTGAGGCTTTTTTTTTCTGTCACTGTCTTGGAAAAAAAGCTCATAGAGCTGTTACCATGCAGCTTTACCTTGCTGCTGTCAGCATGCAGACCATTTGTCCTGTCGTTCTCTGAATGCTGTTTGTAAGCTGCAGGCTGGACTGGAGTGTGGCAGCAAACCTCTAGATGGCAATGCAGATGCATGCAGGCTCGAAGAGAAAACCATTCACGCTCCTGCTCACCATAGGCAGAACACTGTGGTAGGCTCCAGACAGAGTTAGAGCTTGGGTGGGTGCAGCTGGCTGCATTTCAAGATAGTCTGTAATGCCAAAAACATAGACTCCTGGACCATGTGGTGTTCAGCTCTGTAAGGAGAATGGCAGGGAACAGCGGGTTGTCTGGAAACATGAGTGTCAGTGCTGCTGGAGCACCCTTGGGTATGAAACAGTCATGTTCGTGTAAGTCTTTCCTGAGCTCACCACGTAAGTGGTGAAAACCACAATGTGAAAATGTGGGGAAGAGGGCCGTATGCATAGAAGCATTGCTCTGGCTTGTTTGAGGAATGGGTAACTTGACTTCTGTCGCATCTAATTCAATTCCTTGAGGCTTGGATAGTTGACAGGCAATAGGCAGTTCAAGAACTTACATCACTGACAGAGGCATGGAAGCTTACATCAAGCATTTACTCTATGGGTTTCCCCCAGACTGAGCTGTAGGTGAGCTGCATGTCTTAGCTGCTGCCCCCACGACCTCCTAATTTTACAACAGGTATGTGTCACGGTGCAGACTTCTGAAGACCACCACAGATTTTAAATCCTAGCTTTGGGTCTGGGAGACTTAATCTCCTGAGTTCGCAGTTCTTGTCCTGCAAGCAAGCTCAGGCCTGCCCCAGAGGAGTCGTTCACCAGGAATCCGGTCATCCACAGGGCCACATCGCCAAGCAATGGCCAAAGGGAGCTTTTTGGAATGATGTGTGACCTGTGTGTTGGTAACTGCAGGCAAAAAGCTGAGGTCTGTCAGTTCTTTGTCATTGTTCTCTTTGCTGTGCCATTTCCACCGTGTTGGTAACTCAAGGGAGCAGATGTCAGCAGGCTGGCAGCTGGGTCCTGAGATGGAGACTGCTGTGAGAACAGCACTCGTTCTGGTTCCTGGCTTTTCCGAGATCCAAATTTGGTAACTCCTTGTGCCTTGGTAGTCTAAATTCAACCACTCCTGAAACAGAACTGAATGTGGATCAGTAGCTGAAGATGGCCAGACGTGTTTTGGAAATGTTTACAGAGAGGACTGTAGTTACAGTGGAGACCTTCCAATGAACATCTGATCTGAGAGCCACTATCAGACTGAAGTGTAAAAATTAAAAACAAGAACCCCATAAACAACTACCTAATGCTGAAATCTGTTCAGAAGAAGTCGGTATGTTTCTTCAGCCAAAAAGGCCTCTCAGTTACCACAAACAAGTGTACTTTGGGATTGGTGGCTTAGTAGTTGTTTGGGTGAGCAACGATTCCTAATTCTTTGCTGAAGACCGGTCCTAAAAATGCAGCCACAGACTGCTGCTGAGGAAAAAAAATAATTAAGAAAGGAAATTAGTCTGACAATTCAACACAAAACCCAACAAAATACCCAACACATGTACAGCCAAAAAATAATTTTAAAAAAAAAAAAAAAAAGAAAAAAAAGAAAAACCTCCCTGCAGTGTCTGGAAAAAATGGCTTTTTTTTTTTTTTTTCACCCTTGAAGAAAACCCATGAGAGCACTTCAGCTAAAAGGAACCCATAAGTAAGGTTACCATAGCAGGCTGTTCATGTGCTTTGTGAAATGTGAATGAAGCATGGGTATCTGAAGAGCAGTGATGATTTTGACTTTAAAAGTCCTGGGAATAAACTATGAAATACAGTTGTCATAGCTGCTTGCATATATCAATCATACTTACAGGTAGCTCTTTCAGCCAAGCACGTACTGTTCCAAACTTGTTTGGTGTGATACCTGATTTTTAAGTGGCAGCAAGAGGTTGAAATGGGCACGCTTGGTTGTGCACCTTAATTTAGTTACGTGAAATATTGCTTTTCAGTTAACATTTGTATATCATTTAGGATACATTAAAGCACCACAGCAGCTCAAAATACCTAAACCCTTCTGCCAATCAGCAAGCCAAGTAGAGGATTTGCTTTCCTTATGATGTTATTAAGCATATAGGTTATGTTTCGCTTTCCCGCAGAGTTTTTTCATAACTGGTTTGGTGTTGAACCTAGTGGATGTGAGCTGGTTCGCTCAGCATGGCAGGGTGTTCCCCAGACATTCATGCAGATTGACATGACAAAGGCTAACGCTGTAGGGAACAGTGCCCTGCTGAAGTGCTGCTGTAGGTCACAACTTGACACTGCGAAGGCAAATTTCAATCCAGTCGAAATCCTCCTGAGAAGCATTATAAGCTTGGATTTCACCTCCTGACAGATTCTGTTCAGGGAATAAGAAGGTGGAAAAGGAGAAGTGTTAAAAGACTGAACCTGAGATAAAGAGGTCTGCGGAAGTAATTGGATCTGAAGGTTTGCCAGCTGAGTAGAACACGTTTTGAAGTCCCAGCAGAGCGAAGTCGTGTTATTGCTCTATTTCTTTACGTTTGCTTCCAGAAAAACTGTTTTAATGAATAAGTGAAACTGCAAGTGCATGGGTCTTTAATGTTGTCATGAGTCTTGATTTTATGAGTGATTTCTTAAGACCCTCAGATTCCCACTAGAGACATTGTCCTCTGCAGGGAATGGGAATTTCAGGGAGGTCATTTGCACGGGGCCAGATACCCTAGGAAAAGGTTAGGGCTCCCCAGCATCGGTGTGTTTGTACTCATCTGGCTGGAATAGCTGGTACGGGGTAGTATAAAGAACACTTATAGGGAAGAGACTTCTTCCTAATAAATGATACAGCTGATTTTCACTTATAACATGCACTATACTTTGATTAAACCTTTAAACCTGCAGGGAATAATTGCTGAAGAGGAGATTTTTTTTTTTCCCTTCGGTTATTGTATTGAAGTACTCTACGGACAGCTTGAAGATGCAGCAGAGTCAAGAACCTACAGGACTGTGGGCATCTGTATGCAGATGTTTCCTACGTGCAAACTGGTGATAGCTTGCTTGTTTTGTCATAAGAACTACGAGCTTGAAGTCAGCCTTGAGCTCTGTTCTTCGTGTTTAAGTTCATAATGAAACTTTCAGAAAGCTTTTAATTGTGTAGGCACCAAATATTACATCAATACTAGTCAAACTTGATTGATAGTAAAAAATATAATATTAAAATATATATATATATTATTATATAAAAATATAGTAAAAAGTGAAATCATTTTTACAGGCATTTACTTGTTTGCAGCGTGGCTCAAAGAAAGCTACTTCCAGCAGCTACTGAATAGAAATTTGAAAGGCACTTAAATTCCGTGCTCAAAAAAAAAAGGCTGAGTTGATTTTCACTGAGATTCATTCCAAATTTCACTTGAGAATGGGATTTGGATGGCTGTTGCATTTAATTCCATAACAGCTTCAATGGTCAAACATTTCCCCCCACACACTTTCTATTCTGCTCAAGTCCATTTTATGTTGAGTAGCTCCCAGTTTCCTCAAAGCTCACTGGACAGAATTACTGGACTCTTCTTTCTGTCTTCTTTTGTTAAGAAGTAAGTTTTTGTTAAGAAGTAAGTCACATTTTGTTTCAAAATGCTTGTGTTTCATATCCCACTACAGCATTTCTATTTAGTAGACATAGCACTTTCAGATACCCAGGAGAATTTATTTTTGCCATTAGTGAAGGCAGTACTTAGGTGTTATTTATTTCAATAACACCTAAACACCGGGGAAATTAAGCTGGAAACTTGAGCAGAAAATTGAAAAGGAAGGAATTTACAAAAAAAAAAAAAAAAAAAAAAAGGAAAAATGATTGGACCATTTAAATGGAGGGTGTATATTGCCAAAGCTCCATATTGAGTCAGCTTAGGGATTACTAATTAATGTAGTTTTTAAAAGTGAATCCTATTTAACAGAAGTTTGGGAAGGCATCACTTAGTACTTCTGTACTTTAGAAATGTTTGAAAATGACTATTTAAGCAATATTTTGCTATACTGAATGTAGTATGTTTCTTAACTGACCCTTATTAATGTTTTTCTGTCCTTTTTCTCAGGCTTCTCTAGATTTTCGTAGTGGATTTTTCTTTTTTGGGTAGTTCTCTATCCCATCCTTACAGCTGCTTCTTGCACAGCCACAACTAGGGATAAGAGGAAGCTGAAGGAAATGGGGTCCTTATCGAAGCAAACTGCTATGGTGCACGTAAATTTATTGCCTTGGTCCCGTTATTTCACATGTAGGGCATGGAGGAATTTGAGTCTTTCTGCAATCTTAACGGGCAAGGAGGGAATAAAACAGACAATGTATTTTTGATGTTCGGACCTTGGTGTTGTAGAAAACATAGAGAAACTTCATAGCACTTGCTTTACTCTTATCTTCCCAGTCATCTAAAGACTTAATTTTTTATTGTTTATTTTTGCTAGAAGATTCACCAGGCTCCTCATTTCACCACACAGGTTTTGTAGAAACAGTTCTTAAAGAACTCGAGTTACCATCGAGCGGTGTTAGTAAGCACTGAGCATCTCCGCACCAAGGAACAAAATGTACAGGTGTTCTTAATGCTGGTGACATTATTCTTTCTCTGGTGGGCTTGCATCAGCTTAAAGTTTTTATTTTTGCGTAATTTATATTTTGCAAAATTGAAGCACAGTAGGGTTTTTTGCCTTGTTGTTGCGCTTCAAGAACCTAATTCAGAGATCGCTCTCTGAATTAAGAGCAATAAGAAAAGAGCACGTATGGCACTGCTGCTGTGTAGATGCATACAATCCAAATCAAAAAGTTATGGGGTTAGTGGTTTTGTGAAAGGGAACTGTGGAATGCTTTCTGCAGCTTGCTAACTTCCATACCCTACTGAGCGTAGCTCAGCACTTAGAGCCAAGTTCTGCCCTCTGATGCACACACTTGGCTCTTGTTTCTGTCTCAGGCATGTGCATCTGAGATCAATACTTGGCTTTTATTTCAAACAGACAAGCAAAGAATGAGTAATGGATACATGTTGCAAATTGAACAAATGGCGTAAGTAAAATTGCCATATTTAATTTAAGAATAAATCATTTTTCTTTGGAACACTTGGTAGGATTGTGGCACTCTTGTCTTGGTTTTACTGTCTCACTGTTGCGAGGAGTAGGAGTTGAACTTGACTGGAACTTTTGCTGCTTATCACCACTTACCTGAGAAGTTGATTTTAATTTAGATTGTCCTGTTAATGATGACCAGTAATCAGCGATCAGTTTACTTTTTGTTCTGCAAATTGTCCTTCATTATGAGATCTTCTGCCATGTTGTTCTTCCATTCCCTAGTGCACTGAAATGATCTTCTCTAACCAGTACTGCAACTGGTGGACTGCTGGGCTGCTGCTGGGGCAGAGAGGATGAGGGTGCAGAATAGGATGGCTGCTGTTGTTGACAGAGAACTGAGACAGGAGGTGGAGGAGAGAGTTGTCTCTCAGCAGAGTTCCTCACAGAGAGAGAAAGTCAGGCTAGATGAAGGCACAGACTCGATCCAACTCCCAGAAGATGAGTTGGACCGAGCTGCTAAACCTCAGGAGTTACCTAAGCTCTGTGTTGTAGTGGGTGTGTAAAGATGTACAGACACTGATGGACAAATGTCTGGAAATAAGTTACTATCAGATCATACTTCCAAGAAGAACTTCCATTAAGTTATCAAAAAAGCAGAAGAATTGTGAGTAACTTTGCATTCTTTTTAACTATTTTTTTTTTTTTTCCTCTCCCTACCTGTTCTTCTCCCTCTCTCCCCTTACTCCCACCCCTATCCTCTCAGCCACGAAGACTTCGATTTTATATCAGGGACCCGCATGCGCAAGCTGGCTCGAGAAGGACAAAACCCACCGGAAGGCTTCATGGCTCCTAAGGCTTGGACTGTGCTGACAGAATACTACAAATCCTTGGAGAAGGCTTAGGCCTCTTATGAACCACAGATCAACATTTGACGCCTGATTTATTTACAAGAAGGGGACCACACAGTCACCGTTCGTGTTGCTTTGTTGTGGTGTCGGTCAGGAAGTTCTTCTCTGAAAACAGACTCTTTCTCCCTAACTTAGCATCATTCTTTGCCTGTCCTTATGGGTTTTATTATGTCCTGGCACCTAACTAGCTGCTGGTTTTAATGTCTTTTATTACAGTTAATATTCTTGCAGTAGGATTCTTAATTCTTGTCTTTTTGTTTTATATATATATATATATATATATATATATATATTTTACTGCCTCTGTCCTATGAATTCTGCAACTGTTAAATAGATGCAGCTTTTTTCATGTTATTTAAACTGCTGGATATTTTCTGTTTTCAGTAGTTTGTAGGAGAAAGTGTAATAATTAGACCCTTAACTATGGATAGGTGCTCAAGAAATGGAAAAAATAACAGCTTTAAAATTACTGTTAAAGGTTACTCTATTATTCTCCAGAAGCTTTTAACATTAATTTTTCAGTACTTGTAATTAAAAAGCAGAGTTCTTTATGCAGCATAATTAAACTTTTTTGCTTTCTTTGTTAATTTTTGGACTTCATTGAGTTATCCAATAGTTCCCTTCTGCTGTGGACCTGTAAAGATGACCAAGTAATGAGTAAAAAAGAAAAACACTTTACTCTTTTAATTGATAACTAATCCATATTTTTTTTTGTGCTTCTTGCCTTATGTGTCAATAGGGAATGTCTTATCCTATTTGATTGCACTTGCCAGTGTTTGGTTCCAGCTACAGTCATTCAGGATGAACTTAAAGAAAAAAAAAAAAACAACAACAAAAAAAAACAACAAGAAGTATGGCACACTGACCTCAAATTCATGTTTAAGAATTATCACAAGAAAAACTGAAGTCGTTAGATCCTTGCAGTTCCTGTGGTAGAAATGCTTAGTCCTGAAGGTGAAGTATCTGTTTTTCAACATCTCCAATGGCAACATAAGGGCAATCTCATTGTTTTCCATGACAGACAAGGCATATTTGCTTCTACTAGGATTCCTCAAAAATCCTGAAGGTGGTTAATTCGGTATGTGAAGCATTAACTGCTGAAGAAAAACATGAAAAATAGAAAGTAAAATACTTCCCTAAGTACACAGTAATACTGATCTGTTGGGATCTTTTCAGGTATTTGCAGGTAATCAGTGGAACAGTCATAACTGTTCTTAGCCTGTTCACTAGGAACTTCACGTATCCTCACAGAAACTTATTTTTCTGTTGGTAAGAGGTGTACAAAGGACAAAACAAAATGTTTTTCAAAATGAGGAAACTGGCCTGCTACAGAGCCTGGATGAGGCATGTTCATCTAGATTTTCTTTTTTTTGGATGGTGGGAGGTTGTAATGAAGGGACCTGTGTAATGAATGGGATGAATACTGCTTGCAGTCTTTGGTTACTTGTTCACAGTAATATTTAAGACAAATGCTTTGAGAATGACTTTCTTCTCTTTTCCTCCTCTGTCTGTTTGAAGAGACACAGAGAGTAACTTTTAGTGGGATTTATACCTCTGTAAGAGGCAAGAAAGTAAGACGGAGTTGTGAAAAGACAGAGGCGTGTTCACCAGTGAACCGTGACAATTGAAACTGTTTTGGTAGTGTAAAGCTTACTCGTCTGGAATTGCTGAACAGATTTTCTTCAAATTTGGCTTTGTTTTTAGATTGCATCAATTTACAGGACATGCAGAATCCAGAAGCAGAAGTCATTTCCTATCTGCGCAGGTGTACGTGCAAAATTGCAAGCTTAACTATGAAGGTGGACAAGAATTATCAGCTGGTCAAAAGTGAATTGCTGTTGAAAGTTGGAGTTGAGACTCTTTGCTGTCAGGTTTGATTCTGAAAGTAATTAGGATGAAAGATACAAAAAAATATTTTGGCAGAATGGCGAACAGGGGTGGAAGTGTGCACAAGTAGATGTTTTATAAGTGCTGCTTGTGCTATATGAAGTCTGGACAGTATGTGGAGTGGTAAGCACGAATGTTGAGTCATTCCGTAAAGTTAATTTAGAAGCAGGAATGTCTGCAAACAAATTAATACGGTGATAAAAAGCAGATCTAGTTTTCATGCTTAACTCTTTTGATGCTGAGGCTCTGTTGTTATAGTGCTTCTAGAAAGCATTCCTTGCAATGCTGGGTATTAAAGAAGCCTTCAGCTTTATTCTAACTTATTATTTATTCTAAAGCAACAGCTACAGCATTCCCAGGGGGATTTCCTGATAAAGAACAAGAGCATCTGGTCAATTTGTGGGCAGAATGTGCTCTGTACAACAGCAGTTTTCCCATATCATGAATGTTTTCATTGTAGAATGCTAATTTTTCCTCTTCTGTTAGTGTCTTCTGTAAGGAAGTTGTATTTTATATGAAAAAGCTAGTCCAGAAATGCTTCCAAAATGTTCCCCTTCCCTCCCACTTTCTGCCTCTGCATTGGTATGCATTACAAGTGGTTCTTTACCTGCTGCTCTCACAGAGGATAATTTATGGGTATTATCCATTGCTTTTTGTAGGATCCCAGGATGATTGCTCGCTTCTAACTGATCATTCTGATGTATTGGGCGTGTGAGATACGAAAGCAATAACACCCATCCATATGGCCGATGCAAGGACAGTCTGGACCCAGTTTTCCAAAATAGATGGATTAATGAGGTAGTTGGAGATTACCAAACCCTAATCCTTGGAGTTAAATAAATGCTAGAAAATTACTACCTTTCCTAGGTGAACTGATGAGTTCCAGATGTTTTTGATTCCTGCAGTACATACGAGCAACTTGAGAAAAAGGCAAAAAAAAAAAAAAATTTTTTTTTGTGTAAAGAGCCACACAGCTGAGAATTCTGTTTTCCTATGTGACATCTCAAAAGCCTGTGTTCGACTAACGGGAATACTTGGGATGACTTTTCAAGTGAGGATCTGAGGGTCACAATGGAAAAATCCTGGATATGTGCTAAGGGTGCTGACTTTTACCTGATTTTGTTCCTTTCAGTAGGGGAGCTAAACACTAACAACTCGGTAATGCATTAGACACACAAAATGGAACATGTAGAATAGGTCACAATTTTTTTTTAGACACAGTTTGGAGATAAGCAAGCCTCTACATCTGGAATAATTCAGTAGAAGTCTGCAGGGGGAGGATGTGAGTGGATGTCTTGGCGTGGTGGTGGTGGAAGGAGAACAGGGCTACCGTGGGCTGTGTAGACGGTACTGTAAGGGGCTTGAGTTTGGACCTCCTTTGCATTTCGTATTTCCTTAATTTCAAGGAGTTCCACATGTGGGTCACACAGAGGGTTAAACTTACTGCCTTTCCCTGCTACAAAAGCCATAAAAATTACTTCGGGCATCCTGACAAAATGCTAACAGAGTAGTCCAGATGCTTTCCCTTCCTGATGGATTAAAGGTGCTAATCAGTATCTTATAATCAGTGTGTTACTCCCTTTCCCAGTCAAAGCTGGCAGCTTCAAAGACAAGGATATGTGTGTGTCTGTTACTGCATTGACACACATGGCATCCCTCCTCATCTCCAGTCATGAACCTTTAAGCCTTTGTGCTGTGCACTGTAGGAACACAGAAAGAAGCCCTCATCTCTGTTACGAATTAGCTTTCCTATGAGTCAGAAGAGAACTTTACTGCATCTATGGCACCATCTCCAACAGCAGGGAAAGGAAAAGCCATTCCTTCTCTTATGTAGGAGAATTCACAAGAAAAAATGAGATGGAAAGTGATTTTTTGTGCAACTTTGCAGGGATGTCTGTCTGTTCATCTACAGGAATGGGATTTACGGTGGTGCCTGAACACGAGTCAGAGGTGTGTAGGAAAGCTATTCCAGTCCTCAAACCTGACGCAGAATTTTTCACCACTAACAATAAAAAAACAAGACCTTCAGGCTGGAGTGAGTTGGCTGAATTGGCATTACAATGAATGCAACTGATAGCTCAGAATTAGTGTGTTTTTTTTTTTTTTTTTTTCTGGCGTATGAATTGGTCTCAGAAACTTAAAACTCTTAATTTAGCTGCTGTGAAAGAGAGCGCTGCTAGTTCCATTTTTTTTCATGCTTAATGCTGCAAGCTGGACGTGATAAGCTAGGCTGCCAAGGGTAGCTTTAAAGCTTTCCACGTCCAGTTTATTGGATATTATGGGAGTTCCCTGCCAACAGCCAAGCAGGTGTTGGGTAAACATGTGATTCAGAGGAAGTCAGCGCTAAGGTTTCTGCTCAGTTGCATTGTTTTACCTTGAAGAAAGCCTGAGGGCTGGCGTAGCAGGGCCTCTTTTAAATTTGCTGTCTCCTTTCATGAAAAACGTTTTGATTATGAATATAGCTCGATTTTTAGTGGTCTTTTGAAGTGTCCATTGAGGGGTTTTCTTTGCGTCTCCTGCAAGCTCTGTGCCTGCTCTTGTGATATTGGAGAATTTTTTTACCTGTATCCCTTTTCATTGTTTAGTTTTTATTAAAATCTCTTTTTTCTTTATGGGAGGGTGTATATGTGCATGAGCCAGAGTCATGCCTTCAGCATTTCCAGAACTGTTTGCCCTAGAAACCTCATCTTGATATCATTTTGAAGTTGAAGGGGGAAGGCAACTACACTGAAAGCTAGAAAACAGTGCTTTAAAACCACATCTGGAATTCTCAGACAATAAATGGCTCCAGCTTAAAACAGAATGCAGAGATTTTAATATGTCATAAAACCCGAGGAGCCTTGGATTCAGTATGAGGACTGTCACCCAACCTTCATGTTAAAATCCACTACACAACACTTTGAAGTATGACTGTAGACAGAATGCTACCTGTGTATAAAAGGAGAAAAAAAAAAAACAAAAAACAAAACAAACTTTTTTTCCAGCATTTTTTTCCATAAACTTCAATGGAATGGAAATAGTGCCTGAATCTTTCTTTTTATCCTCTGCAAACAGAGCTGTTTCTTCTATGGAGTCCTACACTTAGCAGTCTAAATTTCACCTCATGAGAAGAATAAGCATTTTGGCCATATCCACGTGTCTTCATCTCATAACAGCAGTTATGATGTCAAGTAAAAGGCTTGCAGTCTAGGCTGTGAGTTTTCAGGTTTTCCTGAGCACCTGCAGATCTCCAGGCTTTCCACCCAGATGGCGTTTGTCCAAATTTCTATGGACTAAATCAATTATTTCTGTAATGATTGATAGTTAAGTTTGTTGCAATAATTATGATGAGACAGAGAGAGAAACCAGTATCCACATGTTAACACTCTCCGGACAGCGTTGTTGCATTTGATTTATTACCAAACATGGCATTTCAGGAGGACAAATCCACTCCTCTAACTTGGAAATGTTACTCTGATTTCAGGAGTGCTACTCAGAGAAAGAGAAAAAATTTAGGCTCTCATACTATTAACTTGATTTCATTGACAGCTTTCTCAAAGGCTTAAGTGGAAGCAGAAGAGACTTCTTGATCCTTAAACATTGGGCTCAAAAGGGCTGCCTGCTGGAATGGAAAACTACAGTCTGATAGTCTGTGGAAGGTTGGTTGTAGGATTGATAATGTGTCATCAAGGTCTGCTTTGTTTCTAGTTGATGAACACAATATTCTACCACCTATGAAAAGCAGTATTTTGATCATTTAATTATTTTTTTTTTCTGGATAAGAAGGACAGTCATGAGACAAGATCATGTTTATACATAACTTCCCAGTAGGAAAAAGTTTACCGCTATTATAGTTTATATTTAAACTATGATACAGTCTGAAAGAACCAGTGTTATAATTATGTGAGCAAAAATTTCCTATCATGCTATGTGACAGCAGAGCAATAAACGTGCCATCAGTGTCAACATCAAAAGCACAATGCCAAATGCTAAATATTATTGACACTTCTTCATTAGGGACAGTTATAAATAACTCCTTTGTCCATTATTTCTTCAAGGAGAAATACTGCTTCTTCCTGAGAACTGTAAATCTGTTTGCCTTACTTGGTAGTTAGAGACACTTGGAATGACGGTGGCTCTTCATAAGTTTTACTGTTTTGCTGTATTTTTGAAGGCATGCTTCTGAGCTCCATAGCAAAACGGCTTTACAAAGAATATTACAGGTTTATAGTTTTTCTCTGTAAACATTCTTGGCTATTTTACTTACGGCACTTCAGATGTTTTTCCATCTGTGAAATTAAAAAAAAAAAAAAAAGTCTTATAAAGGTCAACTTATGTAGAGTTTGGGTACACAGTTTTTATCAATTATTAAAACTACTCTAGCTGGCTTCCTGTTCATACAAACTTTTGGTTCAGGGTCGTCCTTGTCCTTAGTGTTGTGACAATTTCTTGTGAAACACTTGATATGCTGGAGAAAAGTGGAATTTGGGAAAGATGATGAGTTGGTGATTGACAATCCCACGATATTATCCTTCAAGCACTGATAATAAAACACTGTACCTTGTAACATGTAACTCTTTAAGAAGAATATTGTGCCTTTTCTATAGTCATTGTCAGGATACAACTGGAAATTCAAAGCAGCATGTTCTGTCTAAAAGGTGAACAGAAAGAGAGAAACCTTCTTTGGTCAGTTGTTTTCTGGAGGTAAATATGCAGCTTCCTTTTCACGTTTTTAGTGTATTTAAAAACAAAACAAAACATATGAAACTCCTAATCTTTCTGTTTCCATATTTAAAGATACCTCTGGGTGAGGACCAACTTGTTTTCTGAGGTTCAAACAGTTGCATTGTCTTCACTTTGAGGATTTGCTGAATATTGGTGATGAAGTGCAACTAATGGCATACTTGGACCCATCCTACACTGGACAATTTCAAACAAGAAATCTTATCTTTTCCCTTAGATTCACTTTTACATAGATGAAAAAACCCACCCAACGTGAAACAACTCCTCATTTCAGGTTTTTCCCCATAAACACATAACTGATGAAAGAAAATTGAGCCTCTTTATCCATTCTTGATTCAATTACGATCCTACACGTGTCTGTAGATCTTGGAACTAATGCTGAGGATGTAGGTGCCTTTCCACATTGATCTTATGAAATTACCTTTGGAAAACGTTTCAAAAGGATTAAAGTTAAGCTAATGTGAACTTGAAGAAATACCTGGCTGCCTATGGAGAAATCTGATTGCATTAGGAATCTGTGGAGTAGGCGCTAATTCTTCTCTATTTAATCCATGAGTGAATGTTGGAATACACAACCTTTTATTGTGATAGGAAAGAAGTCACTGTTTTTTGAAATGTGACAATGCAGCTTTCAAAAACAAAACAAAAAACACCACCACAACAACAAAAAAACAACAACCCACAAACTAAAACTTGACTGCTTGACTAGCCAAGTAATAGCACGGGCATAAGGTAGGAGATTTTGTCAGTGGCTTACAAAATGGTTAATACAAGTCAAAGAAGGCCTGCCCACTAAAACCCAGAGATATGTGCCTGGGATTCTCTCCACTGGGAAACTACCACTGCTGTGAAGAATTCCAGTGTGGAGGAGGAATCTATGCAGCACAAATTTTTTATCCATTTCATAGTTTCTGTGGAATTTTCAACGTCTGCTCAATCTCCGCGCGTAATTTTAATAAAATATGTGCTCATAGTACATTCCGCTCAAGTATCTTTTCTTCCGTTTCCCATAAAAGTATGCTCTTTTTGTTTCAGGCTGAGAATCTTCTAGATTTGAACGTGAGCAGGAAAGCATCGCAGTTTGCAAGGGACCTCATGCACTTTACGCTTTCATCAGTCAGCTGTGAAAACCGTGAGAGAAGGGGCTGGGAGTGTTGTGCGGCCATGGAGCTTCTGGTTCTGGTCAGGGCCAGTATAATACAGGCCTACAGGCTTTTTCACTTTGTAAAGCACTATAGTTTATGGGTGATGTTATTTTAGTAAGAATTAGACTATGATCTTGTTGTCTCCTGAGGTTCCCTTCGTGGTAGTAGCCTGTGAGCTTTCCTGGGAAGTGCAGCTCACAAGTTTAAAACCATTGCTCTAATGTGGCAGCTAATAAGTTGTCATTAATTTTATCTATATAAAATTATAAAGTATAGAAGCATTCAAAGAAACAAGAATTAAAGGGAAATAATTTTGAAAAGGATTATAAATGAAGTAGGTGATAACCGAGGGGCTTGGTGTGTATTCCTGTTCAGGCCAAACTCCATTTTACGCCCATCACCTACAGGAAAGCCGATGGTGTGTGCTGGCGCTCTGGGTTTGTTTACTGCTACAAATGCAGGTGAGAACCCAGGGAAAGCAAAAACAGTTCAAAACAAACAAACAAAGCCCCCCAAGCCTTAGAAGGCAAGAATCTGAAGCAAAGATGTGAAGCAGAAGAGAAACTGAGACCCTGAAATTTGGGACTGCTTCTCTTGTGCAATGGATATGGAGTTGGAGCCAAGGCAAATGCCATTTGTTTATCTGGTGGAATGTTAATCTAAATAGGAAAGTTAACTCTGTCCCAGCCAGACCCAGTATACCTTTGCTTCCTAACTGGAGCTGTGAAGGCCGGAACAGCTGCAACTCCAGAAATACCAGCTGATTTTACATCAGAGAGAAACAGCTCTTTTTGGTAAAGTTGCAGTTGCTTGTGATTGCTTTGCTTCTGTATGTTTCTATCTATGGAACTCCAAGTGGGAATGTAAGCGTCAGGGATGCTGAAAGAGTTTGTGCCGGATCTGGAGCTAGAAATGTGGAATTATCTGTAGGCGGTTTTTTCTTTTAGCCATGAGATACCTCTTTTTTAGTACAACTGTCAGAAAGGCCATATTTCAAGGTGAGATTTTAACTCATGGTTGTGAGGAAAGCCTCCTTGTTTGCAGCGTGACACACTGGAGCTGCATCTGGTAGCACATCCTTTGCAGGATGTTCACAGAGCTGTTTGAACAAAACACCCATGCTGCTGATGGCACAACTTGGGAAATTACCAGAAAGTTATATTTGTTACAGGCTTCGTTGGAAAAAAAAAAAAAAAAAAAAAGCAAAAGAAAAACGTGTTGTTCTTTGAGTAGAAACATTACTATTCGGGATGGGGGAGACTACAGGAGTTAAGTGTTTTCACTAATTTTGATCTTATGCAGGGGTCATTGCTGAAGAGCTGACTGTATGGAAACTGCAAGACCAAGCTCATTCTGAGCATCACAATTTCTTGTTTTAAAACCAAATTTCAGTTATCCAAGAGCTGCTAAATCTGTTTTAAAAGAACTTTTAAGCTTTGAGAGGGCAGGAAACTTCAATCGGAAAGTGGTAAGTTTCTTTGTTTTGGAGTTCCCCTTGTCTGGTACAGTAAGTGTTTGCAATCCAGCGTGAAAACACAAAGCTGAATCCTGCAGATTGATAGTTATCATATGCAAGTATGTTTGAGCTCCGTCACAGCCTCTCTGGGGGCCAGTTGACCTTGCACTAATTAGATGTCATTCCCAATGGGATAATGACATATTTGCCCTTATTGCACATGCTCTGGGATTAATTTAATGGGTCCAGTGCAAAGTGCTCTGTAGGCTTCTGCGAGAGCAGGTTGCTATGCTTGGGCCTTCTTTCTGCAGCAGTCGGCGCTGGCAGATACCCTCTTGTGTTCTGAGGTGAATCTTGTCCCTGGCTAAGTCATTTCTGTAAGTGGGAAAAAAAAAATAAAAAATTTAAAAATAAAGCCTCGCACAGTTTCACTGCAGGAGTTGGACCTTGATCTTTTCCTGACGCTGCTGAGCAGGCTTGTATATTAGAATGACTTGATTGCAAACTGTCTGAAAACTTCAGCGGTTACAAAATGAGGGATTTTTTACTCCCCTTCTGTCCTGTGTGGTAAGAATGAAGGTTGTCTTGAAATCTGTGCGGAAGGGTAAAAGACTTCACTTTGCAGAGTTCTGCTGAACAAGCAGGACCATAATGGTCTTCCTCAGAATTAAATACCAGCCAGTCCTGCTGTTCATATGTGACACACTTATTTGCATTTGCTCTGATCTTTTGCCCAAATAAAAAAGCAGGAACTGAATAGGATTTAATTACAGGCTTATTTAAGCTTTCTTCTATACAGACAGTTGTGGAGTGTATTTATCTGAGTCGAACTGAAACACTGTCCTTTCTGCTGCCTGTTTTCTCTTTTTAAGAAAGAGATGCCCAGCCACTGATGTTTGGTGTGTTGGTTTTCAGTTTAGTTCCTTCTGATGAAAGCCTACATTTAGTGTAATGACATCAGGCTATCTATGCCATAAAGAAAATAATGAATTAAATGATTAATTTTTCTCTCACTGTAACTCAGTAGCAAAAAAAATAATTGCATACTGATTTGTTTGCTTCTGAGGTACCTAGCTTTACAGAGTTCTGTTTCATCGTGAGGAATTCTTGTTCACCAGAGCACAAGAGACATAAAATTAGATTATATTCTTTGTATTGTTAGATTGTTTTTTTTGTCCCTCCTCAGAGCAACTTGTCACATCTGACTTCTATCACTTTTCTAATTTTTGGATTCTCTGGATTTATACCTAGAAGATTCTAATCCTTATCACTAATAAAATTAACTTTTATTTGTGCCTTAAGTAGTTCAATTAACATTAAAAGCTGACGTATGTCTTCAGCCATCTTAAAGCATTTTTTTTTCAAACTGAACTTACTTTCATTTTTCATGTTGTGATGATTTTTTTTCCATTTATGGGGAATGTGCGTCAGAAATGCTAGCCTGTTTCCACAGGACAAGTTGCCTGATGGTGAGCAAAGTGGACTCAATATGATTAAATTGTGTTAGTAGATGAGTTTCATCCTAATTTCTGATCAGGAGGTGAATTACTGATTCTTTCTGGCAGGATTAGTTCTGTAGTGTAGGTGTTGTTTAGTAGGAAGCAGATCACGGGAAATACAACTTTTTGGAAACTCTGCTTGTTAAAAAAAAAAAAGTATCTGAAGATGAGGTGACTTGTGAAGGACATTTTTCTGCAACATTCAAATTCAAGAGATAAAAAAGTATTTTTGTTTGTAAATACATGTATAGATGCAGAGAGAGATGTGAAAACAGGGAAAGTATCTTAACCACAACATATGTTTCCATTGAATTTCATCTGTTTTCTTCAGTGACAAAGCCACATGATTATCTTTGTTGGGATTGCAGGCTAGCACAGATATGGAAGAGTGAGCTGGATGCCATATTGCTTAATTAGCTTATTCAGGTTGTTCTGTGCAGAGGACAGGTGCATAGCCTTAGGCAGAAATAAGTGATTTTTCAGATCTTTTGTCATTCTTCCTCTGTTGCCAGTTAGGAAAAGATTTATGCCACACAGCCAAGCTTTGCATATTGAAAGTCAGTAGTAGGAAAACCAATGAGGAAGAGCAAACGATGTCTTTTCAAGGCTTGGAATGTTTCCTTGAGATTTAGGTAGTATGCAGGATATTGCTTTAAGGGTTACTTACTTTAATTGTAAAAGTTACCTAGCCAAATCGTCGTGTCATCAATAAAGAAGAGAGAGGCACTGACTTCTCTAAGTGGTGATCCAGAAGGCAAGCCCTGCTTGGAATTGCCCTCTGAGCGAGGTTTGTATTCTCGATGACTCTATAGGAAGAAAAGGTGTTAGCTGACTGATGTGACCTCAGAAATAGGTACCTCTAGGTACCTGAAGTTGGAAAAACGTCTATAACAAGAGCTCTATTTTGTCAACAAGTAGTAATATTTCCAATGTCAACACGTAGCATATAAATAAGCTTTTTGGAATTCAGCATAATAATCTCCCTGCTCAGAGCAGCACACTCTGTGTGTCTTTACAATACTTTAATGGCACATGTACAATAGCAAGGAACGGGTCGTTAATACCAACCACTATGAAAAGTTTTCCTGTTAAGCCACAGATGAAGAGATTTTCGCTGCTATTAGATTTTATTACTGTTCAGGATTCCACAAAGGCTGTTCTAATTTGAGCAAAGCTGTTGCTTTTTTTTCCACTTGTAATACATAGAATAGAAAAATCATGGTTTTAATTAGCTTGATACTCACAGAGAACATAGTGAGAAAGAGCCCACTGTTAACTTTCCTTTAATCACGTGGTGAAATTCAGTTTGTTGTCATTTTAAGAAATTAATTCTACTCCATATCACTGAGGAGTTCTGTGAAAATTAGTCTTCCAAACAGATCCAATTTTACTCCACATTCTGACATTTTTTTTTTCTATTTAAGCCATTGGCAAGTCTTGAAGACTATGTCCCTGAAGATACAAATGTATTTTTCTGTTTCCATTTTTTAAATTGAGCTACAGCATAAATGAATGCTCAAGACTTCACAGGTCTTGCTTGTCCATTTCTCTTCTACCAGAGAATGTGCTGGCTATATTAATGAGAAAATGCTTCATACCTGAAGGAAGCAGTAAATAAAAATGTGAAAGGCTGCTGCGAAAGAAAATTCATGAATGTACACAGTCTTTAAAAAGAAAAAAAAAAAAAAGCACAAAAAAACAACAGCAACAAAATCCCTGTTCTTTTGCTATAAAACAAATGAAAAAATAATCCATTAATTGATTTGGCAGCTCACCTCAGGAAAAAGAAATCAACTTAGTTTCCTGGAATTAGTTTAGTTTTTGATACTAATATTACCCTTAAGGATAAGTCCTCCATGGCTCTTTTCCACCGTCTTTGGTTGATACTCTTCTGTAAACCCCATTTCCCATTCTATTTTGATATATTTTGTTCTAATGATTCTGTGTTTAGAACTATTGTGCTCAACAGATAGGAAACCTGTTCCTGTCCATAGAAAAAATGTGTTTGCTGAAGTAGTCTTTTCTACTTGTTTAAGTGCTAGCACTTAATGTCCTTAATTTTACTACTTTAAAGGATTAGAGTATGTTATTTGAATTTATAGTTTTTGCAGCTATCCAATCCCTTTATTAACTTTTTGTCTATATGTTAATCTCTGAAACTGGATAACCTCAGAAAACCTTAGTTATTTAGCAATGATGACAGCAGAACGTTTTTGGAACCGAAGTGCATCGTGACTAGAGAGACGTTCCCTAGTCAGAAGGGAACTTTTTGCTTAGCTGCATGGTGTTTCCCTATCTTCAAGCACAAAAGTAAACTCTAGCCCTGTGCAGAAGGTCGATGTAAGGCTCGTAAGGCACTTGATCAGAAAGTCCACCCTGATGGAAATGGTTGCTCTACTGACGTCTTGGGAGCAGTGCAAACTTGTGCGTTTGGATCTGGCTCAGAAACTTGCAGTGATACAGGTCCTTGAGAGTTCAACCGGGGAACAGGCCTTTTTGCCTGCTCTTTTGCATAAGTCTGAATTTTACCACGGAATATGGGTTATCCTACATAAAAGGCCGTCCTTCATCAGTTTTTACCATATGGTTAAAACGTATATACATATTTTTTTCGGTTCCCTCCAGGCACTGTGAAGCAGCTGGTATTAATGAATAAAAATAGCCAGCAAAATCATGGCATGTGGTTGCTAGAAGGAACAATTTATAGCCAGGAGTCTTGTAGGTTACTAGAAAGAAGAAGAAAGGAACAACCCCAAAACACGTGACCTCGGAAAGCATGCATGAACTCTAAATATCATCTGTGTTTTGGTCACCTGTACTGCTCAAGGCAACAGAATATGGGAGTGATTAGAAGACACTCACTTTATTCCTACTGCTAAAAGTTACAGGGAAGGGAACTGGAGATTTGGACGGTCTGGTGCCTTTGGTTTGTTTGTTTCTTTCCTTTTTTTTTTTAACACCATTCCTGGAGTTTGTCTTCTAGCTGAACACTGTATCAAAGTATTTGAAACTTCACGGAGAGCTTTGGAAGCAAAGAGGACATGCGTTCGGTCTCTCAGAATAAACAAAATATAATTTAAAAGATAAGCATTGGAAGGTGGATCTTACTGTAATGCAAAGCTGAGCCATAGTAATTTGTTTCATAGCTCTAGGTTAGATTTTTGCCTTTAAAATAAATAAAGCTGATCTGCCCTCGTGTACAAAGAGCAATGACAAAATGCAAGATTGTGTTTCAGAAAGTGACTCTTTAAGAGGTTTTAGTGTTTCATAACTAATAGTTACCAAGTTTGGTGAATGAGCAGCAAACTTTCTTTATACCTTCATTGAGGCCCTGCTTGTGCTTTGGTTTTGTTTTGTTTTGTTCCCATGCGGGCCATGGACTTCATCATTGACTTTCCCTAAGGGCTGTGGTTCAGGCGGTAGGAAGGCCAATACAGAATGAAAACTCTTTAGGGTAGGAAGGCTAAAAAGCTTTCTGGTGGTGTAGTAAGAAAAACATTGAAACTTAATTTGCAGGGAGACTTCTTCCTCACTCTTAACTTCATCTTCTTCTCTCTTTCTTTTTTTCCCTTTTTTTCTTCTGCTATAATTTTACACTAAATCCCAACACTCTTCTATATCCTAACCTCATCTATTCCCACCGTGGGGTGATGTTTAGCATGATTAGGGTGAAGAGTTGAGAACTATAGCCATATATATTTCGCATGTACTTCTTTAAGCTCATTATCATGTTCGGGAGTGTGATAGGTTAAAGTTATTCCTCAATCTAAACAGAGAAACAGCAATGACCAGTGTCTCAAAGCTAGTCAAAGAAATCCAGATGAGATAGAGGGCTGTATTTTGTAGGGGGCACGACTGCCAGTTGGGACAAATTGCCTACAGAAGGTTTCTGTAGGTAATTCTTCTGTAAGAGAGTTTCTTTCTCTTGTTTTCGCAGAAAGGCCATATGACTTTGAAAGCAGTTCTAGCCCAAACTGGGCATGATGTAGGAATGTCCAGGTACAATATTGTAGGTGAGAAGAGGGACTGTACAAACATGTACAGTTGGTCCACAGGAAGGAGCCTTCTACAGAATATATCCATCTGTACTCTAATTTGTCCTGAACGAGAAGTTCCCTGATTGCACATGGTGCTCTGACACTGCAGTGACCAAGGAATGTGACTTGCACAAGGATTCATCTGTACCCAAATTCTTCTCCCTTATAAGGCTGGGGGGAACATAAGTAGGCCAATGATGTCAAAAGAGGAACAACGTATTTCCTGAATACATCGCTCGATGGATCTGTGAACTGCAGAAAAGCCAATAGGGGTAAATGCCTGGAGGTTTTGTGGCTTCACTGCAGAAAAATTTTTGGAACATGGAAATAATAAGCAGCAGTAGTTGGGGCACTGTGATTCTCTTGGCAGGCGAGCAATTCTAGCGAGAACTCTGGTTTCACAATTAAACTCCTAAACTATTTTAGGTCTTGTAATTTATTTCAAAAGACGGCTGCTTACTATTGTTAAGTTTAGATTTTTGTTTACCCACCGATGTTGGTAATGGCATATTAAAAAAGTTGGAAATATGTGTATTAATAACCGGAATTATGCCTCACGCTGTTGTCTGGCAAATGGGAAATGCATAATGTGTGCAAAGCGATTCTAATACATTGCTTTAACTTTGAGTTGGAAAGAGCTGATCCCCTACAGTTTGTGCTGGCTGCCAGAGAGTAGTGTCAGTAAACATTTGCTGTGAATATCAGGTGAACGTCACCCTGGGAGGAACAGTAACCAGGAGAGGCATATGCTGTTTTCAGCAAGGAACATATGAAGATGGAAGGTGCCTTTAGTTTAGCACTCTTCAAAACCTAATTATAAAAAAAAAAAAAAAAAAGATACAATTGCAAAGAAAAAAAAATAAATAAATTTAAGTCTATTAGCCTTTATTGTAACAGGATGTTAATACAAGCCTTTAACAAAAAATAGTTTGTAGCTTATAAAGATGGAAATAAACATCTGTGGTAGTGAGGGACTTTAAAACCTCTTAGAAAAGAAGTGTTTGCAAAATTGCTGCATTTTTGCTAAGCAAATTTGATTCCACAGCTCCCACATGTGAGGCATTTCTAATTATACCCAGCTGGAATTTAGCATGCCAGCTGCCAGCCCTGATTGCTGTGTTTTTTGTTGCTGGGGAGAGGGTTGGAACTTCTCATTTTTGGAAAATTCTTGCTCATAAATTGCAAATTATTCTTCATTGTGGTTATAAAGAAAGAAGGGGCAAAAAAAAAAAAGGAAAAAAAAAAAAAGAAAAACCCTTCAGTGTTTTATATCAAACAGTGTGACTCTTCCTCTCTTAGTATATTATTGGTACTAATGTTTTTAAGTGGAACTGCTGCTACATGACAACTTGTAGTATACAAAGTGTTTTCTGGAGAAAACGATGATTCACTCACAGAGGTCAGTGGTGCAGCCTGGCAAGCTGGTTGTGGAAAGCGGTGATGTTAACACACAGAGCAAGCTGCCCCCTGGAAATTGCTGGTTTGCAAGTTCTTAATTCACCTGCTTCATGGTAAGTTGCTTTTCTTTCAGAAGAAGTACCCTGAGTTAAGTGTTCTCTTGGAGTAGCAGGCTTGTTTTAGCCACATAGACCAGCCCCTACCAAAATAACCTTGTTATTATCTCTGGTAGCATCGTAATGTGTAAAAAGCGTACTCTTCTGTGCGCATATGGTGTTATTGCTTGTTACACCAAGAGTTTTAACAGTATAAAATAGACAAAAGTGGGGAGCAAAATAGCTCCTGTTCTTGGCATGCTTACAATACTTTTCCTGTTTGATCAAGCCAAAGAGTTCAATACATTCTTGCATTGCAAACACTGTTTACAAGGAATTTAAGTGTTTCCATTGCTGCCCTGTGACTGTGCTTTGAAAAAACTGATATTTAGTCAGAGTCCTTTATCAAACTCCCAAGAGAGTTCTGAAGTATGGGTTTGGTTGTCACCAAAGGTGCTACTAACAGGCCAAAGCGTGTGCATGTGCACGCACACATGAAAGATAAAAAAAAAAAAGGCCAAAAAGCACTGCACTCCAAATACACCCAAGCTTGAAGACAATTATTTTTCAGATGATTTCAGGCCTCTTGTATGTATTTGTATTCATGCATACAAGCCCGTGCATTCCCAGTCACAAGGTTGACATTTAAGAATGGCAGCTGATCATCAGCTGGCCAGAAATGAAATATATGTAAAATCACACAGATATTCTCATCAAATGGATATATGTGGTGCTGGGGCCGGTCCTCTTTAATATCTTCGTCGATGATCTGGACGAGGGCATCGAGTGCACCCTCAGTAAGTTCGCAGATGACACCAAGTTAGGTGCGTGTGTCGATCTGCTTGAGGGTAGGAAGGCTCTGCAGGAGGATCTGGATAGGCTGCACCGATGGGCTGAGGTCAACTGCATGAAGTTCAACAAGGCCAAGTGCCGGGTCCTGCACCTGGGGCGCAATAACCCCAAGCAGAGCTACAGGCTGGGAGAGGAATGGTTGGAGAGCTGCCAGGCAGAGAAGGACCTGGGAGTGATGGTGGATAGTCGGCTGAATATGAGCCAGCAGTGTGCTCAGGTGGCCAAGAAGGCCAACGGCATCCTGGCTTGTATCAGGAACAGTGTGACCAGCAGGGCTAGGGAGGTGATCGTCCCCCTGTACTCAGCTCTGGTGAGGCCGCACCTCGAGTACTGTGTTCAGTTTTGGGCCCCTCGCTACAAGAAGGACATAGAGGTGCTTGAGCGGGTCCAGAGAAGGGCGACGAAGCTGGTGAGGGGCCTGGAGAACAAGTCCTACGAGGAGCGGCTGAGGGAGCTGGGCTTGTTCAGCCTGGAGAAGAGGAGGCTCAGGGGCGACCTTATCACTCTCTACAGGTACCTCAAGGGAGGCTGTAGCGAGGTGGGGGTTGGCCTGTTCTCCCACGTGCCTGGTGACAGGACGAGGGGGAATGGGCTTAAGTTGAGCCAGGGGAGTTTTAGGTTAGATGTTAGGAAGAACTTCTTTACTGAAAGGGTTGTGAGGCACTGGAACAGGCTGCCCAGGGAAGTGGTGGAGTCACCATCCCTGGAAGTCTTCAAAAGATGTTTAGATGTAGAGCTTAGGGATATGGTTTAGTGGGGACTGTTAGTGTTAGGTCAGAGGTTGGACTCGATGATCTTGAGGTCTCTTCCAACCTAGAAAATTCTGTGATTCTGTGATATGTATCACACCATTCAGTCTCCTCACACATGAATTAGTATGAATAGTCCTGTTCTGCATGCTTGCCCAGAAGTGCTACAGTTGTACATGCATGCTGTTAATTCTGAAAAACATGAGCTTATTTAGAATTTTCTATGCCATCTTTGAAATGCAGAGTATTAGGATGGGTGTAAAAATATAAAAGAACTCTACATGAAATGATGTTAAAAATCTGTATAGAAATTAAATAAGCTATTGTATATTTTTTAAGTACATTAACTTAATATCCCTCTTTCTTTATTATTTGATATATTGGGATATCCATCCAGGGTATATGGGATACTATATCTATTCATGCTTTAAATCTGCACCTGACGCCTGAAGATGATATTTTTAAATTTTATGGTACAAGGCACGCTATTGTTAAATCAAATTGTTGAGAGTGATAGGAGTTTTAGAAATTTCTATGGCAGTGCTGTTGCTGGCATACATTGCATATTGCCTGCTGAAATGAGAACAGTGTAGGCCAACCTAAAGAAATCCTACAAGAAAGCAGGGGAGGACTCTTTGTCAGGGAGTGACAGGACAAGAGGTAATAAAAGAGGCTTTAAACTAAAAGAGGGTAGGTTTAGATTGGATATTAGGAGGAAATTCTTCACTCGGAGGGCAGTGAGGCAGTGGCACAGGTTGCCCAAAGAAGCTGTGGCTGCCCCATCCCTGGAGGTGTTTAAGGCCAGGTTGGATGGGGCAACATGGTGTAGTGGGAGGTGTCTCTGCCATGGCAGGGGGTTGGAACTGGATGGTCTTTTAGGTCCCTTCCAACCCAGACTATTTTGTGTTTCTGTGATTTGAGTTAACTGGGAAGCAGTCTGTCAAGAGCTTACAGCTCTACTTTCAGCATCATAAAGGAAAAAAATATTGCAAGATAAGAAAATCCAATGTTAATAAGACATCCTGTGATGAAAAATAAATGCTGAGTACATTTGGTGTCCCGTCTTCAAAACTACAGACTTTCTGAATTCTTCCAGTCTTTCTGTGCTCGCAATGACTGCACTGTCATTGACCCCAAGATCAAGGTCTGAGGAGGTGATTTGTTTCGCCTTGATAAATAATATCATTGTTGGAGCTAGTCTGACGTTCACATGGACAGCATCTTGGTCCATTAGTTTCACTAAAAAAGCACATTTTTTTGTTGATTTTGTTGTTGTTGTTGAAAAGATGTAGTCTTCTCTGATACAGGAATTTCATATAATTAAAATGTTTAAAAATACATTGCAAAAACTTTTTAAATCTTTGAATGACTAATAGAAACTTCTTTTTTCTTTTTTCTTTTTTAGTTTATACGGTGAGGGCAACTGAATCCTTTCCCCAGAAGGCTTTTCTTTTAAAAGAGTTTCCTTTTAAATTCCTCCTGTGTCTTGGTATTATGTAAGCTAATAGGTCCCTTGGCTATAATAAATACTGGTTAGCTGACCTTTTTAAAAAACAGTTTAAATAGTTTGGTTCCAACCCAAAGTTATTTGTAAATGAAACAAATGCAGCTATTGCTTTTATTTATTACTCACATTGAGTCAATTCATTTTTCCTTAAAAATGAGATTATAAAGATCTGACATTAGACTGAGAAGTAAAAATAGCAGGTTCATTGTTCGTCATGCAGTGTTATGGTAGCATAGCCCAATAACACACACAGCAATGCTAAAGTTGTAGTTTGTGTATTATAAGGATGTTTGTAAGTCTCTGAATCTTCACCCAGTCATCTTTGTACAATGTAAGACCCCTGCATCAAAATCCAAGCTCTTTAGGAAGAGAACCAATAGAGTTCTAAGACCTCGGTAAAGCAAAACAGCAGGATCTCTCACCAGAAAGCCTATTTAAAATTACAAATATCGTTAACACTTTTTTTTGTTTGTTTGTTTAGTTAGAGTTAAGTGACAACTATGCCAAAAAGGACCTGGGGTGCCTGATGGACAGGGAGAAGATGAGTCGGGCGGCGTGGCCTTACCTTAACATATTGGAGCAAGCCAAGCAAGCCCAGAGTGGGGCCACCAGGATGGTCAGAGAAATGGAACACAAAGTATAAGGAGAGGCTGAGAGAGATGGCTTTTTACAGTCTTCTAGAGAAAGCTGAAGTGAGACCTTGTTTCTGACTTCAGCAATGTAACGAGAGGATTTGGAGAAGAAAGACAAAGACAGACTCTTCTTGGATGTACATAGTAATAAATAAGAGGCAGCAGACACCAGTTGCAATAAGTGAAATTGTTAGTTCTAAGGAAAAAAAATATTCACAATTATGGCTGTCAAATATTGGAAAAAGTTGGCCAGAGAAGAAAAGGTGGAATCTCTGTCTTTGGGGATATTCAAAACACAACTGGACTAGGTCCTGTGTACGCTGCTTTGAATAGGGGGTTGGATCAGGTAAACTCTGGAGGTCCCTTACAACCTAAATTATTCTATGAACCTTGGAGGAGAAAAGGGAAAAACAAAAGGTTTTAATAATAAAAAAATCTGATTGTTCTGATGAGAACTGTTTGCTTGTTATAATGTTAAAGTTGACCCATGAAAGAAAATCTGGACACTTCTTGCAGGACATGCTTTGGAATAAAAATGCTTTCTTTTCTTTGTTCTAAAAAAGCTGGATGTATGACTTTCCACCTGCATTTGACAAGACTAAATATTTATCTTTGTATTGTATCACCTTCCTCATCTGTAGAAGAACATCTGTTCCATATGAGTTACTATCTCTTCATTAATCTAGATCTTCAAGTGGTGAAAAAAAAAAATGAACTTCAGGAAAAGCTAAAGAAATAATACTGTCTTCTCGATTGTTTTCTCACTGTGGTCTTTTATTTTAAGGAAGAAAGGTATCCTTGTAAACTAAGAGAAGGGAAAAGGTTTTGAGGCCAAAGATTGCTCAGTATTAGCATACCTTAGACCTCTTATTATTAAAAAAATATTTTTTCTTGTTTTTTTTTTTTTTCTATTTTTTTCTTCTGTAAAGAAGAGCTTGCAAGAGAGCACTGTATAGTTCCTGTGAAGAAAGAAAGGACGTGAGTCTACCATCTTGATTTGTGGGCAGTGGAAGGAACCTGAATTTGAGGAGGGTTTACTTTGGCTGCTGGACAGTTGACGTTATGTACCTGTAGTTGAAAAAGAAGTGGATGTTCTGCTACTTGTCTCCTACTATAAATTCATTGTATTCAGGGAGGGGAAGAATAGAAATAATTCCCTTCACCGATATTCTTATTTTTACAGGAAAGTGAGCATCAAGTGTATTTTGTATTAGAGCCCAACTGTGTTGAATAACTATACACAATGTTTTATTATTTCATATTTTTCTCTTGCCTTTTTTATGATTCTATTGTTTCCAGATGCGTCCATTCCAAATAAGTATTTACCAACTTTCCTTGGAGCAGTCAGAAACCTCTGATGAGTTGTTATATATCATCTGTGTCAGACTACTACCTGTTTCCAACCAAATTCCCAGCTCTTCTTATTGCATTTCTTAAAAGCATCCAATCCAAAGCAGCCCTGCCTATTTTTGACTTCTGATGAACTCAAAGATAGCTACTCAATGTCATGCAGAATCAACCTCTTGAAGATATCCGTAGGCATTTACTAAAGTATCTTCAAAATGTCTCTTAGAGACACATTTGTGGCACAGAACAATCGAAGGTGTAAGCCTTGCCCCACCTCATGTTGTAGAACAACAGAAAAAAACAGAGATCACATCCTAGGGTGAGATGGGTGAGGATGCATTTTTTCTTTTCCACTTATTTCTGTTTCTTTGAATGTCAGAACTGATCTCTTCGCTGGGCTGACTTTGACTAACTTCTGTCATGCATATGCTCTTTTCACTGCCACTTTCTTCGCATCCCACAGACGGATGAATGAGTTACATGCCAGAAGCTTATTGGGAACTGGAAAGAGCATGAAAGTGTCCTTTCTGGCTTTATTTCAATATCTTTGCCAGATCCCGATGTTGGGTGGAACCCGGAAAGTATTCACATAGAAAAACAATTAAGAAAATAGCGTGAACAGTATTAATTTGATTTTTTTTTTTTTTAGTGTGAATTTATCTGCCTTATTTGAGTAATGTTTATTTCAGAGACCCTGAAATAATATTTTTTTTTCTTAAACTGAGTAATGAAAATGTTCCACTTGCCTTTCTTGTAGAAGCTAAGCAAGTTGGAAATAAAAACTTCATAACTCCTTAAATTCAGTAGGATGAAGTTGGATTCAGAGTAATGAAACTGGTCCTGTGTTGTGAATATTGTTTTCTTGTTTCTTATAATGGGGTTTATATTTTTTCTTTGTAATAAAATATGTACCAATATCTGTTCTATAACAACATATTAATCTATGGTTGAATAAATGCTTCAAATGCATGTTGATGTAGATAAATTGATAACTTCCCAAAGGTAATCAAAAACCTCTGGCTACTTTGAATAAGACTGATCAGAAAGGGATAAATAATGCATATGGATATGTTAGAGACTGTAGAAGCACAGCATTATAATAGGTATAGAATTGTTTATTGTAGGATTGCAGGGCTTGACCTTTTCCAGGTGTTGCTCGTCTGGCTTTGCCTTTGTGACAATTTTGTGAGCATTTCCTTCATTTCTAGCTCCTCAGCTGTTAATTTTCTTTACCTCATCTGCTGCGTTTGCCTTACAAAAAAGCATCTCCTACCAATTGTCTCACCTTTCAGGCAAACCACAAAGTTCACCAATACTAATGCTTTCTGATTCATTTTGGTAATGGTGAGTATAATTCTTTCTTAACTGGAGAGCTTAAGGTTGAATTTTGCTTAAGAAGGCTTCTCTTGAAACAGGAAGAGTTTGGCTGAGTGACACTTCAGTCATGAGGTAAGAACATACTAAAAATGTGAATAGATTAATCAGATCTAACACTTATTGTGGTAGTGCTTAATAGAGTTGAATTTACCTTTTCAAGATTCTCTATATTTGTTATGAAAAGCACAGACTTGCATCTCAGTGCACAGACTGAGAACTCTAAAACTAAGAGCAGACTTTGGTGTCAGATTTTTGTCAAAGAAGAATTTACTGTCTTGACAGCGCTCATGTTATACAGATTTCAACTGCTAAAAGTGACAAAATGAACTAGAAACAATCACCCCAGGAATGGGAATGTAAAATGCCATAGAGCTCTTTCTTTTTCCAGAAAAGTGAGATCTTTTTCGAAAAGGTAAACCTGCTTGTTCATTTTCAGACAAGTATGTTGCAGAAGCATGGAGTCCAAGTATGATCTCATCCCTTCCTGAGGGATTGTTTTAGCATATATCTGGTGATTAATCCATTCTCTTATAATAAATAAATAAATATATTTAAAGATGTCTTTAATGGGGCTTGAGGGGCCATACTTGAAAACCTGGAGACACATTAAGTGAATTCACAGAATAGTTTTATTCTCACTTGGTTTGGCTGTTGCTTCCTCATTTTGGCTATTCTGATATATCATGTCTATTACCTTCCTGCTTGAATTTTGGCCAGGTGAGCCATAGTGTAAATTGGATAATGTCTTGCAAAAACACCTGTTCAGCATTTGGTGTCCTTAAGGTAAGGCAAAACTAAATTGGTATTACACATGAAGACTGAGAGGAGAGCACTTCAGCTATCAGTTATTCTGGCATTAAGTGAGAAACCATTGAAAACACATTGGGAATGCTATTGCAAACGATTTTAGGCACCATTTTACTGAGACAGAAAACATGTTGATGTTGTAGGAGGATTTAAATGTAGACGTTGTGCTGATAAACTTTTCAATATAACTTAGAGCAAGAAAGCTGAAGACAGAGGGGAAGTGAAAAAAGTAAACAGTTTCCCGAATAGTGAGGTACAGATTGCTGTCAACAAGCTTTTTGGATTAGTGCTGATAAATAGTTATAAATTACATTATTAAGCTATTTTGGCAAAATGTCCTACTTGTTCCACAGTGACTTGTGGGGACCAAACCATTTGCTTTTGTATTTTGCCAGGAAACCTATTTACCCCAAACCACTTCTATAATTATTTTTCCACTAACAGCAAGACACTGTCCTCATCAGTCGCACTGAGTATTGTATCACTTTACAAGTAATGTGGGGGAATTCTAATTGAATAAAGAGAGAGAATTTACTTAATCACATATAGTTCATAAAGTTATTGTCCAAGTTATAGTTGCACAAGACTTTAGGTAACTGATACCATATATATATTGATAAAGTTGTAACTCCCATTTGCTGGACAATGTGTATTTAACCCTTCTGAATAGTTTGTACTAAGTGCCTGGATGGTTTTTGTCCATGTGTGTGAATGTCTTTACCACAACTGGTAAATACATAGGACATTCATTAAATACATAAAACACAAACTGGTGGTGGTTTATTTGTACTAATAAAAAGACGTGAAAAACAGATGTTGTTCAAGAATCAGAAGGTTCATCAGTTATCAAAAAACTGCTCAGAAAGTTGGTGACTTGCAGCCCCAGAAAGCTACAGTGTTGTCAGTGTTGGAGATAAGGCAGATAATCCCCACTCATTTTAACTCTCATTTTAACTTGATATGGATCTTAAGACCAGTAACAAACCCAATACTGAACTCCTTTCTCCATCAAAACTTCCACTGGAGTCTCTAGTAACTTCACCCAAGTGAAGGCCAGAAGATGTGACATCTTTCTGTTCATCTTCTGTTGGATCATTCATACTATTGGGGAAAGTTTATAGTAGTGGACGTACCTTATTGCGGTGTTTTTATATCCTTGGAGGTTTGGAAAATTAAATCTTTTTTCATCCAGAACAGATACAAACTATTGGAGGAATAGCAATCTTTTTGTTGGAATAGACCTGCATAAAAGACTCTCAACTAGCCAGCATTGCACTCAAATTGTAAGTTTAAAAGAATTAATGGTCTGTTTGTTTGTTTGTTTGTTTTTGCCTTTTTTTTTTTTTTTTTTTTTTTAAATCTAAAATAATCTCCAGTCAGAAACCCAGTGCTTAGCTGTAGAACAAGAACAAATTGCCAGACAATCAGCTGAAGCAGGAGGTTCCAATTTTGCAGAGCTTTGGGGGCTCCTGGCAGAGAGGAAGGCTGTGTTATATACATGCTGACAAGTACAAGATAAGCAAGCTTCCCTCTTGCTGCAATCTTGTCAGTTTAATTACCCTCCGGTGTCTATTTGCGATAGCCACTTGGGAAGTCAGGACTGAGGATACGAGTTTGTCAGATTCCACGAGTTATCAAGGAATTACACATTTTGGCAGAAAAAAATAGGGCTTGGATTGAAAGGGGTGAAAACATCCACAGCAGTAACACACAAAACATTTCCCTTTAAACTTATTTCTAAATGACCAGCAAAGCTCCAAAACCAAAATTCCTCTTTGCCAAGGGAGTCAAAGCTACTGGAGTTGTAAACAGCATTAGGTCATTTGTCTGAACGTAATCACCAGCAAAGTTTCTTGCTATCTGCTTTCATACACATAAACATACTCTTAAGGATCTGTATTATGCTTATAAAAATTCAACCTTATATTAACATAACCTCATTTCTGATTCATGTAAGTTGAGATTGAGGCAGATTCTATAACAACTTGAGGATTTTTTTTTTTCCTACAGTGATTAAGTTATATGAGGAAATGTTATTGGTGAAGTAGTTATAATTTCCTATTCTTGGATATGAAGTAGTTGATCTTGTTATGCAAGAAGAAACCAACCTAATTGTCACATTAATACTGTACATTGATATGTTAATACTGCAGAAGTTTGCCCTGGATTGTATGTATGGCATTTTATTCATGTTATTATACGTAATTGTTTGTTTGCTGCTTTTCAAAAGTACCTCTGATACATTCAGTTCAAATTCCCAAGTTTTCACTGTGCATGTTTGAAAAGACCTTTGCCTTTGTTTTAACTAAATATTAAAAGGCCTTTAATATTTAGCACTCTCATTTTTTTGATGTAAATTCTCCCCAAGTTATTGTTCATTCTCAAATTGGAATTTGTTTCCCATTTCATGCTATTTTTCTCAACATGTAACTGTGAAGGGCATGGAATAAGAAGGCATTGTTAACGGCTGTGACTTTCTATGTAATTAACAGCAGAGGACCACCTCGTTGGTCTATGACGTGATGTAACTTGAAGTCATGTTTTTCTGATTTGCTGTCAGGGAAGCCTTTGGTGACTGGACTCTAGCTGTTTTTTTATTGTTGTTGTTGATGTTTGTTTGTTCATTTTTAATTTCTTTCGTTGTGTTCTGTGCACTGCCTAATGCAGTAGGGCCTAAATCTCAAGCAGGTCTTCCAGGCACTGTTGCAATATAGATATTTAATAACATCAACTCTTTTTGACAATTCATTCTTCTTCCAGTTGACTATTGGTGTTATGAATTATTTTTTCTCTAACTTTACAGTTCCACACTCCTCTACCCCTCTGTATTTTATTTTGTAGTTGTCGTGGTTTAACCCGACCGGCAGCTAAACACCACGCAGCCGTTCGCTCACCCTCCCCCCTCCCTCTCTGGGACGGGGGAGAGAAATGGAAAGTGAAGCCCGTGAGTTGAGATAAAGACAGTTTAATAAGACAGGAAAAAAAAAATAACAAAAATAATAATAACAATAATAATAATGATGATACAATGGGGATAATACGAAAGTAATAATAGTATGTACAAACAAGTGATGCACAATGCAATTGCTCACCACCCGCTGACCGATGCCCAGCCTAACCCCGAGCAGTCCGGCCCCCTCCCCCCGGCTAGCCACCCCTATATATTGTTTAGCATGACGTCAGATGGTATGGAATACCCCTTTGGCTAGTTTGGGTCACCTGTCCTGGGTCTGTCCCCTCCCAGCTCTTACTGCACCCCCCAGCCTGCCCGTTGGCAGGACAGAGCAAAGGCTGAGATGTCCTTGGCTTAGTATAAGCACTGCTCTGCAACAATTAAAGCATCGGGGTGTTATCAGCACTCTTCTTATTCTAAGCCAAAACACAGCATTCCACCAGCTACTAGGAAGAAAATTAATTCTGTGCTAACTGAAACCAGGACATCTATCCACCCCTTATTCCATACCATTTATGTCATGCTCAGGTTACACTCTTTTCCATACATTCTAATTAGTCACCTATAGTAATCATGGTAGTGATAACATACAGTATAATATACTATTTAACATGGTGCAATTCAGTTCATGGGCTATTCTCACCCAGTATTAAATCTCCTTGAGGTACACACCGGACCTCTCCGTTCTTTTGCATCACCCACCAAGTATATCCAGGTCCCTGAGCGAAAACAATTCCACGAATAGGTTTGCCTTTTCCTGAGGCAGGAGTAGCCCAGACTGTTTTACCCAGCATATTTTTTACATGCACTACAGGAACTTTATCCCCATCTACAGTACGTAACAGGTTTGATTGGGCAGGTCCAGCTCGGTTGGTAGATCCCCTAGTATTGACTAACCAGGTGGCCTTTGCCAAATGCGTATCCCAGTTTTTGAACGTCCCAGCGCCCATTGCTTTCAAGGTAGTCTTTAACAGGCCATTGTATCGTTCAACTTTCCCGGAGGCTGGTGCATGATAGGGGATGTGATACACCCATTCAATACCATGTTCTTTGGCCCAAGTGTCTATAAGGTTGTTTCGGAAGTGAGTCCCATTATCTGATTCTATTCTTTCTGGGGTGCCATGTCGCCATAGGACTTGCTTTTCAAGGCCCAGGATGGTGTTCCGGGCGGTAGCATGAGGCACAGGATATGTTTCCAGCCATCCGGTGGTTGCTTCCACCATTGTAAGTACGTGGCGCTTGCCATTGCGAGTTTGAGGGAGTGTGATGTAATCAATCTGCCAGGCCTCTCCATATTTATATTTCAGCCATCGTCCTCCATACCAAAGAGGCTTTGACCGTTTGGCTTGCTTGATTGCAGCACATGTTTCACAGTCATGAATAACCTGTGCTATAGCGTCCATGGTCAAGTCCACCCCTCGATCACGAGCCCATCTGTATGTTGCATCTCTACCTTGATGGCCTGAGGTGTCATGGGCCCATCGGGCTATAAATAATTCACCTTTATGCTGCCAATCCAGGTCCACCTGAGCTACTTCAATCTTAGCAGCCTGATCCACCTGCTGGTTGTTTTGATGTTCTTCAGTAGCCCGATTCTTGGGCACATGAGCATCTACGTGGCGTACTTTCACAGCCAGGTTCTCTACCCGAGCAGCAATATCTTGCCACAATGCAGCAGCCCAGATAGGTTTGCCCCTACGCTGCCAGTTGTTTTGCTTCCATTGCTGTAACCATCCCCACAGGGCATTTGCTACCATCCATGAATCGGTGTAGAGATAGAGAACTGGCCATTTTTCTCGTTCAGCAATGTCTAAAGCCAGCTGAATGGCTTTCACTTCTGCAAACTGACTCGATTCACCTTCTCCCTCAGCAGCTTCTGCAACTCGTCGCGTAGGACTCCATACAGCAGCCTTCCATCTCCGATGCTTCCCCACAATACGACAGGACCCATCAGTGAACAGGGCATATTTCTTTTCATTCTCTGGCAACTGGTTGTACAGTGGGGCTTCTTCAGCACGACCCACCTCCTCCTCTGATGATATCCCAAAGTATTTGCCTTCTGGCCAGTCCATGATCACTTCCAATATTCCTGGGCGACTGGGGTTTCCTATTCGAGCCCGCTGAGTAATCAGTGCAACCCACTTGCTCCATGTAGCATCAGTTGCATGATGCGTAGAGGGGACCCTTCCCTTGAACATCCAGCCTAGTACCGGTAATCGGGGTGCTAGGAGGAGCTGCGCTTCAGCACCGACCACCTCCGAAGCAGATCGAACTCCTTCATATGCTGCCAATATCTCCTTTTCAGTTGGAGTATAGCGGGCCTCAGATCCTCTGTATCCCCGACTCCAAAACCCCAGAGGCCGACCTCGAGTTTCCCCAGGTTCTTTCTGCCAGAGGCTCCAGGTGGGGCCGTTCTCCCCGGCTGCAGTGTAGAGCACATTCTTTACATCTGGTCCTGTTCGAACTGGCCCAAGGGCTACTGCATGGACTATTTCCTGCTTGATTTGTTCAAAGGCTTGTCGTTGTTCAGGGCCCCATTCAAAATCATTCTTCTTGCGAGTTACTTGGTAGAGTGGGTTTACAATCAGACTGTAATTTGGGATGTGCATTCTCCAAAACCCCACAACACCTAGGAAAGTCTGTGTTTCTTTTTTGTTAGTTGGTGGAGACATAGCTGTTATTTTGTTGATCACATCCATTGGGATTTGACGACGTCCATCTTGCCATTTTATTCCTAAAAACTGGATCTCCCGTGCAGGTCCTTTGACTTTATTTTGTTTTATGGCAAAACCGGCTTTCAGAAGGATTTGGACTATTTTCTTCCCTTTCTCGAAAACTTCCTCTGCTGTGTCACCCCACACAATAATGTCATCGATGTACTGCAGGTGTTCAGGAGCTTCCCCCTGCTCTAGTGCAGACTGGATCAGCCCATGGCAAATGGTAGGGCTGTGTTTCCACCCCTGGGGCAGCCTATTCCAAGTATATTGGACTCCCCTCCAAGTGAAGGCAAATTGTGGCCTGCACTCTGCTGCTAGAGGGATGGAGAAAAATGCATTAGCGATATCAATTGTGGCGTACCACTTGGCTGCCTTCGATTCAAGTTCATACTGAAGTTCCAGCATGTCCGGCACTGCAGCACTCAGTGGTGGCGTGACTTCGTTCAAGCCGCGATAGTCCACTGTTAGTCTCCACTCGCCATTAGACTTTCGCACTGGCCATATGGGACTATTGAAAGGTGAATGAGTCTTGCTGATCACTCCTTGGCTCTCCAATTGACGAATTAGCTTATGGATGGGAATCAGGGAGTCTCGGTTGGTGCGATATTGCCGCCGGTGCACAGTTGTGGTAGCAATTGGCACTTGCTGTTCTTCGACCCTCAGCAACCCCACAACAGAGGGGTCCTCTGAGAGACCAGGCAAGGTAGATAATTGTTTAATGCCCTCTGTCTCTAAGGCAGCAATACCAAAAGCCCACCGGAACCCTTTTGGGTCCTTGCAGTATCCTCTTCTAAGATAGTCTATGCCAAGGATACATGGAGCATCCGGACCAGTCACAATGCGGTGCTTTTCCCACTCATTCCCAGTCAGACTCACTTCAGCCTCCAATACAGTCAACTGCTGAGATCCCCCTGTCACTCCACAAATATAGATGGGCTCTGGTCCTTTATAGCTCGATGGCATTATAGTACATTGTGCACCGGTGTCTACTAAAGCCTTATACTTCTGTGCGCGTGATGTGCCAGGCCATCGAATCCACACAGTCCAATAAACTCGATTGTCCCTTTCCTCCCCCTGGCTGGAGGCAGGGCCCCCCTAATCCTGGTCAGAATCTTCCTCGTTTCTGTGTTTGAAGGACTGTCTGCTGGAAGTTGGAGCAGCAAACTTTTCGGAGAATCCCTTTTTCCTGATTGTTTTCTTTTGCAACTCACGTACCCGTGCCTCTAGGGTCGCGGTAGATTTTCCATCCCACTTTCTCATGTCCTCTCCATGGTCTCGTAAGTAAAACCACAGGGTGGCACGGGGTGAGTACCCACCATATCGTCTTCCTTGTGTGGGTGAACGCCTACCCCTGACAGCTGAGACACTGCTTTGTACAGGTGCGAAGGAGAATAATCTCTCTTCAAGTTGGTGAACCTTTTCAGAAAGTTTCTCCCAAGTGTTCTCCTTTGGTCGGTGGGCACTGGTTGGTTCAGGTGGGGAGGACAATAGATTCTCTTCAAGTTGGTGAACCTTTTCAGAAAGTTTCTCCACAGCTGAGACGCAGGCCTGTAAGGAAGAGGAGAGACTTTCTTCGTACTGCCGGAGTTGTTTAGCCGCTTCACCCACTGTGGGTTCCTCATCCTCTTTCCAGGCCATTATTGCCAATGAGCTGGCATATGATGATGGTGCACTCCGTACAAACTTCCGCCACATGGGTCGTGTACACTTGACTTCATCTGGATCTGTGGATGTTTGATTGAGGTCTGGATCCTCATAAATCACTTCCCGTACGGCTAATTCCCTCAGGTACTGGATTCCCTTCTCCATAGTGGTCCACTTGCCTGGTAGACATAAAATATCTTCCTTAAAGGGATACCTTTCCCTCACAGCTGAGAGGAGACGCCTCCAGAGGCTGGTGGGTCGTGCTCCATCTGCAATTGCTTTGTCAATGCCGGCGTCTCGAGCAAGGGATCCCAGCCGCTTGGCTTCCCTGCCGTCTAATTCCACACAATTGGCTCCAGAGTCCCAGCACCGGAGCAGCCAGGTGACAAGCTGCTCACCTATACAGCGACCAAAATCTTTTCGCACATCTCGTAGCTCGCGCTCGTTTAGGCTTCGGGTAGTTACTGTTGCTCTTTCGGCATCCTCATCTTCCTCCTCCTGAATCCTTGACGGCCCAGCGTCGTCATCATCTTCGTCATCTCTATACTTAGTTTTGGCAGAAGCCTTACCTGGATTGGCAGAAGACTCTCTGCGTTCTAAACGACTTGAATTTCTGTACCATATTTTCACCTTCTCTACAGGGGCAGCTTGCACTGCTACTGCTCGTTTCTCTGACTTTGTTACAGGGTCTGCCACAGGGGTTGGAATGCCCTCTGCAGGGTCAACTTGCACTGCTACAGCTCGTTTCTCTGACACGGCCACAGGAGCTGGAGCGGCTACAGGAGCTGGAGCAGTTGCAGGAACCGGAGCTGTAGCGGCTACAGGAGCTGGAGCTGGAGCTGGAGCAGTTGCAGGAGCTGGGACTGGAGCAGCAGTAGGAGCTGGAGCTGGAGCGGCTTCAGGAGCTGGAGCTGGAGCGGCTTCAGAAGCTGGGACTGGAGCAGTTGCAGGAACTGGGACTGGAGCAGCTGCAGGAGCTGGAGCTGGAGCGGCTTCAGGAGCTGGAGCTGGAGCAGTTGCAGGAACTGGGACTGGAGTAGCGGCCGGAGCTGGAACTGGAGCGACTGCAGGAGCTGGGACTGGAGCGGCTGCAGGAGCTGGGACTGGAGCGGCTGCAGGAGCTGGAGCTGGAGCGGCTGCAGGAGCTGGGACTGGAGCGGCTGCAGGAGCTGGGACTGGAGCGGCTGCAGGAGCTGGGACTGGAGCGGCTGCAGGAGCTGGGACTGGAGCGGCTGCAGGAGCTGGGACTGGAGCGGCTGCAGAATCCACCGTAGGGGTCACAGTGGCCGTTGGATCTGTCACAGGGTTTGGAGTGGCCGCAGGGTCTGTCACTAAGTTGACAGCAGTATCAATGGCAGCTCGATAGGCATGAGCCAGGCCCCAGCACGTTACAATGATTTGTGTTACTTTGGAACTGCCAGAATCATTACACCTTTTTTTCAAGCATTCTGCCAGTTTTTGAGGATTTTGCCATTGTTCAGGGGTGAATTTCCAACACACTGGGGGTGCCAACTGCTCTAGATGCCTGCCCATATCCACCCATACTCCCTGCCACCCACAACTATACTGCCTCCGGGCAGATCTCCGGATGAGCTTCATAAGTAGTTGTTTAACTTTAAGCAGAATCTGAAGTGCATTCATGAGGCAGAACAACAAGACTATGGTATTCTGAGTATTCCAGAAATATTCAATATCTTGGAGAGCTATTGTAACAAGCTCAGGGGATAAGAGGGTGGTGAAGGAGGAAGGCAGAGTGACCCAGGAGGATACAGGGGTGGTGAAGGAGAAAGGGAGAGTAAGCAAGTAAGGAAAAATATCCTCCCCTTTCCCCTCCACAGATTGACTCTCTAATGGAGAAAAACAATAGGTATAATTGCTAATAGTTCCCAAGATGCTGTTTCCAAAGTACAGAGTCCACGATGTTACTGAGTATAAATACCAAGTTAGAGTCATGACCAGATATCTTATCGTCTCATAAGCCATTGCTATAACACTTAGTACCATAATGGTCTGAAACCAGGGCCCGGAGAGGAGAAACAACACTACAGAGAGCAAATACGGAAAATAATGTACTATAATACTCAATTTGGAAAACAGGCGCAGCAGAGTTGTGATTAAAGCAATCAGCATCATGACAAGTGACTATTAAGCAGGTCTAATCCTTACACCAATTTTAGTTTAACACACTCTGATCAGATCTGCCGTTATCTCAACCTTTCGGGCCCCACGTTGGGCGCCAAAAAGACTGTCGTGGTTTAACCCGACCGGCAGCTAAACACCACGCAGCCGTTCGCTCACCCTCCCCCCTCCCTCTCTGGGACGGGGGAGAGAAATGGAAAGTGAAGCCCGTGAGTTGAGATAAAGACAGTTTAATAAGACAGGAAAAAAAAAATAACAAAAATAATAATAACAATAATAATAATGATGATACAATGGGGATAATACGAAAGTAATAATAGTATGTACAAACAAGTGATGCACAATGCAATTGCTCACCACCCGCTGACCGATGCCCAGCCTAACCCCGAGCAGTCCGGCCCCCTCCCCCCGGCTAGCCACCCCTATATATTGTTTAGCATGACGTCAGATGGTATGGAATACCCCTTTGGCTAGTTTGGGTCACCTGTCCTGGGTCTGTCCCCTCCCAGCTCTTACTGCACCCCCCAGCCTGCCCGTTGGCAGGACAGAGCAAAGGCTGAGATGTCCTTGGCTTAGTATAAGCACTGCTCTGCAACAATTAAAGCATCGGGGTGTTATCAGCACTCTTCTTATTCTAAGCCAAAACACAGCATTCCACCAGCTACTAGGAAGAAAATTAATTCTGTGCTAACTGAAACCAGGACAGTAGTTTACAACTTTGTTAGGAATTTTAAAAATGATTTTTCTGTTGTTAGTGGACTTCAGAACATGACCCAGATTAATATAGTCTTCAGTGTTTTTCTTTTTTTTTTTTTTTAGCAAGTAAAAACACAAGTAGGTTATTAAATATTAAATTGAGGTATAAAACATTCTTATCCACTGTGATACTTTCTGTAATTTTTTTTTTTTTGTTTTTCTGGTTCCTCGAGGAATTCTGTTTACATTGATAGAGACTGGATTAGGATGTCATACAGGTTGGCTGTTATCTGCCTGAGATTAACAAGCATTTGACTGCTTTTGAAGAAAGGATAGATACTGGCCTCAAGGGTTTCTTGATGTGACCTGTTCTGCTCTACCAGTCATAAATTTCCCATATCTGCATATCTGTACAAAGGAGGGAGAGAAGAAGTTTAAAGGATAGTATTGGCAAATTTCCAAAGTCTACACTTTTGTTAGTCTGCATTAAAGTTCACATGAAACAAAAAAATAAAAGCAAGCAAGAAAATAGAAATGAGGATGTGGAATCTCCCATAGAGAAAAAAAAAGTGAAACTTTTCTTGAAGAGCAGAGAGAGAGAGAATGAGCATTGGATGACATTTCTCCTAGAGTTTTGAAAAAGTTTATACGAAAACTTCATGTATAATGCCAAGCTTTTTTAATGTCTGTCTAGTCGGGTTGTCCCCTAAGAATATCTCAAGAAACATATATATTTAAGGCAATGCAAAAAGGGAACTGGGAATGATTATGAATTTCATTGCAGTGTTTTTAAATATTTTGGGGAAAAGGATGGGAAAAAAGAAAGAATAATTTGAAGATAAATGGAGCACAGAATTAAGTACAGAATGGGTTTACTATATGTAGGTTGCTGGCAACTAACCTGGTAGTGTATTTTGGAATTGCAATGTGTGCCAGTGCTACAAACTCAGAACCCAGTAATGATCTTCCTCAAGTCAAAAACTGAAAAGTAGACATCAGACTGTGTTGGATCAGCCCCAGAGTTTGTTTGACAATGATCATGCAGTTCTTTCTGTTTGTCATTAACAAAAATAAAGTTGTCAGGACAGTTTGCTCTTTTGCTGCTATTGGGTTTATTGGCTTTCCACTGTTATGCTAATAAAACCTTTTGTCAGCAGATGCAAATGAGACCTAGTTTAGCAACAGCAGAACTTTTTAACACATTTTTTATTTTTTCCATACAGAATTACATTTTAAGGGCTGAATGGAAACCACATGAAGAAGGCAGATATAAATGTCCTTAATGCAAATCTGCAATACTGTTTTTGCTGACTTCTTTTCCCCCTGCTTTCATGTCCAGCCAGGTATGTCCTATTCATGTAAGAGTCTAGCCTTCCACAGATTCTTAGAAAACTCAGATGGTATCTGAAGGATACAAATTTGTCATTTTCATTTGACTAAGGTCAGTTGGCAAGAAAACGCAAATGATTCTAAACAAAAATACAGGATCTTCCTGTACTCAAGATCCAAACTTAATTGCTTGGCCCCTATTAAATGCCCTGAGAAAGGTTTGGAAGATTAGTTTTGTTAAACAAAGAAAAGCTTCCTCTTTTTTTTATGGATAGCTAAATCTATTTTATTATGTCCATAAAAGCACAGCATTACTGAGATTTGAGATTGAAATTCTAGGAAACTACGACTGGGTTTGGTTACAACTGCATAGTTATCACAAGCTGCCAGGGCTTTGGCTTTAGCTGGAGGGCTCAAGACTTGTACTTCAAGAAGCAAGTCTTATATACTCTTACTATTTCATTATGAAGTTCTGCATGATGATAGCTATATTATCCTTGTTTGTATCTCATTTATTGCAATAAATTTACTGAAACCAAGTTGGTAAATATAATATGTAGAAAACTGTCATGAACTGCCTGTTTTGTACATGAAGGCATGATAAAAATACTGCTTTCTTCTCTTCATTCAAGCAGTAAAACCACAAGTAACCATGTTATCTCCTTTTTATTTTATTATCTTTATAATCTGTCCTACACACTGAAAGCACTGGTTGTATCCTTTGCAAGACCACCTAAATTACACTAGCATATTTCTGTTCACAGATATGAAATTGAAATGTAACAGGCTTCAATGTGAAGAACATCAGAGAAGCTGAAAAACAGCTAGGACTGCCACTAGTTCTGACTGAATACACTTATATAATGGTACATCCTAACACAAGCTGTGGCATAGATTGTAAAAAATTAGTCCAAACAGTCCATATGATCCACAACCTGTTAACCTTTTCCATTTTACTTTGGAAAATCAGTCCTCTAGAAACTAAAAATTAATCCAGAACCCCCCCCCCGGACATTTTATCATTGCTTAATTAGAGCATTCTTTAATTGGTTCATCTTTAACCAGAATGGAGACCTCTGGTCTTATTTCTTTTGCTCTCTTCTTGTCAGAGGTCAAATCTTTTAGGGAAAAAAACGGTTTTATTAAAGAAAATGCTTTTGTGTTCCTTAAGATTCTTATGTTTTAAATACCTACAGGAAATGTTTTTCATTAGATGAAGAATAAAAGAGGCAAATGTTATTGTGCATACCCATATTTGGCATTTGATGATAAGCAGCCAAAAAATCAATGTGACCCATATGTCCAAACAGTATGCCGCTGGGGCATGTTTTCTGTAATGCACCGCAAAGGAGATCATGTGTTGTGTAGCTGGCATATGCATTTATTCTCTCTTATTTGCCTTTGTAGGAAATTACAAAACAACATTTTTCAGAGTAGTGTTATTTTTTTTCTTCTTCGTCTGCATTAGTCTTTTGCACAGAGGTTGGAAGTAATGGTCCTCTTCCCCTTCATTGCAGCCACTGTTGGCAGGATGGATGAGAAGTAATCAATGTGAATTATTATCTTGTTTCAGATTCTAGATTATGAAAATAGAAGCAGATGGAGGATAGCAGAAAAGATATTCCACGTGTGGCAGATACGTCATACCTCTTAGTCGTTACCTCTGTCCTGAGTGTTTCTCAGGAAGATCTTACCTTTGAGAAGAGCTCGCTGATATCTGCTTATAGGAAAAGTTTGAACCTTCAAACTACAGGAGAATGTGAGAGAATTTCTAGGTGGTTTGGTTGACAGAAGCATCCCTTATTTCATCTTGGTCTCTGTTCCCTTGCAACCCATATTTCAACAGCCATGTTCAGCAGGTGTAGTTCAGGTAGAGAAGTTTTCAGAGGCAGTGGCCATTTCTCAAACGTGACCAATAACATTATACATTTTATCTTTTTCAGTAGGTCTTCTTGTTCTTCTATTAGTAAGGTTTTGGTCTAATTCACGTTTAGTTAGTGACTAAGGAAGTAGTTACTCTGGACACCCACACTTGTGTAGTGAATGAGTTGAAGCAGTTGTTGGTAATGCTGTTTATGAAGCTTATAGTGACAAATTGTATTTTCTTTTCATAAAGTAGGTCAGAAAGTTTAATAATTTTATTGGCTTGGATAATAATCAGGGTCTCCATGATAAGATTCAGGCATCTAATTCAGAGGTTTAATTTTAATTAAACTTTACCCAGTGGATTTGAAAATAGAGCCTTTTAATTAAGTGCCTTAACATGGATTTGTACAAACAGCTTTTTTATTTCCTGATCAAACTTGATGGACATTTCTTGAACTTTGTCTTCTGGCACTTTGTGTTACATCATGAGTATACGTAGTTGTATGCTTGTATACTTGTGTATGCGAGCTGTCCCCTCTATAATCCCTTACTGTTTTGCAATGATTAAACATGAGATTCAACATAAACATAGGGAGCAAAGATGGGGAGGACTGAAGGTCAGTGAGTCATTCACATAGTCAGCAGCTTTCAAATTTGGATTGAAAAGAGCTTAAAGTGGGATGGAGTGAGACCTCAGGGGACAGTGGCTAGAAATACTGTACGATGCACTACAGTTGGGCATAAATCTTGATATATCTCTTTAGCTGCATTTGATATTTGACAAGGAAGAAAAAAATATTGCTTTCAGTTGTGCAATTTTGAAAAAAAATTGAAAAAAATAAAGAAAGCAAAGATGCCAGAACTGGATGACGCGTTCCCTTGTGCTTTGTTAAATACAGAGATGAGATCCTTTCTTTTCTCCCACTCATCGTTCTCTTGTTTTATATTGAAAGGCATGGCAGTGTCTTAAATCACAACATATCCCTGGGAAGTTGTTTGTTGTTGGTTGCTTTGGCTCCTCATTGTTGGCCCTCATTTTGTAGGTGTGGCCTCCATGTTGTGCTCCCAAATACTTCGCTTTATATTTCACAGAATTGAAATGAATACTGTCTGAAAACCTGCAGACAGCTAGGAAATTCAGATCAGTTCATTTTACAAACCTGTCTTCCTTGTTATCTGAGTATTTCACTGTAATTATCATTAATGACTTCTGGATGGTATAGAAAATGGTATCATGGTGTATATCATGATTGTGATATGTAGTGAAGTATGACTGATTGTGATATGGAATGAAGTCAGAGGTCTTGTAAAAGTCTGTATCTGTTACATCTGCACAGTTACTTTCTCTCTAAAACCCCTTGAGAATGAAGTCAGGTGTCTTTGATAAGACTATTCCTTTATAAAACAGTATCAACTGGCATTTATGTTCATAAATTATTAGTTTCAGTAGTTATCAACACTACACAGGAGTCTAATGACTGAGTCTGCAAAGACAGACTAAGAGGAAATTAAGTGCATTGTCAAAGGGCTTAAATGCACTGTCGAGGAGTCTGAGAGACATTGCCAAATATGTGTGCATCTGGAAATTAGGAAAGACAGAACACTACTCTTTAGCTCTGTATTAAGTTAAATCCACATAAAATTTTTCTTTATTTTGTCTAGGAGTGTTGTCAAGCTTCTGGCCTGACGATACCTTGTTGTATTTGGTACACTCCATGAAGAATGTTTCTCTTTTCTCTCCCTCTCCCTCTGCTCTTCTCTTTTTGCATTTAAAAATGTTTCAAGATTAATTAAAAATATATTTTCTCAGCATCTATCAAAGGACTCTTGTAAGAAATCTCTTTTCATTTTAGTACTTAATGTTGCTTCACATTTCCCTTGCATTCTGAAGCACTGGCTGATAGAAACACAGCAATCGAAGTGGCTGATAATTTCTTTATATCCATCTTGGAAAAACTGCACTATTTTCTTTTGTTCTTCAGCTATGGCAAAAAAATTATCCTTTACAGATTAACCTTACAATTTTGCTTCCAGAAACCTTGGTTACAATGGTTTCACAGGCAATGTTCTTTTGTTAGTAAATATTCTACTGTAGTTGCCTTCTGTTTGACTTTGGTTTTTGAATCTCACTTGAAGATGTTTCAGTTTTCTTTTCTTGCTTCTAAATTCCTGTTTTGATGTTTTTATGGCTTTGTAAGTATCTAGTGCAAAATGCTGGGAAATATGAGTAGATAGTCTTAAGACCTATTACTTTGATTTTCTGCCTATTAAATTGCTTGGTTTATTCCATCCTAAATTATACATATTTCCAAGTTAAATGCAATAATATGAACATGAGATTTAACTGAGGACTCAACAAAATGTTTAATCTAACTAGATAAGTTCAGCTGCTCAGAAAAGTGTGAAAAACTACTTCATGTTCACTAAACTGTCACCCTTGGCAATTTTGTTCAATATATCACTGAAGATAAGATCAGATACTAGTAGATTTGTTTTGTTTTCTTTTTCTCCTGCTAGATCTTACTCTCTTCTTTATCATCTCATTATACATGTATTGCTTTCTTCCTCTTTATTGTTTGGCCTTGCAATTCCAGAAAACCATTCCTTTGGATCACTGCACTCAGATCTTGTGTGTCTGTATTCAGATTCGTGTTTGCTGAGGTTTGCACTGGAGGAAGCTGCTTAAAATAGAATGTTCTTAGGTTAAGTTCAATGTAGCAGATGTAATGTGTAGCTCAGGGAGACAGGAGTAACATGGCAAGAAAGAATATAACTGTAAGAGAGAGAGTTGAAGAAAGATGAAAATGTGCAAAATCTGAAAATAAATGTAACTGTTCTGAAGTGGCAAAAAAAAAGAAAAAAAAAAAAAAGAAATTAATGACAGCAGATCCCATAAAAAAAAAAAAAAGGTCTGAGATAATTTCATTATCTTCTCCAGATGTGGCTTCATTAGGTCTGGCTAGAATTCTGTTTGGCATAAAATTCTGAGATTTTGGAACTTTTGTTCATTCAGCACTGGATGAAGACCGAAGGGATGAGGACTAAGAAAAGACTCTAAAGAGTGTCATGATAGAGAATAGACAAATACACCACCTTCTGCAATGGAGGGATGATGTACTTTGCAGTTTGGACTTCCCAAAGGTCGTTTTATAACTCTTGGCTGCACAGTTGGATTGATAAATTGATGTTTATTTGCACAAAAAGGAGTGGCCCTAGCAGAGAAGATGAACTCCATAGCGTAGGTCCCTTATTTTAAATAAAAGACAAGAAGATCTTGGGAGCCATTTCCCCAGCAATGAAACAGCGTCCCAACAGTGAATGGTAGGATCAAACACATGCCTCTGTTTGGGAGTTTTTTTGTTGCTTGATATTTCGTTTAGCCAGCATGTTACTAGAGACATCACCATGACTGTTATTACTTCTAATCCCAAATGAAACTATTAAATAAGCATTGACTTTGTTGCTGTTTCTCTAAATGTTGTAGTTTATTTTTGAAATATAATGGTTAAACAGGGTGTAGCATTCTTTATGGCCATCTGTTTTTTAAATGTTCTGGCAAAAATAAAACAGATACATGTATATAGCTGAATAGTGGAATCAGTGTTAACTAAACATCCAAAAACATTCAAAGGCCAAAAAATTACTTTTATTTTCTTCCTGTGAGTGAGTCTGCTATGTCTCCTAGAACACAGAGGGACAATGTATTTTTCTATATCATTATACTGTAGATAAACACCTGTTTATGCAGCCACCGTGCAGTGTTTGTCAGGTTGTTGTAATCCAATCATGAAAAAAAATTCACTGCACCCTTCCTCATTTAAAAACTGAAAAAAAAAAATTAATTAAAAATCCCTCTAAAGAACTGGGATGGTATGGTTGCACCTTGAAAAGGACAACCATGATGCCTCAGTTTAATTGCATTTGTACTGTCTGTTACTCTTTGTTCTGGAGGGACTGGAAGTGAAAGATTTTGATTTTCCAAAGTGACTCATTGTTCTGGATGCCTTAAGATTCTGCAAATTTCCAGTGTGAGACATATAGAAAAATCTGAATTTTCTTCTCATTTTCAGACAGTCAAGCCTGCTTCATGTCCCTTACAGACTGCTTGCACTCTGAAGACATGAAAATTGAAAACATTTCACAGAATCACAGAAAGGACAAGGTTGGAAGGGACCTCTGAAATCATCCAGTCCAACTCCCTGCCTTGCAGGCTCACCTAGATCACATTGCACAGGATGGCATCCAGGTGCGTTTTGGATATTGCCAGAGAAGGAGACTCCACAACCTCTCTGGGCAAACTGTTCCAGTGCTCTGTCACCCAGATCATCCCTTTTTCCTGCATTCTGTGAAAGGAAAGTATATTTCTTACATTTATATTTTTAATGTAAATGCTCATTTGGAAAAAGCTATTGATGCTAATGAGTATTTCTTCCAGAAATGGGAAGGTTGAAAAATCTTTTGGTGAAGGAGATTCAGGATGAATGACAACCTTCTAAAACAGGAATGAATTTGATTGTGTCTTTTTTTTAAAACCTGCTACCAGTGATATCCTAGAAATAATTAGTAAGTCACTGTTATTTGCTTCTTTTTTGTTTCTGACTAGCTGAGCAGGACACTGCATTCAATGCTATGGTAAAAATCTGAGTTGCAGTACTTGTGATTTTATATTTTAAATTAGACACAGATCACGCAGAATGTACTGCTAACTCACGTGGTGCAGATTAATTTGTATCTATAAATAACCCTGAAAAATATATATGTTCCCAGTTTTACTTGGACATTCTCCTAAAATTTTTGTCTTGTGAAGATTGTGCTTCTTCATTATTAAAAATAAAATTAAAAAAAACCCTCCCTCATTCTATACAATTTTATTTTTTCCCTATACAAACCACAATAGAATTAGAAGAATGTCCATTCTTATTAAAGCTGTTTCAGGCAAAGTAATTTATTACAACCACAAAAGTATTATTGATACACCAATTGTTAAAAATGAAGTTTTAGAGACATCTCAGGGTTCTTCACCAGCCTCAGAGTTCAAGGGAGACTAATATAGTGCTTTCACTTCTTTTGGAGGAGAAAAAGAAAATAAAAGTAAGCTTTAATATTATTATAATTGCTTGTCTGAGAAACTGAGAAAAAATTATGCTAAGCCTAAATATCATTGAATTTTGCGTTCACAGGATGAAATCCAACCAGAAATTCTATTTTTAATGGGTAGCTCCATGTAATATGCAAACACCTCCAAATATTTGTCTTTGTTCATTGTGTTTCTAATTTCACTGAAGACTTAATGCAAGTTGATGACTTGGAAAGGAAGTGTTTCTAAAATCTGCATAGTTATTGTGGGATAGCAATAGTTGTATTACGTTCCTTTCACAATAAGGTTAAATCTGTAGTTGTTTATTTTTATGGCCCTCCTAAATTTTATTTATTTATTTATTTTAAGGTCTAAAGCAGTCTCATTTGCTTTCAGTCCACTTTTACAGTACATTCAACACCTCAGAGTCAAGCCAATCATGATCACCAACTTCAGTGAAGGTAAAACGTGTTGTTTGCCTGCAGTTATGACATTCTTTCCCACAGTCTCCTTCCACTTTCTTTACCAAAAGCCTCCATGTCTGATCCAATAAGCATAAAAATATGTCAACTTCTGAACCATGAGTACTTCAATGATAAAGGAATGTCTACCTCACTTTTATAAAGGCTTTTTTAAGAGCCTTTCAGAGCCTATTGCACTTACTTACTGTAAAAATAGTTTCCTAAGCTCCAGTCATTTTTATCATGTTGGTTGGAAACTGAAAGAGAGTAACAAACCTCTGATCAGTAACACTTTAAGTGCAAGTGGTGAGCAATTAGAACAATATCAGAGGAAAAAGGAGGAAGTCTGTATCTCAAACCATTGTGGTTTTAATCAGAACAGATTTATGTAATTCTTGGTCAGTGTAAACTGACTCTGCTGTTTTGAAGTCAACAGACCTAGACCATTTAACTTAATGCAGGAATAGGAGTTTGTTGCTTTCCATATATGAAGTGCCATTTATAAAAAAGCAAACACATCCAAAAAAAAAAGCCCTGATCCCAAGAGACCATCCCTACCATCCCTTTTAAACTGCTGGTTTACTTCTGAAGTGTTCTTCAGTCCATGCCATGTATTAGCTGCTTTCTATTTCTATTCAAGCTGCCTGTACTGTGAGGACAAGCTTACAAGTGGCCTCTGACCCAAATGCATGTGCATGGCTCCCAGTCTTGGTAGCTGTATTGCTCCAGGGACTTCTCCATCAAAGCAGGGAACGGGACAACCTATCACCTCTGCTGGTGCCAGGTGAACCTTGGCCCCGTATACAAGAGCGAAGTTGGTGGAAGGACAATTTCAGTGCATTTGGGTGATGACCAGACTGCCGTGCTTTAAGCCAAAATATTCTGATGTGGATGGGCTTTCGAGCTGAAACCCTTTTGTCTTCTAGCTGGTAGGGCGTGGAAGACTGCAGGATGGGGTTAGTGAGTTGATTAACATCTGTACTCCCTTCTGGGGCCTTGTTCTGGTTTTGAGGCAAGAGTAACTTGGTGGCTATTCAGCTGTGCTTTCCCCCTGCCAAATCAGGCATCCCAGAGATCCATGTCTTACTTACTCATCACATTTTGCTTTGTGTTTGTGTGTTAACATTCCTTGCTGAAGCCATGCAGTATCACATCCCACATGTTGACCAGGGTGTTGTTCTCAGTGTGGGAAAATATTGGAAAATGAAAAGATTTTTTTTTTTTTTTTGGCATTCAAAGTTTATAGCTGAGAAACCTGAGGTAAATGGTATGTTACTACTGGGCCAAGGGGTCACCCTGTCTCCATAAAACTGCCTCTTGCAATGTGATATGAGCCATTGTTCAGCCCTTGGGACAGACAGGGAGTTAAAAGGTGAGGCTGTCATCCTCCTTGCGTCCCCTTGGTGCAGAGTGTTACGGAGAGAAATGCACATGAGGGGAAGATTTCTGAGCATGAAAGACAGAAGGGTATTTCAATGTAATTAGACTTCATCAAATCTGTCAAAACTGTGTAGACCTGTGCAACTAAAGTGAGTGCAGCTGTGCTCTCTGCCTTGCACTTCATGTTGTATTTCATGGGTAGCCATAACTGTAGGTTACAAAGCTTGTTTAATTTATACTGGCAACGCTGAGTGTCTAGGAAATAACAGTATAGTGGTGATGTGTGAATCTCAAAGTATTCAGAGGTTTGTTCTGGTTTGGATAGCAGTAAAAAGCACAGATGCTGATCTGAGCCTATTGGGTCTCTCCAAACAGGCTGGGGACCCCAGTACAGAAGAAGTCTCCTAAGTTTTTTGGCCACTGCTAGATTTAATTTTGAACTGGATGGGCCACTGCCCAAGGCAACTGCAACCAAATGGTAGCAATCAGCAGCAAAGAGAGCCAGAGAGAAATGCAAAAGCTACACAAGTAATGTAGCCGGGTTTCATTTCAGTTGAACTCTGGCATGTTTTCTCTTATTGGCTCTGAAATGTCTTGGCACGTAGATCAAGATATCCAAGTGTTGTGGGTTAACCCCAGTAGGCAGCTAAGCGCTACAAAGCCACTTGCTCACTTCCACCCATGGCCCCCCAGCCCCAGAGGGACAGGAGAAGAGGAAAAGAAGAGGAAAAGCAAGAAAACTTGGGGTCACAACACACATTGCTTAACAAGCAAAGAAGAGGTGAAGAAGAAAGAAGGAAAACAAAAGAATTGATACAAAGCAATCACTCACCACTTCCCATGGGTAGACCAACGCCCAGCCAGCTCCCAAGCAGAAGATGTCATGGCATTATTTGGCCTTGAATATCTCTTTGGTTAGTTCTGCCTGCTCGTGTCCCCTCCCCACCTCCTGTGTGCTCCCCAGGTCTGTTCACTGAAGGGCAGAGGGAGAAGCAGGGAAGGCCCTGATGCTGTGCAAACACCCTGCAGCAACAGCTAAAACTTGGGCGTGTTATCAGCATTGTTTTGGTCACAAATCTAAAACAGGACCATCCGAGCCTTTATGAAGAAAATTAACTCCATCCCAGCCAGGCCCACTGCACCAGGCAATTTGAGCAGAAATTTACTCTTCGTCCCTTTGGAAATGCTTAATGCCTGCAGCTCAGGAAGCTCAACAGGAACCTGCACCTTCAAACTGAGGCTCCAATGTCAGGCTAATCTGTTCCCACACATGCCAGTTCCACCGGAGCAGGTCTGCCTTCAGGTACTTTGCTCTTTTCAACCTTGAAGGCACTGAAGGAAGATAATCTGATGACTGGTGTAGAAGGAAGTTGTTGGGGCAGAGTCATCTTGTCTTTGTAGCCAAAATAGGTGGCATAAAGAGTTTGAAACGAGGAACACTGAAGGTACTTGACTACAAACTTCCATTTTTTTTTGGCATTTCAAGGGCTTGCATTTTAAAGAACAATGTATCCCCAGCTTTAATTCTGTTTTACATAAGCACTTCTATTTAAGAAGTACATTTACCTTTACTAAAAGGGCAAAACTAACTGAATAATTTGCACTTCTAGGTGTAGTGAGACCTGTATTGCATCTGAAGTTCACCAGAGACTGACAGCTCCTACGAGGCACCACATTGAGTTCTCAGGAGCTTACCAGTTGGTAACCAGCCTGAACAAAAGAAGTACTGGAGGCCTCACAGAAGTTTTTAAGATTTGTTGGCATGACCTGTGGGGGCTTGCAACTTCTGTGAGTACCGCGTTTCATGCTTAGCTAATGAGGCTTAGAGGTTTTTGGCAAAACTTGTGCCTAAAAAAAAAAAAAACTAAAATAGTTTGCATATGGTCAGAACCTGGGGTCCCTAAAGCAACCACTAATCAATTCTGTGATTCTATGATCAGAGAAACCCTTTCTTATTCCACAAGACTCAAGGAAAACATTGTCATTTAGATATGGTATTTTCTCTATAATAGGAATTAGGACCAGGAGTTCATTAGAAATCTGATTGTCAGTCTTTATTCCTGTATAACTTTTGCTGGCAAAGTTATTTGGTGTAAAAACCCTGTTGTTAATCCCTGGCTGGATTAGATTTATTTTTAAGTGTCAAGTAAATTGATCAACCCTTTCTTGTTTTTATTACTGAACTTTAAAAATTGCCAGATGCTGCTGTTGAGTGGTGGTTTATGAGGCTTCTTGTCACTAGCCTGAGGCAGGGCAGAAATAGAAGGGCAAGGAGGTTATTTTTGGAATGTACAATGTGATATTTTATGTAGCACTTTTATTTTAAGAGAGGCAAGGGACTGTGAAGGCATTTTAAGTTTACACCTTTCTCTTCTGATAGTTTTGGATTGTTGTAATCAGAGGAAAAATGATGACTGATGATTGTCAGAAACTTGTCATTTGTCCCCTTAGTGCTAAAAATTACGTAGCACTGGAGAGCCCAGAAGAAGCAAACAGGTCTGTAGGGCAGTAGCATCACTTCTGGGTGTGTATAGTTAAAGAAACACGTGGTGTGTTCGCAAGTTGAGTGGCTGCTTATATGTTCTAATTTACTTCCAGAATGAAAAGTTAACAGATCGCATGCCTGAAGTTAGGCCCCTGGTATATAGGCAGAAATATTTTTTCAAAGATGCTGAGTACACAAATAGCTACCATGATTTACGTGGTGCAGGAGTTAACCAGCAGATGTACAGATTCTTGAAGGTTAAGTGTAGGCAGGTAAAATACAAATCATAAAAATTCACATAAGACATGGCAAAGTCTTTAATATTTGTCAAACATGTCAGGGAAGCTCTTGACCCCTATGCCAGTCATGTCACACATCCCCATTGATTATTTTTTTTATGATTTTTTTGAAAATAGACCACTGTGTTCATTGAGGGTTGGTTTGCCAAGGAAGTTTTTAATCACTGGAATTCTTTGAGTAGGAGAGAGGGGGCAAAAAGAGGAGTAAGGAAAGGAGTGCAACTTCTAAACGGGGAAAAACAAAAAGACAAAATGTCCAAACACCAAAACTTAGTATTTTTCATTCTCTCCTAACTACAAAATGGTTTGTCTGATTGTTCCACAATAAATATCTTCCTCTGTGTACGGTCTAGGCAGCAGATATTTTAAATGGAAAGGTGCTTTTCTTTCCCTCTGTTACAGGAATTCAGTATTGGGATTATGGTTTAAAGAAACTCTTACCTTGACTAAGAAGTAGTTAGTATAACCTCATTACAGCGTGAGGGAAAGGGATTTCACTAGTTGTTATATTCAGGGATTTTTCTGGCCCCTCCACTTTAGGGAAGGAAGTCAGATGCTCAGGAAACCTGGTGACTGCAGTGCAGAGGCTGGTGGGGATAGTCCCGATCTCGTTGTTCTGGCACATGTGTGAGCAGTAAGTGATGCAAATGAGACATTCCAAGAATAAGTGATAAATTTGGCAACACTCATGTGGCAAGTCCCAGTGAGGGAAAACAGACATCAGAAAGCCAGAACTGCTTTATTTAGTTATGATGAATCTCAGATAAGAATTTTCTAGTTCCCCTAACTTAACACGCATTTAAAAAAGAGTATGATGTATACATATATGTATGTATGCACACACACACCCGTTGGAAATGTAAAACCAACAGCTATGTTTCTGCTTCTTAATCAGATTATATATTTAACTGAGGGATGTTACATATACAAAAGCTCGTCTGTGTTAAATTAAAGGGGCAGAATTTTTCATTGCCTTATTCTCTATGGTATAAGCTGTTAACGATGCCAAAGGAGTTATCTGTATTTCTGAAAACAGGAGAATGGTTCTGCAACTCTGGTGCAGGAGAAGATGAATTGCTTTCTGCCAGTAAAGTTTGACAGATGAAGTTCCTTTTAAAAGAAGTGTCTTATCTCCATTGAGAAATAGCACTGGTGATATTTTGTTTCTCTTCGCATCTACCTGCCCTACATAGCTGTGGTTTATTCATTCGTCTTTATTGCAATGTGGCCGTGCTTTACCTATATACTGTACATCCAAACTCCATCTGGATTTAAAGCTGTGCATCATACTTTTCTTTTCATCTAGGATTTGATATTCTTAACGTGGTTTGTGAATATCATTTCAGAGGGAGGACAAATGCTCTTTTATGAAGATTTCTGGTCTCAGAATCATCTCTGGAGTGCAGACTGACATCTCATTGCCTCCTCTTTAAGTTCTAACAACTAGGTAACAATTTCAGATTGAAGCTCAATTCAAAACCAAGTCACTAGTATGAAGAATTATCATTTTAGTGAAAATGTAGTCACCATCTATTTATCTATTAGATTAAAAAAAAAAAAAAAAAAAAAAGAGCAGACCAGTTGTTGATTTTGGTTGTTCCTATTTGGTTGAAAACTTAGGAAATTTTTGTTTAGTGTTTCACCCTGCCTTTATTTGTAACTGCGACTCACTGCACTTTAGTTGCTTTAAATAATCTGGTTGCTAGAGCCAAAGACAATTCCAAACCACACAGATTTAAATGTTTAAGCAAATCAATGACATTATTAATTCATAAATCCCATGTTAGCAATCTGTAGAAAGAATGTTTGCTTTACCACATACAACTAAACGATACAGATGGATATGTAATTTCTGCTGAAGCATGATCCTCATTCAAGAGGAGTTTTAGCATTTTTGTGTTTATCTTTTGTCAGCACATTGCAGAATGAGTTCAGTTAGTTCACAAATAACTGAAGTAGTAGTAGTTCAAGCATCTTTTTAAGGGATTATATTTTTATTGTATGGTCAATAACATAGATGACATTATATACTTTTGACATATATACAATGACATTATATACTTTTCAGGTCTACGTATGTTCAGAGTCCACACTGTGAAATTCTGCTTTTATTCTATCTTCTTTTCAGTAAAATTTCACTGAAGGAAAAAAAAAAGGAAATACATCAGTTACGATATCAATAATGTCCATGAAGCACGATGTGTATTCTTGCATTTGTCTTTGAAAAGGCAATGGTCAGGTAGGATTTTGCATACACACCTTACGAAGTAGTCGTTAGCAGCTGTTAAATGAGAGTGTCGAGGTGCAGATAATTGCCAGTAGGGACAGAACTAAAATTTGAATTTGGGGACATTTCTTTTCTAAGTATTGCATGCTAAATCATAGACTAAGATGGCTTATGAAGGTAAGTTTTCTCTGAAGATCTTTATGGACAAAAAAATGTAGAGAAGAAACAGAATATATTGAAAAGCTAATCAAAACTATCTCTGTGAAGATATAGTTATGAAGAACCTCTGTTAACATGAGGTATAAAGAACCCCTGTTAACATGAGGTGCTCATTTGAAACTATACGAACAGGATCAACAGGTAGATGTTTACTGAAAGCAGAAGGTAAATGTACAGTTACATATGTTCTTTCTACATTGTTTTTAGGAGAAGAATATTCCTGGCTGTAGATCTTGAAGACAAAACAAAAGGCTGACTGTTTGTCTAATTAACATACCTGTGACAAGAAGGAAAGGTAAGACTAGCCACAAGCAGCTGTCTTAACTGAATTGTAACATGCTTTTGATCAAGATCTCATAAATCCTTATTGTGTTCATAGGCAGATGTATTTTAGCTTGAACAAACCTAAAGCCTTCATGTACCTAAGGTGAGGGAAATGGGATCTCTGTCCCACATTATTCTCTTGTGTGGCACTGTGTTGGCCATTGCCACCCACAGTGCACTGCTGCATAAATAAAGTCTGAAGAAGAATTCCCCAGAGTTTTGGTTAGTCCATTTAATAAATCATATACAACGAAAAGAATATTCCCTTAAGCCAAAGGGAAGTGATAAAGAGTGGAGTATGTGGGTCCATCTGGTCAGAATCTCATAAAAATGTGTTTACTCTTCATTTTACATACCCTCGATGTGTTGATATGACATAATTCTCTAAAAAGGTATGAATACTGTGCACATACAACCACGAGTTTGTATGAGATACAGTGAATATCCCATGAGAGAGGGAACAAGACATAATTTAATGTTTGAACCAGGAGTGATTTATGAAGATCATTGTCTTACTGATTCAGATACTTTCCATATGTTGTAGAAACCACTTTTTGCATGGTATGCGTAAAACATGTAGCAAATCTACCTCCTTTAAAACGTTTTTCTTTAAATGAAATTATTTTTTTTTAAAGTCTCTGTTCTGTGGTATCCCACCTTATTTTTTTTGGAAGGACACTTTAACATGAAAGAGATTGTGAGGTGACTCTGCTGAGGTTTGGTGTGGTTGACAAAAAAACTAGAAATACTTTTGATGCTAAAACATCCTATTGCACTGTATTTATGGCTTGACTTCTGTATCACGTTTATCTGATGCATAATATGCCCTGTGTTATGCTCAACACCCTGAAGGTACTAGGCTAGTATGGGAGGATCAAATCTATTTATTTTTTCTTACCAGCTGTAGCACCTTATAATTCTATATCTCATTTTATTTTAGAAATTAGTTAAAGGTGGACCTAGTTGTATTTAAATTATGTGATGGGAACATGATTACTAAAAATCCATTACTGTTTGAGGCATTAAAACACTCCATTTAATTTATTATAATGCATAAAATAATTTTATTATGTGTAGACTATTTCACTGGTTGCTTAGTGAATGAAGGGACGTTTATTAATCACATAAATCAACACCACCTGTGGCAACTTGCCCCCCTGAAGTACCTGCCAAGGAGAGATGGATGAACAAAGCATGAGGAAGAAATTATCTGGTGTGTGCTCTGCCTTTTTGCTTGCAGTCTTCTGGAATGTATTTGTTTGTTCACCAAACAGTGCCTGCAGAGTAGTTTGGCTTGTAGCTTGTTTGGAAGCAATGTGTAGTGAGTATCAAAATATACTTCCAATGAAGATTATTTATCACTAATGGAGGGACACATTTCTTTTTTGTTGTTCTTTGTGTTTGATCCCTTCCTTACTTAAAAAGTCCGTGGATCACAGATGAGGCATTGCAGTGTTACTGCTGTACAAATTAAGACCAGTATGAATCACCTACACTACCCCTATAGCTTTACTTTGGACCCTCCATAATGATCTCCACAGACTTCAGGGGTATTCAGAACAAATCTTGGAATCAATTTCTCAGCATGCACGTATGGGACTGCCACTTTAAAATACATTAGGCACATTTTCTGTAGGCCTTTCTTAAAAATCCTTGTTTCAGTGGCTGTCTCCCATTAAACTTCTTGCTAGGGAATCTGTGGAAAGTGAATTATAAAGATGATGCAAAGCCTCTTGAAACTAATAAAGTACTTGAACAAAATATAATTAAGAAATTGTGAACACTGTTTTCCTGTGACTGTAACTGAGGGTCTGTGTTTTTAGACGCTTTCCCCCATGTTCTTATTTTGTAAGCCTTACATGTGTTCTAGCATGAGATGGTATAAGAGTTCTAGCAGAAGAGTTGCATAAGATAGCATAAGCCAGGCTCATCAGTACTAAAAGATCACTTTGTGTAAAACGTTTTCAGAAAGATAAAACAACATCAGTGCTAAAAATAGTAATAAAGATTCACTTTCCTTGATTAAATGAATCAAAAATAGGTGTGCAGCTTGAGCAAAGATTGCATTTATTTATTTATTGTTTGTTGTTTGCTTCCTCGATGTGCAGCCACGCACATCAGCTCAGTGCCCAGAAGGCTCGTCGGAGCAGGCTGGTGAGTAGCACGGTAGCGGGCCTGTGGCCATCCTTTCTTGTGTCCTGCACACTCTACACGTATCCGTGCCACGTTGTTCTCCAGACCTCCGTGCTGTGCGAGCTTGCTGCTGGGAGGGGAGAACAAACGTGTCTGGAAAGCTTCAACATCTGCTGTAACCATGAGTGCTTTGCTGGATGAGCTCACCAGCAGGTAGGACAGCTCGTTCCTCTGGTCTGCTATCATTAGCTAGCCACCGTTGCTGACCCTCGGAGAATTGTTAATGCTTCTTTTTGGGCTTGAGAAAAGGTTAGTCAGCCAAATAGGTATTTTCTGCATGGCCGAAAGGGAAGGACAAACAACTCTTTCCAAAGCGGCTGTGAAAGCAGCTTCTGCATGTAGAGGATAGAAGACAAATGTGCTGGAGAGGTTTTCTGTTACTTATTTTCATTTTTATGTTTTCACAGAATGAATTTTATCCATGGGCAGGGGACTGAAGAAATGTGCGTATGATTGCTCTACCCTCAGAAGAGGATCTGAGGTGAAAATGAGAGGTGAGTGGCTGGAATACTGGCTCTCTGAGCAGGAATTAATTGTATATTATTGTCATGTGTTACTCTATTGCTCTTGCCTACAGGGAAGTGGTAATGAGTCAGTGTTTGTCCATAGATTCAAGATTTATGAGCGTGTCAGTTGGCAAATTCAGAACAAGTCCACAGTTGTCTGTTCCATGTTTTTCTGGTTGCTTAAAACAATTTATCATCAGCTACTTTCTGCTGCTTGTAGGATCAGTAGAAATCCCATCCCACTCTATTGTTCTCTCTCTAATGTCAATCGGTTCCACTTCTTTTCTTCCACTGGTGATATGGCTAATTAGAGAAATGGGCACATGTACTTCACAGCACTGGGACAGCCTCTTCCAGAAACTTTCCTAGGCAAGGACTTCTCTTCTCATCACTTGCTTGGACTTACCATTTGCCTGTCCCTTCTCTGCTTCAAAAAACTCTGTGTAACTCTCCCTTTTTATATTGAGACACATGGGCATGCATCGATTTTTCTGATTCTGTGATGGGTCTGCTTAACTAAGTTCATTTAGGTTCTTCATCAGGAATGAAAGTGGAAACTAAATGCGTCCTCAGGATGGAATAAACCCCAAGCCACAGTAGTGCAGGGGAAGGAACAAATAGCTCAAGTTTCAAATCTGAAGCTGGCTTTACAGCCCTGACACTTAGGTATGCAAAGAATTACAATTTTTCCCCCTTTGTTTTGTCAGTTTGTCTATCGAGTGATAAAATAGTTGAAGCTGGACAGGCCTGCAGGTCAGTTTTTTTCAACCCTATGATCATATAGATAGATAGGTATTCGTACATTCAGAAGGACAGCTGCAGTTCGGATTGCTTCCACAGTGTGTATCGCCCTCATCCACAGCAGGTGGCGCTTGAGCCCCTGAAATGCACCATTTATTCAGCGATTCTTGTGGTTTTACACCACGGGTTCTGCACAAACCGTGGAAGATGCTCTGGTAGCATCAGTGTCCTCTGATACCGGCTGCTTAAAATCAGAGTGACAGCCCACAAAACAGGATACGGGGTGAGAAGCAAGAAGGGAATTTTTGGAATCAATTAAATTAACTTGGGCATAAGGACAAATAATGCAGTTTTCCACTCCTTGGAATGCCATGATCCAGGAAACGATGTGATTGCTGGTTGTAACATCGTATTCTCTGTAGGAAGCACTTCCCGGAATTGGGAACTGTGTAAACAGCAAATGCATTTAAATATAGCAAAACTGTATATTAACCTGAATGAAATCAGCGTAAGGAAATAACTGGTTCACAGATGAGCAGAAACAGTGATGCTTTTTTTTACACAAAAGCCAAAACTTTTACTTTACAGTCACATTTTTGATGCTTTTTATCTTATGCAGGAAAGGTGTTTCAGTCTGCCTGTGCCAAGCACAACAGATTTTCATGCTGCTAACTTTCCAGTTTAATCCTGCAAAAGCATGAGTTTAATTGTTCCTATCTAACAGAACACAGGTATTTTGGCAGAGATTTTACACTTACACTGGTTGTCTGCTCTAGTGACTAAAACAGTCAGACAACTCTAATATTTAGGACTGTAACGTACAGTTTGGAGCATTAATAATGCAGGCATGATGGGCTTTGGCTCCCTGTGCAGTTAATGGAGGAAGGAGATGCAATTCCTCAGGTACAGGACGCTGTACCTGTGCATATTACAGAAGCATCTTTTTGTATGTTTTTGTTCTCTGAAGTAGTGGTCACTGCCTTCCAGTGCTTGATAATCCTTCCCATATTTATTATAAAGATGTTCTGTTGTTTTTCAATATAGCCACAAGCAGAAAGGAGAAAATGTGAATGGAAAGGCTTGAAAAGCTTTAGGAAAGTGAAAATAGACATTTAAAATCATGATGAGGAAGTAAGATCTGTCTTTCTGGATCCCCAAAAATCCAAAACACTACAAAACATTTGCAAGCACAGCTAGTGACAAAAGTACTGGCAGGATGGGGTTTCAACTGATGTTAAATTGTTATGGGACCGTCAAAGGTCTCTTCTGTTGCTGTTCTGCACTTACAGAGCCCCTGTAACTGGGCGCCACCTCTTTGGCCATGGAAACTAAGGGAAGTGGGAAGAAAATGCACTTAATGACTTGGTATAGCCTAGAAATGCTGGGCTCAACTCCCCCCTGCTCTCCATTCTGTGTAGATATTACCCCTTGTGCCAAGAGGTTTTACCATACTGAGGTGTCAGAAACAGTAGCATTTTAAATCTATTTGTCAAAAGAATAGATGGTGGATAAAATATATCTATTAACTTTGAAGGTAGCTCCTGCTCAGTAAGGACCTCAGCCAGAGCCATAATATTGAATTAATGATGTAAATACAGTTACAGAACAAACAACCCCCAAAACTGTCTTCAAACAAACAAACAAACAAAGTGACATACTACATTGATGAATCACTGATACATTTGCTGAGCTGAATAATCCTTTGTACTACCCTGGAAGGGAAATGAAGCAAAAAGTCCTATCTGTGGCCATCGTTTGTTATCAGCATACATTGCTAATCAAAAATGGCTTTGGTGTAGAGTAGAGTCTTAGAGTAAGTGTTAATAAATTGCAACTTAAATATAAACGCTGTGCCAAACAAATTGTATGCTATGATGTACAGTTGAAACTTTGAGCCTACCACAAATCCCAGAAGCACACATTCCCAAAACAAGTGCTTTCCAGCAAATACCAAACAAAAATAACTTTTCAACAGAAGATGTCTCTGGAGTATAGCAAAATACCAGCCCTCTTAGGACAGTCATGCAGGAGAAAGTAAGTAAGTAGTCACCATAAACTCCAACTTCTTCTGTGGAACCAGCCAATAACCATCATGCCTGGGTGGTGTCAAGAAGAACGAGATTATTTTCATCTTCTGTATGTGACAAATTCCTCTGTTCTCCAGATTAAATGAAATAAAGGCCTTCACTGCATCTGGTGTAATAAAGTTATGCCATTACCCCCTTCCATTCCAGATGAAGCAATCAGAAGTGAGCACTTCTCCCTTACAGCTGCTGCTGCTGCTTCTTTTGATCAAAATTGCTCTGTGTTCTTAGTAACTGTAAATCTGAAGGAGGAAGTGTTTTTAGGAGATGGAATAGACATGAATTACCCTCTCTGGTAAGCATTCAAGGCTTTCTATTCTCTAGGGATTGCAAAAAAAAAAAAGTTCTGTGTATTTCAAGAGCTCAGATGTTGTTCCTTATTAAAAGGACTTTCCATAGCAAAACCTACAGGCAGATCATGAATACTGTTCTTCCCAAATGAATTCACAATTAAGAGTTCAAACAGAGCAAAACCCGGGATATTTTGAGAATCTTAATCAATCTCACATTACTAGGTTCCGTTGTCAGCCCAATCCACAAGGGAATGAATAACACTTAAACTATTAAGGCACCAGAGTTTTTTAGGAAATGGAAAGCATCCGTCCTATCTAAGAAATCAATTCCACAGAATTTGTTCCATTGTCAAATGGCAAAAAGCAAGTCTGTTAGGGTTCTTTTAAGTTAGCAATATTTTATCAAGACAGCTACCATTTTAATTGCATAATATTATGTCCATTATTTCAAAAGAAGTTGACCTAAAACATGGATGTATTCAGGGCAAGTGCTGGTACATAGGCTTCATTCACAGATTACTACATTCTTGCTTCTAAATAATTTGTGGTCATGACCCTTTCTTACTACCCACTGTGACACCAACTCAAGCTATTTTTCTGGATCTGAGATTCTGGGTATATGTTATGATCTGAATGAAGATAGAATCGCAATTTGGCAGGAACCTGAAAAGAGGAAGATAAGAAGAAAGCACTCTGTATAGCCTTCCAGATTCATACCGGGTAGCTTGGATTTCAGAAAGTCCCAAATCAGAAGGTAATTTAGATTATCTTGTCATTTCTCTAGTTTATCACAGGAGATAGGCTTCACCCAGAACCCTTTCTGAAGCTCACTTTGTAGAAAGCATTTCAGACTGAGCAGGAGATTAACTTAAGCCAGGGAAGAGCAATGTTTGAGGTTCTCATAGTGGTAGGAACCCAAGTAGATGTTAGGCTACTTGTTGATATGTAAGGCAGACACACTGTGCATTCACTACTTTGACAATCTAGGCAGAATAGGTTTTGTTTCTGTTTTACAATGAGGAAATTGATGTGTACAAGTCCCTCATCCTAGATCATATTTGAAAGCTGCATGTGCATCATAAATACATGATATTTTAGAAACTGCCCAATTCCATATCCAAGTTAAGAAGTATTTGTCTTCCTTCTACTTAGGAAATAGGCACTAAATCTCAGTGATTAGCGCCAATGAAATGATGTCAGTGATTATTCTGTGATATACATGGTTCTTGTGTCACTTTGGACATGAAAGGCACTAAAGAGATCTCACCAGTTTTCCAGAAGTGAAAACTCACAACTCAGAAAGATGAGTATAAGAATTTTGCAATTCAGGCCTGAATCTAGACTCTGCAAAGGTGGGGGGTCTTTCAACAGGAGTCTTGGTTCTGACAGTGAACAAGAGTTAAGCCAAGAGTAATTCTGTTGAGCTCAATGGCACAAGGGTTGTAGGAAAGAAAAAAAAAAAAAAAAAAAGTAAAAGAAGACTAAGAAGATTCAAGATATTTCCATTTATGTAAAACAACAAATTCGAAGTGATTAGACACATTGTTTTCATGCAGAATGGATGCTTATTCTCTTGTCTCAGTTCCTTCATCCTGACCTTAAAGATCATCTAGTTTTATAATGTGGATAGAATGCCAAGGAGTTTCCTCCCTTTTCTTTGATAAGGAGAAAAATATCAGTGATTTATACCTGTGCTTTCAGGGGAGCAGAGTTAAGTCTGTACCTTTCCCTCCTTGGTGTTCCAAAAACTAGCAAATTCATGCGTGCTTTTACTCCAGGACCAGCAACATTGCTCGGTTTTACAAGAAAAAAAAAATAAAATGATGGCACAATTAACAAATTTTGGAGTAGTTTTGTGGATGGCTATATTACAAAAGGGAAACAAGAAATCCATAGTCAATTTTTGTTGTTGTTAGGATCTCCTGTAGAGTAGAAAAGGAAAAATATTGTTGAAAATGACAGAGTAATTGTACAAGAAGAAAGAAAAACTGATCTGAAGAATCAGGCAGGTAGACCAGGAACTAAGTTTATCTTGTTCAAAGTATTTACTAGATTTTAGGGTTATGGTGACTGTCTCGATTCTGACTAATGTGTATGGTAAACGAGACACAAAGGGAGGTATATATATTTATTTTGTTGCACCTGATATAAATGTACCTGTGCATATTATAGGAAATAAAGAGTAACAGCTTCCTTACTATATGAGTTCTAAACTTTGAGGCAAAAATGATTATGTTCCTGTGTGTTTAATGGACTGATTCCATGGACTGGAAAAGTTTACATATCTTTACACGAGGAAGTTTTATATTTTCTATGATATTTGCAAACAGTGTAAAATAAATAATCGAAACATTTAGATTAAATTAATCAGAAATCCTAAATCCCCGAATGAAGTCTTTTCATAGTAATCATCACAATGAAGATTTCAGGCAAAACATTTACAGTTGGCGGCAACATCAAATTCTAAATGGATAAATCACCTTGCAAAATGCACTGCTAAAGGTCTGTCTTGAGACCGCATAGCTTTACATAAAGGCTACTTATTTTTCCTCCTCAGACTAGTGCAGGAGCTCCTCCTGCTAATATAAAACACTCTTCTTCTGTCTGTTTCAGGGAAAATGATGAAAAGATGGAAAGTGCAAAGCCAGTTCAGATCAGCTCCAATTTTATGCATCTATGTGGTCTTCTATGTAAGTAATAGTCCTCTGTAGTTAAATGACTTTGTGTCCCAGGAAACTGAGCAAGGAGGAGGCTTGTAATTAATAATGAAATCTGCACAAAAAAATGGTTTGGAAAAAACATTAAGGATGACAGATAACTGCACTGGAGACATAAAAGGAAGATAGTGATTCCTTTCTTAGTGACTGGTTGTATATCTATAAGAACCTAACTTGTCCTGAGTGCTTAACATGAAAGTATTTCTGGAGTGCTTGTGTATTGGGGAGAAAATGGGAAAAATCTATTGATTTTCCAGGAATGGCATTTGAGGAAGAATGCACCCTCTTTTACTGTTGCAATGTTTCAAATGAAGGAAACAACAATTCCAGTATGATCCGGAAGGCAAAATCATCCTAGATTTTGATTGAGACTCAACAAATGACATTCTTATGCCATGAGAGCCTTTGTGATAAGGAGATGTTCATGGCCATAGAAAACTGAATGTGCCAGCTGAAGCAGGAAACTTTAGTCTTTGAAAAAAAGGGAATAGCTTTTGCACTATGCCACAGGTAATTTTTCAGTGGTCTAATCTGAGGATTATTACTGTGCAGGAAAGAAAACATGAACCTTTCAAGCATCTTTATTTTTATTTTTTTGCTTTCTTGTGCCATTGCTTTGTATTTTTGCACAATTGTTGCACAATCTTTTCCTTTATTCTAGAACATGAGTCCTAGAGATATTACTAGAATGACAGGTAATCAGGGACATACATCAGAGAGGTTTTCCAGCCTGATTTTCCAAGGCAAGCAAATGAAAAGGTAGGCAGTAGTTTACGTGAAGACAATCCCGCTGAAGGCAGTAGGTGGAGGCAAAGTGCAATAAAAACCCCGATGTTGTACTATAGCCTTCAGCCCAGGGGCGTCCCTGGCTATTTGAAGACACACTGCTGTATGATTTGTAGAAAAAAATGCAAGTTTGTCCCAGTGGCCAAAACCAAATGGAAGACTAGTACTGAAGTGCTTTTGGCTAAAGAAAAAGGATGGCTTGCGGTACCTGCTGTCTACACACACCTCTCAGAAATACAAAGAAAATATAATTTTGCAGAAAGCGAGAGATGGCTGGGGTAGTAAAAGTTCATGGCCCGGCTGCCTTTTTCCCTATGACTTGACAGCGGAAGATCAAGCTGGCTGTTGCATCCGTGGAATGATTTCTGGGGTATTGACAGTTACTGGAAACATTGCTGGGACACATTATCCAGCAAATAAAAACTAGGAAAGCATAGGGTGACCTGTGTAATATGTGTGTTTAAAAACGTTGTCTTGGCATACATATTAAAAAATGTATTTGACAATGCATTGTAAATGTGTTCATAAACTTCACATTTTACCCTGATTTTGCAGGTAACAGAAGAGGCATTTGGATCAATTCAAAAATAGTATGTTTTTTAGTCAGAACATCTAAAGAGCAAAGGAAACAGAGGTTTTTCTCAGTCTAGCCAGGGGAGGAAGAGTTTTCATCATTCTCCTTTTGCCAAATAGCTCACAGGGTAAGGAATGCTTTGAAGATATTTTCTCCTGCAAGTGTGATGTAACCAGCAAGCTGAAGGAGGCTGACCAGATTACAACCAAATAGCTCTGAGAAACTGTGGTTTCTGGAGAGTAGGAGTGGTGTGACAACTCCTAGTAGGTAATACCAGAGATACCCTTGTAATGACCTGCTTAACCTTTACGTTCATTCTTCTGCTACTGTTGGGAATGGCTAAATCCCAGACTTCCAGCTTTGGGTTAGGAAGATCAAACCATCAGGGAAATGGAGAAAATATCCTAGTCTGAACATCCAAATAGTGTCCCCAATGTTTGGGGAACAACAGCTAAGGCCCTGTGGGGCAGCTTACAGGTGAGAACGGGTGGGTTTCAGCTGGCAAGGGGAGACAGCTGTTCCCCATATCCATTCATGACTTTCAGCTGCAACCAGTGCAGCGAGTGGTGCAGTGTGGGAGGCTGAGCTGTGAGGAGAGGCTTCATGTGCGTGCCAGGAGAGGTTTGTTGGCTTTTACTTTTGCTTTTCTTTAGTTCCTCTGTGACTCCTTTGGGTGGTGGGAAGGTGTCTGTCTCTCTTTATACTTTGGGAATGAATTAGGAAACTCTCCCTAAGACTTCTTGAAGCAGGATGGCACAAGAGGATTCTCCGTTAGCAGGGGCTCGGGTCTGCTCTGAACCTGGGCTTTGCTATGTGTTTCTGAAGGCCAGATTCTGTGCTCTTAGATCTGTGTGAATTATTTGGGTCTTTCCAGCGTTTGAATAAAATGGAGAGGGGAAGCTAGCCAGACATTTTTATTTTATTTCCCTTCTAGTCCCATGTTTTATTATTTTTAAAGTGATTGACTGGAAGGAGTTTAAAGAGGATACATTAATATTAAACTGTGCTGCAACAAATAATTAATGTTTTTAAAGTTTTCTTTCATTCAGACTTGTCTGGAGCTCCCCGGCCTAGTTTATTTTTGATTATAGAAATTCATTTCAGTTAAATCATTCCTTTATCGGCAGGATCTGCCCACATTTGGTTAGACTAAATAGCTCTAGAAACCACAGTGTTTTTTTCAGTTGCTTTGAATCAAAGTTGCATTAAGGCAAAGAAAAAAACAAAAACAAAACAAAAAAACCACCACACCACTCTTTTGCTGAAATTGGGCTGGATCTCATTAATACAGAAACAATTATATTAAAGAGTCTTTAATGTGTAGCTGTGATGCTGTGCTAGTCACTTAAAGCTTCAACTCAGTTTTGAGAACAGAGTATCCTGTTTCTCGAGTTTTTCCACTTGCAGTTTTTTGTGTGTCCATGACCTGGAAGCTTCCACCTGTCCTGTCTGTTTGTGACTCTCTTGATAATCAGTAGGCTCCATTAGTTCTTTTGATGCCTTATAAAGCCTTATGCTTTTGGCAGGTAGAGCTAACAGGTCAAAAATGAGGAAAAAAAAAATCTTATTTTGTCAAACAGCCGTGTTTATGTTGTTGATACATCTGCTTTTATTGAATGGCTTCCTGCTGATACACAAGGCAGGTTGTTTGCTGTTAGCAACGATTGTTTTATGAATCCTCTACTGGGCTTGTCTGATCTTACTCATAATTGTACATGCCACTGAACACTGGGGGTTATTGGGGAGGGGATTGAAGTTGTGTGGTTGTAAAGTAGGGTGACTTTTTTGTTTTTTACACTAATGTTGTTTTTTTTTTTGCAAATTGCTCCAACAATTGAAAGGGAAGTGCAAGTTCATTTTAAGGCCATTTTAAGTATAACTCTTTGTCAAAGGAATGGCACGAGACTTTAAGGTTTGTGAGATGGATGTCTCGGTGAGATTTAAAAAGGTACTCATAATACTACAGTCCTGCATTACCACCCCAATATATGAAAAAGTGATATAAGTGTTCTGTAGATTGACAGGGATATTTCTCAACTGCGGGCTAGCTTCTGAAACCCTTTGCTCCTGACTGCAATTGCATTCAAGTATCAGGTGTTGGATTTACACAATTGCATTTTAGCTCTTAAGAACAACAGTCAGATGTCATAAGGTAGAGCATCCCCACAGACGTTTATTAGCATATATTTTTTTTCTAATTTGTTAGCTTATTTCCTTCTCAAGTGCTTTTCAAATTTTTGGTAAATAAATGCATCGACTATGTTCTGTTGCTTACAGAACTCACCTGTTTTATTTGTGTATCTGACTAGTTTTGCTATAAGACTGTATTCCTAACTCACATCCCATGCATCTGCTCCTGGTTCTAGTTTGGAACTGCAGAAATGCAGAAACATACGACTTCATGGGGCCACAGATTATTTATTAAAATTATTCGTTATGCTTAATTTTTAACATGGTCTCCTTTTCTAGCTGATGAATACATTGGCTAAATTACTGAATTATACACTAGTAATTCTTAAAACTTATTCCAGGTATGAAAGGATTAGAATTTCATGAGTTTGAGATGGATTCTTTAAAGCATTAATATATCAGTAGAGTGAATTCAGGAACTCACCCTTCAAAAATTTTTTATAAAGGTTTCAGATTCACTTTATGGACTTCTATTTTAGCATGAAATATTCCTTCATATTACTTAACTTCTGTGTTTGGTGCCCAGAGAATGGGGAACACTACATGGAAAGTACTCAAAAAAATTCTGAAAAATTTCTTGAATTGTATGTTGCTAAGTACAGCCGTCTTATCTTTGAAAACCCCTTTTAATGTAGATTTCAAGTTGGGAAAAGGAATAAAGAATCATCACTCTGTGTACTTTGCACTGAGACTTAGTTTTGCAGGCACTGGGGTAACAGTGCAGTCCCACGAGTCCCAGAATATCCTGAGCTGGAAGGGGCCCTCAAGGATCCTGGAGTCCAGCCCTGGGGACTGGGGACTCCTGTGACTGCTGCCCTGGGGAGCCTGGCCCAGTGCCCGACCACTTATTTTGGTGAAGAACCTTTTCCTAACATCCAGCCTGATGCAAATTCTTGCTGTTGCCTCAGGTACTGTCATTGTCCCTATCCCCAGAGAGCAGAGCTCAGCGCCTGCCCCTCCGCTCCCCTCATGAGGGAGCTGCAGGCCGCCATGAGGCCTCCCCTCAGCCTGCTCTGCTCTGGGCTGAGCAAACCAAGGCACCTCAGCTGCTCCTCACACATCTTGTCCTCTAGACCCTTCACCATCTTTGTGGCTCTCCCGTGGACACTTCCTAACAGTTTTATGTCCCTTTTATGCTGTGGTACCCAAAGCTGCACGCAATGCTCAAAATGAGGCCTCAGCAGCGCAGAGTGGGGCAATCGCTTCCCTCAGCCAGCTAGCAGAGCCATGCTTGGTGCACCCCAGGGTGCAGCTGGCAATAACATGACAGAATTAGTCTGCTGAGCGGTGGGTCCTCTTGCAAAACAGCCCTTTATTTTGTTAGCCAGATGTAATACTGTGTAAGAAGCGTGTAAACCGCAAATTTCTCCCTTGGTAGTCTTAGCATTTCTAAGAGATGGGCCGATCAGGTGGAGGAAGCAGAAATCCTTATGCGTGAAGAAATGTCCTTGAGTATAAGAAGGTTTCTTGTACCCACCAGCACACAGAGGGTTGTGATTTTACTGGGCGTTGTTTGAAAGGACAGCATTTCACAGGTGAGCCAGATCTGAGTCCAAACGGACAGCTGTTACAAGAATGTATATGGCATCTGTGGAGCATTGCTCTGAAGTGTTTTTTTTTTTTTTTTTTTTTTTTTTTTCTTAGTTAAAAAGATCAAAACTGGTATCCTCTTGTTTTAATGTACATGTACCTATTTCCTTTGTTTGCACAAAGTAGATATTAGTTCCAGAATCTCCATCAATTTACTGCACACTAGAACTCTGAACCCTTCTATTCCCTGCAGTAACTTCCTCAAATCCAGTTTTGCATCTGAAACTCCATGGATCAGAGTCACCCTCAAATCTGAATCCTAAGTCTATACGTATAGAAAATGTATATATATGAGTTTATATAATTCTACATATGCACATACAATTCTCATACTCTAAGAGGAAGAAACAAATCTAAATTTTCAGCTAGGCCTGGTTATACTGTGATCAGAGGAATAATTACAGCTCATGACATATCACAGAATATCTAAGCTATTTAACTCAAACTGGTTTATATGTTTGCAGCAGTAGATTTGCAGCAGAGTATACGTTGGCTACTGAATGTATGCTGGGCCTTCAGCAGGCTGCTGCACTATTGCATTTTGCTACCCTGGCAAAGATAAAGCTGGCTGCTTCAGGTGCATCTGAAGCAGGTCTGTCACAGCACAGTATTAACATGCTATGTTGAAGTTTCAATCTTATAAACTGTTAATATTGTGTTAATTCTTGCAACACTGGGTTCAGCCTTGAGTTACAGTGCTTTTAATGCCCACCCCCTTCAAAATACATCCAGATCTGTGTTCTGGATGTTCAATTTTCCTATGTTTTGTGAATACCTGTTCCTATACGATCAGCCTCTAAGATATCTGCTTTCTCTCCTGCGATGCTGACCCTCTCCTTCAAATCTCAGAGCCACCCATCATGCAGGCCTTTGGTGCCAGCCCGTACATCATCGGTTTCCTGTGTGTCAGCCCTGTGGAAACTACCTGAAGTAGTTAGGGTTAAGTGCTTCAAACAAAGGGGATAAATTGCTTTGTTGTTTGTTATTCCTCATAACCAATCTTCTGTCTATGAAAATATTCTTCTAGGGCAGTTTTGAATGAGGCCTAATGATGAACTTAGCTGGAAAAAAATTTGGATGTTATCTTAGACCATCTTCTTCCTTGCGTTTTTTGATCTTTACTCTCAAATACAGCCCATGAAGAATTAAACATGCTCAAGAGAGTGGAAGAACATGTTAATGAGGAAAGATAAAAACTGGGCATGGAAAGTTTGGCCAAATCATTTCCAAAGACGGACCATGATGACTTTGTATTTTTTATGTGCAAATTACAAAGAGGGCAAAACCTCAGACTCGAAAAAAAAAAAAAAAAAAGATGCTATAACTGGGAATAGTGGATTGAAAAATGATGAAAAAATTTTAGACAGAACATCTGGGAAAAAAGATGTACTAAAGGTGAGATATATTGGACTGTGGAATAGTTTTTACTGATTAATGGGATGTATTAACCCACCAGCTGATCTGGATGCTGAAGTGAGAATTACTTTCTACGTTTTAACAAGAAAGATTTATTTCCATTAGGAAAAAAAAAAAAAAGTCACCTGCAGTTAAAGTCTGTAGTGTGATCTTTCTGAAGATTTGTTTCAGGAAAACAAAATAAAAATAATTAGCTGTCATGGCAATAAGAGGATTGACTTTTATAGTAAGGAAAAAACACTCTGTGTCCACATTCTTTGGGCTCTTTTTTTCTTTTTTCTTGTCTTTCGCAGGCATGACTCCCATGCTACATACCACAAGCAGTCCAACCTCACTAACAAACCACATTTTGGGATTGATCTAGGAGTTGACTCTCCAATGTTATGTACAATAGGAGCAATGTAATAAAACACACTCTAATCACTATCTGAAATTGGCATCTCTTACTCAAAAATCCTTTTATTTTACTTTGGACCCCCATGAAAGTCAAGTTTATGGAATAATGAACTCCAGGAAGGAGCTGGAGCTCATTTACTATTTGAATAGTACAAAACCCTTCATAAAATGTTGACATTATTCAGTGTGCAGCAAAATGCAGCTGGTGTAAAACTTTTTTTTTTTTTTCCCCTCCTTTAAATAAATACTTCAGTTGTTTGTTACCACGAGAAGAAGAGACTAATTTACAAATTGTTCATCTTTCCTGCTCATCGTTCCAGAACTGCGAGTCCACTTGTCTCTAGCTACTGTGTGCAATTACTGTGCAGCCTGCCAGGAAGAGAAACATAATGAAATAGTGTGCTCTTCTATTAACGATGGCAGATCAAATGGAAAGTATTACTCAGAAAACATTTCTTAGTGGTTCTTCTCCAGAACACACAAAGTGTGATTAGGAACAAACACAGAGACATCCTCTCTGGTGCCTGTTGCAGGGCGTAGCTGCCTGAAAGAACCTGTTTAGGGTAAGAAATTATCCCTATAAAATGAAACCCCTGCTGGAACTTTTGGTTCCCAATGCTTTATTATTTAATGTGCAACTTTTTGTGTATTTATCCTTCCAAGAGTGCCTAGAGATAACGAAGTGCTACTTTTGAAAGCCTGTTGAAGAAGATAGAGAAGTGCAGAGAGGTTATAAGGGACTGGGAGAGCGGGGAATGGGAGCACAGCAATTCCTAGGGTAACAGCTCGGAGCCATTATTGGTTTCACTCCTCAGCTCTCTTCTCTTTCTCCCTGTGGAAATGACAGCACAGATAACGTGGGGACTTGGGTACTCTACACCTAGGTGGAGCTGTGGATTTGTGTAATCCATATCCACCTTGAAAAACCAAACCTGCTTCATGTGGAACAACGGGGCTGTTCCAGGAACCTGTAGCCCTGTAGACTGATGACAGTGTTATTTATATGTGGTGGCTTGGGGCTCTCTTGGTATAGCTTGGCTGACAGTAATGCAGGAGAAAGTAAAAAATGCTTCAATAACTTCATTCTGGAAGCTACACAAATTAAATTTTAAACGATGAATACCAAATACCTGCAGACTTTTCTTTGTGGGCCAGAGAGTGCTGTCATGGAGGCACGTTAAGGCTCTCTTTGAAAGGGAAGGAAAGTCAAAGGATCGGAGCATAGTAATACAAAGGCTATTCAGCTTCGGAGTCGGAGACCTTTTCCTTCTCTGTGTTCTCTGCTGGGTATTGCTTCCTCTTGCATAAAGCATAACGTTAGTTCGCTTAGTTTATACAATTGTCTAAAGCATAGGCTTAAGGCAGAAAGTGAAGATATTATGTCTGCGAGAGAAGAAACAATAGCGTGAGCTTCTACTGCTGCACCCATTGACTCGGGATCTGCTACGCTCCCTTCCGCCTTTCCAATTTCACACGCCTGTCGCCTTTCATCTCATTCCAGCTTGCAGGGTGGTGGTCTGTCCTCCTCCTTCTGATTCCCTCCTCTCTGCTGGAACTGAAGCTGCACCAGAAAGAAGAGGCTGAATGCTCACTGGGAGGGATCTTGAATTTGTAGAAAAGACATCTTTGTTGCCTTTTTTTATTTTCTTCTTATTGTAGCTGTCTACTTTAGAACTTGCAAACATGAGTGAAAACAGTTTGGGAATGACATTTCTCTTCTGTACATGAAACTCTGTATATTTGGTATTATATTATGTACAGAGCCCAGAGTCTGCTGGTGTCCTGTGGGACATTTTGGAAAGATAAGTGCTCTATTCATGTTTCATGTCTCTAAAAGCTAAAGCTAAGCATGTCCTTCCCACTGTCATATTTAGCTATTGTTTCTCCTTGTGACTTTTCTCTGATCACTGTGTGATCTGTTTTATGTGAATTTAAAAGTGAATGAGATGGCTTTTTTTTGGATAATATTGGGTGTCCATATGAACCTATACACAAATTCTATGGCTCGAAAAGGTAACTAACAGTATTTTTGTAGATGAAAAGTTTGCATTTGTGATTACCCACCTGCAGCATAAAATGGTGTGTCAGCCATGGAAAATGAAATCAAAACAGTGCCCAGATGGATTTTTCTAAAAAAGATCTTTCCAGATTTTTGTCTTCTATAGTTTGATTAAATCATTTACTCTTTTTTTTTTTTTTTTTAAAAAAAAAACAACAAACAACAACCAACCAACCAAACAAACAAACAAACCAAAACAAAAAACCAACACAATAAGATGTCATTTCATGGGATAAGAGGAATCCATTTGAATTTTTAAGCATCTATTTTTTTAAAGAATTTATTTTAATCTGCAGTACAGAAGATGACCAGGTTTAGCATCCTTGTTGAATAAGGTCATGTTTTAATCATTTCCTTGTTCCAAGGTTCCCTCAGTCAAATGACCTGGTTTACTGAAGTGAATGGAACTGTAATAATCTCCAATTATTTGTCATGTTCCTTTAGCTACTTCGTGGGATTGTGTTAGATTAACTGATGTTCCAGTCTGACTAACACCTCATGTGGAGATGACGGTGTTTCAGTTCTTCTGAAACAATTTCTTAGCACTGTGATGCTTGCCTACCTGTACTCACTGAATGTTTTTATTAACTCCTTGCAAATGGTGTATGTGCAGGTTACACCTTAGGCTTATTTTAAAACATCTGATCCTTGATGAAAGACTGTAGACTTTGCTATTCAAAGCACATCATTTTGATCAATGCCACTGGCAGTTGAAGCTAGAAATGATTCATCAAAAGACTTTTAGCAAAATAAAGGCAATACAGTGGCTTAACTCCAAAAGTTTTCACTGTCCTTGCAGCTGTTGTTTTGCTCCATTTCATTTTTTCAAAGAACCTTTCAATCTGCAGATATGACACAGGTTCAGGAAGAAACAACACCTCACTTACGAAGAACGTCTCTGCTTTTCCATTATCAAATATTATATTATCTTCAGGAGAAAATCTGCTTGGATGAATATACATCAGAGCATGTGATTAATGAAAAGCCAAGGACAAATGCGGGTGCTTCCTCAAGTCTGACAAACTTATCTGGTGTTTTCACACATCTTTGTCTGAAGCTCAGACAAAATCCTGGCTTGGGAGTGCCATGAGGGCCTCAGGAGTAGCAGCTTGGCCATGCTACTGATGGACAAGCAAGGGGCTCAGGTGGTATTGTCAGTCAATACTGATAGTAATGAAATAGATGCTACTTATGCATTAATGCTGTTATTAGAATCAGTGTACTTTAGACTGTATTACTTGTTCAGGCAGTACTGACCATGCTAAAATCAATGCTTAGAGTATATTCATTGAAATGTTTTCTCTGTTACAGCATGATAAAAAGTAGGGCTAGAAAGCACATGAAAATGTAATCTACAGATTCATGTATTCCAAAACAAGGTTGGCTGTGCCCTGAAATGTTCATTACGTATTCAGCCAGTTCTTTAAAGCCTTCAGGGATGGAAATTGTACAGCTGTTTCCAAAAGTCTGTTTCAGTTGTACACGCTGTCCTCCTGGCCTGCACACGAAACCTCGTAGGTCAGGTAATATTCACAATTACAGATGCCAGTGAGCTTCCTTGTTGTGGTCTTGGCTCATCAGAATTAAAATTTCAATGGTTCTGATAAATCATGTTGTAGAGCAGGATTTCTCTCTTTAGACGTGAATTTATTCCATTGGAAGATTTCCCTGTCTTGAAAAGGCATTGATGGGAATGTAAACACGCAATGCTGAGCTAAGTTTAGCTCTTGATGGTGTACTTGTTACGGATACCTATATTCCCCCCTCCAATTCAGCTTTCAGTCACGTTTGTGACCCCAAATTTCAATTCTATCCACTGTGTGAGCCTGGATTTCCAGCTGTATACCTCACTATGTTTTCCTCAAAATATTCCTCATGTAGGGTTGAGCAATTGGCCTTGTACCAGAACTACAGCAATTATTCAGTATATTTCTACATTTTTTTTTTTATTTTGTACAAAATGTATGTCAGGGTAAAAGAAGTCTTTCTTTTAGTTAGCGTTGGTGTTCTTCTTTTTTCTTTTTCTTTTTTCTTTTTTCTTTTTTCTTTTTTCTTTTTCTTTTTCTTTTTCTTTTTCTTTTTCTTTTTCTTTTTCTTTTTCTTTTTCTTTTTCTTTTTCTTTTTCTTTTTCTTTTTCTTTTTCTTTTTCTTTTTCTTTTTCTTTTTCTTTTTCTTTTTCTTTTTCTTTTTCTTTTTCTTTTTCTTTTTCTTTTTCTTTTTCTTTTTCTTTTTCTTTCAGCTTTTTGTTTATAGATTTTAGGCAACTGGAAGCAGCACTTGAAAGTTTGCATGTATAATCTTTATATAATCTTTCAATAATCCTAGATTGAAACTTTTTCCTTAAAAAAAAAAACAACACACGCAAACAAACAAAAAACCTAAATGGTAATGTTGCACCCTGTTTTGTTCTGATTAATTGCATTTTCTCAACCATTTCTTCCCCCCCCGCCCCCCCACCTTTTTTTCTGCATTATAGCAACAGCTTCACTTAGTACCTGAGCAGGGTTTCATTGTTATGTGAAATAAAATAATTAGCCAGTTCACCTCCATTGGTGATACCAGATTAAACCTTGAGATTAAAATCTTTTACTAATGGTGATGATGTTTTTGCATGGCTGAGGTTTTGTGTCCCAGTGCACATGTCCAAAGTATCAATGCACTATTTAATAAATTATGGCTTACTCATCTTAATCATTCAATATTTAGCATTTTGCTCTGGTTTCCTAATTTCACCTAGCAAAGTTGTATTGTGGTTAATCAAAATGCAACAGATTAAAAAGTCTTTTTGAACGTATCAGTTAGAAAAAGAATGAATTTCTCTAAAAACGTGGCCGCAGGGGGGGCAGTGGACAAGAGCTCTTTACAAAAGACCTGTAGTTTTTCAATCACTTCTGACTTCTTGTTCTGTATTATATAATATGGCAGAAAAAGAACAGATCAGGGTGCCACCAATCTCCAGTGTCACCACACAGAATTTATTGGGTGACAGTGTTCAGATCATTATAGACATTTATTAGACACTGTCGTCCTGTCGGTGGTGCAGCATTAAGAAATGGCTCGTTGTAAGAAGGTCTCAAGGGTGCTCCATCAAAAGACTGACTAAAGGAGCTGGAACTGGAAATGCTTATCTGAGAATATTGGCTGGTTGTATCTTTAGCTGTATTGCATTTGTCCAGCATACCAATGTTGGGCCATAGGTAATTAAATTTTTAAGCTTTTTTATAATAATTTGGAGGGAGAAAGTACACTAAATTGTAGCAAGACATTTAGCTGTTGACTGTTTTGTGTAGCAGAGTCAAGTCAGGTGTCTGACATGGTGATGGTTTTGTTTCAACAGGAAAAGAAAACAACACCTGGGAACAAAGTGATCGGTGATGGTGAGTTATCATTTTAATCATTTTTCCTGTAATGACATTTTTTCTTTGCCTTTTTGTTTCTTCAACACGAGCTCTGCATTGCAAGTGAAATTTGAAGCAGTTTCATCAAGGTTATCATTTTGGTTAGGAGCATCTTCCACCAGATTCACAACCATTATAAGTCAAAAGCACAAGCAGGCTGTATAATCTGGGGTGTTGTCTGGGAAGGTACCGCACGCTATTTTATTGAATTGCACAAGGAGTTTTTTGCAGTCCAGGCTGTGCTAAATAAATGATAGGTTACCAGCTGAAAGGTTCATACGGCAGTGATCAGGTTTAAAACAGAAGAGACTGGAATGTGGCTTGGATGTTCAGACTGCTGACGCCTACTTTCACAGCTGTCCAAAATGCACAGCAAATACTCCAAAGCAGCAAGAGATGTTGCTCCTTCTGTCAGTTGTTATCACCTCTCTTTCTGCTAAAAGTGCCTGAATGTTATTGCTCGCCATCTTTTGGCGCGGATTCTGACATGAGGAGGATTTTCCTTTAATTTTGACAGAGGGAGACCACTCAGGCCAAAAGTGTCAGAAGTAATTTGGGATGTTACTCTGCTTTTGGAGATCCCTGCGTGGTGAACCAGATTTGAACCTGGTTTGAAGGAAAGGTGTGGATGTTCAGGTTTTTTTTCTTGATTCCTTGCGCACGTTACGGCAAAGATCTCTCAATGATTTGCCATCTTTGAAAGTTAAAACTTGAAAATAGTATTTACTAATTCATTTTTTTGTTGTTACACTAACAAACATAGGGTTACATTCACACTCACTATGCAGTGTACATGTAAGTAGCCATGATTTTGAATCCTCAGCAACATTTGTTCCAAAAGTGTAAAAAATATAAAAACAAAACCGTAACTTGGTAATATTGCAGGGCTGATATTTATAAAAAAAATAAAAATCCAAAGCAGTATCTGCATAGAGCTGAAATACCAGAGATGAATTAATTGGGTGAGCACCCTAGAGGCATCTTTTCTGGCATTTGCTACAACCCAAAGAAGTTGTTCAACATGGCTCTGTATCACAGTATGTTTCTTAGAGAATGTTCTCCCCATTATTTAGGACAAATCTGGCGCTGCAGTCAGTGGGAAATTTACCCCAAGCAGAAAGTAGTGTTACAAACTTTTTCTGCATGGCACTTGAATAATTTTCAAGCCTTAGTTTCTCCCTAATAGCTCGTGCTGCTACACCCTTTGTGTTGCATTAATATTTTTTTTTTTTTCTGTTAGAGAGTAATTGTTTCCATTCCGATAAAGCACCGCGACTTTTGGTTTGTGAAGTTACTGTTTGTATGTTTCATAAGGGGAAAAGTGGTGACAGTATGGTGCTCTTTATAGGTTGCTAACATTCACTGAAATATCCATATTTTAGGTAGGCTGTCTAAGGGAACAAAAATCTGAGTTTCTTCACAAAAGAAATCCTGAAAAATGTTTAATTTCAAGATGTGTCTGAATGTTCTGTGCTGAATATTTTGTTAGAGATGGATCTGAGCATCAAATCTTGTGTGTATTCCTAGAGAAACTATAGTCTGATTTTGGCTTTTGCTGCAGAGGTCCAACTCTGGTTAAATGTATTGAAAAAGTTATGCAAGGTAGGCTTTATGGTTGATTTATATTTAAGTTCTGAAATGGTCTGATTTTGGCCAGTACTGAGCTTGTAACAATGTTTCCTTGAAATATAGCTGATTAATTAACATCTGTTAGTGAAGAGGAACGATGAGAAAATAAGCAAGCAAGCAGTTAGGAAGGCAGAAACAGGACATGAAACTGGAAGCAGCAGTTGCAACACACCACAAGTGTACTTGGATGTGCTCTAGGAAACAGTTTGAAAACTGGAACTTCACTAATACTCATAATTAGGATAGGTTGATTGAATAGAGCTCAGGACCCAAAGCATCAGTTGTTTAGTTTATAAACCAAAACCTGCTCTCTTGCCTAACTACGGTTTAAGACTTGTTCAGATTGCTATTAGGTAGCACAGGTAAATTTGAACATATTCTTGTGCCGTGTTTATCTAACTGAATACATTCTCTTCACCTCGTCTTCTTATTCATCCTAGTCTTTTTTTTTACTTATATTTTTCAGTAGTTTCATTTAATTTGTACATTAGCTTACTTATATCCCAGATGACTAACCGCTTCACATAGAAAATAACATAGGTAGAATCTGGTTTTAGCAACCTACATAAGTGATGTTTTTCCAGAGGTTCATATTGTTAATCCCATCCTGTATGGTTTCTTTAGGTTCCAAAATGGCACATTTACTATTCTGAAGTATAGCTGCCTGAGGTTTTCATTCTAATGTTCAGTAACATTTATGGCTTTGTAAATCCCACCAGTTGGCTCTATTTTTCTCTTACACACCTTTCCCTTAAATGTTAAGAGAGTTCACAATTTGTCTGGGAGGTAAGGAATGATAAGATAAAATGAATGATAAATGATAAAATGAATGATAAGATAAAAATCATTTTGCACAGAGGTTAGGAAGTCCTCATGTATGATGGCTGTTCTAGTTATTCAGAATTGTTGGGCACAGACTTGACTACAGGGGAGTTGCAAACGCATAAATTTGTGTTTTTTGAGAGGATTTAAAAGTAGCATGTATGGGTATAAGACAGTGATCTGTAATGATCACTCAAGAATTCTGGCTCCAGCCAGAACTGATACATCCTCCCAAAAATCCTGGCTCCAGCGTGCTGCTGGTTTGTGAGAGGTAGTGTTAACAACTGAAGTGAGACCTATAGCTAATTCCTCATTTTCTTTATAGTTTTTCCTCAAACATTTGTAAAACTTGCTGTTGCAGGAATACCGAGATTTCACAGCTATCAATTCCAACCCAGAGCTCTCACTGATCACCACTTAAGAACATTGCAGGGAGTGCAACATACTGCTTGTTTTTGTCATGCATTTCTTGCATGGTGGTCCATGACTCTGGAGAATAGTCTCAGCACTAGTTCCTTCTGTTTCTCTTTTTTTTCTGAACTTTAGGAATATATTTTCATTTTACACCTCCTAAATATCAGTCAGAACCTCTTTTCCAAGGAGCTTTGTCAAGTCGCAACAGTTCAGGAAAAAGCTGGTCTTCCCTGTTTGTACTGGCTTTTGATTCCTTCTCTGTTTTGCTGAATGTGCAAGTGCCTGTTTTTCCCATATTTATGAACACGCAGTTTCGTGAATGTATTTTTCACAATTTATTTGCCCAATTCTTTGCGTAGTTGCCCTGTCGCAGAGAATCTGCAAACACAATGACAGTGGCTCCCGAGGAATTTCTTTGACAATGGAGAAAAATTCCCAAGTGACACAAACCCTTCTCTCCCATCCCTCAAGTGCTCCTAGTCTGAGTGTTTCCAGTGCAGAGGGAACACAGTCCTATTACCTTTGTGATCTAGCTAATCTGTCTTCTGGAGCAACTTTATTCCGTAGCAGATTTCTGCTTTTATTCAGAAATTTGCAGTTTACAGACACAAGAGGATTGAATGACAACCCTTCCCTTTCCATTTACACCTCCTAGTGATTTTATATGCAATGTAGCACTCTGAAAGGATGTTTTTTCAGTTGCATGGGATGACAGTTCAGCAGGCAGAGTGTGGTGGTGTGATACAGGGTGGTAAAAACGAGTTTCTGAAGAGATGAAGAAAACTGTAGGCATGTAGGAAATGTAAGCGTAAATGGAATCATTAATGAATCCAATGGACTACTGAGTATTTTCTGTTCTCCAAAGGATTATAGCAAAGTGTAGCTGCATTTAATATAGATGTTAATAACTTGTGTTGCTTGGCCTAGGGACATCAAGATGTTGCTGTAGACAGTTTAGTGTGCAGCTGTGTTTGCAATTGTAAGCTATACACTACAACATACAGGAGTGAAGGATCATATGGAAAATATTAAATGTCTTTATAGAAACCTGCTCTGCTGTATCATTTAGAGTAATGCTTTGTGCTAGTTATCCTGTGGAAAATTGTTCATGCAAATAAAAGAAATCAAAATGAATAGGCTAGGATTGTTTCCTGTAGACAAATCTTCTAATTGCGGCTAAAAAGGGCTGCAACAAAACAATAAAAAAAGAGGGGTTTCAGAGAGGGTCGTGCAACAAGGGCACATTCATGAAATTTCAAGGAAGCAAGTTCAAAAGTGATGAAAAGAAATACCAATATAATGTGTGGTTGGCCTGGAAACTCCGCCACATGAGTCATGGAAGGCAGGAATTTAGAGAGTCAAAAAGGAATTAGATATTTTATACAGATAACAAAATGACTTAGGATTATCTGAACTGATTTTTAGTAACTGTGGAAGTTCTGTTCCCTGTTCAAGAGGTTATTTACAATTTTGTATTAAACAGTAAATGGATGGAAAAATCCCGGGAGTGTGAACCTTGACAAGGACACAACGCTTCCAGCTATGTGCCCAGCTATTGTTTTTTCTTTTTATATGCCACCCTTCTGGATGCAACACTCCTCTTTTCTTTATGGAAACTATTTAAAAATGTTAGGATAAGTCAAATTCTCTAAAACAGTATTTGTTGCAGCAGGAGGTTTGTGGATGAAAGGTCTCTCTCCTTGATTCAGATATCTGAGTCCAGGAGATGGAGAAAAAAATTTATTGTGGAAACAATCTGTCCTTCGTAACTCCAAATTTTGGATTCTGTCTTAGGGGTGAGACAGAAGGGAACAGATGCAGAGCAGCACGTTATTTGTGGGTGTCCAGAGACTTCACGTGAGCTGGTCCATCCCGTGGGCAGCTGGTTATCCTCTACGTAATTTCCTCAGGGCTTTGGACTGCGTGCTGCTCTATCAGCTGCTGGTGACTGCAAATGTTAGGATGCTAATCAGCTAGATTTTGGGACCGATCCTACACTCCAATGTATTTAAACTGCAAGTCACCTGCTCAGTATAAACTGCAGTATAATTTAATTTAGCGTTTTGATGTTCATATACCATGACACTAAATTCTGACATGAAACCAAATTCAAAGCCAATTCTGTCCTCTTAATCTAAATCAAAATAAGGTGAAATCCTTGGTATGGGATCTGATCCAACTTTCAGTGTACTCCCTGCCAATCTTTCATTGATTTCAGAGGTAGTTGTGGGACATAAGTCTACAAGAGGAAGAAAAACAAAACAAAACCTTTTCCTAGTTAAAAAGAAAAAATGTATTTTAAATTTTTTTTCCTGTGTCACAGACAAAGCAACAGTGAAAAGAAAATGAATTAAGATTTTCTTACTACATTTTTCATTTTTCATTCTTTATTTATTTTTATAGTTAGTTTTAAGCTGTTAAGAATTATAACTCTTAGTTATAAAGTATTTCCAACCAAACAGTTTAATTTACAGTCATAAGGTCTCTTATGGAAATGGTTTCTGCCATCGGTTGATAATTTTCTTGTATAGTGTTGTTCCTTAATGGCCAGGTTTTTACTTTAAGCACAAATACAGACTAGCAGCAGACAACAAAAAGAACCTAATAGCAGATCTATCAAACAGCAATGTGGATAAAATAAAAGCTCCATTTGGGAGTTTGCACGTTTCTACAGCCTTGGGGCTGCAGTATACATTTCTGTCAACGCTGTGTATGTGAAAAATAGCATTGACATGGTGTAATTGGTACAATAATGTAGCAGTAACACAGTTACGTGTGATAACACATAATCTTGCAGCCATGTTCCTGGGAAGAAATGAAATGTAAAACAAAGATACTTCATCTCACGATCCTGTTGCAAGGTGTGCATCAAGTACTTTCATACAGACCTAGGTGTCTAGATCCGTGCTCACCCAAGATCAGCCTCGTGTTGTCAGCCTCTGCGTGTTGTCTGCTAAAGAACACGTTGCTTGTAGGCTCATCGAGAGCAGCGTGGGTGAGCTTGTGGTGCTTCTGTCAAAGGTTTGTAGTCAGATTTCAGAATTTCAAGTTGTTCACCATCTCAGCAGGAAATCAAGTCGGGGGAAAAAGCCTGTGCCAAAATTTGACTCTTTGATACGGAAAATTCAGAAAGTATTGCTTTCTCTTGGATGAGTTTGTTACCAGTTCCTTTTGGTTTTGTTTTTCAAATTGAAATATTTTAATCTAGGAAGCGGCATGCTCCAAGATGGGAAAAGTGGGGCAGGTGGTGTAGATTTTTTTTAAAATTTAATCATAGCTAAAAGTCGAAAAAAGTCAGCTGTTTTTCGCTTTTTATCAGTATTCCAGAAGGCTTTCATCCATGTTAGTGCTTTGTTCCCCCTCCCCTCCCCTCCCTTTTTTTTTTTTTTTTTTTTTTGTTTTGTTTTGTTTCCCAAGTAGGTAGGTAGCAAGGGAAAAGACCACCAAAAATATCAGTGAAATAAAATGATGTAAAACTTGGCACTAAACTGTTGGTGCTCAGCAAGTCATCTCTTTTCTGGAGAAGGAAGAACAAGAGTTGCTTATTTAGCAACTTTTTTTTTCTTTTTTTTTTTTCTTTTCCTTAATCTCACCTTTTTGTGGCCTGCAGCTGGTTTCTGAAAAGAACCATCGTCTTTATAAACCCCAAGACACGGAGCTTGAGAGCTGTAGGTGTGCACCAGAACTGCTTGTGCTCAGGGCTGGCTGTCCTCATTTATTTTTAATCATCGCTTCCTAGATGTAGATTGTGGGCTGGAGTTTACCACTCCATTCGCATGCTTTCCAGTCTTTTCATTCGTCAGTTATTGTCTCAACACCAAAAGAAATGGTGGTGTGCTGCATGGTCTGTATCACCCAGAACATATTACTTTGTCCACCTTATGTTGCTTATAAAGCATCTAACCTGTTTTACACTTCATTCTCCACTCTTTCATTAATCTTTATAAAAATGGGCTCACCCCCAAATAGTTTTTCCACTGTTCCAGAAAAAAAAATAATATATATATATATATATTTTTGCCCTATGAGGGGAAAAAAAAAAGAATATCACATTTCTACAGATTTGTATTTTTAGGGTATTTTTTTGAAATGCACATGCATTTTTGTTTCATAGGCTACTTCTGCTACAAGTTATGCATTTAAATACTGAAACACTCTAGAGATGGTGAGAATATATGCGTGGAGTCATACATTTTGACAGTTATGTCAATATTATTGAGTACCCATGTAATTTTTCACAGACAACAAGTGTATGTGCTTTCCAGTTCTGTAATGATATTACCTACATATACCTGCACATTGCCATTTTTTGTCCAATCCTATTCGACTGATGTCAATCATTACTTGGCCTCCACATATGAATAAACTCTGATACTTGACTATAATTTGGCAATATCATAATTATGCCTGACTCGTAAACTTTTCTGACTCTTAAACTTTTAAAAAGTGCTTTGGAGGGAATCAGGAAGCTATTTCCCACTGAATTTCTGTGGGATTTTAATGTCTAATGCCTTGTGGGCTCTGCTGAAAACCTCGAGTTCTTCCACAACCATATCGTATTTTTCCAGGTACTGAGAGAATAGGAAGGCAGCTAAGACCATTTGTCAAATACATTTTATTTTCATCTACAGAAAGCATGTGTGCTAAACAGCATTCTCCATATATTATTCACATTATCTAAGGGTGGCAGGTCCATTATACTTACAATATATTGTAACTGCTGGAAATGTTTTTAATATGCAACGATAATATATTGCATTAAAAATACATCTTTCTTCCATGTGCATTTTTTGAGAAGCCATTTGGGCACCCTGTACATCAGGATTCATCGCTGTCCACGTTGCGGTGTCACAGCCAGGCAGGTGTGCCTGATGGGGCTGCTTTCTTAGCTGCACTATGCTGAAACCGAGCGGGGTTCGTATATATCAGGTTTGATGTCACATTGGCATTAACACAGGTGTGAGCCCGCAGAAATGTGGCTGTTCCTGCTTAGCAGACCGTCTTAGAGCCTATCTGAAACAGCTTCTGCATGGATGTGCTTTTTCTGGATTCACACAGACTGATTTTCAGTGTTCCTTTTACAACGTGATCCTCAGTATTTTTACTTATTGTGTACAAATGTTCCCTTCTTCTGTAAAACGGAGAAAGAAACTGAAAAGGCACAATAGTTCAATTTATCCTAAGCATTGCAAGAGTTTCATCCAGAGAAGGGTGATCCATTTGTAGCAAATAATATATTCAAATGTTACCCTTTTTTTTTGGTTTGTGGTCTATTGAAGTGCAAGACTTTTTTTTTTTTTTTTTTTTAATGAATTTGCTCATTGTTTTGAAACTGCTGAGAGAACACTTCAAGCAAAAGTTTCCGGCCCGTGAGTTGTTTGCAAATAACTTATTTAAATTGTCTTTCACTATTCATTATTTATGAATTGGTGTAAATTCATGCTCTCATGGGTAAAGCTTCCATAAACTTTGGCAGGGAAATCGATGCCATTTCCCAAGGGCACACAAGCACCTCTGGGCTGAACTTTCCCAAGAGTATGATTGTGGTGACTTTGCCGAATCTCCGTGTAGCTGGTGTCTTCTAGTTGGCTTCACTGTCTTATAAGACTTCTCGACCTTCTTAATTGTTTATAAATGTCTTTCAAATGTGTTTCAGCTGCTTCTGCCCAGGGTTTCACCACATTCCTTGCAGACCGGGGATACCTTTTGGAAGCTGAGATGGAAATAGTTTGTGACAGTGGGCTGAGAAACCTAGGTTTTATTCTTCCTATCCGGAGGCAGGAGGTTTGAAGCAATGGAAAATTAATAAAGACAGAACAAAGAGGCCAGATGTTGTGAGGCGGACTAGAGGAGATTCAAAAAGCACTTTCAGCGGGAGCAGAGAAGATACAGGCGTGCTTATATGACAGGAGATGGTTTAGTTGACCAAGGTCAAAGACAGTGAGCTCAGTCGGGCTGAGCAAATGCTTTCAGAGAACAAATCCCAAAGTATTTTAGGTGGTTTCATATCGTCTGGGGACTTTCTCAAAAATACTGCTGTGTAGAAAGTAAAGATGAATGATGTTTGAATCCTGCTTGCAGCCTGGTTGTGCCTCTGGCTGGTGCCACGTGCAAGGCCATCGAAAGGAGTAAAACAGCCCAGAGGGATATAATCCAGATTATTCCAGAAGGATGGGGTTCTGCAAGAAAGTTAGCTAAAATTTCAAGGGTATCTCTAGGACCTTCCTGGGATGAGATCTCAGAAGAGAATCCATGCCATGGGAATAAAAAGGCGAATGCCACGCAGAAACCTGCCCTACACCTGGGGAGTCTTAAAGCACTTTCAGCCTTGTGGACTGAGGAATTTCACCACGTTACAGATAGTCCTTCACATTTTCACGAGTGCCCATGTAAACGTTCACCTTGCTTGGCACTCTGTTTTGGGGGAAAATTAATAACAAGTGTTACAAGCAGACTAATAGTGTGTAGTTTTAATTAAACAAGCTTGTGAGTTTTTTTTGGAGACCATGTTTTGCTTTTCAGTGCCTCAGCTAAACCCTTTGTTTTAGAGTCTTTTTGCTTGTCATTTATGATGGGCTAAAACTTTGCCTCCAGCTTAGCTTTGCCATACTGTGTAATATCACAAATACATTTCCAGGTCTTCCACTCTTTCCCTTATCTTTCCTAATTTGACTCACTTAGGGTGGAAGGCGGTGCTTTGAACGTGCATTATGCCCGCAGGAGTCAGACAAAGACTGCTATATAGGAGCCTGTCAAAGCTTAGGTAGCCTTGCAGCCTTCTGTCTCTAATGCCTTCTAATTTTCTAAGGAATTCAAGGAACAGCTTGAATTGGAGTTGTAGTTGCTGCTGTTCATATGTGCAATGTGTTCATGTTGAGCTACTTTAGGTTATGACTAAGAAGTCATAATTCTGGGAGCCTATGAGCTCCACATTCATCGCGACAGGAAAGATTCTGGTTGTGCTTTTCCCAGAGGTACTGACCTTTCTTTGGGGCTTTCTGTGCTTTTCTTTAGCAGTTGTTAAGACCTAATCAAATGATTTATTTAGTTGTTCTGCAGGCTGCTTCTGGCCAGTCTCCCTTATAGCATGTATCTTTAATGAAACTTCTTGTAGGCCAAAGAAAATGTAGTCACATGAACAATTTTTGAGCTGTACTCATTTGTGAGAGCTGTATGCAACCTGGTGATCCTTCCAGCATTTGAAGGATGTTGCATTGTTAATTTTATGTTGCTTTTTATAGAAAAATATTCAGGGGACATCAAGAAATCAGCACAGTTTAACTAAGACCTTCCACTCAAATTGACAAAAGGACTTGAACCATGGAAGGGACTACTCTTAAGCTGCAATCTGTTTAAGCAAAATTAAATTATTTCATCACTGAACAAAGTACTGATTTTGGATAATTTAACAGGGATGATGCTGTAGTTTTGGAGTTGCAGATAACTTCTACTCTCAGCCCTGCAGACCCTGTGAGATATTTTACTTTGACATATTAAGCTAATATGGAGAAATCTATGTCTTTGGGTCAAATGCATCATTTTCATCAGGTGGATAAAATTTGCTTGTATTAATTACCTTGCGATTGAGTAATTTTTCCCCAATAAGATGGCTTCAGGAACTTCTGAGGGTAATCTGGTAATAATATGAAAATGAACAACATCTGTAAGAACCCATAATGAAGACTAAAAGCCCGGCATAATGGCTTGTCTTTACCATTTCTGATGTAATCATTACTGTATTTAGCAAGTGAAGGGACCTGGGCTAAATTATTCCTTGTTAAAGCTGGAGTTTCCGTGGGATTTCTGTGGATTCTTACAGATTGTGATGTGAAACCAGTTTCTGCCAGCTGATACCGACAGAGATGTATTGAACAGTTTGACTGCTCTACATATATTTACACGTGGGAGAATGATTTTGTAATCAATGAATTATTTTCTCATATACCTTGCAGAAAATGGAAACAGTTTTTCAAGCACGTATATAGACTATAATATAAAAAAAACAAAAGATACATTTAAGAACCATTTACCTTTTTATTCCAATTGGCTATACTTGCTACATAGACTTTTCTTTATAATAACTAATTCATTCTGACACTAAATGTATGTGTTGAATGATTTTATACTCTAATCACCTTAAAAATGTCTTCTGTCACTTAATAGGACACCTGGTAAAGGAATACAGTTTGCTGGTAATATTTTAAAATCTCCTTTATTTTACAAAAATCATATTTATATGCAGATAGGGACTTATAGTTTAGCTGCCTGTGTCCTGTTGCTTTATTAGTTGTGATGTCCGAAGAGTATTGGTGGAATACAAGATACCTAAGGGCAGTATAGTTACTTCTAGTGGAGGATGAGCAGAAGAAACTGATAGTTCAATTTAGACAGAAAGATTTTTAGAAAAAGACCCATTTCTATCTTCTCTTTTAAGTGAATATTGAGGAGGTTGGGTATTAAAAAAAAAAATTTTTTTCAAAAAAAGAAAAAAAGAAAAGCAAGTGATTATGTGCTTTTGAGAAGTGCTCTAAATCAATATAGTTTGTGTAATTTTATGATGCCTTCTGGCATATTTATCAGCCCTCCAGTGAACGGCCCCCCTCCCATCCCTCTTTTTGGTCCCATGTCCTCACCATGCCCCCGGTAACATTCTGCCTGCTGTGCTTTGTGTTGTGGGGTCAGATGCAGAGTGCTTCTACAACACGACATAAAAATGTGAATTCTTTAAAATACTAATGGCTAATAAGCTATGGGAAAAGGGGTGAGGAGAAAACACGAGGTTAGTATTTTTGTGCTTTTCCAAATCAATTACCAACAAGAAGACCATGGTTCAAGGAGCAGTCAGTAGCCAGAGAATGCCAGCTTGAGATGTTTCAATGCAAAAAATGTTGCTTATTCATCCATGCACAATGAAGGTATTCAGCAAATTTGATTTTGAAAACGTACAATTATTATCCTGTTTTCTTTCTTTGGTGAGCTAGCAAGCAAAATATGAAAACACAGAATGGAGTCTGTGATACACAAGGATTTTCTGTGTTTGGAAGTCACTGTGTTGGCAGTGAAAGAGTCCCAGAGCCTTCCGTTGCCATCACCATTTACCAAGCATCACTTCTTGCTCCCCTTCTTCCCCCCAAAAACCCTGAGCATATGAATTTGGGCTCTAACCCCTTTCAAATGCTCATCTTCTGACTGGGATTTCTCTAATAGCAAAGCTGAAAAAAAAAAAGCCTATGAAGCTCACAGCGGAAGGACAGGGACATCAAATTCTTAAAACAATTAAAACAAAAGTGTGAAGCATTTACATGGTTAATAGGAACAGCAGCAAGTGTATGAACAAGAATCAAATACGTAAGGAATTGAATCCTTTTTCTTTATGCCAAAGAATAAAGGCAACCACCTGTGGGCTGACCTTTTACCAATGCCACAGGCTGAGATGTGTCCACAAACTATTTCCAGCTTCTTGCTTGGGTCCTGCTCCTGACAACGCAGCTATCAGAACCTGCATTGGTTGAATTAAAAGTTAGTTTGGCTATTTGTATGTGGAATGTAGTCTGAATGTGAATTTAGGATGAATTTGCTCTCACCCCATTTTCTGCTAGGTCTTGGAGCTCACCAAACAGCATCACAAGGGAGATAACCTTCAGATAACTCTTCCTTTGAGTGACACGTTGGGGTTGTTCTGAATTGAAGGGGTATGGCTTGAGCTCTAGCCGGTTCTCTGAGTCATTCAATTACTAATTTCATTAGCAAAAAGCTAATAAATAAAAAGCTTTGAAATAATTGCTAATTTTTGGGAAGTTAGTAGGAGACAGAGTTGTCAACATGTAACTGTAGAAGATGAAGAGTGTTAGAGGACTGCTTTTCTGTTAACTCCCCCCTTGCCTGCAGTTAGGAAAATGACTAATTACAAGTTTCTGGACTCATAACCTAGCAGTAAAAAATCATATGTACTTTTCCATTTGGGCTAAGGACAGACATACTAGTTTGTGCTTATTAAAGAATTGACTTCTGTGCTTTTTTTTAACAAGCTTATTTTATATATTAACCAGGAAGATAAAGCACAAGTTCTTGGTAAAACTGTTCCAAGTTTTAATCATGAAAATTACACAAACCCATATAACTGTTTTTTATTCTACTAAAAATAAAATAAAATGCTTATATTAGAACTACTGCATGTTGGATATAGAAAATTTCTTCCCTTCTTTCTTGTGTCCCAGGACTAATATTGAAAGAAAATCAATTGCTTGGGACTTAGTAGTAGCTAAATCTAGTTTTCTATCTTTCTTGATAATTTGTGTAAAAAAAAACAAAAACAAAAGGAATGGGGAAATAATACTCCACAGTCATTTTCTTAATTGCCAAGGGATGATAATTTGGGTAAAATGCTCTCTAACATATGTGGGCCTAGTTTTTAAAATACTTTTACTGTGAAATATTGGTCTTTTGGTTTGTGATCTGTAGCTGATAGTGCCTGTATCAAATCTGTGCCTTGAACTGATCCTTACTTTGAATTTTATAGTTAGAGATTGCCTTAATTTTAGTCAGTGCCCTCATCTAGCATTAAAAATGGTACGAGTTCAAGGATAATCTATTTATCTCTCTATATTTTTTGTGTATGGTAGCTTTTAAATTAAGTGTGAATATGTTTTTAAGGAACAGAAATGAGAGGAGACAATGGAAATAAACTAGCACTTCTCTAATTCTTAGGGCTCACGAGTCTTAGGTAGAAGTGCAAAGGAAAAGGATTCACAATAAAGAATCTGATTAAAAGGTCTGGTTTAGATTGCTGTGTAAGCAGGAAATGATGAATCTTGGCAGCCTCTCAACTGTGAAACAAAGCGGTGAAGAAAGCTGAGGCTGATACTTCGGATAGACAGGAGGAAAAAAGGGGACCCAGAAAATAGGAAATTGCAGACATATTTCATCTTGGCAGAGCCTGAGAAATTGGTTATCTTTAGCACCATTGTACGAACAATTAGTTATTATTTGTCCTGAAGAAAAGCTGAGGGTTAATTCTCTAACCAATAGGCAGAAAATAAAGCCAGTGATGTGGGGATTGAGTGTTAGCATAAAATATTGCTAGGCTGCCTGTCCTCTGCCTGAAGAAACATAATTTTAAGGGGTAAATCACACACGTTATTAGGAGTAAAAAGCTCAGAAAGCCCACAGGGGTTACAGTAGGCCAATTTAGCAGCTGATGTGCCTAATCTGAGTTAATCATCATCCTTACCAGCGGAGGGATGCTCAGAATGAAATACTTGCTTCTAAATGTACTAAGCGTTATTTTTCTCTCTTTTTCCTTTGCTTTTAAGAAAAAATGAGGTGGTGTGCAGATTGTTTTCTTGATTATTAAATAGAGGTTTGTTGCTGCAGACTAAGGAAGCTCCAGCCGCTCTCAAAACAAGGAACAGCCAATGACTCCCCATGACTTCAGGCCAGCTCCAGTGCTTGCTGAAACCAATGGAAGGAGTTTTTCTGCAAGCAGTAGGAAATGTCAGCGTTAAAGTGTTGCAGCAACATTTTTCTGTTCCTATTACATGTGGAAGTTCAAACTGTTCATGTTCAAAATCAGACGATGAGCTGTGTTGTGAATCTGTTGTTAGATGGGCAAGCTTCATGCCTGAAGCCGGGCACAAAGTGAGGAATAGCTGAAAATATAACTGTAGAGTATTTATTCTCTCTCTTGATGACATTCACTGCTACTAAAAACCTCACTTTGACATGCTGTTTCTTCTACAATTTGTTTCTGAATGCAGTCATCTTTTAATCTACGCTGGATGGAAGTGGCTTGATGTTACTGGTCATTACACACACCCTGTGTGAAGATGTGACGCTTTTCGTGCTTGGTTACATTTCTGATCTAAAATATCCTTGATTTATGTAAAGAGAGTATTTTCAGTTATGGATCTTATGTTCAGGACTACTTTCAGTGATGAAGATACAAGTTTTTCATTCCTCCTTGTTTGTGTTTTATGAAGAATTTCATGCTGGAAACCTCTGCTTCTTTCTCTGTAGAAGCCCTTTCTCCCAGCACTGTGCTTGCTGATACTCTCTTCTCCCCCACACGGGAGAAAAGCTCATCCAAGTACATGTGCAAAGTTACCTATCCGAGTGCAAAGCTCTGTTTGCATCTGACAACCCTACCCACCCCAAATTTACACGTAGCAGGAATGTTTCCTTTAGTCACAACATGAGCTTGGCGAGCGTTGTTTAGCATTTAACTTCTTGCTTCTTAATTGCTTCTGCCTGTTCTTGTATAGTAACTGTGATTTGCTAAAAACTAAGAGAGGTCAGAGTCCTTGGCAAGTCTTCTCCTCTTGTTATTTGAAATCTTTGGATTGGTGTCATGTAATAGGAATTTTAGAGGGCCTAGCCTTGAACATGGCAATGCTTGGGAGCAATTGATCATTGTATTCCCACTATTGTCTTAATGGTGTTGCCTTGAGCTCTGTTACAACAGAAGCCAACTGGCTCTTTAAAAGAAAGAAAAAAGTTCTTGAATTCAAAAGAAACCATACCAGCTCTTTACAAGTCTCTCAGGGATTTTATGGTTTTATGTAGAACCCTTCAACTGCGTCTTTGAGCAGCAGCTGCACTTGCCACACTTAGAAGTCATTCCTGTAATTTCACTACTCATGCCAAGCTAAAATAAAACACCTCTGGTGCTTCTTCTGAAACTTTCCACTCCAGATAAGGCCAATAAGTATTTTTGGAAATGTTTCTTAGAAAGGTTGGTATAATTAGGCTTGCTTTCCTTTTTTTTTTCCTTCTGTCTGTTTATTTGTTTGGCAAAAGACCATTTTTCTACATTGATCTGAGAGGGCAGCGTTCCATCTGGCCTCAGACTCGGCATTCACCCCTATCATCAATCTGATCTTGAGAAAGTGTCTTGTACTGAATGTGAAAAATGAGCCTAATTCGTCTCTGTGTTTATAAATAGCTGCTTTCCAAGCACTGCGTTGTAGCATGCTTACAAGTACAGCAGGTACTTGCTCGAGAAACAGATTTATTTACCAACTCTTCCTTTGCAAGCTCCTGTTGTTGCCCTTGTTTGCTGGTTACCTGGACATGGGGGCAGCTGACTCTCTGAATGATGTGAGCATGGGTGCTGATGCAAGTTGAGCTGATGTCAAATGAGCAACCTTTTAGTGCCCCTTCTGCTCTGGCTGAAGAAAAAGGGAGAGTGAGCATCCTCCAGGGAGTACAAGAGGATGTACATTACGAGAAGGTAGCCCAAAAAATGTCCCTCAGGGATATAAAGGTTTCATGAAGTGTAGGTTTTGGGTAGCAGCAACAAATCCTTGTGCCGCTTGAAAGCAGCCAGGAAACATTGTGACTCAGAAAGTCCCAATCTGCCTTCTGGAATGCTCTTGTTCGATGATTTGTGCGTTGTCCAGAGCTGGCTTTCACACAAGCCAGGCCATGCCTCACAAAGTGCTGCCTGTTACGAATCAGAAGATACGTCTTGTCATAGCGCTGGCTGGCTTTCCCTTACCTGATGCTGCAGTGCTATAGATCGTGGTGTAAATGGAGCATAGATCTTTCCTTTCCCAAAACGGGGTGAAAAAATAGCCAGATTACCACTTTGCCTACTTTTTCTTTTGATGTCCTGTGCAATTCACTGGCCTTCTACGTGCCTAGAAGGTTTCTGTAGTCTACAAAGTTTCATGTAAGCAGTTGTACTTTGTGCTGTTCTGTAAAACTTTATAGCTTTCATCTATGGACCTCTCAAAACAATATTTTTAAAGGGAAGGAATGAGTGATTGGGATAGTGATGGAGGGAGGTAATATTATAACAACATGGCTTTGATTTTTCTACTCTAAAGTTGTTTCTGTTACCTTCATTTTGGGAATGGGATTGGCCTAGCCAATTCTTTCTTCCCCACCTAGACAGAGCAGAAAACAAAGAAAGGAAAAGTTAATGAGAAAAGGTAAGGCTGAACAGTAGAGGGAATACTACTAAGATAGTAAAGGACTTTGTAATGAACTTGTGTGTTGCCTGAACTCAGGGTTCTGGTCAAAAGTTTCTTGTGAAATGGCATTTTGGACAGTAAGGGAGAATTACTTGCCTTTTATCAGTTTTCTTGGAAAAATGTGTGGAAAGAGGGTGGGTCAGTAATATTTTGTAGCCAAGTAACTGCCTCTCCATATACATTTAATCCAGCAATTTGAAGCAATTCCCCTTGGTAGTAGCTGTAAGAGAAATTCAGACCTTTGATTTGGTGCCTGCATGCAGATTGAGGGCTGTAGTGTTAGTTGCCCAAGCCTGAATATTTTGGAATAAAGATTCGATCTGTGAAAACTTTCAGATGGAAAAAGCCAAGGGTATTCTACTTGCCTCACCAAAGAGCCTCTTAACCTACCGCCCCAAACTCTGAATTTTGTCTTTGCAACTTCAAGAATTCCTCATTATGTCATTTTTCCTTCTCCTTGCCATCTGCCATCCTCCTGCCATCCTTCCTCCTCTCTTGCCTTTCCCTCCTTGCCCATTCCCGCAGTCTGCTCGTGCTCACTGGAAGGCGTTGCGATGTGGGCAGTGAGCAGGAGACGTGATGGGCTTGACCAGTTGAGCAGTGCTGGAGAGTGGAACCAGCTGGGAAGACTGGGCAGTTCAGTTTGCTTTTCCCTGAAAACTAAGCCAAGGTTGTATTGAATAGTGCAAGTCACTCGTGTAACCATCTGGGTTTTCCTTTTTGAAATCACATCGCCACTAGAGAGCAATAAGTTCTCATAACAAGGAATTCCACCTCTTTTTCCAAGTCTTTTTGCTTACTGTGGATGGTAGCATTTCCTTTTTACGTGTTACTCTTAATTAGTTTCTACTGAAACGATTAATAATGACGTGCCTTACCTGTATTGTCTGAAGTGGCATAATTTAGAAACACAGAAATAAAACCAGAAAAACAACAGCTTTGATTTTTGTTAGCATTTGTGTGGGTGAAGCCATGCTCAAGATTTGATAACTCCCATAAATCTTGTTGAGCTAAGTCTCTTTGACTTATTTACCTTTGTAGTTGTGGCTTTGTTCTTTTCTTTGGTGAGCTATTTTCTACATCATGCGCTCCCTAGTCTTGGCAGATTAATCCAATCAAAGAAGATCCTCTATATTATGATTACAGCAGCTGCTCTGCAGATACCTATTTGTCCTGGCCAAAGTGAAATCACCAGTCATGAGCGAGTAGCATCAAGTCTGGTTGTTTTATAGACAACATGAAGCTCTTTCATATTCAGTGGTCACATGGATGATTGATAGACCTCATTATTTTGAAGAGCTATTGCACTGTAATGTTTCCAGATGTTCTCCAATGGAAGCTTGTGTTATTGCTACAGCGAAGTATTAATCAGTCAATAACCCATGTCACTCATTGCCCTTCTATGCAATCACAGTGTTCTGATCGTGTGGTTTGGCTTCGTTTACAAAAGAATCATCGATTCAAATGGATTATTGTTCTGTATGCTACAATGCAGACCAGCAGAGGCACAGTTTGAGCGTGTGACACCATCAGCCTCGTACGAGCCAAGTGGAGTCAACTGTGATCAATACTCAGGCGAAAAGTCATCAGGGAAAACCCAAATGCTGCAAAAACCTTTTCTAGTGAGTCAGCATAGAGGACAGCAGACCATCCGCTACTCAACGTTTGCTCCACGTTGTGCTAGAAGGCATTCTGCTGTCGAGGGCTCTTCCTTTCATAAAGCGATTGCAGTGCTGTAACCAGAAGATGCGAGTTTGATTTCAGCAGCTTTTCTTATTTACTAGAGCTGGCTTCGATACTGTGATAGCGAATGTAATTTGGTTGCCAGAATGTCCTGATGTAAGCCAGAAAAATGGGTGGATGCATTTACCCTCAGAGTAAGAAACAGAGGCTAGAGATTTTTGCTGTTTGTAGGACATACCATATTAATACGGACTTCCAGGCTGCAATTAATTCTGATAAAATCAGTTAAAACAGCTGCTTTGCAAATTCTTGTTGAAGAACATGTATAAACAGTAACACCAAACCTAAATGATGATTTCATCCAAATTCATTCAAAACATGGATTGATAATCCTTGTAATTTTTATGCTAAATTGTGTGATATTTAGTGATTTTTTTTTTAAACCTTTGGTCTTCAGAGTCGTCTTTTAAAAGGACATCTGAAGATATTTTATAGAAAGAAAATGAGTCTACAGTATTAAAGAAAAATGCCCCTAACATTTTCCAGTTACCTCCAGGTTCCAAACCAAGAAAGAGAAGAAGAAATGGAAATGTGCTATGGTGAGAAATCAGATTCATTTTCCCAGTTGCACAGTTCAGGAGAGACTTTGCAGCCCTTGGAACTGGCCATGCAGGAATTGGGTGCGGGGCAGGGATCTGCGTGGGCTCACGAAGCTTCCTGATGGAGCTGGTTCCAGGCTTCAGCTGTGCTGCTGGCAGAGTGCCTGTGCCAATAGTCAGCATCCTCTACAAGGTGCAAAGAGACATGAGTAAGCACTTCTGGGCAGGCTGTAACTTCAGACACTTTGCTATCTTCGTTTGCCACTTGGGTACCTCTGGGCTTTGCACAGTGTGAAGCTTTTTTAGAACTTTTTAAGTGGTACATTTTTATTGTTATATTTAATAACCTATGCTAAGCAATTTCTTTATTGGGCTTATGTGTATTTCTTTAATGTTGCTAGCATCACTTTCCTTGGTAGCACACTTTCTGACTAGAAACAGCCTTTTTGATCAGCCTTTTTTTTTTTTATATACAGATTTTTCAAATTCCCAACTGTCTGCAATTAATACAGCAATTGTATTTACTTAGGCTTTTGGAAGGTCAATTTTCAGCGTAAATCTGCCTACCTGTATCTCAAACACATCTGTACTTTGGAGGATAATGACAAGCAGAAGAATGGCATAATCTAGTATCGAGCTGTAACAGATAGGGGCTGTATCCAGCGAAAGAACTGGGATGTGTTTGAGCACAGGGGCCAGGGGATATGCCTGTGGTTGGAGGATGACATACCCTAAAACTATTAAAGACTGTGCTGGGGTGGGACAGTAGGGAAAGTAGAATATTTGGTCTTCCAAAATTGTAGTCTCCACCCTATTTTCCCCCAAACTTAATGTTTTTCTTTAAAAAAAAAAAAAAAAAAAAAAAAAAAAAAAAAGATGAAAATCTGGGGCCATTGATGCTCTCAGTTGCAGGTTCTTGCTTGTGCTAAGAAGTGTTAAGAAGTGTTGACTGATAAGATGTTATCTGGATTCATTCAGCAGACAAGATGACTCTCCTGCCATGTCTGTTCTTCACCAAACTCGGTGAGTTCATCGCTGAACTTGATTGTCAGATGCAGCTTTTGTTACATGAACTTTTCACAGATGTATGAGAGTTGTCAGAGGGAATTTACGTACGCACATGCTGAGGACTGGGAGCTAATGTTGGAGTGGTTGAGTATTTGGCTGTGTTAAGTATGAATGTATGAAATCCTCTTTTTTTTTTTTTTTTTTTCTTTTTCATTGCTTTTTTATGGTTTACCTCAAAGGGGCTCGGCCTCCTGTGCGTTGGGAAACAACTGGGCTGAGAGCAGCCCAGAGCAGCTCAGAACATAGGCAGCCGAAATGGTCGAGGTGACCTTACCTATGAGACATCTGTCTGCGTCGTAAAAACTCTGCAACATCTGGAGCGCTTGCTTTGCTGGACGTGGCTAGATTTAGGAAAATTGAAAGATGTTACAAAGGCTGAACTCAATAAGAAGAATTTTCATTAACAATAATCCCTGAACAAATATTTGTGTATGGGCACAAACTACTTGGAACTCCGTATAAATGTTCCGTTTCATGAGACCTTTTCCTTTTCATATTGCCTTTGAAGTTTCTTAATAAGTTTAGAACTTTGTTCCCTCTGAACCAACTGGGGGCAAATGCTGATTTCATTTACACTGATTTACTAATATTGCTTTGAACGAAACAGATACACCATGTTTCTTTTGCAAGAAGCGTTTTCCTAAGGTATTTCATTACTTCCAGAAGGGATGAAAGCCAAAAATTAAATGTGTGCACACAAAAGCAGCCCAATCAGCTATTCAAATATGTCAGAACCTCGCAGTGTTTTAGCTTGGAAAAAAAAGCAGTGTGGGCTGTTTCTCAGAAATAATGTAGGTTTATACAGTGCTTGTGTTTTCCCTAAGTTGATTCACGTTTCTGTAACGAATCTCTCTGTTGTACCCCTGCACTGGGTTATCATCCTTCAGTTGCCTCTTGGGAAGGCTTTATCAGCTTGTTGATTATTTATTTATTTATTTGTTTGTTTTACAGAAAGCAAAGTATTTTAACTTCCCTACCACAAGGACCTTGCTTGTTTTGACCCTGGTTTTGTTCGCTGTCTTTCCTTTTCTGTATTAACTTCCGTATTCCCATCTTGTCACAATCTCTTTGGTCCTTGGCAGTGGCAATATCTTTTCTTTCAGGCATGCTGACCTCTCCCATTCCCTTTGAAGCACTTATGATCATATCCAAGAGCTGCATTCCAGCTGTGGCGCCTTCTGAGGTACTGAATATATTAAGATAAAAAGAAATAAGCTGAGCTATATTAATAAGAAGCTTAAATGTTTATGCAGGCATAAGCTTTGAGAAATTAGATACCCCAAAATAAGGCTTTAATAGGAATGATGAAGTAGCTAAACTGGAAGTCCAAAGAATGATGCTCTTTTTCAGTGTGTTCTGGTCCAGTCGGTGGTCATTTAACATTTATTACTATTTTACTGTCTAAGTGAAGGACACTTTTCTTACAGAACATATCATGAAAAAAAAATCAGATTCTTTAAAGCATCCATCCTTCGTCTTAATTTTTAAGTTCAGGGAAGTAATTGTGACTAACATCTACTCTCATACCTCATTTCTCTTAATATTTTTCTTATGCATTATAGAAACCTGTGTAGGGGTAACCTTTTGTATAATCATCAAAACAACAGGAACTTTTTATTTTTTCCTTTTAAAGAGGGGGCAATACAAAGATTGTATGCTGAACAGAGTCATATCTGGCTGCAGAATTGAGGTAGACAGGGCACCAAGGAGGAGTGAAAATGGAGCGGTTTAATAAGATGGCAAATCCAGAGTACATAGTACAGGGCCAAATATGTCATTGGTAAGTGATATCAAGGATGAAACAGATAGAGAATCATTTTGCTAGTTGAAATGTGGTTGGAGAGGGTAACTTTGCCCTGGTGGGTTTTATATCAGAATAGGTGTCATCTGTCCTTCAGTGCCCATCTCAAAGTGTGTATAATTTAGGCTCTGGCTAACGTGGGAGAAGTGTCATTTTTGTGCTCACGTTGATGGTAGAGCAAGTTTGTGCTGTTCTACCAAATGTTATTTCGTGATCTGGTATAAATGGAAGAGACTCAAACATCCTCTGTCTGCAACCTTTAGGGTGTCCCATGGGGAAGCACAGGGTTTGCAGGCTCTTTGGGGCTGTTATTGCTGGCTCTCTGAGTCCTACTTTTGTATGTTAATGTTTAGAGAGAGAGAGAGAGGTGGAAAATTGCCTGGGGCCCATTTTTTTTCCTTCAGCATCCTGGATGGCTAACAGGAGGCTCACAAATGGTCTTCCTCCAGTACAAAGCAGAGCTCAAGACTCCTTTTCTGAAAGCTGCGTACAAACACAGTGTTATTTCTACAGCACAGATAAAGGGCTAAAACAACAAGAAGTGCTTCTGTGCTATGGCTGACTTTGTCATCTTTGGCCACCTTGGCAAGATATCATCTTTAATCACATTTGTAGCTGTATCTTATTAAATTGGTCAAAAAAAAAGATATATTTTTTTTTTTCCTAACTCAATGCAGAGGAAGGTTACATATGCCCAGAGTTCTGGTTTGGGGATAATCTTGCATGAAGTCAGCAGAATCAACTCATACCCTTAAAGTTATGTACACGTTTGAGTGCCTCAGCAAACTGCAAATTTTCAGTATTGCTGAAACAGTTTTCAGCTGGAACAGTGTTCAAATTGATGGTGTTTAGTTTCTGTGCTTACAAGTGGCACTGTTGTATTTTCACCCTAGCAGAAGTGAACAAAACCAGAAATGGAGACTCCTCTGAAATCAGTTGAGAGGTGACAGGCATATCAGTGGGACGTGCCAAAGCTGTGTGCCAACTCTCTTTGGCTTGAGAGAGGATGATTTCCACAGTCGTTTCTTTGGCATCATATCTGTTCATAGATGCTTAATTAGATTTTTTTTTTTTTCTTCCCCAAACATTTTGTCTGGGAGCTAGATGGTTGGTAAGAATAATTCCTTCCATAAAGAATCATAAGCATACAAGCAGCAGGTGAAATTCAAGTAGCGTATAGGCCAGTAGGTACTTCTGCATCTTTTTGAGCTTCAGGTAGACCCTGTCTTGGTGATGTGAACAACGCAAATGGCTTGAGCATTTATGTGAATCTTCACATAAATGGAGCATGAGCAAACAGATAAGGGAAGTGAGTAGAGAACATAAAACTTAATAAGAAATAGGTTTGCGTATTGCATTACAGATTTATATGTTTTTTGTCTGAGAGAGAACTTATTTTTTAATTCTGTTTTGGCCACAAAGGACTTTGTGCTGTGGAAGAATGAAGACCTTAGACTTCAGATGTTGCCTTCTTTATTTCATTAATGTTAATACAGGAAATCAAAAAAGATCACAAAAACACTATGTCTCATTATCAGGATGTTTCTTTTGATTCTGAACATGCCAGCAAAGAATGCTTGATCCAGCAACATCAAAAGATGAAGCCATTTGTGCTTAGTTGGTTGGCCTTAGATTTTTTTTTTCTTCAAGACAGAAGGTTTAGCTTTTTTTCCTAAACTCCAAAGCATGAGACTGCAACTGTACATCTCTTATTGCATCTGTATTTTATGGGAATATCTTAGTCAGAGCACAACAGATGGACTCATTTTAGCCGAGACACAGAATCTTCAAATGTTACAGTATTAATATGTAGATACATAGGCCTATGCTTTTATTACTGAGAGGCAGAGGCTGTTGATTTTAGTGCTTCTGTGCTAGGAAAAATAACTAGCGGCAGAAAGCCTGCAGCATTAAATTCTTTATAGCTTTTTAATACCAAAGATGACTACATGAAGAATAGTTGCTGAATCAATTATTGACTATTTTTATATAGCTACTGTGTTATATATATTTTTTTCCAACTGATCACATACGGGTCACTTAAAATGGTTTTTATGATTCTAGCTGGGCAGAAGTTGTCAAAAATTCCCTGTTGGGTTTCGGCCAACACCCCCCCCACTGCATTAAAACATAGAAGAAAATATTATAACTAACACATTTAAATTACAGCAGTGACTGTGTTTTACTTCAGACCAGCAGCCGGTGGCTGTGTTTCAAGTTTCAGTCAGAGCAGCCTTGACATTACTGCATATGAAATACGTTTGGCTTTTACATGGATGGCACAACAGAGCTGGGAAGCTCCATTGTACAGGTTTTGTTGATAGCTTGCCATGAGTTTGCGTCGTAGAAATGAGCTGATACAGTTTGGTTGCTTTAGCTGGCCACACTGCACTAAAAGATGCACTGCGGACTAGGTATGTGGCATATAAACAGGCAATAGCCTCACTGCAGAAATGTGTATTTTATAACACCAGAAATATTGAAATGGGTGGAGTCTTTGTCTGCATGGTTTTGACCCTCGATAAAGCTTCAAACCCTTCTGACAGGCTTGGTCTAGATAACTTCAGTTCAATGACAGCTAAACTGTATGGGGAGACACCTGAGAGCCAGTTAAAGATGATGAAGTGTTGTTTTGCATATTTTGCCAGCTTGGAAGATATATATTTCACCTCTTGAAAGTTTTCCTATAATATTCTACATCTGATGACAAATCCAAGGTGACAGTTGGAAGGCTCTTTCTATTGTTTCATGCTTCCCAGTATGTTTGGAGTGGATCAAGGTTGTAATGAATTCCAGAAAACCGAGAGAATTTCCATCCTGCACAATATCCAAACGCGGATCTGTACTCAACAAGAAATGCAATCATGGACGAGCCTGTGGGGCTGGAGAGCAGGGGGGATTCACGATGGGGTACGGACCCTCTTGTTCACCAGGTGAGCAGCAGCTAATGGATTTCCCTGTTAGCCCCTGGGTGGGCTTTGTCAGAAGGTAGCTGCAGGGAAGAAATACCCAAGCGGTGGGACGGAGGATCCAGGTGATCTCAGACACGTGCTGCACTCTCTTCTGTTGGTGAACCCTGAGGGTCAGAGGTGGTTTTGTAGGGACCAGCACTACTGCACTGCACCCTTCTCTGCCAGAAATGGTTGTACTGATACTGATTCTGTACCGATCGTTTTCTTTACCTCAATATTTTCAAAAGGTGTTCATTTAGAAGCGAGATACCTCCATGGGCTCTAAAATTAAATGACGTTTATCCTGTCTCACGGATGTTTAAGCTGCCTCCTGAGAAGAGAGTCAGCCAGCACATTCATACAACAGTACTACAGAGAAAAATTCAAAATATTCCTTGATTCACTTATTTGATAATGTTAAAAATCTGAGCCACCATTTTTACACTTCATGTGTGTGTAGTAGTTGCCCCAGCTTCTATGAAATAGCTGAGGATTTTCACCTCAGTACATGGTGTATGTCCCTTGAGGTGCATTTGTAGTCTTTCTATTCAGGCGGCACGAAAAGAATGCTTTTTTGAGGCCATTTGTTCTTCCTCTAAGGAAAAATAGTTACTGGAACTGTGTGACTTACTCAAAGTATGAAATAGTAATGCTTTTAAACATACTGCAGACCAAAAAACGAAGTGATTTTGTCTACACTGTGAACTTGAAGCACAGGGCTAGCTGCAGAAGGAGCAGCATAGACACGTGCTGCCAACTAAATATCTTGCTAGGGACTTGGGACCCCACACAGCATGGTCTTGTCCTCGTACTGCACGAATTTGTTTCAGTTGTTAATTGGAATTTTTTCAGGTGTTGTGTGCTGACTTAACTGTACTTGGCTGAAGCCACCTTTTAGTCCATGCTTTTCTGAATAATCTCAGATTGCTGTGTGCTTCCACATGAAATCCTGTTCAGTTCACATGACTAGGCGGCTTGGATGTCAAGGTAGGTAAGATCCGATGTCTTGGCCTTTTGAATTTATCAGGAAGAAACTGCGAAGTGAAACTTTTTGAGGGAGCTGCAGCAAGGTGTGCATGAGAGATGATAAAGCCTTCTGCAAAGACATGACCAAAGAAAACGTTTGCCCGAGCCTGTATGCTGTCTCGCACAGTTGTGGTTGTTACAAGTTGAACAGTTCTCAACATAATTTGAGGATACAAATAGTTACCGGTTGTATTTTTGTTTATACACTGTATTTTTCTCTATTTTTTCCCTTTCTGAAATGTCTCGCTAAGAAGCAGTAAATGTAAGTCGGGGTCACAAACTTCGTATATCCTGGCAGTGGATAGCAGTGTGAGAGCAAATTTGAAAGAAAGTGTTAAGCTTTAAAGGTCTGCAGTTTGACAGGCTGTTATCTTTTATCCTTCCAGCACAAATCTTTATGCTGACTTCTCCTGTATCCCTCCATTCCCTGGGGGAACTCGGGTTCACTCGCATGTTGCTGGACAAGAGACAAAGAAGGTCTGTTCACCACGTGCGGAGCAGATGCTCAGGGGAGGATGGGGGAATTTTCCAGTGCAGTTACTGTAATATCCACCGCTGCTGCCTTGCTCCCTGTGTAAGCGCTGCTGGGCTCTGCAGAGCTAGTTTGGGGATTTTCCCATCTTGGAGACGGGCCACCCAGAGAGCTGCCCCTGCAGACATTTGCATATCAGAAATGCTCTTGGAGGGTGTCACCTGCTTCCGCGCCCAGGGAGCACTTTTGGAGAAGGAAGAATAAAATAGATTGAAGCACTGAATGGCTTGTGTCTCAAAGACACAGCTCTAGATTATGTGGGAGCATGGGGTCGGGAGAAAACACTTCCACTCCTGCCCCTCATAGCAGTAGTCATGCAAGCAGGCACCCCTTTTTCTTGCTCTGTGATTGAGCAAGTTGTGAACGTCAGGAGGTGAGGGGGAATTATGATTTAGTAGTCAACTGAGGTAGGTAGGTATATTACACAGTCATGTAACATCGGCAGACGGAGCTGAAAATACAGCTATTTAAGAAATACAGAAACCTCTTACGGAGGTGCTTGATCCTGCAGAGCAGGGGCATGGAAAGGCACTGTGATTGGGATAACAGGGAAAAAGACACAAGGTGTGGAGGAATTACTCTGAGGCATAAAACAGACATGATGAATTTTTATTCTGTTTTCAGCAGCACATGGGATCTCAGCAAAAACAGACATGGGAGAGAATTTGCCCTTCCTCATCAATTGTAACGTTAGATTCCAGCCCAGCCTAGCTAAAGCAGCAAATAATTGTTCTCCTGCAGCTCACCAGAGGATCAAACGTGGAGTCAAAATGAAAATGTAGTCTACTGCTATACATCACTGTTCCCCAGGCTCTGCAATGGCACCTGACCAATGGAGCAAGCAATCACACTTACAAACAGCCCTGCTGCTGCAGAGCTGTGCGACTACTGAACGGCTTCATCATAGTGCAACGTGGCTCAGTTACTGCTTCCATAAATCAAACTCGGGGACCCCTGGTTAGAATGAGGATGTGGGGACTCGCTAAGCGCCTTTTCAGGTAGGACAAATGTTTCAAGGAGGGGAAATACTTGCAGCACAAAGTTCCCAGGACAGGGAGGTGTTTCTCCAAGTGCAGAAAATAAAAACCCGTGCCTGGCCTTGACAGAAAACAGAAATGTCATTGTGACATGGAGCTACCTGCCAAAAACGGGGAGCGTGAAACTTTACCATCCAGCCTGGAAAAGGGTCCAGGCTGCTTCTCCTCTCTCTGAGGAAAGCTGTGCACAGCTGTATTTTTGCATGTGTACAAATGCATACAATAGGCTAATGAGTCTATTTTGTTCTCAAGGAATGATGGAATGATTTGCTCTACGTAGTGTGTTTTGCCTCCCCTCGATCATCCGGGTTCGTGATTGTACCGGGACGGCTGAGACATAGGCTAAGGCAGATGAAACAGTGCCTTGAGCTTATTAGTTGCAGCATATAATTTCATTTAGCTGTTGGAGACTGAGAGAAAAGCATTCAAAGCACTTTTCAGGTGGGCAGCGTCTTCCTAGGTGGGGAGTATCTCAGCTGACTTGGAAGAATTTCTTTTTTCTCTGTTAGTCCTACCCTTTTACAGTAGTTTGCTGTGCAGTGTCGACTAAGGGGAATAAATGTGATATGCTTCATAGTTACATCCATTTCTCTCTGAGATATCCCAGAAGACAATGTTGGATACCTTTCCTCTACCTCTATTCTTATTTGCTGCCAGGTTCTGTCTTGTTACAAGCAGAGTTACTACAGGTGACAAATTCTGCAAAGTGGGTACGTTCTGGGCATTCTCATTCAACAGGCTGGAAGGAATGTTTTTTGGGGATGTGATCTGAGGTGGAATATCATCCCCTTGTGTTGGATTAATTACTGCAGCTTCCCAGCTGATGTGCAGGAGCACCAAAGTGCAGAAGCTCTCAGGTCAGATGTTTGGCAGTCAGAGCAGGCTGGCAAAGCTGACTGTTCTCAGGTTAAAATTGTGGCTGTGGCAAGCACATTTTATTTATTTATTTATTTTTAATTAATTAATTTATTTTTGTGGAAGTAACACGAACTTTGAACAGGTAGGTTACAGTCGTTAGGTGACATAAATTACAGTGGAAAAGTTTCAAGAAATATGACGCTGCTTTCTTCCTTCAAGTGACTCAGGACATTGAACACATGATGCTGAATGGAACTTCAAAATATTTCCCTACTTCATTTGAAATGCTTTAAAACTGCTAGGCTCAAGATAGATGAGATGTATTCTTTTAAATTATCGTGATGAATGTCAAAAATGTGAACTCCCTTTACACAAATTTAGTGATACAACAACAAACCTGCTTTGAATGCTGAGTGTCTCTAATGACCTTGATAATTTTCACTTGTTTTAGATGAAGTTGTTTACCTTCTTTATTACTGAAACCCCTGGAAATTATTTTTTTTTTTATGACCTTTCCTGAAACATTTTCAAAAATTACCTTGTAAATGAAGTGGATAATAAGTAAGAGAGTTTCTAACGTGTGTGGCAAAGAAAACCAAGAGACCACAGTGGAAAGAAAAGCTGTAACATAACCGTCACCTCCAAGTTCAGTAAAATGGTGGGAAACTTGCATTTTGTAGAACATAAAGGATCATAAAGATGGCATGGAAATGTGTGCATGTTTGAGGTGGGGGGGTTCTGGAACATATTTTCATAAATCAATAACATGGTCAAGTGGCTTTATTTTTATGGTTTCCCGAGGCTATTGCTATTTTATAAAGATTAGTCCACTGGAAATCCAGAGTTTCCTGTTTTTATTATTCACAATTTACACTGTGGTTTAGACTAAACTGTCCTTGGCAGTTTTAGAAGACATGCTTTTTACCGTGCTGCTGCTTCCTTATGCTGTTGCTCTATTACATATCGTGGTGAGTTTAATTTTTAAAAACAATAACCTAAATACAGGGTTTTCTTTTTATTAGCCTGTTCTCTTATTTAAACATGCATACAGCTGCTGCCTCTTATATACATAGATATATATAAAAATATATTTATTTTTACATACTACGATCACAGTGCTTATTATTTGTCCAGTCTGCTTTCGAATTAAAGGCTATTTCAGATAGAGAAGCTGTCTTTGAACCCTCGAATTGGCAAGTAAAGCACTTGCCCAGTTGTAATCACATCATCTGGGTTTCAGCTGAATTGTTTAGTGCTTGAGGTTCCTGTGTTAAAGCAGCTTGGTTGCAATTTCAGTATCAACTTAACACTGTCCAGAATGGTCTTGCATTTAAGTACCACACAGCTTTGGTTAGAAGGGATCATTTGGACCTTTGGTCACATCAGCTGCCTTTCTGAGGGCATGGAGCTCCTGGTTTGTCTAATGCAATGCAAATATGCAAGTCTCACAGCTGAGGTTCATATAGAAGGATTCTAGGTTGCCAATAGTTTTACGGGATGTTTTTTGAACTTCTTGTAAGTGTAAGCCTCTCTCCCTTTTGCTGCGCTCTGCGGTTGGATATTAATATATATTAAAATTTAGGAATTACTTTAAATGTTATTTTTGAGTGCTATGTGAATACATATTCCTTAGAGGAGATTTGGTACTCTCATTCTTTTGATATTACTACTTTGTCTCTCTTGCCTACCAAAAAAAAAAAAAAGTTCGTCTGACCCTGAAATTCCAGATGCCTGAGATTAAAAGAAAGGGCTGGGTTATCCCATAATCTATACTGGCACTATAGCTGCTAAGTAATTTAATGTGAATGCTGTGGAAATGATGATGTATGCCATCAATTGCTGTGAACACAGCTGTGTTTCATCAATCTCTGTTTCCCATAATGAAACAGAGAACTATCAATGACTCTTACACATTTGATGTCAGCATTTGGGTAGGTCTGAAGTTTAATTATTTTATGGGGTTTGGTCTCAGGCATCTTGGGTCCTCCCGTTTTCTTATTGTTTTTGTTCGGTAGCAAGTGAGGCATCATTGTTTTAATAGCTAACAAAGAGAAAACCCAAATGAAAAAAACCTGCTTTGTTCATGGGAACTGAGATAGAAAGCGACAATATCCCACTTTTAGACTGACTTTGCCGTTCTGTCATTCATCAGATGTCAGTTAAATCAGTTTCCTTTCTGGCTGACAAGATGGCCCAAGTCAGGGTTGATTTGATGAGCCACTACACCCTTCCAGCCTAACGTTTGCTTAGCAGTGGATTGTGGCTTCTTTATTTTTCCCCTGTGTTTGTCTCTGCTTCTTCTTTTGTCCTAAGAGATGTTTCTTTGTGTCCTTCCTTTTTTACCTTGACACCGTATTCAATTACATTTTCCTCAAAATCCTCCTTATCCACACCTCAGGCTGCTGGGGAACGTTCCCTCGGGCTTTAGCTCACTTTAGCAAGGCTGTAAAGTTGCTGTGCTGTGCCGATGGGAAACCTCAGATGACACGGTGCTGGGATCCCTATACTGCATTTTTCATAGTCTCTAAGCCAAAATGGGGTTTGATTTACTGTGACTTAAGCCAGTAGTGCCGGCCATGACATGGGGCAAAAGCCTCGATCCAAATGGTTGTAAGACAGGGAGTGGATGCTGTAATACCCCTTTCCCATGTTACTGGCTTTATGTGGGAGCCTCTGCCAGGTTGTCGTATGGATACAATATACTACAAAGTATGCTAGCAGAGCTCTTGTTATCTGGGTCAGGCAGTGATTTATCTTTCCTGCATGATTTAAAGGATTTTATATACTTGTATATGTCACCTTGTTGTAGACTAGCTCTGTTTATATTTATCAACTTCTCATACGTACAGAAATAAAACTTCCACGTGCTTCCCGTAGCAGCTTTGCAATGCATGTCATGAATATAACACAATTTTGGCTCAAGTCAAACATGCCTCTCCTGTGTTTTATTTACATCTACCTGTCAGGGGTAAAAGTGTCTTCATTTATGAAGTCAAAATACAGTGAATTAAGACTTCATAAGCAATGTGGAATCTCCATCTGTAACAGAAAAGGTGCAAGCTGTGTACATAAAGTTGTTCTCAGTTTAATATTACAGATCCCTATCTAGAGCTGTCTTTCAGGGACTGGGAAGGTAATCCTCAGGCTACGTTTACACATCTTGATATAGTGCAAGTACAGAAATTCTCAGTTCTGCTATCTCGGTAATAATTTTTAATACCAACTGTGCTGTAGAAATGATAGTTCCTCCTTCTGTTTTTTGACCACTTCTACTTTAATCTTTCATCAGTCCAGAAGTGCTTAATTTTGTCTACTACTTGAGGGAAGTGTGCTTTTCATTTATAAAATACTTTAGTCTGGGTATTGGGCTGTATTGTTTGGTACATCCTGGTGCAAGTCCAACGAGTGGTACTGGTGGGATGATACAGTATCTACAAACACACAAATATAGTTTTGAATCTAGTCAGAAATTGCCTAAATATGTGGGTGACTCTGCAAAACACGTCGTGCTTCACACTTGTGGTGTTGTATCACATTGGTGAAATGTATGAGAGCAGAGGTGGGTATTTCTAATAATAACATCAAATTTTATAGCATGAATTATAGACTTGAAAAAAAGGCAATAAACATTATTCGTCCTAGTATGTTTTTGTTTTAGTACCTATTACTATTTTTTTTAGTATTGCTGGGCGGCAGTCCAAACACTAGGTATAATTTTACCAAGCCCTTTGTAAATACATGCCTCAAAAATAATTACTTCTTCTTGTCTTCTGCTAGAGCATAGATATATGTCTCCCCAAGTAAGCCCAGAAAGAGACACAGAAATCTCTATAATATACTTGGATTTGACTTGCAAGAAGAAGTGGGTTATTAAAAGAAATAGAAGAAAAATGAAAGAAAACCTATGCCTTTATTGAACAGAATAAAGGAGGAAAGAGAACGTTGATTTAATCCATTGATTTGCTGTGAAGTAAAAGAGCAGATGTTTTCAGTTAGCTCCCTGGATAACATTCAGTAGGCGCCACTAATACTTACGGACTGGTGACTTCTGATAAGATTTTGAAAATTGATGTCTTCTGTTGTTACTAAATGGAAATGGCAGGTTACGCTGCTGTAGGTGACTCATTTCGGAATACCTTAATATAGAAGCAATATCTCCTTTTCCTAGACTGAGAGAAAATCAAGAAATGTTTTGCCAGCAGTTTTCAGCTCCAGACATGTCAGCCATTAAGAGTTTAATGCCTATGGTGGGTAGTGAAACCCACAAAGCTCCTTTGTTGTAGGTCTGCATCCTTTTGTGTGCATAGAAAAAGGATATCTGAGGTGCTCAGGGAGATGTGATCTCTGAAACTGCGGAGGTGCTGGAAGCAAGTCATTTCAACATTGGTCTAGTTTATCCATCTGCCTCTCCTTCGACAGACTCAAACACAAGCGAGGTGACTGGAGTCTTTTCTTCACATTTCTCATACGAGGAAGACCAAAGGCCTTCAGGTTATTTTTGATGTGTAGCCTCTATGCATTTAAATTCAGAAATGGAGAATTCAGAAAACCTAATACAAGGCACTGAGGCTCTCGATGAGAGGCTTCTGTAGCATAAAATGGCTTTTTATGCCTGATGGAAGCAAGAAAGAATTTGAGAAAAAACGTGGTATAATTTTGACGTGGTGTGATGTCTTAGGCACCAATGAGTCATTATTGTTTATAAAGCCCCTTTTTGTGATGCATCAAGTTAAAAATTATACGGACCTCCAGAATATTGCTTGCTTCTTAAAAAGAGTCTCAAATATAAACCATCTGATATGTAATGGACTTGGAATGAAGTCAGATAAATCAAAACACAATTTAATTTTCCAAGTTGCTTTTACTTTCAAAGAATTTTAAATGTCTGATCAGAACAGATTCTGTAAAGAGAAGTTGACTCAGCTGTTATGCAGATCCAAACCTCTAAAGAGGTTGTCCAAAGAGGGGAGGAAAAAAAAAAGTCAATTTGCATTGGGTAATATTCTTTATTCTGCTTGAGAATGTTGTTGGGCTTTGAATGGCCACATGATCAACTTTATTTGGACAGACATCTGTAACCTCCAACAGATCCTAATCGTGGTCTGTTGTGAGTATTACATGTAATCCCATAATTAAATTAAAGGTGTTCAATTGGCCTGTTGAAATCATTGCAATTAGCAAACGGGGAAGGAATTATTTACACGCTCAATTTGGTACCATATACGCATACATTTTTAAGGCCAGAAGTTGTTAAAATCATCTGGTCAGGCTCCTTGCACGGTTCAGGCCATAGATTATTAATCCATGATTTCTGTGGCATGTCAGGAACTATCTGAGACAGTGTACGTATTTTTAAAGAACATCCGATCTTGAATTAAAGGCTTCAAGCGCTAGTCAATACTGCCCTTGTATTGGCTGGTTGAATAGCTCAGCTTCACTCAGTAGAAATACCCTTCTGATTTTTCATCTGAATTTATTCACTCTGCTGCTGTGTCTTGTATTTTACCTGCTTGGTTTCAATAGCCTTTATCAGTCTCCTTTTCCTCTCAGGTAGGCATACGAGGTCATCCGTCTACTCCTCTCTAACCTTGCTTTTGAAGAAAGCGAATGAACTAGATTGAAGTGAGCCCTAGCATCATTCTTGCACTTACTTTGCTAGTCCTTTCCAATTTTGCCATACTTCAAATGTGTTTACTTGCTCTTCTAAATTGGGAATAATGTCTGGAGAGACAGCTTCCTGAGGAGCAGTAATGCATGAAGCTCAGAAGTATGAGCACTTTGGTTCGTTTGAGGACATATAACTCCAGGCACATAAACAAACCTCATTCCAAACTCCTCACACTATGTAAAATATTCAGTATCAGGCTGGACTCTGCAGAAGAAAAGCTCCCTGGTGTTGCAGCAGAGATGCGGTAGGAGATACTGAAACAGACATAAAAATACATGGGAATGACAATAGCTGCACATACAAACCCTCACTTTATAGCTTTATATCGATGATATGAACTCAGTTGAATGACTTGGCGTTAGTCTTAGATTAATCTCGTACAAATTGCAGCACTGTCTAAGTTCCAGTATCCAGTTCTCTACAAGCAGAAGCCCTGTCCACCGGCACTATATTTAGAGCTTTTTCCATGGGATCAACCACTCGTATCAGATTCACTCTAGAAACTGGCTGACTCAGGTTTCCTGCCAAGAATATAAATATGCTGTCACGAGGAGCTTGAAAGGATGTTGATCTAGCTGATGGTCATGATTAGAGGTTTGGTCATCTTATCATGGAGTATCAATTCATGCATAAGCTACCATCTTTAAAGACATAATTCTATTTTATGTTCCCTGCTGTGCCTCTGGAAATACAGGGCTGTGATTCTCCGAGCTGCCACCAGATGCCGGTGTTTACTGTACGCGAGGGCCAGCAGCGTGGCAGGAAAACATCCAAACTCTCCCAAGACCTTCGTGGTGCTAAAAGGTTGGTTCCTCTTGTTTTGGATGAGGAACGGACCCGCTGTGGTGATCAAGCTGAGATAATCTACGGAATGAGAATAGCCTCCTTATGATATGTTAAAAGCTGGTAGCATCCCTCTGCCCTTCGGCAGGGTGGAGAAATTGGAGAACCCTACCTACCCTCATCAAACAAAGTCAATGAGAGCGCAGGTAATGTCAGGGTCCTGGCTGCTTGCCTACTGCAGGGAAAGGCTTGGGGAAGGCTCCTGGCACACTATCCCTTGGCAGATAGGCCAAAGAAAGGTAATCCAGCATCAAAGAGTGAGACGTGAAGAGCTGTAAGATAGCTTTGCAGTTGTAGAAATACCAGAATTCAAACCATCCCGTTGGCTTTTTAATGTATTCCTGTTTAAAGAGCCATGAAAAGCAGTAACTGCAGAATGAAGGCACTATTGGCAAATTAAGGGTCGGTTCCCCAGAGGGTGTTCGTTTTCTCTGAGTGAATTTAAATTGTTAATCTGGTGTGCAAATAATTATTTATGGGGAAAAAAAACCATAAATGTAGTAAATGCCTATTATCTTTAGCCTGTGCACATGAAAGGTGTTATGTTTTCTTCCCGAGGAACATATGTGTCTGGCTTGGCAAGGCTCTGCTCCCCCAGCCCAGTGTGGGAACGTGTTTGTTGAGTTTCTACCTAGGTTGTGGAGCTAATAGGTGGTAAGATTTTTGGACTTTCACATTTCCTTGATTTTATAGATGAACAATTATTTCCACTTGGAAAAAAACCTCATACAATTGTTGCGGAAAATCCTTGCTGTAGGACTCTTTATTAAGAAAGTGCAGTTTGTAATGACTTGTACTTGTAATCAGAAAACAATAGACAGCAGAGCTTAACCATGGAAGTGGTTAACTTACTGTTTGCTTTAGGAAAATATAGTAAATGCCTATTTAAACTCTTTTAACTTCCTTTTTAACACTCTATCCACTCCTGTATTTTTGGTAGGCGTATTCCAAGCAAACTTAGATACAAAATTATACAGCTCCCTTGCATATTGCTCATGGGCTTCTATTTAAAAAAAATACTGCCTCTTTGGTTAATACTGGTACTGGAAGAAATATAGATTAAAACCAAAAAATCAGAATATGGTTGCACTGTCGCAGGGTAAAAGAAGAGATTTTTCTTCTTCCTTATTTTCCTGCAAGGCTACTAATACAAAACACGTAAAGTCCCAGCCCAAGCAAGGTACCTCTGCAGCAAGTTGCTCTCATCAGCAGGAAAAAAAGAAGAGACAGTAATGGCTGTGAGACGGTCATAGGAAGCATGCAGGCTATGTGTAGAAGAGCCAGCGTTATCCGGCTTTATTACCCCCCTAAGTAAGCCGGGGTGGTGTAAAATGTTACATGATATTTCACCTTACGATGCTTCCAGGTTGTTTGTGTAGGAACGGCATAGGATGAAAACCATATCTTGGGTCGGTAGCGGTGGCTGGTTGAGAGTATTACCACACAGGAATTTCTCACTGGCAGTCTCCCTACACCTGCTGCCCATCACAACAAATGTCCACAGCCCAAGCTCTCAGAAATGGTGTAAAATTGTTACTGTACTCATAGGTCTGTGTTAAGGCTGCACTGAATCGCTACAGCCCTACAGATTTATTTTTTTTCCCCAAAGCTATCCATTAACTTTATTGATTTCAAAACACAAAGATACTTTCCAAATATCATATTAATTCAATTTGTAATTAGCCATAATATCTTATGCAGAGAACATCTTTGGGTGTCCTAGGTTTGCCAACATGAACCAGCACAACGTTTGGTTTAAGCAGCTTAGTTCCTGTAATGAAAAGTAAGAAGCAAAAGGGAGAGCTGACTGTTCTGATACAGTTCTTGTCACTGATCGTGATGGATTAAAATGGGGGATTGCTGGCGGGCTGTCCCTGGGAATCGCCCTCTCAGGAGCCATTTGTCTGCCCTGGTCTTTGAGCTCTTGGTAAGCGAGATGATGCGTTCCTTTCTAACATGCACTTTAAATTAGTTGCAGCTCGCACTTGGAAGAGGAATATCTGCAACTGAACCTTTTTTTCCCCTCATTTCTTTTACTGATTTGTGAGGCTTTGATTGAAAACTTCCATATTATGCTTTTTACCTTTGCAATTGTAATGAACTTTTGTATGTGATTAAGGCAACGGTGAGTCCCTGGAGGATGATAAGTAGGATATTAATGTCTTTTGCACAGAGACAAGGTGATCTGCAGGAAAAAGCACCATTAGAGCAAGAATTAGAGCCTGTGTTCCAAAATTTCTAAAGGAGATCTTCTGCAGGAGGTCAGGACACTGGGGAGGGGCTTCTCGTGGAGGGGTGAAGGCAGTTTCCAGGATCCGTCCCTGTTGATGCACGTTGCTTTATCATCCTGAGCTGAAGCCACTGATCCAAGTTCCCTTTTTTATGCTCTGCTGTTGCTACTGCACAGAGCTTTGAAGTATCACAACTTGAAATACCACAAAACTTTTCTGTGCCAGCCCAGATTACTGATGGGAAAGGGATCAAATAAAAAGAATCTACATAGTGCAGTTAGCAGCACTGACATCATCACTGGTCCCCTTTCAATTCCTCTGTCAGCTTTGGTTCTCTTCCTTCGCTTTATTATTTGGAGATGGCATTAAATGCTGATAAGGCAGCACATATTTCATGTCATCAAAGCACAATCAGTCATTCCTAAGCTATCAAACCTTTTTTTGGGGGTACCTGATATTAACTGCTTATAATACAGTGCCTGATCATGGCCTGGAAGCTATTTCCATGCTGCTGCGTTCCTGCTCTGTGGCGGTGGGCAAGTGACAATATTTGTCATCCCTCTCTCCTAACTCAACCCCAAACCAGGTTTTTATAACTGTAGGACACAGTGCAGCTGAACAAAATCTTAATATTGCTGTGCTCTTCTTCAAACTGAAGGGTGTCATGGCTTTACGTTTCCAAACGTAAATCTCACAGAAGCTGAGATATGAGAGGGTCAGCGATTTGGATACTCAGCCAGGTTCTCGCTTGCAATTTTTTCTTAATCAGAGTTGCATTTCTTACATAGTAGAGGGGTAGACGATGATTGCAGAAAGTTTAAGAAAAAAAAAAATAAAATTACAGAAGGAGACAAATGTCCCTCATGTCCCTTTTTCTGTAATAGGGGTGAAGGTGTCTGTGCAAATTATGGTTGCTTAATCCGTTTCTATTTGCACAAGTTTGCAGTAGGATTGGTGGGTAGCAACTCTGACAACATTTGCTGGAAACTTTTATTACGTTGCCTCTCTCAGATACCTCTGCATTCACTTTAAACATCCTTCAAGCTGGAGAAGAGTATTTTTTTAAGACCTGAGATGAAAATTGGTAGCAAGCAAGAGTATGAAAATCTAGCCCTTTTGTAAAATTTGGCACTAATAGCAGATATCCAGTTAAGAAATTGTAGGCTTTTAAATGTAAAACTATGCCTTTGGATTATTGCTGTGTACTTCTGCCAGGTTTTCTGAACACTAGCGCTATTTCTTGGAAATAAAGAGGAGGAAATAACAGTTATTATATTTCTGCAATCATACCACCCCTGATTAGTGATCTGTAGATAGCACTGGAAGCAGATAGAATAAGTCCAGTCAATACAATGCATTTGTATTTATCTTCTATTCAGTTTAACACTTCAAGATTTTTTTTTTTTGTTATGTTTCTCCTCACTCACCTAACCTTATTTTTGATTGTGAAGCACTTTCTTCCTTATGTCTATAACATTCCTATAACATTAGCCTAGATCAGTGTGTTTTATTTAGTTATTTATTTTATTATTTTTTTTAATGACTGTTACACTGCCTCCTATGCCACTCTTTTAGCAGGAAAAAAAAAAAGCTTAAAAAAAAAATAATCACAAAACAGCAACAAAAAATCTTCCATAAATTTGCTGTGTAAGTCCCTTTATTAAGAACTAAGTCACCTTATTCAGAAATATCTGTCCCAAGGTAGATTTTGATCAAGATAACCAAAACCATGAAGAGAAACTGATTTGAGGAAGTAAGTGCAAATTTTGTCTGCAACTAGTTTTGAATACTTTGGGAATACGTTGCCTCAGAAATCACCTCATTCCACCGGAGGAATGAGTGACTTACTTATGTCTGAAAAGACCAAAAGCCGTTTTGGATGCGAAGAGCAGGAGTGCAGAGATCATCACACCCGTCAGCACCAGGTTCTCGTTGTTTTATGTTAGAGCTATGTAATGTTTAAATAAAAATAAATTAAGTGTTAAGTGGAAAGCCTTCCTGCCTTAGCACAAATAGCAACATACTCCTGGCATGACAATATAGCAGTTGTTTGCTCAGCGCTGGAGATGATCTCATAGTTGGTTTAATCAAAAAGGGACATTCTCAGTTAGAGGGCCATAGCTATGGAAATTGCATCTTTTATCGTTTTGCCAAAAACTTTCTTTGTTGTCCTTTGGGTCACATTGCAAGGCTCATTTTGTTGCGCTAGGATTTTCAGAGTGAGAAAATGCACAAAGTTTTGATTGTGGAGCCTCTGAAGGCTTTTTGCACGCGGGCTGGGATGCATTAAAGAAACGAGTGGACTAGTGTCGTGATAATGCATGCCTACTTTCTCCTTTGGCTGTCTGTGCCTTTTTCCGACCCCTTTTCCTCGTAATCATCCGAGCATTTATTTGAAACCCGTAAAATGGAACAAGCAGCTGTGCTCTTTTGTACAGTGTGTTTTGGAGTATATGCTAAAATATATTTTGATATGGAAGGTATCCGTAGTTTATTTGGCAGACAAGATGAATATTGTATTTCTGTGGTTTGAAGATTAATAATTTAGCAAGTGCTTGGTAATTTTTATTTTTTTTTGTTATTTTTTTTTAATATTGGAAAACCACTGAGGAATCTACAAAGTCAAAAGCTTGCTTATAAATATCTCAAATTCCTTCACTTATATGCTCATAACTAGTAACTGCTGCATGTTTTTAGAACAACTGCTGTTAATGAGTAGGCTTTTCTAGTCAGTTACGAATAGCACATTGAAACATGAAAAATAGACCATGGTTGATTATTTTTTTCTTTTTAATTCTTATAATGCTTTCTATACTGTACATTTCCAGTCATTTTCTGTTTCCGTGTCTTCTAAGAAACAGATGAAATGCTGTTAAGCAAAGGCTGCTGTTTTAGTCTATAAAAATTCAGATGAATAGGGAAAGATGCCCAAGCGGGTTCCTCCAGCATCCTGTGTTCTCTCAACATATGAATGAAATCTGGTGTGATGCAGCAGGTACTACCGAAGAAAATAAAGAGAAAAGGAAGAATGTTTGAATACTTTGTGAATACGTTGCCTCAAAAATCATCTCATTCCAATGCCAAATGCAGTCTTGGGACATCATGTGTACTGCAGGAATTAAAAACATCCACAGGTGTTGTAGAAAATCCACTCACTGACGTCCAAATCTGCTTGCATTTTGTTCAATAGCGAAACTCCAACTGATTTTGAAGGTACCATAACAGAGCATTATTTCATAGCCCATGGGGATGAATCCTCTTCCTTAAAACAGTTCCTTTTGCATTTCTGTGTACGACCTGAAACTCTCTTATTTATCGTGCAAATGGCAATGTAAGGCAACACGCTGTAGAAGCAATTTATATAAAATGTTTTATTTTGCTAGACTACGGAGTTCACCTCAGTTTGGTGTTTGGTGTCATAGAGAGACTCAGCAGATTTATGGCTTCACTGCAAATTGTGCTGACATACCCTTGCGCTGCTCAGCTCGCTGTGCAAGATCTGGGCCTGCGTCCAATACTTGATAACCAAGTCATCCACAAAGCGATACAAAACTCGTTTTGATTTACTGCAAGAGGACATTCTGATGGCAATTAGTGTAAGTTAAAGGTCCGTAGGTGCTGGATGCAGCCAGACGCTCAGGCGTTGCTTTTATCTCTTAGCGTGCAGACCTGGGTGAGCCTCGTGCTCCCTTGCCGTCCCATTGCTGTCCGTGGGATTCTGCACTGGTACAGATCTCTGAAGCTTATTAGTGCTTTCAGGAGGTGCAAATTTAAAACAAAACAAACAAACAAAAAAAAAGCATTCAAACAAACCATGCTAAATTTCATTTTCACGTGCCATCTTTACTCCAGTAAATATATTCCTTCCTATGCGTTGCTTGTACCTCCTGATAGAGATGGACCGTATTTCACTTTCAGAGAGCTGGGAGTACAATTACATCTCTTGGGCATACTTTTTCCCTCGAGTGCCATGCTAGGAATGTATTAATATGTCTTTGATATGCCAGAGGAATGTGGAATGTGCATACTGAGAGGGTTTTCTAAGCCCAGCGGGGAGGGCAAGTGAGGAGAGAGACTGGGCTGATGGAAACCTCCTCCCTGCAGGACGTAGGAGTGCTGGAGTCCGCTGTGCCATGCTTCCACAGACAGCCCCTTCTCTCTTTCCCTAGTAGCATCCCTCCACAACGTTACATCCTCTGTTTCCAACCATTAGCCAGCGCCACTAATTTTCGTGTGACCTTGGGGCGATTCTGGGTGAAATGTGACTGGAACGGGAAGATGAATTTTCTTCCTGAACTTTCAAGACATAAAAACAGGCTTTAAAAAAGGAGAGAGAGAAAGAACTCAGATACCTATTTTATGCCTCTTTACTAATGTAATATTAGCTGTGATTTACGCTTTTACGTTGGTATTTGTCTAGTCCTGCTTGAAGCCCCATGGGCTCTCACTAATTGGGAATGATGCATTTTTGTCTTTTTTTAGGCTTCTTACATTCTGTGGCCTAACTATGGGTAGTCTTTATCAGCAGTATGTTCTTTCATGTGCCTTCTCTTTCTGCTAAATGAAGGAAAGGATATTTATCTATAATTCATACTTTTTAGTCCCAACCCTATGTCTGTCCTTCTTTTTATATATTTTTTTGAAACCCAGATTATTTCTCTGTAATATCAGTGTTATTGTGAAAAATGACCATTTTGCCCAGTGTCATTGCAGTCCTTTTCCACTTAGGACATTTATGTAATTCCACGGGTAACATTATAATTCAAGCTGTTATTAAAAATAGTGGAAATAACCAATTAAGGACAGGCTCCTGTGGAATGTCTCTGTATATACACATCTGCATATGTGTTTCCAATTAGTCAGCCATTAAGAACTCCTTGAATATGATGTTTCATCTAGTCTGTGTCTTCCTTGGTGGCTTATGAAAATGTCAAGGGAGACGGTATTAAAAGATTTGCTCTGCTGAACCTGTATGACATTTACTGCATCTCTACTATCTGCTAGGCGTGTATCCTGTTACAGGAGAGCACTTTGGCTGGACGTGGCTTGTATGTGTCTTTTAGGCTAACTTAATTTTACTTCTGTAAAACACTAAGCTTTCCATTTTGGTAGCATTACACTCTTTTTTTTTTTTTTTTCTTCTCCAGTTCATGTTAAGCCTTCTGCTTCAAACATCCTGTGTCTTAGTATTTGTTTTATCGCTCAGTGCTCGCCTTTCAGTCCCACTCAAGTATTGTGATAATGCTCTTCCTATTTCTGGGTTGCAGGGTTTGTGGTGTTTGGGATTTTTTTGTTTGTTTGTTTATTTTGGTAGGGAATGAATGTGGCTCTTTTTAGTATGTTTAAAGTGTTTACTACTTGCAGAGTTCCACTTTAAATATGAGTCTGAGCTCTTTAGAGGAGAACCTCAATGTGATGTATCTGTGTGTAGAACAAAGACAAAGATAAATAGGGTCTTTGTTCTAGATGCTAAGAAAATGGACAAAACGCTCCTAATTTAAAGCTATATGGGTGGTATTTGATCTCGCTGGAGAGCATCCCTTGGTATTTTTTTAACGTCTATCACTAATAATTCAAAGCCTGGAGTCCTTGCTAACATCCTATCCTAGGCAAAATCCCATTGGTGTCCTTGGGAATTTTGCCTTCAAAAATGAGCCAGCAATTAATTTCAGGATTTCTGTCTTAGTGATGGCAGCTGAATGCCAGCTGGGCAGGGTGCTGTATGGGCTGGTAACTCGGAGTTTCTCTCCCTGCCCTAGCCAGAGAGCTGCCTGCAGTTACTGCCACATAAAGGAGCTCAGCCAGCTGTGGGATGCTGAACACTCAAAAATCCCATTAATTTCAGAAGGAGTTGTCGCTCTTGGCCTTTCTCTGGACTAGGCTGTATATGCTTCTAGCTGGATTGCTCCAGAGACCTGGCGAAGAGTCTGGAGGGCATTTTCCTAGGCTGTTACACAATGTTTTGCTCACAAATATGCCGAATATTCCCAAAGGACTCAATGTTGGTAACGCAGCACACCCTGCCACCCACCCACCCACCCCCAAAGAATATTGTCTATTAAACCCTTTTCATTTGTTATGGCATTATAGATCCCGAGTAGCGCGTATTCACGAAGCTGTTGTGAAGCCACTGTCCTCTCCTGTTTCTCCCCAAGAGGCCTTTGATGCTCTTGGTCCTATTCCGTGGCTCACCAGTGTTATTCAAGTCATTACTCGGGCTTTGCAAAACCTACCCTCAGGCTCTCAGCTTCTTTGAACATGCCTCAGCTTTTCCAGTCTCCGAGTCCTTTCTTCATACTCTGTGCCATGGCAGGCTGTTGTGAAACACATTTTCTGCATTCCTGCCCCTTCGAGGGCTTCCATATTGAAATGTTCTCCCAAACGCATTACTGAGGATAAAACTCAAAAGTTCTGAGGGCTCTGGTTTTATAGGCTTGAGAGGAAAACCAAGAGAGACCTTAAAGGGAATCGTCCTCAGCAGCGTTTTGGAAACAGCAGGCTTTTGGGATGAGTTAAAAAAAAATAAAAAATGATAATTTCAGTTACATGGATGTCTTAAATGAAGCGTATGCCTCTTGTGACACATGCAATAATTCACCGAAAAATAGTGTTTTGTGTTCCATCTCGTTTTGGATGTTTAGACATATATATTGTAGATGTTATTGGTGGCAGGGGGACAGCTGGACCAGATGGAGGTCTTTCCCAACCTCCATGATTCTACGATTCTGTGTTCTTCTCAAAAACTGACGTCCTGCACAGCTCCTACTTGTTTGATCGTCCCTCGTTTTGAGGTCTCCGCAAGAGTGAGGAAAGGAGAGTGGCATGTGAGGGAGAGAAAAAAAGGGTAGCTGAGATTTTTAGTGGGAAAGGAGGTGAGGCAATGGCTGATTAGGATGAGGAGCCTGCAACTTGACTACTTTCAGCCACAGAAGTCTGAAACGGGAGGGAGTCCTCTCCAGCTGGAAGGCTCAAGAAAAAGATGAGGGTTTAGCTTCAGTGGAAGACAGACTTCTGAGGACTGAGCTAGCTCTTCAGTGGTAAGAATAAAGTACATTTCCTGTTTATCCTTAGTCTTTCTGTTTTTGTTTATTTTTTTTTCTCTTCTATTTCCTTCTCTTCACAAACCAAAACAGAATTACAGCAGGCAAAAGTTGAATTTACCTTTAAAATCTGATTTGGTGGAAGGATCATCTGAATGAAAAATGTTGAAGCTGTTGGTCCCTTTCTCTCTACATATTTAGCAGTACAGGAGGCATGACCATAAATGCTGGGCAGCTGGGAGCTGTTTGTTTTTGGAGAACTGGAAGCTCTTTGAAAACTGCAGGAGTAGATATGTTTCTAAAGTTTTATTTCATTGTTTAGCTTTCTGTCATCCAGAAGTGCAGTGTTTACTTAAACGTTATACAAGCTCAGTGTTGTAAATTAACAAGTACTGTTGTAAATTAGGAGTCTTGGCTTTAAACTGTTGGACTTAATGTTGTAATTGAAAACAGCTCTATAAACGCTCAGCTGTCGGGTCCTAACTTTATAGAAATACCTTGGTTTCAGATTGTGACGTTCCCAGGGAGTTCTCAGAGTACGTCGCGCTGAACCTGAGGTGTGCATTTGCATTTTCGTGATCAAAGAGAACCTGCCACCTGTGTCTGAGGGATTCCTGCAATCAAAGGTTGGATGCTAGCAGTGCCCTCTTATTGTGCCATAGGTCCTGTGTAGCTCCTATGTAGGGTCCTGTTATTAAACACATTCACAGTCCCAGGAACTAGATTTTAATTTACCAGGCATAATGAAGACTGTTTTTCCCTTCTGAAGGAACATTTGTGCTTAGACGATTAAGGAGGGGTGGTTGGCTGCCCTGCTATGAAGGATGATGGGGTCATGCTAGTTGTATTGGCGTTCACATTTCAGGCTATAATTCTCCATCATGCTGTGTGAAAACACCATCACAAGGAGAGGTGGAAGCTCAGAGCGTGATGTGCTGATGCCATCTCAGGGTACAACTGCAGACAGAACCCAACAAGTGAGAAGATACAAAACAAAGCATAACATGAAATATATATATATGTAGGAAGGTCTTAATAGGCAGGACAACCTCCATGCTCTTCTCCACACGCTGATCTCTGTTCTCATTTCCTTTATAAAAACAACATATACATTCAATGCATATTTGACGGGGTATTTATTTAAGAAGATGGCAGAACATGAGCAATAGGAGTGGAAATGACAGAGCAGTAGCAGGACAGACACATACCATATGGTGATCTTTACTGCAGAGTAGGCCAGGTGCTTACTGTAAAGAAAGGAGATTTCAAGAGGCATAAGAGGTTGTTTTGTTTTAAATAACATTGCCTCAGGGATGGTTTTCCAACTCATCACCAAATAGGTGGACAAAACCTGGATCGGCTGGATCTTGATGGGAAGAGAGCTCCTGTAGGCATAAGATTTAGTGAGGGTTAATAATCAATACTCTTCTTTTCTGGTATGTGAAATTACAGAGGCAGTTGTTGTTTTTCTGTTTATACACGAAACAAGAGCTGGTGTGCCATGTTACTCTCAGCTTTCCTCCTTTTCCTGGCAGGAAGGACAGCGTGTTCCCCAGCTGCCTCCTGCTTTGCAAGAGCAGGCAGCCCCTATCCCGTATCTCGCAGCAGGATGTGGCTGAGGCCAAAACCACCAAGGGTGATTTTGCAGCTTGGAATTTCCCCAAGGCTGTTGTGTCCATCTCCTAAGGACAGCAGAAGAAAAGGGTTTGTTTTGGCAATAGCTTTTGTTCAGGGCTAATTTTAAATGGTGAGCACTGTCCTGTAAACTCAGCTCCGTGACCTTGCAATGATGCGCTATTATTTGCTTGCTAAGCAGCTTCTCCCTTTGCTGGCTTTTGCCAGGAGTTTTGTGTGTGACATGTAACTTTGGGAGAGTCTGTGCAATCTGCTGGACGCTGTCCTTTAATTTTCCATGGCAAATAAAATCCTTGTTAAGCCACAAGTGTCTCTGCGAGAATGAAGTTACACATGGAATTATGAGGCAATATTTACACAGCCTCTTAATATGAGTGAACTTGTTGGTGATTTTATCCCAATACCAAATAAATTCAGGACCTCTCAAGTGTTAGTCTTTGCATGTCAACAGACCTTTCCGCGTTAACACGGAAATCCTCCGCAGCCTAAATTCTAGCAAGTACAAAGGAGAAAGCATTTTAGAGAATGGAAGGAATTGGCACCATTTTTTCCAGCCTCAGTTTAAATAGGTTCCTTGTTAAGAGAAATGTTACTCTTCTTGGTCTTGTTGAAAGGAACTCTAGTCAAGTCATTCTGTTTCGGTAGGCAAGAAAAAAGGAGCAAGGTTAATGCTCAGAATTTAAACACTGCGCTTACTGTTGGTGAGGGTGTTCCTCCACTACAGCAGGCTGCAAAATTGCTCATACTGCCAGCCTGGCAAACCATAATACTTAGGTATGGCTGTAAGAAATTAATTTAAACCTTTTTTTTTTTTTTTTTTTTTTTTTTTTTTTTTTTTTTTGTGTCTCATTTGTTTTCTGTAGTGGATCAGGTGCAGTATCAGCCGTCACCATCCTGCTCTTTCTTGTCCTCCTGCCTCCAGCGGTTTGTTCCAGTCCCACGCTGACCCACGGTGCTGCTGCTGCTGGAGCTTCCTGCATGCTGTGTGTCTAGCAGTCATCTTTATCTCCCTACTTATTTAACGTAACGATGATTTTGCTTAAGAACTAGACAACAAATGCATTTTGTCTGTTCTAGGGGGAGCAGCAGCATGTCCCGGAGCTCCAGGAAGCAGTGCAGGCATTGCCACCCGGAGCCCTCCAGGGATGGATTTACCTTGTGCTCTCCTGCCTCTACCCTCCGCTGGGCTCGTGATGCGGTGCTAAACACCAACCTCAGCCGCTTCCGCTCTTTGTCAGGCTTTGTTTATGGCTCAGAAGCAGCCCACGGAGGGTGGGGGAGCTTACATTTCTTCATGCCTGTATTAACCACTGGCTCCAGATCAAGAAATACGCGAGCAACATTTATTAAATATGATCAATTGCAGACCTGTAAGTTCATGTCACTTCCACTAACATTTTTCCATTTAAACTTTTAATTCTCCCTCTTAGGACCTCAACGTAGCAATTTATCACAATCTGCTAGCATTTGAGCATTTCTGATGTTATAGAAAGAGATTTGTGCATGTCCAGGGCCCAAATGGTCTCGGGCCAGGTCAGCAAACCCCAGTCTCCCAGCTGCTTGAACAGGGAGCTTCAGGGACCATTTTTACAAAAGGGACTATTCAGTTCAAGAAAACCCAAGCCTATTGTCAGGGTTAGAGGCTGGAATCTGTGCTTCGACTGAACCGTGTGGTGAGCAGAGCTTGTGGGAACTTGCAGTGAATGAGCCCGAGCAAAGGGCGAGAGAAGCCTCAGCTCCAGCACACAGGATGTCGATCCGGCAGAGCCGATTCTCTCTCTCTTGTGCCTAGTTTGTAATAACCCGAACCATATTATGCCTGGTGATTTGTTAAATTTGCATTTGAATTCGAGTCCAAAGCTGAAACTGTGGCCAGACTAAAGTCATCTGGAGTTTTGCCTTTGACTTCAAAGGGCTAGGCTTTTTATCCAGAGCTACAAATGCATGAGTGATTTGAAGGAGCGCTTTTTCAGCTCCTCTGCAGAGACAGGTCTATTTGATGTACAGCTCTCTGCCATGGCAGCAGGATCTTTTCTCTCTGAGATTTCTGTGCTCCTCTTGCTTATTCCTTGAAGTCATAAATCTCTATTTAGGGCACCAAAATCCTCCTCCGCAACAGCTGGTATTAATTGTAAGGATGCTCCAGGTAAAGGAAAAAAAAAAAGTCAGTGGAAGGAATATAAGTCCTGTTGGCAGACATTTTTCCCTAGACATTAAAAAAATAATAATAAAAATAGAGAGAAATGGATCTTTCTCTATGTCATGCTTATTTGTTAGGAGACAAAGCATGCAAGAAATCTCTTCCCCCATCCCCAGAACAGTGACCAGAGACACTCCCGATCACCACTGCATCCTGCTGCTCAAAACCCTTTCTGAGGAATATAGGAGAGGTAGAATTGCAGAAAAAGATGATGGGAGAGGGATGCTGAACTCCCGTGAAGAGTGATGGGGTAGGATCCCTTTCTTTGTAAGCTAAAAAGAAGTTGCTCCTAGCAAGTTGCAGAACAATGTCATCCCCCTGCAATCTCTGTGACTGCAATATCTGCAAATAGGCAGGTCACTTAACTACTTTCCTCCTTCCTTCCTCCATTCCCCAAATTGTCCTGGAGGCCCTGGCTGTTCTCTTAGCTCAAATAATGTTTGACAGTTCAGTAATAAGACAAAAGACAACCTTCTTTTTTTGTCTTTTTTAATCCAGATAATTTAATACAATAAAGAAGCGGAGACATCAAAGCAAAGAAACTATATACATTGTACAAAGCATCAGGAATCTGTTCTCTTTTCAGAATTTTGACATGTGCTATGTAGTGTGGTTACAGCTATTAAGAAAATACAGACATCTTTCCATGCAGTCCTCTTGCTATTTAAAACAATCATGTGAAATCTGTTTTGATGCTGCACAGAGACACACACGGCTTTATTACTGGCTTTCAGTGAAGGTGGGTAGAATATGTTGGCCTTGTACTTCATTAGAGCGAGAGCAGGGCAGCTAATTCTGAATGAGAGACGTGGATTAGATTTATGACATAGTACAAGTTTTATGTACATAGACTGCTTTCTTCTTTGGTCTTCAGAGCTCTGCTTAACTTCTTTTGAAACACCTTTGATTATCCTTTATTGCCTGGGAGGGTGTTTTCAGAGACTTTCCTGTCCTACACGGTAAGACTTTGGTAGGACTGCTTTTGAGACCTAATATGGAGATGCACAGGATCTATGGTAGGATCCCTCATATTTAGAGGGCAGCGTGTGAGCCTGTGCCACCTCTAATCAGAACAACAGATGGTGACAGGTAGGGTAGACCAAGGGTCTAACATCGCTCTTAATGCTCAGAAAATGTCTCTCTTATTGACCATGTCCATAAAACCCCAAAGTCCCTATCTACCTTCAAGCAGTTAAAATACATGTGAACTCAAATGCAGAAGGCAACATGAGTTAATCACTGCAGGAGGAGGAGATGAGCACTGGTGTCTGTCTTCTACCATCACTCCAGCTATAACCCTAACTCAGATTTTCAGTTGTGATTGCTCTCTTCGGATGCGTTGGGTGTCGGAGGAATAGCACAACCTTCTTGAAGGCAGGTGAGCTGCAGGGGGGCAGCAGCTCCAAAATCCACATGGAAAATTCTTTAACTTGGGCATGGACAAACAAAAAGAAGGAACAGAAAAGGAAATGTTCAGAGGGAAGTGTCCAACTTTTCCTTTTGAAAGCAGAGTCCAAATTACCGTATTGCCCAAGATGATTATGCTTGCCAGACTCGGGGGATTCTGACAAATATCATCCCTAAAATTGTTTTACAGCAGGGGGTTGATGGTGCTAACAGATTACTAAATTAACGAGAAGGGCAGGGATTCAAGATTTTAGATGGGGTAGAGGTGAGGGGTAGTTTCTGTGCTGTTTTATTCAGAATTTTATAGCTGAAGTGTTTTGCCGTACTATGTTGCCTGGTTGCATGTTTAGGTGAAATTATGCCCTGGGTAAAGCAGGACATGTTATTTCTATGCTCTTTCCCCCTAAGGAAATGTGAAAAACATTTTTTGCACAGAGAAGTTAATAAAGAGGCAGCAATGATTTCCAAAACTCTGCTTCTTGCTCAGGTGGGAAGGCGAGACAGCAGGCCTGATCTGAAAAATAAACACGCATTTGTAAAATAATGTCTGCATACACCAGGTCAAGGAGCCCTCAGCGAGGTTTCCAAAAGCAGTGCGTTGTATTTGGATCATGAGCTTTCTACTTTGGCAAGAACACCAGTGGGAAACTCAGCAGGCTGTTGTCTACACAGCAGAGATGATCTTCCTTCATCGCAGGTGAGACTTGTTCTCCCAAGTATACGTGTAGTTGTGTCTGCCCACACATCGTGATCTATACTGCTGAGTGAAAGCTTTGGAAATAAGCGTCCATCAATTATGAGGGCTTCTAATTAGAACAGTAAAAGTTTGTGTTCATTTTCCTTTGGGTATGGCCAGTGATGGACTCTCCAAAGAAAGGAGACCATATTTGATATGGTTTACTGAAGGACTTGTTAGTGTTAGCTCAGAGGTTGGACTAGATGATCTTGGAGGTCCCTTCCAACCTAGACGATTCTGTGATAAGAATCAGACTTCGTTGCTAACCAATACGTTTTCTTCATCCAAACAATGGATGTTATTGCTATAAAGTGTTGGCTACAGATCCAGGCTAGACATTAGCTGGGGAAAGAGGCATCCTCCAAAGACAAAGCTGTGAACCAGACTGAAGGGATATAAGCGAAGTAACAGCATTGTTTTCATCTTTAATCTGTAGATAGATTCCTGAGATTATTTAGTGCTCTTTTAGCCACCGAAGTTCCCAGTGGAGTCTGATGTGTCTTGCTCTGGTCCAGTCCAGACATTATTACTTAATCGTTTGCATACTCCAGAATGTCACTTGGATTACTAACCAGACTCTGCTATGCTGTCAGCCGTAATTTCCCCTGGAATAACTACCTTGCAGCGTCCAGATCCGTGTCTTCGTGTGAAGATCGTTTGTTGTTGCCCAGCGTGGAGAAATTCCAACCACTCCGGCTGGGCCGACGAGGGTTGCAGACAGCACTAGTAACTCCTACGGCAACTCCTACGTGGAGGAGATAGGGTTGTGTGAAAAACATGTTTGTAATCCAGCAGCTATTTCCTACAGAAACGGGGATTTTAGGGCTGATGCATCTCTGTAATTAGGTGAGCCCATACAATCAGACTAAAATATGTTTCAACCACCAGTCTAAGTGCACAGCTGAACCTAACAGAGCTGAAGAAGGACTTAATGGAAGTGTGCAGGTCAGGACTTAGTGGCTGGAAAATATGCCAAAGCCCAAGGATTGGAAAACACATTTGCTGTGCTGCTTTTTTTTGTTGTTGTTTTTAAAGCTGGTAGTGTGGCAAAGCAGTGAGTTACAATCACTTGTACTGCATAACTTGGATGCAACAGTTTCTCTTCTATTAAAAAAAAATAAATAAATTAACATTTCCAAAAGATAGTTTATACTTTTCAGATGTGACTGGCATTCCAAGCGTAATATTTAATCTGTCAGCAGCTCGTTTTCTTGATGTGTTATGTCATTTTCCGAGTATACCTAGAGAAATGGCATTAACACTAAAAGTATTCATATTTCATATGCCTCTCTTTATTTTTGTTGTTTCTTTCAGAATAAATATAGTGCAATGTTTATTAATTATGGAGATTTATAATAGTTTTCATAAAATAAGAATCGTGTTTTCCATGCATTTGTATGTTGTATGAAGTGAGTTACGATGCTTTATTGTTACCGTTGGCAATAGGAAGAACAATTGCTCTTTTCATATGAATCAGTCATTATTACTATCAAGCCAAATGCTATGTATTGTGGCAGAGTAACTCTTTGTAAGGATGTGGGTAATGATGCATTGGGGGCAGAAATGAGCAATAAGGAACTGTGGTAAGCTCAGAGCAAGTCCTGTGTTTGAATCCAATCCTTTCAAGTTTTAAGAGTGTTAAAATTGAGTTGTGTGAATGGTGAAGCTGGTGACTAAGACCTGAATTACCTAGCCAGGAGAGAGCATTGCTCTGAAGTGGGAGCTGCCAAGCCAGTGCCACAGAAGATACGTGAGGCCCATGAAGGATCTCGATGTGTTTGATGTGAGCCCACAGAGGAAAAATATCCACCAGCCAAGCGATAGCATAGCATAAGCCTGCTGTGAGCACTGTTTGCTCAGCAGTCATGACATTTGTTTGCCTGGCAGGGCTCTGTTTCCAAATGGCTACTGTCTGAAAGTGGACAGATGATCCAGCCTTATGGGGCATAATGCAGAAGATTCTTGTTCAGAGTCTCATCATAGGAGATGTTCGGAGAGGTGAAGATGTTCTTCACAGGGAAGACACTTCAGTCCTCATCACTAAGCAGAGTGCCTGTGGAGAGGGCATATACATAACAGCAGCGTGTGTATTGGTACAGTTACTACAGTTTCTGAATGGGTAATGCCAAGTGCCTTTGTTTCTCAAGTTAGATTTTTTTTTTTTTTTTTCCCTTCAGGATATGAAATATCTTATGAAAAAGTTCCTGAAACACTGAGCTGTGCCTTTGATACTTCGCTACCGTGGAGCATTAGGATTCCACAGTGCCAAAGTTTAGCTTTGCTTTCAACGTTGCTCGATGGGGTAAGTATTCGTGTTCCCTAATTCAGGATACTGGATTATTTCAGCCTTTGCCCTTAAGAGAGGGGCTCACAGAGAACCCCATGATTCAGGAGGCTCGAGCTGAGGGCACGCCGAGAGCCTCTGAGAGAAAAATAGCACAGGGCATTGCAAAGAAGCAACTCTCAGATGACAGCTTCCCAGCCAGCAAGATGCAAGCGCTGTGTAGCTCACTAGAGGGCGCGTGACCGTGCTGAATAATCCTGAAATTACAGAAATTCTGATGGAGGAGAATAAACCAGGTATAAATCAGACAGAGATGCGCTGCAACCAGAAAACTTGCAGTCTGCTTCTTTCAATTGCTAATTCGACTTTAAAAAAAAAACATTTAGACCAGTCTTTCAGTCTCTGTTATCATCTCTGCATCCATTTTATCCAGTTCTTTGTTCTTACCTTAATATTTTCTTTCCTTAATATTTCTCCAGGGGGTGGGGAGGGAAATGCAGATACCATACTGATCCACTTCCTTATGGAAGCTGCCAGAATAAGCAACTCAGATATTCCCCGTAAGTATTTCAGAATATCTAGCATTTCTATTTGCAACCACTTAATCTTGTACACATGTTAAAGGAAATCAATTTTTAAAAAACAATTATATTAGGTTTTAGTTTTCTGTAGGCGATCGAACCTAGAGGGCCTGGTGACTTTTAATATATGAGCTATTCTTCTACCTCAGAGCTTTTAAATGTAGAGGCATTTGGGTCAGTTGTTTTCATCTGCTGTATAAACAAGCCTTAAATCTCCTGAATTTCCTAAGTATTTCCAGTTGCTTTCAATTTGGGGGGTTAAAAAGGCATAATCCAGTAAGCCTAGCAGAGCTGCTTTCCCCCTCCTTTTTCTGTTGCATCTCGAATTATGCCTGAGTGCAAAGCCATTTGTCATCTGCAGCTGTGACAACTTCCAGCGAGGGGATGCAGGTATTGCACTGACTGGTAAAGCAAAGAGTAAATAAAATATGGCAGAAGACGTTGCTTTAGAAGCCCTCCGTCAAGACCTGGGCTTCTTCACCCAGGTTTTGTTTTTAACTCCTGCTCGTACTGGTGCAAACAGAGCTTGTTTGAGTGGTAGCCTGTGTTGTTCCTAAACATTGCCCTTCATCTCCTAGCTCCAAGAGCTACATCTGAAAGACAGCAGGCAAAAAATGACCAGCAGTTCTCTTGGATGTAGCAGCAAAGACTCCTGCAGAGGGACTCTGTAACTTCACTGCTTGCTGGGGCTGTTGCATCTCCCTTTGGTGTCCATCCAGGCACGGTTTTACGGGGAAAAGAGCATTGTGCATCTGCACAGATAACGTTAAAAACAGGGGGGAGATGAAAAGCTGTGCTTTGGATGGCTAAAAACCAGAGGAGGTTATCTGTCCTAATCGTTCCTTGAGGTTCTCTTTGCAAGTAGAGCCTATAAAAAGCCTCTGAAAGATGATACGGCTGCGGCAGAGGAGAGTAGATAATGCTATGGCTTTAATTACAGTGCAAAAGACATAAAGCACAAGCATATGAAAACTAAACATCCATTGACTATCTGCTCCTCCCTTATCCCTCATCTGTAGGTTCAGACTACCTCGTTTGGGCCAAAACCGGCGATGTGTGTGCCTCAGGCTGCAGCCTAGTTCCTGGAGGTGGCCTGATGTGGCACTGCCACGTCTTGGCTTAGCCACATCCCCCGTCTGGAAAAGGGCCTCTAAACTTGTTTAGTGTGGCCAGGTGATGTGGCAGCAGCAATGTGAAATCGGAGCGCTCTGGGAGAGGGGGACAGGCGCCACGCAGCCTCCGAGAAGCTCGTTTCTCGTGTGACAAAAGCCCGTGGGCAGTTCTCCCACTCGTCTGCACCGAGACAGAAAGCAGCTGGGTTGAAGTTGACGCATTTCGAGACAGTACGTGAAAGAGGGACGGGTGCCAGCCACTCCCTAAACTACCTTACGGTTTGACTCAGGGAACACAGCGAGCTTAAATCCGTTCAGCCTTCATTAAAGAAAAAAAAAAAAAGGAGGGGGATGGAGGGAGGCAGTTGGCTCTTGACTGAAGAAAACCGAACAAGATGTATCAAACAATTTTTTCCAATATTGTTTCCCTTATTAAAGAACGGCCCCGCTCGGCATCTGCCATGAAGATTGGGATGGTGGGTTGAGATCACACTGAAAGTCAGGGTGGCCTACATCAGAAAAGTTGCATTTCACAGAACATTTGCTATTGATATGTTGGGAAAGTGTCAGACTTGTGGGAGGACTGGAGAGTATTTGCATGATACATTAATAAGAAACAGTTTGGTATACCAGATTACTAAAGCATGGTTAATTTTGAAGCCAAAACCCACACATTCTTAACTTTGTTTCCCAGCTTCGGAGCCAGGATGCTCGCGTCTTGTACAGGAACTGGAGCGGTGTTCTTTGAAAGCACACCCAGCGCTCCGAAAATCCCCAGCTGAGCTAAGGGCACAGCGCAGAGGCGTCACGCGGATGTTATTTTAAGCCGTAAGGCAGCAATGTCAGTGCACTTGATAGCTTCATTTGCAGCACGTGTGGTTGCAGAAAGCAGGTTACGTGCACTCCTGCTCTACGAGCGGCGCTTCGTTTGTCTCGGGGAGCTGGTGTCTGACAGGCGGCCTCCGAAACAGGTTTCAGAAAAGGTTTCAAGAGACACGAGGACACACACTGCTCCCCTTTGGTTTGCAGAGGTTTTACATTTAGTATTGACAAAGTATTCCCCATTTCTAAGATCACCTGAGGAATTACAACTAGAGTAAATTAAATGTAGTGTAAGTTTAATCAACGTGATCAGAAAATGATTCAGGCTCCACCTCGAAACCCGGTGTGACATCAGTGTTGCTGCAGAATAAGAAGGTTATCAAATGCTGCTGCAATTGGCTAGGCATCTGTAAATTCAGTGTTTAGGAACAGAACGGTAACTTTTATAATATTATAGTCAACTCGTGCACATGTGTGTGAGAGCTTCTAATCACCTTGATTTATTTATTTTTTTTCCCAGGAAGGAATTTTCTCTCCTGGGCACTGACTGCATGACAGCAGGCAGCGGCTTTTGCTGAGTGAGTACCTACCACTGATAGTAGCCACCTGGATTGTGTAACTGGTTTGTAAGTGACTCTGCTGGGCACAGGTGGTAGCGAATGCAAAGTCTCTTAGCCTGTTCACAAAATAGTCACAAAATAGTACCATGCAAGTTGGGAAGGGGTTATTTCCACAAAGATGTTTCCTGCTCCTGTCCCTGTAGTGCTGAGTTGCTGGTCATCTGTAAACCAGTGCAGACAGAGATAACAGAAAAGACGTGAAGATCTTTTAAATACATCTGCTAAAAAATAATACAGATATAGTAACAGTAAATCCGTATTAATTTCACTTTGCTTATAGAATTCCCACGAAGAACCTTCTCTCGCTCAGAGTTTTAGGTAAAGTAGCATGGATTTTATCACAAGAGTATGCTTGTGATATGTGGATATAAATATCTATATATACTTTATTACACTTAAATTAGAAAATTAACATCAGAAATGATGCCTTGGTTTAATAAGAAACTGTATGTAGGAACTAGCACTTTATTTTTCTTTCTTCATCACCTCCTCCTTGATCAGTGTTGCAGACTATTTATTGCTATTTGGTGAAAATCCCTCACCAAGAAAAATTAAGAACATCCTAGCACGGCAGCAAATAATTTTCATTGTAAAATTAGGAAGATAGTATTGGCCAGACATATGGTGTGGGATAAAAGAAGTATAAAAGAAGTGAGGTGTTCTTTGTACAGAGGCAGTCAGAGCCAAGCCTAAGCAGATACCTAGGAATTTAAAATTCAAGTTTTTAAAATGAAAATGTTCAAAATTCATCAGTGTGATGAAAAAAAAAAAAAAAAAAAAGTCATTGTAATAAGCTGCAGGTTTGAAATCTTGGGGTAGTAAAACCTATTATAAAATATCCATAAAAATCCCTAGATTATTTTCTCATTTACTTCTTCCTCTTGACTCTACTTGCACCTTTTCCCTTTCCCTATTAATTTTTGCTCTGTTTCTCATCGTGTGAGTTCTGTTCTAATCATTACCCATTTGTTCTCTAATTGCTGGTACTTTATACGATTCTGAGGTGGATAATAACACCTTTTCTTGCAGTGAAGTGTTTCTACAGGGATTCAAAATCATTACTGAATTGGGCAATATGAGCCATTTCAGTACCTATTATGTCAGGATGCAAGTTAATATGGTGAACTATGAACTAATGGTTCAAGCCTCTAGGGAACCCAAAAAGATCTAGCCTGGGCTGAAGGAATCAGAAATATGAAATGAGAGTCATCCTAAAACCTAACATTTCAGTGTTTCCATCAATTCGTCGTGTTTTTCTTTGAAAAGAAAATAACAAAAAAAGGAAAATCAAATTCCAAGATCAAAGTCCACATAGTTTCTACACACAAGCTAGCATTTCATCTAGATTATAACATGTAAATAAAGTTGCAGCTTGCTCCTAAGACATAAAAAGCAAAGGTCAGATGATGGAAATAAAGGGAAAAACATGTAAGTCTGTTTGTTCTGCATTTCTTGGCAGCTAATCCGCTCAGTATTCTGGTCCTTGTTATGCAGAAAAATAGAGCTGCCTATTGTGGATACCAGCAAAAAAGGCAAAGGACCAGTTCTGTTCCTCTTGGAACTCCATCAGTGTCCATGGGCTTAAACCACAAGTTCCTTTGGCAGGGGTCTTCGAGTCACTGCTTGAGGTTCGGGTGCTAAATTCTTCCAGCAAGGCTCGGAGGGGTGATCTGCTGAGTAAGGCTGGCAAAAACAGTCCCGTTAACTCTTTCGGCTGGAAGAATCTGGGCCACCGCAGGCCCTGGAGCACAGCGCTAGGAAGAGCCAAGCTTTGGGATGGAAGCTTAGGCTGAGGTTTACATAGTCATTGTCTTTGAATTACCAAACACCAGAGTGGGAATAAATTTAGATGCTCCCTGGGGTATTTGTGTTTTGAGCAGTGAAGCAGGCTCCCTTCTCTCTATCGCACTTGGCCGTGCACCAAAGAGAATAGGATCTCCTTCCTTCCCCTTCAGATCGATTTTGTCTTCTCCTTGTGCTGAGAGGAAAGGGGGAAAACCACTGCAACCAGAAAATGGAGAATAAATGCGTGTGCAAGAGAAAAACCCCAACGCATTCTCCTTATCTGCAGCTACTGAGCTTCACGGTTGCTCTCCATCACTCGTGCAGCTGGCTAGGAATGCAGCCCGCATAGCTCACTGAATGGCTACCCTCATTTTGCCCTCTCAGAAGATAATATGTAGGAAAAAAATAGTGCCATAATTCTCGACTTTGCTACTATTTGGTTTGCCAGCCTTATAGGCAGCACCATTAAACCAGTATGGATCGGACCTCTTTTTTTTCTGTCTGCTTCCAACAACAGGCAGAGCAAAGAGATGGGTTGTCTGTGGCACTGTCTTGAAGTTTATTTTGTCTGATGAGTGGGATACTTTTTTGCTCTTTTCCCACTTTGGGGAAAATTGCATATAGGATGTTATTTCTCTTCACAACAACCATCACATCCCCTGGAAAGCACACCTCTACAGGTGATCAGAGACCAGCTTTTATGTCAGCATTTCAATGGAAAAACTGTTCCAAATGAAACAGATCAGAGGAAAAAAAAAATAACCCAAGAGATGAAACCCACTTGCAAATATCAAATACTTCAAATATTTTTTCAAAGTTACTTATTGTTTAGACATTTATTTTTTATATATATATATGGTAGATTATTGTATACATGTGAGGATAAAAGGGTTACATTGATCCGAAATGACCTTTAGAACATTAAGTCATTAAGAACAGAAATGGGATGTCCCTTATTTAGGACAACTGTTTTTAAAGTCTACATTTTTTTTTCAGAGAACGCAACCCAGTTGGAGGGGAACTTTGAAAGTGATACTCTTATTTTATGAGACCCTTATTTTATCAAGTAGAGTTGTATTAGGCTGCTAGTAGGATTGATTTTGACTCTATTCAATGAACTGAACATTCAGCTTAAATTTTTGTATTGTGGCTAAGTATCATGTTATCAGGTATCATGTTATGTCCTCATTCTGTGGCTGTGTACTAGAAAAAGCTTGCAGGAGTTTACGTTCTAGAAGACTTGTCTCTTTGTCTTTGAGTAGTTGTCTTAAATAAAGACAAGGAGTAAAACTGAGCAATCGTACGGAGAAGTAAGCAACCTTCCCCATCTCACTTTTAGGCAAAGCAGAGTCTACTCTTTTTCTGAAAGTGAGATTTTTTTACACCCTTGTGGATACAATGTCCTAGCTCCAGAAGCATTTGCTTAAGTCAGGTTTGCAAGCCAAAGCAATATGTTTACAGCTGCTGTTTTATATGCTTGACACAGAGTCCTCAGATGCGACTGCGTTTATCAGAAAGCACGAGATAAACATAATAAATAGCAATCGGCTTTCTCAGTACTTATTATAGCTAAGGTTGCACAATGATTTCCATTCTAATTCCCTTTTTGACCTCAGAATTTTCTGCTGCCTTCATTCCTGAGAAGGGAATTTTCCTTACAGTTATTTTTCTTTGGAAAGTTTGAGTAATTCGGCTCCAATATTGCCAAGAATATCGCAAAGAAAATGGGTGTACGTAGAATGGCTAATTATAAGTATTTTTATGGTTTTAACAACCCTCCAACATACGCAGCTGCGGGGAGGGACGCTGAAATTTCAGCTATTTCCATATCAAGACAAGCATCTTTCTGGGCTACCACAAGTTCGTGTCTGTGTGTGCGCATCGGGCTCCTCTGGAAAACCACGTGCTGGGCACTGAGCTGTGTCGTGCTGGGGCCGGAGCCTGACCATTGCTGCTCCAGGTGCGTGAGACCCACATCTTTTGCAGCTTTGCTGACACCTTTCCGTGTGGACAGCACCTCCTCCCCTCCGCTTGGTGCCAAAACACCTGCTGCCTCGGCTGTATGCGGTGCCGTGATGTATCAGAGTTTTTGGAGAAAATAATCAAATAGCTTAAAATAATTGTAATTGACTGGTTGTTGTATTTGGCAACGCTGGTCAGTAATTACTATTTTTGGTGGTCTGGGATTTGTTTCCCTCTGCTTTTGTCATCCCCTCAAGAAATCAGTGATTCCCCCTCCGAAGGGTTAATGGTCATCGGCGGGGCTGATTGAAATCCCGAACCGGGAGTGACCGAGCCAGTCACACCCCGTGTCATTAATTAACTGTGACACTGTCCTGGACTGTTTTAATCAAGAAAAGGAGTTATTTATGAGGAATAACAATAACATTCAGTACTCATCTTTTTGGAAAAAAAGAATCAGCAGGAGCAAAAATCATAAATACGGACTTCAAAACAGCTTTATGGCATCCTTCGCCTTCCTGCGCATGACGAGCATGGCGTTAGGGATCGGACCCAAAAAAGCAAGGCTCCAAGGCTGGGATATTTGTCCCTGTTTCCGTGGCTGGGGCCACACGCTGCGAGCCTGCCTCTCTCCGGGCTGCGGCCGTGCCTCCTGCTGAGGCTCTTGCACAAGCGGCCGCGCTCGCCGGCGGTTTTGGGGAGCGGGGAACCTTTAGGGAGAGAGGTGAGCTGGGGCCTCTCGATGTGGCTGGGCTGCTCGGAAATTGGTGGTGAGCCCCTGCTGGGGCTTGTTTGTGGTGGCAGCTCAGCGAGGAGCGATGCTGCGGCCGTGCTGCTGCCGCCAGCACCTCGCTACGTGGCCCACAAACCCTGCTGGTAGCGTGTGCTGCGGTGCGGTGCTCAGGGATGCGCTGAGCAGGCCAGCTCTCAGGGCAGCAGATCTCACCCTGGCCTTAAAATGCTGGTGGAAACACGGCTTGAGCTCTAAAGAGTGCTTCCCCTGCTGCTAGTATGGAATTATCACCTGGGAAGGGTTTCGTGGTGTCCATAGACTGCATTAACGTGCACTTCTGGAGCTGACACCCATTTGTCGTGCTTTTTTTTGGGTATTGCACACCCCAACAAGTCCTCTGGGCACTTTTCTGGGGCTGCAGACCCAGCACATGAGGTGTTTGGGGCAAATGCCACAGCAGGGGCTCCCTTCACCCTTTGTCCCCACCCGATGCCCAGTTCCTGCACCCTCTTCACAAAGGCAGTGGAAAAAGAAAGAGGCAAACCCAAAATGCACCCCCACATAGAGATGAGGACAGAGGGCAGGAAGGAACTACTAAAATATACTTAAAATAAAATGATGTACTGTTGAGCTACAGTCTTAGAAAAACTCGCTATTGCTCGATAGCCCTGATAACATTTTTTTTATTATTTTTTTTTTAAGTAAGAAATTAAATAAAGCACAGAGTAGGCCCCAGGGGCAGTGCTAAAGGAGAGTTGGCCATATCCAAGCTGTGAGAGTTGCTGTAAGGGGCAATGGAAATTCAGTGCAGCTGGTGAACCTAAAAAATAATAACAAAAAACAATACACCTCTATGTCAGGGAAAGTTTTTCATACAACAAGGATCCCAAAATGCTTTATACAGAATTAAAACCAGATTTAATTTGAAGAACAGGTAATTTTGTTTATTTAAGGGAAAGAAAAACATAGGACGTTAGGCTGAACCAAGGCTGGTATAAATCAAAACCAGTTCAACTGAAGTCAAGTGGCTTAAAATATAGTTTCTATAGAGTAGGCAGGATTATAATCTGGCCTGCAATATTCTGCAATTACAGTGTACAATTCTGGCCCTTTGGAGGAGGTCTGGTAAAGGATCTCCTCATTTTATTGTATTTTGGTTTTGTCCTTGAATTGAATATATTAATTTCTTATCTTCATTTATTTATTGCCTTTATCTTCATTTCTGCTAGATTTTTCCCCCAAACGATTCATTTCAAGTAAAAGTTTCAGAGGAAAATGGAAAAAAAACGAAGAGAAAAAAAAAAAAAGGTTACTCATCTTTTCCATGTCTTTCCCACCCACATGAAATCCCCTCTTCTGCCTCCTAAAAAACATAGGGGAAAAAAAAAAAAGAAAAAAAGGCTGCAATGGATCTAGTTGGATCAATGGATCTAGTCCTGGACAAAAATATAAACGGGGGGGGGGGGGCACAACTTCATACAGAAAAATGTATAGCAGAAAATCAATTAAAATTTTGATGATTCTCAATGAAAATATGAACACATGGAAATACTTTTTTTGGCCGTTTTTGATTTTGGCAAGAGAAAGTGGTGAAACTGGAAAAACTATACGAAAATCTTTGTTTGTTTAAGGCCACTCAACTCTTTCCGTTAAATTTTTAAGTGTAATTAAACACCAAAGCATTTGTAAATCAGAAATGTGTTTGGAGCACTGAAACCTCCAAAATTTTTGCAGGGTATGAGCGTCTACTTTGGCTATAAGTACAAGCTTCGTTGTGTCTCTTCTGTTTATGGAAGCAAATAAGACAAAAGGCAAGCCTCCTTTTCTTATACAAGGCACGTTAATTTATCTGAGGAGAGATACGAAGGCGTAGTTGCATGCTTATGTGTTTTAGAAGTTGTTCATGTCGCTGAAATTCTAGGTCGTAGCACATAGTAGTCATACATCTGGAAAACAGGGATGCTCCTTGAGATTTTTGCCTCCGTGCCATTTTATTTGAGTAGATGTTGTCAAGTAATTCTGTCGTTAAAGGACGTGACTGAGGCAATGAGGAGCGTAGGAAATCCACAGCCAAGTTTGGAAGGATGCATTTGACCAGGCTGAAGCATGGGCTAAATGCTGATTAAAAGGAAAAAAAAAAAAAAAATAGCAATTATCTTGTTTCTCTGAGTACTACCTATCCTTACCACACAAGAACTGTGGTAGCAAACCCGAATTGTAGTTACCATCAGGGAAGGGAAGGGCCCCCCCAGCTGATTAACTTCATCCTTAGCTGAATCCAGCCTGATTAAAGGAATGAGTTTGGGCATCTGCTTTTAAATATCTGAAAAGATGTGATCGTTCCTACCACATTTTCTTCACATTTCTGTAGGGTATGTTTTTTTGGGGGACTTTCTGATTTACGTCAAGGGATTTGGGATGCAGTTTGCTATTTATGTTTATTAAGTAATGTTAATGTTTATGTTTGTTAAGTAATGTTAATGTTAAGTAATTAATGGATATTATCTTTGATTTAGACACAGTACGCTTACAGTCTGGTCCTTTTAGGTGCTGTGTGGCTCTCTTTAATACCACACATGTCCATTTATTTCAAGAAGAGCTGAATGGTACTCGCATGAGGTCATCATTTGTGTTTTTTTATTGTCATGGATTCTCTTTGTGTGCCTCATCAGCCTATTTTGTTCTCTTTGTAATCCTCCCTTAGTCGAGGCGACTTTGGTGGTCAGTGCTCCATTGCTGACTTACACATTTCTCTTGCTTCCTCTGCAAAAGAAACACGGGTGGATTTTTTAATTTTATTTTGTTATTTTTTTTTTAGAGAGCGTCCATCACAGCCAAAATGCCAGTGTGTGGTCCTGCAGCCCAGAACGCAGCAAAACCTGCAGAAGCTGTATTTTTGTGAATTTGTTACCAGCCACGAAGCAGGACAGGTCAGCGCTGAGGCTCCGCCGTGACACCTATGGGGAATGCCAGGAAGAGGTGAGAGCTACAGCTCGTGCTGGCCCCAGCAAGAACACGAAATGTGGCTACGTCAGGCGGTGACAGCAGTAAGAGGAAATTCGGGATTGATGACAAATCTGGGAGCTGTCACCGCTTCGTGTCTCCCCATCTCAGCATGAGCCTGCCTGGGTGGGTGGGTGGGTGCTCGTGTGTGTAGGCAGCTCACGTGCATCCGTGTGGGCTGGGTGCTGCTCTGTGGATGCTCTTCTGCAGATTGTGGTGGTGGTGTGGATCACGGCCAGCTCTTGATGAAATTATCTCTTGGAGCTTTTCCTGCGGCCCTGCGAGCTGCTCGCGCTGCCTTTGGGGCTTGGCAGGGCTGAAGCACAGGGAGGGCTAGGTGTCAAAGGCCAAGTCAGAAACAATCGGAAAGGACTGGCTTTTATTGCTGCCTTGTGCGATTGCAAATTGCTTTCTGAACTTCTAGACACATTCCCTTACAAATGTTGTCAGGAATTATTAGAGATGAAGACAGAGTTGTAATTTACTGAAGGCTGAGCAAAGATGGAAAAAGGAAACGGCTGTGAGGAAGACAAATGCTCTAATTTGACTTAGTTAGTTGCCACTTCTTCCTCCTTGCAGATATGAGTGCAGGAAAAAGGAAAATTTAAACTCAGAAATTTACTTTTTTTTTCAGAAATTAAGGCTCTAATGAGATTGTTTCTAACTTCATAACCAGTAAAGGTGAGCTCATCTGATACTTGGGTGACAGCAAGCACCATACTCTGTAGAACAATTTAAAATCCAGGTGGGAGCTGGCTTTACCCCAGCCCTGCTGGCTTTGCCCCCTGTGTCTGTCACCTTTCTCTTCCCCAAATCAGGTGGTGCTGGTGCTGTGGCACCGGGGGTGACAGCCACCCAGGTGATGGGGCTTGGGGGTCGGCCACCAGCTGGCAAAATTTGGGGAGCCTGGGCAGCAGCCAGCTGGGTACCCGAGCATCTGTGGCCCCACCAGGCTGAGGTGGGAGCTGGGGGAGATGAGCAGGGTGTCCCCCCTGGGCTGGGGGTGCCTATAAAATCTGGGGGGCAGCGAGCAGCTGCCAGAGCCCCCCATGGGTACGAGGGGAGCAGTGGGCAGCGTGGATGCCTGCCGGACTCTGTCCCCAGCCCCGTGGCCCTGCCGTGGGTGGGGGACAGCCCCTGGGGTATGCTGCCTGCCCTGGGGTCCCCTGCACACCCCAAGCCCCTCGTCCCACAGCGGTGACGGGCTGGAGGAGGAGGAGGAGGAGAAGGAGGAGACCCAGCGATTTCGCTCCCACTGTTTGCAGAGGCTGAGGCAGAAGACAGAAAAAAAAAAAAAAAAAAAAAAGGAGGAGGGGAATAAAAAGTAAAGAGAGGGGGAGAGAGAGAGTGAAAGAAAACGAAGCCCAGCTTCTGCCGGTGCTGCTCGGATTGGATCTGGTTTGAGTTTCCTCTCTGCTGGCTTGTGCGGCGAGAGAGGAGGAGAGGGGGAAGGCGCTCGCTCGCTCGCTCTGCCTCTGAAGCTGGAGCAAACGTGCTGGGGGCTGCGCTGGCGGGAGCTGCCCGGGCGCAGTTGCCTCACAGCTTGTTGCTCGCTGGCACTACAGAATTGCCTGGACTTCTCAAGGACCCGGAGGAAAAAGCCACCACTGCACAGACCCGATAGTTGCTCAGTGCCTATAGACTTGACACCTATTTTTATTTTTAATTTTTTATTATTTTTTCTTCCAGGGGAGTTCTTTTTTTATTGCTTTTCTCCCGTCTCTCTCAGAACAGCACTTCCCTGAGTGCGGGGCTGTGAAACCCGTTGCCTTATTAGCAGCTGTGAGAGAGATTTTTTCGAACCCTTTTACACCTCTCTTTTCTTTTACTTTGCCTTAAAAAAAAAAAAAAAAAAAAGAAAAAGAAAGAAAGAAAAAGAAAGATAATCCTTTTGGGGGGAGGGGAGATGATCATGCTGATGTGGAATAAGTGCTCCTGCTGTCTCCTCTTACTAGCCGCGGTCCTGATCGTGGAGAGCTCCCAGCTAGACAGCTCCAGCGCCAAGGTGAACTCCATCAAGTCCACCCTGATGGGGGAGGCTCCAACTCAGGCAACCAACAGATCCGCAGGCATCCACCAGGGACTGACGCTTGCTAGCAGTAAGAAGGGCAAAATGCTAGAGCAGATGAGAAAACCTCCCAAGCACTACCACCGGCAAGGAGAGGTAGGACATCGCTTCGTTGCTCGAATGTCTGTCCGTCTGCGTGCTATATGCAAAGAATTGCTCGTCCCCCTCTCATGTTGCTTGCAAAGTTTTACTGTATTACACTGATTAATTTATTCATCCGGGTTGTCTGGGACAAGGTTGTCTCAAAAGAGACTTTGGGAGCTTTGCAAGTGGTAGCTGGAAGGTTTTAAAACCTTTAGTTTTTCTCTGTCAGATCAGTAACTGATGAAAGAAAGAATAATCTAAAGAAAATCATCTTCAGTATTTCTTTGTTTGGATCCTTCAAAGGGTTGCTGGAAGTAAAGGAAGAAATTTCTTGTTAACTCTAAGACGCTGAATAAATTGAATTTGAATAGGTGAGGAAAATTTGACCGTAAAGTGGACGTGGCGTTTCCAGTGGCAAAAGAAATTTGCTTTTAAAAATCCCTCCTAGGAAGTTAATCTCTGAGGTGTTTCTCCATGTGAGAACGAGAAGTCATGCTGTCCCAGTGGTATCGGTCTGGGCACATTCATTTGCTTAATATGACAGAAAATAAATTCCAGGTTTCTCGTCTCGAGTACGCTCCAGTGGTTTTAGAAGTTCCGTGCGCTTATATCCAGATGAGATAAGCAGGGAGTAACAGCCCTGAACATGAAGTCTGAGTGTAAGGAGAAAATGAAAGGTTGTGGGAACCTTATGAAAAAGGAGACCCTAACATGCTCGTGAACTACAGAGTCTTCTTGTCTCTCTAGCCTGCTTTGAAATTTGGAAGCCTGCTAGGAAATGTTCTCTCAACTCTGTTTGTGGTAACCCATAAAGCAGTATTTTAAGCCATCAGTCCTCCGATTCTCCATCAAGCTTCAGCTTGGATGGTATGAATGTTGCTCTTGAAGGAGGTAGGCTACTTCAGAAAATATAGATTACTTACGATCGGGTATTATTAGTACCTCAAAAGACAGCTGCTTTTCATAAGCAACAAACAGTGTTAGCAGCAAGGGAGCTGCCAGCATTCAGCACTAAAGAGGCAAAATACTCGGTGCCTTAAGGGTCTCTGTCTTGCCCACATTTTCCTTAAAGCAGCAGAGAAGCTGCAACTTCAGGCAACCCCCTAAATTCATTGCAGTGCTTCACATCAGCTTCCTAATAATTGGATGTTATCATTTGGGTTTGTGTGCAGGCATAATAACAGGGGTGGTAGCTTTGGGGTTTGCGTGGGAGAAATTTGTTTTTAAACTTCTCCAAGCTTTCTTTTCCCTAGCCACCCAATTGTTTTATAATTCACCCAGAATCTGGTCGCCTCTCCTTACCTCTGAGCAAAGTTCAGTAACAGATGCGGCGCTGAAGTTTCATGTTACTGAAGTACTGCCTTCTTTCTTCGTGCACGTTGTAATAATTATTATGCTAAATCACCTAGAGGAAATACAGGAGCGTGGCACGCTTTATTGTATGTTCTCCTTGGGTTTTCTTTTGTTTTCTGTGTACAGCCCCAGGCACGACAGGGACTTTTTGCCTTTGGGAGAGGTCCTGCCACCCTTCCCCATCCTTCTTCCCTCAGTGGGTATTTGGCACAATGATGAGGATGATTGAGTACGACTTGCCTAGTTCCTGGAGAACAGGTTGTACTGCCCATCAGTGGCATCTCCAAGATTTGACCCTAGCTTGCCAATCTGGGCTGTTGGCAGTGGATTTTTAGTTAGCGGCATGAACGCACAAGTCAGAGACAAAACTGCAAGTTTCTGTAATGGTAGAAGAGTTGGCACGCATGGTAGGACATCCCCTTTGTAGCCCTTACCATGTTTTCACCTGTGGGAGCCTCTTTCTGCCATCCTCCCCTGAGCAAACCCCCCGAAGGATCAGACGCCTCACCTCCTGTCCAGGGCTGTCAGTGCTGCTTCCCCTCTCTCTGTGCTGCGTGGGCTCACACCAGCGTGCACCAGGAAAATGACTCAGACTCGCTAGCAGTAATTGTAGATATTATTTTTGACCCTAAACCTGAAGCAAAATAGTTAACACAGAATTGCAGTAAAAAGAAGGAAAAAAGAAAGTAGTTGCTTTTGTGACAGGACTTTATCTCTGGCGATGCTTCCAGTTGCAGGGTTGGTAAGCCGCTGTGTTTTTACAGTGGTCTCACAAGTGGTTTCAACCACTTAAGACATGACATTGTGATAATTTTTAGAAGTTGCTCTCTTAGTAGGTTAGTTCTCGATTTGTTAAGGTGATGGGACTTTGTGCTGAAGTTTCATATTGCCATTTGTCAAGAGTAGAGCTGCCTACACTTTTCTTTCCCAAACAGTCTTTTGCATTAATGGAATTTATAAAATATTAGAAATGGAAGTACTTTTCCTATCTCCGTGCCATGAAATAGTGAGTTGAGTGCCTCGTACAACTAGGAAATAATTTCACTAAGGACCAGGGCCATGCAGCTTCAAGCCAAATTAACAGAATTTTGCACGGGCTGTTGTGACAGCGCCGAGGTGTGCCTTGAGTTCTCTGCTGATACGTGCGGTGGGAATCGGAGGACTCTCACCAAAACTACTGCGAGGACCAGAGGGTCATCAGCCTGCAACCTGTTTATTCATTTAGTTTGGTAGCCTAACACGCTTTCAGAGTGCTTCTTTAATACGTTAATGCCACATTTTCAATTCCGTTAATTTGTGGGACTAGGAGCAACTTGGGAGTCTTTAATCAGCTATAAATCAACGGATACAATAGTTCATGGCTTATCTGGAGTGTTGATGTATTTCAGCTGGTGGTTACAGCGCTGCTGCCCAGAAAAGGAAGATCCTGTGCTCCTTTGTCAGGCAAAGTTCCAGTTCAAATTAATGAAAATACTTGTGCGAGCGAAGCAAGCTGAGTTGGCTTGCTGGAGAGACCAGCAGGGCAAGCGTGGGTTTTAGTAAGACTTGCGTTTTTATGTCTTTCTGAGGAATATTATTTATTTTCTGTTCTTATTCCCTTTACTGCCTTGGATCAGCAGGGAATGAGAAGCACTGACGTGCTAAATCGGTGAGATTTCACTGTCTTCGCTGTTCTTCACCATCACTCCTGTTTTCCCCTTTCTGCAAACTGCTAATGTTTTCCCATTTTCACAGGGAATCAAAAAGTGTCTACAGCCTTTGCACAGGGGAAAAACATGCTCGGAAATAGGATCGTACAGTGCCTGTTGGACTGTTACTTTTCAGGGGGGTCAGCACCGCGTACTGCCTGCCACCAATTCCCCTTCAAAGCTTGATTTAGAGGGGCAGCTTCCAGGAATAGCTAATGTTGCAGTAGCTAGCCCCTCTAGAAAATCATTATGGATATATCGTCTCTCTAATTAAATAAAAGGCTGCGAATAGAGCCATAAATAACAAGGCCGGATCAGCAACAGCGGTGTGTTAATTTACTGCGTGTTAGGCACAGCTTCTGCTGCGCTGGGGCAAGCTCTCCTGCGTCCTCAGGACGCAAAGTGGAAGAGAAATCCCCGCGTGTCGCAGCTGGGGCCGACAGTCCCTGCCGTCCGTAGGTTTCTGCGTGATGCTCCTTTGATTCCCTTCACCACCTTCTTGATTTCTTGCCTCTGGGTTGTAGTCCACCCTTTTCTCCGTGACCTGCATCATTGCTGGGGTTCGCACTCCCTCGTGCTCAGCAGCCTTTGGAGATTTGGTGGGCAGAGGCTTTCCTTCCAGCCACTTTCTCTCTCCCATCTGCAGCTCTCTGCCCTTCTGGCCTTCCCAAAAGCCGTTCTTGCGGCTCTTTATCCCCAGCAAGTCCTCTCTCTCGTTCCCCTTGCCGCCGAGCAGCTGGCTGGGTTTGTGCTTCCCGCTGGGACCATCCCTCCCACTTCCCCCACGCGCACAGCGGGAGCAGCAGCAGTGAAGGGGAGAAGCAGGACGGCCGTGGGGTGCCCGAGAGAGAGAGACCAAGCTGGGGCAGGTTACAACACTGCGGAGGCGTGATAGATACCAGCTAAGCCTTTGTTTTTCAAATGCACTTGGTTTAATTTTTAAAATGTAGATTTTTATATTTTTTTCTACTCTATCCCAGCTTGAGCCAGGAGCCTCGAGCCCACAGAAACCAAACCGAGAAGGCATTAATCAAAACGTCTGCAGTGACGCTGATCTCGTACCTATCAGCGCGTGGACACGCATGTGTTTCTCAAACAGGACATAGCAACCCACAAGAACTTGCTAGAAAATGCTTGGATGATGCTTTGGAGCAAGTAAAACAGCATGAGATTTAGTAATTGACTACAGCGCCCTGAGAATGTTGCAGTAAAATGTACCAAAGACACCAAAAAATGTAACCGCAATATCTTGAATAGCTAGAAACCAAGCCAGTATGAATTATTTCTCCACTGGATTAAAAGTAAATTAATTACAATACCTAGAAGTTACATCCAGCAGCAGTTTAAAACATAAATAAATGAAAAAATTAAAACAGAACCCAAAAAAGCACAGGATTGCTAAATCTGCAGAGGTCACCAGAAAATGTATTCTTTGCTCTTTTTTTTTTTTTTCTTCTTTTTCTTTTCTGTTAGGAATCTGGGAGACACTGGTTTACTGGCAGCAGTCTTGCTAAATAGTTGAGTGGCTTGTCTCTGGATTGCAAAAATATGGGATGCAGGGTATTATCTCCTTCTCGGGTCATGCTTGGAGTCCCCGTTAATTTGTTATTACTGTTTGACTTCTTAATATAGAGTAAAAGCTCCTATAAAGTGGCTTTATTAGGACTCTTTCCTATTAAAGCCGCGGCAGTGCCTAGAAAACGTCCAGGACCCTGACGTGCTGTCGGGTGTGCAAATACTTAGAAGAGTTAGTGTCTGTCGGAGTCCAAGGACAAGACAAAAGATGATGCATGATTGCGTTCTGCCCTCCGAAAAATGAGTCTGATTAACTCATTATGTTTGATTAACTGATGCTTCACAGATGCAAGTAGAGCTCGAGTTTAATTTTGATTTTAATTATCTCAACACCGGATGCGTCTTGCAAGCACTTCATATCTCATGGCTTGTCAGTTGAGCCTTGGTCCTTTTACAGTTGTACTTACAAATGCCTCACCCTGGAAATGTCACTCAGGAGGAATTTAACTCCGCAAAGGAGGAGTCCCATCAAGCTCCTGCTTCTGTTTGTTTTGCCTGCATGGCTCTCCTCTTTGGTTTTGTCTTTCTGGGATTTTTTTTTTTTAAAGTATATCCGAACAATCCTTTTTTACATATGTAAAAGCAATGATTTGGAGAAGTCTGCTTCAAGGCAGAGACCTTCCCTTCCCACCTGGGCTTGCAGAAGCCCCGGCCGGGGAGCTCTGTGGCGCGGTGCCTGCGCTGCAGTCCCTGGACATTTGTGACAGATCTAAGGAGGAGAGGTTGCCGTGATCCTTCGGAACAGGGAAGAAAAACAGAAACTGCCTCTCTGCTTTTGCTCCACCGGTAACGCTCCTTGTGGATTTAGATAATAGGTTAGGAAACCGAGGATAACTTTTTATGAAAATACTTGCATTTTGGCTGTCTTAGGTTGCATTTCACAGAATTCACAGAATTCACAGAATTTTCTAGGTTGGAAGAGACCTCAAGATCATCTTCTGACATCTTTAGATTGAAATCAAATTCTATGAGCTTTACACCAATGGATGTGCAAGGGCTCTACAAAAGCCAAGAAAATCAGGTTGATTTTATATATATATATTAATTTTGCATAAGATCAGGTTGGCTTTGTATGTTTAAAATGAGTTTTCCCTGCAAAAGTCTTTATTTTCATCAGAGAACATGTACGTTCATCTCTTCTTTTTTTTGGTCAAGTACAGGATGTATGCTGACAGTGTGTCCCCAAACCATCACTTTTCTTCGGTACAATTTTTCTGTTTTGATGAAGGGCAGATTTATCTTCATGTCAAACTTGATGAAAACCAAGCAAATTTCAAATTGCAATGAAAACAGGTGAATTTGCAGGCCTTCCAAACTGTGGAATCCTCTGCTCTAGAAAGAGCTACAAAAAGTAAGGTGAGAAAGAGTATAAAATGATACGTATGGCTGTGCTAAAGGACCAAAACACAGCAGTTTTCAAACAAAATGATGAGTTTTGTTCATTTAAGTTACAGTTTTCTTGGGATTGACTCTAGCTCCATCTATGATTTATACATTAGTGTTTGTACAGAAACAGAATCACACAGAATTTCTAGGTTGGAAGAGACCTCAAGGTCATCGAGTCCAACCTCCAACCTAACGCTAACAGCCCTCCACTAAACCATATCCCTAAGCTCTACATCTAAACGTCTTTTGAAGACTTCTAGGGATGGTGACTCCACCACTTCCCTGGGCAGCCTGTTCCAGTGCCTCACAACCCTTTCAGTGAAGAAGTTCTTCCTAACATCTAACCTAAAACTCCCCTGGCTCAACTTAAGCCCATTCCCCCTCGTCCTGTCACCAGGCACATGGGAGAACAGGCCAACCCCCACCTCGCTACAGCCTCCCTTGAGGTACCTAAAAAGAGCGATAAGGTCACCCCTGAGCCTCCTCTTCTCCAGGCTGAACAAGCCCAGCTCCCTCAGCCGCTCCTCGTAGGACTTGTTCTCCAGGCCCCTCACCAGCTTCGTCGCCCTTCTCTGCACCCGCTCAAGCACCTCGATGTCCTTCTTGTAGCGAGGGGCCCAAAACTGAACACAGTACTCGAGGTGCGGCCTCACCAGAGCTGAGTACAGGGGGATGATCACCTCCCTCGCCCTGCTGGTCACGCTGTTCCTGATACAAGCCAGGATGCCGTTGGCCTTCTTGGCCACCTGAGCACACTGCTGGCTCATATTCAGCTGACTATCCACCATCACTCCCAGGTCCTTCTCTGCCTGGCAGCTCTCCAACCATTCCTCTCCCAGTCTGTAGCTCTGCTTGGGGTTATTGCGCCCCAGGTGCAGGACCCGGCACTTGGCTTTGTTGAACTTCATGCAGTTGACCTCAGCCCATCGGTGCAGCCTATCCAGATCCTCCTGCAGAGCTTTCCTACCCTCGAGCAGATCGACACACGCACCTAACTTGGTGTCATCTGCGAACTTACTGAGGGTGCACTCGATGCCCTCGTCCAGATCATCGATGAAGATATTAAAGAGGACCGGCCCCAGCACCGAGCCCTGGGGGACGCCACTAGTGACTGGCCTCCAACTGGACTTGGCTCCATTCACCACGACTCTTTGGGCCCGGCTATCCAGCCAGTTTCTAACCCAGCGAAGCGTGCGCCAGTCCAAGCCAAGAGCAGCCAGTTTCTTGAGGAGAATGCTGTGGGAGACGGTGTCAAAAGCCTTGCTGAAGTCAAGGTAGACCACATCCACAGCCTTTCCCTCATCCACCCAGCGCGTCACTCTGTCATAGAAGGAGATCAGGTTCGTCAGGCATGACCTGCCTTTCATAAAGCCATGCTGACTGGGCCTGATCGCCTGCTTCCCCTGCAATTGCTGCATGATGACTCTCAGGAGGATCTGCTCCATGAGCTTTCCTGGCACTGAGGTCAAACTGACAGGCCTGTAGTTTCCCGGGTCTGCCCTCCGGCCCTTCTTGTAGATGGGCGTCACGTTTGCTAGCCGCCAGTCGATTGGAACCTCCCCTGATAGCCAGGACTGTTGATAAATGATGGAAAGTGGCTTGGCCAGCTCCTCTGCCAGTTCCCTCAGTACCCTTGGGTGGATCCCATCCGGCCCCATCGACTTGTGCACATCTAAGTGCCGTAGCAGGTCACCAACCAGTTCTTCATGGATAATGAGGGCCACATCCTGCTCCCCATCGCCTTCCACCAGCTCAGGGTACTGAGTATCCAGAGAACATCCGGTATTGCCGCTAAAGACTGAGGCAAAGAAGGCATTGAGCACCTCCGCCTTTTCCTCATCTCTTGTAACTAAGTTTCCCCCCGCATCCAATAAAGGATGGAGATTCTCCTTAGTCCTCCTTTTTGTGTTGATGTATTTATAGAAACGTTTTTTGTTATCTTTAACGGCAGTAGCCAGATTGAGCTCCAGATGAGCTTTGGCCTTCCTAATTTTGTCCCTGCACAGCCTCGCTACTTCTTTAAAGTCCTCCTTAGTGGCCTGCCCACTTTTCCAAAGCTTATAAACCCTCTTTTTCCTCCTAAGATCAAGCCACAATTCTCTGTTGAGCCAGGCCGGTCTTCTTCCCCGCCAGCTCGTCTTTGGGCACGTGGGGACAGACCGTTCCTGCGCCATTAAGACTTCCCTCTTGAAGAGCGCCCAGCCTTCCTGGACCCCTCTGCCCTTCAGAACCACCTCCCACGGGACTCTACCAACCAGTGTCCTGAGCAGCTCAAAGTCAGCCCTTCGAAAGTCCAATACAGCGGTTTTACTGGTCCCCTTCCTGGCCTCGCCAAGAATAGTGAACTCCACCATTGCGTGGTCACTCTGCCCAAGACAGCTCCCGACGATCACGTCCTCCACCAGTCCTTCTCTGTTTGTGAAGAGAAGGTCTAGCGGGGCACCACCCCTGGTAGGTTCACTAACCAGCTGCGTCAGGAAGCTATCTTCCACGCTCTCCAGAAAAACGAAAGAGTTACGAAAATAGATGGATAGAAGCAGAGGGAATGTGGAGTTCAATCATTTCGCAGCTATTTTGTTCTTACTAAAGGAAAATACTGGAATAATTCTACCACAAAAAAAAAGGAAAGAAAAAAGAAAAAAAAAGTTTAAGGGTTGTTGTTTTTTTCCCCCCTCAAAGTGCATAAGCACACAGCTCAGCCCCTTGGGTCTTTCCTCAAGCTAAGCTTTGATATGATTGAATTTTCATCTGCACAGTAATGAATCTCGGAGACATGCACGTTGCACATGTGTACGGCAAATGGCATTGTTTGAGCGTTTGTAGCAGCGAGCGAAGGTGGGCTGTTCTGCACATGCTCGGGAATGAGGTGTTGCTTTGCTCTGCAAGCCCTCTGCCTCATTCTCCGTGCATCATGTAAGTGTGAACCAGGCTGTGCATGCTTTTAGAAGCGCACTCGTCGGGCCGGTGAATGGGAGAGCGGTCTGCGCCTTTCGGCAGCTTGCGCCGAGCGAAGCAGTGGCTTGCTGGCACTCTGATCTCTTCCCTCCAAGGCTTAGATGCCGAAAATGGAGATCTCTGGAAAGGAATTGCAAACGGGATGTGTTCGTGGTGCAGCAGGAAACTTTTGTTCTTGGGATCTCATTCGTAACTAGACATTGCGTCACTGAAAGTAATGCCTCTTGTGAGGGAAAAGCTCCTTCGCTTTGCCTTCATCCACAGGGCATGGTAGCTGTCAGAAATGATTTACTGTACGTAAACATATCGTAATTTTTTGCATACACAAAATGGTGCATCTCTTCAGCAAAGATCCCGAAGTGAGGCATTTTGGCATAAAACAAGGTCTCTGGAAAGGGGATCGAGAATCATATGTAAAACCGCCAACAGAAGTGCAAGATGTTAAGCCTGACTAATCTCGTTGGAGTTAACCTAGTTCAGCTCATTCCCACAAGCATCAGAAAGGTTCATATGGTGTCAAAAAAAAAAAAAAAAAAAGCAAAGTCAGATGTGCTACCATCTTGCATTTAACCTTTTTGCTTTCATATGACTTTCTCCCTTCCTATTAATTTTTTAAACAGCGAAACCGTAGCGTTTCACAGAGGACAGCCCCAGTGCTCTGGTGGCCAGTCTCAAGCACTCATGTCAACTCAGAGGGAGCCATCAAAATCTGGGTCTTGGCTCCCATCACAAATATCTTGGGCTGTTTTCTGAAGTCACTACTGAAAGGAGCTCTGGGACTTCCCGATGCTACAAGGAAGCCTCCACCTGCTCTTCCAGTGGCTAGATTTACTGGTGCTTTCCATAATTTTTTTTACTATGACTGTGTTCATGCAGAGTTTAACACAAAAGTGCTTTTGCTTATATGGTTCCTCTTCAGGGTGAACTCTCATAGAGCGTAGATGTTAGAGGAGGAAAACCTCTGTCCAACATGCCATAGAGCTGCAGGCAAGAGCTTTGGGCTCGGCAGACGGTTTGTGTCCTGAGCAAAAGCTGGGTAAAAAAAAATGGCTAAATGGGGTTTCTGTTGGCCTTAGCTGGCAGGGTTAGCACAGGTCCGGGCTGCAGAACTTGCTGTGTTTCTGTCTCTTCTCTGGTGGCTTGAGAGCAAAAGAGCAGAGCCTGCCTCCCTTCCAGTTTGTGGTGACCTTGCTTGGGAGGTGCTCCTCTTTTCCATGATAAAAAAGAAAATTTTGTGAATCTCTCTATAGGGGGGCGTTAGGTTGTCCAGCACACAGAGACTGAGCTGTAAACCTCCCACTTCTCCTGGGTAGGAGGAGAGCTGGGGGGGGGTTCCTGTTCACGCCAGGTCTCCCTTGATGTTTTTTAGAAGGGATGGAAGGGGACAGGAGCTGATAAATGAGCATCTCCTCATTTAGAGATGAAGAGGACGGTGGCATTCCTCACCAAAGAAAGAGTTACAGGTTGTGATTAGATTATTAACATACAGCTTTCGTGTGTAGATGGAGGGTACGGTGAAAGACATGAAGGGATAATAATAACTGAAGAAGCAGGAAGGTGGTGAAAAAAGCTGCTACCATCGTGGGTTTGCATCAGCGAACAGGGTGTCCTTCTGACAGGCTAGAGAAGGCTGGTGTGCTACCTGAGGGTAAATTTGTGAGTGTTTATAAATAGCCTGGCATCGTTCTTCTTCTCTTCAGGGGGAGATCATCTCATTAATGGCCTGGGATGATGGGAACCATCGAGTAAATGTGAAGACAGCAGTTGTTTCATGCATTTAGCACATCATGAAGGATTTACCAGCTTTGTCATCCCGAGGTTTCAGTCCGGTTTCATTCTGCAAGTTCAGTTTCATCCACTCAGGTAGCAATAACGACACCACCTAAGCCTCAGAGCTGACCGTGCGCCATAAAGTGTGAGCTGAACACTGCGGGGTTGTTCCTCCAGACCCTTTCAGTCCCTGTTTCTGCCAACAAAGCTAAATTCACCGCGTGTATTATTCAGGGCAAAGCGGTTCAGTCAGGTCCTGTGGCAGGAAGGGTGAGGAAGCGTGGGTCGGTGCTGCAGAAGGGAAATCTTGGAAGCCATGGGAGGACCGGGACACCAGGAGATCACATCCACACCTTCTCCATGGTGGGGCCAAGTGTTGAGGCTGCCGCCCGTGTCTTCTCAGGGGGCACTGGGGAAAAACGTCTGTCAAAAGTCAGGCTTAGAAGTCTGTCTCTGGTGGAGAGGCTAAGCTGCTCAGCTGCATGAAATGTTCGTGTAATTGTTTGAATAAATACAGGGTTTTTAAAAAGCTCTTCAGGAATGCTTGTAAACTTCTGTGCTTGGTTTTGTCCCCACTGCTATCTTCCAGACACCCCACTCCTCGCGAAGGAAATGGGTTTTTAACAAGAAGAATCCTCTGGAAATTGCTTTCCAAGGGGGTCCTTGCCACAGCAGCTGCAACAAATTGCAACCGAACTTCACTCTCGGTTGTTTTTTATTGCTAAAAGGATAAGTGACCAAGTGAATACTTGTATTATAGCTTTGAGAGAATTTATTAAGTATCAAATTGTAGTGTGTGGTGGTGTCTAACCAGAAGATTAAGCTTTCCTCTGCGGAGGGAAATTTCTCTCAGACTTCGTACCAGTGCTTAAGCTAAAAGGGACCGGGAAAGCCTCGCAGATCCCCAACCATCCTGTGGTTAGGCCGATTTGGGGTTTTCCTTCCTCTGAGACCTCGGCTCTGAAGCCGGGGCAGCGGGAGCAGAGCGTAACCTCCAGGAGGCAGCCGAAAGAAGAAGGCACGGCGTGGCCGTCCGATGCGTGCTGATCTGCTCCACGCTGTGTAAACAAGTCTCCAGGGGGCATTGTCTGAGCAAGCTGTTTCTGAGTAGCAGCATAGCTGCAGCATAGCTCAGATTACGCTAATTGGGAAGCATTTTTGGCACGGTTTTCCAAATAAGCGACACGGAGTGCAGGGAGCTCAAGGAAGGATGGAGCAAGACCTTGGGGTGATGCAGGCTGCTCCCGTGCGTCTTTGAGCCTCGCCGGGGCTCACAGGTCTGCTCGCCTTCCCCACGGCTCCTCAGCTGCCACTTCAGAGCCAGGAGGAGGGATAAGGGTGACTGTGTCCCTTCGTTGCCCTAGGGAATTGACTTGAATGGGGAAAAAAGGACCTTCTTCTGATATGTGGGGAAAAAAAGAGGTTCTACTTCTTGGTATGGCACACACATATAAAATGTGCAAGGCTGTGCAAAATTTTGTAAGGATTTCAGACGTGGGAACTCAGGCTTTCTTAGCCTGTATGTTTGTCTGTATGCATATGAAAATCTTGGTGTAAGTACTGGCTAAACAGCAGTGGTAGACGGAGAGGAACCAAAAGCTGAAAGGCAATATTATTACTGTTAGTGAATGCACAAGAGTGGATTTTGTCTTTGGATCTCACTTGAAGCGTAGGGTGATCAACTGGCAGGAGTGCTGAAACTTTGGGCATGTGGAACAATGAATTTGGAAGTCAAATGTTTCAGGATTAGCTTTTCCCCGCTTTCCTTCCTGATTTTTCCAAACGGGGAAGCGTGATTTTGAATGAATCAAAGTCTGGACAGCTTCATTCAAAAACATTTGTAGGAAGTTTAAAGACCTGAACGCGTGGAGATGCTTGACAGGCAGATGTTCATTTGAAATGCAAGTGGGGATTTCTGTTATTTCTGCACTGCAGTGAACTCAGGTTACGGAGAGTTTAAACACCAGAGTGCCAAACCAAAGGCACCCCGGGCACCTTGAAAAACAGATTTCCGAGGAGCTTCATGTGTCAGGCTCCTTCCTTCCCAGGCATGCTGGCCTTACTGTCGCTGCTGTAGGTTTGGGTTTGGTTCTGCTTATCGCAGTCGCAATTACGGTGCCTTTTCTTCAACACTGTCCTCTTAAGTTATCAGCGCAGGATAGATAAGAGAGCCTTTATTACAGGCACACATGTGCATCGCAGGTGTGAAGGGAACTCTTAAACTGTTTATGAGCACACAAAGCCCCACGAACAAAGAGGGCAGAAAAGAATGTTGTCATTTTAAGGAAAAATATGTTTTAAGGCCCTGTTAAAAATAAAGCCAAAAAGGAATAGCAAATGGGCTGCAGATTGCCTGTGTAACGGGGATTAGCACTGTGAAAATCTTTCATTTTTCAGAAGAGGCATGGACCACAGACAGGCCGGGCTAGCCGAGATACCACTCAGCACTGGAGGGGGCATCCACTTCCAGGCTCTTGTCTCGGTGAGCTACCCGCAGAATCCTCCTCCGATAGGACCAAACAGATGAAGAGCAGGATAACACTTCCAATCTTGGCTTTGTTTTAAAGGTTTTGGATAAATCGAAGCCGGTGTATTCATTGTACAAGCAAGCATGATGGCGATGCGTGAGCTCCAGGTCTGGGACGTGCTGTCACTCTCGACTTCAGTGGGACTGAAGGGGTTTCTCACCCGCAATGCTCTGTGGCCTGAAGGGTCAGAACAGATGGGTCGAGGCTGGGGAAAAGGAGCCCAGCCTGGTTATCCTCTATAACAGCCATGTGATGGTACCTTCAGTCATGCAGGGATAGCTTCCAGGTCCGCTGAGGGGTGCATCCGCAGCGGTGACAGTTCAGCACCCAAAGAAGTGGTGTAACTCACTTCCCTCCAGAACCATTTCCCAGCAGATGCACCAGAAAAATGGGGCCACAGAAAGAAGCTCGCGCTGCCCAGAAATGCCATGTGAATGCTCCTAACTCTGCAAAATTTGACCCGAGAGGTGAAACACACTGCAGTGTGGAAAGCCACCTCAGAGGTTAGTCCCCAGCTTACAGATGGGATGAGTCTCAAGGGTGTTTGTGTACCTTTGTGTCACTTCTCCGAGTGTTTCCAGTGGGAATTAGGTTGTGGGGGCCTTCAGGGAGAGGGGTTGTGGCCACTTCCAGACAGGGGAGAAATTCAGCTCAGAAGAAATCATTAGGTTGAGACTCCCTCACTGCAAAGTATGCTCAAGGAGAAGCGCTCTTGTCTTTCACCACCTACATAAGATGGTCAGAATTTACTCATTAGGGTACTTTGTTATAATCATTACTACACAAAAAGTTAAGTAAGAATAATTTACGTTGTTCCCTCAATGAAATAATGATATGAAATGTCAGTGAAGGATCTGTAGCTGATGTACCAGACGTGGTTCATCTGGCCATTCTGTATGGACTTCAGTCTCCATCCAGAGTAACCCTTTTCTGAAAGCAGTGTATTTTTTATTTTTTTTTTGGTGTCAAACCGGACAAGGATGCAGAGATGTTGCAAGCAGAGCTGTAGCTTTTCTCTTTAATGAGCCTCTTCCTGACCCACCCTATGTAAAGCAGTTGACACATCATGTGTTGTGCAGCTGGGACGGCTACCCTGGCACATGTATCTGACACATGAACGTCTTGACTTCGGCCTTTTGGAAGCACCGGACCCATGCTGTTCTCCAGAGATGTGTCTAAGCCATTTCCCAGATCCCATGGATGTAGCGGTGGCAGGAGCAAAAGCCGATGTGCAATTCGCTAATTCAGATTTAGCTGATTCTGTGAAAACAGATTGCACAACAGAATCTGACACTTGGTTTCTGGATTTGATTTCCTCTCTTTCCCTGGTTTGACCTCCAGTGCTCCTTCTGGCTGTATTGTATTCTGTACTGGTCAGTATTTGGGTCTCAATTTCCGCGTGTGTGTTTTTGTTGTTTTCTTCTTCTTTTTTTTTTCCCTTCCCCTGACATGCAAGCCTTTTGAGATGTAGCACTTTGAATTTGAGCTTTACCCTTAGACCGGTTTCTAGAGGAGCTGAAGGCCGTTTAGGTGGTGCAGGGCTGAAATTCAGCTGGGATGAGCCGTGCACGAGCAGACAAGACCAGCCGGGAACGCGGTTCATGCACTGCCGGTAGCCCAACACGTGTCTGTGTTACCGCAGGATCAGGAGCTCGGCTGCTCCTGGGGCTGCTGACTTCCCTGGAAGTCTTCGTGCTTGTATGCTGGGAAAACTTAGCAAAGTTTCACACTGCTTTTACTTTTGATCCCCTCCTGTCCAGAATGACCCCATTGGCAGGAAATTAATTTAAACGGTAGCTGCGAGAAGACATTTTGTGAACATTTGCTTCTTCTAAAGTTTATTTTCACAGTATGTTTCACCTGAATATTTTCCAGAACAAAAAACCTCAAATGCTCTGCTGTCCTGATAACATGTGTGAGGCTGAGGCTTCCCCCTTCCTTCCAGCCTGCCTCACAAAATGCTCTCTTAATACTCAGCCTTAATCATATTTGTAAAGATAACATCAAGGTTAATGTTTCAAAATAGCACTCTTTTACAAGGCTTAATGGCAGATCAAAATCAAGCAATGCTGTTTCTGGCAAGCAGTTTGCCACTGCTTGTCAAGTTGTTGTGTGAATGGAGCTACAGCTCAAGTACCGAAGCTTTAAAGAAACTGAGTTGCCAGGAGGTAACCCATTTCAGACCTGATTAAAATAACTAATATCCGATCAGGAGACAGGAAAAAATAAGGGGGACTAAATGGCCAGCTTTCACAATGCGGGGAGGATGTAAGTGAAGTTTTACACAAATCTTTTAGAGATTGGTGCTGCTCAGTTGGAAAATTATCTAGAAAACAGTGGGTTAGTGAGGCGCATACGTTTTTAATGAAACATATTCAAAACAATAAGAACTTATATAGTCCACAAAGATCTGCAGTAAAATCCGGTATACTGAGCATCTGGGAAATAAAACCCTGGGTGAAATTGCACTTCTGTAGGTATACCACTGTACAGGACCTAATGTGACCACAGTTGGACACGTACAGTGATAACTTCTAAATTGGAGTCAGTCAGTTCATGTTGAAGTAGCAGCAAAGAGAGATGGGGGGAAGCCACGCAGAATAACAGGAAGTGAGAACAAAACAAGCGCATTTTTATACCCCTTTTAAGTTTGCTGTGCTGCTCTTATGGAGAAACTGCACACATTTTTGTAAAATAAATTAAAACATATTTATAAATATAAAGCAGTTTGGGATGGATGGGGAAGGAGGACAGCAGGGGTAATCAGAGCAGAAGTGCTTCAACACAGGAGATCTTAAATGGGACACATCACCCAGTTTGGTCTTGTGGGAGCACAGGACCGAAAGACAGAAAATAATGAATGGCATGGAAAAGGGTGAGTGGGGAGCTATCATTTGGTATTTTTCCTAGAAGAACCAAGAGCTGACAGCGTGCAGTTATCAGAGAGCCAGGAACTACTATTTCATATGGTATAGCTTGTCGCCCCGTGGTGCTGTGGGAGCCATATGGAACTGCTCAGAGATGAGACAAACACAGAGAAGAGAGATTGCACTGGTAGGTACTAAACACAATAGCAAATTACCAATATAAATTTATTATTTATATTAATGTCATAAACTAGTATCAATTTGTTATCGATATCATTAATAACCCAGCCTGTTACCTCAATTTATCGAGAAACTTAAGCATATCTGGTTCAATGTAAGCATTCATGATGTTGGCTTGCTCATCAAGCTTAGGATGCATGTATATAAATATTAGTTAGGCAAATATTTAAGTACTCTGCTGGACTGGAGCTTTAGGTCCGGAAGTGTCCACTGAAATCAGTGTGAATACTCCCACAAACTTTGGTGTGGGGTTGTTATCCAGAGAGACTTCTAGACTACGCATTAATATTCCAGAGAGATCACTGCAGTGAATGGAAAACATGACTGTAATGAAAAGGAAATGGAAAAACGAAGCAATAGACAAAGAGGCTTAGGACAGATTTACAAAGTATGTAGCACACACAAGTGGGGGTAGACATTTCAAACAACTTTGCTACCATTTGGTCAGCTAAAGGAAGTAAATACTTTCAGAAAGGGTTCAGATTTTCAAACCATTCATCACTCAGAATGAGCATTTTTGTTTGGGGAGGGGAGAGTCTTCTGGTTGCAGGGGCTTTCCTTTGTTACTTCCTCAAGCTCTTTTGTGGTTGTGAGTAAATTCTGTCCTCCCGGGTTATCATTATACATAGGGCTGAGTATCTTCATATTTTATAGAAACTTCATAAGCACATCCTGTAACTTTGTGGGGTGCCTCTATGGCAAATTCTTTGTAGCTCAATGAATTTACTTACAGTTGCCTTCAGCATCCACCTTCATTTTTCTGCTCAGATCTCTGAAGGCAGAGCTTCCCATAGATAAGGTCAGCAAACTTGGTCTCAACAGCAAATTATCCCTTCCTCTTGAGTTGGTGCCAGAAGCTCCATCTACAGATGGATACAGACAGCTGAGAACAAAGAGCAGCTCAGGATGGCAGTCAACCCAAGAATCTCTCACTTCATTTTCAGGTCCATGACACCAGAAATTGTAGGGAGCCTAACTAAAAGCCACTGTGTTGTAAGTGCTGGGGTGGTGGGGTTGTCTTTCCTCACTGTGATGCTGATGTCACCAGATGTCCATCTGCATCACGCAAAGGTGGGAATTCACACAGCCTGAAAATACAGTGTTATACATGTAGGACATGATTTTTTATTATTATTATTTTTTAAAAAAATAAAATCCCAACTAATGGTGTATACATTTATTCTGCCAGTTTTGTGCATACATACTATATTGGTTATCTGAGCACACTGTTTATAATGAGCATGTGATATAGTATTTACAAGGGCCACAAGTGCTTGGCTGGTTGCTTGCTTGTTGTTGTTTTGGTTGGGTTGTTTTTGTTTTTTCTTCTGGCTAATGTGGGGCTGTCAGGTCCCTTTTACAGGATCTTTTTTAGGTACGCTGGCTGATTTTTCAAATTGAGATTCCAGCAATGATTACAGGTTGTAGATGAAAGGCACTAGGTGCTTAATCACTTTTGAAAATCATCCCACCTATTTAGATGTCATAGACATCTAGAGAATGAGATATAAAAGGAGTGGCTGAAGGAACTTGGGCTAAGGGGAGACCTCACCACTCTCTACAACTCCCTGAGAGGAGCAAGGAGGGTGTCAGCCTCTTCTTGGGTGACAAGTGAGAGGACATGAGGCAACAGCCTCAGGTTGCACTGGGGATGTTTTGACTGGATATTGGGCAGAGTTTCTTCATGGCAAGTGTGGTTGGGCGCTGGAACAGGCTGCCAGGGAAGTGGTGGAGCCTCTGTCCCTGGAGGTATTTAAGAGATGCGTGGACGCGGCACTTAGGGCCATGGTTTAGTGGTGGACTTGTTGTGTTAGGGTTGAACCTGATGATCTTACAAGTCTTTTCCAACCTAAATGTTTCTATGGTGCTATGTCTACAGGCAACCCAACATGTCTGTGTCACTTCTCATGTCAGCGTTTTCAAAAACTCATTGAAAACTCGAAATTCTTCCCATAGGACAGTGGTATTATGCCTTTGCAAGAGGGTATATTTAAAAGCAAAGAACTGTTGCTAAATAATTATTTATTTAACATCTTATTTAAGTCTCTTCTTGGGATTCAGTACGGCTTCATACAATAGTCAAAATAATTTCTTATAGCTTCCAAAGTGTTGCAATGTCTGCAAAGCATTGCATTACCAGTATTAGAAGGTACACATGCAGAAGTTAAATTGCAATAAAAGAACCGACTCGTTCAAACAATTCTAGGTGCACGAAGTATTGGAGAAACAGCAGGGATTACCTTCCCAGAAGGTCTGCTGGTTTGGGGGTGCAAATGAAACCGAATGCTGTGAAACTTGCTCCAGGAGCTGCATTCGATGGATGACCACCTCATTCAAAAGCACAAAGGACCACTTGATTCGCCTATGAGGGAAAGCCTGTCTTTTAAAGTCTACTGCTTGGTCTACTGAGTCATTGGTTATACTAAACTTTTATGGGGTTGATTCCAAAATCTCGTCACTGTATGCCGCCTGAAATTCCCCGGTATGTGGAAATGCTCTTTTCTGAAATAAATTCATATTTTTAGTAACGCAAAACATTCGGGAGATGATAACTCAGATGACCAATCCAAACATTTACACAGTGGTAATCGGGGTATTTTCGGAGAAGAAAGACACAGATGAAATTAATACAGAATGGTGTTACATGTCATAAAGTATAATAGGAAGCACAGTGGTTGAAAATGATACTGTTTAAATAAACAGCTTTTCTAAATTTGCCTTGGAAATACTTGTTTTTAAAAGATACATATCTAATATATTCTACTTTTAGAATTCTACTTTTTGACAGAATATTCTGGTTCCAGTATTCCTGGAAATATCAGAACCTAGTGCATTTATTTCTTAAGAGGAAACAAAAAGACATGTAATGGAAAGAGCAAGATTCCTTTGAGACTGGTCCATTTTCCCATAAAAAATATTGGGATGAAAAGCTTCTTTTTTCTTTTTAAGCCTACAATGAAAAAAATGTGGAGTACTCAAAAATCCTTTCATGGTTTCTAAGCAGAAGCCTTCTCCTACACCACGATTTGTCACAGATAGGAAAAGTATTTGCTTTGGGAACCTGTATTTGCTCTTTTATCAGTGGGTTACTGCCACATTCATCCTTCGCAGCTTTCACGCTGGTGTGTTTAGTTCTCGCTCATCCATCTCTTTGCGATGTTATAGTTTTCAGTTTTGTAAACTCCTCAGCGTATAGAAACCTAAGCTCCCAGGACTCTGAATTAGACTGGAACTCAATTCATCTGACAGACATTGGAAGCCCGGGCTGCAATTCCCAGTTCGTTTCAGTATGTAACAACCATTTAACCTCCTGCCTGTACTTCTGCTTGCTGACAAGGTGCTTTTTCGGCAGTACAAGTCAGTCAACCTTCAGATCAGAAGCATGTGGTGCCCCTCCAGCAGGCAAACATTTTCCACCAACGTTTTGAAGAGAAAAAAAAAAATATCTAAATAAATAATCTCCGAGGTTGAAAAGAGCCTATTCACCAAACATTGGTAAAGCAATTCCACAGTAAAAATAAATGTTCAGCAAAGTGATCTTTCATTTGAAAATTGGATCCAGATTTTACAAACTGAGAGGGGTGAACAACTGCGTCAAATGCAGGGCAACGCAGTTTGTCTACAAAGTGTGCTGCCACAAAGTGCTCATGTTCTGCTCGTGGAGAAATGCAACCTGGCAAAAAGTAATCACTTTGTTTATCAGCAAACTGTTGAAATCACAGTGCCATGAACTCCATCCCTTATGTAATATGTATATGCCTGTATATGTACCATCTCCCAGCTGGTTCAGAATAATACAACTCACTAGAGATTCATTTGGCAACACATGGTTTTGAAAATGAAGAGTTCTGTTCTTTGAAAAAAAAGATGGTAAAATCATCTGGTGCTTGGAAGGCTACAGAAATTGATCACAAAGGGAGATCCGTGGAAATCGAGCATTCAATTCCCTGTTTATCTTTTGCTCTCACATAGTTGTTGCATGGTAGGATTCATCACAATTGCTTCACACAGTAAAAAAATTAAGTTTCAGCAGTACAATATTTATAAGTTTGTGATATTTATGACAGCTAAATCCAAAATCATTGTGCTCCAGGCTAGGGGAATTTATGCTGCAATTGACTTAGAGTGTGATCAGTCAGGCTGTGGAAAAAAAAAATTCAGAAAGTGACTAAAACATTTCTAGCTTTAAAATCTCCTAAGAATTTAGCCAAGGACTTAATTTTAGAAATAGTATAGAAAGGAGAACGTCTGTGTTTTCCACTGGAATAGCTTTTTTTGTTTGTTTGTTTGTTTTGTACATTACAGCTGACTTAAAACTTTATGGTCATATACATATATGTGCAATATATACTATTTACAGTCTATGGATTAAGCAGGAAGGTTATAAGTTATTTTCTACTTCTTACCTCTCACAAACTCACAAAAGGACATATTCTTGGGAAGTTTGATAAAGACATGAAACCTTTGGATTTTGTTACGAGGAAAAAAAGAAAAAAAAAAAGCCTTCCAGAAATTAGATCTTTTCAAAACTTAAATTATTCATGATGCTAAACATCAGTATTCAGTCTTATTCACTGATCAAAGAATAGCCATTTTTTTAAACACTGTTAGATAAGAAGATAAGTTTGAAGTTTGGAATTCAAGTAAAATTATTCTGAATCATGTTTCTTGAAAAATGGCATAACCTGCTTTCATGTGAATTGTTTGCCAGTGTCTAAATTTAGTCAGCTCACAAAATAGGCTGAGGATGATCTCATCCTCTGGAGATTAAACCTTTCCTGGGATCAAGCTGTGCACTTTTGCTGGTTCAGTCACCACCAGTAACAATAATTCTGCGATTGTCCATTTGGTCAGGAATGTTGCTGGTGCTGCACATGCCAGAAGTGTTTTCAGGCACTGTAGCTGGATGCAGGTTAGCAGGAGTGCTAAGTGTGGGAAACGTTTACTCTATTAAGAAAATTCAGAACCCTGCTTATTCGGGATAGATCTGATGGGACAGTTTAACGCAGCCCTTTACATCGGCTGCCCGATTTCAGGTAGAAAGGCAAATTAAGACTTAGCGGTTTCGTACCTCCAGACTAGTGTTTCTTAGGTTAAAAACAAAACAAACAAAATCTGTGATAACAGTTCTGTTTAAACAGAGTTTAAAGAGAAAAGCTTTGTTGTTAGCATGATGTGCATAGAGGGCAAATAATATTTGCCCTTCTCTTTCCCCTAACACCTTTGTCTTTGGCCATCGCTCCCTGGTTTGTGGACTGGGCTTGTCTTGCTTCTATAAGGTGGTCTTCTTGCTATCATGTCTTCAAAGCAATGGGCACCGTGTCATTTTCTTTTGTTACAGCCGTAGGCTTCATGAGGAGAACCACATACGTGAGTCTCTTTGGAGAAAGGTGATTCTCTGCGTTAGGACTCGGAGGAGCAGTAAAAGCATTTCCTGAGCACTGTTGATTTGGAATGTGGTTCCTGTAGAATTGCAGCTTACCATGCTGCCTTCTTAGAGGAAAGCTAACTCAGGTGAGAACAAAAATAGCAAAAATACACATGCTTCAGCCCCAAACCTGCTGACGCTAAGCCTAGCTTCAAATGATTGCAACTTGCAGGGACTGCTTTGACTTTGACCAAGGTGTCCCAAAAGAAATAAGTACAGTAACAATAAATGCAACATTGCCATCATGTCCCTATGCAAGAGGTACAATCTGACTGCTTGGTGTAATTTGACACATGCCTGTAGAAATCAGTGGGTGATTGCCAATTGCCACCACCACAAAATCTGGCCCTGCAAATATCTTCCTTTGAATTCTGTCATTCCCAGACTGTAATGCCGGAGAACAAACCTGCATTAAGTGCTTCCTCGTGCAAGTGTGTATCTTGGCAGATCTAGTGCAAAACAGTAGTTGGGGATATCAGCCAGCCTCCAACATCTCCTTCTGGAAAGCTGTATGTCCACTGAACTTGCCATGCCAAACGCACGTTGCCTTTGTCCTACTCCTTGGCTTTGGTGCCAAATTTTAAACCGCGGCTATAATGCTTGTTTGCTTGTTTAGCTCCTTTCTAGCTGGTGTTGCTTCTGACTCATGCTCATCATGAGAAGGCATTGGAAAACACAGTCGTCAGTTGTATGGAATTATTTCCCAACATCTTCCCATTTGGTAAGACAAGGATGGGATTGATAAAACAAAGAAATGTCCATTCGTCACGCGGTGTCGTGACCCACGGGGTGAATTTGCACGGTGTGACATCAGTAGGTTTTCAAACTAAATCAGGGAGATATTTATCAACACAGCTGTTTTTGTCATACTGAGAAAAGGATAAATAAGTGTAAAGGAACAGCTTTTTAATATTCTTCTAGGAGAATCTAAATCCCATATTTTCCAACAACGTGAATGCGGCTCCGTTTGAATGCTAAACCAGAAAGGTTTATAGTGCATATGGTACCTATTTGAATTTTTTAAATGTCTAATTTCTGCTGTGGAAATGGAGGCCAGGTTGAGTTATTTATTGTGGGATGCAGAAGGAAATCACGACCCTTTGCAGGGACACGTTAGGATCCCTGCGCCATTCAGCCAGTTTTCTCCTGTCACACCTACTTAAATTTTCAAAAAGACGCTTTAATGTATTGAGTGTGCTCTGGATCATACTAGTTCCTGAGCACTTATGACAGCTTTCAGAGATTGCTGGTGGCTCCCAGTAGATTGTAATTCTAGAAACAGGAGCCTGATGCTAAGCATCACCACCTGTTCCCCATTATTCTCCTTCAGAAGAAAACAATGCAAGGATAAGATTACATACTAATGGAACCCATTTTCACTAAATAGGTACATTTGGTCACATGTAATTTGGTGGCCCATAAAAGAAAAAAAGAAACTAGTAAGCTGTTTTCAAAAGAGAGAAGCAAATAAAATTTAAATGAAGAGTTTCCTAACTACGTTAACCAAACCCAGTTCTCCCATGGCAGGTATGCCAATATGCGGTATGTAAGTACATACAGATCCCTTGTTGGAATAGCTGTGTTTTCAATTTGATTTGTTGACATATCCTTAAAGACTTTGGACCTCATTCAGCTCTTTGTAAATCCACCACAGAGCTAGATTTGAACCCTTCTGGCATTTACACTGGAATTCCTATTCCCACTTGCTTAGGACAATGTAGGTCTTGTCTGAAACTGAGGTTCCTCAGCTGCCTCTCAATAGACAGAAATTGTAAGTATAAATAATATTATCAGAAAGATACTTGAAAATGATGGGGGTTTGTCATATTCTGTTGTTATTTGCCACATACCAGGATGGTCCCATGTTATCTCTCTGCTATATGCTCGTGTCATGTGTTTATCACTGAAGGAATTTTAAATACGAAATCATCAGCCTCGCTGTGTACAGGCTTTAGCCTCCCTCCCTTGAAATCCTGAATGTGGTAGCTTTAATACGGAGTCTGTGACACACTGCCTCGTGCTAAATAGGAATTTCTAGGAGAAACTCTCCCTTGAAGTCATCAGCCCTGGTTGTGGATGCAAACCAGTCTCTAAACAGTACCTGAAGCTCATTCTTAGCACTTTTTGTTGTTGTTTTTCCTTTTGGTGATATGATACTCCTAAGGCTGTTATAGAAAAGCAGATTGGAAAAAAAAAAAAAAAAAAAAGTTTTTTCTTGCTTGTGTTGCTTGGTGATTCTCTTCTGAGAGTCCACATCGGACAGCTGGTAAGTAGCCTTTCAGTGGTACTGCTTCTTGCAAACTCTTGGGTAGGGTTAAATGTTCAAAAGTGGTTAAAATGTTTTCTGAGTGTGTTAATTCCTGAATTTTGAAAACATCCCCTCCCTTATGCTGAATTTGGTAGTTACTTGGAAATTGAAGGGTGGCAGCACCTTGCCAAGAGCTGAGGTGTTGTTAGCAGCAAACACTGGGTGCAGACATGCTCGGGAGGTGCTGTGCCCCACTGGGGGGTGGCTCCACAGCTCCCTTGGCAGAAAGCACCTTGCCAGGGGGAGACCGGGACAGCAAACCTTTTACCAGTCACTTTAGGCCCTTTTTTGGGGCAAAACTTAGGCAGAATCTGAAGCACTAAAAGACTCGTTGCCTGGTGGGCCATGGAGAAGCAACGCAGGGCGCCGAAGTCAGAGCTGTCACAGCGGGCAGAGATCCAGCACCTCTTTTGGCTGGGACTTGACTACAGCTCTGCAGGTATTTTCTATTTTGCCCCAAGGAGCCTGATATTCAGAGCCCAGAGCTCCTGTATTCCCTCACATAGGGCAAACCCTTCGGCCGGTGATCCCATCAGAACTAACGGGGCCATGCGTGCACCAGACGCCTTGTAGGTCTTTGGTTGATTTCTAGGGTAGGTTTGGTGGCCGCATGGAGCAGCCGAAACATAAGCGCTGCCTTAGCTGTAATTGCAGATGGAGAGAGGCTCAGGATCAAAAAGTAACTGGCCTGTTCTCTCAGATGTGTTTGTTCTGCAGTGCTGAACTGAAATTGAAACAGGTTCTGCTCAGAACACGCAGAAAAAGTAGATTTATGGAGTGCTGTACAGCTGCTTTTTCTGAACGCAGCGATGTTTTTAAAAATATTTTTAGAGTTGCAAATGTGTCTAATGACTTAAATATTTATGAGCTTGGTTAGGCTACAAAAGCAGATTATTTAAGCTTTGAAAGGGTTTCATTTCGGAAGTACAAAATGGACTTTTTGAAGGCATTGTCAGACCATGACATTGCTCCGTGCACAGATGAGTGGATGTGGGGTTTCAGAAAAATTGACGCACAGAGCCTGAGCTTTTCTGTGAACAAAACAGACTGTTTGTTTGCATTTTTTTGAGAGTTTTTCCAAGTTGCTCCGACTTCGAAGCGAATGCTTCCAACTAACACATCTACATTGCATAATATTTTTGTGCTGCCATGTATTTATGATCTGCTCTGCACATCTTAACTCATGTGTGAAGTCTTTAATGGGTAAACCCATTGTGAAGCCCGGCAAAACCATGAGATCCCATATGACAGCAAGGACTGCTCACATTAGGGAGAGATTGCAAGATTATGCCTTCTAGCTTTTGATTTACTTAGTAAATTAAAACCTTTGTTCTGATTTTGGCTGGGAAAGCCCCTTTGTTGGCCAGCCACAAAATTCCCATTAATTTGCATTAGTTTTTTTTTTCTTTTTTTTTCTCCCAGAGCAGATAACAGCAGGGCTGGATTGTACATCTAAAAGAAAGCCAGGGCTTCTCTTAGAAAGAGTGGGAGCCTGCGCCCGAGCAGCGAGCGCCGTACAAATAGCTTTGCTGTTATTCATGTAGCGTGCTAATGAAAACAGGGATCCGGGAGAGGCATGAACAGAGTCCTGCCTAATGGAGCCTCATTAAAACAATAATTTGCTGCTTTTCTTTTGAACTTTTCAAAAGCCTTTCTTGAGTTATACCCGATAAGGATGATAAGGGTACTACTGCACGTTCCTCGGCAAATCTGTACCATGCAGGCATTTTCCATCCCGCCGTGTGCGTGTGCGCGTATTTACATGAAAGGCAGGCCTAAGACAGACCCTCGTTTCCAAACCATATGTACTTTGACTTGAAGACTTTAAGATAATTAACTCGAGTATTTTGGTATACGGTAAACAACTGCGGTTCAACCGTAAGTAAAAAGAAGCTGGCACTGAAAAGGAACAAGGAAAGAAGGTCGGCGAAGGTCTGTGTAAGTAGCTGGGAGAGGCACTGCATTGTCAATATAAGATGGGGGAAAATGCAAAAATATTTGGAAAGGAGTGTTTTAGAAGGAGTGTTTTAGTGTTTATTTTCTCTCAAAATGTGCTAGAAAAATGCCGTAGCAGTAACGTGGCAGCATTTTCATGTTCAATCAATATTCTGCAGCGCGCCAAAGCCTAACTGAGGAGCAGTTCTTGTATGATGGGGCTTGCTGAGGGGCTGCTCTCAGTATCTGCACTGCTACCAGTGATCCCAATGCTCCTGTATGCGTTCAGGCTGTAGATTTCAGCGTGCTTGCATTGGTTTAATAGAGAAAAAGATCTCTTCCATTGAATAAACCTGGTTAAAGATACTTAAATTATATCAAGTCTCGATATGCACACTATATGCTATCTACAACTTATACTAAATTTAAAGTAATTCATACGTATTGATTCATATACTCTGTGGCAGCTCAGCAAGGTGGCCCGACACCCTCAAGCCAAGAATTCTGACTGATCATTTTAATTATGATGATGAAAATGATTCTCGTTTAGTGGCAAAGCATCTCTCTCCACTGTATGGATTTTAATTGTTAACCTTTTAAGGTTAATAAGGTAGAGCACTGTCTTGTCTCTGGGCCAGGTCTAGAGAATGTTGATTAAATGAGAACAGTGCACCGAAGGGACAAGGACAGGTTTTCGGGAATAAAACCGGTGCTTTTAATGCAGCCTGCCCGTATAGGTCTAAAAAAATGTCGTAAGAACATAACTCCAGCAAGGCCTCTGAGAGTCCAGGCGCTGGACAGGGATTTACAGGAGTGTTCAGAGCAGCAGCTTCCCATTGTGGGAACTGGGGTTGCTTCCCCTGGGCCAGAGGGAGTCATTCCTGCTTCCTTTAGCTTTTGCATCCACACTGAACATGGAGAGTTGGCACTTGCAAAGCAGGATGCAGTAGAAGCTGATACCTTTGGTGCCACTGACAGTACCAACAGCAATGAAAATGGCAATTTCAGTGCTTCCAGGGATGGGCTTTTCTACTCGTGCTCCTCTGGACAGGATTCCAAATGCTAAGCTGCAGAGTTAAAGCGCCTGATTTAGAAGATGCTGTAGCATTTTAACAGCGATGTTCTGCTACATTAGCAGGATGGGCTGATTTTCCTACCTGGAAAATCCTGTAAAGCCAGTGGGAACTGTGTCTGTTTCAGGACTGAGTGGTCTACGTGCAAGGTCACGTTTTCTGTTTGACTGACTGATTGTTTTTCACAAAGCACGTAAACAGGTGAATTTAGACTCCTGCAAATGTGAAGAGCTGCCTGGTGGGTTCTGCAGCTCTTCCAGCAGGGTGGGTGCACCATCACCACCACCACCACCAGCACTGCCGGTACGGTGCAAGGGGACAGAAATCCTCAAGCCTGAGAGCTCGTCAGAGCACGGTGCTGAGGGTGCTCTGCCATGGCATTGCGTTGTCTTGCTTGTTTCAGATGTGAACTGTTCTGTGCAGCCCCGTCTCCTGGAGAATTTGAGGAGCAGGAAAATGGAATAGAGTTGCTTGACGTGGGAAAAATACCCTTTCCATGACCAGGGAAAGCCGTCCAGCATCACTTCATTACTCTTCAGTGATGAAGTACTTTTCATTCTTGTCAGTCTCGTCTGCTTTTTTTTGCCTCCTTGCAATGTAACAAGGGAAATAATCCATTGCCTAAGAGGTGAATCATGCTCTGTGTATAGTTAGCCATTACAAATATGCATATGTTCTCACAAGCACAAACAGATAAATAGCATTCGGCATTTGAATGCTGAAGTTGCATTGCTGCTAGTTGAACTACCCAGGACTCAGTTATAAATACTTCTAGCTAAAAAAAATACAACATTATTATTATTTTTTTATTTTTGCTGTAGCACAAGGGAAATAGTAAATCACATCTCCTTTATGTCTTCCAGCAAACACTCTAGCAAGAAGTGAGTAAGGAAATCTTCCTTTGCCACAATCAGATAGCCATGGTCAACAGTTCATTTCAGCACAGAGCTTACAGCAAGTTGTGCACATGTCCATGCTCTAAGAAACATACGGCAATTTTTGAACAGGTTGAATATGTTCAACTATAAAATATGCTTTAGGTAATCAGATTATTTATGTACAATACACATCATGGTTAAGACTTGAAAGTAGGAATTTATATTTTCATACTTGGTTGGTAAACGTGGCTGCCTTGATTTGTATTTGTATCCCCTTATAAAAGGGGTAATTGCCAAAGGTACAGAATCACTTCTAATGTGCACATCTGAAAGGAAGGGTACAAGTTCAGAAAAAGGAAAGAATCTTGCAGTTAATTGGGTGGGGGCTGGAAAAAAAATTATTTGTGTATAGTTGACTTCTTATGTGGCCTTGGCATAGCCGAGCCATTTAATCACCTCTACTGTTTCCATCTGTGTAAAAGAAAAAAAAAAAAAAAAAAGAAGAAGAAGAAAAGCCAACAAAACCAACCAACCAACCAACAACCTTTATGTTTTTTCTGCCCTTGTTTGGTCTTGCTTATGAAGACTACCCAGCAGTTGAAAAGCTGACCATACAGAATTGTGGGGGAGCACAGCACCTAGACACTGCCTCTGGGCATGGCTGTGATGCAAATAATCCCAACAAGGGTAGTTCGGGAATGGCTTGACCCTTTTGTTTGCACTCTGGGGCATCCAAATGCAAAAATGCTTGCCAGCGAGGCATGCACTACCTTGGAGAATCCAACTCATGCAGAATAAAAGCTGTCAAGAAGGTGGTGCAGTTTTGCCATGGTTCCTGTTTCTTTGGCTTTCCTAACAAGTTTCAGATAGACGTGGAACTTTTCATTACAATAAACTTGCGTGAACTGAAAAATGGGATCAGGTTGCTGCATCTGGCTTAGCTTCACAAATGGAAATACAGTAAGGGGATAAACGAAAGGGCCACCCACTATAAAATGTGGGTGACCAGTATAAGGAAAAAACAAATCTTTAATGGATATTTATTCCAAAGACTGTTACAAAGAAACTGCTCGCAGTCTGATGTTGTGCCAAGCATAGGGGATTAAACTTTTTAACGACTTTATGTTGATTAACATCCAAGACATCTAGGAACAAAGAGGAGATTCCATAACTCCACATAAAGAATATTATTTTCAGACTAGACGAGAGTGCTTGAAAACATAAGTCCAGAAAATATGGCAAAATGTAGCGGGGAAGAGGACAAATTGCAGTCTTAGCTGCAGAGTCAGCGTATTTTGAGGATGGGGGCTGGACCTATCGTTGATCCAATGCTATGTGCCAGAACCCTAGGTAACTGTGTGCTGATCACCACTAGAAGAGCACAGTGTCCTTTCTGACTTGATCTATGAACTGCATAGGATTAAATCTTTTTCTCTGGACTTTTTTTGGTACCTTTATCAAGAAACGACTGCCACTATTCTGCACCCCCATCCCCTGCAGATACAAAACCTGAGTCTACTTTTTTTCTCTTTCTTTTTTTTTATCACATGACTGTGACCCTAAGGGATTTCCACATTTTTGTCCCATCCCCTCTGTGCTATGGTCCCTAGCGCTGAGAGAAGTCTTGCCTGGAGATGGAAAGGGGCCCGTAAGAGCGAGAGGAGGGCGTAGTCAGAGTGCGATGTCTGGAATGAAAGATGGTCCCTCGGTGGCTATTGCAGGCTGAAACCAAGAGCAGCCCCTGCTCACTCCGGGGCTGCAGACAGAAATGTAGTCTGAAGCCACCCTGTTCTTGCCTCCTGGACTGCATGTGCTGAGCTCTCTCTTCGGAGAATTGGGGCCTGGGTTTGTTTGAATTAATAGTGAAGTCATTACACTATGTAAATATGTTAGTGTTCATCTGGTTTTACTCACAAGTTATTCTTGCCTTGCTGTGTTGTTCATGCTTGCTTGTTTGTGCAAAATTAACTAGGAGCGTTTTAAAAGAAAAGGAGAAAAAAAAAAAAAGGGTAAATAGTGTTGAAACCTTGATTGCTACGATTTTTACCACAGGCTGAAGTCGAGTAGGCAGCCCTAACTTAATCATCTAATAAGAGCATGATGACTTTTTAATGACGCTGTAAGGGTCCTTTCCTTTTCTGCCATCTTTGGCCTCCTTTCTGTCAAGTGTGATAATTTGCCTTAATAGCCTCGCATTACGCTTTTTCCTTTTCCCTGTTGCTGAGGAGCCAGCCGAACAGGGAGCAACCCAAGGCTCACCACTCGACAGGGGGTGGCCGTGCCCCAGCCCTGCCCCAGGGTGGCAGCTCTTCAGGTTGTCCCAGTGGATGAGCACTGCTGGCCCTGCTGCAAGCACGGCCGATGCTGGAAGGAGTCAGGATGAGGAGCTGCAGCTCCTGTATTGTAATTTTTCCTGCTATTGTGATGGGGAAAGCCAGGTTGCATTACAGGTTCCTCCTGTTTCTCAGTCTTATGCAGACAAGATGTAAGATCTGAAGAAACATCCTTTGTCTTCTTCGTCTTCTTCTGGCCGTCTCTCCAGCTGACAGGAGCTCATGTTTCCTTCAGGGCTGTCCTTTTAAGCAGGAGGGCCAGAGAAACTGCATTTTGAAAACTAGTGTCTTAAACGCTGTGTATTCTGCAGTGCAAAGTGAACTCTGCAAGGAATACCTAGGAGTCCTTTCCAGGATGAGGACTGCAGACACTGCACAAATGGTTATAACTTGGAAGGGTTTTTCTCTCCAGGCTCTGGAGCAGACAAATGGAATTTTTGCACCGACTTCAATATGACAGGGTTTCCCCCTTGCTTTTCCTAGACTTTGTGGATGTGTAAGAGCAAAGGAAGTGTATTTCCTCAGTAGCTGTACTTCGGAAAGTAAAGCTGTCGTCTCATCTTTCTTGCTGAATGCATGTTTGCAGGGATGGTTCCCAATAAAAGCTCCACCCCGAGAGTGTATTGCAATTTGGGGACATGCAGATCCAGGTGTTTGAACAGTGACTTGCTGCCAGTTCCCAGCAATGTTATTCTACTCCCAGTCATAATATCTGAGTACCTACCTGCAGTTTAGTGCCTGCTACTTTCTGTGCCACAGGATCCGCTAGCTGCTTCCATCTGGGCAATGTTCTGAGATGAATAAAATAACCCCTACTTCTAGAGTTAATAGATCCCGAGGGAAAACTGTTTTTGGCAACCTACTGCTCATCCATAGCAGTAAACACGCTGATCAAAAAGCCAGAAGAATCCTACTCTGGAACAGCCAATTAGAGACAAAACTAAAAGCAAAACCATTAGAGAAGGGGTGGGGAAAAGGCAGAGATAAAAGGACAAGAAGAGTCTGCTGCGAAGGCTGGACATAGAACAAAGTGCGTGTCAACAAACCTTTATTCTCTGAGCGGTCTTTGGTGATGCAGTCGAAAATGACATAAAATCAAGACCTAGAGGCTTCCTGTCACATTGATTTATCACTACATTGTTGGCTTCAAGGATTACCTAACGTTGTTTTGATGCTGTCTGTTGTTGTGCTGTTGGTGGTAGTTTACCAGGCAATACGAACCACATACACTGGGACAAAACCCCTAAAATGTGGGGACAAAATGACTCTTCCCCAAGCTTTTGAACCTTTTTAGTCATCTCTTTTATAAGGTACCAGTTTTATGGAAGAGGAGGTGTCCTTCAAACTCAAGATTTGTGTTTGCAGTGTAGGAGACTCCTGGTCTCTCCAAAGGCTGAGTATTGCTGTGTAGTCCCATGGTTGTGATGCAAGGGAGGGAGGAGAAACTTGAGCTCCTGCGTGCATAATGCAGGAAACGTGGTATGCTTCCTTTGACGTGGGAGGATTCAGCAGTGACACCAGTATGAGCCTGAGGCTGGTAACTTACCTTAAAGGTGTGATAGCACAGAAAGACTCAGAGCTGAGCTGCCTTGGGAACTATGATATCCTGGCGGATATGCATCCTGGCAGTCGTTTTATGCTGTTTTGTGGTATAACTAACATATATCTGAATATGTTTGGGCATAGTGTGCTGGTCTTTAAGTCATTTGGAAATAGAGCTCATTCCAGGTTTTATCTAGATGAGGAATCGAAGGAGCATTGAGGTGAATAAACTTTAAGGTGTATTAGTGTAAGTGTCTTAAACCTATGAGTTTATACTTTCACAGCTTATGTGGAACACACTAAATTAAGGCCAACACAGTGCAAATAGCGGTATTTACCCAGGCATTCAATTGAGCCACTTTAACTTTGCACCTCTGTGACTCTGGAGTAACTCAGTTCAGCACTACAGCCTTCTAGTTTAGCTTCTCTGTATGTCCTCCTGAAGGCAAGGCCAGCTTTAAAGAGACACCCATTTACCTCTTCCCAGCAGGACACAAACCAGAGAACTGGTAAGAACAGGTGTTGAATTGTGAGCTGTTGAACAAGAGGTTGTGCTGTCGACCAGAAATGCTAGTTGACCACTGTATGGCTGGGAGATCGCATCAGATCACAGTACGATTGAGACTTCATTAGATGAAAGGTCTTTGGAGGTCTTCTGGCCACACTGGAAGAGGTCCCATTTGTGCTGGAGAGCCGTGTGTGCAATAGGGCAACAGCTTTTATTTTAAGGTGTTTGACTTCTTTCCCCAGGTACTGCAGCCACATGCTTCCTCCCTAAGCACATCTCCCCGTGCAAGTCCCCATAGCTGGCTGAGCAGGAGGTTGTTTTCCACAACATTTTGTTGGGATGAGGAAAGCCTGAGTCAGGACCCGCGTGAGTCCTGCAGCCGTGCCGGTTCAGAGAGCCCTCAGTGAAGTTTGTTTTTTGGTTGTTAAGATCTCAGTTTTCTTTGGCTCTCGCAAATTGTGAGAGCTTGGACTACTGCATGTTTTAGAAATGTTCTTCCCCTGGTGGTCTAGCAGCGGATTGAGTATTACTTTCAAACACGAATATTTATTGTCTTAATAAGGCAGGCTTCTGGGGCCATTAGCCACACAGTTTGAAGGAATGATCTTTGGAGGCTGCAATGTACACATCCGTGATGTAGCACCATGTCAGACTGAATCAGACCTCATAAACAGCAGTGTTGTTTTAAGCTGAAGAGTTAAAAATAAGTTATTGTTCGAAGAAAGTGTCTGTGCTTAACCTAGAGGCAGAAGATGGTGCTGTTCTCGCTGGGTCTGGCAGAGAAGTGGGTCAGAGATGTTTGAACAAGAAAGAGGCTTGGGGAAAAAAATAAAAGATTGGATCGTTAAGCTTGTCATGGCAACCGAATGGAGTAAATCTGTTTCACTGCAACTACTGTGAGTTTTGCTTTCAGGAAGGGTCTGTGCCACAGCAGTCACCGAGAGTTGAGAGTTTCTGATGAGATCAGTCTGAGACAGGATCCATGTCTGGAGCTGTCTGAGAGCACAGCGTGATTTCCTCCATGGGATAAATTAACCGTGGCTTTCTGCTTGTGCACAGTGAGGTCCCTCGCTATCATCTATGCTTGTGTCGAGCTAAGAATAGAAAACAGCAACATCAGCAGTGCTGTGGGAAAACTGCACTGCTCCAGATGGCTGCTGATAAGCTCTTTTCTCATTTGGGATTAAAAACAAAATAGTAGTAAATGGCGGTCATTTCCCATCCGCATCTTAATTTACATGCTTGCCTCACAGCTAGGAGAAAGCGAGGCAAAGTGTGTCTGTTAGACGTGGATTTGTCTGAACACATGTGAGAAGCTATCAGAAAGCAGTTCAGTCGCCTTGCAGGAAAAAAAGCTATAGGAGGAGGGTTTTTGTTGTTTGTTTGTTTGTTTTGTGCTTTTTTTTTTTTTCTTTTCCATTTTGTTTTATCCAATTTATGTGGTTCTGAGCAAAGAGCTCTTATTTCCATTGTTACAAAGGTTTGTGTCCTGTGAGATCCCATTAGGTCTTTTGATTGCCTTGCACAGAGAGGATCTTCGTTCCCTCTCCAGAGTTGACTGGGACAAATCCATTGTGCAATGTATTCATCTAGCTCTACAGGCCACGTGTTGCATGCAACTGCCCCATCAATCCTGATCTGCTAAAAAACAAAACAATTTTGAGATCTCTGCTCAGGATCAAGCCTAACCCAAGGAGTCAAACAGTGACTTGTATTCCCTGTAATTATTCTTGACATCAGGCTATTTGGTGAAAGCATATGTTTGCATTTCCTAATTTGTTGGCATGCTTTTACTTTGAATTAATTCTCAGAGAGAGAGAGAGAGAGAGAAAAGCAAAAGCAGACCTGGCACCCCTGTGGCTATTTCATGCGTTTGCTCTACGAGAACAAAGTCCTTGCTCAGAAAGAGAGCTCTGCCCTGTCCAGAGCAGGACGAGAGGACCATGACTGAGCCAGTTGGTTGCTTCATCGTGCCTGATGGCTGTGGGATATTGAGCAACGTGCACAGTCCTGAGAGCAAAGAGCAGCGAGCTCTATTGTTCGGCTCTAATGGGGAGGGTGGAAACCCTGTTCTCTCACCTACAGTTCAGTTCATGATCAATAAATTATGTGATCAATAAATTATGCGATCACCCAGTTAGCACACTGGCTGTAGAGAGGTCAGCTTCCACCTCTCCAACAGCCATTGTTTTAGATTTTATAAATGTACAATTAATTGGAATAAGGAAAATAAGCTTTCCTTCTTAAGGAACAAGTGAGGAACAGCCAACTCATTTGTGGTCAGCTGTCTCACAGACACGGTGTGAAAATAGGTGATATGAAAAAAGAGGTCTTTTGACAGCAGAAAAATATTTCTGCTGGATGTGATAGCATAACCTAACAGTACGGGTATTCCTGTAGGGTTTTAACAACTAGGGATCACCGGGGATGTGCAAGTAGTTGCCTAAATGTGATTGCTACTACGCTGGTACCTAGGAGGCAGGGTTATTCCTAGGATAACGTGCGTATCCATTTCCTGCTGCCCTTTGTCTCACCTTTACAGCAGCTCCTGCCTCTTTGCTGGGGGAGTGCAGTGAAGGATTGTCCCGGTAGCTCCTCAGCACTCTTAGTTGCCAGCTCTACTGCTGACAGAGGCTTTTCTCCCGTTCTGCAGGTCAGTTCCCAGTAACCAATGTGGGATGTTTGTTAGAAAGAACCTGGCCAAGTGTCTGGTGTGGTAACCAGAGTGAGCTTGTCATTTATGCGGTACGTGAGGCTGAGGCTCTCTTCTTGAGCACTGCTCAGGATCCACGGTAAGAGGGTAACAAATAACCTTCTTGCTGTTTCTTCTGCTGGGAGTGGTAGTAGCCGTGATCATCTGCCAGCACTGACTCTGCACCAGGACTTTATGATGTGTTTAAAAAAAAAAAGAAAAAGCTTTAACTGCTTTTGGGGGACTCCGTACTGGTATCTGTTACACCAAACCACTTATTTAGGTACAGCTCCTCTCGGTGTTGGAGGTGGGTCTGCAGCCAGCGGTGTCTGGGACTGCTTGTGCTGGGTAAGTGATGACACAGCCTAGGTGAGGATGCCAGTTGCTCTTCTCACTTTTCTCTGACATAGTTTGCTAGCACAGCGTGGAGTAGCTTCAGCATAAAAAGAAATGAGACATCATAATATGAGCAAATGGGAGCCTGGTGACTAAGACACTGGCCGGGAATACTGTCTTCAAATATTTGCTGGAGGCCACGCTGAAATTCAAGCCCTTATCTCCCACAGCTCTATAACGTGTGCCTGCCATCAGACTGTTCACTCACCCTTCAGCACATTACAGCATCTGTCTTACTCTTCCGCTGGAGTGCTTCTGCGTTACGTTTTATAGTGCCAGACAGGGAGACTCGGGCTGCCTGCCTGCACAGCACCACGGCCCCACCACTCGGTGTTATTCCAGCTTGTGGTGAAACTCCGTGGTTCGGGGCGACCACATAAAATGTGCGGGATAGCAAATGACTCCAGCAAACATATCAAGAAAGCCTCATTGCAAGTCAGCTGAGGAAAGGTGCTAAGCTAGATTTCCTCTGGCAAAAGGGGAAGATGAAATTAGAAACAAACCTCACTCCTGTAGGCTCCTCAAATCAAAGGCACGGCATTAGCCACTTAGTCATGGAAGCGAGATAATCACTTGCTTCCTCAGCCTCTCTGCGAACTTAACACAAAGGAGAGAGCCTCAGTAGTGGTTCTGGATGGACTTTTTCAACACTGGAGGAAAAAACAAAAAACACTTCCCCCTTTATAAACTGCATCATTTTCCTTGGATATTTCTATCGTGTACTCTTGGCATTTGGTATACAAACTCAGGAAGGACCGGAATGGAGATTCCCTCTGCCTCAAAATAGAAAAGGATGATGTTTGTATGTTGCTATAACTTAGCTGGTAAAGGTTAGTCGTGGTGGACTGATGTAAGGGACATCCTGGCTCAGAAAGAGCAGCACCCATTTAAATATCTAGCCTGAAACCCCCAACATAAAATCCAGTACATCTTTTCTGTGCATTTTGGTTTGGGACAGATATTCAGCAGTATATTTTATAGGAGGATACAAAACCAATTGGCATGTCTGAGGAGAAAACATCTCAGCAAACAATGCCCTTCATCAGAAAACAATCTGGAAATGTGACGCTATCACAGGCAAATCTAGGTTGTACCATGCTAGGAGTGACCTGATTGCATGTAATCTGGGCTAAAAAAAAAAAAAAATAAAAAAAAATTAAGCAAGATTGTTTAAATGCAGCTTCAGGGAGTGCTACATATTTTATCTCAGTTTCATCTGGTTTCCCATAATATCAAAGCCATGTTTAGTGGATAGAGATTTACGACCAGAAAATGATATGTAGAGCTGAAGAATGTGAAGGGATGAAGTGCCTTGTAGAATTAGTTATCATTGCTGGGGAAGTAGAGCTGGTTTACAGCTTGCTTTTTCCCTCTCCATCTGGGACTGATTTGTGTCTTTGCATTGTATATAGGAAATGTTCTCTGCTATTCTCCAAACGTAAAGACTGTGTTTTAGGCACTGTGGTGTAAGAGTTTCTGAAAACCTTGACTTATGCATGGACTCTTGTTAGTTTGTATGTTTTTACAAATATTTTTTCTTTATCCTGTATCTTAAACTATATATACATATTTATACTTAGATGCTCAGCTACTGCTGGCAATGGGACAATTATGAACACATTTTCCTTCCCTCGTGTTAGCCAAGGCTATGTACACACTATATTATTTTGTTTTATTTTTGTGTTTTAATACTGAGCACGGTGAAGAGGGAGAAATAACTTTGTGGGAGGTAGGAGTTATTCCAGTGAATGTCTAGTGACTAGGAGACACGGCTATGTAGACATCTTTGTTTCAAGCTCCCAGTGATTGATAGCTAAGATACCAAATGGATGGCGGTTTTGGAAGAAAGATCAAGGCAACTGATGGCATCAGGCATTTGCAAGGAGGTTTTTCACAGAGCTGGCTGGCAGCTGGTCTTTTGGGGCTTTGAGTGGACTTGCCAGTTGTTGTCCGAGCTTCATGTAACACAAAATGATTTGTGGATGTGCTGCAGTCGTTGGCCTGTGGTAGGGGAATGCTTTGGCTTATTTTTAACTTCAAAAATGTCATCTCAGTTTAGGACAGGGCTCTAGAGTGGGACTAAAGGCTGAGTTACATGTATGTTGCTTCTCTTGGCAATTTTGGAAGTCAAAATTGCCTTTTGTTACTTTCACCATTCTTAAAGATCAAGTTGAGAGGCGCATATCTTAGATGTCTTTTAAATGTCACTCGGCCTAAAAGCCAAAAGTAAAACAGACACTAGATATGGTACGCAAGAGCATTCGTTAGCACCATTCAGAATCAGGGAACTCTTTTTTTTTAAAGCTATTTGAGGAACCAAAAGAAAACTGCAAGTAGGCTTCTTGCTGACAAGTTGCAGGTGTATACCACATGCCCATATTGGAAAAAAGATGCGGTTATGAAGGTCTTGATGACAGACAAGGGTCTAAAATGCCTTCATCTCCAGGTTTTAGCTAGTTCATCTGTTTTTTATTTGCATTTCCCCCTGCTAGCAGTGTTAGTATTTTCCAAACTCAGTAAAACCATGCACAGATCTATACAAAATTACTTTTCTGCATTTTCAGTTATTTAGTTTAGTAAGGTCTTACTTTAGCTATATCATAATTTTTTGGTGATTATTCCTTGCTGAATAATCCAAGAGGAAGGACTGATAAGATTGAGCAGAGAGCATTTTATCTAGGTCTGCTTTGCTAAAATAGGTAGGATCCACTTATGCCTTGAGCGTACCATGCAGGTGAGCATTTGCATTTGTCTCTTATCACTACTCCTAGCTAAAAGATCTGACCTCCTCTGATGAATGAGGGTGAATTTGAGAGGAAATGCTTATTCTTAAGGGAGAAAGCCTTATGCGCACGCCTAGTTACTCCAAACAGCTGCACTCTAGCTTCACTCTTCAAAGATGCATATATTCAGAGGGCAGGAGTAACAGAGCAGCAGCACTCTGGAAATATTCAGGCAGCTCTTTTGTTACTGTAAAATACATTTTGAAAAAGAAAACAACTAATGAAATCACATGGAAAATGGCATGGGTCCACCCAGCTAGAAAATCTTGCATGTTTTTATTATCAGACCTCTTTCTTCTCCAGTTCTCAAGAGAACGGCACAGAGACAGAAAAAGGTAGTTCTCCATGTAAAAGAATAGTTTTCACAGCAAATTCTCAACAGCACCCATGTTTGTCTTTCCTGAGAACAATAAAATCAAGTCTTGATTAAAAATATTTAAAAAGTAATAATTCTACATTGAAAATTAGTCAATTGAGCTTTTTGTTTGTGTTAAATAATTGCAGGAGTCGTTTTTAAAACAATAAAAGCAACAATTTGATTCATTTAAAACACTGGAGAAAATTAGTTGAGGAAGTGTAAACATCATTTTCCAGAAAGTGCCCAAAATTTATTCTCATCTTTTTATCTAAACAAATTCCTTAAGTATAATTTTGAGGAATGGAAAAAATCTATGATTAATTTAATAGGCAGTAAAATTAGATGCAGACAGTGAGCATAGTTTGTAGCTGTGTGGGAGTCAGCAGAAGGGATCCTGGAATGTGATGGTGTCATTATGTGTCCTTAAAGCATCGTGGCTTTTCCTTTTGTAGCAATAAACTTGCCCTTCTCTCTTTTTAGAGGAGAATATAGAACCTTCTCACCCTCTGCTTAGAAGACAGTCTTCCTGTAAGATAATGTTGTTTTTGATGAAACTGGGAAAAATTTGTATGTCTCTCTCTGCTTTCATGAAATTATATGTGCAAGAGATTTTGTGCTGTATGCCATTGGGACGTTGTCTAACAGTTGGCAGGTTTAAGGAGTATACTAAGCACATACGTAAAGTAAAGGTTATCAAAGTGAAATGCTGAATGGAGATGTTTGTTTTCTTCCAAATGGTGTGGGTCAGTGGGGAGTGGTGCAAATGCAAGGGAGTTTGTACCAGTGTGGTGTGGACACTGACTGTAAGAACAGTGACCTTACTATCCTACCTGACACCTGTCAAAGCAAAATTCCTTCATGGAATTAAGACAAATTCAAACATTACCTGTTGCAGACTATGTATCAGGACTTCCAGCTACTGAGACAAGTTTTCTGGCTCTGTTTTTTTCTTCACTGTAGAGTTTTAAGTTCTCGTCTATGAATCAGAGGGCTGAGAACTTGGAACCCACAGAACTACAAGTTCTCTTGTGCCAACGTATGTTTGAGGCAAGAAAAGATGATCACCAAGGGACCTGGTTGTATTTTTGTAATTCCTGAGGTTGTCATACGGTTCCACCAGCAGCTTAAGCATAAGGATTGCTGTAAAGTGTCCCTACCTCTATCTACTAGTCGAAGCGAATGGTATCTCACTTGCAGGTTTCTTCATTTTTATTTATTTATTTTATTTGGAAACGGACTATATACATCCCTTGCACACTGATTCACTTTTCTTTTTACCCACCAGGCCTACCCTTGCACCAACGATAAGGAATGTGAAGTCGGGCGGTACTGTCACAGTCCTCATCAAGCAACATCTGCATGCATGATATGCCGGAGGAAGAAGAAGCGTTGCCACAGAGATGGAATGTGCTGCCCTGGGAATCGCTGCAACAATGGTACTTCTTTGGTCATTTCTTCTTTTCCCTCTGTAAAATCAGCATTTTGATAGTATCTACTGAAAAGAGATTTCCAAATGTTCTCAGCAGAAGTATTTGTTTCTGGGTAACTCCAGTTTCTTTCCTAAATCAAAATAGAATCCCTTTTACTGAAGGGATTTTATCCAGTATTTTTACTGAAGCTGAAAATATCATCAGCTATAAGCTTTACTTGTCTTTTTCTTTTGGCTTAGAAAAGATGCTGAGTGATCTTCTTTCTCTTCTAATTCTAGAGAAGTGCAAGATCTAACAATCATAGGAAACCAGTCTGATCTGTGACTCCATTTTATAACTGCATATCCATTGTGTGGTTGGACAGGGGAAGTTTTATGATGAACGAGCCAAGAGAAATAGAGGCCGTTAAAGAGTAAAATTAGACCAAGTGGATTCATGGTTGTCATATCAATGCAGGACCAGATGGTGCCTAGCTTGGAAGGGGAAGGGAAGAGAGGCAAGAAGGGAAAAGAGGGACAGCTGTGACAGTGCAGCATGAGTTGAAATTCAAAAGCTGTGCCAGGCTAGAGGCTGTTCAATCTCCCCTGCCTCCTTCCCCTTCCTCCCCCTCCCTGAAGCACGCCTGTGCAGGAAGCCACAGTTGCCATTTCTGATATCCTGCACTGCAAGGAATATATGTATGTATTTTTAATGTATCTTTAAACCTTTTCTCCACTTCATTATCTATAATAGTAGTTTTTACGTTTAAGGCTTGTGTACAACCAGACTTTTTCCTCCTCTGGACTGGGGAAACCGCCAGATGATGAAGCCACTGACAAAAATCACAGCATCTTTTCAAGTGCTACATTCAATGTGGCTTGATTTGCAGGAAAACTGCAAAGAATCCATATTTGTAAGGAAGCAGAAGAGACCCAATCAATCCTAGGGATACTTTCCCTGGGGGGGGGGTTCTAACTGTACTGTTTACATTCCCACACTCTCCTCTTGAGATCAGAGAGAGATGTCTCCAAGGCAGTCTCCAGATGCTCAGACCATAAAGCCAGTGTGACAGCAAGACGGTGACAGTGAGTGAAGCGCTGCTGTGATGAAATTAGGGGCCAGGGATCAGTGACAGAGCCGTGATGAGAGCTGAGAGTTGCTGGAGCTGAGCCCAGCACCCCCTCGCTTTCATGGTTCCAGTCCCAATCCTGGCCCAAGTATGTTCCTCAGCTGCTTTTCCTCTTGTTGAAATCTACGACTGACCGACTTTTCCCCACAGGTATTTGCGTACCTGTAACTGAAAGCATCCTTACGCCTCACATCCCTGCTCTAGACGGGCCCCGCAACAAGAAGAACGGTCATTATGCTAGCAAGGATTTGGGATGGCAAAACTTAGGGAGGCCACAGTCCAAGCTGTCACACATAAAAGGTAAGAGCACATTTGCACTACACCGTCTCGTTAGTTAGTAACTCTCCTGTTATTGCTGTTTAAGTACAGCAATGCAAAGCAGCAACAGTCATTTCCCAGGTCATGAATCTCTATCGTGAGAATTCAGAGCACAACTCCAGAAGTGATGTAACATCAACCAACAATTCCTGTGATTGAAATAGCATCTGCCGTCTTCTCTGTATCAGAGGGGACCGAAAATTCATTTTTCAGTTGTGCAAGACGGTACACATCCTCCTCTTATAACAGTCATGTAATTAAGCACTTGGCATTGTGCTTACAAACCTGTAGTCTCCTTCCTAAGTCTTGGGAGAGTTTGCACCAATTACCCTCCCAAACCTTCCTAATTCATCTCTTCCCTTGTGTTTATGTCCTTCAGATAGCCACAGATGGAAATATCATCTCTCCTTTTTCTGAGCTTCATTGGCATCAGTCTGCACTGAACCTGTATTTTCACATTTTCCCTTGAGGTAAAATAGTTTGCTTACTCCTTTTAGGACACGAAGGCGATCCCTGCCTGCGGTCATCAGACTGTATTGAAGGACACTGCTGTGCTCGCCATTTCTGGACCAAAATTTGCAAGCCTGTGTTGCATCAGGGGGAGGTGTGCACCAAACAGCGCAAGAAAGGCTCCCATGGACTGGAGATTTTCCAACGATGTGACTGTGCCAAGGGGCTGTCTTGCAAAGTATGGAAAGACGCGACCTCCTCTTCTAAATCACGACTTCACGTATGTCAGAAAATCTGAGTGAGGACTGGGAAGGTAGCATCAAGTGACTGTGGTTGTATGTATTTAATGCGTTACAGCATGGTGGGAAACAAGGACTGCACGTGAAAGAGGAGTGGCTTAAGCAACAGTTAGGGTAGGAGTAGAAAGAAGTCACAAACGCATTTCTTTTTGAGCTGGTGGCAAACACAAGAGCAGCTGGAGATTTCCCACTGTGCAGTTCTTCTGTAAATAACTCCTACAGGTTGTGGGAAAATGCTAGTATGCAAACAAGCGCGGTGGAAATTAATGCCACTTACCTTGCTGTGCTGTCCCATGATGTTCCGGGGTTCAGTGTATGGGCTACAGGGGTTTTCCAGCATCACAGTGCCTGCTAAATAAATTGTATACGTTGTACATATAGGAAGCAGTGCATTCCAGGAAGGCTTGTCTGTCAACATATTATTGGTCACTAAAATACACATGGCAGGTGTGAGAGAGGGAAATGCAGTTACTGTGAATGTCCATACACTCTCGTCATTCAGGGCTGACACTTCAGCAAAGCGCTCCTGCAGGACAAGAGTGCTACACGAGTGCTACATTTTGCAGGCCCTCGCAAAAGAGGTGAAAACTTGCCATCTTGCGATTCCAAGACAGCAGCAATTTCTCTAGTCAGAGGCCTTTAAACAGGGTTTTATTTCGTATATTTAGGTAAACTGAAATGCTTTATGTAGTTCAATGTCATAGTATGGTACTTAATCGCTTGTATTTGTCTCGGTTTACTGCTAGTATACATTGGACTGAACAGATGAAGCAAATACACGCATGCTGAATCCAGAATTATATACAGGCAGTTGCTCGTTAGTCCTAAATATACTTTCTTTGCCTAAACATACATGCATTATAGACATTTCCAAAAGAGACAGCGGAGTGTTGAAGTACATAACATGAAGAGCTATGAAATTGTGCCACTGTTGCTGTTGTAACAGACAGTGTAGGCACTCGTTGGGGGATTTAGCCCATAGCACTATAAACTCAGAGTTTTACATTTTAGTTGTAGCAATGGGCCACAGTTTGCTGGCAGTGTTCAATCTGGTTGCACTCTGCAGAAGCGTAAATGGATTTGTTTCTTAGAGGTAGCAAAGAAAAAAGAGTTGGCTCTTATGAGCACCTCCTCTCCAGCAGAAAAGGCTGCAAGAAGATGGTGTGACCACACTGACCTGTTAAGCATCATGGGATGTTGCAGCACACCAGGCTCGTGTGTATCCAACCTGAACTTGATCTTTTCTCAGTCTGGACTGTTCTGCCAGGAGTGATGGAAGTACGTGGACTGTGAAAACAGCTAACAACTCTACATTGTTTGTGTACTGGTTAAAAAAGGACAGCCTACATCGTTTGATTTCTATCACAGGTCTTTTCAAACTTTTTTTTTTTTTTTTTTTAATTTTACTTATTTGCAAGTATTCCTTTGTATAGACATTGGTAAAGAGACTGATAATTTTTTTTAAAAAGTCCAATTCTATAACTGACCTAATGCTAAACCATAATTAGCTGTTTAAAATTACCCACTGTCATGTTTTATAACACAAGAGATCTTTCTGTTTAATCAGTTCTGAAAGCAAGGACACCAGTATATAGTTTTAAGACCATGTCACCCATACTTTAGACACCTTTTTCCACTGACATGTCTCTATCAGTGGTTGTTTTAAAGCTATAGCTTTTATACACCCCTACTCAGATTTCCTAATTAGAACACAGACCTCAGCTACGTTACCTTTATCTTTCATAAGAGTATAAATAAGAGTAGTTCACAAGCCTCTTTCCCTACTGGAGTTGTTTTTTATTGGTCTAGAGGGACTGCTCTGAGATAGTTTCTTCTGTTTTTAATAGTCTCGGTCAGACTTTAATCTCACAGTCCTACCAGTTTAACTCTGGTTATTTCAGAGGAGTTTTTCTCGCATAATTGAAGCAGGAATAAGGCTTACAAATAGCATTATTTCAAATATTCAAAAAATACAGGAACCAATTCTGCAAGTGTTGTTTACACTGACAGAGGAGCTCTACTGCCTTCATTGTGATGACATGTAAAAGAAAATGTAACCCAGCTTGAGCGGGGGGGGGGATGGGAGGGGGGATTGCAGAAATGGGCTCTCAGCAATTTTTATCTTTTCCTATCATTGGCCTAGCCCCCTCCCTTTTCCTCTTACAAACCGTAGTTATTTGGGATAATTTATTTACAGGAAATGTTTAATGAGATGTATTTTCTTATAGAGATATTTCTTACAAAAAGCTTTGTAGCAGAATATATTTGCAGCCTGTTGACTTTAATGTAGAAAAATGTATAATAAGATTAAATATATTAAATGTCCTTTCCTGTTCCTCCCCAAATCTTTTACCCAAGTTCTTTTCCTTACCTGCTGCTTAAGAAGAGTAGTTCTTTCTGGAAGGCTATGCAAACCTGTTGGAAAAAAGAATATATGCTTTAGCTGTACAAGAAAAAGAATCTGATCGTACTCGTGTCTCAAAACCCTATGTAGGCTAAGTTTTGGTAAAACATGTGAAGGTCATCTTAAAATCTCCATGTGTCATTTCCGCAAAACTGGCTTAAGTGGCAATTATCTATATGAAAAAAAAAAAAAAAAAGAAGTATCTCTTGAGAGAGAATTTCCACCTGAACATTCAAGAATAAGTTTTGAAAGTAGTGCATCTAAGTGCATAATGTTCAACCAGGCTAAATAAGATGCTCAGATACATCCCCTGGATAGTGATACAAACCCGAGAGACTCACAGAGATTACAGCCAACATTCAAGTTACACAGCATTTTGCTATAGATTTTTGCTATTTGTACAGCGTACAACTACATTGCTCCAAGATACATAGCTAGCAATTCCGAAATGGCAGATAACAGCATTCAGCTCTAACAAAATGAAACAATTCATATGACACAACTGAAAATATTGCTACTAAAAACAGCCAAGTTTTGAACCCAGGAAAACCCCTGCAGATCTCAATAACTATTGCAAAATAAAAACCGTGGTTATTGAGCAATGGTCTCAATATTCTTGTTGCTTGTTTCTGGGAACCCTTTGCTCAAACATATGTACATTTGGAGAATGGAATGGTCTCCCAGAAGCACTGGTGTTTGTACAAAATGAAAAGGTTTTGCTACTGTTACTTACAGTATTTGGTGGGTAGTCCTTTGAAAATTATTATTATTATTATGGTGTTGTTTGTTAAAAGGGTTACAAAGTTGTGAGCATCTTCAGATCCCAGTGACTTCAACAGAGTTTGAAACTGCCAAAGCCTTCAGAGATTTAATCTGGGAACAAAAACAATAGGCACAGGCAGTTCTTCGCACACCACAAATACTGAGCAACATAGCTGAACTGAATAGCATGCAAGCAGTTTCGCAAGGCTGAAGTTTGAAGTGTTTAGAAGCTATTCAGTTAATATTTTGGGGAACTATACATCAGTTTAAGAATAAAAGAACAGCTAAATTTGGGGATAATTGCTCTCACTCACTGGTTCACTCATCAAAGGAATTAAGAGTGACTTTGGCTCAGTAACATTTCAGAAATCTGCTGTCATGACACAAGTACTGAAGAGATTATTGCTGAACAATTAAAATACTCTTCCTATTAGCCTAGAATAGCCTCAGCAACGCAACATCTCTTTGGAAAAACTTACTAACTTTCAAAAAAAATAATGGATTTCTACTGTCTAGCAGCATATATTTGATTTACAGTATATATGTGGGCGTGTATCTATTACTGTACTATTTGCTTTGTCTTGTGTTGTTTGCAACCTATAGTATTTATGATTTTAAACTTTATTTTTTATTTTTTAATGCAAGCAATTAAAATAGATTTATGCACTTACTTTCAACAGCATACACCAATCTGACACCAAAATACAATTCACTGGAATTCCGTGTATCTTCTATACATCTTTGTTTTCTGGCTTTTTTTCTGCTATTTGTGCCAACTTTAAAAAAAAAAAAAAAAAAAAGACAAGAACAAGACACACGACACATGACCCTTCTTGGACACAGACCTGGAGAGTAAGAAGAGACATTCCTAAACTTTTCCTTGTCAACAACCTGCCAGCCCTTTCTGTTTTCACTTCAGAGATCTGCAACCTCACCCCCCAGTCAAAGAGTTAAATTCTATCAAATAATTTTCTTTTCATCCCTTCCAGTTGTCTTTCCTTCTAGGAACAACACTTTAAAAAAGTATCTTGAAGGTCAAGGCCAACAGAAACTCATCATATAGCAGGTACACCAAGCCAAGGCTTTTAGGAGCCTTGAGATCCATCCTCTAACTCTCAAAAATTTATTTTCTAAAAGAGCTATGTAGACACTATCACCTATTTAGATTATAACATTTCACTCTCTGTTGAACAGAAACTTTATGCACAGGTGCCCCTTTATCCAATACATTTTTAACATGTCCATGGTTACCAAAGAGTGCCTATGGTTCAACGCAGACCCTACACACATTCTTACATGACATTTAACTTTTAACTTTAGCATAATTATTGTCATTTGCTGAAAAACTGCAAAGGTCTGTTGTGGCCCCTCTCATGGTTCTGCCAGCTTTTCAGAGACCTGTTGAAGGCAGAAGTGCAGGAGGTAAGGAGAGAGCACAGAAAATGGTGGTGGGGAGGGTGGATGGGAGAGAGCCAACCAAAAGCCTGAAATGTGGGCAGAAGGGGACTCTGCCTCAAAAATTAATTAAATGCTATTGTAAAAGCCATGTTTTCACCATATCCCTGTGCAATCACCAAGAATAGAGGAAGGACAAACACATCCTGCACTGCTCCTGAGCCTTGTCCCCACAGCGCTGCCCCGGTGGTGAGCGATTCCGTTCCCTCAAAATCCCAAGCCTTGAGCCACTGTGCCCCAGGCACGCATCTCACCTTGGTTCTCTGCGTATCCAAACCCCAGTGATTCCAGAGGTTTCAAATTTGTCGCCAACCCTCTGAACCACTGTTCAGACAGCACTGCTATAGCTAGGAGCCTGCCCATGCCTAGGAATCCTACTAGAAAACTGCAGAGAGGGAAGAAAGACAAAAACAGGAGAGGGCTGCTGCGCTGCAGAACTCCAGCTGCTTCCAGAGCTATTATTTTGACCACCACTGATGGGACTGACCCTGATGGATATACAGCATTGGATGGAGCTCATTGCAAACTTGTTTATTCTGGCAGCTCCCTGTTTTTTTTGGAATTGCTTATTGTTATAGCATGAGTGTCAATTACTTATTTACAAATGTCTGGTACCAATAAACTCTTTGTTTTTTTACAGTACCGGCTTGCAGCTTGATTTAGAAGTGGTTTGCTGCATGCCAACTTCCTGAAGCAGAGGAAATAATCTTTTAGAGGAAATTAACATTTTAAGAAGCATGCTTTTTTTTTTTTTTTTTATTTTTTCAGGAAAATTCTATATAGAAAAGGAGTAGGAAGGAACACATAACTAACACAACAAGACTCCCTGGCACAAATCTTAGTCTTAGAGTCCTTGGCAAACCTTATGATGTAATTCTCCAATGGTGTTATAAAATTTGGCTGAGCAGTGGTCAACAAATCAGAAATGCATACCTATGCGACTGCTATGACGTGCGTAGCTGATTTCTATTTCTTACCAGCTATTCTTTATTTCTGAGAGTACGTTATTCATCAACATTCACTCAATAGGTTTGCAAACTTTTTAAAAAAATCAACTACAAATCAAACGTTCCATAATTCAGTAAAATTGTAAGCCTAGATCTCACAGATATTGATTTTTTTTTTCCTTAGAGACTGTAATCTTTAATGGAGTTGTAAAAAAATAAATAAATAAATATATACACACACAGAAAATAATGAATAATATGGCTCTGGAAGAAACTTGCAAGGAATTTTGGAATATCCCATATTAATGAATCCAATGACTGCCCAAAGCTTTGGAAAACTTTAGAAAAATCTACTCCCAAATGATTTGGGTAGTGTCTTCTTTCTTTATCTGAGCAGTTAAGGATATTGTAAGCAATGGTTCTTTAGAACAATGGATGATGATAAAAGGAAATATCTGTGTGTATGCTCTCAAAAAAAAGCATTGACTCTTCTGTTTCAAGAGATGTTTAACTCTTCTATAGAGATAAGTTCAGAAGGGGCAACATTGTCTGTTCCTAAAGCAGAATGCTGTTAACTGATAATATTGCGTTAAATTTCCAAAACTATTGAGTTAATCTATTCAAGTTTTGAACTACTTGAAAGCTACTGTTTTTTATATCCTGGAGCTTCCTTCTAACCTGTGTGGAGATCAACGTCTGTGGGAGTCTACAAGTCAAAAATGATCCCCATTAGAAATTCATCAGGATGACTGTAACTAACTACTGGTTGAGAGGCCTTCCCTCTGCTACTAGTGTCCAGTGAGATTTCAAAGTATATCATAAACTGAATTTGTCAGATTATTTTTCATCTCTCTGCACCTCTGGATTTAGTCTGATGAGGAAACATCAAAATACAGTTCTCATATTATCACTGGTTTGATGACTAGAATCTTACAAAAGTAATTCCCATTGCAGAGCCTGTTTTCATGAATTTTGCAGTTCAAAATCTATACTCAAAAGGTTTAAATACTTCAGAGCAGTATCCAGAAATCTTCATGTTTATTCAAGTATCAACTTTCAAACATTTTGAGAATCATTTATTAAAACCTTTTGTAGAAATGCATCATTCTGCAACTGCAACTACAGACCATATCGTGCAATGCACAGAATAAATACATCTTCAAAAAGCAGAAGAAATCAAAAGAAGAAAATTTCCACCTAAAGATAATGCTGAAGACTAAAAGTGAACCATGACAGATTGAAACTGTTTAGTATTTGCCTTGTATTGTACGGAGTCTATCCTAATGACTCAAACTATAAGTACATAAACACTTTAGTACAACTCAGCTGAATGCCTGAGTGACACCAAGGCTGTTAAATCACCATCAAGGTATGCATTCCACTGCTGTATACCCTTCAGCATTTACAGCAACACAGTTTCACTCTGGGTGTGCCGTGATAATTACTTCTTGAAAATAAGTAGTTGTATAAAAAGACAGTTTCCACCACAAGGCCATAAATCTCTAAGTTCTTAGCAATATAATTAATGTTTTAATGGTCGTTATCACCACTGGTGAAACACTTTTTCAAAATAAGCATATAGGAAGATGCTCATGTGACAAAACTTTGCTTTGCATAAAAACATTTTAACAAACGACAGAATTACTTAAATTGTGTCTTACCTTTAATAAAGGTCATCTTCCCTGTCACTGTCTTCCCCGCCCAAGCAAAGAGGTTCATTTATACATGACCAGTCATGTATTTAATGGGCTCCTCTGCTGGTGTCAGAGTAATTTTACATGTCCTAGAAACAACGCAGGAAGGTAATTTTCAATCCAAGAGTTCAAGTCTAAATTTATTTTTGGATACTGATTTGCATTTCTGCCTTTAAAAAGTCCTGCTAGAATTTGCAGAATCTTTCAGGAATATTTCACCTCCAACTGCTTAATTGCAGAATTTAAATCAGCATAATTGCAAGAAATGTAGAAGAAAGAGCAGATCTGTTGTTTCTCTTTTCTACTGAGCACTAACAAATTGAGAACACAAACAGCAAAGAAAATGTGAGATGAACTTTGAAACAGGTCATTTTGAACTAAACATTAAAATTCCTGTTTCTTTCAGTACAGCCTGAGTATTTTTCCTACAACACCTCTCTGAAACATAAACACTTACAGTATACAGAGCCTGACTTACCGATGATCCCATAGGCATAAAGTCCCATAGATGTCAGTGGGAGCAGCTGATGTGCAGCACTTGTGTAATATTATCCAACATCCTCGTGTCACCATGTGGCACAGGTCACCTTTCCTGAAAAATATAAAACCAGAAAACATCCACTGAAGAACTGAAAAGACTTCAGAGATCAGTAGCAAGAATATTGCAGGGGTAGAAAACATTTGTAGGAAAATAGATTCACAAGAAATAAGTAGATCTGGGCTTGGGTGTTAAGGGTTAACTGGCTATTTTGGGAGGAAAACTACTGTGAAGATGATGATGAAGTGCTATAACATAACAAGACAGAAAAGGTAACCATCACACCAGAACTTAAAATTCAGAGCATCAGAAGGAAATGTTGGGTTATCACATTATTCCCATGCATAGTAAGCTAGCGTATTTTACCCACTTAGCCCTTCTAAGCACAGACATGAACATATTCCTAAAGCACAATTTGTGCATGAGCTCAGATAGTATTTCCTTCAATGTCCTCTCAGTTGGAAGTCACCAAGAGAGGGGGTGGCTTGCTCCTTACTTAAACACATCTGGCTTGTCTCTGGTTGTTTTTATTTGGACTTTTTTTGCCAGATTAAGGGAATATCTAGAACCTCCTAGATTCTCCTCATCAAGGTACTTCTGCACTGAAAGCTACTCACTTCTCAATCTTCTTCACAGTCTTTGTAACACGGCCCTTTTTGCTGAAAGGACATATTAGCATGAAAGACTAGCTAAAGAGAGGTAGCAGGAGGTTTTGACATCTGTACAGAGGATGCTGGAGGCTTTTACATCTAAGAAAATCAGTGAGGCTTTGGCTTTTGGGATAAGCATGGTAACTGCTAAAATGCTCAGCAGTTACATACTTGTATCAGCACTGCTGACATTTAAACCTGTGCCTGTGGAGACACTTAGATACATGCTGCACTTTAAAGCTCATCAGAGCTAGAGCTGGCAGGAAAACCTGTGCAGATCAATTATTTTCTGTCATTTCTTCCATCTGAAGGTAGAAGGAAGTTTTGATTGTGGACTATTATGTTTCCTCAGCTCTAGATAAACATACATTTTATACTAGTGAAGTGTTCATTACCTATGCTGCATCTGGTTTGCAAAAAATAACACTGCAACCTTGATATTTAGAAAATTTCTTCAGGCCATAGCAAACACTGTAAACTTTGGTTCTCCCTCTCTAAGTATCCATCACAGAAATAATGTTACAGTTCTGAGGAATGAGAATTGATTGCTGATTTCTCATCAGCAATGAGAAATGGAGTGTAATTTTCCTTCTTCTGTTTGGTATGAGGGTCAGAAAATATATTATCTCTAGAAACAGCAGTTTTGGCTATCTCTGGGAATTTGAAGTTTCACTACATTGTTATAGTTGTTAGTTCTAATGTCTGAAAAAATGTAGATACTAAATAAGGGATTTAGTCAAAGAGGAGACCTGGCACAAGATTCCTTTCAGTTAATTTTAACCATCTGAAATTTAGATTTCTCAGCAAAATTAGCCATACAGACAAGCCTGCTCCATTCTAGAGGCTGCTCCTGTAGATGTCTGTCTGCTGCTTGCCTCTTTCTCCACTTAGTAAAGTATTTAACATCAGACCTATAGCTTTCAGAGGGGTAAAGGTACGGGTAAAGTAGACGAATTATACTTCTGGTGCACAAAAGGGAGCAGGGTTTAAGCAGCATATGGAGGAGAGCAGGAAAGAAGAGAGGGTCAAATACTAAGAAAAATATTTGGAGATCTAGAGCCAAGGACCAAGCAGGATCATTATGTTCCTTATTCCTAAAACAAAATGAAAACACAGCACTGCCCTGCCTCACATGACAGTAGGTTTCAACTTGCGGTCCACGAAACACCCATGTTGGGGGATCTTATGCCAGAAAGCATGCCTGGTGCCAGCAGTAGAAAAAAAAATAAAATAATATTAGCTTACAAATTAAAAAGAGGATAGAAATACACTGAGCTAAAACAAGAGTGAAAAATCTCATACTCTTTGTAAATATGAGCCTGTTACTGGCTCTGGGAAGTTATTCCACATTTTCAGTGGGAACGTGAACCAAGCTGCAGGTATCAGAAGATACACACCCTGCAGATCCTAGCAAGCTGATACAAGCAAGTCCTTCGGTGTGTCCTCCAGCCAGGCAGGATGGCTGGTTCTGCAGCTGGATGCTTCCACCTCCAACAATAATGCTTTAAAGCATATCTTGCCATTATACTCACCATCACTTCTGCTAACTGCAGAAACTCTGATTATCTGCTGTTCCCATGAAAAACCAAGGGCTTTGGTACAGTGGGATTACAAACTGCTCCTAAAGCAACGTGGTAATTTAAATTCCATTTCTCAGATAGGCAAGGCGAACAAGCAGGAGATGGACCTTCCAGTTAGTTGTTTTTTTCTTTAAATAAATGATGCATGACAGTCATATGCTAAACTCATTTTTCAATCCCGTTTTCTAATCTGTTGCCTGGAAAATGCAGCAACCTAACCCTGGACAATGGAAGGGCGACTCCGGGGCTGTGAATTAAAAACAGGCTGCTAGGGGGAGCGAGGACAGGTGCAGGCTTTGGCCAGCTCCAGCGGCGGAGCCGATTGTGAGAAGGGCCTAGACAGGACCATTAATTAGGACGGGGTAAGAGCAGGGTGCTTTGTCAAGGCAATTTTAAACCCTGGGACCTTCCACCTGAAGCACCCCGGTGCAGGTCCAGCTGCCACCGGGGGAATCCAGCTTGTCCTGATGATGTGCTGGTAAAACGCTCTGCGCGCACGGTGGTCGGTGGTCTTGGACCCCTTCCCAGAGAGGGAGAGTTCCCAGCTCCGCTCAGCTTTGGTCCAACTGGCAATCCTCGTTTTGTTCTAATGAGGCCCAGGATGGAAATAAGCTTGGGAGACACATCCTTTCTTTCCTCCTGACAGGTGCCTCTCCAAGGGGCCGCTTGGCATGCCAGAGTCGGGCCGCAGGTGCTGCCGAGTGACATGGCACGGCCCACGAGGAGGGGTCTCTTCAGGGGCTGTGTGCTCCCACACTCCTATCAAAACCCCCCAAAATTCTCCTAGGGACAGAGCATATCCGTGCTCGGCAAGGCAACGTGATCTTGTTCACAGCCATCACACAGCCCTCAGGGAGATGTGCTGGGCCTGCAGGCCCATGGACACCTCCTGGGGACAGAAGAGCTCAGCCCCGCCACATTTACATGGGGTTGTGCATCTGCAGGTGTCTCCCAGCTCAAAGGGATGTCCCTGAGGGTGCCGAACCCATACAGGTGTCACCCTGCAGGAGTTCAGGGATGCTGGGCAGCTGGGGCCTGGTAGCTGATGCCACAACACTATCTGGTGCCGTGCCTGCCAGGCTGGTTCATATGGCCACTAAGAGACATTCATCTACCAGCTCAGGGAAAGAATGTAAGCCAAAATAAGCTTTGTAAAATGGGAACTCATTAAATTATATGGAATATAACAAGGTCTAAAGGAAGCCAGTACTTGCTGCCCATAAATGCAGTGAATGCTATACAGCTTTTGACCATAAAGTGATGCCAGCCTTAAAAACCCAAGTTGGGCACTGAAAGACCTCTTGTATATGACTGTCATTTCCCTCCCCCCTTCTAAGTAGAATAAAAACTTAACTACTTCCTCCCTCACTTCTTCTTAATGTTATCAGCCTTTTCTGTACTAGCAAAAACCATTAGAAACTGAGAAGTCTCACCAAAACGATCACTTCACTCCTTCCTCTAAAGGGGCAAGATTTCTCCTCAGGGTCAGCTTTTCTGGCTACTTTTCTTTGGAATTGCTATATTTCAGTTTTTGGAAAGCTGCTGTGCCTCAGGACTGTTCTCTTCCCAGCGTTTGGTTATTCTGTGGTTGAAAGGGAAGAAGACTTGTGAACCAGGAAGGTTGCAGCCAGGCTACCCACCAGCTTTCGTTTGCTGGTATTTACTGACTGAGCCTGGAGCACTGGGACAAAGCCAGACCCAGCTCTGCATGGACACCAATGGGAGACTGAGCTTTTAGGTAGGGAAAGACAGCCACTTTAACATAATATACAAAAATAAAATAAAAATAAAATATATATAGAGAGAATTCTGTTACTTAGCAGTTCTCAGGCAATACCTGTTCTTAGCCATAATCTAAAAATACATATCCAACAAATAACTATCTGTATTTAGCACTTAAAAAATCTCTAAATTCTAAATGAATTAAACTTTATATACCAAATGTCAAGGGCTACATTTCTACTCTAGTTTTCCCTATACATGCAGGAAGTTGAGCTAATCTTCACTTATCTGAATGAGATCATATTAAAATGACTATAATGATCTAATTGAATTTACAGTTCTAGGAAAATAAACAGTATTTTTAAACAGATCCTTTACACTCAAAAGGCTCAGGCTTTCTCACTCAGGCTGTGAGAACAGCTTCTCGAGGGCTTAGAGAAGGAAAGCCCATTTCCCTGCCTTGCAGCATGAAAACCAGGCACTTGGACAACACAAAGTCAAAGGAAACACGTGTCCTGCAGAGACGGTCTCCTCTAATCCAACCCTGTATCACTCTCACCTCGCAGTCCCTTCACCTCTGCTTTACTCCACAGCTGCCCTTATCTTCCTCTCCTCCCCTTTTCTGTTTTCCACAACTCTCCCCTTTTCCTTGTCTTTCTAATCCCTAAATAACAATTCCCTGCCAAAAATGGAGTATTAGCATATTGTTTATCATCACAACATTGATAGCTGTGTTCTACCCCTCTCCCTTTCCTTTGCATTTTGTGTATTTACATAAAATCTCCTCAAGGCAGGGAAACTGTCTCTTACTGTATGTACCATTTGTATACTGTCCAGCAAAATCAGGCCTGGCATTGGTGGGTTTCTCATAAATAACACAAACAGTGAAACCTCTGCAAGAAGAAAGGCACGGAAACGTCCTCTCCACAGGCTTCTGGCAGCAAGGAGATGTTTTCTCAAGCTCCACTCCTATAGAAAGTACCATGGTCTCACCACGTAGAAACTTTATACCATTAGCCATTTGACTCAGATGGGATAGATGTCTACACACATAGCACAGGCTGTAAATCTTCACTCATGGCCTAATAAGATGCTTCCATTTCTAATGTTTCCTACTTTTTTTTTTTTTTTAAGCTTTGATTTTCTCCTTACTATTCAGACAGTACATCTACAATGGTTACTTACAAACAGAGAAAATAGAACATAACCCAGACATCCATTTTTCCCAGATTCACACATTTTGTTGCTCAATAGCACATTTAAACTGAATAATGACACCAAGATCTAGATAACCTTTGCAAAATAATTACAGCGATACCTCAGATGATTTCAGCTGTGCCAAGGATATGCTTATCCACACATACTTCTACAACAGAAACTTAAAAAACACCTCTTTTTAAAGTTATGTGGGGAAAAAATCAAAGATTACCAGAATGCTACTGAGTTTTTGCCCCCAAAAGCAGCAGAGACTGCCAGAGAGTTGGAGAAATCTCTGGTTTTATGTTCAGTTGTTTGTAAGTCAAAGAAAGAAAGATGCACAATGAAAAATCAGACAGCAAGAGAAGAGTACAGCATTCTGGAAACCTGGAAAACTTCCTTCAGCAAAGCTATTAAACAGACTCCCAGCAGTGTTTGTCAGGTTCGGTAATGTTCTTACCCACTGGACTTCTGAACAGGCACTTATGGCTTTCCAGGGCTTCCCCTAGCACCGACCATCCTTCTTCCGCACGTTCTGATGCAGCAATGACCGAGGTGCCTGGATCGGCAAGGCTCGGTGCAGATCCATCACTCGGTGACTGTGCCTTCCCTAAGCCATGGCCAAAATGTGCAAGAACCCTCTCCCACCAGACCCCTCAATCTGCCTGTTCAAGTCTTCTGGTTTCGTGGTTTACCCTGCTCTGGATGGTCTCTTTTACCCTCCTATGGACACAGTCCCTGTTATTACCTGCAAGAGCCACAAGCCCTTTGGGTTTTATTCTCTTGGCCTGGTTTCAAGTTTCAGTGCTTCCCTTGCTTTTCGCCCTCCACACGCTAATCAGGGGTTCCCCAGCGGGGTCCAGGATCTAGATGCCTGTTTAACTTCTGTCCTCAGCATTTCAAAGTCATTAGTCAGGGCCTGGATTGTGGCCATCAGAATACGGCTATTGTAAGGCAAACAGTTACTCCCATATTTTCTTCACCCCCTGCATCTGGAAGACAAATAATGAGTCCCCCGGTGTATTGCTTATTCTCATCCCATATTAATTTTAGTTATAGTGATAAGCTAATAGCTGCTTCCTGGCTGTTAGGTGGGGTACAGTGAGGTACCTCAATGCATGAAGGATATACCCTGAGACGGGAGGACGGTAGGACCTGTGCCTTCACCATATTCTGAATTTTCTCTCCAAGTAAGAAGCCTGCTCCTTGTCACTCTAATGAGTTACCCATTACAGTTTGTATTACCTGTAAAACAAATACTTGATCGAGGCCAAATTATTGTCAGTGCAAACTTCTGTGAGTAAAAACCCATTAAATCCCCAGGTGATCGTGCCTTTAGCTGCATTGCTATAAATACACGTCTACGCTGCTAAGTAGCCCAACTGTTAAACTCATCTGCAAGTACCATGCCTTCAGCTCATCACTGCTAATTCATTCAGGCTCTTCTTCGTTTTAGATAATCTCAGGTTTCTTCTCCCATGGGTGAGGAAATACTCAGTTTACTAACTCCCAGTTTGTGGGAAGGACAGAAGACAACATGAGCCTGTAGAAGACAGCCAGCCAGAGAAAGCTTGAGGGCAACCTGCAGCTCTCCTGTCAGTCTCAGGCTTGAGATACTGGGGTCTTCTGCTTTGCTTATATTTGCTTTCAGCAGCAGCTATTTCCTACAGGGTCTTTCATATTGTCTGATCATTATCACATCACTTTGCTTTTATATGTGTAAATTGTAATGTTTTCCTTAATTTTAACTTGTTCCTTTGCTTACCACCATTACATTTCATTGCAGATCTGCTTTTTGCTCTGAATTATGCTCACCTTCAGACTATATAAACTATACTATAGTTTAGTAACCTATAGACTATTCAAACTGCAAAAATTTTAATAAATATCCAACAAAGCTTTATTTATATCCAACAAAGGCTGTCTTGTATTCCTATCTGTTTACCTACCTCACCCACCCACCTTAGAGGCATGTCAATGCCTTGCATTTTGTCAGTGTAATAGCCAAGTTCTGGTGCACATTAATGGTCATCATCATTCCAAAAACCAGAAAACATGTGAAAACGGAGACAGATGCTTTTCTAATAACAGTAATAGAGAAGACAAATTTACAGCCTAGAACTATTTGTTTCCATAATTGACAATGATGTAGCAGATCATGTATCTTCTGCCTTATGGTACAAAGAGATGCCTCCTTCCTTGCTCTGTGATAAAGGATATGGCACTAGCCCAAATGGTCAAGGAAAGACCAGTGAAGGAATTATGCAGGAAAGGGAAGATATCACAGCACGAAGATAAAATTATTATAATAAGATGACAGTAATTTGATTAGGAAAGAAAGACAAGACAGACATAAAGAAAACCACTAAGAAAAGAAAACTTCTCTAAGGCAAAAAGAGGTGTGTCTGCAGCCATCACACACACATTCATTATATAGTCTGGATCAGGAGCAAGCTTTTGATGCACTTACCATGCTTCAGTTCACATCCAAGAACAACCTTGTAGAAGTGTATAAGCTGGATGCCTTTTGGATGGAACTGAAGCTGCAGATGTGCCCCAACTGCTAATGGGAGCAAATTAAAGCTCACCTCTAAAATGGGACCATCAGACCCTCAGCACCATTCTGTTCTACAGGTCAGCTCCTACTGGATGCACTACTTGGCAGTGCAGAAAGAAACAGAGATGAGAGAAACCTTGCAAGGGACTAAGATCAAATTCAGCTCAGTTCATATCAGTTACCCAAGAGGCAATCTTCGTTTTCACTGCTTCAAGGATGAATACATGTCCACAAAGGAAGCACACCTTTTCGTGAAGCCAAAGAAAATAGCAGTGTGCACTTAAGTATGATGTAGATGTTCAGTTATTTCATTGAACAAAATAAGAGTACTAAACTTTTCTGAACTAAACCTCCTAAGCAGCAATTCAGAATGCGCTTTGGTTACCCATTAAAAACAGATCTTTTTTTTGGCTTTATGCTTACATTGTTTTCAAAGTTTAAGTTTTGTCATCTACTTGAAAAGAAAAACAAAAGCAAAATGCTATAGAGAGTGAAATCCTAGCTCTATTGAAGTAAGTGGGAGTTTTGCCACTGACTTTAATGGGGTCAGGACTTCACCCAGAGCGTTTGTACTAAATGACTGAAATAAATGGGCAGAAATTTCATGCCCTACATTTAACAGTGTTTTGTTGAAATGATTATGGCAGCAGTATTGACCACTGAAAGGAACACACATTGTTCTGCTAAGAGAGCTATGTTATTTCAAGAAGTACTGAGGCGCTGTATCCTTTCATCATCACTGAGTTCTTACGTATTTTCATCATACATTATTATTATGGAATAAATTTCCTCTTTCATCTCATACATTTTGGGTCTTTGTTCTTGAGCTTGTTTAGATTGGCCGATATTTTTTTCCTAATCAAGTGCCCCAAAAAGAATACATCGAAGAAAGAGAGCTGTCATACACAGGATCAGGCCTTATGACATCAAATGGTATTTTTGACTATATCTGTCTCTATTATAAGGGTTATAAATCATAAAAATCTTTGGATCTTTTTTCATGCCAATATACCATGGTAAAGATTTCCTTTGATTGTAATGGGCATAGATTCTATCTTAGAATAATATTTCTTTATGGACAACATGTTCATTTTCATTATGATTTGACACTGTGAGTTGCTTTTGTAGAAAATCAAAGAAAAAAAAATAGGAGCAGAGAAACATAACTATATCTAGCATGACACCAAGATACAAGATAAAGATTCATGCCTCGAAAGACTGAAATGGAAAAACTACTGTCACATCTCATTCACCAGACAAGCATGCAAGAAAACCGAAGAAATAGGAGCATCACACCAGAGAAGAAAACTGTTTTACTGGGAAAGTTTTGCACAGAAGGAAGTTGCTTCAAGGAGATTTGAATGACACAAAGACAGCTCCTTGGTCTTTGAGAAAATGAAAGTGCTGGGAATCTCATGGGATGGCACAGTATAGTTGTTAATCTACTGAAGAGAGAAAACAAGTCAGAAAAATTATCGAGGAAGGCCAGCAAGGAAGAGTGAGTAAGTACTCTCCAGAGATGTGAGACCTCCAGCCCCTTCAAGCTGACAGGAGATGAAATTAATCTCTGTGCAACTGAAGCATAGACTAAAGCCCAGTAATTTATACACCATGGCATTAGGTCAACAGAAATATTGCCCATAGCTTCAGTGCCACTAGGATTTCCGCTTGTGTCTATGCATTTATAAGCCCCACAATAAATTTAGCCTTAGTGGTAAACTGATCTGTCCGCACCAGCAAACTTCATCCCCAATTAAACCTGACACTGAGCTCTGCTGATTTACTACACGTGTATGGATCCACCAGTTTCAGACTCAAACCTGCGGCTGAGAAATATCAGAGGAATCCACGCTTCCTACAAGCTTCTACAGCAAGCGCTTACACATTAGGAAGCTGGGCTCCTGACAGCCCTGGGAGCAAGCTCAGCCCTTCATTCAGGTGGTCTGAGTCATCCCCTGGCAGGTCCCCCGGCTCTGCAGGAAGCACCGGCACCGAGGCTCAATGGCCCCTCCGCCGCGTCCTCCAGACAGCCACAGAGGCAGGAGAGCATCATGCAGGTCCTCAGGTTTTGCTGAACGCCTTCGCTTTTCCTCTGAAGATTCCTTTCTCACACTCACGCCATAAAATCAAAACATGTTATTGAAGAACCCTACATAAATTCATTTAATATGGAAGAGAACTGAAGTCAGCGCTCAACTGTGAGCTTTGAGCGTTATGTAGTTTATGCACTGAGCACAGAACAGCTCTGGCACAAGTGTTTCAGTGGATTTCCTCCCCTAAGGAGCAGATTCACTCCCTCTCTACTCCCCCCCCAGCGGATGTAGCAATGAAATAAACCATCCCCGGCCAGAAAATGCAGATGTGCTGCTCTGCGTGCTATTGACACCCAACGCCGCGTCCACCGAGAACAGAGCCAGAAAAGTCCACCACACCCAAGCCATCTCTGAAGAATTAGACAGCTATGCCCTTCCTCCAGCAAACAGAGCATGTAAGAATACTAGGTTTTATTTACTGCTTTCTGGTTTCCCTTTTCTTCCCTAATGGCCTCTTTACCTGAATGAAGCCCCCACTGAATATTGTTTCTAGTGAAAAATGCTCTCAGAGACACTTAACATCTTTTCCAAGTATTATACTTTGGCTACTGCATAGTCCATCGTCTGTTTCACACACTGCTTGTCCTAGAGTAAGCAAAAACCAACAGCGGTTGTGGGGAAAGGAATGCTAAATAGTAATAATAATAATAATAAAGGAAGGAGTGACTTCCAGAGAGAAAAATAAATAAATCTATTTCATGAAGTGCAAGTCCAGCCCCCTCTTCCTCCCTGCCTCTATCTCACAGGCATACATTGCTGTTTGGGTAAATTGCAAGGCTTTACGCAGAATAAAGAACAGTTATTCTTACTGACACTGACTGCTATCTGGAGCCAGTAACTGGGAGTACCTGGGGTCAGGGCCTTTGGGAAAAGGCCAGCAGGATTCCAAGGTATTTTTTCTTTCAGCACTAAGCAATCCACAGGGAGTCAGAATTTATCATTATACCGGGCTCATGCTTGAACCTCTCAACGTTTTTTTCCAGGAACTTTGGTCCGTGTATAAATACAGACTAAACATACTCTTACATGCTGAAAAGCTTGGCTTTTGCTTTTGCCACAGGCATTCAAATACAGTCATAAGAGAATGAATGTGAGTAAATATGTACGGACATATGAGCAAGAGTATATAAGACACAAATTATGCTCTAACAAAATAAAATTTTCTCTATGTGTAATAGAGCATGAACCTGATTTTACTGAAAAGTTTTACTTGCACATTTGATATATGCATGCAGTATTATAAATTTAATCCAAGTTTATTTATAAAATAATTATTCAGCCATAGGGCTCTGTGAAAATCGGTGTTATGGAGAGACAGGGAAAAATCAACGCTCCATCCACAACTGTGCACGTGGTCAAAAAGCTACAATTTACACACAAGCCTTCATTACTAATCAAATAACATAATAATGATGTTAACCTGTTGCTTTCCTTTTCACAGAAGAGCCACAGAACAGACAAAAGCTGAACATTTGCTAAAATAACCCAGAAAACAATTGCAACAACCCCACCAACACACACATTCCCTTGGTGTAAGGCATCCAGTTCTCCTTCAGCTGCCCCTCAACTTTACCCTCCAACTTTTTTCCCCCCAAACGATAAAACTTTCTTCACTACTGAGTCGGTGGGATCATGGAAACCCACAAACAGCCAGTACATCCTTTCCCATTTGCAAAACAAAATCGATAGCCACCACCTCTCTCAACTTCTCCCGCGCTCGTTCTGAACCAAAGGCTGGCCGTTTACTTCTCCTTCGGCACGGGGCCAGCAAAGCACTTTTGCACGCAGTTAACTAAGCACATGAGCAGTCCCATCGATTTCCATGGGACTTCTCACAGGTTTGATGTTAAGCAAGGGCAAAAGTGACTTGCTGGACCAGTGCCACCAACTTACGACAGAGACGGAGTATTTTCAAGTATGCAGTGCCTGGCCCACATCGTGTGAATGGATACTTAAAGATAATCATCATCACAAGAAGCTATTTCAGGTATGGTAGAGGATGGAACGTTTTTGTTGGACAGAAGAGAAAATCATCTATCCATCCAAACTGGTATGACAGCCGCTATCAGGTGTTGTTTCTGTGTTTCCTAGGACAACCGAAATAACATTATTGTGTTCCCACAGCAACGCGATGCATTATGTCATGATGTGAAATACATTCACAGTATGCAAGGAGAAAAAGGTCTTATATATAGTAACATAACAGATGAAAGATCCCTATCCAGCTCAAGAACAGTTTTTTTCTCCCAGTAACCTGCATATTAAATCAATCCAGAATTTATGCTGGTCAGTGCACTCTCACAGATCTACTTCATGTCAATGAAGCAGCCCACGATTTGGTGGGTGTTGAGCACAGGTCCTTTGCGTTGTATGATTAATCACAGGTATCAGACAAAAACTACCTTCTTCCTCTGTGTGCACATGTTGCTTGGAAATGTTTTCTGACCTGCTCACTACTTGTTATTTGATAAATATGTAGTACTACAAAATGGACAAGAAAATGGGCCTGAAATTGAAGGTCCATTGGTGTTCCCCTTCTAGGACTAAGTAACCTTGAAGAAATTTATCTGTAGAAGGCACTATTGATTTTGTCTCAGAAAAAAAAAAAAAAAAAAAAAAAAAAAAAAAAAAAAAAAAAACAGTTTAAGTTAGACTTTCTAATCAATTGTTTTTTCATAATGACTCCTTCATTGAAACTGCTTCCTACTTCTCTTCCATGGAAAATTTAATAGAATATGAAGCAATTCTTCCTCCATAAGATCTTTACACCATATAGGTGCCAATCAGATGTTCTTTCCCGTTTGGGATAACACATTTCTGACCTTGTCTTACCACCCCACTAACTTCCATCAGTGTGTTTCAGCCAGATCCTGACAGCACCAACCAGACAGCACTGCACCGTGGTCCTTCATCATCTGCAGCTTGGCAGGCCGGGTGCCTGAGAAGTGCCACCAGCTCAAATGTGACCTCCCCTACAAACAGTTTTTGGGAACACAAAGCAGTAATGCAGAACAACAATATTCCTTCTCCCGAGCTATGATTCTAACTAGCTCTTGTTTTCAAAGTCTGCTCTGTTCTCTGGTTTTGGTACAAGTCTAAAGAACCTTCCACATCATTCAAGGAGAAATTAGGGTTTTGTTTTAAATAAATTACATTGACAAAAAGGAAACAACAATTCTGCAACTCCAGCTGTGGACAAGCGTGTCAACATAGCAGCAAACGCTTGCAGAAGGAAGACATTTCCATGCTCATGCCACCAGAAATGATTCTGCCCTTAACAATACTGAAAAGTGCATTTGTTCCAAGAGCTGTCACACACATTGCTCTCTGCAGTCTGGTACTCTGCACAGCCTCAGCTAGCAGCGAGACAGGCAGCAAGCATGTAGAAAACACGTGGATGTTCTCTGCCTGCTTCTTAGTGAATAGGTGTGTGGGACAGAGCTACCTTACGTCCAGGCTTTCCAGCATACAGCCTCTCACCACCCAGAAGACATCAGATGTTTGCTCAGGGTTTGCAGGTGTCTGGCAAGCTTGTCTGAGGTCCTGGCTCTCGGCTGTCAGATTCAGTCCTAATGAAATCTCCACTGCTCACATACAGACCAACACTGCAGCTCAGAGGCAGGTAACCTACACCAGGTGTGCTAAAGTTGATGCACCAAAATCAGCCCCACACAGCATGCACAGATTCAGTCCCAGGATGGATTTGGTGGGCTCACCAGAGCCACCTTCTAGGGCCAATTTACACTGCAAAGTGCACACGCAGTAAGTTTGATGTACGTCAGAGACACAAAGTTGGCTGTTCACGTCCCACGTACTGCAGGCGTACACTTTTCTGTTCATAAAGTCTCTGACGGAGATACAAAATCATCATACATCACGAACAATCACAACCAAAACTGCCACTCACTCAGCAAACCTCACAAAGTAACTGGAAGGGCTGGAGATGGAGAGAATGACTTTCCCTACAAAATCGTGGAGCTGGGTGTTGGCTCCTGGAATTGGGCCAGCCCCTCTCCCTCCAAAATCTAAGACCAGAAGAAATTGTGTTCAGTCCACCTACGGGTCAACGTATATTCCAACAGGACTTGATCAAGAGAGAGAGGCATGAAACCAAATTAACCTTCGCCTTCATGAATTCATAGCCAGCATCTTGCTGGAAGGAGTGAATTCTTCATAGCTGTGTTCTTAATTTCACTGTAAAAAGTCAGCTTCAGTTTACAGCAAAACCAAAATAGAACTGGTGGGACAGCGTAGCAAAGGTTACCTGGCTGACCTGTTTGTGAAATATAATTATTTCATTTTTGATGAGAAAGGAGAGATCAGGGTCACAGATACAAGTATTTACAAGTGCAAGCTATTATCTTAAGAACTCTAAGATTTAGCTAGGGAAAAATACATTTACTGGAATGAACACTGACAAGTAAAATATTTAATCCCCAAAGTTTTATTTCCCCCAAACATAAAATAATATTACTTTGAATGGTCCATAAATAACATTAATGGGGAGATTTTGAATGGGAGATCTCTAATGATATATGAGAGAAGACTTAAATAGGTTTAACTGGGCTCTTTCTCAAACTTGGCAACTGTGTTATAGACAGTTTTGTTTTTTTTTAAGCAACATTATAATCTGTTATCTGTTTGGATCAAGTCCTAAAGAAGCTTTTTGTTCCAAATTTGCAAGCACCTCCAACGCAGAAGCAACTGCAGGAAAAAATATTTGTTACTGCACTTACAAGTTTAAATAAAAAGGTGTTTTTAGTGCTCTGTGCTGTGATGCGTGCTGTCTATATATACCAATGGATGATTACACTAAGCCTCATTTGTGCTTTAACATAATGTACATAAAGGAAGGCTTTATAACAAAGTCATGTCTACAGAGCTTTTATCTGAATCTACTTCCAGAAGACAAATGGATTAAATACTGTGGTGTTTTTTTTTGTTTGTTTGTTTTGTTTTGTTTTTAATTATTTATATTATTATTGATTTCCTAATGCAGTGCTACTCAAAAAAGGTTTGAGATGGGTAAGTGCTATTAATTCCTTTTTTTTTTTTTTTTTTTTTTTTTTTGCAAGTTAAGTGAGAAGCAGAAAGATGAACAAGTTATCTGTCCAAATTTGCATAGGAATGTTTTTTTCCCCAGTTGTGGCCTTTCTAGTCCTCAGCTTTATGCCTCAAGCAAAAGTAGCAATACTGGGACATAAACCACAGGTCAAACTTTAAGCTCATGTAAACTGACAATGTTCCCCAACACGCTAAATTTAAGCAGAAGAAAAATTCCCCTAATGATGAGTCATCGATACAGATTCGGTTTGGGATTGGAAACAGGAATAAAATTATTGGTGGGGTGAGAAAAGAGAGTGAACCCCTCTTTTAAAAACCATGCATGGGATTTATGAGATAAAGACGTTATCCACTCATTTTCACAGCAACGTTGTGCATTCCTCGGCATGCTGAACAATTTTAAACTCAATAAAATAACTGTTAACTTTACTGACCTGTGATATATGCGTGCTGCAGCTTCCCTGTTCAAGATATAAAATTGTATCCAACATAATTTAGACAATTCGGAAAAAGCATGCACACCATAAATAACAAATCCAAATCCATCTAACTATCAAACATTTAAGCATATACCAGAAAAGAATTGTTCAGGAGTGCAATTATGGGGGGAAACGTTGGTTACATATAACTAAAAATAACAAATTACCGAAATTGCTTATATTTGTACTTTGCACGAATTATTTAAAATGTCAAATGCAAGATTTTACATTAAGTCAACCATTATGTTGCCTTAGGTCAGCGTTAGTAAAAAAATAAAAAAAAATACACTGTTAAAGAAAATTCAGTGAGATTACTGGTCTGCTATAAAAGTTTTCAGTTGCCTAGATTTTAGAAGAAATATTTTATAAATATTTCAACACCGTGAATACAAATTAAGAAATAATCCCCAAGCAGCAATTCCTTTGCTTCCCCTTCCTATAACTTATATTTCTAGAGCTGTTTTTCTTTATATTTGTACCCAAATGTCTTTTCTCCAAAAAGGACTTACGTTTTCTGAATGGCTTCTACAGCGTGACTCTCCAAATTGAGCACTCTGTTCACTTTATGAGTGCGTGTGTTTGTGTGTTAATAGCAGTTTTTACATATAAAACCCAGAAGGATACGAGCAGTTGTAATATATCCATGTGCAGTTAAGGAAGATGTTGATTTAAGAATGCCTGAGAATACAAGTCTATCCATAGTGACTTTAAAAAAGAAAGTGGTAAAAAGCTGTACAGAAAATTTGGGGTTTTATTCAATATGCTTTGTAGCCTAAGATTTTTTTAAATGCCAATATTTTGCTTAACATTTGCAGGTCTGAAGGTCTTATATTTGACTTGACGTTGTTCTGAAATTAATACAAAATGGTAATTGTGGGAAGTTAAATACAGAAAATTTTACATCCAGGAAAATGAGCATCTTTAAAGAGCAGACTGCTTGTTCTCTATTATTTTTATCAAGTTTCTCACAATAGGAAGATTTTTGAGGAGGAAATTAACAGTCATGAATGTGATAAACCTATAGAATGCATATACATGTATGTAAACTAGTTAAAATCTGTTCCCATGGATCACATTTTCCGTGAGTTATGGGAATAAAGGATTTTGGAGCAATATTTCTGACTGCTCAAAATTATACTAAACTGAAGTACGTGCATTTAGTGCAACCAAGCATGGACATTATATTAAGGACATAATTACTCCATTCAAAATACCAGGAATAAGGTATATATTTATAATTTGACTGTTTGCACAATCAAAAATACAATATTTGTATACAAATCAAACTCCCGTGTAACATATTCTGTAACAAGAATCAGACTAACCAGCTCAAACCAGATCTACTTGTACTTTTATTGTAAAGACCTTTTCTCTCTCTCAGTCAAGAACATTTATTCTTTTTCTATTTTAGTGTAATTCATCATCTACAGAATATTTACAAGACAGATAAGCTAAATTTTGTCACTGACTGGGAGATCCAGAACTTTATTTGGTGGATCTGTTTCTCCAGATGCCTGCACCCATAAAAACTAAGAATTTTTCCTCTGAACAGTTACCTTGGTATATGATCAGCATGAAAAAAGAATCCAAAGCCACTGTCTGAACAAAATCTTACAGGCTATTACTGCTGCTACTTTTTCTCATATCATGAACTAAACTTTGCAAGGTTTGTTGTTTTCTAACAGCCACTATAAAATGAAGTACCTTCAGTGTAACTTTTTTTTTTCTTTTCTGTGCAGAAGGGAAGAAAGTGAAAAAAAATATATCGGACCTTAATTACAACTGTTAGGTGTCATATACAATTTCATATTCATATATATTATCTTAACTACACAAGATTTCCTATAACTGGAACACTAATGACTAAAACAGTCTTAACAGCCCTCCCCAAAACCAAAAACACCTCTCAGAAGCTAAGTTTAAGGTATTGGAAATGTGTAATATAAATCTAATAAAAAGAAAATGTTTCTATGCAAGTTTTAAATATTCTTGTAAGTTTTCGATCTATTTTTCGTTTTAATTTTCACAAAGTTTGTGTATTTTCTGTGATTTCATCAGAGCTCTTCCACTGACCTTGCTGTGTGCACGGATTGCTTTGCTTTCAGTTAAGAAAAAGAATTAAGCATTCACAGAAAATGTACATCTCTACATGAAAAATGCAGACCTCCCTGACAAAAAAGGTATCTGCAAAGCTACTCAGATAAGCTGATGTAGAGGGGGAATTATATATGGCAATGCTGAGCAGAATATTTTAAAGGAAATTAGTGAGCATGAGGTTGTACATTTTTGGACAGGGAAGGAAGAGCACAGAAAGAACATGTGTGCATGGAGAAAGAGAGCAATTGGGCACACAGCAGTGAATAAAAAAGCCATAAAGATGAGGAAGAAAGGCACCTGTTGTATTTCTCCTTCAATCAAGGAGACTATGCATCCTATAGTCTTTTTAAATCATCACTGTTGCTTCAAAAAATCAACCTACTACCTTAATATTCTCTCCTACTTAAGGCAACTTGTAACTTTTTTTCCCCTTAACTGAAAAAAAATATTGAATTTTCTAAAATTAAAGTGTTAATGTTATGCTTGTGTTCTGGTATTTTCATCTTCAGGTCCTTCTATGGAAAATACTGAAGCATCTATTCCAGTGACCTTCCAACTAAGCACAGTACACTCACTTTAATTTCCATTTCAGTGAAAATAGTTAAACAAAAGCAAACTGTGAAGAGTTAGCTGGACACGAGTGATGCCATTCAGACCTTCTTGAACCACACAGCCATTCCCTCACAAGCCCTATGCATGGTGTTTGTGAGACCACTCACAATAAGAAGTGATACAACTAAAGCAGCTCCACATCCTATCACAGAACAATGTCTTGCTTATAAAAAGAAATACCAAAACCTTTGTTTGTATTAATTTATGAGACTTTGTTACAATCCTGATGTTAATACCTTTTTTTTTTTTTATCAAAAGTCCCGTTAAAGTCACTTTTTGTCAAGTAAAGAAAAATGCTCTGCCTGAGGAAAGATAACAGCAAATCACTTTTAATCCTTCTCCCATTTCCAAGCCACTACGAAACGCTTGCCGAAGGCTCAGTTTTGCAATACCTTGAGTCTGACTCAGTTGGAGCTGAAGTCCACAGAAGCGTACCCCTTACTTCAGTTAGGCTCTGGATCGCATCCTGCCACAAGATAAATTATTCACTAGGATCAGTACTTGGGAAACAGAGCTTTGTAGATGCTACAAAAAATTAAAAAAAAAAAATGTGCAAAGGATTGAAATACTTTCAAGATGTTAGAAGTAAAATAAATGAAGCTTCAAACACTACAAAGATAGTGTTGATCAAATATATTGTACAGACATAACCTTATTTTTGTGTGTTTGTTTTGATTAAATCAGAAATACCAATCTGGTATCCCAGAAGATTAAAGTTTCCTTACAACTAACAATGGCAATAAATCATCCGTATTTTTAGCACAGAAATGGTTTTAAAAAGTGTTGAGTTCCCTCTGCCTCGGTCACAGAAGTTCAGAATTTTCCTGCCTTCAAATTAAGATCTTTGTCATTTCCAGCTTCCTTCAGGAATCTTTTCTCACAGGTCAGATTAAGATGTTTCTAGCGTGCCAGAATCATCATCATTTTGGTGTTTGTTTAAATGAGCATTCCTCTAGGAATTCTGTAAAATGTCAGAGTATGAAAAAGTTTATTTCTGTCCTTTGACTTAAACAGGGCAGCTTGAAAATTCCTAGATTCAACCGCAAGCAGCAATTCTCTTCCTGCAGGATTTCTGCTGCTCCTCTATTCCTTGATTTCACTTCAATTTTAAGCTGTTAGAGACACAATTTTATAAACTGGTGTATCTTTAGAAATATTTTACACGCATCTTATGCTTCAGAATATTTTACAGATTGAATCCTACCCTTTTTCTCTCTATCTCAAAAGTTTCTCATGTCTTCTTGCATATTAATTTTGCCTAGATTTCCAAATGTATTTTCAAACTTTTTAATTAAAAAAAAAGAAAATCACAATGAACTAGAGTTTGACCTAACTCACACCATGCAATTTATGTGTAATGGCACCAGCATGACTGCAATGAGACCAATACAAGTTCAGCTGAATCAAGGCTGAACTCTTTGTATGCTTGGTTTAGTTACTCTGCTTGTTTTTGAAGATTTGCATGTTGGCTGATGGTTCAGTACTTCACTGCTGACTTGTCTTTTAAGAGAAGCAGGGCTGACAATGCAGACCAACAGAGCCTTAGTGGCACAGGTCTGCTCAACCTGCTGATTTTTGCTACCAGTCACAGAGGTACAGCATCATTATTCCAAACCTGGACTATTTCCCCCCCACTCAGAACCAAAGACTTCACCGTCTGGTCTGAAATGGTCAGCCCTTCAAGAGGGGTTAGTCGTAAAATGAAAAAGTGGAGAGGGGCTCACAGCACCCAGGTTTATACCCCAGTTTGGACTCGGGACCATGGATGTTCCTGTGGAGCTTCTCTCTCTGCCGAATCACCTTGCCTCCGATTAGCACCGACGTCCTGGGTGAGTCTCCCTCTGCCAAGCAAGAGAAGCCTTTCCAAGGACACTGACAAGCACTGGATCAGCCCATTCACAAGGAAAACCACTAAAATTGCTACAAATGTCCAAACTTCTACTTCTAAATGAAAGCACTCTAATTGAAGGTACATTTTCTGCCTTGCAAAGACTTGCTCAAACTTGTCTAAATCAGCACAGTCCTTGGCTCACACCGTTTTAATAAGACCCATGTGTATTAAACCAGATTATATGACACATGTTAAGGTTCATGTTTGATATCAAATTAAGTATCCGGATGATTTATGGAAAAGAGTTCACCTCCCTTTCCCCCACGTGAGGTTTAAGACTAATCTTCAACCAGATCTTCCAACACTTTCTGCATTCAGGCCTTCCCCGCTTGAAACCTACAATGTTGTTTTTATTATCACAAGAGACCGATACCCAGCCTAGCATCTGTTATTATTCCCTTGCCTTCCCTCCCTGGGAGAACGCATGAACCTAGCATATATCACTGTGATTACTGGATGCTGCTAAATTCCTAGAAGAAAGCAGCATTGCTTTCCTCTGCCTCGTAGAAGGATTTGATTGCACTATTACTCTGTGCACTAATGTGCTGCTTGGCTATAAAGGGAATTGTCGAGTAGTTCCTTTAAAAAAAAACACATAGCAATAAAAACCCCCACAAGTTCCATAAAGTAAACGAACACCCACCATTAGCTCTTACCCGTAAGGATCAGCATGACAGCTGTATTGATAATGACAGACATTTGGCTGGAATCACTTTGGGAGGCAGAAGTGTGAGCTGCGCCTCCCCCTCTCCACCAGGACGCTGCGCATCAGCATCCGTCACTGAAAGCACCCGCAGGTGACGCTGTAGGTCACTCACCCCCTCTTGTCATTCCCACTGACAGAGAAGCTTCACAGGTCACCAGGGACGTTATCACAACCAATCTGCTCAGGCTGGAACGGGAACTCACTGCTTCGCCAGATAACCCTCAGATGGAATCGGTGCCATGCTTTGAAGTGCACTTATTCATTGTGATCCCAAAAACTCATTTCCATTCGTTCTTCCCTTGGACATTGCACTAATCTACTTTCTAATGCCTTTATTTAGGGCTTCCCGCTCTCAATTACACCCCATCCCTGCTCCCACTCCCTCACTTCTTTTTGCAACAACAACAAAAAAGCCATTCTTTATCTAAAAAAATAAAATTATAACCTAAAAAATCTGATCTTGTTTTAGCAACATATGCATCACTTCTGTGTACATGTTTGGTTTCCCACTGTTTAGCATTTTCTTTCAACGTGGAAACCAGTCTGGCAAAGACCCTGAAACGCAGCTCTCCTCCTTCCCTGGAGGACAGTATAAATGGGTACAGAGAAGTACATGATAAGCTCCCATAGGCAATAACCCTATCCAGAGCAAATATTTCAAGACAATGAATACATCTGAATATAAATACACTTTTGGGCTTGTGTGATGAATTTGAATTAACAGTAGACATGCACAGACCTGACATTAATTAGCCACGTGCCAGTCGTACAACAGACCTTGTCCTCAGCAGCTTTCAGCAAACCCAAGTTCTACTCATCTGAGCTGTTACAAGAGGTGTTCCAGTAAGATTTATTGCCCAAAGAGCCATCCTGCACCAAAGCCTTGGTATTTACACAGGATTCAGTACATGTGTGTAGCAAGGCTCATATCCCTCTTTTACAGATGGCTCTCCCAAAATAATTTCACAAGGGTTAAGTTGCTTGCATGCTGAGACCACTTGGTGTCCCGTAGACAAATATTCTTTTCTTACTCTCCTCCACTGTATGCATACGTTTTTCCTTGTCTAAAGCAAAGATGATAAATTCTTAGGGTCACAGACAGTCATTTTGTTCTGCATTTTGCTGTACATCAAGTGATGGTAAAATATGGAGTAATTAGGGCTTACAGTCCAAACAAATTATGAATAAATAGGAAATACACGAGACTTGACTAAAAGCACACAGAGAACACCCAGCGAAAAGGCTGTGACAGCAAAGCACCTTTCTCTGTATCGTATATGCCCATGAACTGCCACTGCTGTATCCACCCACTCCAGGGATCTGTCTTTTCTAGGCAGCATCTTGGACTCCAGTCTACTTCATGAGCTATCAGTAGCCTTTCAACCTATGGAACCACTTTAAAGTGGAATCCTGAGCCCTTAGTTTTATCTGCTCTACAATTTCTTTAGATATGTTAGCTTAAAAGAAGTTAGAAACACAGTCCAACAAAATTTTAGGAACATTTATTACGTGAGTTTTGCTTGCATATCTCCATTAAAAGCAGCTGCCCCATTAAATACTATTTATTCCTGCCTTTCATTTGACAAAGTCATTTTAGAACAATGTTCTGTTACTGATAACAATATTATTCTATATGCTTTACTGATAAGACTTTAAACGGAGGACGACAGTGTATATTACAGGCAATATATCCAAAGAATTACAGATGACATTTTATCTGTTCACAGAATGCTGCGCACATTTCTTTAAACTATCTTTGAGAATCTAGTCATCATCTAAGTATTTTTCAAAATCTTATTTTAATGAAACACATTTAGAAGCTCATTTTAATGAAACACATTTTACTTTTGCATGCACTGAAATAAAGAAGAAGCATGCAGTACAGCATGCTCGCCTTAAAGGAACAAAGGCAGAAGACAGTTTCATCACAAAAGCAGTAAAACCACCTGCACTTCCAGTTGTCTATCTCATCCCTCTTTCATTTCCTCTGCCTGACAGCAGGCTGCTTTATATGCCCCCCAGATGAAAAATAAAGGTAAACTCTTCTCATCCTTTGAAATCAGGACTTAATTTCGCATTCACTCTAAGGCACTGGACTTTCAAAGCACAGCCTGCTTGGCTAACAGGAGGTCGCCTTTTGCGCTGATGCCCTCCTAGCCAACTGGGCAGCACTTACATTACAGGAATTAAATATTTTTAAGCATAGTCACGTGATGAAGTCGCCTTTCTGCTCTGAAACCCAGGGAGCTTTCAGCCACAGAAGAGCTGCTGCCCTTGTCTTCTCCACAGGAGAGGAGCAGCAGTAAGGACAAGAGCTGCCCTCCTCATCTGGCAGCCTCCTAGATGCACCCACAAAGGCAAGAAAGATGAGCCCTAACTCTGCAAGTGTTTTAGGACATGCTTAACTAACCAACAGCAAGTAACTGCTGAGGAGCTGATCAAGTTTTCACAGGAATCCAGCCTTTTTATGGTCCAAAACATGATCACAACCTATGCCCTGCATTGAGCATAGGACCAAACTTACTGCCCATTGATTTCTCTCAACTCCTTCCTCAAGCACAGACACAACACACGGTTCCTCTCTTTATAAAGAGCTTGATCAATCTGAAATGAAGGGCAGGGTTTTTGTTTCAACAACACATTTGAAACTGCTTGTGCCATCAGAACCCCTTCCTGTTCCATTTGCAATTTATTACAGCTGCAGACAGAAAAATTCTAAACAAAAGTAGGAAAAAGATTTAAAATACAAAGGCAATGAAAATATTTCCAATCAAGCCCGGTGTCAGCCAGAAACGTGTTGCAAGTGCTCTTGTAAATATCTTTTTACGGACACTTTGCAAAACCAGAGCATTATCTTCACTGCCATTACTTCTATATTGAAACGCCTGCAGCGAATGGACCTCTGCTTCTTAAAAAGCTAATTGCAAGTTATAAAAATCTACAAAAGAACACCACCAACAAACCTTAATCAAAAAAGAAAAAATGAGAAGAGATACATCACTGACAATCATTGATTTAAGAGGGAATAAGATCAGAGCAGCGTTCAGAATTTTTCCTGATCCCACCCCTCTGCAGAAATTTCAAGGAAAATTACTTCCTTCCTAGGTAGGAAAGTGATCTCCGGTGAACTGTATATAGCACGTCTCAATCTGGGACAGTTCTCTGGTATAATCTTTGTTTCCAGTCACCAAATCTAAAAGATGGATAGATCTTATTTGTGAAGGTCACCACATTTGTTACGCCCAGACTTCAGAATATGCAGCCATTCGTTTTTATAGCAAGAATGTCATGGTTACAGCTCCACCCAACCTTCATTGCAAACAGTCTTCGGGTTCTCTTATCGTAGGTCCAGAGGACATAATCAAACTCCAAGAAAGTTATCAAATGATTTTTTGCAAGGAATTCGAAAAAACACAAAACAAAACAAACAAAAAACATCCAAAAGCTCACTGCTGAACACACCAAATGAACTAAATAATGGGAAACACATTTACAACGTCCTTTAATGGTAAGCCTATCCAATTTGAGATTTAAGAGGTCAAACTATTGGTTATTTTTGCATTCCTGGTAATTTAAGGAGAAGCAGACTGGGAAATGTGCACTCACAGGCCTTATAAAACTGCCTCCCTTATTTTGAATAATAGACATCTATTGTAAAAAGCTCGCTAGTGGAAAAGCCCCCCTCCATGTTTACACACTTTGGCTGGAGAGCCCGCTGCCCATGAGGCTCGCAATGAAGAATGAGCGTTTAAGGAGACAAAAGAAATCAGCCACAGAAAATCCCGCCACCCAAGTCTCCGGAAAAAATGAATTGCTCCAAGAGTTGGGACGACAAGAATTGCTGACACCAGATGGTAACGTTCCCCGCGAGAGCACCGTGCCACGATCTCACCCTGAGAACGAGGGCTTTTCTCAAGGGTCCAAGGCTCAACCTAACAGGCAAGCAAGGGGAAGGAAGGGATGAGATGGGAACCCAGCTACGGCCCTCGGCTGGGGCAGCCCCAAAGACTTCTGTCCCCATTGCACCAGCACAGGCTCCAGCCAGCCCACCCACAGACACCACCAGCCTGGTTTCACCCAGGCTGGTGCCGGTATTACAAGACCGAAGGACTGTTGCACTGACTTCTTCTACATAAAAGAAAGTAAATGGGGACAAATTGCAATTCATTTATAAAATAAATGATAAAAGCATGTGGTTTCTGCTTGGTTTCTTTCCCTGCTCAAGGAGGATAACAAAAACAACGATTAAGAAGCATACCTGCTACTTCTAAAGGGGCAGTCATGGACCTAAGGAAAAGGTCAACCTCCCCTGCACAAATCATTCAGCTGTTTTTAGGGAATGCAAACTGGCTGGGCAAATCAAAGAAATATACAGATTTTAATCACCTTTCCACTCACAGTTTAGGGACACAGTCTGAGCTGAATCATTTCACAAGTTGGTGGGCATTGTCGTTCAGTGAATAGTACAAGCTGGAACTTATCTAGTTACATTTCATTTGGTCACAGCCAAATCGGACATTGCCTGTTTGAGGTTTTCCACTCCGGCATGGGCTTTTAATCTATGTGTAGGCTGGTGGTTAAGGTGCTAAGTTGAGGTGTGGAACAGTGAATTTCAGCTCCATGTGCTGCCTACTTCGGGTCAATCCAGCTTCAGTAGAAACAATCTGCTCAAAATTAGCCAGAAGAGGCATTCTGAGATCAAAGCCTGCACTGCAACCATCCGGCTGCAAAGAATCCTTTCCCCTACACCCAAGAAACTCAGGTAGCAAATAGAAAATGAGACACAGACACACTGGTCGTTTGGCAAGGAAGGGTTCACTTTGACAAGTCGGAGACTGAAGCCGATGCCCCAGGAGTGCCTCTCGCTGAATTGCTGGGCTGCTCAGCCAGCAGTTGTTCTTTTGTTAGCATGGAAGCCACAGCTGGGTATGACTTACATGGTTGTTTTTTTTTTGGAGTGTTGTTGTATAAGCAAGTAGAAGCAGCAGGAAATTGAACTAAGTTCACCCTGCATATGCACAGTTACAGATTTAAAGTCAATTTTATTCTTCAAAAAATAAAGCCAATAGATTCTACATTTGTCTCTGATTTTTAAGTCATTTCCAGGCCAAGCCACAAGATTATTTTAATGTAATGGTTGGCAAAGCTGAAATTTGAGCACAAGGTAATTTTAACAATTTCAGAATCACTCAGACTCTGAAATCTTGTTAGCAATTCTGTCCACAAGACCTAAGCCAAAACACAGCTAAACAAAATACATAAATTGTTGAGGCTTTGAACACAACGCCATTGTGTGTGTATGTGTGTGTGGAGATGGGTACACTGGTCTCAGATCTAGGCAACCAAAACGTATCCTAGAGAGGTCAGACAATCTGTCAAGGCAAAGAGATGCTATAGTAATTTGATAGATAACAACCTAAATGTATTATTGTAGTAGAAGCCCACAACAGGGAAATTATAACGTCACCTGCCATTAGCCTGCTGTAAACTGCACCCACCGACTCCTTTGTGAGCATCTGGAGGAAAAGGAGACCTTATCCTTGCTCCTTCCATGCAGTACTGGCCAGCCTGTGTCAGGCCATCGCTGAGCAATGAGCTGAGGTTTTACCCATTATTTCCAGTTGCAAGGAAAACGGTCAAGAAGTGGAGAGACCTGTGCTTTGCAGCCACTGCTGATTTCTCTGGTAAAACAGAGCACAAAGGCAACGTGTCAGCTGCTCAGCCATGGGCAGAACAATGTATAGTCCATGCCTGCTCACTGGACAGCTGGCTGTCACTACACCTGATCTGGTCCAGTTTCCCTGATCCTAGATAAACGTACAGCCTAACCCAGCACAACTTCAGTCAAGAAAACTTTCTGCAAGCTGCATCTGCAGAAATTAGCAGCAATACATACTTTGCCTCAAAGGACTGCACTGAGCCTTCGTTAGTGGAGTTTGTACAGGGTTAGAGATCACTGGATAGGAGATCTGCACAAATGCAAGGCATTATGACATTACGTACTGCTAAACTTTGTTGAGCTACAATTTTTGTGACAGCCTGGGGATTGTCATGGTCAGAATCAATTATGTCACTCTGCACTTTCGGTTATGAAGTAAAATAAACAGATCAAACTACTTGATTTTAGCAAGGTATGCAAATTTTACTGGTCATTTTGTTCACCCCCTCCTTGCTGCCCCTCTCTCCCCTGCTGTCCTCATTTGGGATCAGAGAGCCACTCAGGATGGCAAGAGGTATGGGAGGTCATTTTCCCACACAAAGCAGATCCAAGTCTGAATACACACCACATTGTCCAAGGTTTTCTCCAGCCTTTCTCCTCCAAGGATGGAGACTGTACATCCTCTCCAGTCAACCTGGTCCAATACTTGACTGCCCTCATTTAAAAATACCTTCTGTGTCAAATGGGAACGTGCCCCACTTTAATTTATGCCCCTTGTCCTCCTGGCACGGAGAAGAGGCTTAAGGAGCCTGGTGGCATCTCCCCAGTAGCTTCTTTCTAGGCACTGGGGCTGCCCTGGGGTCGCCAAGAGATGCCTTTATTTCTGGGTGAACAAGCCCATGCCCTCCTGGGGCACTTGCCCCGGTGCCCTGACCATCCTGGTGGCTCTCTACTGAGCTCACCCTAGTCTGTTAACATCCTTCTTGTCCCAGAGCCCCAAAGCAGGACAAAGTACTCTAGATGTGGTCTAATGAGTGCTGAGTAAAGTTTTTCATTCTTCTCCTCAAAACCAGCCTGACTTTTTCAACACTGACGGTCACTAGCTTCAAAGTGAGAATCACCGAGAACAACAACAAAACATTTCCACTAATAGAGTTTAAAAACATTTCAACCCTTTCATGAACTTATCCCCAGAGAACGGTTTCAAAGTCAGGAGGCTGAACTGCAGCAAGAGATCATTTGAAGTTAAAACATTATAAAAAACCTAGAAGACATTCATTCCACTGTACACAAATGCACGTAGGCACAATGACAGCTATTCGACAGGTGCTGGGACCAGATGATGAACAACGCTTCCATACACTTTCCGACCAAGGCACACGCACTTTGCCGTGTTGTCCTTGCCAGCTAAGAGTCCCTCTGCCTGTCCTGATTCTTGAGCAGCTTTAGGCAGCCACCATTTCTAATATCCTGTCTGATTTATGGTTTTCCTCCAGGGCAAAGACTTCAACAATTGACTTTGGGTTTGGGCCTACAGTCTGACATATGTTAAACATTACCTAATTTTCAGGTGTTGTGGGCTATAGGAACTGTGCAAATAATTACTTTGTTGGATCTGTTACTGAGGTTATTTTTAATAAGACTTTGTTTGATTTCTCAGCATTTTGGACTATTTGTTTTCATTATGCTTGTAATACATTTCTGGCAACTGCACACACCTTCCTGCATGTGACAGGAAAATTATGAATGGCTTGATCATACGGAATGATTTATAAATCTGCTAATTAGTATCATGGATCACTTATTTTAATCCTAAGGCTTAGGTGAGCTATATATTGGCACAGTGAACAAAGGGAACAATCGTGTCTGTAAATAGTAGTTACGTTATTTATTTAGTTTTAATAGAAGCTGAAGTTAAATTCCTGCCTGCTCCCTGGATGTCATTTTAGGACTAATCAGGGTGGGACACAACTGAGACCAGCGGAAAAAAAATAAAATAAAAATACATATCTAACTCCCATTGATTTCAAAAGGTATTAGGCACTCTTTATGGTTCAGGCCTCAACTTCTTGCCCAATATCTGAGAATAACTTTTTAATTACATTGGATCCATTTATGAAAGTCATTTATAATTGCAAGGGTAGTAAAGGTCTGCAGTAATATGTTGTCACACTGATACATCTACACAGCAGCCCCTTTCCCTTGCTGAATTACAAATGCACATTAAAATTTCCTGCCATTTAAAAATAATCATTAGTAGGAACAGAGAGAATATTCTTATTATCCAGGGACCGTCTCTGTCTGCCCCCCTGACTTGTCTGGGCTCCAGTACAGCAGTTTCCACCTTCGCTGCCAGACTGCCTGGGTGTCAGCAGAGAAAGAGTTTGATAGTTCTGCTTTTGTTTCCTACGTCCACTGGTTTCTTGAAAGATCACCCTCTCAGTCAGCAGCTGAATCAGTCACTTGAACAGAAAGCAAACAATGACTTTTACTTTAATGCAATCTTGAAACGATTCAATCTTGATCCAATCTTGAAATTCTTGAATGAAATTTTGGAACAAACGGATTCATTCGCCTGAAATTTTACTCTTGGGTAAGGAGGGTGGAAAGCAAGAAATAAGGAAAAGGCTGGGAACTCAGAAGTCTTAGGGTCAACAAAGAATCTCTACTAAAAGCACCTTCTGATAGGAAGTGTTAGGCAACATTAAGCAGAAGGGTTATTTCATCTTTACAAAATGAAATAGAGGAGCGGGTAATTGGCTGCATAGGCTACTTGCGTTTTTGGTTGCTTTTTTGTTTTGTTCTGTTTTTCAGTTTCTGTTTTTTGTCCTTGCCTTAATTCTCCTGTGGTCCTGCAGGAGCCATACAAATGAAAGTTTCTTTGACGCATTGAATTTCATATATAGTTAATACTAAAATATAACATTAAAAATGATTTTCTCATGTGGTTATTGTCAGCAGAAACTGGCTACAAACAGCCTACTTGAAAAGCAGGCACATCTCCCTACTACCATTAATATTACACTGGGAATGTCTTTTGTACCATCTGAAACTGCCTAATTTGTTTCCGAAGTACAAGGAGAGCCAGTGATGAATTTTGATCATCAGAAAGCCATTTAGCATGCCAGGTAGTGTGGTCTCTTGCTTTACTAGGGGAACACCTGGAAAGCACATTTTGCCTTAACTTAAAAAAAAAAAAAAAAAAAAGTAATACATGGGTTAATGCTTCATATAATGCTTGTTTCGTAGCCTGTACAATGTGTAAAATTCTAATGACATTTTCTAGCGGCACACAAAGGAACAATATATTGGGAACACGCAGCGTTATCTTCCAAACAAGACAACGCTAACCAATAGCTTCGAAAGCTTTTCTTGAAGCTGTGAGAGCTAGCAAAGGGCTACAGGCATCCAAAAACGAGGCATCTAATCTGGCACTTGTACAAATAGAGATTACACAGTCACTCCAAAGAGTGTATCAATCATAACAATGGAAATTTCACAAGTTTACTTCTTAATTCACTGCACATGAAGCCTCTTTATAGTGTGTTTCTTATCACTGCTTCTCATCCCAATTATCAAAAATCCTTTTTTTCCTTATTCAATATAAGCATGAACACTATACCCAAAACTGCAGGTGTTTGCCAAAGAAGTTACTTCATTGTGGATATCAGTTCATAGTTTCAAGATTAATATTTGCTTTGGCTCGCCTTAGGCTTTTGTTTTTATTTTTTTCCCTGACCATTTAAGACAGACTTGTACAGTGTCACCTCAAGACAGCATGCAATGCTGGTCTGAAACTACAACAGAAAAAGAAAACCCCATCACTGGTAATTAATTTCATCTTGTAAAGAGCTTTCAAGTTTTTGTTGTGTTTTTTTTTTTTTTTCTTTTTTTCTCCCCCCCGCCTCCCGTTTGTCCCAAATCAGTTCTTGGGGAGCTCCTACAGTACAGCTCATTGATATCTTCATCTGTGTATTAAGAACTAAAAGCTGAAAAACCTTCTTGACTGACATTACAGGGTGGTTTAAAGGTGAGTAGATTTTTTTTTTCCTTAAATCTACGGTGTGAGAAATGGTTAGAAGTACAAAAACACAAAATCATAAAACATTTTTTCTCTAATTAAAATAGTTTCTTTTTACTCGTTTTCTTTCTTTTTTTTCTTTTTTTACTTCCACAGCCCATTTGACAGCCACAGCATCCAAAAATTATTAGTGACGTTAACATAATGTTTCATGGTTTCTCCATGTGATTTTCTTATTTTTCAAACACTTTCCTCGCCAATTTATCAATTTTAAACACATCAGCCACCTGCTAAACCACCAACATACCATTAAAACTAACAAATTGCCTTTCACCCATGTTTCACCTTAAATAGGTCAATTAATTTGATATTATTGCTGCATATAAATCTCTTCAGTGAAGATGGACACCAGGTGAAACCACACAGCAAGAAAGAAGCTGATACAGCTACATACAGTGTATATCAGATGCTTGAACAACTGGATAAAGCCTTTTGGTCGTATTGCTGCTGTGTGATCACTCAAAGGAAGCATCTCTTCCTGCACCATCATCAGAAATATTCTGGTTGGTCATTAACCTTTTGCCTATTAGGTGGCATTTCCTGATGAAGGAGTGTTAATGGCTCTCACATTAGCACATGCAGCGAGCACCCATGAGTGACGGGCGAGGAGAGGGTTAAAGCGAGTTTCTCCGTGCATATGGTTCCTGTCTCAGCTGTGAGATCAGTTATAGGTCCCCGGCCAAAGATAACAGCTAAAATATAACAGATGCTGGTGCTTCCACAGCTGAGGTGAAGTATTTCCTTTCATCCTCACTAGTCACTGATAATGTCCCAATTCTCTATTCACTGGAAACGTCAAGGGCACGAGCAGGTTATTACAACGTGAAATGAATGAACTGTTTAAATCGAGCCCACGCCTGCACTCGGTGTGATGTTTCTCCATGCCTGAAAGACTAAAACTCGGAGCGGAGAAGTCAATGCTGCACTCACAAAGGCTTTTGGATGCTGAAAGCCAGGGTCCCACCTAATAGGGTACCAGCAGGGAAGAGGGGGCAGCTGTCTTCATCCAGGCTTTCAAGGCAATACCATCAGCACAGGGCTGCTGTACAAAGCTGTCCTACCTGTGGCTGTTGCTACTCCCCACCACCATGCCACTCCTTCAGCCCAGCCAAAACACAAGTACCCGTGTAAGCAGCCACCCAGCGTGTCCATAAATACTGTAAGAGGAACTGAACCAGCTTCACAGAGGTTATACTTCACAAAATATTTTCAACATGTTTTATAACATGAACAGGCACTTGATCATATTTTGCATTTTTAAAGCCATTTGAATACATCTTAACCTGTAAAACTGTGTGTTTTTTTTTTTCTGTGGTTGAAACATAACCACGAAATCTTTACATGTCTGGAAGCTGTTTTACATAAATGTTTTCCCAACAAAGGTAACAAGCTTAGGGATGTATTATACCAGCAGTTAATTATACTGGCAATCAGGTTGCTCTTCATCAGTATAGTTTAAATAAATTTATAAGACACAGTACTGGCAATAGCAGCAAATGCTTGCTCCTGTCTGAAGAAAGCCAAATGGTTTCATGTACAAATATATTCATACATCAGGGGATCTAGGACGTACATAGCTACACAAATTCAGAGAGTGATTTTTTTACTGCTTTCCTGCATGGATGGTTGTGTAAGATCATCTTGTTCTTCTTCCCTTCCCCTCCCATAAGATGAACCAAATCAGAACTGGCAACATTGCTACATAATTTAAATAGAATTAATTAAATAAAAAAATAGCGAGAAATGCTCCACAGTGAATGAGCACAGAATGGACACACACATTTCTGTAGTAACAATATGCTGGGAAAACGTTGTTTTCAGTTACTTTCATGCATGGAGCTCATACAGAGCTGCTACACCAGGAATCAGGGTGATATGAGAACACCAAGGTAACAAATGGTTCAGTAAAACTCATTTAAAGAGTACAAAGAGTATAAAGAAACCAGCAGAATTAACAGATTGTGTTGTCTATTTTTCATGTATCAAATAAAGTGTATTTTTAGGAGGAATACACACATTATAAAGCCTGGACTTCAGCCTAAGGGGTATTCCACCCTGAAATCATCTTGCCAAGAAGCCACAGTGATGCAACCACGATGTGTACAACTCTGGATTTCTCAAACCATCTGGCGCCAGGTTTTTGTATGCATCCCATGCTCTACTTTTGTTAAAAGATGTGTTTTGATTTCAAACACAAAGTAACAGACAAAACCTGCATATCCAAATAAACCAAACAAACTGATCGTCAAAAGTCACATAAAAAATAACAATCAAGGAAATCTCCCATTCACTAAACCTAAGAAAGCCATACAATACTCCAAATGTAGCACTCTGTTTGCTGGAGCAAGCTGTTTGAGCAATACATCACGATGGTGCTGTCTGGATATTCCTTGTCCTTACCCTTTAATTTGGGATTACCTTTGTAGACAAGCTTCAGCCAGCATAAAATGTAGCTATTTTGGTGGCTGACTCCCCCAAAGACCAACATTTCCAATGGAAAAACATTCATTCAGCCTTAAAACTCTCTCTGACAGAAGTTTGTTTTCCCAACTAATGGATATATTTCTGCAAAAACTATCAGCTTTCCATGGGAAAATACCAATAGGTCACTAGAAAGCATAACAAATGACAACCTAGAAGCGAATCTATGTTGGTAAAATATTAGGTTTTGTTCATCTGTATGCATTCGTGCCTTGTAAAAGTCACCAACCAGTGCTCTGCTCCAGAGGCTGGGCTGCATGTCACGATACATCTGTTCTCCTCACCACCGAGAGGGTCCCTGGCTTATTTTGAACATTGTCCTATGACCAAGAAACACATCCCTCCAAGGAGCGAGAGAGCATGAGCCAAAATACTTTTTTCCATTTGTGAATTGGGCATTATTTCAGAAAAATATGTTAGTCAAAACATGAAATATTCTCACGTTTGCTACTTAGTTTTATTTTTTGGCAACAAAATGATAAACCTCATGTTTTTGAGAGTTTGAATTACTTTTTATAGTTTTAGATTGACTGCACTGGAGGACACGATCTGTGATATGAAGGAAATTTTAATTCAGAAGAGTAAAACTTCACTATTCTTTAAGGAAAAGACTATCTTTTAAGTTACTCATTAGAATTTAATCTGTGGGACAGGAATTCTGCTTCAAAGCTTAGAATTTCTTAAAAACATCTTAAAGTAGGAGGAGGAGGAGAGGAAAGAAATACAAGTGGATATTTATGACAAAGGCTGAATATAATATCAAAAGCAAAAAAGGTCAGAAGGAGCGTTTCTTTGCCTGCAGCCTTTAAACTACCATCTAAAAAAGAACAAGTTGAGAGCCATTCCATTTATAAAAAAAGTACTTTAAAGGAAAATATCTATTTGAACAGCTGCACTGAGGTCTACCTGAATCTGTAGGAGAAACAAAGCTCTAATAATAATAATTATTATTATTTAAAACTTTAGCTACTTATTGCAACATATTTTAGCTACAATGGCTAAAAAAGTCAACATTTTTACTCAGTTCTTCACTGGAGCAAGGCAAAACGACACCCTTGCAGCTGTAGCAATGCTGTGATACGTGAGGCCATGCAAGCTGTTATATGTCATATACAGTTACTGAGTCACTACAGGATATTTGGTTGATAGTATCCAGCCATCAGAATGGGAACACTATCCAGAAATTGCTCAGAGGAGGTGAGGATGACATGGCACTTTGCTTTCTAATGGACTGAGCAAAGCTGAGGAGGTGAAACACCTGCAAGCCCAGAGCTGGCAGAGGAAGCCGTGGGTATGCTCTGAGATGCTTCTTCTCAGAGTGAGCCTGTTCAGAAGGGTTCCTTGCTACCTTATGGATACCCCAGGTAAAATCATCTCTTTCCAAAACCAGGAGAACAACTGGAGGTCTTCTAAATTTATTTTTGGTAGAAGACTGTTGTGGCAGACAGAGGTGAATGGTCTCCCCCTGCCTCGCTTTTTCTCAAGCAACATGTGTTAAAGGAATCATTTCATAAAATATATGTTTATTACGCAGTTATCTCAGCCTGAAGGCTTATGGCTTTCCAGCATGTATAAAACAGTACATAACTATAATCCATGGAGACTCTGCGTTTATTTAAGTCCCCTGACTCTCAGCAAAAATACCAAAATAGCATAAAGTAAATAGAAGGCTGCCTGAATGTAATAATCTTAAAAATAAACAAACACGCCTCGTAAGTATGCAGAGCACCGCACAGCACTGCTGTCTAATTTAAGTTCCAAAGCTTCCTATCTGTATCCAGATACTGGTAAGAGCTATTCACATAGCTGTAAACTCACTAGTTCCAACCATGCTTTCCGAATAAATCATGTAACCATATAAAGATATTTTAATAGCCAGATGTACTTTGGTTCCTCAATCATCCAATGTAGCAAGAAACATCTGGTAAGGAACCTGTCCAGAGGAGTACAACTTGCCTCCCCATAACAAACAAGCACACACATACATACAGAAAGATACCTTCCAGCCTCAAATATGCAAGTCTACCTCTAAGTATTACATCTTCTCAAGTTTAATGATTCTCTACGGTTCGATATTTTAGCCTTCAGTCACATGGACAAGTGCATGTGCTTTTGTATTCAACAGCCTACCACTAGGAATAAACGATAAAGAATGAGAGTCTTCACCAACCGCACCTCAACCAAGCTCACGGTCAAGGAACCAGAACAGATGTCAGCTTCTGAATCTCAGGAGGTGGACGGAGGGGGAAACTTCTGCAAAAGCCAAGTAGGTTTTCACACTTAACACTTGTACAAGGAGCTCTCAATGCTCCCATTGTTGGAGCTGACACACACTGAGTGTTAAGGACTGTGTTTGCGAGGATAATTCTATTGCATTCAGTTTTCATCCCCTGCACAAACCATTAGCGCTTTCCCATGAAAATGCGAATGTTACTCAAAAAACTTGGAAAGATTTTGGAAAATCTGATAGTCCTTTGAAAAGGAATCCAGCAGCTTGGACCACACTATACCACTTCGTCATGGATTAAAAACGAGAGAGAATCACTGACATCTAATTTATCAAGACTAATATTCACCAATGTAACAACTAGCCCCATTCTTCAGAAAAACCATCCCTGAGTTTTGAATATTAGCCGTATCACAATGGTGTTAATGAGCAAAGGCATAATTATATTTGTCTCAGAAAAACCTAAGGTTTCCTGAGGTGTCCCTGCCCATCACAGGGTTGGAGCTAGATGACCTTTAGGATCCCCTCCAACCCAAGCTGTTCCATGATTCTATGGTATTTGGTTACCATCAAGCTGGTAACTGCAAGCAGCTACTAAAGATTCACAAATACACAATGGAAATATTTTCTCTTAAATTTTCAGTAGACGTTTGTCTCTTTTACGGAGTCTTAACAGACTGACATTCCCTGTTAAAGGACTGAGCAGCAAAGACTGTGCAGCTTCAGGACAAGTAACGGCTCTGCCCCTTAATAAACACTTCAGTAGTAAAATTTAGGGTATGATGATTAGGCCAGATGATGCAGAAGTTTTCACAGACCTCATTTTTATAAAGAGTATTAGAGAAATTAAACCAGGAGAATGGAGCCAAGTGGTTTTTAGTAGTTATTTTATGGTCCAAGTAATAATAATAGGGAACTTTTCCTGCTGTACAGTAAACTGAAGGAAATTCTTCTAAACATTTAGCATATTCTTCCTCCACTCACACAGTAGATACTATCACATTGCCAGCAGATATCCAAGTTTAATACGGAGTAGACAAAACTCCATGAAAATGAACTTCAAGGGTTGAAAAACAATGTTAGGAAGGATAAAAATTTAACAAGGAAATAAAAGCAAGCTACAGGTAACATTTAGGCAACAGCAACAAAAAAAGGCAAAGCATTCCATTTGAGGTGCTTATTAGCACAGCTCTTATCCAAGAATCAGTAAGAGCGCTCCAACGACAGTAAGTCATAATCCCACAGATGGTAGCCCCATCCCTTTGGCTCCTTCGCCAAGCTCATAAACATGCTCCAGACAGCTAGCGCGCTTTATCTTATCTGATAAGGTAATTCATTTTCTAGACAAACGAAACACTGAAAATCTAATCCACTGGACTTCACTGAAGCACTTGATGTGGTGCCATACGGGAAGTTATTAATTCAACTGGTAAAAATAGAGATTAGCACCAGAATTGAAAAGCAGATAGGGGACATGACTACTAATGGGGTGGAAGTATTGAAAGTATGAGGCTACCAGGAGGTTACTATAGCAGCTCCTCAAGAATTCAGCGTTGGAGCCAATGGGTTTTCATTCAATGATATTTTCACAAACAGGAAGAATTGGCTAGTGAGTTTGCCAGGAGCATAAATATAGTGTAGGGCTGAAGTATACAATGGAACAAAAAAAGTCAGTAATCTTAAGGAAAGACATGATACAAAAAATTGATGTAATAGACCAGAAAATCGGGAACAGAATTAGTGCAGATTCCTACTATGACAGCTCCTCAGATGGAAATGACAGAGGCCAGAAAAATCTGGCTACATTTCCCAGACAGAGGGCGACCCTCAGCCATTTATGCCATCTAAGACTGGACACGTTTTGAGGAATTTCCAGCAGGAACAAACATTAGTGTCCGGGTACGAGATACTACCAAGGCCTCTTCTGGTAGACTGCATACACTTACGGTCACCCAAGCTTATAAAACGTTTATTTAAACCAGAACAGAGCTACCAGAACAAATAAGAGAACAGATGGTTAGGACGTTAAAACAGGGTGGCTTATATCAGCCTAGTTGAAGGGGAAATTAATTAATTAATTAATTAATTAAATAAAAAGAGAGAGAAAGAGAGAAAATAAAGTTTTAAAGGAATTCCAATTTTTCTCTGCAAGCAGACTGATTAACACTAGCACAGGAGAAAAGCTGTTCTTGACACTGTTGGTATGGGCACAAATGGGTCCTAACAGCCCTCTCCCAATTTTTATTCCTCCCACTCCCACACGAACAGCTCTCCTTCAGTTCCTGCAGGTCTGTTTGATCTTGCATGTTTTATCACACAATACTCTGCTCAGTTAGTATTAGATTCAACAATTTAAGCATGCATAAGAATGTAGATCTAGTGAGCCAAAGGGGAACCCCACATAACAGTTTCTTAAGGAAGTCAATGAGGGATGCCAGTGCAAAACGGTGGATAGACACGGTTATCTAACACAGATTTTCAAGTCACTAATATCCATACTTGCCCGAAAGAAAGTTGAGTTAACCAAGGTGGACTTGAAACTTTAAAATGGAATCCCTCCAGATAGCGGTGCCGTAGGGATTCAGATCTTTTTAAATACTAGGAGTAAATTTGAGTTAAATTTAGATTAAATAACCATTCAAGATTAATTGCTTAAAAATGCAAATACATCCCAGCAGACAACACATAAAGACTGAGAGGTGGCACGCATCAAACGCCCACATAATCAAAATCAGTTCATCTTTTGTTCCATCTACTCAGAACTGAGTTCAGTTTTTATTTTTTTATTTAACTGCCTAAGAACAGTAAGCTTAGGAGATAATTATGATATAAGCTGTCAAGTGAGAATAAACGTTGATATGGTTATCTTTTACACACGCACACAAAAGCAATATAACAAAATGTTTTTTTGTGGTCATTTTGGGTTAGACTCACTGCTACACGAATTTTTTCTCCATAATTTCCATGTCTTTGGGCACACAAAGCAGCCATAAGCCTCTCTTAGCTAGACTTGGCTACGCCAAGAGGTGGTTTTCCGACATTGAGCACAGCAAACCAAACAGAGCACATTACAGACCCAGTTGGGCAGCCTCTCCCATCACACAGTCATGCCACGATGCACCAGTCATTCCTACACCAAGGGAAAAAGCTTTTGCAGCTCCAGGAATTTGTACAGTAAGGAAGATCACCAGGAAATCTATTTGGTCACAGGAGCGTTAAGATGGAAGGAGTGATTGCACAAACACAGTCACATCATCCGGTGATGTCGTGGTGCATCTGGGTGCCATTAGATTGACTGTTTTGGGTCTGATTATATTGTCAGCCATGCGGTTTCCACATAACCTGCATTAACGAAGTTTTTTTGCTAGATAATTGCCACAAAGCAGACTCAAAGTATCAAAACATGGCAGTCGGTCTCCTTTTTTGCCCATTACACCGACCCAATTACCGACAATGACATAAAAGCAAATGATGATGAAGTATCATGCCCTTATTATTTTCATTACCACTGAGCCCTGGAGCCCCACCACTAGAGCGGACCCCACTGTGCAAGGCATTCAGGGTAAAAAGTGAGTAAAGCAGAGTAAAAACAGCTCTGGACAGAAAACAGCACTCTGTAGAAAACCAGAGAGGGCAGTTAAACAATAATAATTACATTGGGTTGAAGCAGACCCAAAGTGAGAGGCAGACTAAAGACAAGAACAAGCAAGGAAGAGGCTGTAGAAAGAAAAAATGGTGTTGTATTATATGGAGAACAGGAGAGGTAGAGAAGGCAACTAAGGGAAGCCCAGAATTATCCCACAGTAGGTCTTCCAAACATTCTGACTTTGTCCATTAGTCCTATATACTCTGCTCTTACTGGTTTAGTTCCATTATTGTCCCTCTTAGGACAGAGAAAGTGCCTTAAGTTTTGGGGTGAGCAGCCCTGCTCCACGTGGGTGTAATTCCCTGTAATGGCCTCTTCAGAGCAACGTGCCTTCCAGTAGGACATAGCTAGCTGAGTGACTACTGCTAGTCATGTGCAGTTCCCACCCTCTCTCATCCTGCTGCTAGGGGAACAAGCAAGTGTGCAAGGCATGTTTTGTGTCAGCAGGATTTGGGTTTTCCCACCCTTGTGTACGATGTGAAATGTATTTCTTCAACTGGCTCTGTCTTCTAACATTTGCCGCACAAAATGCAGAAGCTTATGAAAGCTTTATGCTCCCGTATATCTAAAATTCATGTCCCGACATAAATACAGATCACTAAAAATTCTGGTTTTGAAAGTGGTTTCGCTGCTTCATTGGGAGTAAGTAAATTATCTCACCTTCTCCATCTCCGAGAGACCTAGATTGACATGAGCTAAACCACGGCAGATAGGAACCGAGTAAAATAACGAAAAGACAACATTTCTGTGTGTGCATGTACTCAAGTGATCCAACAAGAGGAAAAATACCTGAATTCTATCTCTCACGTAGCCAGTAAGGGAAAGGTGTCATACAAACGAAACCAGGGCTATAGACAGGCCCTCAAAACCGGCGGAACCACCGCTGGTTGCTTTCAGCAGACAAATAACCCTGTGCTGCATCAACGTGCCAATGCCTGCACCCTCAGCAACCTCTGCAGCAGGACAGAGCACGCAGTGATGGCCCACAGGCCCCTCAACTTCACCCTCTATGAGCACTATACTAACAGTTAACATAAGTTAAAAACAACACCTGGGCTTAAAGGCAACGATAAGCAACCACAGGCGTGTGACACTTCTGACTGGTACAGAAAGTTGGGATGCTTGCTCAGGTAACATTTCTTTCACTGTGCAACCTTCTCCCCCCAAATCCACCTCCCCGTGGGCTTTTCATTCACCACATTCTTCTCGCTGTGATGAGCTAAGGATATAAGCAAGGCAAAGCATCTATGGAGAGAGGTACCAGCAACATTTTCATTAAACCAGCTGATGTAGCCGCATACCTTATCTCAGCCATTCTTTCATTTCCTGTTGTTCCCCTCTCGCAGCCTGTTTTGATTTAACACTATTCATTCAGGCAGAAGTACTCCACATAGGTAATGTGAAGCTTATAAGGCATAAAATGTGTGTGTGCATGCACGTGTACGTGCACACACATGCACACTTGCCCATTATTCCCACACCATCCATATCTGTAGCCTAGAGAAAGCTCCAAGAGCCAGAAGTGGGGAACAGGAAAGGAAAAAAAAGGTGAGGATTGCATCAGTGTCACCAGAGCCTAAACTGGGAGAGGGGGGGGACTAAAAACTTGCATGTTTCTCACTGAGCTGGGATATGACCTTCCATCAACCCTGGTCCACATAGACTCAGAAGGTATTAAATCACCTCTGTGGCAGGAGCCCAGTAATCAAGAGCCACAATCCCATAAGAATTAAGTTGATGGACTAATTTGCCTTTGGGCTGCAGAAGGGCATGCTTTCAACTGCGGGGGCTGAGCAGTGGCTGAAGCTGTGCCACAAACAGCTGCGATGAATCTACCCAGGAATGAAGGGGTGCTAGCAGTAGTGAGAAGGCTTCCCGAGAACAGCTAAAAGTCCACAAAACCGACTGGCTCCCATTTTTCTGCATCTTGGAAACAGGACAGCAGCAAACTGCGTGGGGGGTGGAGGGCACCTTATTAAGACATGCTCATAAATTACTCCAAGTATGACCTTGGTAATGGAAAATGATTTTTTTTTTTAATCACTTATTTGCTATTTATTTCTTTGATTTACCCTGCTGGAAAAATAAAATATGCAGTACAATTTCCTAAACCACAAGACTTCACCACAGACCATCTCATCTTTGTGCTGGTATCCAAACACAACAGGCATGGGATATACCCCTTCATCTCTTTGGGTGGTAAATTGTTACTCAGTCCATGGAAAATAAAAGGAACAGATGCAAAGAAGCAAAATCACGGTCCTCCGTCTCGCAGGTTGGGTGAGTCCCATCTCCACAGCGAAGCCTCAGGAATGGGTCCTTGCCATGAGGGTGTTGGTGTGAGTGATTGACAACTGTGCTGCGGTAAATCCACATTAACACTTACGGGTTGAAAGCAGCCAGGTTGACAAGAGCCTCACAGCAACAGATGAGTCAGATTTGAATGGATCCTAATTGAAGACAGCAGCCTGGCTGGACATTTTGCACCAATGTGCTAGCCACCTGCTCGCTGGGTAGGAGAAACGCTAGGCATGGCTCCATTCATCTTGAAAGGAGAATATTTCCCAGACGCCAAGCAAGTCTGTGAACTGACTGGCTTCCACCAAAGGCAGCCATAAGATCTCAGGCACATTTTAGCAGAACATCACCAGGGTATAAACACCAGCGTTATTACAGAATACGTAATCTATTACGTATGGGCTTACGCACAGGGGATAAAACTCTCTTGAAACCAATTTAAAGTCAAGCCAACTTGTAGCTAGAAACAAGCCATTACTCCAAATTTGATTGCTTTTATTTGAAATAGGACTTCAGAAACAGTAACGACCTCAGGTTTTTTTGGTGGTTCTTCATTTAATGGCAGAAAGAATTGGACTGTTTGACACAGTGCCTTACTGTCTTGTTCAGCCATTTGTAGTGGGACGTTATTGGTGATAATTGAGACATCTTCCAGATGTGCGAGAAATGTTCTCTCATTTCTAGGATTCCTGTGTTACGCCAAATACACGCAAATGGAAATTCATACCGGAGGGGGCATTATTTATCCTCTTTCCAGTCAAAGAGGCAAGAAAAATGACAGACATTCAGCACAGACAACATGACATACATGGCCAAGAGAAAACACATAGAGTTAGTCATTTATGAGTGTGTTTTTCCCCACCCCACACAAGGACAATTTTAATATTGGTGATTGTATCTACTGTAAGATTTTTCTTTTTTCCATGAACTTAATTATTGTATGCAGTATAAACATTCTGTTAAGGCTTTGTCTTTTAAATTGCATTTCTGTTTGACTGCATTATTAATTTGAATTCTGAGGTCATTTGTTTGCACAAATGAAGTTTCATGTCAGCCTGTTATTGCATACAGGAAGAGCAACATTATGAGAAAAAATATACAACAGCAAATATTTTTCCCCAATTACAATCTCATTTAACTAAAAGTCCAATAAATATATTCAGCAAAACAGGAGCAAAAAGGGTTCCCGCTTTTACCAGCTGAAAGTCTTAGAAAAATGATACAACTACTCATGTCATTTTCATTTTTCACCTCAACCCCAAGGATGATTGAAATACAGTGCTCAAAACTGGCATCTCAGAGATTTATTTTTTTTTTTGAGCTTTGCAAATTTCTACCTACATAAGTGATGGGGTTTCTACAGATGCAACTGACATATAGATTGTTCTCCCTAATCCCTACCTCTGTATCCCACCTGCATGCTTCTACATTTGTCACTGTCACCCACAGACAAAAAGCTTCAATTCTGGCATCTGTTTGAGGTGACAGTAATTTGAAATATCTATGAAGTATGAACCGAAAGATAATTCATTTCAGAGCTGTACGCATGCTATACAAAGATTTTCTGAAATACAGTACTTGAAGTTTATTTGAAAAAGAAAAGGCAGGCTGGGTATGGGGAAGAAGACAAGGAGAAGGCCACAGATTTTTACCTAAGGGCAGTGATTTAGCTTTTGTTTTTCTTAATTACAGCTGGCAACTTTAACTAACCAAGGATGGTTTGAATCCATTGATAATTCATAAAGCTAAAGCCATACTAGCACAACAGATGGCCATTTTGTATGCTGACACGCAAGACTTTCAATGGTACTGAGCTTAAGTCCATACAAAATTCAATTTTCTTCAAAGATTTCCAGGTATCATCCCCAACCCACCCTCCCATTTCTGCCCATGCCCTAGCAATTACTGGAAGGAAAAAGATGTTGCCCAATGGAAGTACTTTTGGGTTTCTGAAATGCACCAGAAATCCTTGAAAAGATCATTATAATAATCATCATTATACTGATCCACCCAAGGTAAATTCCACTACCAAACATATCTGGAAAATACCAGGCCTTTTAGAATGAAAATGTAACCAAATTTGTTGATCCAAGATCCTTGTCCATATCCGTGCTGCCACAAACTGTCACCTGCAAATATAAGGTGAGAAGTTTGCAGTTCCATCACTGAACAGTCCTCTGCCACTTAACTGTTCAGATGGACACAGCAGCTGCTGTGGGAAGGTATCTGCTGCTCTGAATAGCTCAGGTATGTCAATTTTCAAAATGTACTAAAAAATAAAAAATCAGAGATAAAAATAAGGTTTATGAACGATTTCCATGAGGTCTTTCAATTTTGTTTAAATTGAGAAATTGTCAACATTTTATGATGTAAAATGACATTCTGAAATACTTCCAGCACTTACTAACCTGGACTTCAAGTATCATTGGATCACTGTTTTAATCGTGTGTGATTCAGAGTAGAAGCACTAAATCTGTTGTCAAGAGGTTTATCTCACAGACCAAGATGTTTATGATAACACAGAGCAAAAATCACATTAAATGACCCTGATTAAACAAATTACTTCAGCATTTGTCTGTTCTTCCTGTACCACTGAGGAGAGGGGTCAGGTATGGCTATCAGAGAAGGCAAGGAGAAATGAGCATGGGAGGCATGTTTACCTGTACACACCAGGTATCACCTAAACTATAACTAAGCTTGGGGGTTTTCTCCAGATCTCCATCTACTGACCCCCAAAAAGGTGAAGTTGCCCTTCCCAACAAGGTGACAGTTGGCAGCTCAGCACCTCACTGGGGACACCCACCTCCCCGATATTTTGATGCTGCTCTAAGGTACTTCACCCATGGGAAACCTTTATCTCTTTCCTTCCTCCATAGAGCATCTGCAGGAGGGAATCTGGGATAATACGCCCTGTTTCTTTCCACCTGATCACAGCAGGTATAAGGCTATTTCTGTTTCGTATCTGCCCTTACCTTTCCCAGGTTCCAAAATATTTTTTCTACAACTTTTCAAACCTAGTCCATACCTTCCAACTTACATCTTCCTAAAAGCTTGATTAAATGTGAATCTGACAGAGAAATGTGAAAATATACGTGCCTTTAAATTCAAGATCTTCTCTTAAAACTGCTTACAGCTTCACTAAAATTTAAACATTCAAATCAAAATGACATATAATTGTTTTTAAAACATTAAAGCCCTGATATGCACTACCAATGGACTGATGTAACCCCAAAGCAGCAGTACTTGCACCAGCACAAAACCAATGCACGCACTATCAGAATCCACTTTCACAGACTGTATTCTTTGAAGCGTTCATTCTCCTCACACTAGACACACTGAACTTAATGTTTTAATAATTAGCATTAAAAGGTCTGGACCTTAAAAAATACAATAAAAAATACAACAAATAACATAATCCACATAAAAGACAAAAAGCATTTGCTTCATTAGATTGACTTTTCCTTAGATGCATGTAAAATACCACATCATAAAATGTATGTGAGGAGACCTTTTACGGCATGAACAATTAAGGAGCTTTCTTTTTCTCCCTTTATTTATACAGGCAACTGGCTACCACCCCACAAACCACTTGGCCAAACAACCTGTTGGACTCTCTCCAGGAAGTCATTGAGACATTCACCAAAAAAATCAAAGGCTGTAATTACACTTTCATCGTATGTTCCAACTCATCCAAGAATAGTCAAGACACATTAAAGACAACAATCTCATCTGAAGCTAATTACTGACAACTAGCTCAATACTGCCTATAGAACTCATCATCTTTGATTTTCTTCATTAAAGAACAGTCTAATCAGTTCCCATGTTGCTCAAAGTATTTCTTGAAAGGGGTATATAATTTAGTGGCGATGAATTCCAGTTCCTGGATTTTTTGAATGTTTTGAACCCCGCCATCCCACTAGGTTGTCCATCGTGAGTCAATTTTTGGTCATAATTCTACCAGTGCAAAGACTGGTCAAGTGAGAGAAAATAAAACAAAATGCAAACACAAAAAGAAGCACTGCTACATTCATAAGAAGACTTTTTTTTTCCACAGATAAAAAGATTTTGTAATCAAATGTTTTACAGTTTCTTTCCTCAATCAAATGTTCAGAACATTTAATAATTTTATTTTTCCTCACAAACCCTGGTTGTAAAAAAGTACTGTTGCTCTTAGGCAACTGAGGCACTTAGGAAGTCTGGGGCCAAACAGAGAGTTTCAGCCAGGTCTCCAGAATACGAAGCTGGTCTTCAAACTACTGACAATCCTTTCCTATTGCTATTCTCAAACAGCAGCTGCAATAACTTCAGGCTAACCACATTCTGGCTGAAGCACTGCTGGAAACCAGACTGATTAAACCAGCGCTGCTGAAGAGATTTCCCTAACCAACATGGTCAGCTAGTTTTCAGGAGATATTTTTTTTCCCTGGGAGAGGTGCTAGGCAAGCTGTGAAAAATAAATAAATGTACATGATACACAGTTTATTTCTAGCACAGTTTTTGAGTGTGGCCAGCAGAAAAAGAGGGTTTAAAATCCCACGCAATATGCAGATTGATGAGCTCTTTCTGTGCACTCGTTTGTCCCTACTGGCTCAGGAATGTGCTTGCAGTGTTCAGAAGAGATTTCTGTGTGGGCTTCTTTCTCTAACACCAATCCCAAAGCTTTAAATATGTGTAGTACCTTTTGTATTTGTAAGAATACTGCCTCCTGTTCTGCTTAGTCTTTTATGTGAGGCAGAGGAGATCCTGGCACACAAACAAATTCTTTAGGCTGAAAGGTTTTCCTACCAAAGCTACCTGAGCCTTCCTCAGTTTGACCAAGTAGGCATACAATCAAACCCTCTCCCAAATGGCATTTTCAGGAGAAGCGGTCAAACCCCACTCAGTTTGACCGTTCTCTATAGCTGTGCTCTGAAAACAGCTTCTAAAACAACCACTTTCAGTTATTTCATCTTTATGCCATCACCAGTAGGAAACAGCAATTAGTATTTCCTTTTAACGAACTGCATCTTAGTGCTATCACACAGCATGACTGACTGCGAAATGCAATGAGGTATCATCCTCATGGCAGAAGGGTTACTCAGTTCATATCCTCTGTGCACATGGGTGTGCATGTGTTTCAAGGGGACTTATATACATGTGTATTCACCACATTTTTGATGGAAGACAGTATTTTGTTCAAAACAAAATAAATAAAAATAAAGAGCCGTAACACCCAGAGGTCACACAGGTGTGAAGTGCTTTGTAAGTCTCACTTGTTACCTTGGTTAAAGTATTTCACCTCAGCAAAGTGTGCTTTTTTGGCACCACTGGTGGGCAGAACCTGTGGGGATTGCTCTCCCTGCCCAACTGGGAGGAAGCCTCAGCAAACCCCAGGCCTGCTATTGCCTCCCACAGAAAACACAGGAGGAGGCACTCCAGGAAGATCTGGGTGGCAGCAAGGCATGCTGAAGACAGATTTTAAATCTTCGGGAACCAGCTGTTGCTTAGTAATTGGTATAAACCACTTACCCACATGTAGGCCTACACCGTGCTAACCCGGAGTCCTATAACGGAGATATATTGAACATCCTGTTTGCTAAAACTAAGGTCATACCAGAAAAGCTCCTATACTAAGGTAATTCTCAATCATATCCATACCTTTTCATATCTGAAGACATCCAAAAACAAATGCTTTATTTCTTTCCTCACGTCAAGCTCACCCCTCACGTGTTGCAGTGGCTGCATGCTTCTTCCTCCTCACCCAGCTTTCCCTCAGTGACCCCAGCCACCAGTTCCTGGCACTTGCCAGCTCCGTTCTGTGGGCCCACTGCTCAGTAAATATGCTGTTGTCCTTGCTTGTAACAGGTCACAGGTTTTGTGTTATGCCAACAGCAAAGGTCTCAGGACCTGTCAGTCTGGGCCTGGTGTTGTCTCGGCCTGCCTGGAGCTGCACCCGAGCTCGCTCTGTCGTAAGAGCAATTAATGTAATGACTGGCTGCTGACCATTACCTACTTGGCTTCACCTTTACCTTAAGGTCTGTAAAATCCTAAGGTGTAGGGCTTACATCTAGACAGAAGATGGCAATAACAAGTACCATCCAGGAATCAAAACTACAACATAGCATGGTGGGCACAGGATAGCAGCATGGGCACAGGGTGATCCCGGGGCCATAAGCTGCTGGTAACCAGTGGTCTTGGAAGCTGGGCAAAAAGATGTAGTGGTAACCAAGAGATAAAAAGAACACGTCTGACATAAGTCAAAAACACTGTATACAGTAAATTCTGATGTCAAATGGAATTACAGACCAATGAAGAAGGAGTAAGGTGTAGACCAGGTCAGCAAACAAAAATACCTGCAAGTTGATCCTAAAGTGAGGAGAGATAAACCCTCACTATCATGCCAAACTCTCCTGAAGGAGGGACTCGGGATACTCAGGATGCAGACAACTCACCAGAAACTTCCCTAGGCACCAAGACTGAAACCAATGACCTTAGGACCCAGAGAGTAAATGTAACATTAGAGAAAGGGGCAGATACTAGAAAATTGGTGCACACATCATTGTAACTGGATTTAATTTGAAGTTCAAGAGTCAGCATTACTGTAACTGGAATAGTAACAATCCTCTGATTAGACAATTAAGACTTCAATTATACTAACAGTAAGTTCTTGGCTTTGCACATCAGGAGTGTGTTTTTTGCCTGGAACAAGATCTTGAGTGCAACAAACTGGTGGGAATTCAAGGAATCTATTAACTGGGATGCAACAATTTAGTAACATGCTCAATGGGTCATCAAACTCTAACTAGTTCCTCTTTCAAAAAAGGGCCAGAATGCCTTTGAAGAGTCAGAGTACTTAATAGGGAACAGCAGAAAGAACATGATACTTAGAGGAGTAAAATTGTTGACACCAACATTTTTGCTGCTTCACAGCCTCAGAAATGGTGATATTTCAAAAGGGAAAAATTGCAGATCGATACAAAGCACCAATTCAAACAGCACTCAAACCCCAGGCAGATGACACATATCACAGAGCACCATTAACATATGTTGCTCATAAACTGCACCACTACCAGCTCATACTTGGAGAGGTTTACAGTATGTTCAACACGGAGTTATCTTGTCTTAAGGTATCATATGTATAGATCACAGCAACAAGATCCACACCTAAGAGAAACCATCCGTCTCAGGGCCAGCTTCAGCTATGAGTAACGGTAAAGAAAGAGTGCTATTTCCAACTCATTCAAGCTCCAAAAGAAAGGGCTCCACAAATTCCTCAAGGTTGTGCCTCTGAACAAGTGTCACACCCTTGCAGGAAGAGATCAGCCATTCCCATGGCTTTTTTTTTGCATCATCTTTGCATGTTTGGGGCTGCACATCATTATTAGCTTTTCCATCCCCACTCTCCTCCAAACAGGGTGGGCAGTCAACCTGCACAGCACCAAAGAAGTTATAGCAGCAACAGAATCTGGCCAGACCTAGCACCTATAAGGTGAAACCCTGGTCACTAAGTCAAAGGGGATTTGCCATTTTGCCTAGATTTTATGCCACACATCAGATGCTGCCAATTAAAAAGTCAAAACAGTGGAATTCTTGCAGTTATATGGTTGGCAGAAAGAATAAAGAAGCTGAATCCATAAATAAGGAAGTTTGTTGAAAATAATGGAAAATATGGCTCTGTAATCCTCAGAAATAATAGGACCTAACATTTGTGGAAGCTAAATTGATATCTAACATGAGTTTTAGTTCTGATTTTAGAGCAGGAGCCCTAAATCCTGTGGTTTTCTTAGAATAATACTTTATTAATTGCAGAATCAAATTCTCTAGAAATCACTCATTTTGCTTTTACCCTGTGTTTTATTGTTGGACTAAGGCACATCAAATTTTGCCAAGAAAGGGTAAGATCCTGTGTAATATAGCTGCTCTAGGGATGGTAAGAGACTGTATAAATCCTCCCAAAGGAAGGGATTTTTAGTTTTGTAGAACTATAAATATAAAGCAAATGGAATTGCTTAAGATTCCCTATTTGCCCTATTGGTTCTTGTTCATCTTATAAACTAAATGCAATAAAAGAACAAAGACTATTTTCCATTTGTAAGGATTGTTTCTCCATCAGAGCCGCTCAGACAGAGTTTATTTTCCAGTTGGTGAATTCAGATTGAAGACGTTTCTTTTTCTCATCGCTGTATTTGGCACAACTTCTCTAGTTTTCAAAAATATAGTAATATGTCAATGCTTTATGCTATAACTTTAATGCTAAGTAAAGCCCTGAACTTTGTCTGCTCAAGAAAATAAGCATGTTCTTAGAAAACTAGAAAAAAAAAAATGAAGTCATTTATATGCTCCTTTGTGGGAGCTCTTGATGAAATATCTAAAATAGCAAATATGGTGAAGAAGTTTAGTAAATGTTCAACAGTTCGTTCTTAATTTACCCAAGCCTGCAAATATTTTTAAAGGGAAACAGCAAACTACATGACAAATAATCTGTAGGAGTTGCTGAGTGCTTTCTACCTGGAATAGAAAAGTAAGTCAAGTTATTTATTTATGTACTGATTTATGGATCTGCTAAAATCAGGATGGGTTCCTATTTTTCAGACTTTTACTAGGGTCTTTTGCAATCAGACCATGATTGCTTCAGGACATTGTATTTAAAAATATGTGTACAAAGTTATTAGATCCTGTCTTCTTTTTATATGTGTAGGGACAGAGTGAAACCAAGTTAGTGAGAATAATTTTACAGTACTTCAGTAGTAATCCATGTCAGCTCTGAAAAAAATGGTGAATGTTAATCATGCAGTTCACTCTCATGGGTCCTCTTGGTTTGTTTTTACTGAGTACACATATTGATGGCAATGGAGAGGCTGTAGAGAAAGGAGGCACAAACTATGCAAGAGCAATCCATCATGCAGAACTGGAGGAAAAGAAAATTTTCTGCTCATGAGAATTTAACAGAAAATACATAGAACATCCTTCATACAGGTTGGAACACACACAATCCCTGTTCTTGGGAAATACTTGAGTATTTGAGTATGAGTAGAGGAAAAAATACATTTGAGTATGAGTAGAGGAAAATAACTCAAATTCATCCTCACTGGCATATACCATTGATCCTTCACCTATTTTTCAACAATACAGGTGATGAAACTTAGCAAATATAGGACTGTTGAATGTGGTCCTACACAAAACCACTCAGGAAGACTCCTAGGTGTTATGAGTTCCACTATATCCCTTCATGAACTCATGTAACAACCTACATAACATCACAAATGTATTTAAGCCATCTGAATCTTGTACGCTAAGTCAGAAGTTGGAAGATTTTCACAACCCACACTACTAGCCACAGTATATGTACATACTACTTAGAAATGAAATGCAGTGGCACACCTTTCCCACACATACGTTGATAAAGGAAAAGAATTTTGGATTTGAGTAGCTGCAGAAACATCTTGCAACCTCTTTGCAACAATTTGTTATGACCTCTCATAAATCACAACAGTGTTGTTTAGCAGCCAATGAAAACATCTGTACAGAGGACAAAGAAATTAGTCCACACTCACATGCAAAGATGATTAAAATCAAATTCAGGCATCAATAATTGATCCCGGGTGTCCTTCTATTCTTTGACCCATAGCTGTCAGTTGTCACTGATGTAGTTAGACAGTTAGAAAACTTTTTTTTTTTTTCTTATTTTTTTTTTCCCGAGGTGATTTGGCAGGTTTCTAAAAGCTTTTAAGAGTCAAATCTAAGAATTCATGCAATAAATATAATTTTTGTAGAAGCTGTAACAATAAGACTTATTTTCCAAGAATCTTAAATCATTTGATATGGAGTATTATAGACCAGGAAAATAGCAGTCGTTTGGGGATAAAAGTTGCTTGCACTTTTTCTTTGGATGCTAGCCATAAGAGCAAAAATTTTTGTGACAGTTTGAAAGAGAGTTGGAGGTACATTGTAAAGTCAGCAATATACTTTGATCATTCACATATTATGCAGAGGTGCAAATAGTTCAAGATGACAAGCCTTTTTCATTCCATAAAGCACAGGCAGTTGCAGTCAAAGGCCAGGAATGACTGAGTTCTTCAGCTGAGAAGCACAACAGATCCACAGCAGGCTTTCTTATTTCTTGGGCTTATTTGCTTGTTTATTTATTTCTGCTGTTTCTCTTTATTTTAAGAAATGAGATCAATCTGTTTTACACAGAGGTTACTAATACCTACAATTGAAATTTCAAGGAGCAAACCTCAAACATCATATGGGGAAAGAAGAAAGGAAAAATCTGTAAGGGGTCTCCACTTTTTTGTGTGTGTGTGTGTGCCAGTAAAGACCTAGGAATGATTAAGCACTGCTCTAGTTTTGGCAGTCAGTGTCAATAAAGAATTACAAACTGATGATTAAAACAGAGACAAAAATGTTACTGGACATTACAGAAAGATTTACAGATTACCAGTCAATTAAGAGTTGTCAGAATATTCTCATCTTGCTTTTATTATTCACACTTAGATGAACATTGTTGACACCTAGTTAGCAATTCAGGACTGCATTTATTCTGTTAAGCAAACAGAACTTTTTCGTGTAAGTTCTTCATTTATTTGCACTCCATTTGTTAGACAGGAGTAAGACAGAGAAATACTGTCTTAAAATACTTACTTTCTAAGCCAAAACAAGGATGCTACAAAGAAAGACAACTGGTTACTCTGAAAGGCCATATTATTTTAATATCATCACTTAAGCAGTGATGGCCTGTGATTATGAATATCTATAGCCTCGCTGTAATCACAAGCCTAAAATTAATTTACAAAATCAAACACGTGCAAGGGGCTTCTCATTTGCTTCAAAATGGAAGTAGAGGTAACATTTCTCATTATCTATTTAAAGGCAAAGAGCCTTTTAAAGCAGGTCTCAGCTAAAGAATAGAAAGATCAAAATCAAGCATTTAGCCTCTCCCAAATTCACATCTCTTCTTTTCCACCCTAACCCTCACTCTAACACAAAATGTACAAAAATTGGAAAACTAAAAAAGAACAGTTGTGCAGCTTCCTTGGCTGTCAACATCCTATCAATCTGCTCCTGACTTGTATCCCTCCCTTTGCCTGTTTCTTTCTTGTACTTAGGCCATAAAACTCCTCAGAGAAGAGAATGAATAATTTCCTCCTCTTGGCAAGATTCACAACTTATGCATGCTGCAAAGCAGTTCACCACCAGGATGGTACCACACTGATTAAGAATCAAAATTAAGACACTTGTTACAAAAGAGGAAAAAAATATAGGGTTCAGTACCTTTGCAGCCAACCCAGTAGAGAACCATGTGGTGGACCCTTACTGTGATGCAGATCTTGGTTTTGTTTTGCAGCACATCATCTATTCAGGGTGTGTTATGAGTCCATAATTTAAAAGCAGAGTTTGTAGAAATGAGACCAAAAAGCCCACTCCTTTAAGTCCTGCAGTCCTTCCTGATACAAGAAAAGCACACAAGTGGAAGACATTGGTTGAGATAAAAATGGTGGTCCTTAACGCACAGTAGTGCTGCAGTAAGATTTAAAGTCATGTAATTCTTTCCCTTGTCACATTACTGGCTGAAACAATTTCTATTTTCCCATTTTTCCTAGAATGCTTCATAGGAAACCTGCAACCTACGATGCCTGGGAACAGCAGGCTCAACCCAGCCAAAACAGAAAATCGATAATGCTCCAAATTAACAGCCAAAGGCAAGGGAACCAAAGCTTCTATGCAACAAAAAAAAAAGGGAGTCACACTTGTGTCAAATGTATTCAAAATGTTTAGTTTATGCGGATAGGACAAGAGATGTTCTGCTGACGGGTGAACATTAATACCTCTGACGTTTCCTTTTGCTCCAAAGGCCACATAACAGAACCTCATACAAGTGCTCCAGAAAGCAGTAGCAGAAGAGCGTTGCTGTAGGAAGCACTCTGTCACACCAGAAGCCACTGTGGCTCATATAGGACAGACGTGCATTTCTTGGAGAAAATACTCAGTTGCTCCTGCTATAAAGGAGTAAGTGCAGGGCTACAGATGAGTTTAAACTCACAGCCTCCTAACCTCGCAGTCGTGACTGTGCTGGGAGATTTCAGGCTCTTCTGCTTTTCAATATCCAGCTGGAACTTCATACAAAGAGGCAGATTTTCATGAGGTAATTAAAATCTTGCTGGAAATGAGATTTTTCACAGACTTCATCAATTTAAAAGCAGAGGCATTCAAACGTACTGCATGTTTTTGACTCCTGGACAACATATAGATTTTTCTTCTACCAGCTCTCATCATTACCCATGCAGAAGTCCCCTACAATTTTCATTAAATTAGATTAAGCCTACAATCTTTATGCCATGATCAAAGTGCATGCAGATGTTGAGATTGCAGGAGGCGTGGACTGCAAAAAATGCTATGGGGGGAAAGGGAGAAATAGTAACAGCATTACCAAGTAAACCAGGTTGCTTACTACCTGGTAATAACCAAACCTAATGACACAATGAGGTTATATGCTCTCAAGACACTATCATTTCTATTTGATTTAACTTCCTTTGTGATTAACCTCACAAAAGAGAATACCTTAGGTCTCCTAAAAAACATTTCTCACCATTTTATGCCTTTGGAAAGAATGACCCAAAGAAATATTGCTCTTTTAAGGTCATATTCTTCTGAACAATATCATCGAAAACACATTACTCCTTGACCTCTACAGCCTACAGACCTTTACATGTCCCTGTCTAGGAGGGTCTCATTATACTTTTCAGTACCTGGGGACAAGAGGACAAGATTTTTCCAGACGCACCACTACAATTCATTAACCTTTATTTCTTATTTTATATGTTTAAGCCCAAAAGATGCCTGTGACACAGCATGGAAGTATTTACCATGCACAGAAGAATTAGGTAAGACTATTTTACCCTTTTTCCTTTTTAGTGCCTAATTGTTTTCAAACTCCTGACAGAGTTAATTAGACAGAAAGAAAATTAAGAAAAAAAAAATTGTACTGGCATTTGGCATTCTGAAGGCCCTGTTCTTAATTTCCTCCATTCTTTCATGTAATAATAGTTTTGGTTAAGCCTCCGGATACATGGTAAATTGGACCGAGTTTGAGCCCTTCCTCTTAATAGCTTTTCTTGTAAAAATGTCCAATTTGAATAAATACAATAGGTCCCTTTAGCACATAAGGTATTTGGAGGGGAAATCACAGAGTAGAAATTGATTAAAACTTTGACAAAAGATTCCTAGCTTTAGAAAAAAGGAAAGGTTCATTCAGCTCGCTGCTCAACTCCCCTGTGATGCACTGTAATGATTCAAACCCACCAAGGTGTGCACAGGGAGTAAAACAGAGCTGGATCCCCTTCCTTTTGGCTCGTTATACTCGAGAGGTAATTAACTCTTGAGCAGCCGTGATTAGATAGGCTACTGATGGCATTACATGCCTTTCTGGAGCAGGGGGTGGCTTTGCAGGACAGGGCAAGAATGAGAAACAGCTTTCCAAGGCTAGCAAAGGGAGCAGGTAGAAAGTAACAGAATGCCTAAGCACGGTCAAATACTTAGAAGTTGGTCTGAAATTTGAGTTTTCAGAGGACAGGAGCTAAATTTTATTGCATTTCCAAATAAGTCTGTAATTGTTTCCAATTGCTGTGCTAATGCAGTCACCTTTAACATACCACATTCAAAAAAAAAAAGAAAAAAAATAGAAAGAAAAGACCCACGCATGTCTACAAAGCCTCAAGAACATTCTAATTCCCTCACGCCCAGGAGCTCTCTTTGCAGAACTGATGAAGCATGGATTATTTTCCCTACTTTTAACCTTTGTTTTCCCCCCCTAATTATTCTTTCCTTACCCTACCCCATCATTTTATTTTTTTATTACCTCTCTTGCCTGGCCTAGTAACCCCTTACTCCTTTGCCTTGTTTATAAACATCTATGGCAGCTGTTGATCCATTAAGGATTTATTTCTTAATTTTTTTTTCAAGTACTGCTGCCCCTGAAGAGGTTACTGTCTCCCACAGCTTGCTGCTGCTAGAAGCTATCCTCCCACTGACTGGCCTGTTGAACTCTTCTCCGGCTACTTTCAATCAAAAGGAGACAGGTTACCAAAGGCGTACAATTTAAACTAATTAACCTAGCCTAGATCCTTTTTTGCTTAACCAGGTGTGGGGTCATCCACACGACCAACTCAGCTGGCAGCTGTGAGGGGATGAAAACCTCTGGGAGGAAGGATGTGATGAGCAGCCGGTAACCATCGCACTTCCTCTTCCAGCTGCATCCACAGCTCTCTCCCTCTTAAAAACCAGCCCCGATCCCACTTGCAGAGGGTCACGCTTTCCTCTGCAGACTAACCGAACACGCAGTCAATTACTAGCAGGCTGAAATCCGAGAAGAGAAACTCCAGTACAGCTCTTCCTTGCGCTGTCCCAAAAGCACTTACTAGTCTCTGAGGACCTCCTCTGGCTACAACTTGGCATTTGTAGGCCATCCGTTTTCTTCCCTATGCGTGTACCATCAACACCATTTGCTCGTTCCTCTTCCTGATGCTGGGTCCTCCCCAGGTTTCTATAACCTTGCTCTCATCCTCTTCCTCCCTAGGTGCTCCAGACCTGTTCCAGCTAAACTACGTCGAGTAAATGAGCTCATCTGGGGGTCTTCACACAGCAGTGCTTGGGCACTCCCAGCGACCACCCCCTTCGCTAGTTCAATTAGACCAAGAATAATTTGAAATGAGACTTGTGTTGCAGGTGCTTGTAAAACGCTGGCTGCTCCAAGGTTCATAACTGTTAGGCATCCCTGAAGCATTACCATGCCTACATTGGCTGAAATAGCCTTTGCAAATAGTCTCCCTGAAGTCTTCTTGTGCACCTTTGCGACATCGCATTTTTATCCATAAGTGTCTTAGTACATATATTCATCGTGCTCCAAAAAATACCATACTAATTTTTTTTAATAAAAGATCCTTTTTTTCTACTTCCAACTAGGTAGAAGTGCAAAAGTGTCATTTTCCCATTTACAGAAACCCCTATTTTTGCCTCGATTTCCACAAAAAAAAAAAAAAAAAGAAAACAAACAAAAAACAATGCAACAGCAGAAACATCACAAAGTATGCCCCAGAAGTGTCATCATCCAATAAAGCTCCACATGTGCAAAAAACAGCCTTAAAATAGAGGTTCTATACTGACAAAATTATAGCCAGCAAGAGGAAACAAAAGGTAGTTATGTACAACTTATGAATACTGTTACTAGCCACCGAAGGAGAGCCCAGGGTATATTTCAGAAGTTCGAGAATGAAATCTCCTGGCCAATATTATAATAGCATTCCCAAACACATCCAAATGAGTTTTTATTTCATCTTGAGGAAGCACTGTGACTGTGCTTCTTCAGGTCCCACCACAGGACTTTCAACAACACAAGGTATGTGAAAACCTTTTGTTCTGCAAAGCAGGGGAGGAAAGACCTGGAGTGTATCTATGTGACACGGGAGCTGGGAGGAATCCCAAGCAGGGTGAGCTGTGCAGGAAAAGAAAACACTCTTTGGTGTGTTTTTGAACTAGCACAGGTGTAGTGGCATCAATTCCTTACGGGATTTATGCGTGTGTAGCTCAGAAGGTCTTAAGGAACCAAATTTAATTATCAAATAGCATAGAGGAAGACGCCATTCAGCAAAACATGTAATTACATGGACCGATATGGTTTACAGATGGTGAAGAACTGCAGCACATTGTCACAGACTTTGCTAAGCCAAAGCCAAAATCCCGCTTGTCCTTCCTAAGACGCCAGAAGTGAGGACCAACACCTCTACCGGAAAATAGTCTTAAGGTTTTAAGACCCTACCATCAGACTGATCATCTTGCCAGTTGAGAAAAAAATCAAGTATCCTCAAATCAGCCTTGCTGACAGAAAAAAAAAAAAAAAAAAAAAAAAAAAAAAAAAAAAACAGGTAAGGTACACAGAACAAACATACTGTGAAGCCAAAGATCATGGTGCTTTAAAGCTAAGGGCTGTTGGTACCAACAGGAATGATTTCAGCTAGAGGAGCAAGGGGGAGCCAAATCTTTCTCCAAGTGTGCTCCTCTGTTCAAAGCAACATTGAAATGTCTTCAATAGGTAGGAAGTAGTAGGAAATCATTGGTGTAAGTATTTCTCAGGAATAAGCATATGGAGTAAGCAAGTAGCATAGCATAATAGAAGCAGATCTACAGAGTGAAGCTACTGGTAGTGGAGACAAAATATTCCCGCTGTTGATACTTCAGGGGCTTTTACTTCAAGAGTAGCCATAGCCTGGTCCCATGGGTTGAATTCCCAGCAGCACATTGAATGTACTTTTGATTTACTTGCAACTGAAGGAAATCCAGTTCACATGCTAGTAAGACTGCTCCACAACATGCACCAGCACATGGGAAGTGCAGATGAGCCGCTGATGCATGCCAAAGCTCACTAACACACACTAGGGTAGCTGTTAAACACATAAGAGCATCTGCCTAAGCCTTCTTCAGGACTCAAAACCTCCTGGCCAAAAGATATTCAGCTTCCTTCCTAACCAGTTAGTGACCACCAAAATTAAGCCACATTTAAGCTTTAGAACCCTGTATCTGATAATTTTTATTTACGTGTTTTGAGAAGTGGTAAAGCGTAGCTGAGGTGAAGACACGTGGCAAGACTGTTCCAGATGGCCAGAGCTGCAGAGAAAAGAAACTGGATAACACTGGTGTGTTTCAGACCCCATGGGGAAGAAATTAAAATGAGTAAGTTAATGATAAATTATGAATGAAGTATGTGCCGTGAATATTAACCACACACACTGTACTTTGTGAAACTGTCTGTCTCTGGAAGAATAGTGTTGCAGCCACAAGACAGCATCAGTTTATTTAGGGGAGATGGGAACACTGTAGGGAATAGGGATCCTACAGAGCTAAAGAAATTGTCCGGTGTTGTGAAAAACAGAAAATTATTCCTGACTTACTCAGCACACTAAATAACAAAGACATTAAAATTTTATGGCACTCCTAGGGATGGATGGAAGCCCATTTCAATAGCAGATTTAATTCTCCCCAGTTATAAAACAACAAGATTTACACAAACTTAGGGAGGAGAGAAAGCCAGTGAGATACACAAGCAGCATCACATCCCAGTACAGCATTAATTAATAAATAATGGAAGTGTCCTGAGACTCCAAAAAAAAAAAATGTGGGTAGAAGTATTAATGTCAGTAAGAGATATTTTTGGAAAGGACACCTATGTGACTTCAGAATGATGTGTTTTAAGCTTTGGAATGAAACTTCCACATGTCAACAGTAAAAATGAAAAACATCTTGTCACTTTAAATTTGCCTTGCTAGGCAAGGGCCTTAGTTCAGACCCTGTTAGAGGAGGAAGAAACATCTTTTGGAAGTTTTTGGAGATGCACAACAGTGAGCGCAGGCAGTTCTTTAGGCTGTAGTTCTCTATCCCTTGATAAAGGTTATAGAGCAGCATCAGATAGGAAGGCTGTGCTGGCACGAGTCTTGAACTGGGAGTCTGAAAGCACAACACTCTGGACAGCCCTTCTGAAGACTCGAGTGTTTGTGGTCAAACATTTCCTTACACAAACACATAACTTCCCAGCTTCCCACCATTCTGGCACATGTACACAGTAAGCAGGAGGACACAGCCTTGGAGGTCTCCACTGGCCAAGGGAGAGCAAAGAAATCACCCAGAAACATCTGCTGGTGCCTTGGCTCAGGAACAGGGTTGTTAGCTCGCTCCCCTTTTTGTTTGTTTTTACAGCAACACAGGGGTCAAACCAACGGTGGTCAGAGGACAAGGTGCCCAGATTAACAGTTGTGAGCCATATAACAAGCCAGACAAGCAAGGACACAAGCAATACCACATGCTTTCTATTAGGAATAGGGCTGGGCTGCTGATGGGGTGGAATTGCAAGAGGTAAGAAGTAGCTGAGCTGTAAGACAGGGTGCGGACCTGACAGTACTGGCAGACAGATTCCAGCAGTGAGAGAAATGAAGGCCTTGTTAAAATAGCGAGGGTTCACTGAAGCAAGAGTAATGTTTAGTATGTACTTTTTGGCTTTTGTTTTTCATTTTATTTTTTAAAGGACTAATTTGCCTTACTTTGAAATAAATCCTTCTTCGAGGCATCCAGAAGACTATTCAGTACAATGCCTGAAAACATCACACATACAAGCCCACTATCAACTTTATTCTGCTACAAAAGTCTTAAGTGTGATCAATATCATTTTCAAGGCAGAAACTGAAGCAGAATCACAGAATATCCTGAGTTGGAAGGGACCCACAAGGATCACTGAGTCCAGCTCCTGCAACCACACAGGACCACCCCAAAATCAGACCATGTGTCTGAGAGCACTGTCCAAGGGCTGCTTGAACTCCAGCAGGCTCAGCATCGTGGCCACATCCCTGGGGAGCCTGTCCCAGTGCCAGACCACCTCTGGGTGCAGATCCTCTCTCCCTAACCCCCAGCCTGACCCTCCCCTGTCCCAGCTCCATGCCGTCCCCTCAGGTCCTGTCACTGTCCCCAGAGAGCAGAGCTCAGCGCCTGCCCCTCCGCTCCCCTGTGAGGGAGCTGCAGGCCGCCGTAAGGCCTCCCCTCAGCCTGCTCTGCTCGGGGCTGAGCAAACCAAGGGACCCCAGCTGCTCCTCATGTGTCTTCCCCTCTAGACCCTTCACCATCTCATGGCCCTCTTTGACACTTTGTCCAGTGCTGCCCTCAAGCCTCTGGCCCCCCAGTCTGTACCTGTTTACAAATACATAGAATGTGATGCAAGTTATAATCACTGGCATAAAGGGATATGAAATATTAATGTTTACTTAAAGAATGAAAAGAGTAATTAAATAGTGAATTATATTCTGCTTTGCAAACACTCGATTTTTTTTTTCCTTGTAACTTACATTTGGAAATCACTAGGCTATTCTGGCATCAATTCATTCAAAAGGTATGGTTAAGCATGGGAAGATAATCTTTTTGGCTGCTTTTTGTTACTGTTTATGCTAAAAAACTTTTGCAGATATTTTATGGATTTGCAGAGACTACTGCAACCCCTTGAAGAAGGATCTCAATTCTGGAAACGGAGTTGCACTAGTAAGAACAAAGCAACGTCATAACCACTTGGTAGCACACTGTCTCTCTCTTGAATACTATTTTCCACTCTGCATACAAACAGAAGGATGGTTATAGAATTTGCTGCTGTGATAATTTAATTTAGCTAGCAACAGCACTGACGCAGCAGCATGGACTTCAGCACATGGCTGCAGTGCCTTAGAAACTAGTGGTGCTGCACACGTGCTCAAATGGTCGGCAGGACCTGCAGCCTCCGTCACAGCATCCTGAAGCCTGGCCATATATCTTCAGGTTGATGTAGAGACACAGAAGCCCTGGAAGAGACCCACCAAGATGTTGACACGATACACTTTCTAAGCATCTGTTGTGTGGTGCTATTGTTAAATCAGAAAGAGAGAGAAAGAGAAAAAAAAAAAAAAAAAAAAAAAAAAAGAAAGTGGGGAAGAAGAAACAGATTCTCAGGCTGGCAGGGTTTTAATACCACTCAGTCCTACCAGCCTGAAGCTGTGAAAGTGAAAGCCAGCACAAGTTCAGGCAGCAGAGCCAGGGTGAGCAGCAGGGGAGGTTTGGCTGTGTGGCAGCCTGCCCTCGCTGCACCCTGCATCTGCAGCCTGCGGGGATGCAAGTAGCTCAGAAGGCCACGCACAGCTCTTTCTGGATAAGATTTATGGTGAGCTGTGCTCTCTGCTCTGTTTTCTGGGGACATCAGTGCATGCTAACTATTTAACTTTTCACCTGTCCACTTGTTGTCACCTTTCAAAGAAGTCCTACTGCTATCTGATGCGTATCAGGTAGCAGCTATGGAGTACGTATATCCTGGCAAGGATAAGTTAAGTGAATCGAAACAAATGAGGTGTTGCAGTCTATGACACAGGAAAGCAAGCAAGTGATTAATAGTCCAGTGAAAGATTGTCCTCATCTGATATTTCCACACTTGTGAGAAATCCATCCCAGCTGCAATTTGACGCAACTGCTGTCTACTCAGAGTCCTTACCAACTTGAGTACTTTTTTAATTGTTCGCATCTACGTTCCACTAGTCTTTAAAAACTTTTACACAGATACCTCAGAGACCTTAAAATATTAAGCTGAAGTGTTTAAAGGCCTTAGAAAACAAAATCTAGATGCTATAGAACAGGATGGGAAAACCCTCTAGACTACATGAGTACAAAGCAACCTGCCAAATGACAGCAAAGAGAAAGGTGGCTGCTCAAACAGCACAAAGTTCTTCAAGGCTTTTCCCTCTCCTGTAGGTTAACACAGAGCCCCTGTGAATGATAGCTGCCCATGGCAACAGAGAATGAGCATCAGTCAGACTGGGGAAGGAAGGAAAATCCCTTTACTATTCTCTGTGCGCTGCCTCCACAAGGGAGAGGACAAAAAACACACACACACACACAAAAACAAAACAAAACAAACAAAAAAAAACACAAGTGGATTCATATCACTAGGTTTCCTACAGTAGAGTGATCTTTTGTTTGTTTTTTTTTTTTTTTTGTTTTTGTTTTGTTTTGTTTTTAGCTGCACAGTCATATTCTACAGCATACACCAATACGCAGCATCCAGGAAACCAGTGCATCACATCCAAGGAATTTTTCTTAAAAATAAACAAATACATACCATGCAGAACAAGTTGCTGCCTATGAAATCACACAGGCAGCTTCCAATGTATTGCACATTATGTCTCATGCTTTCTGAATGAAGCTTTCCCAAATCCTTCTCTGCAAGGGATCGCTACTTCCATGTTTGTGGACAAATTTAGGGCTGTAATTAGCTGGTATTGAGGACCACATTCAAAGGAAGTTCAATCATGACACAATATACAAAACCACACCAGCATATTTTCCTTTCAAAATAAAGGCTAACAAATAACATTTTAAAAATGAGTCAAAAGCTTGATAAAACTGGAGGATAGATTAAGCATGCAAGTGGACAGCAAAACCATTTAAATTCTACAGAGAAATAAAAAACAGATGAAAGATATGAAATCTCTCGCTTGAAGGCAGCAATTAATGGCTGATTTGGAGGAATTAGGGATAAACTCCCCGTGACAGACTTCCCAGTGATATAATCTCATCCCCAAACATCAGAACTTTTGTAAAGATGGACACTTTCCAATGTGAAACTAGTGATTTGCTAGATTAATCATTAAACTTTTTTCTCTTCTCATATCTACAGCAACCTGAAAGTCTTCTGTCCTAACTTATGTTCCTCCATTCCTTTCTTATGTTGTTTCAGGTAAACCTCTGCAAACAGATTGGGAATTCATAGTAAAACAAGTTTTTCTGTAGTTTTACATTATTATTTTTTTACAGAAAAATAAAAATGCATGAAGAATCGCTGTAAAAAAATCCATTCAAAGAGGGTACTGTTGTAGCATAGAAGTAGTAAACAAAAAAAAGTGTCATTAGTATATCCTCATAAGAATTCTGGATTCTTGTAAGATATATGACTACTTCAACAAGATTTTCCATGTTTATCTCCTTTCCCAGAGTTAGAATAATTCTGCTACTTTCTAGTACTAAAAGGGGAGGGGAAAAAAAAAAAAAAAAAAAAAAAAAAAGGAAAGAAAAAAAAGAGGAGCTCCACACAAGGAGAGTGCCAAGATCTGGTGAAGTTCATCTAGTACAGGAAGTTTAGAAGGTCAGAGTTTAAAGGGACAAATGGTCCCTCTCCTATAGAAAGCCCCATTTCTAGAGAGGGGAATCAACTGACTGCTCCATCAGTTATGTGGGATGACAGATCAAATCTTCTCTCATTTCCTTCCTCTTTCCATTGCACTTTGTGTACCTTCTGATATATTGCTATTGTACGTAATAACAGGTGTCCTACCTTACAGTAAACTTGCTAAGGAAGAGCCCAAGGAAAACATCTGACAAACCTGAAGACAAAACATTTCTGGTACCTTTGGGGAAGAATCTTAGGGGAAAACACTTTCAATCTGTGCCTCCCACCTCTCACTTGAGTGGAAAGACTCAAGGAGAAAAGACTTCAAGACAGGCTTCTCCAGGGAGCAGGAGTACTGCACCTGCAGTGAGTGCAGAGAGAATGCTTTATGTCAGTGCAGTTATTAAGACCTTTGTGAACATTCCTGTAACCACAGTTCTGGTACGATTTTCATTATTTTTTTCCACTATCCCTTTACCCTTTATCCTTTGGATTGAGTGGGCCACGGGTGCAGTAAAACAATTACTTGGTGTTGACTGGATTTAAAGGTAGGCTATTAACAGATGAGAGGGAGAAGACTTGGACTTAATGCCAAGAGAAAGTCCTGAAGAGGTACATGTCCTTACAAAGGATGGGAGGGGGGCTCCTCTGACAAGCATTCCATACTAATCATTTCTCTCAGAGTTAAGGAAATGCAAGTTAACCTTTGAACCTAAACAGCAATCACTTATTCCTCCGATTTCTTTGCCTGATCTTTCAGAAGCCCAGCCGTGTCACAAGAGTAGCAATGCACACTGTCATGGGTGGGAGTAACAGGGATAATCTCCAGGGTCACTACCATGCTATTCACAGACTATTTAGTAAATTGGTCTCCTAGAGGAAAAAAAAAAATAGTAGTAATCTGACAATATCAAAGCATTTTCTTGGAAATTGTTGTAACATTTTGTTTTCTGAGGTTTTGCATTAACTACTAACAAAGTCAAATGCAAAATTAGCAAATAAGCATAACCAGTAAATCTGACCATTTTTCGTAGGTTCTGTCTTATGACTGGGTCAGTCTGTAGTTGTTATTGTTGCACTACATTCTTTCGCACTGCATTCTACTACATCATAAAATGTCTCCTCCCGTTAATGCTCCCGGCTTCCTTTCAGTAATCCAACTTTGTTTTTTACTGTGGAAAATTAAGTTTTCTTAAGCAAGTCAACACAATCCTCCATTTTCCTCCAGTCTTTAAAACTTTCTCCACTCAAAGTCAGATAGAACTACCAGATCTGATTTCAGCAAATTGTGGGTTGGATATTTTCTGAACAGGGACTTTAACAGGTTGAACGCAGCTGAAGAAAGGAAGTTCTATAGACTAATATTTCAGCTAATGCCTCCTTCATAAGGCATTCAGCCAAAACATTCATCTGCTGAATTTCCTTCCTAGTTATAGTGAGATTTACCCTTGAGTGTTTGTAGTGATAGATATAGCTTTCAAGAGACCAGCTCTCACTAACAGTCTCAAATGTAGACAACAAGAAGTACAAACAATATATAGCCTGCACCATGAACATCTGTACCCAATGTCTCTGCAAGTTTTCATCATTTTGTCTGACTGCTCATCTTTGTGAATCACTTTCAGGAAGCAGCCACCTTCTGCTGGAGAATTGCCTCTCTTCTGTTCCTTGCAAAGACCTCAGCTGCAGATGGCAATGACAGTATTTCAATTCAGCAGGGATTTTGACAGTGAGTGTTCACAGTTTTATCAAGCTTGAGGAAAAGCTGTTTAGGGTTCTATTTCATCATTTTTGGTATTTGTTCTGGGGAGTAAAAAAAGTGTTCCATCTCAGCTGATATTTATGACACAGAGTAGTTTTCACTTCAGAAAAAGGTATTCAAACCTCGCCTCACCACACGAGTTCAATAAATGACTTCTAAAAAGTGTCTTCTGGTTTAGGTTGAAATGCATGAAATTTGACAGTTTGAATCCCGCACCAAGTTTATACTGAAGCAGTTCTATTGATTTTGGTGAATAGTTCGAGTATTCAGAAAATACAATATCAGTCAGAACATGGAGGAAAACTCCTTTTCTTCAGGAATACTGACAAATATCTAGTTTTTTTGTTATTGTTGTTGTTTTGTATAATTAAAGTCCATATTAATAAGCTAATTTACTTTAAAATTTACCCCACCTATATTAGATCACAGATGGTGACTGCTTTAAACAGAACGTGCATTTTTTTTAAGCAAACATCTAATACTGCGGGTAAGGCAGGATTAGGTCGGAGACACTGTTAATTTAAGTGTCGAATACTTTTAAGAGTTGAAAGTGTTCACTCGCAACTGTTATGAATTCAGCATATGTTATAAATTACACGCACATAATGTCAAAAAACAGATGAATTCTGTGTAATGCCTTTTTTTGATTAAGATATTAATTGGCCAAAAAAAAGTCAAGATTAGGATAGGTGAGGCTGCTCTCCAGTTAAAAACAAACAAGCAAAAAATGAGTTAAAGGAATCAACCAAAGAATTCTCTTGCAAAATCACTAACTGTATTTGGAGGGGTGGGAGGGGTGTCTGTTGCTTGATGTTTCAGTCATCTATAAATTACGCTTGCACTGTTTATTTTCCCCCCCCCAAACAAAAAAAGGTGTTGACATTCTTGATAGTCTACAGTAGCTGAAAATCTCACATTCAGATGGAAAGTCACAACCTCTCCTTCATGGAAGGGCTGGACAGCAACTGGGTATGTTATCTCAATACATTTTACTATCCTTCTATCTTAACACTTTTTACAATCCCATGTGGACTGTAAAACATTCAAAGCCCATAAAAAAAGGGCAATGAACTTATAAGGTCTCCATTATGCACCCATTTCTTACTGGGAAAAGAAAACATACACACACACAACACTAGTTAAGAATATAAACTGCATCAATTTTGAACGTTTTTACTTTCCAGACAAAACAAACACAGCAAAACGCACACAACAACAACAAAATCATGCAAGATTACACCAGGGAACCCTTCAACTGATCCAAGCAGCTTCTCTGCGGCTACCAGGGTTTGGCAAAGTCCATTTGGCAATGACATTTCCTGGCAAAAGAAAAACTGGTCAAGAAGAACAGCATAGCAGGGAGTAGTACTCTGATTCAGACTCAGATAAATTGGATTACAAGTCTGGAACACCAAGTAACAGTGATCTGTAAATAAAGGTCATAAATGTTTCCCATCAAGATGCACACAAAGGAGCTATAAAGCACTGCCATGAATGCACTCTATTCAAGCATACATTGACTGAGCACTAAGTCTTGTCACAGTGCTTTCCAAGGTGTTTAAATACATGAATAATAAGTAAAAATAAAAAATAAAAATCTTACAGCCAAAATGAGCAAGTAGGGTAAAGACTCATCTAGTGACCATGCAAAATCCAAGATACCTCCCTCTTCGTTCTTGCACCCCCCAAAACATCAAAGGAGCTTGTTTATCTTTTCCAGCTGTTTTCAAGTGTTTGTGAGTTACTTTTCCCTCCCCAGAAGCTGAAGTAGAGATAGACCACAAGGGGCAATCCTTCTTGTGATACTGTTGACTTTATGGAAACCAGGAAATGCTGAAAGATTCACATGATGGCTCGGTCTCTTATGGTTGCCACACCAAGGAGCTCTGCAAAGCACTCAAAACTATTGCTGCCTTCTGTGGTCTGAATCATCCCACTAATGCATACTTCGACAGCCACTAGCAATGAAGCATCTTCTGGGAGATGAGATTAGGCCTTGATGTCCTGCTAAATGCTTTATATAATTATGGATTAGAACTTGAAAAGAGCCAAGCGCTCTCTTCTACCGAGGAGATCACAACAAATGTAAGTGATCAGGAAGAAAGGAAATGCCATCAAAACAACACTTGGTGCAAGAACGTTAACAGTCACCTTACTATGGTTACATGAGAGAAAATCGAAACTAACTTCTCTATAGGCCTAAAACAAACAAAATATAAAAGCAGCAAAAGCTGAAAAACAAAGCCCAGGCCTTCTGATTCTCATTCCCCTATCCACACCAGTAGGTCTCAGTTATCTTAATCAGATGCCTCAAGGAAAGGTCAAACCAAGGACTGCTTTTCATTCTGAGATACACTAGAAAAATTTGAAGCAAGTTTCAACCTGAGCACAAACAGCATAACCAGTTGATGAATGAACTGTTTTTTTGGACCTAAACTTATTTGAACAGACCAAAAATCTCTTTCAATGGGCCTTGAATGAAACCCCAAGGGAGACATCCTAGTTATGCTGGCCTGAGCAGGAGCTTTGAGTTCCTTAAGCAATGAAGTCAACAGTAAAGCAATGTAGCAAACAGTTCAGAGTTTACTGCAGAAAATACTCGGGGCTTCTCACCTCCCAGTTCAGCTTTCGCATTTCAATTCTACTGAGGATAACTGCTGTAGCCTGCCAATTTCAATCTGCTAAAAGGCGAGCGGAGTCAGCCAGACTCCTTCTGTGCAATCTACTGGAGACAGCATCAGAAACCTTCTGTGCCTTGCTTCACATCTTCTGAAGTGGCAGACCACCACATCTGAGTCACAGGCACAGCACAGGAATCCCTCCAGTCACATCGATGGAGGTGCTCAGACTGTTATGGTAAGGACCACAAATAAAAATAAAAATAAAATAGAAATAGTAAGGAAAAAAAAAAAAAAAAGGGTGTGGGAAGCAAACTTCACATAAACAGAAGACATTGCCCTGCTCCCAGGGAAGCCAATGATAAAACGCCTGCTGACGTCAATGGGAGCACATTCAAACCTCAAGCTAGGTTAAATCTGAGAAGTGTTCAAGCAGTAGTTTGTGTCTTCCCCTTTACCCTCTATAAAAGTGAACAACTCCATCCTCACTAAATCATTCTTGTGTTTGTCAGCTTCCTGCCTCTCCCTGCATGGTGGGATCCAAGCAGCCAAGCTACTTATAGATACACACAGGCGTGTGCATGATTTTAATTTTATTCAACTCCAGAGGAGAAGAGCAAGGCTTGCCAGGGGTGGTTTCTGACACTATAGGATTCACTCATTTTCTTCATTCCCCTCATATTTGCAAAGCAGTGGTAACACATTCAAACCATAAGCCTCCTGAGGGTGTGGCAGGAGATACAGTCCATAAATATTTGTGAGAGCTCCTACAGGCACTCTTTCCATTTTTAAGAATTTGAGTCAAAGGCTTCCAAAGACACTAAAATACCTACAGATACTGGAAGGGATCTCATCAAATTCTTAGAAGTATTAAAAGCGGGTAGATATGTATAAGCCCCATTGATTTCAATAATATTTAGGTATGTAACCTCTTCAGGCAGAATTGCAAACCTCCTGCTAACACAGTATCTGTATCAATACCTATTAACTGCACTGAAAATATAGTTTGAGGATCTTTGCTCCCATTGACTTTTGCTGAAGCATAGGTAAGCTCTTAAAAGTTTATATCAGTGGCAGACCAAAAGCGTTGATCTGGAATGGATTGGTGCTACTGAGATACCGAATGCAGAGGTCAAAGTCAAGAGGCAAGTGCTCGCCTTCAAAGTTTGATTTCAGATCAACAGTCACAGCTTCACAAATTCGTTCCCCAAATGCATCAGTCCCATGTGTATTGACCTAGAGATTTCCAGCCCCTCAGCAGGTTTCCACCAATTGTCTTATTTCCTTTGACTTACGAGTTTCTCTAGGAGGCAGGAGTTGAGGCAAAGCCTGAACACCTGAGAAAGTCAGAAGGGATATGATAAATACGCTTAAATCCATTCCAGAACATGGCATTTGCTGCTTGTTGAGTGTGTGAAAGTCTCAAGGACTATGGCAACTGGAAAACGAACAAAGGAAGCACACAGGGAACAAGGCAGCTACAAGCACATTGACCAAATATCCCTCTTCCTTCTCACACATAATGCACGTTTGAAAATAATCCAAGTAAAGGATTGGACGTACGCATAAAGTGAATCGAGTCTCTCCACCTTTGTTGTTTAGTTGTCTTTCTGCTCAGAGTGACACAACTCTGAGAAGTCGCTTATTGAAAATGTTGGTATTTCAGAATAAGATCGTAACCAAGTTGTCTAAAATATATTACTTCCTGAATAAGCTGCACATAGTTCTTTGAACGCATTTTTGCCTCACAGAGAAGTTACGGGGGTGGGCTCTTCTCCCCACCCCCCCCAAATATTTCCTTTATTGTGCTCTGAACTTCAGAGAAAGATGCAGGAGAGTAGCTGTGCATCAGCCAGGCCCCACGCTGGCTCTCCTCAGGGGTGGGGAGCAGGCACTCCAAAGCTATCCTGCATGGCAAGTGGGGTCTGTCCTAATTACTAACAGGCTGACTTCGCAGTCACCAAGCTATGTGGGGATCTGAAGATGATTAAGTCTCCCCTGACATCACTCCAAAAGACAGTAACTCAGCCTCCAGCTTTCCCTTCTTTCGTAGGTGAAGAAGGGCCACAGCTAACATCACTGCCTCTATAGTAAGGCCAAAAGCTAGAAGAGAAAGTGACAGCTAACCGCACAAGCCTCACGGTATAAACTTCGTTCGTGAACATAAAGCATTCCTGAAGTACAATTAACATCCGCTGCTCCCAAAACTGCCAACATCCGATGATTTATCATTTAGTTTACTCACCACCATTTCAAAGCCTTATCTTCAAGAAAACAGGGCAGATGAGCAGTGTCTGTTGTCTCAGTTCAGTACTTGGATCTAGGTGCCTTCTCTATTAAAATCAAATGTGCCATCTATCATAGCACTGAATTCAGTCTACACTTGGGGCGAGCTGGCTTCGTTTGCTAGGACTCCTCGTACCGACAATACTGCTGGAAGAGAGCAAGCTGGAAACCCCCAAACATAGCAATCTTCTCAGGCATATTCGTACAGCCTTGTTCACAGGTAAATGAAATGGACCTGTCTGATAAGGGCAGACCATCACTTAGATATCTGGGAGGGACACCTGTTCAGCAGAGAAAACAGGCAAAAGCCGAGAATGGAGAAGACTTTGGCACACTGGATGAATTCTGTACAGTCACATCAAAGAATATTTCACAGGCAACCCAAAGGAAGTCAGCAGAAACTCCAGTAACTTAAAGAGTGGGAAACCACAATATAAGCTGTTGGCATTTACGGAAATTGCAAACATAAATCAAATACAGAAAATTGCACTTTTAAAAAGAATTTATTTATTTTTTAAATAAGCCATGCTTCCATAATCTAGACCATACACATGGCATAGGCAGAAAGATATTAATTTTCACCTTCTCATTCAGGGCATGCAATTTATGGTGTCATATTAAAAGGACATGAAACGAAGATAAGTGTCTAGCGCATGGCGCATTTTCTTTTAAGAAATAAATAACCATAGATAAGTCTCAATAAAAATAGCTAAGCAGAAGGCAGCGAAGAGAGGTTTGTCAAAAGGTCCATAACATTGTCAGTGAACTGCTGGTTCTCAAACTTTACTGAACATTTTCCAGCAGTGTACTTAGCATGTGACCTTTCTGTGGCTCCACAGTTTCCCCAACTGTTTTCATAGCTCATAAAACGTTTAGGAAGTGTTTATAAATACTGCTTGAGGAAACCGTGCCACAAAGAACTTGAGCTTCACGTCTCAGCAGTCCAGCTTTGATTTAGTTCTCTTCGATGGGATTTAATTCTGCAAATGCCCCACTAACATCTGCATGCGGGTCCTCTTGGGACAGCACTGAGACATAGTCCAGTTTTATGTATATTACTTGGCCAAGTTTCTCCAGCATGTGATGGTTGACTTGCCTCCCTCATGAAATCACACATGCGAGCGTTCCCCCCACATACACTAACTGATGGCCATTTTCAGAGATCTGACCGTGTTGGGAAGAGATATTATGTCATAAACACCATCGCAACATCTGCAACGGATCCTTTTGGAGCCTGACACATGAACCACCAAACCCAGAGAGCGCTCTCGCATCAGAAGCCCACAACTGACAGTTCTTGACCTACTGCCTCGTGAGTTTGCCCTGGCTCCTTCATGCATGCTCAAGCAGCCTGTTTGGATACACACAGCCAGAGAAGTGTCACCGATGAGCTCTCAGTATACAGCTCTCTGGAGAACGTGAGGAAAGAGCAACAGCGAAACACAATCACGCAACAACGAGGTTTAAAACCAATATTTGACTACACTTAATTGACTGAAACCAACATCCATGATGTTCTGGAGGAACTCTAGTCTTCAGCCACAGCCTTGTGACTTCCTGAGCCTCAGATATGAATAAGTGATTATTAGTAATTAACGAATATGTTTTGGATAGGGAACCTGTCCACAGGAAGACCCTCCATGGCTTTCCTATGCTTTAGCTTTCAAGTAAAAACACGACCAAAACATTCTACCAAACAAGAAATTGTTCATAATATATTTTACTTAGAAATTAGGAAGACATCTCTGTTGACAAACCATTAGTGCTCCAGTTCACTAGTTTTAAATCTAGTCATCTTTACACGCTTGTCAGTATGAATAACAAATGGAACATCACCTTGCAGGTTGATGGCCTCATCCACTACCTAAGCAGTCTTCTTACAAGAGTCAGTAAAATAAAAGGCATTTAAGACTTATTCACATACCTACATCCACGACCCTAAACTAGTAAGTAGGATAATTTGCAAAAAAAATCAATGCTGTGCAAAAAAAAAATTTTAAAAAATCCACCAAATACAGCAAAGATTTTGTTGTATTTTAGTGGTAGAGATTCAATATCCTCTTTAAAAGGATAAGAGAAGCACTATTTGTAATAAAAATAAATTATTGCATACACATAAAACTTTTAGCACATACTTTTGACAATAGAGCTTTTCCAGTTCAAGGCTGTTTTATGACACCAAAAAAAAAATAATGTCATTCAATTCCAGGAATCACCTATGCGAATTCTGAGTGTCTAGTCAAGCGTGCACATTCTCACCCCTGTTAATTAATTATCCACTCCTAAGCAGTAAATAAGAAGCAGTCGTTACCCTGGAGGAAAAAGCATGACATACATATCAGGTGTTAGACATAAAAAACAGCTTCAACTGGCTATTTGGTTCCCAGGCTTAGCTCGGGAATTAAAATGAAACAGTCAGTGGAAAACAGCTACCCTGTTCTAGCTCTGAGGACTGCAGGGCTCTTTCGGAGTCGCCAGACAACAAAATGGAGTATCTTTCCTTAGACTTCAAGGTATCACACAGCTCCAGTCATTTGGGTTTTGACTACATTTAGACAGCTAAAAAAGGAACAATGAAAAGTGAATGCCCTTCTTATGTAGTTTTGACTACATTTCACAGTAATGATCAATCTCTGCTTGTGATATTCAGAATAAATTGTAAAATCCCTTGTAAATCCTTTTTTTTTTTTTTTTTTTTTCTCCAAACCTGTTACTGGCTACCTTTTATCAACAAAGACCTCTCTGTAGTGCACACAATGCTTTTTTTTTTTTTTTTTTTTTTGGCACTCTTTATTTGCCAAGCATCACCTACTTTATTTCATTATTTCTTCCCCATTAAAGAAAGAAACCCTACAATAATGCTCTAACTCCTCTCCACCTTAACTAGATGACCCAATCCAAATATTTCTTATTATCTTGATGGCTAAACAGAGACACAAACCCTGAAGATCTGAGAAATAAGATCAAATGACAGAGGTCTGAACTGTAGCAAAGCATGACTTTTATTACTTATATGACTTGAAACTTCTTTCTCCAAGCAATTAGCCACATACTGTGCTACAGGTGGTTATACATTATTACAGTCTATATATTTGAGTACATCCTACAAATAACTTGTTTCACTCCACAGATCCGGCTTTTGTAATTGAAAGGGTGGCCAGCACACCCTTTAACAGCTGCAACACAAGTTATAGGTTAGGAAAACGAGTTTTTGTGTTCTTTGCAGTTGATAAGGGTAACCACAAAAGCATAACATAGAACGTCTATTTTGCCAGTACAGAGGAAAACAGAAAATGGGATGAAAGAAGGTTTCAGGATACTATTAAGTCCTTACTTATGGAAACCACAGAGAGAATATAACAGCCAATACATTAGCATGTACAAATATACATAAGCTGATGGTCTCTATGCCTAACACCCTTGCTAAACAGCAACCCAGTCTCAAGAGCCTTATTTCTTAATGGACAAAAAACAGGCAAAAATCACATCTGCCTTCTTCGATGGGATAGAAAGGAAAGGCACGCTATTTTCCAATAATTGAAAGCCTTAGACACAGTTCCTGAAAGGGAGTGGTGGGGTGGAGGGGATGAAAAGTCAACATAGAATCTTTAAGAACAAAACCCAAACCAACTGACCAAACAAACAAGAAAAAATACCACCACCACCAAAAAATAACAAAATACACACAAACTGCTCTGTAACTTTAAACACGTACGGACAAAATCATTCAGCAGACTCCCGTCTTTACAGTAATAGTATAAAGCAGCACAAGCAATGATTCCCATTAAAAAGGACCTCATTTGAGGTGGTAACCCTCTCTGTCCAGGATCCATTGCAGAGCTGTTTGCTTTGCTGCCCTCCTGTTTCTAGGGGATAGCATTGTCCAGATGTGCACATAACAGCACTCTGGAAGTCTACTCACCACATCTTGTGAGTTAGTGCAGTTTTACTTTTTAAGTCATATAATTACATCATAGGTGAAAACACTATAACACTAGCATCAAAGATGACGCTTACCAAAGCAATACAGCTTAATTTCTGATTTCTTAATTAAGAAAACATCTATTGGCAATGCTACCTTCCTCCCCCTATTACCCAACTCCAGCGCTGGCAGTCACCAAAGTAAATTGAATGTCACCAATTCCATATCACCATCACATCACTGTTTGTTCACTTTACTGAGGATTAAAAATCTTTACTATTATAAAAATAAATATCACCTTCCATTTAAACATATGTTTGCTTGCAGTAGTTTAGATATCTGAATTTTATCTTTATGCTTCCTCAAAATATAACCCAACCTAAAACTGCTGGAAGGCAGAAGATACACAAAGCGTGCAATTTACTGTGCTCAGGAGGGGTAATTCTCTCTTTGGGGATTTAAGCTATGGTCCTTCAATCATCATTGTCAAGCAGGAATGAAAGAGGTCATCAGCAAGAAACATTGCGAGACCTGGACAGCAATTCAGAAGAGCAAATGATCTAGGAAGGCTCTTTGATAAAAAACATGACTTTACAGTCATAGTGAGATCTTCACACTGCTCTATAAGATCCTCACTACGCTAGGGCAGATCAGTGATATTTGAATAATTATTTTTATTGCATGAGGAAGCCAAGGTCTGTTTAAGAAACCCCCTTTATTTAGCTTCACAACACATTTGCTTTATTATTGTGCTGGTGTAGGCACACACACACACCCCTACAAAATTAATTCTCCGTCATTCTGTAGCTACGCTAATAAGCTGTAACTGAACAGCTTTATTTTAGAGGTAAAACAGTTGGAAGAAGATTTGTTTAAAGTAAATCAAGTACGTGACTAATAAGTGAAAGCTTTTAAACAAATCTTTTTCCAGGAGGTTAAAAACAGCACGGTTGAATACAGATGGGAGAGCGAGTAGCCTGGCAGAGCCAAAGCTGCCTGGGGTGCCACGCAGCAAGCAGCATTTCTGCAGAGCCAGCAGGACGAGCACAAACTCGGTTCCCCAGTGCACACTCGGCCTTATGTTCCTTTTACTCCACCCTGCCGGGGACCTGCCCTGCCCCTTAACAACTCCTGCAGAGCACGTATTGTTCCTCCACCTAATTGAACTGGCCAGCAGAGCAGTCCCACTTGTTGGCTTGAAGTCTGCCCAGTCGAGGAGCCTGTGACTGTGCTTGCAAGAAAGGTCATCAGTGTCTTAACGAGACCAAACCACCTTCCATCCACCTGAGCTGACAAAAGGACCGATCTTGTGCACTTGAGCAGAAATCAGAGCATTTTTTTTTAATTATTTTTCAAAACATGCCATTTCTCAGCTGCGATGCATTTCTGTCATTAGCTTGGGAATCATCTTACAATTTTCTATCCCGTAAAAGTATGACTTCGCCATTGATGTAGAACAGGGTTACGTCTTTAACTGGATGGCAGCCCACTACTTAAAAGGCATCTTCCCTGGTTGACGCAGTTATGTTTCTGCCAGCCTTGGAGCACAGACAGCCCGCTCTCATGTGGTTTCACTTGTGCGTTTGTTTCCCCCTTTATTGCAGATTCCACACCTGAATATGTAATCTTCAATGGTGTTGTGCGTGCTTGGCCAGAACTAAAAAATTTTATGCTTCAGCCTCGCATTTCCCAATACATAGATGAATATGAAGGATTTACACACACACAGTACTTCTGACCTCCTGCTGTGAGTGGTATTTCAGCAAGATGTCCTTTTCTTGGCAGGAGTGGGGGAGAGGGGAAAGAGGGAATTCCCACCTTGTTGCAGTGGGTCCAGAACCTCAATAATTTAAGGTAAGATGACCAAATGACCAACAGAAGTGTCCCACGTGTAATATTTTTGCCAGGCTAGATCATTTTATCTCAAACTCTTCTTGCTGTGACTTCCACATATTTTATTATATAGTAAATCACAAAAGGATATCCAATTAAAATAAACGTATATGTTTCCTAGGATTAGAGAGTACTTATATTTTTAGGAAAAACAACACAAACTGTCAGTGAAACTAAAAGGGCTCTGCACACTATTAAATCTAATACGATACCTAGAGAGCATCTCTCTTTTCACCAGAACAGATTTCTGTCCAAATACTTATGGATATAAAGCTGTCAGGCCAATAAACAAATTTAATTATAAAACAAGTCCAGTTCCTGTTCATGATCACAGTGGTATCAGAACAGATCAAACCTACTTCAGTAAGTACTGAGTAACAAAAACAAAACATCACCCATATATCCTCCTCCTACATTCCTGCGAGCTACTAAAACATCTGATCCTTTGACTACACCACTGTGTAATCAAAGAAACATCGTGCCACTGATTTCAGAATTGTCAGCCCTACTTAATTTATGAATCAGTTATTCTGGGAGGGGACTACAGGCCAAGAGAACATTCTCCTTACTCTTGCTTGTATCCCTATCAAGCAGCATGGCAACTCCAAAAGCAGAACTTCACGGGATTTTATGACTTGACTGTATGTTATACAAAGAAAACTTAAGTCACCTTTTATGAGTCCTCTGCCTGTAGAGGGGAAATGCCGTGTGATCCTGGCTTACCTTTGCTGGAGTCATTAAATGAAAAGCCAAAAAAAATCCAGGATAAGTTACAAGAGCTTTGAGAGAAGCTTCTCCTCAGAACAAAGAAGAGTTTTCTGATAAACCCCTCTGTCCTGAACAACACCACACCCACAGTGATTTACAGCACAAGCTTCAGTGTGAATATGTACAAGAAGTCCCAGTTCCGCTGTTACTTGTAAGGCTTCAAAAACAGGATCCCACAGAGCTAGCTTGTTCAGGTACAGCCAGAAATTGGAGTGGTATACAACAGCCGGGGCTTTGAACACCTGATCTCAGCATATTTGTGCATTCCAAACGTAGCAAGTTATTGCTTCCTGGCTGATGGCTAATACATCTGCATCTTTGCAGCGTGCCTGGGGGCACAGTTATAGGTCTCCAGCAGCATTTTAATAAGCTATTCTATACACATCTTTTCTGAATTCTGTTAAGAAATTTACCACAAAAGACACTCCCAGGAAATTACAGAGGGAGTGGGAAAGCAAAACAAAACAAAACAAAACAAAACAGAACTCCCACACATGCTCCGCTGAGTCCCCTACTGTCAACATAGCATTAAGGCTACACAGGATTAGCTCACGCTCAGGAAGGCTGAGACCCACACCCAAAACAAAGCCGTGCACTGATGATGTTTTGTTCACCTTAAACATTTTCTGCAAGAATAAAAGCCTCTTTAGGTAGAAGCCATGGAAAGGTGAGACAGTGAAGCAGCCACATTTATGCCCACTGCTGGAGCTTGGCTGTTGTTCCAAGTGGCCCAGTTCAGCATTTTCTAGGATCAGACACACAATACAACATCAATACGCTCACTAGTGCTCCACTGCTCCTGAGCACTGGAGTCCCACTGGCACAAAGGTACCTGCAGATTACACCCAGGGGACCCTCACTGGGCAAGGAGAATTGTTCTCATGCATTCGCCTGCTCACAATGCTGACTTGAACACCAAAAGTGCCTCCTGAAAGGAAGAGTTGGAATAACCACCAGGAGTTGATGTATTAGTCTTTTACTCAAATAGCTGTAAAAGAGGACCCTATTGTAAGACATAAACCTGTTTCTGAAGAAGTGGCCGTTCATCAAACGGTTAAGACAAAAAGCTACACCAAACTGAGCTGTCATGTCTGTCAGTGTTGATATTCAGGAGCTTATCACCTTGTGACAATTGCCTTTAATTCACAAGTTGCCCATACTTCTTGCAAGCCAACAGGAAGTCTTAAGTTGGAAGAAGACACAAAGCAGACATTTCAGGGCAATTCTGGAAGATCATGAGCATACCTTCATTTCCACATCCACCCTGAGCTCACCTGCAGCATGCCAAACACATGGCCATGTCTGCTCTTACAGGATGTCAAACCTGTCTCACCCACCAGAGCCTAACCCACAAGGCAGCAGGTGAGCACACGGCTTCTTCACCTAAACACAGGCTAAGTCACACGTGGGCGCCAGGCTTGCCAGGGGAGCAGGGAGGCAATAAAGAATGGATGTTTGGGGTTTCTGGTCTGGGTTCCTCCTCCTCCTTTCCCCAGCAAGCTCCGTAGTTGGAGTAAGGAATTAATTTGGGGGTTAGCACAAGGATAACTATCTTGTTTATTGACCGAAGAGCAGGATGTTTTCTTCATATATTCAGAACAGTTTGCTTGTAGTGACATGTATGGAAGCACACAGTAGTCAAGTAAACGTGACTTGCCTGATGAGGAACAGCTCTCTCGCTGAGGACAGAAAGCAGTGTTTCTGGATATAAGGCTGATTTGCATGTTTCAGGGCTAGGAAAATCTGCAAGTCCTGCCCTCCCTGCATTGTCAAATGCCCCGTTACAGCACAGGGCAAAGCAACTAAGAGTTAGCACGTACACTTAGGACTAAGACACTGAAACATGGGGGAAAGCTTTCCCCTAAAACTGTTAAATTGGGAAAGTTTAAGGATTTTAGCAGCCAAGTGCGCAGAGATACCTGTACTTGTACTCAGGTGCTGTACAACTTGATCCTCACATCACCCTACCTGAACAACACATTGCTTCCTTGCTGTCCTGTCAGGGGTGAATTTCTGAGCATCAGACAGGCGCAGTCCTTTAATGCTAAACCCGAGACCCAAGCTCCCCAGGATGGAAGTGGATTCTTTTATTTTCTTGAACATAATTAGATTTCAAGTTCCCTCCCTCAAAACCTAGAGGAAAAGGAAATACAGATCAAAGAATCGGACTTAAAATATATAATGTGAGTGGGGATTTACTTTTTCCTCACAAAATATAACTAACAAAGATAACTAACAAATCAGAAATGAAATTTTGTCAGCCAAGATAAGCTTTCTAATGTTATAACCAGCTGAAAGTAGCAAACTACTGTATGCTACCTTTGCAGGTAAGGAGAAGTAAAACAATCCTCAAGGTCCTGCTGGTGCTCAGGGTTTTGTACGCTTTTCTGCTCTTGCTGCCTTTTGACATAGGTATTTTCTACATCAGTCTCCCAGAAGGCCCAGTCACAAGCACAAAACAGCCCTTCTGCTGGGGACCTTCCTTGCACATGGTGGCAATTAAGTAACTTGCAGTTCTTTGCTTTATTACTTTCTCTCAATCCACCAGCTTATTTTCTGCCTCCTGAACTGGAGCTTTGCAGCTGCTATCACTAAACCACACTTGGCAAAGCTGGGGGAAAACTACTGACCACCAAGAAAATAATCCATAGTTCCTCACCTAATAACACTTCTGAAATCCAGCAGAATTTTTGTTTTCATGTTTCATTTCCAGGACCCTTCAGGAGCCTCTGTAGCAGTAGGTAGAGAACTTCTAGTTCAGCTTGTACCCTTCCAGATGATAGATATCTCTTCAATTTATCAAATCTAATTAAGTGCTGGCTTCTGTTGGACTCTGGAAGTAAGGAGTTTTGGAGTTTGTGGATCTAGGTGGGAGGCAAGAAAATATCCCACCTGCCTGTACCTTTGGGAGGCACCTAAGCGTTTACTTGGCAGTGCCCTTACCTTGGATCCCAAGGAAAGGACAAGGGGGAAGTACCTAAAACTACAGACTACGTGGCAAGTGGTGACATTTAATATTAGTAAGGGATCTGACTCATGGAGAAAAACAGAAAAAAAAAAAAAAAAAAAAAAAGAAAAAAAAAGCTATGAGAGAATAAAAGGAAACAAGTATATTTACTCCATAGCAGTTACCACTAAAAGCATGGAAGTGTTACTTTTTGACATACATGCAAGTTCCTTCTCAATCTTAATCAAATCAAGTAAAGCTCCACTCCAGCTGAAAATGCTGAAAGATACCTGGAAGAGGAATGTTGGGACTACCCTAAAAAGGGATTTATGTATAGAGACAAAAAAAAAAAAAAAAAAAAAAAAAAAAAAAAAAAAAAAAAAAAACACAGCATCTCAGTTCTCAGTTGCTGGGGAAGGGCTTCAAGTCAAGCTCAATTCCAAGTTCCTCCTACTTAGGAAAAAATTGTTAAGTGAAGGAAGACTCAACAGCACAGATTCAAGTCATTGAAGAGGAAGCTATGAGCATTAAAAAGAGAGTAAAATCCATTCTAGGAATCTAACAATTCAGATGAGAATACTGAATTATTTTGAATTTAGCAAGGTTTGCCAATTCCAGGAACTAATGATTTTAATTTTTTAAAAAACTTTAAATGGTAATGAAATTATCATTGCCCTAAGGATTTTCAGCTAATTTGCTCCTTTCACGATCATGTCAAGTATATAACACTTCTGAATAGCTTCCAGTTACTGAACACCAGCCTTTAAGATATGCAATTGTAGCCCTTTCCTTTGCACATGGGACTATAAGATTGAAAAGCCAACCTGCGACTCTCGTTCCTTTTCTATCCTGCTTGCTTTTCCTATAGTCCTCACCCTTCCTGTGGTCTTTTGTTATACCATTTTATTCATGAAAGTAAAAACTGTAACAAAATTAAAAACAAAAAAAAAAAAAAAGGAGGTACACAGTTTATTGGGTACAATATTTTCTTTTCTTCGTTACATAGCCTGGTTTCATGCTCACCCAAGGTTCTGAAGGAAAAGGAAATTTGGTGGTCTACCATCAGTCCCACGGCAGAGGGATGTTACATCACCAAAGCAAAACACATGATTCCACATAATCTGAAACGTATCTGCTGCCTCTCCACAGAGAAATGAAAGTTGACATGAATGGAAATTAAATTATCTCCTTCTCCAAGAGGTGGTCATCTTCCCAGGTCAGAGATAGGCAAAGACAAAATGGAAGAGTTCACGTTTCATTGCTTGCAGCACAGCTGTGACTAGACAGACAATATCTGTTTTTTCTATTTTTCCCCTTCCCTTTCTGACTTAGATTTTCCAAATATTCTTCAGAATAGAACTATTAAAATACAGAGGGGAAAAAATGCAGATTTAGGCAAAGCATTAGTTGTGGAAATGTGCTGAAATTGAAAATTGTGTGGTTTTGTATGAAGGAAGAGAATACTGTCACATAACCTCACTGAAACATATGGTTTGCGTTGATTCTCAAAAACCATAAATAAACATTAGGAAAATCATTATGAAATTTTTAAGAAATTGTTGGTGGGAATTGGAAAAGAAGAGACATGACAAAAGAGAGCAGACTGCCAGACTTGCAATTGCAAGCTAGCTGAGAATAGATACTTCTAAAAACAAGCTTATGTTTCACAAATATTTACAGTAGATGAAAAGCCTAAAGGCATTTAAGAAAAAAGCAGGAAGACAGCACAGTTACATCATTAAGGCCACCATGAAAATTTCTGGACTTCAATGAATTAGCAAACCCTGCTAAGGCCCCTTTCAGCAATTCAATCAGAATTCAAGTTTGGTGTTAACAGATGAGTTCTACTACATTTAAATGTACACATAAAACAACAAATGTAACAAACATTTTAATGCTTGGAATGTTAAAATAATCTGATTTTTTTCCTCAACACTTTGAACAAACGGTCTTCCAAATGACAAGTAATATGTCTTTAAAATTTATGCCATTTCATAAGTATTCAGAAGCAGGAAAAGCTCCACGACTTACCACGTTCCTGCTTATAAATTGCCCTTTTTAATTCAATGAAGTTGCAGAATTAAATATGTTGGAGTTGCAGAATTAAAATACTATGAATATGAATCCATTAATATTGTTTTATTTTTGCACCAGTCTAAGAGTCCTAAAACCTTCTGGGTAGCAGTAACTCACAAAGAAATAGAAATGCAATCACTTCTGGCTGTCTGTATATGTTCTTCAATCATACTGAAAAAGTTTTATCTATAAAGACGGGAACAGGTTCATTAAATATGTTCATTTTGCTGACTTGACTAAGACAGGTCATATAAAACAAGACACGAATGATAAAGTAGCGTAAGGGAATTGACTTCCTCATCCTTCACAACATCTAAGAAACAGGCCCTATATCTAAACCATTCCGGTTGGACAGACACAGTACTGAGATCTAGTCCATTTCCCTTTTGTTGCTTTAAATCTTGCCACTGATCTTTTAAAAGCACAAGTCTTAGAAGTCCTCAAAGATCTTGCAAGGAACACCACTGAACAGGGCTGGCAATCCTAGCTCTGTCCTGCACGTTTGCATTTCAGTCCTACTATTCAGGAGAGAAGTTTTGCCTACTCTCGTCGAAGATAATTTCAATTTTGTGCTGAGTTTATGTTACTGGCTAGCCTAACACTTGACCGCAGGGTTAGGAATATGCAAACACATCTTTACAGGAGCTGAGTTTGGGAGACTTCCAGGTCAGTGAGAAAACAGAAATGTAACTATGGCAAAAGAAATCTTCGTGGTAAGAGGTACTTAGTTTTCAAAGCTTGTTTCCCTGGAACCTTCATAAAAGAAAGGTTTTCGATAAAAGTGGTCAAAAGGAATTTGATTTTATTTTTCCTTTTCCTACAGAGCACTAGGGAGAGAAGAGAGGATGTGCAGCCCATAACACTGAGCTCAGCTGCATGATTTGCTACAGTAGGCTTGTGATCATGTATGCAAACAGAGCCTGTCTAGCCATACATGTGTCTTGTCTTCGGGCCTTCCATGAGGAGAAGCTTGTGACAGCTCAGACAAATTCATGCCCTTTAACTAGGGATGCATTTCTGCCATTCTAAAACTATCGGTAGCAGTAATACCCAAGCCAACTGGAACATTGCAAGGGAGAATGAGCAATAGGCTTATCCCACCCTGAACATTTCCCATGCAATGCCAAAACATGGCCAGGAACCACCTCGAGCCTCCGCTTCTATGGCAGTATAGCTGTTAGTTGTCATGATAGGTGGGTCTTATCCTTCTTATCCTGAATTTACTCTCTGGCACGAGATTGTTGATCCCGTGAGACTGGTTTTATGTTCAAAGCATTCTCAAAGCTTTGTTTCTTTTGTGGCACATTCTGTATCCATCAACATCAAGCCACAAACTCCATTTTTTCCTTGTTAATTATGCCTGTGCTGCTCTGCTCTGGCTTTGTTCATCGCAGAGCTTTGATAAATGAGCTTTCTGCCCTCATCATTCTGAGGACACAGAGAAAAGTCCCATCCAGTTCCAACTTACATGATGAAAATAAGGAAATGGGTTGGTTTTCATATTAGAAATTGATGAAGTGTGTGGGGAGGTGGGGAGAGAGAAAAGAAATTCCGGAATTAACCAGACCAGACCAGCAGCTCTGCCTTCCTGGAGCTGCTGGGTCAGCCAGCTCTGGCTATGCTTCCAACTATAAAACGACTTCTCAACTTGATTTTGGACCAGCACAGCTTTCCAGTTTGAAAGATGGTAAGGCTCCTCTTACTTGGATAACTTACTTCTTATGAGCACAGCTCATTTACAATTTAGTAATTGCACATTGCTGCATTAGGGCCACAAGACCACTAGGAGATGTCCTGACTTTGTGACAAGTTAATAGCAAACTGTTTAGACCTAGAATTTAATTTCTGTTCAGTACTGTACTTTAGACAGTACAGCTAGTCTATCTCAGCTCAGTCTACTTCCATTGAGCTCAACAGAAAAAAAAGGCAGCCTGTAGCTTAGTTTTGCTAAGAACAGCATTGTGTGCCTCCCTCCAAGCCCAAAGGAAAAATACAGAAGAGAAAGGAGGGGAAAGGAAAAATGAGAAAAGGAGGGGAAGGGAAAAAGAACAGTCCTAGAAACACAAGCTCATGGTTACTCAGTTACAAACTAACAGCAAAGTTGTCATAAGGGTGCCAGCACCTGCTTCTCGTAGAGTAAGAGAACTCTGTGCTGTACTGGTACTAGCTACTACAATTACCATGGCTTGCACAGACTGATTGTAGGACAGCAAAGCAAGGAAAAAAAAAAAAAAGTGGTTTCAAATTGCTCTATGTAAACAAATAAGATTTCTGGTTTATGCAGGTGTAATGTGACAAAACATGTTTAAATAGCAGTAGTCACCTGGCCACTTCTTTATGCCGATTCCTCTATCAGGGAGGTAGCACTGCTCACGAAAACGCCAGGCTCAGAGGTCAGCTGTAGGCCAGCTCTCTTCAAGCAAGTACAAAATAGCGGATTCCAGCTCTCTGCTCATCAGAAGTGGCATTTGCGAGGCAGCCCTTTTCTGTGCTCTTTGCCCAGGGCATGCTCAGAAGCAGGCGGCAGGGAACATCATATGCTGCAACACAGTCACGTCCAGAGCGCAGTAGCCCAATACCATGGGCTAAGAGGGAGCACATTTCTTTCACTTCTGATGTTAATTCTCTCGTTTTGCCTGTTTTCTATCAAACAAAACATCCTTCACTTTTCAGTAATAAATTACAGTGAAATGTATCCAATGGTACCTAGAGGGATAACCAGCTGTATTTAAGTTCACTTAATTTCTTTGTTCTCATGAAAACTTGTGAGTTTCAGGCATGGTCTGAATAAGGAAACAAAACAACTTGATTCAGAACCAGAACCTCAGTGTTCCCATGATTTGGCTCCTTTGTCCTTCTCCCATTTCTTTGTTTGCATCTGGTTTTTCAGCAGCAGGATGGCACGGCTTCCTCTTCTTTGCTAACAAAACCATCTTTACACGGATTGAAAAAATGCAGTTTTCCTCTACACAAAGTTGCAAAGTGTTCCTAGCTGCTGGCTTCAGAGTTGGATGTCCATTGCAACCAAGGCAAGAAAAATATCTTAAAGGTCAAATCCAAATTGTGTATTTTGGAGACAAAGCTTGTGGAATAAATTCTGCACTGAAATACATGTTGCATAATTTCTCAAGCCTAAACAGGCTCACCTGTACATGCACAGAGGTGAGACGCGATGCAAACTGTTCTGAAATAACTAAGAGAAAGATGTCGGTTTGTAGGGAAACCAAAACAAATATCATTCCTGCCTGACCAACCCTTCTGAGAGTGCACGCTTTGGTCAGTAGAGCCCCAGATATGTCTTGCCTCTCTCCTACCATTCCTCCTATACAATCACCAGCGGGGCAGTCCTGCTGGCAGGGGCTAAGCACTTTCTCTGCCCCTTCAGCATCCATATGTTGGTGATGCTTGGCTGCTCTCAACCTCTCCTCACCTATGGTGTCCCCACCATGAATGGGATACTTGAATATCCATATTTGGTGAGAATTAGCTAAATTGATTAAATACACATATGAAAAAATTACAGGCAGCAACAGATTAAGCTGATAAACATGGTGTCAGCTCAGCCATTCAATCCTTCTTGTCCCATTGCTTGCTTTTCTTCACTAGTTTATTAGACACACCTATTAGATGCCTATTCCAGGAGCAAGTGAAGAAGCAAAGCTGGAAGCTAGAATATTATTACCCGCGCTAACGTGAAGCTTTTCGAATTTTCTAAAAGACTGTGGGTAGTTTCAGGATGTCTTATACTTACTTTTAAAGGCAAATAAATATACTGTTATTTTTTTTCCCAAATATTTATTTGGATGTTTGGCATTTCCTTATTTCACTTGAGCTCTGTCTTTTACATGTGAGAGAGCCCCAGCAGTTGAACAGCCCTTTACAGATATCACTCCTACATCTACAGAGAATAAGATCAGCTAGCCCATCAGTACAGCTAATCACAGGACAATTGGAAACTGCATAAAAAGTCAGAGCATTCATGTGCCTAAGCATCTATTTAAGCATCTTTCCTGGTGCCTGTGTCTTCTTTTTATATAGATACCTCAAAGGAAAGCCCTGGATTCACCCTACGCCTAAGGGAAGTGAGTGGAAAAAGTTGAAGGGAGGGTTCTTCCAAAATAAAAATAGTTTGTGGAGTGTGGTGACTTGTGTAACATGCCTTCTGTTTCACTGACATGCAAGCCAGGCACATCTGATATTCAGCTGGTTTTTTCCACACAAGATAGTAGGATTATATCAAACACTGTGTGGCTTGCCGCACCAAGAAGGGAGGTGTGCCACATGACTTTCATTTGACCAACATGAATAAACATGTCACTGAAAGCTTTCTTAGGAAACATAGACTTCATGAAATAAAAACCATATTTTGAAAGATAGCCCACAACAGAAGTCATGGAATCAGTGGCCTTTGCAGAACATGGAACATTTTCTGGAATAACCATCACGGCGCAGCCGTCTTCAGGACTGCCTAGCCGTTGGCCTTCAAGCTACGCCATGCATGGGGTTCAGATGCTCTGCCTTTGGCAGCCGGAGGAAGGTACCTTGAAAGCTCAACAAAACTGAAGTCCAGATCCAGCGAGTAGCTATTACTTTTCGTGCTGGCAGAGGGCCAAATCGCGTTCATTTTACTCACAGGAGCCATCCAGCTGAGGTCAGCGTGATGACTCACGCCAGCAGAGTGCACAGGACTTGGCACAAGGCGATGCAGAAATGCAGATGTGGAAACTACAGCCAGAGACGAACAACGAGGCTCGCAAGGCAAGAAAGGATTGGAGCTTGTTTCTGCTGACCTGCTCGTGCACTGAGACCCAACCAGACTATCGCAACTCCCTAACGGTAGACTTTATTGCTAGTGTGTTATTTATGGTTTCAATAACCTCTATCTCAAGAGCTCACCAGTTCAACAGGACCCACTGACACTTTCTGAGCACCTCCTGCAGTGTAGATCCAATTGTTAGGCCTTGAATAGCAAATGTCATTAAAGATTCGTGCTTCTCACAAACACACCTTGATATTAGTATTTCCCTACACCTGAGTACAGGAAACACATTTTCCTAAAATATAATGCAGAATCCCAGACAGTTCTGAATAAAGGGTAGCCTTCCCATGCAATTCCAGTTCTATTCCCTCCTATACTATAAATTAGGTATTAGATTTTTATTATTATATATATAAATAAGCAGCAAAATTGTGGAAACACTGAGCAGATGTATAAGTTTCTAGTATTTTTGTCAAATTCATGAATCTCCCCTCTTTGAGCAGATATTCTCAGATGGCTCAGCTTCATGTGTACTATGAAGGACCTGGAAGAATTGTATGCAAAAAAAAAATCTGAACAACTGCAATCTTAAATGAGTTTGCATTCCATTTGGAATAACTCATGGACAGCAGGTTGGAAACTCCACCAGTTTTGACTTGTGGAGTGTTCCTGTGATTTCTTTCTCTGAGGGCATATTTGGCTCTCCCCAAAGAGACCAGGGGTCCCACCCTACTTCAGATGGAGCACTAGATGCGAAGGTCACCTGCGCTATAGCTAGCTATGTCTGCTATTCCCATGAGCATACACTGCTTAAGTACTCCTTCCAGGTTCTTCCTTGACTGTGTTTTTTCCAGAACAACCCTTAGATGGGAGCTTCCAAACCACAGAAAAGGAAAACATTACTAGCTAGTGCTGACTATAGATCGTGCTATCAGTCTGGGATGGAGAAAGAGAGACAAAGAGGATAAAAAGAAAAATAAGAGAACTTGGTACAGGGACATGCCCAGTTTCTACACAATTTAAACTCCAGATATAAAATACAGAAAAAGAGCATGAGAGTAGATCTGGGAAGAATGAACACGGCATTTATGGTATGAGGAGGAAAAGCCTTTTAACTAAACCAGAAGACTCAGTTGTAAATTAGATCAACCACATCTCATCAACATATTCTGACTCACCACAAAACTGGTATTCTATTCCATTTGAGGTTGCTGTTAAGTTTCTTCCATATAGAAACAATATTGTCCTAGTTTTAGCAGGGGGGTGATTATTAGCATCAAAATAAACAAGACAATAAGAGTTTTGTGTTAAAATTTCCTTACCACTAGACCAACTCATTACAAGTTCTGGGCTTTCTTTACATGATTACTTCAAGAAAGTAGTTGCATTGCTGACTTCACTCACATGTCGTATCCTTGAGTGAATTTGGCCATTAGTTTGTTTTCATCATAGCAGCAACCTTAGCTGGCTTGTACTATTCTGCACACCGCAGTGATGCGTTTGATGTCTGAGGGACTGACACTTAAATGCTCCACTGTAAGCTAACAAATGTTGGTTTAAGCAAGCAGAAGCAATAATGTTTTCAGCAATTGAAGGCACGCATACAAATATGCGTTTCTGAGTACGTCTCCATTCTCATGTCCTCTTACTCCCTGCTTCCCCTTTTGAACCCCTACTTTCTCCTGGCTCAGTCAAGAACAAACCAGGGTTCCCAATCTGTCTGACCCTGAACAAGTCAGATCTCCATCTGCCCCTACACATGGAGCCTCCATGATCAGCTTATATACAGTTCACTCACGCATTTGTGCACCTGTATCATCATCTCTTACTCTTTTTGCTTCAGAAATCAGGGATGCTACAGGTAGAGCTATACATTTCTCTGGAGACCACCACTGGGGTGTGAAACCTAGCCGACCCTGCCCAGGTTCTCAGCATGTCATTTGTTCTTGTCTGAAGGCTGTTTGGCACCTCAGGTGAGATGCTCTGGAGGGTGCCAGAAGTACTAGAAATTCTTTCCAAATCCTGTCCCACTGTGGCACAGCCTTTCTGTCCCTAGCCCAATGGGGCTGCACTCACAGGTGGCAGAGGCCACCTGCTTCACCATACAGAAAGGGGCTACTTCGTGTGTTAGCCACAGATAAAAGGAAACAAGTGTTCATGGATTAAACAGGGCTGAAAACCTTTCTTATTCACTATTTTGAATGTGGATCAGAGGTTTCCTACCTTATCTCAGCTTAACAACAAATTCAGTATGTTAAATCAGAGAGGAAAACAGTTATGGCATTTCCCTGAAAAGGGGACTGTATGAATTACTCCCTGCCCACCAAAGGTATCTCTATGCGGACACACACACATATTAATTTAAATTGGATTTAAATACCTATTTTAAATACCAGAGAATAGATTCCCTCCCAAACCATGCACACACATGGAGAAACTCAGCACCTCAATCACAAAATGGCTGGTAGAAACTGCTTGGATTTGACCATATTACAAGTACCTGAGAAACTTATTTGTGTCTGTGAAGCGTCATCAAGATCATCTTTTCCCGTTAACTTCTAGTACTTGGTATGGAAGCTGACTGCAAAAAGTTCGCAGCAGTCTGTTTGCATTACCTGAGTAATTCTGGGCAAACCTAATGAATTGAATTTAAGCGGTCTTCTGAGATGCACACTGAACAAGGTGCGGTTCTGCAGATGCCAAGTTACTCACAGCTCTGCATCAGTGAGCGCAGGCTGATTACAGGGTAATACAGTACAACACTAGCATCACACATCTTGCTTGTTTGATGGTTCAGCTCTTCTTCTGCAGCTGTAAAATAACCAAAGCACATCCTACCAGATTTCTTACAGGCCTCCTGCTTGCCATGTGAGGTCCAGGGAAGAGCCTTGAGCTGGTCCCAAAGAGCACTCCCCTAACCTAGCCCTAAGCAAAACTTATGCTGATTCTTCACACTGCAATCAATCCTTGTTTAGTTTTGTAGTCAAAGTACAACAGCGTCTGCCTTCTGTCAGCTACAGAAAGCCATATGTGACATTGGGCACTGGAAAGCAGACAAGCTTTGTGTTTTCATAAGAAGTTACACCAAGTACTTCAGGACATCACAGAAAGACAGGTTTGCTTAATGTTAATCAGGGACAGGGTTACATTCAGTTACACCAGAAGGATGAAGACTTGATTTAAGCCAGCCACTACAACACTGCTTCTTAATGTTTGACTCAAGTCCTGCAGCGACAGCACTTCTATTCAAGCGCTAAAAACTAGAAACCATGTTTTGAACGTACAGAAGAATTTACCAAAAGAGACTTAAATTTCTGCTATTCTCTTTAAGGTTTCTCTGGAAACCGTGACTTTCCTAAATCTTTCCCTTTGTGCATCTGTGAAAGAAGACAGCAAATATTTCTGTAAAAATGGCAACGTTAATAGTCATTTGATCACATCTGCAGAGCTGGCAAACAGTTCAAATAGAAATAAAGCATCTTGGAAGGTCTGCAGGACCAGAGTCCTGCCAGTGACCATGCTAATACTTAACAGCATGACTGCTCTCGTGTCAGCACTTGGGTGATCCATGTTAGCATTGCTGTTGCCACCTCTGTTTCTCCAGAGCACTGCAATTTTGGCAAAGACAACTTTGTCAGCTTTTGTGAGCTAGTTCACAAGTAATTTAGGGAGAGCATTTCCAGCAAAATCCAGCATGATCAAATCAGCTCTACTTCTTGGCATAATTAGCACACAGAGCTAACCTTCCCAGCCCGGGCAGCTTCAGCTACATCAGCTCCAATACCTGTGCAACTCCATACCAGCACATTACCACCTTGTATTAAGCCATCCTTTCTAGGGCAACCATACGCGTAACACTTTTTCTGGTCCAGAAATGTGGCTACGCTTGCTATTTTTTATTGCATGTAAAAAAGCAGTATCATTTCATCTTCCACTAACTGTTCTAAGAAGTTCGGAAAGTTCTTTTTTTCCCCCGCAGACATCTCCATCTTCTAAGACAAAGTACAAGAACAAACCCTTGTAAACGTTGCCTTTCATATTTATTGTGCTGTTCTAATTATCACAAACATTCTTCCCAGTCTTTCAAACACCCTCCATATACCTTGCCTAAGAGCCACATGCTGTTGCTGACATCAGCATAAATTACATCTTTCTTGGTGGGAAATTATGCTATTTAGAAATTGAAGGCAACAATAATAAATTCAAGGAGAAAAATGCAAAAATTCTCCATGACCTTCCTGACAAACTGCTGTAATGGTCTGAAAACTGCAGATGTTTTTCCACTAAGTTTTTACAATGTTTATTTTGAAACGATTTTTTTTTTTTTTTAAATCATGTTGTTTTCCTGTTGTAATTTCTGTAAAGCAGATGTGACATCTTGGGCTTAAGGGCTTTAAGCTGATTTTGATGGCTTAGTCTTGACACTGTTCATGCAGCACAGAAAGGCCTCTTGCAGTGGAAAAAGGCCCGCAGTGTAAAGTGCACGATCACCTGGGAGGAAAGGGGCTGTCCTCACCGTGTCGAGGACAGGACTCTGACCTTGAATTTAGTGAAGGGGTCCATCTATGGCTCAGTCCCACGTGGTTAATCCTCTGCAATTGGAAGGACACAATCGGCCATATCAACTGGCCTTACACATTTCCATTTTGAGCAGCCTAAGGCCATTTATACACACGCACTAGGGTTACAGCAAAGCTGGGTTTGAGAACTGCAGGAACATGGATTCCACCTTTGAAAGCATTTAAGAACTACTTCTTTCTCCTAAAAATCATAAATCTGTGGAAGAGTTACGACCTGGAGCAGATAGGTTAGCCTCTTGGATAGCCAAGTTACAGTCAGGACAGAACTACAGCTTTTTCCCCGTCGTAAGTCCTCAGAACAGGACGAGAAAAGCCATTGTCTGAATGTCCAGCTGGTGAGAATGATCAATGATCCTAAATGCCTTGTCTGCCTGCCAGTTAAGCTGCAAATGGTTTCAGTGAGGTGCTGAACAACCTCTTGTGTTTTTTCCATTCTGCATTCCCAGGTTTCACCGATGTCTACACAACAGGCATGTTGCACAAAACCAGGTGGATCTTAGGCAGTGCTATGAGAATAATTACAACAACAAAGAAGCCGATTCTTTCTTCCTTTAAGGTCCTTCTTCCCTCTTCTTCAAGGCCCTCTCACAGACCCCTACCCTTCAGAGCAGCTCCCCCTACGTAGGGAATTCTACTCGTGGCTGCTGTCCAGAATATTCTGTGATGAGGACAGGTGTGATTTCAGAATTAACCACAGAGGTTTTAGCCAGTACCTAAAATTAACATTTACCTGCACCTTCCATCTCACTCACCTCATCTGTAGCCCTTCAGATGACACAAAAGCACCATGAAAGCCCACCCCCAAGGAGACACTTACTCATGTCAAGAGCATTCAACAGCTACATACTGTTGACTTGCTCAGGTGCTGGGAAATTCCCCATTTACCTGCAATCAAGCCAGGAAACCTCTCCATTTTCCCAGGAACTTAGATCCCTGGACAAAAAAATGCTCAGCTATTTTTCTCCTGATTCCTAATTAACTTTTGGAAAGTCACCTTCCATACTTAATGATACCTTGCAAGCCTACGCATCCACAGAAAGTCTGTGTTCAGAAGTCCCAAGGGGAAAAACAAAGCTGCATGCTATGCATTTATGATTTCAGATTACTATGCTGCTAGAAGGTAGACAGGAAAACAAATACTTCAGAGCTCATGAGTAAACGCTGCGAGATGTTTTAAGTGAAAGGAGACTGCCATTTAGTGCCAGTCACATGCTGCTCATAAAGCGAAATACATTTAAAAAACACTCATTAATCATTCCCAGCATGCTGGGAACCTCCAAACAGATGTTCATTGCAGGACAGACCATGTGGTTCAGATGTCCCTCAGTCATCTGCTTTGGCCTCTTCAGGGACAACGTGTTGTTTTATAGCGCTGCCTCAGAGAACTTGGGAAAGGGGAGTGAACATTACTACATATTAAATACAGTTCCAGAAACAGACTTACATACCTTACGTAGGCAAAATAAAACACAAATAACGACAGATATCTGTCTCGGGCCCTCAGCCACTCATCACTACAGCATCTTTTCTCAACTAAGATAATGAATAGTACAGAAACATTAAGAATTAAGAACGAGAATTTCAGAGCTGCCTGGATGATTTAGATACCAGTTAATTTCTGAACTGCTGGGCAGCTCAAATGTTTCCCAGAAATTCCTACTGATGGCTCAAAGGCCATACAGAAAGCTAAGACCCATGGCAAACTATTGCCATAAGAAGGCTCTGGGAACTCAAATGGTAAGCTAACCAAGGAAGGTGAGCAATACACCCTGTATGAAGGCTTATTTGATTTTTCCAGTATAAATCTAGCTTTTAGTCTATCACTCCCCTTACAAATATTCACAAGGAAGCTGTGCAGTGTGGGATGGTGAGACCATGCCTTCTGCTCTTTACTTGACTAAATGCTACCCATCAAATCTTTTGCTCAAAAAATCCCTCTTATCGATGTTTGGCTATCCTAACTCAAACCTTTATGACAGTATTTTATTCCTTTTGCACCTTGAGTCAAACAGAGAGGAGCCAGCAAACAACGCAGCCCGACAAGGCACAAATAAGGCAATTCTATAATCAAGCCAAGCCTCAGTCTCCCTGAAGGCTGTTCTCTCCGAGCTGTTCAAATATTGAATAACCCCAGAATATAATTACCCCTTGTATCCGATCACGTGCCAAACTTAAACTAACCCAAGCATTGTAATATAATATAGTTCCTTGAACCAGCTAAACTTTCCAGTTGTTTATATCTCAGCCATATGGAGAAAGACCACCCAAACACAGTAGCAGGTGAAGGTTAATGTCACTGCTCAGAAAAAAGGAAGGTCCTAGAGAAGATGCTAGGTATAACATGGCAGGTAAGGTGCTTTAGTGCCACACAGGTGCCAGGAGATTTGTGCTTTATCCTGTTCTGAGCCCCTGGCAGCCATATGAAAAGCTGTCACATAACCTGTCTGGCCATGACTCAGTACTTTCTTCATGAACTGGAGGTGACTTCACTAAAATGTACGTGTTGCCTGAAGATTTTCTGTGGTTGGAAGAGAAATGCAATCCTTTACTACAATATAACTGGATTTTACTTTCAGAGACTGGAATTTTCTGTATTGAACATGACAAACGGAGAACACTACTCCCAAACAGTCACAGATATTTCGCTTGTGCAAAATGTAACCTTACAGCTTAAGTTTAAAGTTTGAAAGTTTAAATAAAGGAAAGCTTTCCATTCACTAAATCTGATGCCAGTAAATATCCTTATATTTTACAAGCACTGAATAACGTTTCAAATCAAGAGATGTTATTTGAACCTGGGAATACCACCTGCTATTAAAGACTTTTTGTTTTCCAGATAAACATCCAACTTTGAAACAAGTAGAAGTAAGAAAACACTAAAAAATCTGTTCAAACAAAAAAAAAAAAGTTACTTTCATAGATACCTTTTCAAAAAGTGTTTTAAGACCATGTGGGGAACAGCTGATGAATTTAACAGGCTATTTTTTTAATATGGGTCATATTAAGGACTAAGGGTCTCTTAAAAAAAAAAAAAAAAAAAAAAAGTCGGCGCCCACTAAGCTTAGAATATGGTATTTCCTGGCTGTTGCAGTTCAGATCGGTATCAGTCCAATTTTCCCTGCATTTTCCACTCTACAGCCTTTCCCCAGCCATTGTCTGGAATACAAGGTAAGACAAAGCGTGAAATGGGTTTTCCATATGGACTGAAAAACACACCACCAACCATTCAGTTTAAGTGAGGGAAGTGATGTTATCATTTACTGTTGATAGACAAGAAAGAACCAGAGTCTCCCAGCTTCTGACCCCAGTGGTCTAGAAACACATCTTCAGACAAGTCGGTCTCATCTTGGTCCCCCAAAAGTAGTTAACTACCAAACTTTCAGAGTAGTTATGGGTTCACACTGTGACCCAAAAAGCACATCCTATTATGTGGCTTGCTGGTCCAGCATTTTAACTTTCCTGCTTTAATTCCAGACTATGAAATCTGGACAGAAACATGTAACAAGAGGGCAAAACAAACTCCTGTAAGATCAGGCATAGGATTTCCCAAAATAACTTTTAGATGTCTAAAGTGAGATTCCTAAATACCTTCTGTGCAACTCTGACCTTAGTTTCTTTTTAGGCTGATAGGGACTGAACTTCAAGTTTGGCTCTACTAGCTTTTTTTTTTTTTTTTTTTTTGGCCATTCATTCTGAAGCACTGAGACTTGCTAGGGATCCCTGAACTGTTAGGAGAAGGACAGAGAGAACCAAAGGGTAAACCCAAACAACATCTGAGTCGGCAGCAAAAATCATCTGGTAGAAGATGGGGCTGGGAGAACCTCTGCCTCTTGGCTCAAAGAAGTACTTGACCAGTACTGCACTTGGTCCTTCTGTGTAGTACTGGTCAGCAGATCATGCTGCTGAAAAACCTGTAAACTGGTAGACCAAAATCAAGAGGTTTGAGGGGAATTCACGTACAAGAGCGTACACTCAAGTTTATCACACTGATACTACCAGCTAAGTCTCAGAAGGATCCTACAAATTCTTATTATTTCAGCCTTCTAGAGGGAAGAGAAATGAGAAATAAGATACGTTCAGCAGAATAAGCCTCGACCTATCTACAAGCCTCCACTGTAGAGAAGACATTACTACAATAAAGAGCCATCCCACTTGGACAGCTGATGAAGGGATACTGGACTGAGTTAAATAGAGGGAGGGATTATCCTACACTTTGCAGGCTTTTAAGTCACTAAAAGCACTTTATAAATTCCTCTGGCACCAGGAGCTACATAAGGAAAACATAAGTTGGTCTGTACGAACATAAGGTTTTTTAAAGCTTTCAAGGAAAGCTCAAAATCAGCGCTTATAATACGTTTCCAATAAAAGAAGAGATAAAAAGAGGAGAAGAGATTTTTGTATGCAACAGCCCATACAACAATCCTCTCTAACAGCTCATTTCAAACCAGCTGTACCCTCTGAAAGGATTTGCTAGACTTACACAGGCTATTTTTCAAAGGCCACGGAACCAAGTTGCAGGTGATGGGATTGGCAGTTGGTGTAATTTCACATCAGTGCATTATAAAACAAAAATCCCAACGAAGCACAAGCCCAAAAGACCCACACTTATCTTTGCAACAAAGAACCTCAGTTTTTCAGTTCTACCTTCTGTACAGCCCTCAGTTGACTGCACTACCTCGAGCATCACGTGCCATCAGAGAGCTGACAAATGCATTTTTGAAGTTTGTAAAAATAGCTGAAAAAAAATAAATAAGTTATTTGGATTTCTGCAGGACAGTTCTAATCTGACATTTTGTTTGCCTGCTTGTTGTCATACAAAATAAGCCTCAGCTGCCACCACTGACTGCATGTAACAAAGAGGCTGGATTTTGCTTTGTTTAAACACAAAGTTCCACCAAACTGCTTTAAGCCACTCTACAATTTAGTGGCATTTATCCTCTCTGTGCCTGCTGGAAACACATTAACGCCACAATTAGGGCTGTCAAATGACTTGCTACTCATTAGCTAAGAGAAACAGAAGCAAATTTGAATTGTATTTAAATCGACTGCTTGTTGTGTATTGAAGGTAAGCCAGCCATTCTCATCAGTGGGAGACCATCAGTGTCTACAGACATAAATAAATATGCACAGAAATGTTTATTTATGAACAAATGCATCAACCTTGACACAAAGCTCTCTCTGAGAAGGTTGCCGACAGACACCAACTATCCTTCTCACCCTGAAAGAAGCAAACCCTGTGGCCACAGTGCTATTTTCAATTCTCCATCTTCAACACTGCCCCTAGTTATGTGTTTGTACAGATGTGATCAGGTTTAAAATTTAAGAAGGAAGATTGGCATTCCTCAGAGCCAAAGCCCAAAAGTGGCAACTGAGGGTGAACTGAGCTAATATTGCTCTTTGAAATAAGGCATCCGCAAACGGCAGTAACTTAGTAGTAGTGCTGGAAATGTCAGTCAATTGTTTTGATGTAAACACTCTGCTTAAAAAGGCACTGGATTTCTACTCAGAAGAGAGCTACATGTGGAATAAAGAGCATTCAGACAACGTGCGATCAAATAAAAACCAATGAGTAAACTAGAACATCACTATTAATGAAAAAAACAAAAAAAAACTAAGGTGCAAGTAGGTCATCTTTCACTCATCTTACAAATTTCTCGAGCTGTCATCCAAACAGCACATAATCAGGAGCGCTCTGTTTTAGAAATGTAGACTCCGAGAGAGAGGACATTCTAATATTTCAAAAACCGGCCAAGATTTGCAAATATGGGTTTGATTTCTTGTTTTCACAAGGGTTTCCAGTGTATCTTGGATTATATTACCAAAGGGATTCCAAAAAAGTCAAAAAATCAAACTTGGTAACAAATTTAGCATCAAATTTTCAAAGAGCGGCTGCTTAACTTGGAAGCATCTAAGCCCAGCAGCATCTGTGTTTTCTACCTTCCATTTAATGAAATAAGCAGCTCTCCGTTCTGGAGTACGACCACAGCACCCCAGCCTTACTAGTGACAAACAGCTCTCTTGCAGCGAGCTTCGATGGTGAATCCCAGAGGGACTCCCCGGCTGGAGGCTGGGCAGCAGGCTCCCGCTGCAGTCCCCATTACCCACTGGGAACAGCGCTCCAGTTGCTTATGCTGGGGACAGGACACACACATACAGAACTGCCTTGCTACAGGCATGCAACAAAAGCAAACTGCGTGCATGCTTGGACTGCAATTGTCATGTCAGCTCTCTTGTGTGTCCCTCACTTTCACACTGCCCTTTGAGAAAGCAAGCACAGTCCAGGCGAGATGCTTAGTAGACTCTTTGCTAAGAGGGCCACGCTACGCAGATTGAAAATAACCCCATTTGGGACTGGCTAGAGGTACTAAAAGGCCTTGTACAGCAAGCATTTAAGAGCTTTTCTAGGTCACGGACCATGGGGAGAACAAGCCCCAGGGACTGCAGCTTTTTCTAGTGAAGGAAAACCTCTCTGTTACATGGAAACGTCCTGAGAGTTTGGCACACCTGTACTTAAGGTCTTTAGTGAATAACACCACCACACGGTGAAATGTGTTTTCTATTGTGTTACATAGGGCCAATATTTAGATTAATTTTAGTTGACATTTTCCACTTCATATCATTACTTTTTTTCATCAAAATGGAAAACAAGTAATAAGACAGATTCCCCTGAGAAACATTTTTCTAGCGTGAAGAATTTGTATCAGGGATCCTGGCCAACATACAAATTTAGAATAAAGCAATCAAATGCAATTTCACCTGTAGCTTTCTTCCCATCCCATCCTCAGTCTGCTGAACACAGTCCTGGTTTTCCATTTTCTCCTCCTCTGTGTTGTTGGGGGTACCCTGTGACCCACTGTGTTAGGGGAACAAACGAGCTCCTGGTTTGATGGGGTTTGCTTTATCTGTCCTTCAGATCTTGTGAGGCTTTAACTGCAGTTCACATGGAACATAATCCTCTATCGCTACCCCGTTCCAGTTTTACAGTTGAAGTAGAAATAAACAAGAAGCTGAAGAACTATAATGAAAATAAGATTTATCTTCAACTTCTACCATTATCTCAGGACTCCCTTCATTACTACCAGTGTTGAAGCCTCTGTAGGAAAACTGGTAGTCAGCAGTTTTTTCTTTACATGGAATGACCCTCTCCAAAGTCCCCTGCTATCTGACAACCATAAAAGGAAGAATCAATCTCACTAGGCTAATCTGAAGGCCTGAACATGGATGTGCAGTAGTAGTGGAGGACTCTGAGGAGCTAATAACAGAAATGCCAATTTAAGACTGGCATTTATTTCTGAGTCACTGGAACTCCAATGCACCTGACTTTTTTTTTTTTTTTAAGGTTAGTTATTGATGACACTAATACCATTTGAATGGAAAGGATAGAAAGGATATTGATATATTGATATATTGATTTTGGTTTTGCTCACCTAGAGTAAATCCAGACATACTTGCAAACCTAAAGTCTGGTCCATGTGCCCGGACTCCTTTGGATGGACAGGAGTGAGCAGTGATGGCACATCTCATTCTACCCCAAACAGACATGAAACCAGCCAACTACACACACGCTATGGTACAGTAATTTGAAAGCACCCCAAAGACCTGCCTGCAGTTTAGATATAGATTTAGCACTGTAAAGGGATAATTTCATCAAGGAGGAACCGGTGTAACCATACCCAGTCATGCTCAGAAGGGCTACAGATGCTATAAGTACAGTTCATCCTCACTGTTCATCCACAGGTGAAAAAAATATAGTTATGAGCTGATAAAATGATTGACTGGATGCTTTGACACTTCAGCTGAAGTGCTGCCAGCAGTTCATCTTTAACATTTAGTTCCTACTGTTTTCATCTATGCAGTTTTATGTCTTAACACAAGTTAATTTTTCTTTATATAGTAGTGACACATCCTAGTGCAAAATACATCTCAGAATAATGTTATATATTTAGAATAGGTTTTGAGAAAAGCACTTAGAGCTATTACAGGAATAGGCAACTCCTCCCTAAACTCAGATTGAAGAAAGATTGAAAGTTCATGTTGAAAGGGAGGAGAAAGAAGAAATACAATCAAGTTTTCAAAATAGCACCTAAACTACAAAAGAGACTTAAAATTAGTAGTACCCTACTTCAGAGCACAACAGAGATGAAGGCCATGGCAAGATGAAGGCATTCATGCCCTACTTTAACATGCAATAGAGTTGTGTTTTTTGTTGTTGTTGTTGTTTGTTTTTTCCTCTTAATCTAGTATTATTTATGAATGAAGACAGAATATCAGACTACGGAGATCCCAGGTCAATTCCTAAGTCAGGTGGCCATTTCAAAGTGCTTCTGTGTGACAGCTTTCTACAGCAGAAAAAAAGCATTTGGTCATACTTTTGTACATGCACAAATCATTAAGATTTTTACTTACACTTTATACATACTAATTAGCCACAAACAGTCCCACACAAGCCATGATCAAGAACAGAATACTCTCGCTTAAAAAAAAAAAAAAAAAAAAATCTCCTTTGAGCTATCAGCAACTCAAGGACATGCCAGGAAGTGGTTATTTAAACAGTTTTCTGATCTTCAGCAAGAAGCTTGCTGCTAAGTGAAAAAGAATGTATGAGCACAAAGGCAGCAGTGCTTTGTGTTACGGTTGTGAGAAGGAACGGACCTTCCCATCCCTTCCTTCTCAGTGAAGCCTTGTCTACACTACGTGCAGTCCAGAAGGGAACGTCTCTGCCATTGGTGTGTTAAGGATCCTTTCCCACAAATTATTCCCTTACCTGATTTATCTTATTGTTGAAATCTTATCTTTATCTTATTGCTGGTTATGCTAGTCTAATTTCACTTTGAATTTTGGGGAGTTTTTCTGCCTGCCAACTGGACTCGTTGCTTCGCAGCACTACTTGAAACTCAGCCCCAACAATACAAAGAGGGTTCCTAAAATAAACCATGAGCTCTTGCAAGTCAGTGACAGAATGAGATGAGATCTCTGTCCTCTTCCAACTTCTTGATCATCTCTCTGCACTCTGCACTGAAGATGAATGAAATAAAAACTAATGGTTTAAAGCACGTTACCCACAGTTGCAGAGAAAAAAAAAAATATAGAAAGACCAAATCTTAGAGAAAAGACACTATTCATAGCAGATCAGACTCTACTGTTCCGATGGTGGGTCAACAGGACAAGTCCTTCAGCTGGGCACCCCCAGAGGAAACAAAAAGTTACGCCCTTTTAGCTGAATGGTAACAGAAGCTTGGTTTTGCTTTACATACATTTTAAACTATGAAGATGTTATGAAGCAAGGGGTTATTCATAACTAGTCCTGGTCAACTTCCTTAATTTACGTGTTACTCAAACAGCTAATCTGGTGGCTGTGTTTCAAAGGAGTTTGTGTGTACACAGCTTTATCAAGGGTACATTTCGGTAGCATCACTAACATTTGGCTATGCTGCAGGATAAAGAAATAAAATAGAAGCAAAGAAAAGTCTTGAGAGCAAACTGCAAGTTAAAATCAGTAGGTATGATGCTAATAAGGATGTTCTAAACAACCCATGGAGCCACAAAAGGGATACAGAAAAAGCGAATTTTTGAAAGATGCAACATCTGGTATAATTTTTGGAATCCACACCCCTCCTCCCCGCAACCACTAGTACAATGTGTAGAACAAATACAACAAAAACATAAAGCTGGGGCAAATATTTGTTGAAGAAGGAAAGTAACACCACACAAAGAGATGAGTTCAGCTATTCAAGACTTTTACTATTAGCTGTTACCTTCAGATGACTTGGATTTCTTCAAATCAGAACTTTAGGAGTTCTTGTAATTTTACCAAAGTATCTTTAACAATACTCTCTTACATCTTTACAGAACTAAATGAAAATAAGCTGCATAATGTCAAGTTTCAGTTAACTGCTGTATCGAGTTCACAAAGCTACCTTTTAAAAGCAATCAGGAATTCCTTTTAAGGTTTTCACTTGAAGCTTTGCTGCCTTTTTGTTTCTCAAAAGACTTAAGAAAAGTGAGTAAGGGTCAACGCGGGGAGGTAAAGCTAAATAGCGATGCAATAATTCATTTTCTCTCAGCTAGGAAAGTTGCCTGGTGAATCTTTCAGCAATACGGGAACATTGGCACAAGTCTTTCTTATCCCCTGAGAGAGTCATCTGGATTATATCCTCTCTAGCAGTGGGATTAAACCACTTGTAAAGAAAGAGATCCCTTTTTATTAGTTTTCTTTATTTATTTAAAGAAAACAACTTTAAAACTAGCCCCATAAAAAAAGAGGAACTTTTGTGTGGGTTTCTCAGGGCTCAGAATGAACTTTACAAGTTCTTCAGAAGAAAAAACGGGTTTGCTTTATATTTTCAATATGTTGCAAGAGTCCTACCACGGGCCTGATCATGACACTCCTCTGGTGTGAAATTACTACAGAGTGACTCCACTGATAGTTTTGCAAGTACAAGAACAGGGGGCCCTATATCTGAGGTCTCCCAAAAAGTCCTTTAAATTAATGCACTGAAAAAATGGTCTTAGCCCTTATCAGTATTACCCCAGCACAAGAATAACACTAAAATCAAATAAATCACCACACTGGAGATTTCTTCAACACTGCTCAATATCAAGAGATTATTTTTTTTTTCCACCTCTACAACTTCAAGTGAAAAGCCATGATTTTGGGTACAGGTTAAGCTCACCTTTGAGTAGGCTTTGGGATGTCTATAACCCTGGAAGACAGAAGTTTATTGCTCCTACTCTGCTCTTAATGTCGGTTTTCACAGGGCCCATGGGAGATCCTTTGACAGCAAGCAGGTTGAAAAGCAGCTCGAAAAGCAGCTCTGATCAGAGTCACTTGGAGGTTGCCACATACTGCACGTGGGGTGAGACAGCATCCCATTCAAGTTTTTGGTGTTTTCTGCCACCAGAGGTTTTACATTTTGATAAATAAAAAGCACAGGATTAAGACATAAACAGCATGGTGCATGGAAGAAAAAAAAAAAAAAAAAGGAAAGAAAAAACAACCCAAGGTTGCTCCTTCAGCAGCAGAGTGGAACTGAGGGCACATATACTACGCAGCCACGTGAAGAAACCATATAAGAAGTTTTGGATACATAAGATGCAGGAACCCAGCAGTGGCACAGGGACCCAGGTGTGCAGAGTACTTTAACTCAGAGCATTACAGCAAACTTTGCAGAGCATTTCGAACATCCATTCTTCACAGACTGACTTTTCACATCTCTGCCTCCTCTGGTAGATGTCCCTGTACACCCCCTTGGCCAGCCACAACTGCCCTGAAATCACCCAGCAGCCTCTCCTGATCTAACACACTGCTCACACCACAGCCAGCAAGGCACTCGGAAATCAGCTCAGCCCTTTGCTCTCCATACAGACCAAGTGATTGAGATGTTTCTGAGCTACCTTTGGCACCATTTTCTGAGTACATGCAAACCATCCTCCCCACTGCGCCAGACTGTATCCTGACATTTGATTAATTCCTGACGCAGCCATCTGCTTCATTAATCTCTCCTCCTGTCATTATTTTACAGCCATCACTTATCTGCATGTCAGATAATTCAACACTTTCTTATGAGTTACTTGTGGACTCTTCTCCAAAATTATTTCTTCTCATTTGAGCACGTTCTGTTTGCTCGTATTGAACGGGTCAGCGAAGGGTTTCACATCAGTGTCAATGAGTTCACAGAAGATATCCAAATGGAGAGCAAACTGTTTTCATTTGCTTCTCACTGTGTTTGTCAAAGGATCCTGAGTCAGTTTGGAAATGCTGTAATCATATTTCACATGCACAATGTTAGAATAAGTTAGAATGATACAAAGCAACGAGGGGCTATTTTGCATTAATATTTTAGGATGAGATTTATGGTAATTTATGACAAGATTATTTGTAAGAATGAAAGTTATAAAGATAAGGAATTAATCCAGACATTCTATATTGAAAATGAGGTTGCTGGACCCAGTTTTAGAAGTATTTTAATTCCATGTGAAACCCACTAACTCCTTTGCTTTCTTCTCAGATGTTAGCTGCCCAGCAGTCACTATTATCAAAATAATTGTATTTTAAGTCCTAAAGAGGTACGCTCTTGGGCAAAAATGGAAAGAAAGACAACATGTCTCTGTTCTGTTCCACCAAAGTTTGCTTTGGATGACAGGTTGTCATGTGTCTTGCAACCACAAACTTTTATCGCTGTAATTTTTTTTGCTGAAGTTGTGAAATACACTGGAACGGAATTCTGTATTGCCCATGGATGTTAAGCTTGCCTGCTTGACACAGGAACTGGGGAAAGGACACAGAGAATATGCTCACTTACTGCATTTGCCACAGTGCACAAAGCCGAATTTAAGTGGCAAGTCAGTATTCTTAAACTAAAGAATTAATGCCTGCCTTATGATTTTCATTAGAGCAGAACACAAGTCTTTGAGGCAAAAGGCTTCCTCCATCTGTGAAAAAGAGAAATTCCTCTTCAGAGAGACAGTCTCTGTGCTCAGGCACTGGGCTTCAGCTTTGATACAGCTCACTATCTTTTTACCCTAATGCAATGCTCTTCTAATTGATCTTTGATATAAGTTTAGAAGCATGCATTAAATGAATAACACATTTGGTGAGCCACGTTTTTGCACCTCTCAGTACCTCTCCAAATATCATTATAATATTCTGGTTACTCATGAATTAAAGTACCTTGAAGTAAGGGGAAGGGAGGCTAGATGCAAGATGTTATACACACCTGTCCCAAATTATCATACACTGTTTCTTAAGCAATGAACACAGAGTGACCTGCTAATCAAACTAGTATTAAAAACACCAATACAATGTAGGTTAAAAAAACCAGAAGTCAGGAAATACCAAAGTTAAGTTCAACCATGCTACCTTAACACATCTTTAATATACTCTTCATCTGGAACAACAATGGATGTTGATTTTATTATTATTTATTTTTTTTTACTATTTGTTTGGCAACACATTTCATTCTTTTACCTCTCTTAGTGGTGAATGCTTTTGACAACAGCCACTTGGCTGAGAAGCTAGAAATCAAACTGAGTACTGCTTTAAGAGGTAACAGACGGCATCTTAATCTTCCAACAAAAGAAGATGCTATCTTTACAGCGCAGTAGAGGATCTGCCTCCCAGAGCACGTCTCATCCTTTGTGCCGGTTACTGGTTTGTGCAGTTTCAGGACCCAGCGTTCCCACCTAAAGCCAAGTTGTCTACAGGTGAAACCGAACCACAGCCTGTAAAGTAAAATCAGCAGGGAAGTTGGTCCTTTGTCTTTCAGGATAATAGAAGCAACTCTAAGTCATCAGAAAAGACCTTTCTTTTCCTCCACAATGGGAAGGCTACACACCACTTGGCTGTTAGGTTGCAAACACCCGTTTGAGCACAAGCACTTCGAAAAGTGAATAAGAAGTTAGAGGAATCCCAGATCGGTTTTGTTGGGTGGCCAGATTAAGTCCTATTTTCCACCAGACAAGTCAAAAGTGAGATCAGAAACAAACAAAAAAGGCCAGCCTGGCTTATATGCCAAAAAAGGCATTCTGCTAGTCAAATTACCGCCTCTGTTGTGATTCCATCTCCATGGTTGTTCTAAGAGTTTACCCTGCTACACACAAGTGAGTGGGCAGACGCTGTAGCAGTTACCACTCACAAACAGCTAGAAGCTGCTTCTCACCTGCCTTTGCATTCTCAGTTCTCTAATGCCTGAAAACATTTTTTTAAAAGTCATAAAAGCACCATCATTTTTGTCACCGCAGCAGTCGGATCTGAGTACAGATGGACAGAAAAACCTCCATGGCGAACCAGGATCGCTATTAAAACACTTGAATTTTACAGTATCTCAGTACAAACCTGAGGTGGGACAGGAACAGTAACACATTTGTCTTTGCTTCCCCCTTCAGGCAAGCTGTGAAGACATCTCTCTAAGCATTTTTCCTGGCTGCCTCATATTTGCCAGAGATGGCAAGCTGTCTCCTGTGCACTAGTGTCCACAGTCATCCTGACATCAGGTGGCTCTGTAATCACACAGAATCACAGAATTTTCTAGGTTGGAAGAGACCTCAAGATCATCGAGTCCAACCTCTGACCTAACGCTAACAGTCCCCACTAAACCATTTCCCTAAGCTCAACTCAGAGTTCATTACTACAGGCCAACGATGTCATCCTTGTTAGAAAAAAACTGCTGAGGCACCCATCACAGCAACAGAGGCCTCAACGAAGTCCTTAAAACAGTAGTAAAGCATTTGTTTAGCATTTGTGTCCTGTCAATCTTCATCTTTTTGTACTGCAAGATCTATTACAGCTGGCTCCTCTTCTCTGAATGTGCAGGGTGTCCAACATTCTCTTCATAGCATGTTTTCCTAATGAGATATCCAATTAGTCCTGTACATCATTACAAGTTGCATACAGGGGTTTACTCATGAAAATACTTTATTTCAGAAAGTGCCAGACCACCCCTGCAGGTACGCATGCCATGCAGAACAGTAACATAACCTTTGTCTATTCTTTGCTCTAATCTGGGGCTGAAGACACCTTAGTTCTTTCTAGAGATGACCAGGACTTAATGCACTCTTCAGAAATAAAACACAGGTCAATTCATGACCACAATTGGTACCTTCTTAAAAACTTGGCTTGAACTCTGCTGTTACATCTGATAACTTTTCTCCTGGTATATAACACACACTGCTTTTTCTGGTCGTCATACTCTGTTGGCTCTCTGAGTCCTGTATATATCGCATACTGCCAGTTATGAAGTCATGCTAAGATTGTGAAATACATCAAAGCAAGGACATTCAAAGTTTCTTCAGGCATTCTCATCTCATTTCCTCCTTTTCTGCCTTAGCTACAGTTTGTGCTGCACTAAATTCAGGCATGAGCCTGAGATGCTGGTAATCCATCAAAAGAATAAGATGCAGACTTTACGCTTTTTCAGAAGTACTGTTAGTGGGTGAACCTCAAAGGCATTGCTGAAAACACCCAGTATATTCACTAAACCTCATGTCTTTGTGACAGCCTTTTAGGAATCAGATGGTATCTTGCTTTTTCTTCTCCCGAGGAATATGAAGTATTTTTTGGTTTTGGAAATTAAAATGCAGGGTTAGAGTTTTGTTTGTTTTTCTTTTTTTTTTTTTTTTTTTCTTTTTACAAGGCAGATGTAACTCCAAGTGGCTACATCTACATTGCCCAATACTACTCAGGGTATACATTTCTCATGAAACTCACGTGTATGTAGACAATGCCAAGACAGTTAAGAGTAAGCTTCAGACTTGTTCTCACATAAGTTTTTCAGTTACTATTTCAAGCTTTCTCACTTACAGCTCATACGCTGCTAAAGAAGATCTTTAGATCATGCCACTGACCAGCTCACAAAAAAGCCACGGTTAAAACTGTTCTGCTAAGAGTTGTATTGTTATTTTTTAAATCTGTCTTGTTACCAGTATTAAAAATATATATATATATATTCCCAATAACAATCATCATTTGTCTTCAGTAGCCACCATTTAATTTGATGTCAATTTCCTAACTAATCTCCTTCTCTTAGCATCAGAGGAGAATGAGAGGTCTCTGAGATCTGGGTGTTTAGAGTAGAGTTTGTCTATGTGTTCCTATCAATGTGCTGAAATAGCATTGTTCATGGTCTCTACAGTAACTCCAAATACCTCACAGGCTGCTATCCCTTCCTTCTAGAGGCAGCTTGGATAATGCAAAATCTGTGGCATTTCTTTTTTTTTTTTTTTTTTTTTTGTCCCCTTTCTAATGGAGTGGGTCAATTCCCATGCATACATAAACTTATCAAGAGAAATATTTTTGTTGAGTGCATCAACAGCAGAACCTCATTAAAAAACAACACCAAGAAAGCAGGCTTGTGGCAAGGACACAGTATGCAGATTAACAGGGCTGATCAGTACTGAAGTTCTGAGTGCTCCAGGTTTGATCTCACTTGTTAAAAGCAAGATTTTCTCCAGCTCACATTCTGTAATGGACATGAAGAATTTGCTAGCGACAACAACCACAAATTTAGTGGAACTACAGGAATGACTACTGCCATGTAGCAGGGCAGCTCTCCTCAGGCTCTTAGATGGATCCAGCAGTAATTTAATATTCCACTGTAGCTCATAACGCTGCCACACAAGGCAATGATACTGGGAGTCTTCATCCATTTGCTTTTTCAAGGTTTTCAAGATGAAAGAGACATTACAATACTAAGCTATATCTGTAGTTATGCTGTGGGCTGGCAAGCAGATTCATATTTCAGTGAGAAAAAAAAAATTTTCTTTAAAAAAACCTTTAAAACCAGAATAGGGAAAATGCTACTGCAAAATCCCCTGGAACACAGGAAGATTTTTTGCAGAACTGGGACAAATGTTTTAACTCCAGTTTTTCTGCATACTAAAGTGATGCTCACTTTGTCCATTATTATTCCTCTCTAAATACTAACCTGTTTATAACCAAGCAAGCACATGTTCTCCACCATTTTCAAAAGGCCATAACTGACCCTAAATCCCAATTTATAAACAACGACCAAAACATCAGAATAATCAGAAATCAAAAATCAGAATACATTTTTGGTTTTACTAAAGAAGCCTCCAAGAACAGCAAAACTACCACCTTGCCTTTTTATTTGTAAGCATTTGACTGCTGAGCTAAGCTGTCCCCTCTTCCCCAAGTGCCAGTTGTAGGATTGTTTGACGTGCCTGGCTAAGTCAAAAGCCTCTAGAGCACAATTTGGGGTTGGAGTGGAGAAAAAGGATAAAGAAGAGTTTTCAGAAGTTAGTATTAGATCCATATGCAGAGAGGAACCTCAGTCAAGAATCACCTTTGATAAATAGTCTTGTAATTTCCCAATTTTCTAGTATTTATTAAAAGCCTATGATTTTAATCACCTCTGTGGCTTCTCTGAGCATTGGAAGGTGCCAATTTCATTATGTTTTTTACCCTTCAAAAGTCCTTGAAAGTACCAATTTTGCAGATGCATCAAGTCTGTTATTGGAGACATTTTATACAGCAGATGAAATTATCCTGAAACAAGTTCAAGACCTGGAAGAGGCACTGTTCCAGAGGGACAAGGCTTGTAAGAGGTTTCTAATGCTTAAGAAAAAAAAAAAAAAAAAAAAGGAAATACCCAATAGAAACAAACGTGTCTTTGTAACTTTGATTCTCATTTCAGATAAATTGAATACAGACACCAATTCACAGGCAGAAGGTTACTGTACACAAACATGAACTCCCCTACCACCTCAAGTCCTAAGGCTACTTGCTTGCAATCTCTCGGTCCACAACTGAAATGAAGAGTGCAAGGAAAAAAAATCCATAACAAAGCAAGGCTGAAAGTGACATAAAAAGCCTGTAATCACACGGAAAAGCTTGCATAAAAAACAAACAGTACTACAGTGAACTTGAAATTCAGAAACACTTAAGCTTCCATTAATAAGCCAGTTAACATTAAGAATTGTTTTGGTTAGAGGCCCTTGCCAAAATGACTCAGTAGCCCTGCTTTTAATCCCCCTTCTGCCATGAAGCATCTTCAGATGCCTAGTTTTCTGGAAGTTATTTCTACAGAAATAGAGCGTCACAAGTGGCTCCTGCTTGGAAGAAAACCCCACAACAGTTCCATTTTAAACATGCTTTTGTATGGAACATAAGTCTCAAGAATATGGTGGAATATAAAAAAAGACTGTCTGGGGAGAAGAATGCCCAAATCATTCACTGCTGCAGACTGGCAACCTCACTTACAGGCTGACATCTCAGAACTTGTACCATGAGTAAGGCCAGTCCCAGGCATATGGAAATCATGAACTCAATCCAAAAAGAGGACGGAAAAAAAGTAGAGCACTAAAAAAAATAAAAAATTAAAAAAAAAAAAATTGCTTGTGAGAAGGGTTGAGCTACCCACGAGGTATGGGGATGGGGCAGAAGGAAGCAGAGCCCCCTGCATGTCAGGCACAGGTGGGTCCCAGCAGTCTTTTCAGTTCTGAATTCAGATGGCATCTGGTAAACACAGAAACACAGGACAGAGATCTGATGGTCACATTGATACCGATCACAACATGTTGGTGAAACAACAGAAAGACTATCCTTAAAAAATGACTATTGCTTAAACCAATCTTCCAGACACTTCCAGAAGAGCCTTATGGTGTTCCATGTGGATGGACAAGGGCTCCAGGAAAAATACAAACAAAAACTGCCCAAGGAGCCTGGGACCATGCAACAAGTTTGTTCTCAGTTACTTCTTGCATTTCTTTCTCTGCAGTCATGCAAAATAAATAAAAAAAAGAATCAAAAGCCAGGAGGTCTCCTGGTTCTTGAGGCTGTGTTTCCTACAACATGTACATTAATATTCATAGGGATCTTAATGGATAAACAATTCTAGGGCAGGAATAAAAATATGTGTTAAAGAAGTTTGTTTCAATTCTGATCTGTAGAACTCAAATATTTAATGACTTTTTTATTAGGGAGGTCTGTAGTTTCTCATTCTTCACATTTTTTTCCAAGACCAGTACTGGCTTGTTTATTATTGATGTTCATTTGTTGTTAGAAAGAACAGATGAAGATGAAATTAAATATTTTTCTGATGTGTTTCCAGAAATTAATTCCCACATTTCATTAAATTAATAACACTGGGCAATTAGCTTACACCTCTCCTCTCAGCATCAGGAGCTAATTGAGCAATGAATGCGTGTTAGAATTTACACTAAAAATACCCCTGAAAGACACAGAAACAGGAAAAAAGCAGAGTTTTTGTACGATTTAAAAATGAAGTGGAAAAAATCAAAACAGAAACGATTCCCACAGTTACAACATCACTGGAGGCACACAGCAAATGAAGAAATTATTATCTGGGTTCTAAGGGCATTGGGTGGGGATCAGGTGCTGCACGCTGCAGCAATACAAAGTTCATTATAAGGAGTATTTAACTATTAACCTGTATTCGGAGTCTATGTTTGTGTTCAGATTAATCAATCATTTATTTATTACTAGTATGAGCACATCTCCTTTAGTGACCAGTTTTGGTGAGTGGCGCTGAATTCAGATGAAAATTTGAGCTGCATTATTTAATACACATCAGTATGGGATTCTCTGTATCTTAGGAAAATAATAGTAAAACAGAAACATAAAACCAAGCGGTAGGGCAAAAAGCTCCTAAATAAGTTCAAACATCTTGCTGCATGATATTACTTAAGTGGGGCTTCTTCTGATCGTGAATTGTACCAGAAAAACCTTGTCACTACTTAAAGTGGCACTGGACACTTGCAAATTGGCTCGTGCACCTGTGCATCTCTTTTCTGAAGTGGTTTCCATTCAGAACATCTCAAAGCATTCCCCAAGATTATCTGAATTTTCTTAACACTTCCTCAGATCTAGACTATATAGCCATCCCTTCTGACACAAAAAGCAATCCTTTTGGTGGTGGAACAGGGCCACTTTTAACCAGTAAGCAGCAGCAAGCCCATAAAACTGATTAGAAGAGGAAAAAGACAACAGACCATTAACACAAATCACAGATTTTGCAATCTCTTCAGGAATGAGAGCAGGACTTCTGTCTCTCATGCAGCCTAGCCATGTTCTTCCAAGGAAAGAGCTGTGCAGGATCTGAAGTGTTATAGGGTGGGAACTGACCGAGCAGCTTGCAGCTCCACTGCAAAGCCCCTGGGGTCCTGATGGACAGGAGGTAAACAGTGAACCATGCAACCTGGCAGCAATGAACGCTAACAGCGTACATGGCTGTACCAACCAGAGCATCCCTGATTTTCTAGGAAAGCTATTATGCTCCCTTAACTGAAAAAGGTTACACTGGCTCTGAATTCAGCACCTTCCAACCTCACTGATTTTTTTTTTAAGTGCCATTGGGCAGTCAGGAGCACAGTGGAAACTTTTTTTTTTATATAAAAAACAAACAAACAAACAAACAAAAAAAACACTTCTGCCATTGCAGCATCTCCTGAAATAAAAAGCATCTGGTTCTACACACTGTTATGCCCCAGAAGGTTTGCATGTTCAAGATCTAGCCCTACCTAGCTTTGAGATCAGATCTCTATATTATCATTAAGCTCCATTCTTTAGAAACATACCTACCACGCTAGCCAAGTCAGTCAGTCTTAACAAAATCCACTCCAGCATATTTGAAAGATGACATGTATGATTCACTCATTTAATACAATTACTATGATGCTTTTATTGGAAAACTCTTGCATTCCTCGGATTCTCAGGGCTATTCGTTATAAAGAGACCTAGGAACACGGAACTTTGTTTCTTTTGTCTCACATTACCAACCTAAGCACCACCACCTCAGTGAGATCTTTAAGACATTTATTGAGAGTCGAGCCAGGGCCAAACAAGTGGTCTGGTAAAAAGCAACAGTCACTATGCTTATCGTGTATTGCATGGAAGGGGGAAAAAGTGGACTATTAATTTATGTTGTCCAAACATAAAGATGTGCCTAAAACAATCTCGGCACCCGACATCCCCCAAAAACACGGCTGTACGTGATCTAACTGCATCCGTGCCAGGTTTGCTGCAGGAACAGCAATATCTCCAGCCCTGCACTGGTTGGAGTGGGGAGAACACCACTCCAATACTTAATAGCAGCTCAAAAATTTGTTGAGTGTGATTAGTACATTCCAGGTAATAGATTAAAATGACTTCATCCTTCAGGCATCCCGGAGTGTTTAAGGGATTACAATAGGTAAGTATGACTTTAAGGAAGCCCCACATGGTATCACTTATTATGAACTCAGACCTCAAATTAAACACATGGAAAAAAGAGAAATGCTTTGGTAATTTACTCTACGCCTACCTCTAAAACTCCCTGTTTCATCTTCTGCGCTGCCTGCACAGCTCTGTGTCAAATTGTCTCCTAATGTGCTCCTAAGTCCTGCCTGTCTCTTGTTACGGCACAGGCGTGTGCCAGGCAGCAAGCCAGCTGGAGGCACACAGCCCCACGCTAACTGGGACCAGCTGATGCTCTGCCTCCTGCAGTTAGGATGATCCACTGATGCAGCGGAGCCACGCTTCACTTTCAGCCTCTAATCGCCACCACACCTGCCTTATCCTGCCAGTATCCAGCACGGGGCTTCCCGTTAGGGCAATTTTATCCTGAGTAAGGGCTGTTTCAGTGGCTAGACTAGCTTACTTCAACTTAAAATTACCCATTCCAACTTTTTTTCGAGTTGGTGAAATTCTTTCTTCCTCATGAGAACGAGGAAAAAATAAAAATAAAACTACTTGTGAGGCTGGCATATTTGCATAAACTCAAAGTGAACAGAATATAGGAATGAAAAAACACAGCACTTCAACCAGTTCCCATCAGATGTGGCATTTTAAGATCAGCATGAACAAAGAAGAGGAACCTCTGGAAAAGCTCTAGCCTCCACATGCACCAGTGTGATTTTCTTCTTGGTTTTGACCTCTTCTCCAGCACCTTCAGCTCCCCTGATGGCCAAGATGGACTGTGACCTACAAGGTCTGCAGTGCCAAACACCAACTGCTTATATTTAAAGAATTTGGACACAGCATCTCCAACCTTCTCTTCCATACTTATCAGCAGATATGAAGCATGCTGCAGAGCTGCGTGTACTTGTGACCACAAAGCCCACCCCAGGACAAAGCTCTAGAGACTGAAGGTAACTGGTAGGAGAGGGTGGCTGAATTTCTTAAGCAGGCGCAGAGATAGCAGTAGTTTTCTGGAAATACTTCATTAAAATATTCCCAAATTTTAGTAAGAACTAGCTTTGCTAATCGGATTTAGACTGTCCTGAAAACAGCAGCAAGCTCTGGAAATTTCAACACATCCAACAGAGCAACAAAAGGACACAGACATATTAACACAAGCAGGTACAAATGCCTCTTCCCCAGGTAAGCTATAGCAAGAAATACTGAGTTTTCTACAGAGCTGCCCAAACCCTCCTGCACAGCTATAAAAAAGGACCAGGATTTCATCCACTTAGCCTACCAAGCACTACCCTTTTTCCACTATCCCAGTCTACCTCCTCTTTTCCCCATCCACCATGTGGAAATCGCCTTGCTGTAACTTAATTAATTAACACCCCTTGCATCCCTTCGGCAGCCAGTTACTCACCTCCATTAGGCAGCACAGGAAACCGCACGCTGCTGCTCATCAGAGATCAGCTTCTCTCTTAGCTTTGGAGTGTAGGAAAACTAAAATAACTGTAAAACCAAGAGCTAGCATGCTTTTTTGAAGAAAACTCCCACAGAGCAGACCTATGCTTACCCCACACATTCTCAAATGAGGGAGAAAACCTTCCTATGGTGTGCAAGCAGCTCACAGGTGTTCCCCCCTGTTTGGATGCCATCACCTAGATAGCACAGGTGCTACAAATCAAAGCCTAATCACCACTCACCACCAGGTTTTGCCAGTTCAGAAAGATAACAGCATCATATCAACAAGGCTTTACAGCTGTTACATCTCCATGCATCGCAAAACATTTTCTTTCTACTGTTTTATTTGCAGGAGTACTAAAAATGCTGTTTCTTCCAAAAGTGTAGAGAGGGGCTTTTCCTCTCAGAGCTCTAGAACTATTCAACCTGTGCTTGAATTGTCTTGATGCGTGACCTGCATGAATTGCATTGATGCTTTTAAACAACAAGGCAAAGATGACATATTAACATTTGTTAGAGTGTGAAATGCTGCAAAAGCAGCACTAAAGAGGAGGCTGAGTGCCATGGAGCAGCCTTTCCCCTTTTCTCTGCAGTTCTAGTCACATTACAGAGAGTCGATGTTTCTCCTTGCTTAGATGTCATAAGTAAGCATACACTGTGCTGGGCTTGATTTTTTTTTTTTCTGGAAATTCTCTCCTGGAGTGAGTGAGAAAGGAAATTTTTAAGATGATTGCAAACAGTCAGTGTTTTACAGCTCCAAAAGAAATGAATAGCCCATCAAGAGTCAGTAGAGTTATTTCCATCAGAGATCAGGAATGACATTAATAGCATTTTGAAAAGTACGAGTAGAATCCCGTCTTCATTACCTCAGTAATCCTGGAAGGAGGAGAAGCCAAGAAACTTGTATGTTTAAAATTTCAGTTACATAATTTCCTTCATGTTTCACCAGAGACAATTCTGCTTGCCCTTTTCCATGTCTTGTGAGAGCCAAAATGTTCCCATGCATTTCATTCCAAGTTCGTTCTGTATTTTATACCTTCATTAGTACATAACCTTTGTGGTTATATGTGGTTGTACAGTACAGTCCATTACAGCCAACTGTGTATTCTCACATTTAAGACCATCCCATGAAAAAAAAGTTTATGGATCAGTTTTAAAATTGTACACTGAGCTGTGGACACAGACACATGACACACAGTTCAAATAAGAGGCATCCTATGCTTTGTTAACAAAATTTATCTTTGCTCAAGGTTCTCCTTTAAGCAGCAACAACAACAATTTCTGAATTTAGCTCTTCACATCCACCTTTTTTCTGTCTATATGCTAACCTCATTAACATATAAGTTATATGGTAGAGCATATGCTCTACTTCTTTGTTTTTAAATTAAGTTTTTGATACATGGTCTAGTAGGAAAGACGATGGAAGTACCTGTGTGTAAGGCTGACAAACAGTGGGGTTTGGGCTGGCTTCAGCTTTTTCATTCAGAGCACTTTGCCTCAGGAGCTGAAGACCTGCAAGGCCCCCTTTCTTCTCTACAGACTGAGCTCCTCTTGTACCATTACTCCTTATATATATATATATATAAAAAACACAGGTCTATTCCTGAAAGGTAGCCACCTTCAGAAGGAACAAGGGTGCAGCTAGAATACAGTAATTCATGATAGGAAAAAAAATGTTGGAACAGACCCTTCTCTGTTAATGGTTCGTACAAGTGAAAGTTCAGCAAAACGGTAGATTTCATGCAAACATCTTTCAATTGTACTTCATAAACAGCTATACAGACCTTGACTGGAATTCTAAATTATTCTGTCCTTCAAATTCTTTGATATATTAACTGTTGCACCTTTGCCTTACCTTGTTTTCTTTACTGTTTCTACTATCACTGTGTCTTGCTTGAGCTCCAGATCTGCTTGCTTCCCCGGTGCATCCTTCCTGTCCCACACATTCGGCGTCCTTTAACAAGCAATCAGTTGCTCACTGTCTTGTCAGTTAAAATTCTGAAGTCTCCTCTTTTCTTTCAGCAGAATTGACGTGTGAGGTGTGACTCGGCATCCCTGTGCGGTGACTTCTCAGAACTTGCCTCACTCTTGAAGAACTCCTTTTATTTTCAGAGCAGAAACGGAAACTCATTCCATTATGAGAAATTTCTCTAATATCAATTTAAATGCAAGCCTTTTACCACCATGAATATAAATATTTACATTCTTTTATAAACCACTGTTTCTTGATAGCATATACCCATCCATTAGGTGTTTCCAGGTCTCTCCAAACTACGCTTCAACCTAATGTATTTACTTGCCTTTTTTTTTTTTTTTTTAAGCACTGCACCAGAACAGGATGTCCTACAAGAACTGGCAGTGAAACCTTAGATCATTAAAAGTCCAGTACTATATTTTGTAACATTTTTGATGAATCACAGGATAAATATTTGGCCCGAGCACAATTTCTGCAAGCTTGAATTGACTTTTCTCACCCTATTTTCTTGTCCCTTGATGCTTTGATCTTGTGTAAAAGGAAGAATGGACCATAAAAACACTTAAGACAGATATTCTGGCTTCACAGAACATGTTTTTTCCATTTTGACAGTTTTTAATAAGGTTTCTGATTTCTTGAACAACTGTAAAAAGAGAAACTGTGATTTAAAAAAAAAAATGAAGTAAATGAAAAAAAAAAAGAGAAAGAGATATCCAGAAGAGTTATAGAAGAGATTTGAGGATATTCCAGTTAAAGTCCACCAAAACAAGTAGCATAAGATGTATGTTATGAGATGGACACAGGCTCTCCAAAGAGCAGTTATAACTGAACACTGAAAATGATTTTTTTCTATACTACCATAGCATTACACTTGGCTAAAGAGATCTACTATGAATCCTGAAAGTTTTTTTTTTTTTTTTCTGCAGGTGAGGGAAAATACAAAATATATTAAACAGAATACAGCCAGGAATTAATTTTGAAGTTAGGAAAATGGAAAGACAGGTGAAACTAAGAGGAAAAGCACTGTTGCTTACAAGTCATAGAACTGTTAGTTTTCTACTAATACCATTGTTGTCTTTATTTTTCTATGTAGAGTGCCAAAATTTTATTTTTTTTAATTGATGACTAAACTATCCAAAGACTATATTGCTGTATCACAACTAACTTAGTCATTGCTCGCTAAGAAGTTTTCTAACTGTGAAGGTAACAGCCTCAGTGAGGACTAGCAAGGCAGCAAACCAAATATAGCTTAAGCTTTCCTCAGTTATTTCTTTTCCTATTGAGACACACTAAAAGGCATGTTGCCAAACCAACATCTTAGAAACTTCTCCCACATTTGTATACTCTTCCATAATGACATTTAATGTGGCCAAATGATCATCAGCATCTCAGAAAAAGTTCATAACCAACGCTTTCATGCACAGTTTGTGTTTTAAGTTTCGCAGTTTAACTTTTTCAAGAACTTTTAGTTTCTTGCCGAAGTAGTTTGGCCTTCAAGTTACATCTGAGGATCCTGCTTTTAATACACACCTTTCCAAAAGGATTTTTAGTGAGAAGAATCAGACACACACGCTGACCCGCAGCTCTAAAAAAGAAGCAACTTTTCCCTTGATATCTATGCATAACCGAAACATCGTGTATCTTACAAGTTGTACAATCCCCAAATGAAAAACATCAGGATGAGCGTTCAGATCTAGCAACTACTGGCTCCCCGTTCTGGCAGGTAGGAATCTCGGGATTTCACAGCTGCAGCTGTCTGTCAAGCAACCCAGAAAGGCCACTGCCTTTCCCCCATCGCATATCCAAAATGAAACTTCTGCGATGCGAACCACATCCTTTGGGCCTCAGGTGCAACATCCGAAGTTGTTCCAACACCACAAATGATCATTTTTAGCAAGGATTCATTGTCGTCAATTGCATTAGTCTTAACGAGATACAAGGTAGGCACCAGAGGAGTCTGTAGAAGACAAAGGCAACTTAAATTTGCTGAAAAAAACAGTAGCCATCGACACACAGAAACCTCAGGACACAATCAGCACCACTTGGTTTTGTGTAACCTCAACTGCAACTCTCGAATAAAGCAGGGGCATGGAAGAATGCCTTTCTGTGGCACCACCAACCAAAATTAAATCCCTGAGTGGAAGGGACAGAACAAGAACTTATTGAGAGGAGAAAAACGTTTGTTCTTGAAAAAGCTGTGAAATTGCTTTATCTTACCTGCTGTGCTCACTTTCAGAACATCATCGCTCCTTGTCCTTTTGTACACAAAATGCATGCCCTGGGAGAAATGAGTACGGGGGCAAAAAGGCACCTCACAATTGCGTCTTTCTACGGGTGACAAAATGCTTGTCTCCCTTTCTTGAGGAGGGCCATTTAGAGAAGTGTTGCTTTTTATCCTTTCAATAAATATTTTTCTCTCTCTCCATCCAGACTATTAAAAATAATAAGAGAAATGTAATACAACTTTAAATGAGAGTTTATATATCACATGCTTTATGACAGCTGCTTTTATTTCACTTTAGATTAACAAAGCCTTTATGTTGAGACTTTGGAGCTGACCTTACAAAGCAGCAATACCATTAACCCTGCAGCACATGTTTCCCATTTAATGTTTCTGAGGTAACATTCTTTGTGGAAGTGAGAGAAAGGAGAACGCAAACTTGCAGGGAAAATAAAAGTCTGAGCGTCCTTCTTTTGAACAGAATTAAAGTCAGTCTGGACACTGGAAAATATGAAGTGAGAGGCTATGGCCTTACAAAGAGCTTCTCAATGGGATCCCAAGAGCTACAATGCTCAGCTTTCCTTTAGTATGCCATAGCTCATTGTCATTTCCTCTCAAGAGGCTGAACATATTTTGCCATCTCAATTTGAAGTGAAAGGTCCCGCTTACATCAATGTTATTTCAGTTTTAACCAGCATAACTCAAATGATTTATAAGCACGCCCAACCAAAAGAGCACTGTTGTAGTTTGAAGGAGCGAAGCCAACAGAGTTGTCCTGGGGTACAGCAGAGAGAAATCTGATCTGCTGCATTTGCATGAGTCATGAGCCACTGTTATTTGTGTAAACCTAACTAGTCCTAGTGGCGTTTTACCATTGTCACGTCCTAGTGGCTCAATGCATGAGCAATATAGTCACTTTTTTCTAGGTTAAACTTAACAGTGCCTACACACAAGTCCTCCATCCTGTTTTTGTTCTCGTTAATACCTGCACATATTAAAGCCTGCTCGGTATTCTTAAGCTGCTTTCACAGTTATGGTTTTGTGCTTGAAACTCTTTCTACGCTCTTTTCAGTCAGTGAATCTGAAAAGCTGCAAACTACAGAGTCTACAAAGTTCAAGATAATCTCAAAAGAGACAGACAGATCCAGGAAAGAGGTGGAAAGAGACAGTTTGGTAGCCATTATATGCTTATATCTGGGACCTTGCCAAAGAAAAGAAAAAATGAACGCACAAGAAAAGGATAAAAACCGCACGATTTGGATGAGAAACCAACAAATTCAGTGCTAAAATTCGCATTGATGCCAGTGGAAGATGGATCAGAGTTCCTGTAAACATGCAGACTTTCACTCTTAGATCAAGCCTCCTCTTTGAAACACTCCTGCCAAGCCTTCCAAGAGTGATGATGCAGGATTTGCTGGAGCTGCAGCCGTTATCCAAAGCCCAGAGACTGTGCCTGCGCTGTTATCTGTGACCAGTATAAAACTGACAATTATTATTTTTTTTAAGGACTTGGAAAGCTTGTTACATCCATGTTTAAGCACTTAATTCATAATCCTAACTCAAAACTGCAACACTTGCCCTTTCCTACTGACTCAAATGAGAATTCTTGGATGCTGAACGCTTCTGGAAATTAGAGCTGTCATCTAGGGGGCAAGGCAACAAAGGAGCAGCCTGCTTGAAGTATCCCTCTGTGATACTCGTGTCCTAAGCCTCAGAAGATCCAGCTGCTTTTTGTCCCAAGACCAATGTTCCTTTTCAGAGAGACCCATCAGCAGCTGCACAACCCCCTTTCCCAATCTTGCATATAGTCTGGATTTACATTCCTGACGCATCAGGTGCATATAGATGTGTTTGGTTTTTTTTCCCCTCATTCTGGTTAAACCCAGTATTTGGCAAGAGGGCACAACAAAGGCAGGCTGATACAACATTTTAGCTACCAGACAGCTGGTATGCCCCATTCCCATCCCACGGAAGAGATTACCCTCTGCCTTTACAGTCCCTCAGAGTTTCCCGTGATATTTACCTTCCTACTCTAAACTGCTGGTTTGCTGTGTTTTTCTGGAGGCACGGCTGCAGCTAAGGGACTCCCATGTCCAAATCTGTGTTTCAGTAAGGTTATGCAGAGATCTGAGAGGTGAAACACTACAGAAGTCACTCTGTGCCAGAACAGACTGAAGTACCCAACGTTTTATCCAAACTATTGTCTAAATTACCACATCATCCTCGTACTGAGGTCCAAAAATGCTAATTTCACCACTTTGTAGTCCCGATTACAATTTTTCAGCCAACTTGTTGTCCTATAAATACAAACTGTGGGCAAGTCCCCTCTCCCCTTTTTCCTCTGTTTTCTGTAATAGCTGGTCTTGTTATCATTAAAGGTATAAAACAGGCCAATATTCAGATTTCTGTTGTTTGCTGGTCATTTTGACTTCATTACCTTTGATGTCTAGAAAAGCATCTTTCTTCATGCTGTTTGCATTCAAAGGAAAAAAAAAAAAAAACCTGCAATTCTTTTGGTGTGCTATGAATAAGCATGGGCATGCTGGGCCAGGAAATAAAATACATGCCACTACAATTAAAAAGGACTAATTTGTTAGCAATTCTGTAATATTCCCCAAATGCAGAAATTCTAAACAGTGTGAAGTCATCTGCATAACTCCTCTCTTCAGCTGCCAGGGTCCATAAGCTGAGTCTTCCATAACAGTGATTATCATGTGTAATAAGATAGCATGCCAAATGTTGTGGACTGAGTAAAAAAACATACAGTACTGCTCCATGGTATAGAGTTCGTATTTCATGCAGCTATTGAACCTCCCATCTACTAAACAGCCCCCCTGACTTTTTTTTCTTTTTTTTTTTTTTTTTTTTAATAAAAGCTTCTCTATTAGTTTCCATGCTTTCTCAGCATGCAGAGGTGGATGGATGCCTGCCCTTCTTGGTACATCCACTTCCAAAGCCTGTCAGCCCCACATGCTGCCAGTTGAACTCTGGTGCTTATGGCAAGTTAAGAGCTGCAGTTTTAAAAAGCTATTTCTTACCATTTTTGGAAGAAATTTAAAAAAAAAAAGTGCCTATTTTATCTATTCCTACCATAAAGTTATGTTTCTGAAGGATAAAATACTAAAATATTGCTGAGCTTAGAGCCCTTGTTGAATGACTGAAGCATGCATTTCATAGGACATGACTACAGGCTTTCAGTGACCCCTCAGGAAGCACAGGATCAGACTGTCAGGAGCTGGTCTTTTCTAGGGAAACTGATAATTTAGCCACTGAACCCAAGTTGTAGATATGCTAAAGAGAGTACTTCCTTGAATCAGGATGGATTTATCCTTTTGCTAGAGTAAGAACTGTCAAAACCAGTCTAAAGTCCCACACTTGTCACAAAATAACACCCAAAAGAAGATAACAGGAAGGAACTGGAGATGCAGCTCATGTAAAAACATGTTAAAGGCAGCACATCTCCTGCCCAAGTGCAGTGTATATACAAGCATCCAGTTGTTCAAATTTGAAACAGAAAAACAAAAATGTGTTTCTCCATACAGCAAGATTATAAATTAAGACAAATCGGGTCTTGTGAGGTTACGTAAATGCTGACAGCTGTAAGTTCTCATTCCCACATTAGTTTTTAGTGTTGTTTTTAAGTAAAGCTGTTCTCTCATTTGAGACAAATATGATTTCTTAAAAAGAGCTGTGGGTGTAGACTAGGACTTAGTGCTCGTTTGCTCTTCAGAGCCCATAAATGATATTGTGCTGACTGAAAAAGGTTTTATAAAATATTAGCTGATGAAAATGGGCAAGCAGAGTTCAAGCTATGAGCAATCTGATGCGAAAACATCAACTCACTGCATTAATTTTTAATTGGAAAAAATAAACTGCACTTGAAGCTCCAATTTCTTTTTGTTGGTTCACTTACCTGCCAGGCAGAAACCTTTGTTGCTGTACTGGGAGTCAGCATTTAGTCTCTGCTACATGGCTGTTGTTAGTGTACTGCTGGGTCCTGCACACCTCTGTTCTGATAAAAGGCATATTACGTTGCATGACTACAAATTTTAGCTAGACCCACTGGCCATGTTTCGTTTGTGTTGAGCTAAAAATGGAAGAGTCTCATCTCTCACAGAGAAGTTAGCCCCAGCACGACACCACATTTTAAATTCATCCCACAGTTTAGTGCATCATATAATAAAATGCACTGGGGACTCAGAACTTGGATAAAAACCAAGAGAAAATGCTTTTATTCTAACTTACATTATCAGTTCATGAACCCGACAGAGTGTGAGTAAGGCCACAATCATCAGCCTGCTCTTCAGCCCCCAGTTACCCTCCTTTGTAGAGGGGGTTCAGGTTTGCATCAGAACTGGAAGTGCTGGCAAGAAACAGCTTTTTCCTGGATACCAGGTATCTGATATGGGAGGAAAACCAACCATTCTTTGGGGCAGAGAGGCCGCTGTCAACTAAGGAACTGAATGGATGGAAATTATGCCCAGCTCCTCCCGGCTAGAAAGACATGGAGAAGGAAACAGCTAAAGTATAGAGGGTGAGAGTAGTGGAGAGAGAGGACAAGGTTTCCTCAAAGCCTTGGGGACCTTAAGGAGCAAAGTGTGTTCCCTGAATTTGCAGTGGCTATTTCCAGACCTCGAAGTCAGAAACAAACAATGTAAGCTGACTTCTGAAAACTTTATTCTAGTCCCTATTTGTTTCTTCACATGTCATAATGACTTTATGACCCTTTATGACTGCCAGCCTTGAAATTTTGGTGTCTTAACAAAGTAAGACACAACAAGGAACCAGGCTCACATTTTCCATGTGCCAGTGCTGACTGTTTACATCTGAAGATGCTTTGCAGAAGGATTCAGTGCTTACTGGCTCTAAGTTTCAGGTTGGTAATGTTTCCATACAGTTTTATTTTTCTTGTCTGTATCTACAAAGCTACCTTCAGGAGAGCAAGCAGCGATGCAGCTCTGTGTTTTACATTAAACAGGCAGACTTCCAGCCACCACATAAGATAATAGCCTATCACACTTCAAGTCCTGAAAGGGGGTTAATTACAGAGTCTGGGGCTCAGAGTCCTAATCCACACACCAGCTTTATAAACACATACTTTGCACCCCCCTACACACTATGCAGAGCTTTAAGAAACCAGAAACAGCAATTACATTTTTCTAAACAACTGCATTGCTAGAGCAAGCCCCAGCGGCTTGGCGAAAAACTTTTACAGCATAATACTGATGTTACACATTCAGTGGCTTGACATCATGAAATATATGGGAAGATACCCTCCGACTCAGCTTGTTTCAAATTTTTTAGAATATAAAAAGCATCTGTTCAGGCTTCATGTTTAAAAGGCATCATGATTATCAGAAATAAGAAAGGGTAGTAGTACTTTTAGTTGGTATTCCAGTTTTTTAAACTTGTACTTTTAAGAAACATTCCTTGTAACTGAGCAGTTTGCCCCTAAAGCGCATGTATATAGACAGAAGACAAGAAAGAACCATAATCAGAGTATAAAAAAATACTATGTTGTTCAGTATTAGGTATTTTAGGAGAAGTCCTCAACATGTGTTGTATCTTTACACCCTAAAAAGCCTGGAAAATAAGGAATGAAGTAACTAAAGCTCTCCTGAATGCACACGGATATGTTATTGAGTAGAAAAGTATCACTTTTACATTCTCAAGTAGAAACTTTATACGCTCTGTATGCCTTACATCCTATGAAAAACCACTTAAGGATTAGAGTGCATATGAGTAGCAGTGGGACCAAGCCATCTCTGTGTATAGGTGCAGCTTCTGTGGTTATTGGGGTTACACCGGTTATAACCTTTCCAGCATTGTGGGAATATTTTTGGAAAGTAAGTCTCAAGTTATCTGAGTCCCTAGTGAACACTTCACAATAACGATAACACTTTTTTTTATTATTATTGTGATCAGTGCTGTTATTGCCCTACAGAAACCTGCTGCCTTCAGGTAAATCAATCCCACTATGTACTGTCAAAAGAAGGGAATACTCCCCCTGCTATTTAGATGAGGAAACTGAGAAGTTGTGCAGCTTCTCCGAAAAATGGAGTGAGAGCTACAAAACCAGTAGCCAGATCCAGGTTTCCTGAGCTTCCATGAATGTTCTCCATTCACAGCACATACAGCAGAGGGGCAAAATGCTTTTACTTACGAGGATGCATTTGAGACTAATCATAAGAAAGTGAATGGGTATGGTGCTCTGACTCGGGTTGTCAATGCAGAAGATGATGTATGCAGCCAGTCACAGGCTTCATCCAGGTAAGTATGTGTTAGGGAAACAGGATTCTTAAGTCTCTATTTTCATGCTTTCTGGATATTTCTTCTTTCTCAAGTATCTGCCTTTAAAATCAACAGCTTATGATTTAATCAGATTTCATTTACTGTTATTTATACACGTATAGTCGTAATTGTAGCATCACCTCTTATTTGCTTTGGCCATTTTGTCTATTCACGTGAAGCAGTGAGCAGAGACAAACACGTCAGCCTTGCTGCACAGTCCTATGGCCAATCCTGTGCACTAGCAACTTACATCCAACCTTTATACTACAGAAAATGTATCCTGGAAACATGGGTGAAAACAAGACAGCTTAAATATCTCTAAGTAATCTGCTCAAAAGACAATATAGCACAGTAAGGTATATTAAAAACATTCTTTCTATATTAAAAAAAAATGATCTGGTACCATGGAGGAAGTTGTTAGTTAAACCAGAGAAGGTGGGAATAAGTAAGAGCATTTGAAATGGGAGGCCTGTTGCAGTGTGACATGCCCCATTGTACAACACATCCCCCTGCCTTTTGAAAAGCCATGTCATGCCAAACCATGTTAAGGGGAAGCAAGAAGAGAACCTGCTCCTGTGCCTTGTTACAGAGCAGCACTCTGAAGCCAAGTGCTTCGAAGAACATCATTCCTGCCAACTAAGCAGAGACAATACTTCCACAGCAGAGACACCAGAGCAGCACGTCAAAAACACCGCCCTCTAGTACAAAGGGTTTTGCAGGGGATGAATGAAAGGGTTGTCCTGTGGATTCTGGTGATCCAGTGGGAAAGCAGAAAAACAGCTTCTGGCAGATGCTCTCACTCTGCTGACACTTCAGCTCAATCTCCTCCTAAACGCAAGGCAGGCCCTCAATCTGCCTTTCTGCCAACCTTATTTGCCCTGACCCCATATTCCACTCTAAGGAGTACAGTGGGAACCTGAGGAGCTGGTTCTGCTGTTGTACAGTGTCCCAAAGCAGGTGTAGTTAGCCTGCAGCTACACCCCACCTCATTTCTTCCTAGCAAGACCAATCCACTTGCACATAAACTACACACCGCCTATACTACAAAGAGAAACACGATCTGGTAGGTTGCTGATGACTGCTTACTGCAAAATACTGAGAATAAGGAGAGGATTAAGCAAAGGATGAAAAAAAAAAAAAAAAAAAAGACTGTTTTAAGGTAACAGTGTATATTCTGAGTGTGTTCATTTAGGATCGGTACAGCTGTCACTGTGAATGCAGTCCAAAAGGAACACATCACCATTAGTCTGTCCTATCTTTGTCTCAGCAGTGGCTTGCGTGGCTTTCCTTTGAACTAACGTGTCTACCAGAACTGAATCCCCACCAAGTACACGGACTGCATACCTTCCTGGATTTCTCATGTTTGGGAAGGCTAAAAGCCTGCCTCTGTGTGTGGCAATCCATCAAGTGGCCTCACTGGGTTTTCTCCAAGAGAACTTCATCAAAGCACATCTTAAATTACTTATTCTGGCATCATCTTGGGCCCAAATAAGAGCCCACATAGGGAAAGAAGCTGTAAGGGATGGGAAGGCGTGGGAACTGAAGGGAGACACATGGTGAGGGATGTCATGTGCCTAAAGAGAACCTATGGCACTGCAGCTCAGGAGATGGAGCCTGCTTGGAACAGACTGAAAGGCAGGGTGGAAGCTTGCTCGGGGTGCTTGCAGACCAACTGGGTGATCACAGGAACCCAACAGCAGCTGACAGGGTAATGTGATTAAGATGCATTGCAACTCTAGTTAACTCTGTAAATATATATAAGCCCAATAGCAACTTGCAAATTATTTTAGCATTGCTTTTTCAAAAATGGGAGAAGTTGCACACCCAAACTCCAGCTATTTTCAATCGGATTAGGGGCCTTAATTCCTTCAATTCTTGGTAATCCCTTACTAGACGACTTGCTTGGCATTTCTGTGGGAGCAGTAGAGGACTCATTTATCAATTACAGGAAGCCTTCTTGCCTGCCAATCCATAATAGGCTCAGTTTTATTTTTAAAATGGAAACGTGAAAAACTAAGTCTTGCAAACACAAAGGAAGCCAAATAATAGCTTACCCACAGGCAGTGAGTAGTGCTAAAAAGCATCAAGTGCAATTATGTCACACTCCGTACTCACTCTTTGCAAATTCATATTCTGACAGTAGACTGTAAGATCTCAGATTCAAAGCCCCGTGACAAATGTCACCAACTAAACTCACAAGCTGTGGGAAAACAAAGGTCTGTATTACAAAAAAGAATCATGTAAGGGACAGCAAATAAAACTTCCCATTTCTTAACTGCTACCTTGTGTTACTGCTGTTCAAACTCATTAAGATGTTGTGCTGTGTTTTGTTTGTTTTTTCTACGTACACATATATAGAAAAATATAAATATTTTCATTACACAAATATAAAGTTTTGGTTTTTTTTTGTGACAAAGGAGAGAGAAATGCTTCTTACATCTTTGTTATTTTAGCAGATGTTTGAAGGCCCCTATAATTATTCTGTATCTTCTATTGATTTCGCCCATTTCTGACCTGGTATTTCATTTCAGCATTGGACTTCAGAGCAAGGGGACCCCAGCTGAGTTTTACAGTACCTGTGGAGCAGGCTGATACTGCCACCTTGGGGAGGATTCTTTCCATGTACTTCAAGGAGCCTAAGCAAGCATCATATAAATCAGTTTGACTTTTTCCATCATATCCTCCCAGGAAAAGGGCTTCTTAAAATCCCCTGCCCATGCTGACATAAGACCTTCCAGATGTGTCCCGACTCAGACTGTGCTACACTCACAACTATACTGGAATGAAATGTCTTTTCTTTTGGAGGGGGGAAGAATGCTCAGTTAAGTTTTAGATAGCATTTAAACAGTGCCTCGTTTACACTGCTCTTAATTTCATAGCCATTTCGCCAGCGTAAGAGCCCTGTTCTGCCTACAGCTGGGCAAGCTGTATTTTGCATACACCGCTCCACTGCTTCTGTGATTCTAGCTTTCTTGCTATTTTGAATTCCTGTCCATGCACAGCTTAACCCTTTCCCTGGCAGGCTATAGGTTCAGCTAGATACAACTGCTAGGACTTACACCGTCTCAGATCTAACAAGAGGCATTATTATGCATAGGAACAGTCCAACAAAAGGTGCAGAGCTGGACTGTGACGATTTAACCAAAGGCAAGACTTCAAGGTAAATTAAAGCAAAGCATCTGGATTTTATCTTCACAACATCCAGTGTCACTGACCTACTCTTTTGCTTTTCAAGTATCGCCCCTATCCACTAGCAGATAAAGAAGCCTTGCTGTACACCTTATATATATATAAACATATGAAGAGATAAACCCTGCGCATGACTCGAGTTGTACACAATCCACACAGCGTTGACCTTCAAGGCTTTTCATGGTAGAAACGAGCAGTATGTGCCTCAGCTACTTGTACAAGACAAGGAAAGATTTAACATCTCACCTTTTAGCAGAACAGGCAGGCTCAAGAGCAGGGAGCTACCTATAGGTAGCTGACTTGCTACGTGCTCTTAAAAACATACAGCAACAGAATTGCTGCACAACTGCTGAGAGCCAAGCAACACAAATGATGAACTCGTGAATGAAGAATAATGTGAATTTACACAAGGAGGCTGTGAAGGCACCATTAGCTCCTACCTTCTGCCAAAGCACTGTCTGTGCTTGTGGCACAACAGTGGGAAATCACAAGAGGCTTCTGGAGGAACTGAAGTCTTCGTCCCAGTGCTGCAAGCAAGAGCAGCCTGGTATTGGAGTAAACCAGTACATCTGAGCTCCCAAATAGAGCTACATTTTGGATGACAATGTCCCTAGCAGGACTGGGCTCTGGAAAACACCCTCCTCTTTTCCTCCCACCACAGGCAGCCTACGTACCAGACTCTTGTTCTCAGATTTCCAGATTATTGGAGTAAACATACGCCTCCACCCACCTGGGATTTATGGTCGGAGGGGAGGTATAGCTAAACCTTTCCCTGTGAACGGACAAGCAGACTTGCTTCACCTTTTTGTTCTGTTACCAGAATCCAGACATTAAAGCACACATGCAGATTTACTTCCTACTATGGCACACGAGTTCAAATTAGTCGCTTACCCACTTGTGGCAAAAATAAACAAGTGATGGGTCTTTTCTGTAAAATGATTTTACCTTTGGTTTTAATACTGTTACAGCATGGCAAAGAATGATGCTTGCAAGACAAACTTATCAAGCATAGCACACGATCAAAGCTATCTAGCTAACAGTGAATGCACGTTACCGGCACTGGTGCAAGCGTTCAGATTTCTTCCTGATCCATACATGATTTCTGTAGTTTTATCCATTTTGGGATTATCTTAATCCATCTTTGCTGGGCAACCAGCTTTATATCTGCATAAGGTTTACACGGTGCTTTGAAAAGCTGAAAGTAATCCAGTACCTCCACTGCCACTCACATTATACTGCTGGTAGAACTTCAGTAACTTGAAAAAATACCAACTTCATATAATCAATAAAGTGATTGCAAAATCCACCTTTGCATCTAACTTGCAAAAATTCAATGGACACTGTCAAGCGCAGACCAAATGTATCCAATTGAATGAGGATCTATCAGTAATAGATTAACCAGATTAATGTGTACGTAACAGTTTCAGCATGGTACGTTGCTGCTGTTAGTTTCAAAGTTCACCTATGAACGTCTTTTTACTCAGCATACATGGATTATGAGACAATGAAAGAAGAATTTCAGGGAATATAAGGTAAGCTACATACCATGACTTTAAACTAAGCATTTAAGTATAGACTGCATATATGGGAAAAAAAAAGAACAAAAATCTTTGGTTATGACTGGGGGGAAAAAAAGGAATGCATGAATTCACGTCCTCCATATCACACTGTTATGTTACGAAAAATGAATACAATACCCATCTAGATTGATGAATAACTGACGACGACCATTTCATAAGGTGTTTTTTTAAAGGGAATAGTTAGGTATTCTTAAGAAAAAAGGGAAGTGAATCATGGAAAATTTCACAAAAAGCTCACAAATAGCAAATTCTGTAAGATCATGTACAGTGTTTAGTGTTGTCTGTAACAAAAGTAATGTTAATGTAATAGATATTGCATGTTTGGCTTTGTACCGAAGTTATTTCAGAAGACTGATTTGGGCATGGATTTGATATAAAGGAGAATCCCTGAACTGCATATGCAAAAATCTAAAATTAAATGCAGACAATTCCACTGTAAAGTTACCCACAGTCTGAGTACATAAACACAGTACATTAAAAAATAAAAATAAAGAAATACAAAAACTTTAAATTCAGGTGTTACTGATAGCTTGAAATCAGCTGCTTACTTACCAATTGCTTTTCCACCTGAAACATCTCTGAACTTAACCAATATTCCTCTGAGACAATTAATGTGCATCAAACCCCTTTGGACACTGGATTACAGAAAAGAAGAAAATGAGATGGCTTATTTATGAAGAGTAATACTAACTGGAAACAATACTTACTTATCTCCCCTCTCTATCCACTAGCTTACACTTTTCTTTCTCGCTGTGCTGTGAAAGACTGTATAGATTTCCGAAGTTTCAGTTTGACCTGGAGTTAGAATCTGCAGCGTTACCTATTTCAGCCCTTCTTTCTTCACTAAGACATCCTTCCTGTATTTGTTTCCCTGCATCAGAAAGCTCTTTTGAATTACTGTCTCTTACTGCTTTAGTATCAGTCTCCAGTGTGGGAAAAGTGCTCCTTTAAAAGCTTCTTCTTCCATACCACCCTTTTTTCCCCTCTTAAAAGCATGTGAAGATTTACTTCTTGAAACAGTCACCTACTATCAGCAGCACACATTTGTCAATTCTTTCTCCCCTAATTTTCCTTCTTTTCATAAAACACTCTCTCACAATGCTGTTTTCCATGGTTGTTTCTCAGCTCCTGCTCTCCTTGTTTGTTGCCTCTCCTTAAATTTATCTGCTTTATTTCTTCCTAAAGCTCCTCAGATCTGACTCTTTCCCAGCTCCTCATTCTCCACCAGTGTAGGAGGGCAGCCCACCAAGCTACCAGGGAGTCTCGCTCTTCCCAAGCAGCAAACTGGAGGACAAAGACGTGTCCTTGGATCAGAGGTATGCGTGCGGTGTATTGAATGTCTAGCAATAGTAAACAGATATTTCAGGCAGGGAAGGACACTCAAAAGACACCAAGTTTTGCCATTTTTGCTGGAGTGTTTTTAAAGTTGTCATCTCAAACAGCTCACGTTATTTGTTCTTCACTTAATGACAGGTTTGTGGCTAAAAGCATAGACAATGGCAGGCAGCAACGAGATGACAATCAACCTTGTCGTCCTTGGAAGGACTCAGACTGGCAAAAGCGCTGCTGGGAACAGCCTGCTAGGCAGTGATGACTTCGAAAGCCGGCTCTCCCCCAGCTCCGTGACTACGTGCTGCAGCCTGGGCCGCAGCTGCCACATTTCGGGGATCACACGGCGCGATGGCTGCGAGCTCGCCCTCCGTGTGCGGGTGCTGGACACTCCAGGCTTCCCCCACAGCAGCCTGAGCAAGGAGCGGGTGAGAGAGGCGGTGCGATCAGCCCTGGCTCGGCACTTCAGGGAGGAAGGCCTGCATCTAGCCCTTCTGGTCCTGCGGGCTGACCTGCCTCTGTGTCCCGATGAGAACGAACACACCATTCAGTTCATCCAGGTAACAAATAAGTAAATAGGAAGAAGCCTCTGCCCACAATGGGGGCTCTTTGTCTGTGGCTGAAAATAGCTATGGAGGAGTTCACTGCAGAAGCAAGTTTAGAGAAGTGCAGCTGAAAATGGGAACATTTCCCTATCCACTATTTGAAATATACACCATGCCCAACTCCAAAACTGTAAACCAGAGCTACACTTACCACACTAAACTGAGAAGAGAGCTAACAACTGCTGTCTGCTGTACTTGGACTCAGCACAACAGGATTTAGGAATTAAATTTACCCATCAAAGCAAACTTCTCTCTCAGAAATGAGTTAAAGGTTTACTATGACAGATCTAGCTTGTTAAAGAGAAACATTATACGAAGCAAAGGTCTGGTTACCTTACTCTTCTGCGCTCTGTATAGGATACAACACAGCCCGAAGCAGAATATGACAGGTCCAAAATCATGCAGGAAATCTGACTGACCTAGGGCAAGGATGCTCAGCTCTGTCCTGCACTGTTATTACTGCTGTGTCTGTTCAAGAGAGAATAACTAGACAGTTCGCCTAAATTTACGCTAGGTAATGAAAATTTCTAGCGTAAAGGGCTTAAAGCAAGTATTTTGAATCTCTCCTCTGGGGGAAATTTTTTTTGGAAGTAGGTAAGAAAAGTGGGAGGGAGAGACACTGAAATGGAATGGCTTTCTTTTCTGTGGAAATGTTTTCATTACCATGCATATGAAAAGGAGACCAAAGGGATATTGCTCAGTTTGTCTATCTGATCAGATCAGAGAGGTTTGTTTATACGAGTTACAAAAAAACAAGGCTTTCAACCACTGTTAAAGTCTGTGTATTACACTTCACATCCATCTTACACACATTAACTTTCTAAAAATCTTTAAGACTGAAGGGACTTCCTTGTAATGAATCACCTGCAGTAATGACATTACCTAAAAAAATATATATACACACACCAGTTCAAGTTGTTCTCACTTTCCTCATGATTACTCTGTACTGCTAGGCTACTCCTCATTTTCCCAGTAGTTTGAGTTAGTTGTTAAGTTTTCACAGCACTTTTCCTCATTGCCAGATACATATATATTTGTTCTCAGCATTACCCTTTTTCTTTATTCAGTTCTCCCATTCCTCTATACTTCAAGATACTTAAGAGGACTCGATATTTTTCGCTAATATTTTTACCCTAAGCTAATGAAAAATCATCCTGAGATTGTTTTGGATCAAGTCCATGTGGGCATTAAAAGTTTAAGGGATGCCAGGATACCCTTCTCCTTTAATGAAGCTACAAAAACCCCCACTGGAGATGAAATAAAGCATGTTAAAAAAGTGAGAAAGCAACACTTAATTATGTTTTGTGATTGTAACTGACTCTCAGCTTATTGTAGTTATTAACCCCTTAAAATACTAGGTGCTATGATTTCATCAGCCACTAACAAATAGGGCAGGACAGCAGTCTGAGTGCTGGGAATACAAACAATTGTTATATTTCAGTATGTCATTGCATAATAAATTACCATAAGGACTACCTTTAGCATTCAGTTCTCGGAATAATCATCTGCATATTAAGGATGGTATATCAGTAATTCATACAGAAGACTTATTTAAATCTCTTTCGATTTCTATTTTAATAGTCTAATGAATTAGGAAAGTGGTAGATATTGATTTCAGAATTCATGTTAGCACCAATTCATCTGAGTACACAGAAAATCAAGGCACTACTCTCTCTCCCTAAAACCTATACCTCAATTCTTCCTAAGAGAACTTATACCAAAATACAGTAAACATCTAACTGCAAGAGTTTTTTTTAAAAAAAAAAAAAAAAAAAAAAAAAAAAGCATATTTTCTAAATTCCCTGCCGTCAGATGAACCACTGCAGTTAAAGACAAACTCCCCAGCCGTCATTTAAGTTGATGCATTTGATTTGTGTTTTTCCTGAATTGCTGGGAACAGTTCAGTTTTAGGGGATAAAGCTGTTACTGAAATTAGCGTTATAGAAAAACGTGTTATTTATTTATTCTATGCAAGGTGATTTGTAAAAGCTTTTCCAAAGAGCTTCTATAAATAGAAATATAGATATGTAGAAACAATAAACTACTTGAATTTTACATGTTATGCTGATATGTGCTGTAGCTAACAACCATTTTCCTTATTTACACACACACATATATATATTAACTCTATTAACACCTGTAGCAGGAGAACAAAGAACCGCTAGCACTGCATGACCACTTATTTCCACTGTGTGGGGACGTCATTTTCTTCAAAGGTCAAAACCCCCTGAAATTTCAGCAACTCAAATAGCATGAATTGGATTACTGCCAGGAAAAGAACATACTCTGGTCTGTTAATACATAAGTATATGAGGTGGGATTGGGTAAAGTGAACAAGAAAAGATATCTACTTGAGATTTGTTTTTCATTACAGGAACTTCTGGGTCCCACATGGAAGGATTTCACTGCGGTTTTACTTACTCATGCAGACAAGGCCAAAGAAGCTGGATTCAGTGAGGAAGCGTATTTGCACAGTGTCTCAAGTACCCTGTTGTCCCTGTTGAGCTCAGTGCAGCATAAATATGTCTTTCTAGACAACCAGAAGAGCATAATTAAAGAGGAAAGAGCTATTGTCTTACGAAAGCTCTTGAATTTTATAAGACAGAATAAATATCAAGTGCTTCTATTTAAACACAATGAAGAATAAAATTAGCTTTCGGGTACTCGTGTCTATTTTCTGCAGTTGATAACATTTAATGGAAATAAAACAGTAGAAAAGCCAGCAATTGGAACATTCCACACCCAAAACCATTCTATACCAAATACCTTGGAACACACAGTTGGAAATATCTCTTTAGTATCTCAAACCACATGCCTTTCACAGAGTAGTACCTCATGCTACCAGATCCAGAATCCTAGCTTCAACCACACAATCAGACCAAAATAGTGCTAATTTGTTATATATGTAAATGTAACTAATAAACTAATAGTGCTAATACCTAACATGCACACAGTGAGGAGTAAGGTTTTATGCTACATTTGATTGTATATTGCAGATAAAACACAGAGCTGGAGAAAAAGAAAGCATATAATAATGCATGAGTTCAGGCTGTAAGGAATGAAGGAACATTTCTGCTCAGTTTTTGGAGCTTTCATAAGTTCCTCTGAAATCTGCTGTTTGTAAAAAGTTTTCCAGTATTAAAAATTAAGATTTATCTACTGTAAAGTTGTTTCCTTACCTTGATTCAAGAATAATTAAAACTGAGATTTTCAACTTCAAGAATATCGTTTAATAAGATATTATCAGATATGTAGTTTACAAAGCAGTTAAAATAGTTCCCACATGCCTAATGCTATTCAGCACATTTAAAATGTGCTAATTACTACCGCTGATTCCCAGATGCATAGAAAATGAGCACAGTTAACTGTATAGGCACATACAAAACGCATCCAAAAAGAAACCTGTTCATCTTTTCTTTTGTGCCTGCTCCTTTCAATTTTCTATCATCATCATTTTGTTTTCGTCTCCCAGATTATGGGATGAAGTTCAAAGCCTGTGAAATTCAGGTTGGGTAAGTTTCTTTTTATTTCAGTGGTTAGAAAAGTGCTGTTTGAGTAGTTAGGCTGTAGACGGTTAATTAAATAGTATATGCTCAAACATGTAATTACCTCTAAATAGTTGCTTAAAAGGTTTAATTGTGAATTGATCTAAAATGGTTACTTCAGTGTATTGCAAGGCAAGAATTAAAAGGAGTAAATTGAGGATTTTCCCATAGCCATTGTGACTGCTCTTAATGTATTATGGAGTAATTCAAATGGTGAAACCCAAAGAAGATAGCTATTACTATTAAAACCAAGACATATTCTGCATAAAATATTACTCAAAGATACATTAAAACAAGAAAAATACATTTTAAATGTGTTTCAGGTATTGGAAACCTTTTTTTTTTTTTTGGGGGGGGGGTATTTGACTAACATTGTTCGGCCATCTATTAGCTATTCAGCCTTTTGTAGTAATATCTGTCATTTGGCACTATCGAATTGGAAAAGATGAGGTAATATAGTAAAACAACGTATTTGATGTATGTCAATGTGTTTGTATTAGGGCGTAACAGGACATAGTTTTATATTCCCATTACAACTGCCCACAGACAGCTCAGATGACACATCCAAAACCAAAATTTGCAGTTTATAATATAACTGAAAAATTCTTGAGAGAAGTGAAACCTTTGAAAGACAACAAGAAGAACTAAACTAATTATGGTCTTCACTGACCAACTGCTCATGCTGTACCTTTCTAATTGACCACCTTGTGTTATCACACAAGGAACACGGCAGAAAGTTTTCCTTATTGAGATGTTCGTGCTTCATGGATCCTCTAAAACTTTCAGCCGTCTAGAAAAGATGCTTCCCAGCCTTCAGTTATACCATGTACGAGCTTTGGTAATTAAGTCTTGAACATTGTGTGGTTACTGACTGCTGAGAACACAACCTCAAGGACAGTAAATATGGAGAATGAGTGAATTGTTAAAGTATTACAGACAGAACATTCTGTATCTCTGGAAGAGGAATCAAACAAAAAACATATTAGCCATGCATTTCAGAGGGGTTATATATTGATGTTTTTATTGTGCTCTCGTTACTTTCCATTTCAACATCTGAACAGGCTAATAACCACTTATTTAATTCCGCTGTTTGCCATGGTCTCTGCCCTGCAAACACCTTTCCCTTTCACTTCAAATGGAACTCCTTTGTATGTAGCAACACACTGGTCATTGGTATGAAGATCAGGTTGGATTTGCTCCCACATCTTCTTCTTGGGATTAAGTTCCTTCTCGGGATCTCCTGTTTCAAAACAAAGAATAAAACTAATAGCACACAATACAGAAGACAGAGCAAGAGATCTATTTATGCACATGTGCATAAATATGCATTTGTGAAAGCTCACATGGTATCTGTGTAAAAACTTTTAAGGGAAAAAAATATTACCTGCGAGTCTCAAAATGGAAACTTTAATCTTAATTAGGGACTGTCTAGGAAATGTCTCCAGATCCTCTCTCAAAATGCTGGGCTTTCAGGGAAAAAAGCATCAGTAACAGACTACTACTATTGTCAAAAACGAAGAAATCTATTTAGATAGAAAATAGAAAACTATTGCTGGTTGTTAGTTTACAAACATTACCTAAAAGCAAAAGGATTTCTAAGAATTAAGTAGATGTGGACCACAGGATAACATAGAGCAACATACTACCCCCACGACGCAGCTTATGTATCTTAAGAATTGCTGAATTTTTATAAATTTATTTTGCCTTTACAGGTGAGAAATACTGAACATAGGCAAGAATAGTCTAAAACTAGGATACTGACATATAATTTTAGCCCCAATTTTCAACGATTTTCTGTTACTTTTTGTACCATTTAGGGATCAGCTCAGGTGCATAAAATAACAGTAGCATTAAGGGCCAACTTGTATCTCAGCAATTTTGGCCTCAGTCTCTGTAAATCACCTGTCTCCACGCGTATACCATGGTAAACTATTGATCCCCTACAGGGGGACAGCCTAACTACATTGGGAAATCTATTTTAAAATTTCTAATAACTACAAAAAAAAGGTTCTTTTAGTAATATTTTAAAGTCCAAACTCATTACTCAGAAAAGTGAAGTATTCCAGAGTCAAATATTTCTTCCTGTTTTTTAATAAATGGGCATAAAATCCAAAATATAGGAATGAAACAACTACAGTAAATAAGATCCCCCATGGTAAATATTTATACTGAAAAAAACTGCTGCCTGACAATATAATCTAGATTAAACAAGACAACCATTTTTCCAATCAAAGGTCAAGCAAATGTCATTTCTGAATTTTAATACAATACAGATCCTTTTACACAAAAACATGATTTCATTTTAAAAAGTTATTTAATCATAATGCTGTTGGATTCTCTTAACCTCTTGTGTGTAACACACAAGCAGGACAAAGGAAAACCCCAAGACTTGTTTCAAATATGATCAGAACACATTTAAATGGTGAAGGGGGTGGCATACTATCTATAACCTGTTGATGCTGTGCACGTATTTTTACTTGCTAAAAGCTAGGTGTGCAATATTTCCTTGCAAAGGAAAGCAAGATTCAAACAACAAATCCTGGCAAACAGATCTTCCCTCAGATCCTCTCAGGGGAGCAAGAAGTTCTTAAACGCAAAATGAAAAGTTCTCTATGTGAGCAGGATGTAAAGTACTCACATCTTCCACTACTCAATGTCCCCAAAAGCTCAGGAACAAAAAAAAACACAACCCTGTAGGTTTATAGCACAAGTTACATTTCTAGTAGTTGGATGAGTTATTACTGCTTGGTGTATTCCTGACTGACTGACCAGCGTGAATAAGTGAACTACTCTCATTCCAACCTGCCTTATTTTCTTCTTTAAATGTTTTCAGTAATTCAGTCTACTCACATTCTCAGTTCTTGCAATATGAAGTTATTTCAGCCTGTAGACAGGCCTAACTTCTATAGTTCTACATCTGCAGCTGTGCATGAGAAGCGTACCGGGCCAGACTTCTGTGTTAAGCAGGCTAGGGTTGCCAGAGCAGCATTCAGTAACGCAGTCAAGTTATTTCACAACTGCAGTGTACTTAATATTTAAAAGAAAAACAGCAGTACTATTAATAACCTAATCACTCGGAGCCAATTGTGCATTTTCAAAGAAACTGAAATCCTACTCAATGCTTAAGTTCACAGAGACAGACTTGGATTTAGACCAAGTGAATGCATACAAATTAATAAAATCATTAAACAGAACGTTAAATGATCCATTGTGCATGTCTTCCCCCCTCCTCAAACATAAAAAGCAAGTGATTTTTTTTTCCCCAGTAAGAACAAAACCTGACTTTTATTATAAAAAACACATTTTGGATGCTAATAAGTTTCTTTTCAATCCCATTTCAACTCTCTTGGGATCTGTGGTGAACTCAGATTAGCATAGGCACCAATTTTAAATACTACCAGAGTTTTAAGCTGTGTATTTTCCTAAGCTTTCCCCTCATCACATTTTTCCCTCAGAAAATATTCTTTAGAAGGACATTTAAAAATGAATTCAAACTTGTAGTGGTTTAACGAGCTTCCCAGTCTACATAAAAAGAAACAAATAAGAGGTCCCAAATTTTGTTAAATATGTAATTTGGTCTAATAGTTTAAGTATTACAGAAGAAACTCTCATAATAGGCAAGAAACGTCTCCACTCTGTAACAACTCAGTAACTACGAAAAGACTTTATGAAAAGTTGATACCACAATGCCCACCATGGAATATAACTACGCAACTGAAGGAAAGCACCCATACACTAAAGCTTTGATTAAAGAAATCTGTTAAATACAGACCAACCACTGCACTGCAGTCTTAGCATTTTCTTGCTTTGAAGAGCTAGGTATTGACCAAAAGACCAAAATGACAAAAATTCTTAAACCAGACCTAGCATTAAATCAAATAATTTACATAATAGACTTGTGGTTCCTGTGGCATTTTCGCATTTTAGAATTTTGTCATGACATTAATTAGACTGCTACTAGAAAGAAGGTTTCTCAGTTAGCTGTGAAAACTTCAGTTAATTGCTGTCTCACAGCAATTACTGTGTGGGAGGGTATATTTACAGACATGTGAAGGAATAATTTTTCTATGGCTCACGAATCAGATCTTTCCCATGAAAGTTGGATATAAATTTGATAAAGTTCTTAATACAAAAAAAAAGCCCAATATATCTTGAAGATTAAAGTGTTAAAGTTCCCTTAAAATGCAACGACATTGAGTGAACAGGTGGTCCTCCAGACAAACGCATTCTTTAGCAAATCTTTCTTCGCCTAAAATACTGAAAATCATTCTAAGAAAACTCTCAAGCTCCTTCAGAAAAATGATCAACTAGTTTTAATGAGGTTGAAGCAAGATACTGTTTGTTTAGCTAAAACTCAACAAGGAAAATTAGCTTGTATCTGATGAATATTTTGTATGGCACTCCTACCACGTAGGAGTGCCTTCCCTGCTTGGTTAAGGGACATTATTAACAAGTTTCCAGTTCCTTTAAAAAAACTACAAACTGTCAAAATCCTAAAAATGCATCAGCTTTAATTTGTATCCCGTTGAGCTCTTGCATGTGAATTCATTCTTAAAGTTTGCCCTGCTCTATTACTATTAGATTACAAACGCACACAAGATCCCATCCATGTTGCATGCCACGATGTGCCAGTTACCTCATTACAAGTTGTGTCTGCTAAAGACCAGCAGTTGAGGACAAAAGCATTTTCTTTAAAAGACAGTGCTTTACATTTTTTCTCAGTGAGTTACTCTCTAGCTTTTCTTCATGTTTGCTATAGGAACTCTAGGAGATATATCACTTTACTGTTAAGCATGAGGTATGGTTTCAAAGTCCATGACTCCCTTCCAGCTCATACCTGCTAATGTTTGTGAGCAACTATTTATTAAATATTAGGAAACAGCTGCCATATTTCAGACTACAATTTGTAGCCTTGGATACATATGCTTTTCAGATAGGTTGTAAAAGCATTCATTTGGCACTTACCAAAGCTCTGTGTCTCTGGCTCCCTGTCAGAAGGAAATGGCTGTGAAGCGTACAAAACCTTATAACCACAGGCTACAGGTTATAACTTTAGAACTAAAGTACAACTTCTACACCACCTTTAGCATACTCTACGGCTTTTTAAGAATCAAAATGTCAACAGAATATCCGTATATCTTATACATCTGGCAATGATTGTAAAACAAATGTTCCTATAAATGTATTTTTCTCGGAAAAGCTTTTTGCAAGTCAAACAACAGAGTCAGTTTTATTATTTTGATAAAATCTACCTCATTAGTCCTGATGTGCAAGAATAGATATGCTGGATAACAGAACAGCACCACTAGCAGGTCTTACATGATTTTCAAATGCCAGCTATATGAAGTTACTCGAGACAAATTTAGAGTAAGGATATGTCTTAGACAAAGAAAAGAAAAGTCACCCTCCATCCCTCAAAACACACACACAAACTGCCTTTCCCATTATTTTGCAGGTCTTAGCTACTAATAGGGTTTACTCTGCAACTTGATGTTGTCTCTTGCATGCCCATTTCCACAACAACAGAGTAGTATGAGTGGATCCGTGCATTTAATAGAGGACACACACTTACCATTTGATCTAACTTTACTCACAGATATGTGATGAAAAATTAGAGGTCACGAATATTCCTTCAGCTTAGCCAGTACAATTGCTGAAGCCTTTCAGATTTCAGTATGCATTGCATACATATATATATATATTGCATACATGTGTATATATATATACACACAAGCAACATTTTCATCCTGAGAAGTGCGTAAAATGCACACATATATGTACATATGCACACATATGTATTTATGAAAGGTATTTATGTAGATGTGTGTAAGAAGCATAGGGCTTGCCAAGAAGCTTATAAATCAAAATACTACTCTGCATCTAGAAATTGTCAGACACAATCGTTTAAAAAGTTTGATACGATCTGTATAAAACTGAAAGTTATATGTTTGCCTTACATGTGAAAGACAACTTCTTAATAACAAATTCATTCTGAAAAGGATATAAACACTTCACTGATAAATGCACACACTCAAAATTCCCCCAAGATAGGAAATCCTGGGAGTTACAGACCACTTTTTCTTAGAATCATGTCACGTAGTGATCCTGAGCAGGCCTTGGCCTATGCTGCGCTTCATGAATTCCTTGGCCGCAGTATAAACTTGGCCAGATAATTTTAACAGAGGGGCCGGCAGGCAGCTCCTACTTGCTACCAGCAATTACATCTCCTGGATATCCTTGCCTTTATCAAAAAAACAAAAGCATAGCACCAAGTTGGCATGTGAACTTCCTTTGTTTGATAGTTGAAAAACTGAGTAGAGCTGTTTCTCGTATGAAAATCCTACAATAGCTCGAATGACCAAAAGGGGGAATCTTCTACACAGAGGGTTTGCTTGTGAATTAGAAACCTATTTTGATGATGTACTAACTTGGAGTTCCCACCATTTAAACAATGCAAAATTATTTCTACTATTTTTTGTGTGCTAAATACTGATTATGTATTTGAAGTGGAAAGGAATCTCCCTTTCTTTGGAGACCCAAGGAATCATTTCTCCCCCTCTTCAAACAAACAAACAAAAAATCCCCCCCCCCTCCCATTTTGAATATTATAGGTTCCTCTCATACATAGGCATCACCCTTCCTCCTGCACAAAAGCCTAGCTCAAGTTCTGACTTTTCCTAGGGAGAGGACCTGGAACCATCAACTTACTGCTTCATCACTTAAACTGAGACACTGGGCAAGATACTTGTTATTTCCATGCTTTATGTTTGCTAATTGCAACTTGCAAAGTGCGTTCATATTTACTCAAACATCTGCAATGCTGAAACACTTGAGAAACTAATATAAAATTGCTCGGTTTCTTAGAAGTACCATAAAACCTGCAGGAGTTAGTTATTTCTCTGTATTTTCCAACTTCTGGCAGGTGGCTAAATACTTTCAATCCTTTACTTACACAATCCTAGCACTGTAATAAAGGATTTTAACATAACTAATTTGGAAAATTTCAACCAAAAATGTAATGGGCTTTAAAATACTGTTTTATCTGCTTCAACACCGATGTCACCTTTGCAAAGGTCAGCTGTCTCCTAGTTCCTTCAAGTTCCTCATTTCCCAAATACCCAGTGCTTACCAGGAAAACCTTCAAAAGTGATTCTGTCCCCAGGTACTGCCCCAGGTGGGGGAGCCAGAATTTCCACTTTTTCTGGGGAGCTGGCACACATCACCATTGCTTGAGATACGACTCCTCTCATCTTCGCAGGCTTCAAGTTGCAGAGCAGTATTGCCATCCGATTCTGCATCTTGAGGGAGGAAAACAGAAGGATTTGAATACTTAATTGCCTAATGACTTAAATTATTTCATTTCACCCACACTTTATTCAATCAAAATCATCACTTCAATCCACTTTCAGTATAGTACGATAAAAGAATCTCCATTTAAAAAACACTCTACAGATTAGGCTAGCTCATAGATAAGAAATTCTTAGTGCCCTGGAAACATACAGGTGCTTTACACAGTTAGCTAGCTCACTTTAGTCTTAAATTCTATCTTACTTAACCCAAATGTTTTGAAATTTTTGAACTGCTGAAAACAGCTGTACATACCATACACTGCAATTTGTTAGAGCAAACAATTATAAAACCAGATTTCTTCTCTGTCCTTGAATGTTAGTAAAAACTATAACAGTAAATGAGAGAGAAAAAAATGATAGAGGGAATAGTCACACATTAGCCTAGAAAACAAAGCACACTTTCAAACTGAAAAGAAATTAAACCCAAAACATCCTTTGAGACAGAAAAATGCATGCCTTTAATCCCATACTCCTAATGCACACAACATATAACCATAAGTAATTCTAGATTTGACTTTGTGTGTTTTTTCCCAACATCCTGGTAGAATGAAGGAGAAAGCATGGGGGAAAAAGAAGCAAACAAACTAAAATAGGCCAAAGCTCCCTGATGCTTACTACACAGAAAACACAAGAGTTCATTCTGGAAGTACAAGTGTTAAATCACTCTTTAGGTAATCCTTGAAGTTACCTGTATAACTGATTGCTAAGTAACTATCCCTCTGTATCTCAAAATGAGATACTGTGACAGACAGGCTAATGAATAGGAATTAAAACTACTACATTGATTGCTTTAAAGACAGAGTAAGTTGCAATGACAATAGCAACAAAAAGCCCTCGCCAATTTCTTCTTCTCTTTTTGTGAAGTTTAAGATACTTGCCCTGCATCCTTAGTCCTTCACTTCTGATCATTGATGTGAGGCTCTTAGATCAAATGGGATTTAAGGAAGTGAAAATAAATAGGGAAAAAAAGAAACAGATACTTGAGAACTGTCTGAATTTCAAGAATGACTGCCTGAGACAGGCCTTGTTGCTAGGAGCACATGGAGATCCACTTCAAAAAGTCAAAACCAGTGGCAGAAATACTGCCAATTTCTGCAAATGTTTCACAATCTTCTCCAGTTGTCACCAGCTACTGCTGAAAGAGCTCAGTACTAGCACGGTCCACTTCACGTTCCTGTACCATATCCCTATTACTGATGACAGGTTCTAAATGTGATACCAGAAGGTGCAGCTTCCAACTGCCCTTGACCAAAAAAACACTGTACTGCACATAAATGCGAGAAATGTTCACGCCTAGAAGTGACTTACACTGTGTACTGAAACGTGAATGAAGATACATGTTTTGCTTCCCAACGTGACGTAAAATCAGATAATACAGCCTCAAATAATGCTGCATTACAATAGCAAACACAGCAATCATAAATGGCTGAATTTTTAGTAAATTATGTTTCTAGTACTTGCTATAATGTATATGTTTTTAATTAACTATATTGCAATAGTCACAAGCCAGGACTCCACAATGCTGTACACTGCAAAAACACAAAGTTGGAAGCTCATCCCAAAGAATTTACAGAGACCTGTTAACAGACACTTGCCAAAACTAAAACTAGATAGAAACTGTTCCTAATGAATGTGCAAGAATGACACCTAATTTTCTGTTAACGAGTATTCTGGATTATTTATTTCATACAGAAAGCAGGGTAAAGAGAAAGGACTGTTACTGTTGCTACATTCTGTACACTTCATGTTCCTAAGTTTATTTAGAAAAAATTTTAAGAGTTGTTTTTCCCGAAATGCTTTCCCAAGAGCAGGCTGCTAAAAACATTTAAATTTATTTAATTTTATTAATTTTATTAAATTTAAATAGATTTGAATTTGTGCCAACTGCAGATCCAGTAATTGGATACCACTGGGTGACCAGTGCAGAAGAGTTATCATATTCAGTCATTTTTTCCCATTCAGTAAATTTCTGTATCCTAAAAACCACAAACACAGCTTTAACTGCCTCCTGCGTTTGCAACCTCACCATGGGGAGGGGGCATGAATAGGGAATGAAAAGGCATTCAAAGGCATAGCTTTTCCACACTAACATCAATTCCTTCACAGCCAGCTTGCAGTTGCTCAATACAACATTTCTTTAATTGCCAAGCTTGCACTTGAATGTCGAAGGAGCCTTCATTCAATTCCTCCCTCCTATTAACCCTCTAGAAGAGGTGTGAAGGGAAAAAGAGATCTTAAAATCTCAGGTTATCAAACACAGAAGTAGACCAACTGAAAAAGAGATAGAGGCAGACCCTATCCCTGCCAAGGGAGTAAAAAACATGGTTTGTATTCCACAGTTGTTTAAGCCACTTGTTGAAAGGTATTTTTAAGTTAAATTTACCTTCCCTTTGCTTTCCTCTCTGCCAAAAATTTCAATGGGCTATAATGAGAGATGGAAAGCAAAGGTTTCAACAGTCTGGATGTTGGCAAAACCTTCATTACAGATTCTCCACTACATACAAGAAAACCTAAAGGCAGAGTCATATCTGCTTAATTTATAAGTATAGTGTGTACCAAAGGCATTACAGAGGAATCAGAATAAGATCCCAGGACAGAAGCACTGAAAGGAGAAAAGAACTAACTTGGGGGAGGAGTACTTTTCCTTTTTTTGACTAATGTTGTTAAGCCCTACTCGCACAATTTTATTATAATATTAAAACCTTATAGCAGAATGAAAACGTACCCTATAAAGAGGCAATGATCACAGGTTCCTTTAGGAAGGGATAGGTTCTCAGTAAATAATGTTTTTAATACCTGATCCAGAGGAACATGCTTCACTAAACCACTGACGACAGTCCTTGGGCTTGCTTCTCCAACATCCACCTTTTCAACGTACAGAGAGTCTGCATCCGGGTGCTTTTCAGCAGTGATGATGCAGCCAACACGAAGATCCAGACGAGAAACATCTACAGGCTTTGAATCGCTACTTCCAGCAGCAGGCTGCTGTTTCTTTTCCTTCTTTTCACCTGTTGAAGGAAGTTCGGTTCAAGAAACAAAAATTAGTATAAAATCATATATGCAACTATTTGCAAGGGAAAAGTGAGCTACAATCTCAGAATCAAGTATAAATCCAGTACAAAATGCAAATGACAAGTAAGGAGTTTGCACTTCTATTGCTTGTTTCCAGAAAGGAACCATCTTACACCTTCCGATTTAATTCGCTACTACACATGATTTTCACTGTAGGACAGAAGTGTTTTCTTGCTTGTAAAATGAAGTCATCCTGACCTTAAATATAGCTAAGATGTAAGTGACAAACATGCTCTGCCAAAGGCCATGTTGATAAGCCTAATAGTACTGCTTTAATAATTAGCAATTAACAAAAAGTCTTGCCTTGGTGTTTCACCAACAAATGAAAACTAGACAATAAGCCATCAGGTTAGGAGCGCTTCACAACAGCTCCTGACTGCAGGCACTGCTAAATAACTGCAACTGCAGCATTACAGCTGCAAAGCAACCCAGCAACCCTTCAAGATGACCTCAGCTAACATTATTTACTCCCCAGATAAACCAGTGTGTGAGTACGCTCATAGCTTATGAAATTCCATTGATGAGTAATAAGTCCTTATCCAATCGTAACACAAGGGTTTGTTATCACCTATATATACACTGTATACAATAAAACAGGAGTTAAGCAATATTCCCCATACATCGCTTCCTATTTAGACATTTCCTTGAGACAAGCAAGCTACATTCACTTTGGATGTAAGGCTGTTCTGTTTGAAAGACATTCATGATTTGCTTAATGAACAATAATCCGTAGGGGATAAAGAAACACGTAAAAAGTGTTTACTTAAAATCAGTATATTCTTTCATCCAGCCAAATTTATGTATTACCACAAACCAAATTCCCTTCATCAACGTGAACTGAACTCCCTTTTCTAGGGAACAAAAAGCAAACGTGGACACAGTAGCCTATGTGATTCATGATCATTGCTCCAGTATAAAGATAAAATTCATTCATATGTTCAAAGATAGAAAAGCAGCTTTTTTAAATAAAAAAAAAAAACTTAACTCTTCAAAAATATTTCAGTTCATATATGATGAATTAAAAGTACTAATGACTGAGCTTTATTAATTTAAGTGCAATTATTGTGTATCCCTATGTTAAAGTGAAACTGAAAAAAATGTCATCAAAATAGTTGACATTTAATGCATGAAATCATTTTTTAAAGAGTCATTATCTTCATCCTTTATGTCATTTCTAATAATTCTCCACTTAATAGCATTCCTCTGCAATAGTCAGGAGCCAAACAATTACATGCTAGTTCCCTATTTCTCTTTAGGGAAAATGGAACCTGTCACCGAATAAAAAAAGAGAACACAGGGAAACATCTGTACCCAGCACACACATAGATGTGCACAACAAACCCACTCCAATGCTGTGGCTAAGGAGAGAGCTGTTCTCTGGCCAGTGACAGAGTCAGCCCAGAATCAATCCAGAGAAGCATCACAGATGAAGGTTGTAAGAAGTGCACTGAAGAACACGGAAATTACCAGAGAGGAAACAAGTGAGGCAGGTGACAGAAAACAGAAGGGGTTGGGATATTCTGTAATTTTGTCATTTTCCAAGACTAAAAAACAAATTTTACGTGTTAGCTACTTTGCTAGTTAATTACCATGTTTACAATAAGATGTTGAACTCCACAGAATTATCCTGTTCAGGGCTTCTATTTAACATTTATGCTATACTTCAACTTTTTCCAAATTCAGTATTGGAAAGAGAGAAGTCAAATAGATTGCTTTCTAAATGTAAGCTGTTTACACAGCATAAGGGGAAATTCAATACAGGAAAGATTTCTTTTTCTTTACCAAGCCAATACTTGTTCTGTAGCCAGTGATTAGTAGCAAAGAACAGTTAATTGCCTGATTAACATGTGATTTCTGCTCTGCTTTCATTTTACAGCTACATAAAATATCGACATGTCATATGCTGAAGTACACCAAAAAAATATGGAGTAGTTTATAAGCCTGCTTACAACTCATCAGGAAAAATAGGTAAATAAACAGATACAGTGCCCTACAACCATAATATACAAGCACTGATAAGATATACAAATAAGTTCACAGCATATTAATAATAATTTGCATAAGATAATGACTCTGAGACATGATTAATAAGACACGCACCTACACTTTTGTGCAAATGTAACAGATTCTTATACCTTTTTCTCTCTTAGAGTTTGTTAAAGAGAAGTCAATACAGGCAGCTGAAAAAGTAAAAGCCTCGTATAAAGAAGCTATCCAGTCAGCCAAAAAGCTCTCTGAACTTTGTGTCCTTGTTCTCCCTTTGTTTTTTGGGATTGTTTTTTTTCTTGGTGGTAATAGTGGTATATGTTTGTAGTTGTTTTTCAGATAAGGGAGTTCAGTAATATTAAAAGAAGTTTGGCACATAACCCACCTAAGATTTTTCAGCTTGACAGCCTTAGATTCAGGTACTTGCAAGATTTTAAGAGCTAGCACATGACTCTTCCTACCATGGCTGTATGAACTGTTTTTTTCAGTCCCCAGAATGATTTAGAAGTACTTCCATAAATGAAATGGCTTGTGCCTATCACAGTTAAGAAAAATTAAAATACCTTTTTTTTCTACTTTTTCCTTCTTTTTCTTTTCTTCATCTTCACCTTTAATGTGATCTTTTGGGCCAGGAGATGATGTAACTGCTGTGGTTTGTGGATCACCATCTGCAAACGAAGCTGTAGAAACAGTTGTACCAGGAGGAACTGCGATCTGTTTTACTAAAAAACAAAAACACATACATTATAAAGGGTATTAAAGCTTGGAACAATGCAACATTTTAAGTTTTCAATGTAAATGAAAAAGTAGAGACTGAAAATTATGCTTATAATGCCTAAGCAACCACAACTGCTGAGTAGTGAAGCACAACGTTACAAAGTAGACATCACAACTCAATTTATATATGGCTATTCTGACCTCTTGCTATGATATTAAGAACAATGTCTTCAGCTACATATTTTTTAAATTGTGAAAAAATGCTAAATACAAGAAAAAATATTAACAAAGTCTTTTTGTTGCTTGCTTCAACATCTAGTTATCTTCACTCTAACTCCTTATTCTTCATTTGTGTTTCATAGAATCATAGCATATCCTGAGTTGGAAGGGGCCCATGAGGATCATCAAGTCCAACTCCTGGCTCCACACAGGACCACCCAAAAACCCAACCATGTGTCTGAGAGCATTGTCCAAAGACTTCCTGAACGTGGGCAGGCTCGGTGCCATGACCACGGCACCAGAGCCTGCCCCAGTGTCCAACTACCCTCTCAGTGAAGAACCTTTTCCTAACACCCAGCCTGACCCTCCTCCGTTGCAGCTTCATGCTGTTCCTTTGGGTCAATTTTGTTTTTGTGTTTGCCTCCTTTTAGCTATTAGCTCATTGTGTGTAATACTACCCAATAATTTTCTCCCAATAAAATTAAATTTAATAGGGTTGTCAGATCACTCCAACTCTTTCTTCTGATTTACTAAAGAAAATGAGTCTGAAAAAACTTATTCTAAGAAAGTATCTGAAGCCTCAAAATGAGAAAGTATCTGAAGCCTCTGTCAATAGCACACCTTCCTAAATTCTCCATGTTTCCACTGTATTTCTTTTTAAATTCCTGATAATAAGATGATTTCCAGAATTATATATCTCACCAGATGACAACTTAAGAATCACCTTCCTTCTACTTTCTACTTTTCAAAGGATCTCATTAACACCATTTAACATATTGTACTGAGTAACCATCATTAATGATGGATTGATTAATCTTTCTAGTATCACTATTATACTGGTCCACATTCTGCACACATGCTTCATTTTACACCTTAGACATCACGTTTTCTGAAGAACTGCACTGAGTTTTTTGATACTTGCTGTTGATACCAACACAAAAAAACTTGCGCAAGTTACTTTTTTCAATCACTTGTATCAAATTTATACAAAAAAACGCTTGCTGCTTACTACTTATGGGAAAACATTATTTTTTTAAAAAAAATAACTCTGAAAAGAATCACTTGACTATGTTCATCAGATTTCTGTGCTCAACTGCTTAATATTGTCACAGCTAAAACACATTAATTTACTGCAAAATAAAAGATCTGAATTTATTTCTACTGCCTTGTGGATAAAAAAAAAAGATAAAGAAGGCAAGATATGTATCAAGCAAAATATTAGTTTCTTTACTCTTTTTGTGTTGTATAATCCCATCTTGGAAAAATCTATGTACCTTAAGACTTCACTCTCAGACATAATAGAAATTATGCAAAATATATTGTCTCTGTCAAGAATTACTGTGGACTAACATATGATGGAGAAATATAAACTAATGGCTCGGTTTAGTACATGAAAGGTCTTTATTCATACCAAAAGGAGAAAAAAAAAATCTGTATTTATAAAATATTAGTCTTTTTGAAGACTGAATGCATTGTTTTACGAGCAAACAGTAAGTATGGTTGAATGCTAGCATCTAGATACACTGGGTACTACCTTACCACATTGACAGCTTGTGTAAACATAGTAGTAATTGTTGAAGGTAAAAGAGGTTTTCTTTGGAAATAATTTTAAAGAAAGCATGCCACATCTGAAACATTTCAGTTTCAATTTTCCTTCTTTCTTTATTTATTTTTTTAAGTATGGAATTATATAATGATGGTGTGAGCTGAGTAGAGCTACACAAAAGAGTGCAAAAAAGAAAAAATAATGCAACGAAAGGCTGGTCTTACCAAAGGATGAAATCAAAATTCAAGACATCATTTCTAGTTTTATACTGCCATAGATTTTTTAATAAATCACTATTTGTACATTGAACAATGGCTCAATTTTCCATAGGGATTTCAGTCAAACTAGATAAAATCACTCAACACTATCAAAAAGCGTCAGTTTCAGCCATTTTAAAGGTATTGTGAGTGCTCAGACATCATTCAAGTTTGGGACTCATTGTAAAAGACGCCGCTACAAAAACATACAAAGAACTAGTTCCATGTCTGATAAAGATTTGGCACATGTACCTGTTACACTTGCAGCTTACTAGAATGTTGGAAGTACGCAACTTCTCATAGGCATGGAATCCAGAGTTTATGAGAGATGCCACAGGGTCACAAAAAGATATAGTAGTAAGATAGCCCAAAACATGACCAAAAACTCAATCTAATTTGTGTCAAGACAGGACTTTTTTCCCCACCTCCATTTCGAATTTCTGCCTGAATCAGCTCTTGTTTCAGCCCTTCAATCTCTTTCTTCAGTTTAGCGTTTTCCACACGAAGCTTCTTCTCTTCTCGGAGCGATGCCTGCAAGACTAAATTTGACACTATATTAAAAACAATAGGCTTCGATAATTAGCATTCATTACTTGGCAAAAGGTTTTGTTTTTAAGAAGGAAGTGAAATGTAGTGAGCCAAATACCAAAAAGCTGGCAACTTTCAAGGAGTTTATTATTACAGATATTTTGGGAACTTTTGTTGCTGTTAAAATTGGCATTTCCCCCCCCCCTTTTTTTTTTTTGAACATAATATTTGTTTACTCAAGTTGCCTCTCAATATAGTAGTTTTCAGTCTCCTTAGTTGACTCACAAGAGGAAATTCCAAGAAACCTACTAAAAAAGCAGCTTAAACACATTTGGAATATGGAGCACCTTCATTCACTGATACTGACCTGTGTAAAATATCAAAGGTGAAGGTATGATATTCTTTAGAGAATCCCATAGTGGTAAAAAAGCAGTAACACATTCATGCAAAATCATAGTCTCATACCCTTCCCAAGTGCCTTTCTCCCCTACTAAAGGAGAAACATCATATATTGCATTTTCATGATCTCTTTGTGCCATTGGGTCTTCCCTTCACTCCCTTCATTCATGCTTTTTTTATTTCAGAATAAGCAGCTTCAAAATACCCACAAACCACGAGACAGTGAAAAGGTGCTACTTTTACAAGCTCAGTCTTTGAGAACCTGAAACACACTTGAAAGGCTGACAGCACCAATGAAGTTGTCCACGTTCTCATTTTTTCTGATGAGCATTTAATGTTAACCACCCGGCTAACAAGCTTATCATAAGACAGAGAATTCCTTACTAGCTTTCTCCTTCAGCAGAGCAACTTGCTGCTTGAGGTATTCAATAACTTGATCGGCCTCTGCACCCTTCTGCTCCAGTCTGTTCAGCACCGCATTGTTGGCTGCCATCTTTATCAAGAAACGGGATAAAAACCTAGACAAATAACAGATGGTCTAAAATTAATTACTTCTTGATGTAATTAACATTACCAGCCCTTACCACATGAAGCAGTTCTAAAATCAGTTGCTGAGTAAGAAAATTTGCTAAGCGAACAAGCTGGGCTCCCACCTCCTAATGCAAAGCCCAAACAAAAAGCTATGTTAAACAGAATCTGATGTTTGACAGCTGCTTTCAAGTATTTTGGAAGAAAAGCAACTCTCTTCCCAGCTGCAGAAAACATGTTCTTGCTTCACGAAACAGGAAAAATTCCACCTTCTGAAAAAGAAAGGTTTAGAGAATACCACGAATATGTGGAGGTGGGGGGGAAACGAAATAAAAGGGAAAAGGTTAGACTGAAGAACATCGTATCCTGGTTTTATCTGACAAAATTATGAAGTGTACCCAGAATTTTATTGAATGTAAGGAAATAGAAACATCCCACAAAAGTTTCTAAACTTCTAATGAATTGATTCAGAAGGTATGAATACCTTCCACAGTGTGGTTGTGCATACTTTCACCGTTATTTCACTTTTAAGCAGAATTCACCAGCATTTTTACTCCTCTCTGATTAATATGACTTTTCCTGCAGGTTTCTAGCTTCAGATTTATTTTAGCTTTGATTTTGATCATCTCATTTTGTTTCCACTGCAATGGAAGGTCAGTAACAAATTCAAGAAGCAGGAAATACAAAGAAAAATAAGTGTAAGAAAACAAATAAATGCTGTCTAGTTTTCTTCCAGGACGTTCAGTTTCTTTTACTGGGTTCTCTAATATTCCAGAAATGAGCTATGCCTTGTGAACAGCCCCTATTTGTTGAATCCTTCCGAACATGATCCACTTTCTTCCCTGCAACATTTGCATCTAACCCTAAAGACGCAAGTATTAGCAACAGAATGATGAAATACAGGCACTCATATCTGCAGCACGGTGCTTCTACCCTCTGCCCAGGACCTAAAAGATAAAAGAATCCGTGCTAACAGCTGCCTTATGTAAATCAACAAAGAAAACAGATTATAGGTGGCAAGAAAAGATGCCCTGCAGATCTTCAGAAGTAGCAGTGAGGTAATTCCTGCGAATTTGCCCATGAGCTACAACAAAGGGAAAAAAGAACTGGTAAGAAACTAGTGATGCAGATCCACGCATCGGCTCCCAAACCTTACCAGAGCCCCGAAATGCCTCTTCTCATACCAAATTGGCAAGAAAATTTTTCATTTTAGTGCAAGATTATTCTAACACTTTGACCTACATGTAAGTCTGCTTTAACATGTGAATGAATATTCTCTCTTGGGATTGGCAACAAAAGCCCCACTGATGACAAAACAGTTTAAAAAGAACTGAAAGGAGGTGAACAGACACCACGCTCATCCCAGTCACAACACAGCAGCTTTGCTCAGTAGCAACTTACATTTCACGACTGACCTTCTACTGCATAAGAAGTCAGTTCCTCAGAATCACTCCCCACCCCCTTTTTTTTTTTAAATAAAGGACCAGAGCTGACAACGAATTGGGTTTAGTGTAATTAAAAGTTCTCAAAGGAAAACTTGTAAAGCCAAAGAGATACAGTAGTCCAACAGATGATACATGGGCTATATTCTTCCTGCAAGCGATGAATGAACAACTCTTTTGCCTTCTTTGCAATCTAAGACAGTGGAAGCCTGTTCGACACACACCAGTTTCCTAAAAGATGAAGGAAGTGTTACTGTCATCACACCTTCCCCCCATCCACAACACATTTTTCTTTTTAAAAGCAAGAAAATCTCATGGATAGAAGAGCAGCAGGAATCACCTTCACGAGGCAACTGAAGTGATTTTAATACTCAAATTCATCTCTGCAATGAGATTTCTTTTTTTCCATGTGCAGCACGCAGGATCTATTATTTATGAAGTCTGAAAAATCCTGAGGGTTTTAGAAAGGAAAAAAGCGATTCCAATAAGTTACTGATTTAGATATCAAATGGAAATAAACATAAAAATATTATGGCACAACACAGCATAATACAAAGCCTGGGGTATTACTGTCTGCATACCAGTAAGATTTCTTGCAAGCTCGATAGTCTCTCAGGGGAGCGCAATACTAACAGGGGAAACTTTGCCAACAACAACAGAAAATGCTACTAAAACTTCAAAGCGAACAGAATTGGTACATTTGATAGGTTTTAGCCAAGTTGGCTAATGAACTGAAGATCTGGAAATAAAGTTACATGATTACAATGGGTAGACATTTTCCCACTTGTCAAATAAATTTCTGGAGCCCTAGCACTGTAACAATAACAGAGAGGAATAGGTATTTCCGAGGCTAACACAGAGAGCCAGCAGGCTGAAATCACTGCTGCACATGAACCCGTAAAGCAATGTGATAAAAATGCATCCAAAAAAGGCACAGTCCTTTTTGTTTGTTTGTTTTTAAGATCCATCCTTACTATAAAACACAAAACACATAACAACCCATCAGTATTGCAACAACCAAAGGTTAGTCAATTTTTGCTTTTCTCCTCTGTTATCCTGCCCATCCCGCAAGAAAAAACTAGTGGCGATACAAAAATTAAAAGAATTTTAAAATAGCAATAATATAGCACTATGATTTTTTATTTATTTGTTTTTAACCAAAACAACTAAAATCACTTCATACAGTTGTGTCCCTTCTTCGTATACAAAAGCCATGGAAAAAACAAGTAAGGAGCTGCTACAACAGTGGAGCAGACCTTCTGAAAAGGGTGACCAAGTGGTTTGCAGCCCCAAAATCTGCTTAACCCCAGACCTCCGATCCCTGCTTTGTTACCTGCACTGCCCCAGACCTACTGGGTAGCAGTAATGGAGCTCTATCTTCAAACATTTGTGAAGTTAGCTATCAGTATGTACAAGTGGTTTCATTTCTCATCAGTCTGCTGACTTCAATGAGCTGCCCACCTTTTTCCAACAGAAAGCACAGCTTGCTGGGATCTTCTAAGTAGCTACATTCCCCTAATGTAAGAAAACAGGCATTTTTCTATATCGTCTCCCAAGATCACCCAATGTAGAACGGTCCTAAAAGTGGCAAGCTTCAATACTAGCCATATAGTATAAACTATCCCAAAATGCCAATGTTTTACAAATAGTGGTTTAGTGAAACTGGCCCAGACATTAGACTTTGTCCAGATCAAAAAATGAACAGACCAAGACAGTGAAAACCTAAACCGTGGTGTATCTTACTCTTCAATATTAATATTATCTGCTTCTAAAAGCAACAAAAAGCCAAACCCACAATAAAACTAATGACAAGATTTAAAACTTAAACTCTAAAAATTGTTTTTGGAATCTATCCCTAGCCCGAAGATGGAACCAATTACTTTTCACTTATTGGAAAAGCAATCACTTCACCAAACCCCAGAAACTGGAAGCCAAGTGACCCCCCAAAACTAAAATAATTAGCTCCACGCATTCCATCTTCCAGCTGCAGGTTTAAAAACAAGTCAGCGCGTTCAAGTATTCAGCTTGTTCTTGCAATGCTTTGTTAATGCCAACACACGAAGTAAGATTACTTTACCTAAAAGTCAACAGGTTCCCTGGGTACGCTTTGAGTACATCTGGGGCAGTGTTGCAGATTTTGTTTTAGCATTTTGAAGTCAGTAAGGTTTTATGCTCTTTTCTTATAGCCGTCTCCTTTCTTGTTCTCATCCTTTCCTACAGGCCTTCGTGCAACACAACCAAACGCCGTGTGATCACCCTGGGCATGTGCTGAGACAAGGAATTCATCAACCAACATGCAATGAAATAAAATTACCACAACTGCCTGCATCTCCTCTATTCCTCTCCCATTCCTATTGGGAGAAATAGCCCATTAAATGAAAAGCCAAGCCGAGACCAGCGATGAGGCAAGGAATTACCAACGCCCCAAAGATTATTCAGCATTTGAGAAACGTTATGAAGTTCACCAACAAACTATACAAAACTACTCATGGCAACTTTTCTCCCTAAGCTTTTCATCTTAAGCCTGAAGTAGCTCTCAAATGAAACCCCTTTCTTTCTTTCATGAGATATCTCGAGACGCACCACAGTTTTCCACTTGCATAGCTGCATGCTCTACTTTCTGTAAAAGACAGAAAGCATCAACCACCACTTGGTTTCTGCAGAGACTGTGTTCAAAGACGTCTTTCTGAGCATCTTTTTCTGGGATGGTCATTTCTGGCACACAATCTTACAAAAACCCATAAATATAACAGAATGTGCCAGCTGTTTGCCAGATTCTGCTTCCCTGTGCTCTGCACTTCTATGAACTGTCAGGACACGAGGTGAAGCAGATTTAAAAATCTCACATCACACCTTTTTATTCCGTAGAGTAAGGAACAGTAGTGATCAGATCAAAACAGAAGAAAAATAGAGTGAAGATAACTCGAGAGATCGGTGCAATGAGGAGATTGTTTTACTTGCCCCATATTCTCCCATCTCCAGAGAGTCAAGATTCATGCTTGAAAATGAATTTTCAGAGACTAGACCCATTTTTAGCATTGCTTGCAACTCCTTCGTGATGATCAAAGCCCTAGTTTGCTAGTTCTAATACAGCAAGAAGACATATCCCACCCCATGACACCTGAAGATCATCTCACCACATTGAAAAGACAAACGTGTATTAAGACAACTCCCAGCTCATCTCTTTCAGAGCATACATAGCTAGCTCTGCAAGGAGAACACAGGTTTCCCGAGCCTCACACTGTCAAAGTTTGTATAATCAAAAATCTGCCTTGGAACCCTAAACATGGAAATGATGGAAAAAGTAGATGCTCACCTAGACTCTTCTCCACATACAGGAAAGGAGACGTGCAAATGGTATTTTTGGCACAATGGTAGCAAACACTGGAACGAGAGCAACCAGTGGAATAGCAGCAACTAGCAATGAGAGCAGATTTAAAATCAAGCTGAACTTTCTTATGATGCCAGAATTTTGAGCATTATTCATAATTTCAGTGTAAAAACTCCAAGTCTGTAAATGATTATTAAATCAATCATTACAGAATCATTTTTGACTCACTGTACCAGTTCAGCGATCACCTGCCAGGTACCAGAAGTGTGCCACCGTAAAACATGAAACGAAACTTGCACCATTATCTTGTATCTCTAAAAGAAAGAACACAGCTTTTGAGAAAGACAGAATTACAGCCTAAAACATAAGAGAATACTGTAAAGCAAAGAAATAGAGTTTTGTAAATTTATCAGTGCAATTTGCCTTGTTCTCCCCAGACAAGTGATTGTTTTGACTCGGTCTATAAACAGCCGAGCAGCCCAAGTACTGCTGTTGTTATTACTGTTATTTCTGGAGCACTTAACTACACTTTTTAAAGTATTCATAAACTATAAACTCCTGTGTAGTCAGTCTTGAAAGCAATTTGCCAAGCAGCAAATTATTAATCAAAGTTGTACATTCCTGCCATATGTTATTTCCACTCACATCTTCTGTACCGAGACTCCGAATAATTGCTCTGCAGATTTCCAAACAACTAACATGTCTAACACCGGCCATCCAAGAAGCAATGCCAGCCCTAGGAAATGATTTGCTGGCTCTGGAGACTACAGTTCAACCCTTCTGGCTGCCAGATAAATCAGGCTCAATCCCAGCTGCAGACAGGTCCTTTAGTAGCCCTAAGAGCCTACCCCTCCCTATTTTAAAGGGCTGTAAAGAGTAAAAACACACACAAGCAAACCTTTTCATATTGAAGAAACAGCACAGCATGAAAGAGTTTTTCTTCTTTTTTTTTTTCATGTGATGGAACATTGCACAAAAAGCCCATCCACTGGCAGCAATTTGGAGGCAAGAGAAGTTACTCAAGTAAAGACTATTTTTAAATATGAAGACAAGTCTTTCTTGAAAGGGAAGGATGTACCAAGGCCGTGGGCGAGTCACGCCAATAATGGGACAAGCAAAATCCGATCTATAACCAGGACTGCCTGAAGAAATGTGTCAGTTATTTATTATAACGAATGAAAGCAGAAGCACGAGATTCTTTAAGAGTATGACGGCAGCCTTCATTTGAATGCAAACACATCTTTTAGAACTGTATGGTAGAAATCATTAGAAACAGAAAAAAAATATTTTAGTATTTTGCTCAAGTTCGCATTTCAGGATTTAGTAGATGCTTCAACATTAATTAAGTGCATCACATCTAAATACAAAACAGCTACGGCATTCAAAGGCTTAAGGAAAGTGACGAGCACTTGCAACTTCATTTAGACTTGGTCTGTAAGCCTGTGCTAAATTTGTACTCGGGTTGGTGTTTCTATTACCACTACTTGTCTCAGCCCAACTCCAAATGAACTTTGTGCTCCTTCCAACCTCTGAGAGGACACCAAAGCACTAAAAGCAGAGACACGACTATTAGGAGTTCTGGCCAGGCTAAGGCAAAAGTCATGAGATTTGGATCAGGCTTGTGACAAAATTCTTTGTGGCTACCAAAAAATTGTCAGTAACAAAGGCAGGATACAAAGCTACATGAAGCTTAATTTACTAATGGGAGAGGAGTGCCCAGCAATGCTTGGGTGGCTCAGAGCACAGCTGAAGGAAAGCCACATCTTTGCACTGCTCAACTTCAGCCTCGACAAGCTGTGCGCCCACCACAGCTGCCAGGTCTGCTGGAAGTTCAGCGGGTTCATCTGGTTGTGCTTTACAGCGCACTCTGAAATTTAAGCAGCAGCTCCCATGCCAGAACAGTTGGCCAACCTCCTGTATTTTTTCAGCAGAGTATCTTTTGGCTCCCACTGCATTAATATTTTAATAGCACTGTAAGAATCGTACCGTAAACCATCACCACGTGCAGAAGGAATTCTTACATAACTCCTGCGATGGAAAAGATACACCACCTCCAGCACGGTGCCTTGTTTCCTTGACCTCAAGCAAAGATTTCCAAACCCCAAATGCATCCAGCTCTTTGGAACAAAAAGCTTACATCCAGTTCTTTTACAGTTTTTTCAATTATTTATAAAAGCTTAGCTTTCCGAAGAACGGTGGTGTATCCAGTGGATACCACTGAATTAAAAAAAAAGAGTAGCTGACACGTATGCCTCAAAGTATCCCTATAAAACTTCCTTGACAGGTGACAGACTTCACAATTACAGACACACACACGTGCTTCTAGGTTCAGAAACATAAGTGGACTCAGCTGCATCTGGACAAGCCTGCAGGGTCAGCATATGCCACAGAAGAACTCGAAGAATCTGTACTGCTCTTCATCCTCTGGGGCTTTTCCGCGGAGTGAAAGCTTTAGGTTACTGTCATAGCTACACCGTGAAGCACCCGTAAATCAGATGGATTTCACTGCAGTTCCGGTTCTTCTTCTGCCACCTGTTCATATCAAGTAGAACACCATTTCTTGGATATTTTTGTTGTTTTCTGTAACTTTATCCTAAAAAAGCAAGCGTTCACACTACCTGCTTAATTAAGAACATGAACAGCAGTCATAAAAAGAGAAAATGTTTATTTTTAAATTTACGTTTAATGTTTATTTAAAAATTCCCCATTAAAAGGGAATCTTGAAAATCTTGACTTTTAATTAGTGTCAGTTTTTCTACACGTAGAAGTAGTATCTTGGAGCAGTGCTAAGACAAAGCAGGATTTAACTGTTCAGCAAAGGCAAGCACAGAGGTTAAAAATAATCCTTATTCATTCACAAAAGCATCCAGCAGACATCATGCAGATGGTACAGCAGGAGGATCAGCGGTCTCAAACTACAACTGCACTAACAATTGCTAGTATTTACTGAGGCAGAAACTTTAGCTCTTCTTTATGGGAGCCAAATAAAGGCTGAAGAAAATTAAACTTGAAGATGTGCGTGCATGCGTGTGCACGTCTGTGTGTAATCAGCGCAGGGGCAATGGCAAACATCACTTAATGGGGAGCAAGAAAGCTGCCTTTAAAGAGAAAAGCAGTCCTTGCAGACCTTTGAACCTGCAGTCACACGATCGTAGTTCCCTAAGCTAAACCCTCCCACACACATTCAGCATCCCTGGTTCATTCATCATACAGACAACTGCACTTTCCAGAGCTGAATTTAATCACTCGATACAGCAGGACAGTATTTTAATGATGATCTTTCATAAAGATACTAACTGAGCCCATGCAGAGAAAATTAATTATTCAGCTGTAGAGTGAAAAGCCAGAATTAACTTTTAAATTTGAAGCAGGCTGACAGCAACTAATCCCAGCAGCAGTTACGTGTCTCTTGAAAAGTGTGTTCCCACAACACATAGCACTTCACATCCCGGGCATCAGGGCCAGAACACAGGTGTCTCCTTTAATCACATATACAGAGAAGAGACTTAAAATTCCTACCAAGTATCTAAGAAATCTCCAAAGATAGCTACTACATATTGTAGCTGACTAACTATTCTCCCTTTTGAATCAATGGTTTTAACTTGCATGCAGCTGAAACCTACAGAGCATTCTTCCCTGTAGCAATGAAAGAACTCTTCTTCAGAGTTTTCAGTAGCTTTCTATTTCTGCAGATGAAGACTTTGCTAGTTGGTGAAAGGCCTCAGTTATTTTTTGTATTCTGAACTGGAGGGGAACACCAAGAGTTTCTTGGAGTACCTTCTAGCTTCTCTTGTGTAACTCGGCTCTTACAGGACAGTGCCCCCATCTACTTTGCTCCGTCAATTGAATGTTGCGGGTATTCATGAGCTACTTTCTCACAAAAATGCTCATGTGCTGGTACCAAAAAGATCTAAAGTAGGAAGGTCAGAGTTACTAAAGATCTGGTTTTATGAGCACTCGATAATCCTTTTTCAAAGTAACTACACTCAGCAGTAACTAGACTTGTCCTGACACAGTTCAGACCGGCATGGTTTCTGAGTGAATAGTGTGTCAGTCTCAAGAAACTTCTGAACCCTATCACCTATAAATATTTGAGCACCCTTTACGATAAAACACAGCAATATTGTATCTTCTAATGGTGCCAAAAAAGTAAGCAGCCTTGTACCAAAACAGTAAGCAGTCTTGTAATTATTGCCTTTCGAGAGGATCAGAGTTTTTAAGACTTTTAGGATGTAAATGACTTCTCCCTCTTAAATCCTACATTTGCACAGAGCAAAACAAACAGAAAACCTTTTGTATTCATCATGGACGTGGAAGGCACTTACACCAGCCACTAGGTAAAATCCTCCAGACAGCTTTCAGGGAATAGCTGTATTTCACCTACGGGGTCAAAGCTGCTTTTGTTTCCAACATTTACAACACATTGAGCCAAATGATGCTTTCATTGTATTCCAAATTATTCTATTGAAAATACAGCAGCTTAAAAACAATTATTTTCAACTAGAGTAACTTGTTTTAACATTTTCAAAGATGCAAACCTGCAGGTAAGTTCTCGGTAAAATTTCATTATGGAGAAGGTAAAGGTTATATGAGCGAAGGCAGACACCACATCTGAGTTCTTATCGTTAGTGTTATTTTATAGATGGTCATATGGATGTGAAATCACTTACCCACTGCGATGGAGCAGGGTAATTCAACCCCTAAGACCAGATTAATTTCCCTGATGTACAATTCAGTGTCATATCCTAGCTGGCAATGGCGACTTCCTCAGGGTGCGACTGTTCCCAATTACCAGCCCGCTTCACACAGAAGGTTTCAGAGCTGCCAGGAGGACAAGCCAGTGCGTGAACTTAGGGCCTTTGCTCCAGAGCAGCTGCTGCTAAGCCCCGTGCAGAGCCTCCTCCATGCCATGAGCAAACACACACGCTCCTGCGGGACCTGCAGCCCCGAGCTGCCCCGGCCAACTGAGCTGCTGAAGCGATTTGCTCACTTATCTTCACTCTGAAATGAGATCCCACTACAAAGCTGTATATTAAACTGCAATCGAGAAACACTCCGGGATGGAAACTAGATCCAATAGCCATGGATCGTTTCCGAGAGGGTCCCGAAGTAAGAGGCTAATCTTTAAACTATCAATTCGGACACAGCGGAGGTTATGTTGGGAAAGCTCCTGATGAGAAGGAAATGGAAATAAAAAGTCTCCCGTAATGGGAAGTTTTATGCCAAAACATCGTACCAAATGATCTCAAGAAAAGATTTGCTAACTCAAGGCAGTTTTTAAAGATGTTTTATGCATTGCCAACTGCTTTCAAATGTAAAAAGCACCTCAGAATCTGTCTGCTTGCAGATAATTAGGATGTGAGACAACACACCAGGGAGGCAGTTATGAGAGGAATTCAATTTTCCTCTAATCCAGCACAGAATCTGTCAGGTTTTTGTCCCCAGCATTTCACGGAAAGAAGAATGGGTTTTTATACGTGAATTGGGTTTAACCAATGGTGATTAAATATGGTATATGTTGCTTTCCAGTATCAGTGCTAGTTTAAGCTTCTCCCTATAGTTTTTTTGGTTTTGGAGTGAAAGAACAGTTTCTAGGCTGTTAAGTTACATAAAGTTGGGATGAGAGCTTGTGAATTTTGTACAAAGCTGTGGAGTGTGACCTAAAATGTAAGAGCTAGGTTAGCAGAAGATGGCTTTTCTCCGGAATTTCTCTCTAAAAAGTGAAAGAGCATAGAGGGGTTCTATGAAATTTTCATTTCATTAAGGTATCTAAGCCATTTTCTTTAGAAATGGCAAACGTCAACAAGTGATTATAGCTGCTGTGAAGGATCTCCAGTGATGTGTTAATCATCAAAATAGAACAATTTCAAACTGTAACAACTCTCTAGGCTGTAAACATCACTGAAGAAAAACCTTATCCTTCATCTCCACAGGCAGAGACGACTGCCTCACCAATCCATTTACTCACACCTTTATTGAGAATGGCCACATTAAGAGTGGGCACCAAAGGCTTGCAGGATAAACACCCCCTGCTCAGTGTCTCGGAATGAAACAAGACAAACCGCAAGCACACAAGCAAAACACTGGGAGCGAAACACTTGCTTTGGCGCAAGACTTCAAAGGAAAGATGATTCACAAAGATGACCTCTTATATCCCGGCTGATTTTGATGACCTATTATCTCAGCTAATTTTATCTCCTTGCTCCTGCCCTGATCCCATGTTAGGAAGCAAGATTTGCTGAGTTACAGAGGAGGTCAGGAGCCAAGGACATTCAAAAAGAATACACACCGTGATGCAGAAACAAATCCCTTGGTGGTCACATGCTGCTGCTAATGCAGCTCAATATTAGCCTGTGAGCAGCAGCATTAGAATGGGTGGAGATTAATTGTCATAGCAAAACAAATAGTTCAGGAAGGAACAAACAAGTGATTGAATGGCTCTTCTTCAGTCCCCATCTGTATCACTTGAGCTGGCCAAGTAATTTAAAAGTGCTGAAAACTGAAATTGCAAACTAGTCCATGAACAAGTGATACAAAAGTAAGAGGACACTAAAATCTGAAACAGCCACCACCTGTCGGTCCTGATGGTTTCTCTAGAAAAGTATGGCAACAAAAGCATTTAGAAAAAAAAATGTAAATTAAACTTTTGGGTGTGTATGTCTGTGTTGTCCCATTACGTGATATTACAGAACATCATCCAGGAGAAGGTCATGACCGGCGTTATAAGCAGCTGTCCTCTTGAAAACTGAGCAGAAAATTCTGCATGCTGAATTCTCTCAGCAGGAGTGGCAGCAATGGCCATGCCTAAAACCACAGCGACAACCTGTCCCAAATACTGAGCCATGCTTTAGTTATAAGCATTTGGGAGAAGTACAGAGCATGCTGAGACAAGGTGCTCGGTCACTTTAGCAGTACTCAGAGCAACACGGTGACAATCTCAAAGTACTCAGAGCAGAGCCATGATATCCACGAAAACCAGCAGCACGTTTTCACTGTGTTGCAGAAGTGCTTTCTCCTGTTCTATTAGATGTATTTCACTGATTAGAACCACAGAGGTTACATTCTCAAGACGGAAACACCTGCTTGAAAAGCGTCCCATGCCTGTTAGTGAGTTCACCATTAAATGTATTTATGGCTTAAAACACAGAACGTCAACTAATGAGTACATTTACTTAAGACCACACCAGAAATACGCTAGGGAACGAGTTCTTATCTGGGAATCTGTTCTCCTGCTGTGTTCCTCAGCTGAAAAACAAAAATCTCTTCAAGGTTGTAACTTCCCTAGAAAAGAAGGTTCAAGGAGACAGGAGGAAAGAAAGGAAAGACAAGCCAGGAAAACTTTCTAGCCACACTTTATCACAGACAAAATCTTTCAGCTACTCAAGAGGCCTCCCAAGCAATATTCCCACGGCCCTCACGCATACTGAAGACCCCTCACAATTGCCACAGATTTGCTTTTGGTCAGGTTCTCCTTTCCTGTCCCTCAGCTTTTCAAAGACACTTCAAAAGAGATCAAAAGGCTTGGAAGAGGTAGAGTTGTTTAGTCTGTAGAAGAGAGATGCGAGACGGGGTCTCATTCTTCAAACACAAATGAAGTTGGTATGAGAACAGGACTAAACTGTTCACCAGGTCTACTGCAGACAGGAAAAAACAAGGAAGATTTAAGTTGGACATTTGGAAAGCTTTCAAGCAAGAGTAAAGGACTGAACAGATTGCCTACGGAGGCTGTGGAACATCTATCACTGGAAGGCTTTAAAAACAGGTTAGGCTAATGTACCAGAAGCAATTTAGGTAGAACAGATGAGAACAAGCTTGAGATCTTTTGCTCCCCTTCTGTTAAAGTCTTTTCTTTACACCCAGCATTAAGAAAATAAATATTTTTCCTCTTTTATATCCCTGGGTTTTAACTTTTCAAAATCAGCAGCAAATCTGCCTTTCTAATTATTTTTCCACATATTCGAGTGCGATAACTTGGAAGAACAAAACACAAAGATTCGCTAACTGTGAAAAGCAGGAAAAATAAACCACCTGGGAAATAAAACATCAATATATTCATTTTACACTCCTTCTGAAGAAATTGACATATAAATCAATTTGTTATTTACTCGGTCAGTTTTGCGATCTGGAGAGATCATAGGAACTTCAGGGAGAAGTTGTGCAGTCCTTGCACTAAGCATCTTCTCCAGACCTGAGTCTGATGGAGAAATTGGCCTGGACCATCGACAGCAGCGCTAGAGGCCCACCAGCAGCCCCCACTGTGGGGCACACCAGGAGAGCAACGTATCTTTGCCATCTGCTGACCGACCCAGCTGAAAATAGCCTAAATAGACTTATTTGAAAGATAATACACACCAAAAAGTCCTTTTCTTAAGTTCCTCTTAATCTCTATCTTGATTGACGTCTTTATTTATTTATTAACATAATTTATTTATTAACATAATTTTTAACCCAAAGAAAGAGAAACAGGTTGTAAAGTTCATGTTAGAGCTGTAGTAACTTTATCCATAGTAGTGTAGTCAGGTAGAGGAATGCTATCTCACTCTTGGTTTGGATAAGACAACTATTTTTCATAGATTGCACTGGCTGGTAAGGAAATAGAAGACAGAAGATACACAAGCAAGAACTGAGGACAATCTAGGCCACCAGTTATCACTTGTATCACAGAGCAGACCCCGTTAGGCACAGTTTTAGTGCCTTTATTTTCTTCTGGAATTTTCACCTGGATTTTCTTCAAATGGGCACCTCTCAAAGAGCATGGTGCAAGTAAGATGACAGCAATATTGTGACATCTTTCTCGCCACCTCTTTTAAGTATCACCACAATTCTCTTGCCAGCTGACCAGCAGAAGACAGACTTATAAGACTAACGTAGTCACTACACAGTACCTAATACGTAGCAGAGAAACATGGTGATGGATGACACACCAAATTCCTAATTTATTTTCTTTAAGTTACAAATTAGGAATATATTCTTACAGTCTGAATAACTAAAATATAGGAGCAGACTGAGATCCCATAGCCTCCACAGACCATAATCAAAATTGCAAAGAACTATTAAAATAAGCATCTGCCAGGAAGAGCAGAAGGAAATTTTGGGACACGTGAAAAGAACTAGTAACATCAAGGTCCTCTTAAGCCATGTTTTATAAGTCTAAGGCAGCAGCAGGTAGGTTATGGTACTCGCACTAATTCTAACCAGATGAATCATTGGCAATGTACCTTGAAATTCCTAACGCTGTGGTACTCTGTTTTCTTACTCTCCAGGAAAAAAGAATTTGGGAAAACTCACTGATGACTTACTGATCTGTGGTCACCAAGCCTGGTCAGTAAATCAATTTTCGGTTTTTGCTCAAGAAATTTATTTATTTATTTATTTGAAGAAAAGCATTTTTCCCAAGAATTTAAAAAAAAAGAAACAGTTATGTTCATCAGGCTGCTTTGAGACTTGAGACTGTATTCAATAATAGGTAAAGATGGCTTTGGCTACACTGGAAGGAAAAAACAGCTATCAGAGAAACATTCTTGCTGCTATTTCATACTGAAGTAACCATGGAAATGAAAACTAAACTTTGATCCCCCACCCCCCATCCCACCCCCTAGCTCCCACGGGCAAGTACAATAGAAAATCTAACAAGGGAAATGTACGTTGGTGGAGTTAACAAGAACCATACAGGTAACTGTTTAGAAGGAAAACTAAATGGGTTACCAAGTTTCTCTGCTGGACTACAGTCACAGAACTCATATCAGCGAAAGAAACAGGAGAAGCTGTTTGCTTGGCTCACATCTGATGTTCCTAGCAGCTGCCTTCTACACTGGCCACTCCTTTTATCTGTGTTGCCTAGCATTTGAAATTCTTTACGTTTTAGAAAACACTTCCATAGAAGAGACAAATGTCAATGAAATCTCTACATGGCAGCTGTGACATGCAGCCACAAAAAAGCTCAAAAACATTGATAGAAATCAGATACCTCTTTCTGCACACTTGATCATTTTCCCTTATGACAACTGCTTTACACTCACTCTTATTACACAGACATTTCTCATCCCGGTTTTAGACATTTATTGTGCTCTTTCCATCTTCCAAATTCAGTCATGTTCTCCAACTGATCTAGAATTTACTCATTTATCTTCTACTCATGCCACTGAGTACCTACCCCTCCCAAATTCAGGATTTTCACAGTGTACTTGAGAAGAAAACTTAATACATCTTCCAACTAGCTAATCCAACGCAGCACTCAACCCAAAAAAGCTTGCAAAGTGTTGGCTAACTATTCACACCAGATCCCTATTTTCCAAACAAATGGGATGAAATGGAGGCCAGAACAGAAGTGGGACGTTTTTTCCTTGCATGAAGCATGAATTAATGTCACAGTCAAGATTATTCATTGCTAAGATGTATTTATAGGTCAAAGGAATTCAAAGCAAATCCACACGAAGCCCCATACTCAAGCCCTGAAGAAGACTACTTATTAAGTAGGAGAGATTTAGGCTAGACAGCTCTTGATAAAACTTCTGTTTTGCATCTGAATGCGTTCTTGTTCTTGCCAAGTTCAGATCCACTCTTCACCCTGGTACCATTGCTTTTGAGTTCTCGTCCTCCAAAACATACGAGCTACCTCTGCTGCTTTCTCAGGCCTTTTTCAGATAGAAACAGAGTAAGGTAATCTGAAAGCTTTTTATTCCACTGAACTGGGGGTCAGAGCTGAGAAAGCAAAGCTTGTCCAATTTAGTTCTCCTGCTAATCAGCAAAATTACAAAGAGCAGTGACTTTAGAAGTAGGCTGTTGCTTCAGAAAGAATACACAAGTCACTTCAGCCGATTATTTCCTCTATTTTTTATATTATTACCTTACAATATGAACTAGCACAGTGCTATAGGATCAACCGTGCTGTATCATGAACGCATACACATTTTAAAGTATTTTTATAATGTTTCTATAAACTGTTTTAAAAGCTACAGTACAATTGTTTCAGATGTCTGGAATCTCAATATACTGCAGAATAATGAAAACAATTATTATCATTATTATTATTTACTTTCTACTTCAGTCCTAACTTAAAAAAAAAAATCAAGCGTTTCTACTTTTTAGGACTCTGGTGCTGTTTTTACAAATATGTGGTTTGCTTTTCAATAGGTCTTCAAATAAGGTATAATTATTTAAACATAACTGGAGAATAACACAGTAAGCAGATGAAAAGGGCCTACAGAAGTGGGATGCTGTATTTGATCGCTACTGCTTTGAGTTAACACAGAATTCATGTCAAGCGTACCCTGAAACACAAATACCTGTGAGAGGAAAGGAGAACATTAAAAAAACATATATAAAAATCAGAGTTTGAGGAACAGAAAGAGCAGGAAACACTAGGATAACTTCGTACTTATTCTGCAGCCAGTTTTTCCTTGTTTTGCAGTGTTCAACTCAGTGCAATGACGCGATGATGGGTTGGGGGCTGCTAACATAACCTGAGGAGCAATAAGCCACCAGCCCATCCCTCTCATCCTATTTATGCTTCCCCACAGAGCTACGAGCCTGTGGAGACACCAAAGGCAAGGCGATGCCAGCTCTCACCCACTGAAGCCTGTACACCACCACAACGACCATATATTCGTAGTACATCATTACAAACACCACAACTCCTCTCCAAACCCCAACCCCTCGCTCAAACGAAGCCATGGCGAGCCCACCACCACTTCCACACCCCCCTGCCCCAGCAGGGCGACCTCACCTTTCCCCAAAACCCCAAAAACCCCAACCCCAATCCCCAAACCCCGCAGCCCCCCGGCGGCCCCACAACGCCACCCCCGCGCTCGGCGCCATGACGCGGCCCCAGGGCGGCGGCGAGGGGCGGCCCCGGGGCCAGGCTGGGACCGCTCTGGGGACACGAAACCACCTTTTAGCAGGGAAACTCGGGCCGTGCCGAGCCGGGCTGGCTCGGCAGCACTCACATGAACCGAGCCGAGCCAAACCGAGCCGAGCCGAGCCGTGCCCCCTCCGCCGCCGCCGCCGCGCACCTCAGGGCGCTGAGGGAAGGAGGCCCCCGCCGCCGGGCTGCGCGAGCTGACGCCTGAAGCCGCCCCTCAACACCCCCCCCCCCCCTCCGCCACAACCCAGTGCCGTGACGTTCTTAGCGCAAAATTGACGAACCTGGGGAAAAAATTTAAAAAAAGAAAGATCGCTTTGTTTATTTTTTAAGGCTGGGAGGAGAGGAAAAGACAGGCAGCGTGCAAACAGCCTCGCAGCGCGGTCCTTCCCCGCTGGCGGGGCGGGGTGTCGCAGGCAGCTGCTGAGGTGCCGGCACCTGCCCCGGGTCGGGCTGGGGCTGAGGGGGGGGGACCCGTCCTGAGGGGTACGAGGACAGATTTAGGGGATTTTCCCCTGGGTTGAGGGGGTCCCCGCTCGTAACGGGGGGGCTGAGGGGCTGCTCATAGTCCTGGGGTTCGTTTTAGGGCGCCGTGGGGGTCTTGCTGTTGTCAGTGGGGCGGGGTGGTTGTAGGGTTGTTTTGGGGTCATTTGTAGGCTTTTGGGGTCGCTGGGAGCCGGTTCCAATTAATTTCTCTTCTCGCCAGAGGTCATTCCCCTGCTTTCGTGTGTAAGTGACACGGCAACACGGCCGGCTTTATGTGCACAGTGGCAGGGACCCAAATTGCACGGGTAAGCGTGTAAACATAACGGAATTAAAAGAAATAGCGGGTTTACGCCTGCTAAAATCCCTCCTGGGCTGCCAGAATTAGGCTGTGTGCTTCCTTGAGGTGCTCCAGGTGTTGGCTTTAGGGGGTTTGTGGGTTTGTTTTCCTGTTTTATTAAATGTCCTACCTGCAGATATGAAATTTGGGATGCCGCTAAGCCTTGCTGTTACACCTGCCCTTCACAGCAGCAGCGGCCTAATCTCCCTGCGCTGTGTAGGTGCACTATAAATGCCTTGAACTATTGTATTAACCATTATTACACAACTCCCACACACAAGGCAGAGGCTATGAGAGAATTTTTCAACTATCTCTGAGAAAGAAGGCTTTTTCATGTTTGTTCGTGGCTGTATTCCACTTGCCTGAAGTGATGCTTGAATATCCCTGCCAGAGCAGGGAAAGGAGTTGCTATTTCACATCTTCAGGAAACAGTTCTTCAAATATCCATCAATCACTTGTGCCAAAGTCAGCGTGACATTTTGCTTTCTTTTCCCCAAAAAGTTGTGTAGTCGTAGGAGACCAAATAACAACATTGGAGCCTTGACAAAACGCGTTTTGTATTTTCCGTTAATCTCAAATTGGGTAACAGTTAAAATGAAAATTTTTGACACATTTGTTATATGAATAAATGTGCTGAATTGCTGTTATCTGGAATCTGAATCAAAGTGTTTAGGCGAAGTGTGCCTACGCTTGCGTTTTTGATACAGGAAATAATGCTGCTTGCTGTGTTGTTTTATTTTCTTTAGTCTAGACAATAATTTTAGGGGAAAAAAAAGATTTAAATATGCTAAACATTCTGTCACTATTTCCTCTTGATTCTATTGTTACTCTTTATTGGTATATGGAATACTTCTTACTTAAATGAAGGTCAGAAGAGTTGGGACATTTTATAAAAAGGGATGTGCTGGTGTTATTCCCAAGGGGAAGATGGTTAATAAAAAACGATGCTGTTTACATTGAGAATCTTAGGCAATCGAATACAAGAGTAGCAAAATAGTGCTAATCTGCACGTGAAATAGGTACTTGTAGACATCTGTTGGTGGTGGGAACGTTGGTTTGTGTTTCTGTGTACTGTAAAGGTATTTAAGGGAGATTTGGATGGGGGTAGTGAGGCAGGGAAGGTCATTCAGAGGTGGGATGCAAACCAGGCCGCTTCTGGACTTCTAATCTCTATGCCAGACATCTTTTGCAGATGTGGTAGGCTGTCTCTCGTATACTCAATAAGCAGAGCTTTGGAGAGGACTCAGTAATTTTAGATGACACTAATAAGACAAGTCATCGCTTCTTCCTCCATCCTCACTGTTTTGGATTATCCGAATTGAATTTCCAGAATTCGGTCCTGGAATTAAATTTGCCTTAGCTGTTCCTGGTGTCAATTTAAAATAACAAACTCTTCTTTTTCTTCTTCTCTTTTTCTTTCACAGTAATTAGGAAGCTCTGCAGAATATAATTCATTCCTCCAAATTATAAAATTAACGCAATACGTGCCTTTTCTATGTAGAAGAGATGAATTTCATGTGTTGAAATTAACATGAGGAGAATGCCATGAACATGAGCAGATTGTGTCGTACTCTGTATTTTTATAGTTGTACCTGACTTTGTTGTGGATTTGGAAAAAGTTTAAAATACAGTTACATGAGATCTTTTTTTCAGGTGAATCTTTGAAATGTATATAGCACTTATGTTTGAATTTAGAAATGTCTGTTACTGGAGAAATAATTAGACTGCAAAAAAAAATCAGTTTAAAAGAACCTTTCACTTAGGCTGTAACTTGTGGCCCTTCTTAAAGGTGGAAGAAGAAGTAAGATTTTAGTTTCAGGGTTGCTTGGTTTATTTTTCTATTCAGTCCTGGGATTTATGGAAGTTGAGAGTTAAGGATGGAGATCAGAACTTAATTGTAAAATTACTTATTGACAGAACTAGCTCTTTTCCAGTATCAGAGAGAACTTTTTAATGTTTGTTTTTGTGGATCCAACGGAATTAACTTTGTAATTAGAACTCTTTTAATGCATACCTTCTAAAATTCTTGCTTGTTTCCTTTTAGTGGCTGGCAGGAAAGATTGTTTGCTTTTCTTGTTTCTTCTGTTTTGTCTATGTGCTTCCCAACCAGATGATACATCTGCAGTTGTTTCGTTGAAAACATTCCAAGTGGTCTAACTCATCCTTGTAGGCAAAGTGCATCTAGAATGGAAAAAAAAATTAATCTCTTTACATGGGTATTAAACTTTTAATATTTATCATTTTTTTAAATTAAAATTTCCTTCTAAGTGTCAGCTGAAAGCAGATATGGTATATTAAGGACTGTCTAGCTGATTATTTTTTCCACGTTAAAGAAGATTTTTCTTACCTGAGTAAATATGTTTTATACGACATATTGAAGTATTTATATACATATATTAAAAACAAAATACATCACACTCTTTGGTATAAATTTACTCCTTCCGCACACCTCTGCCCCCAGACTCTGGTTATATTAACATTTCTTTACTCTAAAGTAGTTACTGGAGGACCGACGTGCCAAATAAGGTTATAACTCACTTTCTAAATCAGAATTCTTTCTTCATGGTCAATAAATATTTTATTTCTGAAGCCAGGTAGTTCCCTTTGGCACGATGTTTTTACAGGAATCTGGATCTTAACTTATGGTAAATACACAGTTAAAGCTTTCCTGTTGGAACTTGCTGTCTGACAATAAATCTTTTTGCTTCCACTCAGTCCCATTTATGTTTTTCAGTGGTACATTCTAACTGTTAGTTGCATTGTTGGCATCCTAAAAAATAACTTTCCCAAAATACTAAATATCCATGAATATGAAAACATTGTATCTTTACAAAGAGGACTTGCGATACAAAAATACAAATACAAAAACAACAGTGCCCTTTTGTATTTTTCTTCTGTATTTAATACAATGATCTGTGCTAGAAATTAAAGAAGCGTATCTCAAATTTTAGTTTCTTTGGGCAAAATCCCACATGCACACAAATATACAGCAGTCTTACATTTACTTTGTATCTGAACTCAGACTGTACTAGTGAAAACAGAAGGTATGCTCTGTAATATCCATTTGTATAGACTCAGTAAATGTTTCTGGTGTAGGAGGATCTCTGTGCAGCCTGTTAAGGAGAATGCTATCTCAGTTAAGATTCACAAAAACTATTTTTAATGGGATTTTTGTGCAGGTTACAAGGTTGTGATGTTGGCCAAGAGGCCAATAAAATAGTAGCATTTAGCTTCATTAGTGGTCTGCGTATTTTTTGTATCCATTTTTTATTTCTTGAAGCCCCTAAGATGATAAAGAATTATCACATCTGGTTTGAAAGAATTATGCTGGTTTTATACTTTAAGCTTTTCCTGTTATTTCTCTTCTGGGCTTCAAATCCTGTGGGTTCCTCTGCCTCTCCAATTATCCTGGTGCAGCTACATACCTGGTTCTACTCTTTAGAGCTTAGAATTACTGTTCTTTATCTGATGAGAGAGTTGGATGTGCTTTCCACATCAGATGGTGGACTGTTTCTGTTGATTACATACACAGGGGCCTCTGGAGGTGAAGTTAGCTGGATGGTACTCTTCTGTGTAGGCTCGTCGATGAAGCTTTTTTTGTTCTGAGGCCTCTTGTCCACTGTTACATGGAAATGCACTTCACTGTCACAGCTTACAGGCTAGAGCTCACTAAAGAGCACTTCAGCTTGGCCTTTTTGTCTCTTTTTATGTGCCCTTATACACAAATTTGTGTGTGTTATGGAAGCTGACATACAGAGGAGCCATACTGTCTCATGACAGCTTGCAGTGTCTTTATTCATGATCTGGGCAATCCAGAAATGGGTTGAGCAGAGGCTTGATTCTGTTTTTGGATTTTGGTACCTGGTATATCAAATCTTAGCCCGCTGGTAAAAAGAGGCCAGGAGGTTTTGTCTGAGGTCTAGCTGATTGTGGAGGTGTCTGTCACTTGTGCATGTTCTAGGTTTTTATACTCTTGAACTGCATAATAGTTGGTTATGGAAAACTGCAGAGAAAATATTTAGCTCACACTAAATGGAAATGCGTGGTTCAGAGTAGGGAAGGTTCAAGAAGGTTGTTCCTGCTGGGGAGAAAAGCGGTCATGAAACTAAATGCTTCTGGAATTGAACTGAAAGCTAGCTGCTTTCTCTTGTCTGTCCCACAGAAATATTTAACATAGATCTCTTCCCTGATTTGTTACTGAGTCAGTGTGGGAGCTAATGATTTACCTATTGGTATGGAAGGAAATATTGGCAGGACAGAAGACTTGTTACTTTCTAACTTTAATGACCTGGAACGCTATGGTATATATGCTGGATTATTACTAAAGCTGTGCTAATCTGGACTTGTGGCCTGCTGGTACAAGGTGATATTTTAGAAGAGCGTTTTTCTCTTTAGAGCCTTCACTGGTTTTTGAATAATAACCTGCTCTATTGCAGTAGTCATCTGAAGATTGCCTGTGTTAAAGCATTTGTCTGTTCCTAAAAAGAGTTCTGATTCTTACCTCTGTGTTTAGAACTAACACCATATTTTCATCTTTAAATGTGGTGTTTATGATGCACCTGCACTGTATTAATAATATTATTGTGTTCATTATTCAAAAGTGCCTCCCCAATGGAGAAAAGAAGTCTTAATTTCATTATTAAACAACTCATAAGCCAAGTCAGAAGAATTTGTATCTTTTGTGTATAATTTTTTTAATCTGTGATTTCTTTCTAAGGAACAGAAGTCGCTTGGAAGGGCGTAAGGTCGTGCGAAAGAGATGTTTCCTTTAAAAGACACGGAGATGGGTGCCTCCACCTTCTTTGCCTCAGCTCTGCCTCATGATGTTTGTGGAAGCAATGGCCTTCCTCTGACTCCCAACTCCATCAAAATTTTGGGGAGATTTCAAATCCTTAAAACAATGACCCATCCCAGGCTTTGCCAGTATGTCGATATTACCAGGGGTAAACATGGTGAGTATCTGTTTAATGAGGATATTTTATGTTTGGTTATGATTGTATTTTCGTGAAAAAAAATATCTGAAGGTGCCCGAGCAGAATATTGCCATTATGGCACCAGTTAAAGAAGGTGTCTAGGTTCCAGGCCCAAAATGACTGCATGCCTTTGCTGTGACAGACAGCATTAGTGCTTTTGTTTCTTTCCTGCAGAGGTTATTGTCTGCGTTCTCTTTTGTTACACATTATGCTAACTGAAAAACGCTAAAAACTTTCTTTTTTTTTTTATTCCTTACTGTAAAATTCTGGTACTCAATTGCTGCACCATGTCTGTGTGGGACACTGAAATGGATACATTTGTGATGCTTAGCCCCTACACTATGTTTTTGTTATCAATTTTAATGTGATGCTCAGGTCTCTTGTACATCATTTGCAGCTGTTCTTGGTGTCTCAGTTATCCTCTATCTTGGCTGCAAGCTTCTCATATTTTTATTTTTTCTCAATTCTGGCTGCTTAAGATCTTTCCCACTAACAATTACTTTATTTTAGTACAGAGGGTTTTATAATAACTGTTTTCACATGTATTGTTAGCTCAAATACTGCTTCAGTTGTTTTTTATGCTCCAGATGATCTCATTCTGTTGCAAGCTCAGCAGGAGTACAGCACTTAATTTCCACAAAAAGTCTGCAACACCTGCGACAGAATGTATGTGGTTACCAGCTTTAACTGTTAAACCAACAATGTTCCAACGTAAAAGTGCATTCTATGTATCTGAGTAGTTACACTGTCTCATAAAGTAGAGCAGGTAATATATTTCCCCTGTAATTCAGGGTGATAGGATGTTTCAGATTGGTGGAAAGTTGTGATATCGCCAACTGAAAATGTTCTGAAGTATTCCGGGGTAGGGGAAGGTTCTTTTTATGTTTTCTTTTGCTCTCAAACTTGACAATTTTTAGTTTTCTTCAGCCAGGAGATCTAGAAATATTATTTGTTTTCATCTTAGGTTGGCTAGTACGCCTTGAAACAGAAAATGGGGTGTTCTAATAGTACTGTTTGAGGTGAGAGGTTAAGAAAAATTAGCTATCGTAATAAATACAAGAGGTGGTTAAATAGGCAAGCTTGGCCTTTTTGACAGTGAAGAGTCCACGATGTGAAGGTTTCAGTGCATGTAAATACGAAGGAGAAAACATCTTAAGATCATTAAAGTAGCTTGCAGAGTAGCAAATGAAATGTCTAACTTGAAGTCAGAAGGCTGTCCATTTATAGTGGCTAGAATGCCAGTTAATCATTTTCAAATAATACGTTTTTTCTTACTAACACACTGATAACATCGATGGGAAAGTTTATCATTCTGATACTGACAGAATTCATCACTTGTCAATCCGGACATAGTGATTTAATGTTTTCATGCAAATGTCAGTTTCTCTCCTCATGAAGAAATACAATAGCAGTCTAGGAAAACGATGCAAAAAAATGACATGTATGCATTCCCCACAGAAGACCCTCAGAAGACTAGTGTATAAATAATAGAAAAACATTCAAATGGAAGTCTTTTTTCTTTGTGAAATTAATTTATTTGTAAACCTTGGATAGCATTATAGATGGCAATCCCAGAATTGTTTATTCCAAATGAAGCATAAGTGGTCCTTTGATTTCAGGAAGGAGAAGGAAAGAGTTAAGCATTCCAGCTTTAATGTGTTACTCTCTGTGTGCCTTACAGTGTTTTCCATCTTTGTTATTTTAACAGTCTTGTAAGAATATTTTGGAATACCTTAGTTTGATTTGGTTTTGAACCTGAACATTCAGTACTTGCTGTTCTGTGAATATCAGAAGTAGCAAAGCAACCTCGTTCAGTAGTTCTCTGTCTCCCCTGCACAGTCTTGCACTATCACCTTCCCTTTATAGTTGCCATCTTCAGTGCAACAATCGTTTTGTCACTCCCTCTGTATTCAGAGCCATACCTAGAACACGTGGGACCCATGTAAATCCTTAGCTATTTGGGGGCAAAAAGTACTACAGCTAGTAATGTGCGAGCTGGTCAATCAGGACTGAAACTCCTTTGCTCGCTCAGAATCCTTTTCCTCAAGGTTGATGTTGCTTTGATTCTCTCGCTCTCAACTCAACCACAGATTTTTGTAAATTTGTGAATACTTGCCTTCTCTGAAGCCTCTATTCTTGAGTCAAATTTGACTGTCATCAGCTGAGGGGCTCAGAATTTAGTAGGTTACTGGATGGATGGAATAGCAGTACTTTTGCTTAAGGAAACAAAAACAAGAAAGATCTGGTCCAGTCATGTAATCTACTCTATTTCATGAACGAAAATGATCGTGATATATACAAGTTGTACATGATTACTTATATACAGTTTCCTATTCAACGTGTGTCAATGTACTTTAACATCTGCCAAATAGGTACTAAGAAGTCTGAATTCCCATTGTCTCACTTGCATTCTAATCCTCATATCCTTCTTTTTTCAATTAGAGAGGCTGGTTGTGGCTGCTGAACACTGTGAAAGGAGTCTGGAAGATTTGCTACGAGAAAGAAAACCAGTCAGGTAAGGTGTCAAGTTAACCTCAAATCCATTTGACAAAGTTTCACATATAATCTGTGGCTAATTCCTAGACTTTTTTTTTTTTTTCTCTTTAAACTTTTATTGGTTTATATAAATTTTACTCTGTTAAAGCTGAACATATAAACATTGTCTATCAGACAAACATATGCCTAGATTACTTACTTCTGTATGATTCGAGAAGCTGGAAGATATATGGGGAGCTTACAACTGAAATACTTTGTAGCTCATAAAATCCTGTCTTGTAATAGCAGTTTTGGGGTTTCTTTTTTTTAAAAATACTGTCAAACCTGTTACAGAGTCATTATCTTCCTTAGAATTAATTTGAAAATTTTATGTCTGCCACATGATGAAATGCAGCTTTCACTACAAGGGATAGGATTTGGTGCATGCTTTTCATATGCAGAAATATATGAACTTCTTACCTAGAAAAGTGGACAGGATGTCAGATACGTATGCCAGGCTGGTAATAAGTGGTTTGAATTTGGGTTAATACAGTCACCTGGCCAAACCAAGTCCAAAGGCTAGATGCTAAGAATACTGGCTTTCATGCTAAGATGTATAGAATAGTTGAGCTATATCTTTAAAGAAGCTAACAAACACACACCCCATTAGACTTGTTGATGTTAACTGTAATTTTAAATGAAAAGCAACTATCACTATTGGCTTTGGGGAAAAGTCCCTTCCCCTGGAGAATATAGAACCCAGGAAGCATAAAGAGTTGAGAAAGAGAAAAAATATCTGTATTTGGGATAGCGGGGCATTGTAGACTAGTTATTTCTAGAACACAAAAATATACAAATTTGCAGCATGCTCAGAGAAATCCAGTCTCTTCATTCTAGTTTCTGGCATTATATTATCTGAATTTATAACAAACATTAGATCTCATACTGTTTTGACATTCATGGAAGTGTAGAAAATAAGCTTACTCAGAGAAATATTTGGCACGTTTTTGTGTCTTCCCAGTTAACTGTGATTAGTGTTAGGCATCTCGGGTGGGCTATGTTTGATAAAGTACTATCCAGGTAGAATTCCTGTTGCCTATCCCAAAATAGGCTTGTGTAGAGAAGCAATACTATAACTGAAGCTTTTTGAGCCTTGCAGCCCTTTAATAGAACGCTAACAGTTTTGTCAGGCAGAGATAAACCTAAATGCAGAATGCCCTGTGCCTGTACATTAGGTTTTTGTGGGTGCCAGCTTATATGACGTCATCTGTGTTGCAGAGGACAATGTCTTGAGGAATGTAAGGCAAATATGGCTTGCATTTTCTCTTCAGATAGAGAGGTACTTAGAGGTGAAGTGTAAAGGGCTTTTCATGTGTGATATAAATTACAGCCCTTCACACAGTTTTGCATCAGGTTCCTATTGTGCCAAGTTCCAGAAATAGTGAAAGCATCAGAAGCTCCTTTCTTTCCTTTTTCATTCAGTTCTCACACTGCTTTTGGAACATGTGTGTCTTGGTGTCAGATGAGAAGCAGCCCAGATTGTCTACTGCCTCTTGACTGTTTTTGCAAAAGCATGCATGTAGCTATTTTAATTTGCTTTGAATTGCTTGATACGTTTCTTATGTGTATTCTGTTGCTATGAGAAAGGAGAAAATTCTCAAAATTGTATAAATGGAACTTTTCTCAGATAACAATTGTGACCTGTATGCACATCCATCATGCCCCTCTACACCAGCATGGTTTTGTGGCATCAAGAAATATATATTTTTTTATACATTTTTAGATGGCTTGCTGAGATACACAGCTTTGGTTTGTTGACATGCTAAGAGAAGGTACTTCGCCAAAATAACTGTCACAAACTATTTTGGCTGTTGGTCTATTGAGAGTAGATGCATAAAGCCTGGCTTTACTTTTTCCTCTTGGCTTGAGATAGTAGAATAACTTATTTCAGTAAAAACTATCTGATCTTTGTTTTAACAAGCCAGTTGGGAGTTTTTCACGAAGTTGTAACACCTGAGGCATAGGCTAAAATGTAGCTTGTCAGTATGTTCCTAGCTTCAAGAGATGTTAGTATACACCTACTTAATGTAAATTACAGCTTTTGCAGTAGTGGCTAAGAGATGAATTATGTTCACTTCAAAGGAAGTATCTTGCAAGACTGACTTTTTCCCTCTACTTTTTTCTTTTTTCTTCTTTTTAAAATTAAAACAGACATTTTTGTTTCTTTTGTGAGACCCATAAATTTCCAGAAATAACTTGGATGGACCAATTCCCAGTTATTGGTTATCTGATCTGTCCATATTAATTACCTTTGGAGGGAAGTATTTGGCTTTTTCCATATATTCTGATTGTATTTGTCAATGATAGTAAAACTGGTTACATATCCGGAGCTGATGTGTGTGCTATTGCAATTAATTTTATAAACTGTTTATGGAATGCAAAAAGCTGCTTTTCTGGTTTCTAGATTAATTCTCCTTATGCTTGCCAGTAACCTAAGTCCTTTGCACCTGTACCACAAGCTGACGTAAAATCAGCAGGAAATCTTCTATTATGCTAGTGCTGAAATTCAAGACGTAACATTATGAACTGTCTATCTTTCCATACATACTGGAAAACAGGCCATACAGCTGTCTGGTAGTTATTTGCAGTTAATCTTGTCTGAAGTCATGCGTCAAGAGTAGCATGCATTCCTTAATATATGAATTATTTAAAAAAAAATGCAGCTGAGTGATTAACCTCAGACTTTCATCGGCTTTTATAATTCTAACGAATCACTTAGACATAGGGTCCAAACACTGGATATTAGTTCTAATCATTTACCTAACCTGCTCTGTCACAGCACAGTAAGTCGTTTTAGGGAGCATATGACCAAACAATTTCTAGAACCTGGATCTGTGAATTCACCTGTTACTTACCAGCGCTGTGACAGAGCTCTCCAGGAATCGCAAAGATGGTTTGCCATTTTTCTCAAAATTAACATGCTCAACTTCACTTTCAATGCAAGTCAGTGTTCGGTAACTCATGGCTATATTATTTTCTGGGTGATGCATGTTTGGGATCCTAGAAGGAGCATGTGCCATGGTTGGAACTCTATCAGGTAACATTCAAGAACTCTCAAATGGATAAAATAGGTAGGCTTTTTGCAGTTCTTATCATATGTAACCAGAAAAGGAATTTAATAACTCTTCATTGTCTTTCGTGTTTTATTCGGGTGGTAGCCATGTGGACATTGTAACTACAATTAATGCTTCTAAAAGAGACATTAATTCAGTTGTCTTTACTATACTTCCATGGAACATCATGGTAAAAGCAGGGGAGCTCTTTTGGAGTTGTGTGCCACAGGAACTCAGGCTGTAACCATGGGTAAGAGTTTTCGGATAGAATATGATAAGCTTTAGGTAGTCATGCCCCATTATTTTCCAGAGCAGTCTCCATTGTCTTCAGTTTGAGAGTTTGTATTTTGGGTCATTGCTTGGTTTTTGCTTATTCCTGATTTATTCTCCTGTTTGTTGTTATTCTTCGTCAGAGCAAGTATGCACTTAACTAAGCTAATAATTTTTGCTGTTGCAAAATCAGTTCTCAGATATATGTTCAGGATTCAGTTATTTTCTTAAAGGGCTACGAATTTATGTGCGCAGTGAAACACAATAGTAAATACCTGATTTAAGCACGTAATAGTTTAATGCCGTTTAGAGATTTGAAAATGTGGCTCAAAGTCTGGCTGACTTCCTCTGTGTCATGTTGTGCATGCAAGGATTTTGTGAATGAACAGAAAGTAAGTCACAAGAATTACGAAGGATAAAACTATTGCACTTCAGAATTCTCACTAATGGTAGTTTTCATGTTTGTGGCAGTCACAATTTTACAAGACTTGCCAGGTTACTAGTTCTTTTAGCACTGTTGATATCACAGACCAGAAGGTAGGATGTGAACTTATTTTTAAGGTTCTCCATCTTTTAAACACATTTAGGGCCATTCCTTTGGGATACCTTTTCCAGACAGTGTTAAAGGAGTTATTTTCTCTGCTCCTGTGCTCTTGTAAGAGGACTTGTGAGTTTTTCCTTTTCTGTCACGCTTGAAGTGTGTTCCTTCTTTCAAGAAGCAGGTCTGCACTTGTATTCATAATAATAAAAATGCCAGCAAATACTGACATTCAGCAGACTTTTGGCACCTACAGTAGAGTTTCTGGATTGGTCTTCAATTTGTGGCTTGGGCAGTCTAAGCCTATTCCTTTCTTCAATAAAATATAGTTGTCATATGTTTTGAAAGTTATGGTTTTGAAAAATTACTAGTGAACCATCAGAGATACAAGGTATGGTTTGTTATACATGGAACGTTTGATGGGAAGCAGGCTGTGTCTGCAGCTGTTTACTAGTTTGGAGAAAACATGATCTGACTGATTCGGTTGAGTACATTTTATTTGGCTGTATTAAACAGTTGTCTGCGCATTGATTAGATTAGATTTCTTTATGCCATCTTTGCTGTTAATGTACTTTTGGCAAACTTGAAGTAGAGCTACATAATAGAAGGTATTATTGGATGTTGCGGGGGAAAGCAATTTCTGGGTAGCCAGGGATTCTTCAGGAATATTGTAAGACAGGTGCAAGTCATCAAAAGGCTGAAGGTTTTACATGGTTTGACTTGAAGAGCTGCATGTGAGCAGAACTTCAAGGGCAGAGTGTACTCTGCTTTGAATCAAGTCTGTGTTGGAATTTCACATGAGAAATCCATATGTCATAACGAGGTTGCATTTAGCAAGGGTAAATGATGAAGTAGTAGAATGAAGTAGCGTTAATAAATAAACTTCTTAAAATTAGTTTTTTCCTAAGCATGTGTGAGAATCTGTACTTTGGCCGTTTAGTGGCTGTAGAGTTTTCCTTTAGTTTCTTGCCAACGGTTTGTTTCTAAAGCTGTGATGAAAGTCCAGCTATTAGTCCTGACTTGCTTATATGTTATCCAATGCTGCTTTTCTTAATATTAGGAGTATTTTGATTTCCATAAGTTTTAGTCTCACTGCAAATCTTACTGTAGCATTCCTTTTAACACAGGCTATCTCCTGTAATTCACAAGGGAAAAAAAGACTGTTTGGAATGTCAAAGGGGCATAGTTTTCATGAGGTAGTTGAGGAGAGCATTTCTCCTCTTCACGTCAGAGTGAACTTTTTAGGTATGGAACCAAATTCTATGCTTGTACGGTTGGCGGCAGTGTTTGGCAGCACAAAGACATCTCAGGGCACATATGCCCACATCTCTGTTGCTTGTGAAACAGTGTGCACACTTGTTTTCTTCTTCTCTTTCAGGAAAAAAAAAAAAAAAAGAATCTCACTCTTTGAGATTGAGATATTTCTATTAAAAACTATTTCTAATGGCTGTATACAACATAAAGTCTGTACATGTGGAGAAAGCGCATAATTGTATTTCTACCCTTTATCCTGCTGTGCTGCTCCTGTGGCTGTTTGTAGGTGCTTCATACGAATTTCCATTCTAAAAGCAGTAGCAAAGATCTTGAGCTGAAGATGAGCTGTGCTGTGCTATCAAGAACAAAAGTAGTGGAGAGCTTTGAGCCTTCAGGGGAAGAGAAGGCTGAGTTTTCCTCTAACAGATCAAGCCCCATCCTCAACAGGAGGACAGGAGCGTGACTTTATCCTGCAGGGGGATTTCTGTGCTAACTAGCTAATGGCTGAGCAACCAAATGTCAAGTTTTTGTTGTGCAAATATTACTAGATTTAAGCCACATTACTAATTGTAATGTTGATTTATGATCGTTGTGTTTGTAATAAGCATTGTCCATATACTTGGAAGAATAAGATGTGGTTAATATATGGTTATTCTTACTTAATGCAGTGTTTGACACTTCATCCTACTTATAGCGGGGGGGGAAGGAAGAACTAACACTCTTTAAACTTGCTATACACTGCATACTTCTAGAAAGGGATTACATTTTTAAGATACAAACTCATACATCTGGAACTACTGAGCGGTGTCTTGAGGGAAGCGTTTGTCACTAATTAGGGATCAGACAGCTGGTTTATTTAGATGCATTGATATGCTTGCAAACATCTCTAACGTCATTGTGGTTTGAGATCATTCCTTCCGTATGTATGGATGTTTTCTCCTTGACTTCAAACTCCTCTGTTTTACAGAGCAAAAGACCCAGGCGTGCGCCTTCACTCCAAGCTAGCTGCTTTCCTGCTTCAAAGCTGCATTAGCCCCGTATCGCATACCTACATCAGTGCAGTGCCAGGCTCAAAGTGGTAGATTTACTGCGTATGATCATAAAATCAGAGAATCATTATGATTGGAAGAGACCTTCAAGATCATTTGGTCCAACCATCGCCTTACTACGAATGTCACCCACTAAACCATGTCCCTAAGCACCACGTCCAACCTTTCCTTGAACACCCCCAGGGCTGGTGATGCCACCACCTCCCTGGGCAACCTGTTCCAATGCCTGACTGCTCTTTCTGAGCAGAAATGTCTCCTCATTTCCAAGCTAAACCTTTCCTGGCGCAACTTGAGGCCATTCCCTCTAGTCCTATCACTAGTTATCTGCAAGAAGAGGCCAACCCCGAGATCCCCAAATGTTCCTTTCAGGTACAGCTCCCTTCTCCCTGCCCTGCAGTTCTGTGGGAACCACAGCATGAGCACAGCACTAAGTTAACATCATCGCTTGGCTGCTGTTCCAACGGGACTTTCCGATGGACAAATACTGGCACAGGCAGACAGGACTTGTATTTCAGCTCAACTTCTATGTGTGCATGTGTGTATATGGCCAGGCAGATAGCAGGGAATTAGAGATTGCCGTCATTCGACTGTTTCAAACTGGCCTGATCTGCCAGACTTCTAGACCTTAAAGACATTAAATATATTCTTATAGCACATATGTTGCAAACTTTCAACTTGTGCCTGTTATTAATCATCACTATGTACACAAAACCATTAGTCTTTAACACATACCCTAAATTAACTGTGAGTATACAGTACCATGCAGCTGATGCTGCGCAATTATCTGTGGTAGCTACGGCCCTTGGTGGTTCTTGAAAATAAAGGTGATTAGGCTCGAGAGCTCTTTGAGAGAATTAAGAATGGAGGTGGACTCCTCTCTCTTCTACTCTTACCCTCACTAACATCTGATAGTCTGTCTCCACTGACAAGGAGTGGTCTCCTCTAATCCCAGCACTGCTTATTTTGTTTTATGTTTTGCCAGTCATCCTTTAATGGGTTTGGGACTGTCCTACACTTTTACATGCATTCTTTTTTTAGGCACAGTCAGCTCTTCTTCTCTTGTTCTCCTGTCGGGCAACTTTTGTTACGTGGATATCTCCTACAAGCAACTACAATCTCTTTATCCCTTTTTTTATGATTTTCGTGTCGTTTTGAAGGCAGTTTGTTATTAATTATATGCTGATTAGTACGTTTCTTTCTAATTTTTATTCACAGGCATCTGCTTTGGCTACTTAAAAGTTTATTGTTACCTCTACATAGGTGTTTCCTGCCTGTTATGGTGACACATAGTGGATTATAGATCAAAGTGATGCCCTTATAATGCCTTTAGGAATATTAGTTGTTAGCTAAGAAATTCCTAGCAGCACCATTGCTTATTGGCCTAGTTGCAAAGTCCCTTTGATCACCTGCATTTGCAGACTGTTCTTTGCTTGGAACTTTCTGTTCTGTTTCACTTTTTAGTAGCATCTGTACCACTGATACAACGATCCAGATTTTTTTTGAGCTAACTACTAGACTGTATCTCAGCACGGTTTTTAACCTTTAGATACTTAGTTGGGGAAAAAAAAAAAGACACGGTATGGCTAAACTGTTAAAAGGACACTGTTGTAAAGTCTCCTGATTCACAGGAAATACCCGGCTTTAAGAGGAGCTGTGTGCTGCTACAATTTTTGTTCATAGCTTTAAAAATTGTGTTGCACCTTGATAAAACATGTAGTTGTGTGTTTGTTTTTAATTAGGAATGTGACTTGTTACTAGTGCTTGCTCCCGTCCTGCAGAGATGGAAAAGTGCCGTTTTTCTCTCAAAGGCTGAAAATGTTGTAAAGAGATTGCTTTAGTGCAGTTTTACACAGTTGTGTGTGTTTTTCCTGCTGTCCAGTAACTCTCACAAAAGAAAACGTGCTCAGTTGTCATTCTTGCTAATCGTGGTACTTAGTGGTTGTATGTGCTACTTTGATATTACCAGTGCTGCTTGCACTAGGTTATGTGCACAAGAGGATTGTTGTGCTCGGAGAAGCTAAATACTTTAAGGGGACTCAGTCTTTCAGTTTTTAGGTTTTCAGAGAGGAGTGCTCTGTTTTTTCATGGCTTGAGTGTTTTCAGATTGTTCTTTTGGCTTTTTGTGCACGAAGCAGTGATTTTTGGACTCTTTTTTTTAGTCCTGAAACAAAAGGAAGGAGTCAGATTTGTCAAGAGCAGAAAGGAAGATACTGAGAATCCCACCATTACTAACATTTTCTCTTCTTATTATGTGATGTGGTCAAAGCTGTTTTAATTCATAATACACAGTCTCTGAATTCAGACAACATTGCAGTGGTTGGGAGCTTGCTGCTTGGAGTGCCTGAGAATGAAAGTTGGATTTCCAGGAGCTCGTCTGTTCTTCTCTCTTCCCACACAGTGAAGAATGGCACATCTGTCCAAGCTGGGAGAGGTTCAAAAAGAAGGCAAATGGTATTGTGCACTACCTGCTTGCTCTGTTGTTAATTTCTGTTTGGCTTCCAGACACAACTGAAGTTTGTGCAAGTTTATGATGAAAATATAAAGGCAGACACGTGAATTCTTTCCTGTCTGCTATCAGTAATAGTTGGTAGTCTCCAAAAGAAGTCATTCAGTTTTAAAACTTGCTGAGGGAGGTTTAGGCTAAGGGAAATCTTCAGAGACCTGCAGATGTAATATGATGACAATGAAAAATGAGACAAGTTTTGGAGTTTCTTTACTGTTTACAAGTTTCTTTATTTAAGCTATGGTTAGCCATTTGGAGCCTTTTGGGTAAAATTTCCCTCAAATCCCAAGCAGGCAATCTTATTTTTTTTTTTTTGAGACAACTTTATCCCACTATCTTCTGGTGAGATCTTTGATCTTCTGCCCTTAAAATTTGAGCAAACATGATAAGCAATTGCTGTGAGTCAAGTTCAACCATTTTGTTAGTGGGATATTTAAAGTCATAAAGTGTTGGTTTTGCTTTTCTTCGTGGGGGAAAAAAATGTGCATCAATCTTGTATAAAACACTGTTAAAACACCAAAACTTCCTGATTTTTTGCTCTGGACTTCTACAATATTCTGTGTTGTTTTTTTTTTTTTGTGACCTGGCAAAAGTTATCAGATTTTTCTTCAAGCATCTAAAAACTTCCTTAAATATCGCTGTTCAGTATCTGATCCAACTCCCTCCCGGAGTGAAAACTTATGCAGAAATCTTGCTGTGATACAGATCTTTGTGGAAGAGAGTCCTCAGCCCTAGTAAAACCACAGTAAGGTGGCTATAGGCTTACGCATTCTGGTTATGGGGCTTGGGTTCTGTCCACATTGAGCTAGGTTTGAAAAGTGGTGTGGGTCGGAGTGAAAAGAGCCTTAGGATCTGAAAGTAACTTGGCTTAAACATATGAACTTCTGTTTTATTAAGACAGTGCTTCAAAGGTACCATCTAAAGTGACCTACTGATACTGTTCTTCCACATGTACCTGCCTGTGCCTTTTGATTAAGAAAATGTTTCCCCTCTGGCCCTGATCTACAGAAGGAAGCTGCGCTCAGTTAACTGTAGCACAGTGTGATGGCTCTGCTTACATCCTCCCGTCCGCCCTGCTCCCCTTTCTTCCTGGCAAAGATGATACCCGCCAACTCTGCGCAATATTATCTCTTCTGTTCATGGGAGGAGGGAGCGAAGCGGTGATTAAATTAATCGGACGTATCCTGTCAGCAAACCTTTGGAAAGCAGTCGCTTTGAGTGACCAATGCAAACAGCACTGAGAGTTGCTGATGTTACAGATTTGCCACTGAAGAAGCAAGGTGGTAGTGTCTATTTTAAGTGTAACACCGGGATCTCTGAGAACCTTTTGGATATTCCTTGAGTGGACTAACAGCACAGGATGGGAAGTTCTTGTAAATTCCTATCATTTCCAATAGCTCTGTTGAGTCCATTAGAAACTGACCAGTCTTTATTTTGGTTTCTCAGTGCCGATTCAGCAACCATTGAGAATATCATTTCACTGGAGACAGGGAGAGTGGAAATAATATATTTATGTTTTTTAAGTGCGTGATTGTGGTGCCTATAAGAATAATTTTACTATATGCTTCCTTTTGAAAGAACACTTTAAACATGCAACATATTGTTGCCATAATTGTCATTATGTAATTACACACATGACATAGTGTGAGCAGTTTTTTAGGTATATTTTTTTCTTAAATCATGCATATGTTTTGGGGAGAAAATGAAAACTTATATAGCTGTAGCCTGGATTTTTGTAACCCTTGCTAGCTCACCCCTTGTAAATAGAAGAAGTGTTCTTTTTTTGAAGTCTGTCTTGTGAGTGTGTGGACCTGGTGAGTTTGTTTGTTAGCCATCCTGAATCAGGCACTTACCTTTTCTAATAGTTGCTATGGTATGGCTTTTGGGGGAGGTGATAGTGTGTTTGTATGTGTCCATGTGTGTGTCTTGAATAAAAGCTATGGTGAAAAATCCCAAACCATGATTTTGTTTCACACTCAACTCTCCCAACTGAGATAATTTGTGTATGATCTTTGCTGGATCTTTTACTCTTCGTCATCCATTTTTTATTTAAGCATGTAATATTAGGTTTTTAAATCTAAAAAAGATTGTCATGTAATGTAACGGTGATTGTGACAAATTTGTGAAGCAGATGGCTTAATCTACAGCTGTTGTTTTCAGACTTCTGAACCAAGCTGGATCCAGAAGCATGGGGTCTGAGCCAGATACTGACATTTGGCGTTTCAGGATGCAGTTTGCAATTGTTTTCCAGCTATGTCTTTTTATTTTAGCATAGAGAAAGGTAAGGAAATAGGAGGTGCCTGCTGTGCGACCATTTATCCTGCATCTTCGGAAGTCACTTTTTCTTCAGCAATTGTGTGGTTTAAGGCTCTGGTGTTACTGCTGGTTTTACCTTCTACTGCATAGTAAATGTTTAATGGAGAAATATCAAGATCTCTATCCTTTGAAGAGCTGAAATTGAATATATCCTATGCCTTAAAGTTTAGATGCTGGTGCTTTCAGATGCAAAAAGGCAGTACTCCTTGCCTAGAGCATGGGGTTTAATGTCAGGTTTGAAACAGGCTTGACAAGACGTTTCTGAACAGCCAAAGATCTGATTGGTGCCTTTCATTTTATTAAAGGAAGAGTACCTGACCACAGTTTATTCCTTTATTTCCTTTTTATATGTTGTCCATTTGGTTTCCTGTGTCTTTTGAATTGTGATAGGTCTTGATGTGATCAACAACTTTCAGAAGTACTTGTATTTGTTCAGAGGAAGTCCAAAAGAAAACAAAGGTTTTTTGTGATCCATGCCAGTTATTGTTGGCTACACATCTTGTTCTGTTGTGTTATTTATCTGAGAATGTGTAGGCTGTGATCAGGTTCAAAATGAGAGACTGCTCTACCAGATCTTACCATGTGGTGGCTGAAACTTCTTCTCTGTACTATTTGCTCCAATTGAAATCATCGTTATTATACTTTTTACATCTGAGGCAAAGATGAACAAAAAAAATTACTTCTCACATGTTAGTTAATTAGTGGCAAGATCAAAATCTGAGTATTTGTGTGTCTTTCCCCTTCTGAGCATTCAAGCAGAAGGTGCTACAGGTTTCATTTTTCATTAGGTTGTGCTTTATAAGGTGTATTTACTGTTTTGTAAAGGACTTTGTTCATTTACTCCCCCCACTTACAGGATGAGTGCTGGATATCTTAAAGGATTTCAAGGTGCCATATTTTAAAATTTTTGCTTTCTGAGGAGGAGATGCATTTAATACATTCAAAGTGAAAATGATCTGAAAAATCACATCCATTAAAATTGTTTGTGTGCAATATGTTGTATATATGAAGTTACTCTTTTTTATTTACGCCTTCATCCACTGTTTTATGGATTTTTTTTATCAGACATTACGAGTTGAGACCTTCATAAAAACGTAACGTCATTTGTGTTGCTTTTAAAGTCATGCTTCCAGCTTAAAACTTTGGAAGTGGAATGGAAGGACTTACTGAGTTTCCTCAGACGAGCAATACAAACTTGTTGAAGATATCCTGTGTGAAATACCTCTGTGCATGAGTTAGAGACTTCCAGAGAACTTTGTCCATAAAATTCATGCTTTTCTGACTTGTACTCTCTGCTTGTTGCATTCCCTTTCCAGTTCATTTCATTCTGATAATGTGAGTGCATTTCCAAGTAAATTGGCAGTGTTTACAGTCTCAGTCCCTAGTGCCATTTTTTAATCAAACACGTAATAAAGTGCTAAATAAACCATTCCCACCTGCATCAAACTCTTTATGGCCTGTAGAGGGTATTTTGTAATTTATTTACCCAGGAAGACCCAATTCATCTGCACATCTGGTTTTCAACCCAGTCCTGCTTTTCATCCAGTTTTCCAGCTGGTTGATTGAGGCAGGAGGAGGTCAGATGGCTTTCTTGAGGTCAGTGTAGTGGTTGTCTCAGCTGGGATTATACCCAAACTTTATCCCTTGCTGTAACCACTTGGCCACACCACTCCCAACCAGTCGATCTGCATTGTTGGCTGTAATAGAGCTAACTGCAAATGTCATTTTCTTTGGTTTATAGTTTTGCTTGTATTAAAATACTGTCACTTTTATGAGTTCGGAAATATTACATCTGTTCACAACCTGTTCCGTTCCACTTTGAGTAGACGCAGTTTGTTGTGATGAATCTTCTTCCTGAATTCCCAGTGCTTGTCTGTCTCGCTAGGTCTGGGGTAGTGATTGATGACACTGCTGGTTTGTGTCACCCTGGTGTGCTTCCTCAGGGCTGACCCTGGCTGACAATCCTCTTTGGAAGAGGAACCCGTGTTTTTGCTCCTGCGTACCACTGCCATGAGCTTCTTCAGATTCCTGGTTGCTGAGATGTTCTTCCTCCAGTTTTTACTTCTTTTCATCAATAATATGAGGTTAGAACAAGATACACAGATAGGATGGAGGACTTCTTAAGCACGCATTTCTATGTATGTGCCCATGAGTTTCAAGTCTAAGGAAAGAGAAACTCTGGAGTATGGTATCATGAACATAACTGTATTCTACTTGGTCTTCTTGTGCCTTCCTGAGGGAAGCCAAAATGGTTCTAGCTCCAGGTTTTGTTATAAGCTTCCTTGTGTTTGGAGTTACCACTGCATTGAAGAAGCATTGCTTCTAGCACACGTTCATGTGTATGTCTCAGGTAGGTTCAGAAATTACAGGGCTCTCTTCAGTTAAGTAGATGATGAGGAGGGATCTCACCAAAAGGGAGATCCCTTTGTTTAGGAGAAAGTAGAATTGCGAACAGTAAGCAGACAGGAAGGTCTCCTGTGATGCTTGCTTGCTTTTCCATGTTAACCTATTTTCTTACAGCACCAAAAAAGTATGGAGAAGACACCTGAACGGGTAATACCATGAATGCATGTCTGTTACAGATGATGAATACGGTGAATTCAGGTGTAGATTAGCATTAATTTTCCATTCAGCTGGTGGAAAGGAAACCTGTATGAATCTGACTTCTGTGATACTGACATGAATGCTGACCTCTACCTCTTTTCATTATTCCCTTCCTCTTTTTGGAACGCTCTTATTCCAACAGTTTAATAAGTCAAGTCTCCGGTGTCCACCCACCTCTGATTTCCAACTGTGTGATCTACAGTCCTCTTGTTCCTAAGTATTCAAGATGTCATTCATAAAGTAATTTTTATTTTCCCCTCAGTAATCTGTGGTATGCACAGGGACTACTGCTGCTGGCTGTCAGATGCATTTTTCCAAAACCTCCTTTCCTACTCTGGAGTTTGGCAGTCATTTTCTTTGCTTTGAGCTGAAATTTAAAATTAGTCTTCTGGAAGTTAGAGCAACAGAGCAACATGAAGAGAACCCCGTGATAAAATAGACAGCAAGGAATTCGTACCAGCAGAATACTTGGTGGCTGTGGATTTCCACAGTATCTGACAGGTCATTTCCTCTGAACGTGGATGAGGGACTTGGAATAATGGGTGTCCTGTTAAGGGAGCTGCTGAGGCTTGCAGGGGTTACCTTGTGTTCAGACATTATCAGATGTGATTCTCAGGAGGCAAACCGTGTGTGTGTATACACCTGTGTGTGTGTTTTGTTGGTGGTGCTTTTGTTGTTTTATGTGTTGTTTTTTTTTGTCTGTGTCTTCAGTTTGGAAACCAGGCAAGTATCAGGGTCCATACATTTCACATTTGCTTGTATGTGTTCCCCCCTCTCCTAGGCATCTGCCTATCATCTTTTTAGGAAACAGGATATTAGTCTCAACTTCAGTTTTGGGTCTGCCCTAGTAAGCCAATTTTTAAGGTTTGGAAGGCCATTCATTTTACCTAAAATGGAAATAATCAATTGCGGAAAGTTGTTTGTTACCACAGCATCAGACCTTGGAGTTTCTGATCCAGCTTCCTACTTTCACAAGCAGTTTCATTATCACTCCCATTAATAATCAGAAATAAATTAATAACTGTTCAAGCTGAATCGTATGTAGTTAATATTTATATGTGGTTTTTCGTGTGTGCGTGTGTTGGTGTTTTTTTGTTTTTGTTTTTTTTTTTTTTTGCAAGAATTCATAATCCTGCCTTTAAATCGTAAAGTTTCTAATTTCTGATCTAAATGTTTGTGAGCTTTTTTGTTTGCTCTCGTGCTTATGCTGACTTCCAGCTTGGGCAATTCTTCATGTATGTTTGTTTCCAGGCACTGCTCTGGTACTACTGGCTGGTTACAGTCACTCAGCTCTTCCTTCCACTAATTATTTTAGGATTTATTGTCTTTAATTAGTTCCTGATAAATCTCTCTTCTCTGTGTTTCTTAATAAAAGATCCTCTGAAGAAGGCAAGGGTCTCAGTATGCCACTTTCTGTTAGTACAAATTTTCCCTTTCATCTTGGCCCAGATGCCATTTTCAGTCATACAGAAGATTGCAGTGGGCGCACAAAGAGTAACATTTCTTTTTCTTCTCTGTCTGAGTCCAAAAAGTGGCAAGTGTCCTAAGAAATCAGATCCACTTGTCAGTAGCTTTGCAGCACGATAAGAGATCAAAATTTTGCTGGCACATCTGTTTCCTGTGACAGATTGGGTTGGTGGCTCCTGAAGCAAACTTCCAGAAAGCAGCTCCACGTCCTTGGCAGTAAGAATTCAGCAGGCTGGAGATCAGGCTGACTGCTAAATGGAAAAGTTAATGTATTTTTTTTTTGGTGAGGGCTCAATGCAGCCACCTGTGTACTATTAGCGTGTGGAAATTAGTCATTTGTCTGGTATAGCTTTTGGTCTGACAAATTCTGGAGGTAATAAAACAATCCTCATTTTTGTGGGTTTTTAAGTCTTCCCTTCTCTCTTCCCCCACAAATGCCATGCACATGCCTCTTTAACCATGCTGCCTTTCTACTGATGACTGAACTTGCTCGTATCAGCTTGTAGAGATTATTTTTTTTCTGCCCACAAAATTAATTTCCAAGGGAGCAATTCAGTTACTCCCTCGGAATTCCTTTACTACAGGTTTATACATTCAAGTTTCAAATGTAAACCCAGTATTGGATTAATCCATATATCATTTCAATTCTTTGTTTCTAGAGTGAAGGAATATCAAAATAAATACCTCCTTTCACAGCTACTTTCCTTCTCAAAACCAAGGAATTAACAGAGAAGGATGAAATCAAGCAGTTTGGTTTTATACCAGTGTTCAGTCCTCTCACTCAAAGATAATCCTTTCTTAAAAGTCTATTTGAGTAGATTATAACTGAGTAGACTTTTTGATATCCAGACTGAGGATAAAGGAACTGGGATAAGTGCTGGTAGTTGTAGACAGATGGTATCTTTTTTTTCTTTTTCTTTTTTTTTTTTTCCTGTCTGCAAAGTGTTTCTTTTGCAGATAAATTCCCGTTTCTTTACAGTTGCTCCTGCTGATAAAGAGAAGAGCCTTAAAACTTTTGCTTTTAGGAAAAGTAGGAAGCTGGAGATGATTGGTGCCCCTTCAGATCTTTAGGTCACTTCTTGAAGTGGATCTCAGCCTTAATTCTTAATGCCTCCCACCATACCTGCTTTGAGCAGTGAAATAATTTCCTTCACAGCAGTTTAAAGGGATAATCATGACCACAGCCGATGAGATGTGCAGGGTATTTCACATCACACGACTGGTTTTGCAGTCCTTAGTAGGTCAATGGTATAGCAGTGGTTGGCAGCAAACCTGCTATGCCTCTGTCTTGTCTCTTTTTCTCTCGTCTTTTTTTTCTCCTGGTGTAGATTACAGTGCTTTTGCCTTTTTTTTTTCCCCTTCCATTTCCTTTTTCTTTTTTTTTTTTCCTCTTTCTACCTCCTATTAAAGGAGGATGCTGAAGCTCCTCTGCTTTAAGAGCTCCAGTCGCTAAACATTCCTCTAGACCTCTCATAGTTACAACGCGAGGTAGCCTGTTGAAAAACAGGCTTCGATATTAGGGAAAAAGTTTCTGAATCAGCTCAGACCTTGTCCCTGACATTTGGTGCCCTAAATGTCCTTCTTGGATTTTGTGGTTTTATCTTTAATTATGATTGTGGTTTTATTTTTAATTATGATTTATTTATTCTACAAAGGTCACCATGCCTGAAGCCTGGAGGTAGTTCCAAGAGTGCACCCTCTGCACTTCCCGAAGCCTGTTTCAATGCTTGCAGCACTGACAGTGGCCACAGAAACTGAGAGAGCTGGGCCAGCTGAAGCTAGGTGATTACTTGGTAGTGATCTCCAGTGAGACAAACGACTGCTGTTGAACTTGCAGTTAAATGCAAAGCTCATTAGTAATAGCCACAAACCATGTGTTGTACATGATAAGTGAAATAAGGACTAGTTAATGGGCAACAATGCTATGGAGAGCTTGTTACACAGAATTCCTTTTTGGCTGGGGAGTGTGCTTGCTTTCCTTGGAGTGAGAGATTTGGCTGAACACTTCTGCCTATTAGGATGGCACTGAGAGCTTGAGAAATATGCGTAATTTAAACATACTTTATTCAAGTGTTTCTGCTCATTGCAGTGCCAGAGAGGATTTATCTTAAATGGCAAAGAATCCCAGACCAGTATTTTTGTGCATTTGCCTAATTTTTTTTTTAAGGATTGGAAGGGAACATGGAAAATGAATGGGTAGCTGAGGCCCCCTTGTGTCTCCAGATGATACTGCACCTCAGGCACAGCGGCGTCAAGTCACTTCATTCACTTCATTCACTTTTTAAAAATATATACAGAGAAACACTTTTTAGGCCAGAATAAGGTGCTAACTTTTCACATGCAGTGGTTCCTTACTGCAAACCTGAATTCTCCATGTGTTACTTTTTGCAGTAACAGGTTTTACAAAGCTGTGCAAAACTAAGAGGGTATTTGGTTTGCAACAGTTATCAGGAATATATGAGATGCAAACAAAAACTGCAGAAAATCTGAAGGCCTGCAACATAAATTTTTGCCGTGTTTGCATCTCTGCTTAAGAATGACTGTGGAAAAACTACATAGCCAACAGCTTTTAGTGCTGGGCTGTATCATGTAACTGCAGGATAGGAGGGATGGGGAAGGGCAAAAGTGCCAGCAAGGGAGGTGTGAGATGGTTGCAGGGGGTTGTTTTGGTTTTGTGGTCATCAGCCATGTGGTTTTGGTTCAATTGCTAAGACCCTGAGAATCACTTCCAAATGCTGTGATCCCAGTTACAGCTACGTGGACATGTGTTAGAGTAGATTTCCATTGTGCTTAGCATTTAACATAGAAGTGTATGTTCACAGCTAGTGCAAAGTAGTGCAGAGGCTTTCTCCAAGGAAAAGGTTAAAGACCGGAGAAATAACCCCATATAAAATAATTTAATGATCTTAATAGACTACTGTTAATAGAACTCTTCAGTATTTCCGTGTTGCACTACTCCATGAGCATTTGTTGGACTTGTGGATTTTGTCAAAATATAGCTATTTGCTCTCATGACAAAGTTTTGGCTTTCAAACAGTAGTGAATAGTAGCTAATAAAACCTTAATGAAGAAATTCATTTGGGTCTTAGGTCAGCTAGCTTGGCTTGTCACTCATGCCAGTCTGTAATCCAACCCTTTGTTCTGCTGTTGCGCAGATTTCTAAAAAGCAAGAGAAGGAGGTGATAAAAAAAAATAAAATAGGATAAAAAGGATTTAAAAAAAGAAAAAAAAGGAATCTCTCTGGGTGACATTGCACCTGTGGTTTATTTTCTTCTTTTGGGTGCAGTTAGGAAGCCTAAGACTGGTGGTCTCTGCACAAATTCCTGTTCACTTCTTGAGCTTTGTCATGGTTATGTCAAAATGGGTTGGATGGCAAATATTTCTTTCCAAAGAAGATAAAGATGATGCTTCCAAAGTTATAAAACAAGCTTTGCAGAAAGTGAGGTTTTCTGCCCTTTTTTGTTTCTTGTTTTAGATGTCAAGATGGCAGAAGACGATAGGTGTGATATAGCAGTGTGTCTACACTGTCCTCTAGATGAGCTCCCATTTGCATCTGAGTTTCAAAGCTTCAGTTCAGTTAAACTTATCCATTAACATTAATAGCAGGTTTAGGAAGAGCAAATAAAAACCAAGTAAGGATTTTTTTTTCCCCCAAATTGACATATATCTCATAGTCTGTGTCACAGAGAGTATGTCACACTTCATCTCTGAGATACGTTGTCTGCTCTTTTTAAGGACCAGTTCAGGGTGAAGAAACCTACTTGTGAGATTTTGAAGAGCTGTGTATGCTACTGAACATACCCTACTTTTTTCAGTGTTGATCCATTAAACAATTCCAGAATTGTGAAAAACTCGCTTGTGGAGTTCCAAACCTATTCCAAACACTTTTTTTTTTTTTAATTAGAGGGGAAATATTTGGTATAACTTGTTCTTCTCTTTTGTTTTCAGCTCCTCGAGGATTTTATGCATAGCCTACGAGGTTTTACAAGGTTTGCAATATATGAACAAACATGGAATGGTCCACCGAGCACTCTCCCCTTGCAATATTCTTTTGGATCGAAAGGTATGGCTGCAGGAATGAATCTTTTTTTCATTTTTGTCTCTTGCTGCCAAGTAGCATGCTGTGTCATATTTGGAGACTGGACAGGAGCAGACCTTTTGGGTGGAGGGAGAGAGGGAATGGCATATTCAGCAAGTGTGGGTTGTTCGTTGTTTTTTACTATACTTTACCTCATTTCCTAAATTTCAAGTATGTTGCAGGATTTTTTGTTCCCACTTTCTTCTATCCCAAATCTCTTTTTTCATCCTTCTTAAAGAAGTGATCTAAGTCTACCTGACTTGCCATCATTGTAAATAGTTACAAAGCCTTTCTGTTTAGTAAGGATATATTTTTTTAGCTAGTGAGTAGTTAATAACATTTCCTGTGTTTCATGGTGGTCTGATACTTTTAAGATATCAACATATTTCTTTGTATTAAATTATTAAAATTCCAGTCTGTCAATTCTGTTGTCAGACTACTGAGTTGGCAGTGTGGAATAAAGGTTTCCCTCAAAAAAGATGAGAGAAATTAATAGCTACTGCTACATTCAGAACCATCCCTTTATCTGAACTAACAGCCAAAGAGCTCAGTTTCTGTGGACAACCCCTCTCTCCTTCCCCTTCTTACTTGATTTAAATAGAAGAGCTAGATCTTCCCCTTGGAAGGTAGAGAGAAAAGAGGAGGAAGGAAGAAAGGAACACTTACTAATATGTTCTTGGGTAAATTACTTGTACAAATGAACATCATAATAATGCTCTAACAAGCAAAAGTACTTAGGATTTTAAGATAGCCCTGCAATCAGTAAGAGAGCAAAGGGGGCCGTGAGACTATAAATTTCAAGACTTTTTCCCTGCCCTCTGAATTGCTTGCTGATGTAGCCTTCACTGTTGCACCACCTGCAGAGTAGCCGAGTATAATCCAAAATCCAGCAGAAACTATATATCAGTTTAACTTCGATGCCTATTTTTTTGTTGTTGTTATTTTGGTGTTGGTGTTACCTTTCTACCTCCACAGAATAAAACCAAGCACCTGGAAAACTTATTTGATTGAAATGTATGTGGATACAGTTAAAGAGAGCAAGATAGTAATGAGTTGGTGAGAAAGACTGGAGGAGCAAGGCTGGGTAAATGGCAGAGGTGAGAGAATAGTGGGGCTGCTTAGGGAGCTCTAGGATTCAAACAGGATTGCAAACAGTTTTTGAAACAGGAAAAATGTTCAAGAGAGTATTAACTCCTTTTAATTTACTGAAAATATATTGTAACTGTACAAAGTTCTGACTTGCTGATGTACCCCAAAGTGATTACACAGTGCTCTCAGAGAGTAAAAGCATTAGAAATAAGCACCTTACTAGCTTTCAGTGGAATTGTACCTAAGAGCTGAAACAGAAATGTAAGAGGCTGGCTTCTTATGCCTTCTGACAACTTATTACTTATGACAAATTAGCATAAATATATATATATATATATATACACATCTATATTTGTAAACTCAAAGATTCTTCTGATGTCAGATTCTGCTGCTCTTGATTTTTATTTTTATTTTTTTCAGGGACATGTCAAGTTGGCTAAATTTGGACTCTACCATATGACTGCTCAAGGCGTTGATGTTGATTTTCCTATAGGGTAAGCATGGAGTTGCACAATACAAAAATATATTAAGGATATTTGCTTGGGTGCACAAAGGTAGTAGTGATATTTCCTTTTGAAAGTTTTCAGTTTTTTTTTTATTGTATTGTCATGAACGATTGAAGGAACAAGTGATATTGTTACTTTTAAAATGATTTAACAACAGGTAAACCTTTTGCTGTTTTTTTTTGTTGGTGGTGGGTATTTTTTTTTTTTGAGGGGGTATTTATTTATTTATTTATTTATTTATTTATTTATTTTGCTAATTCAAAAGTTATCTGATGGGAATCCTGACAATTAACAAGACCAACCCCCCACACACACTCCTGGGATGGATCTAGGGTACATTTATTTAATGTACTATTGCTGAAATTCGGTATACATTTACTTTGAATAAATATATTGCATCTTTACATATATATACATATATACATGTAATATTGAATCTTTAAATAGATGAACTATTTTGAAAAGTGCTGTTCTTTGCTTGCACAAAAAGACAGAGCTAATAATTAAAATTTGACCTTTCATGTACTAGACACTACTTTGTCATTGGAGTGAAACTACTGCAATGTGTACGTTTTTGCTAACAACCTGCATTGGTATGAATTCGAGTTTCTCAGAACACAAAATTGATTTAATTAGTGTAACTGAAAAGTAGGTTTTTGGACAGACAGATTATTACTTGATGTTGCTGCATCTTTCTAGGTACCCGTCGTATCTGGCACCTGAAGTAATTGCACAGGGAATAGTCAAACCAAGCGACCATACCCAGTGTGAGAAGCCTCTGCCTTCTGGCCCTAAATCAGATCTGTGGTCTCTTGGCATAATACTATTTGAGCTTTGCATGGTATGTAAGAGGGTTTGACTGTGACTTTTGGGGAATAGAACATCAGGTTGATTGCTCTTGCTAATGGGGTTAATGAGACTTGTCCAGCACTTGACTCCAAATATCAGACTACATTTTGCATTCCCACCTGACCAGTACTGGTGGTGGTGTTCAAGTTACTGGATACATGTTGGCTTGGGCTGAGTGTAACCATGAAGGGCAGCTGCCTTGAATAAGCCACAATGATGCAATTGCGTGATCTAATTCTTAGTAATAGCTTCTAAACCAAGTCTCTCTAGGTAACTTTTTGTTTTAATTATGCTTATAAGCATATTTATGACAGCATATTGCTGTCATGCCCTCGTTCTCTTCAAAAAGGATGAGAAACTAATAAAGTTTCTTTACTATGAAAGCACTACATCTGCCTTATTGCCATAGTTTAAAGTGTCTATAGGGAATTAAAGGTTTATTTGAAAAATACTTATTTGGCTTTAGATGTTAGAATAAATTAAGACAACATAATCTTTACCACTTGTACATGTTAAACTTGACTTTCAATCAAAGACAGCAACATTCTCTATAGAAACACGATCTGGCAAATATACCAATGCTAACAGTTAGTTTCATTATACAATTAAATGGTCTGACAGTTACATGGTCAAGAGCATGTATTAGTTAGTGAATACATCAGGGCACTGGAAATTCTTTTATGTATTCTGTGACTTCTCATAGTGTTCATAGATCATTATTCCTCTTTTGAATAAGTATCTTTTCATAAAAATATTGTTGAAACATTTTAGAACTGATATTTGGATGACTTTTCAAAAATAGTGTGCCATACAAGCTATGGCTGTCACTGGGTCAGGACATCACCTTTTTTCACACTTACATTGGAAAAAATACAGGTTTTCGAAAGCTTGTTACTAAACTAATAATAAACCTGCAGCTTTGCTGAAGCAACCTGAGGATTTGTTTTGCATGTTTTTTGTTTGTTTTTATTTGTTCCAGTTAAGAGACATTATAAATGATACATTTTTTTTCTTTATGATGTTATGAAACTGCTTCTGGTATATTTGGGGGTAAATCGTGTTTCTAAATGTTTCTAAAATTAATCTGAAGAAGCTTATTTCACTGTTTTTGTATATAGGTGGATGTGTGTGCTATCTAAATATTTTTATGCAGTAGCATTCAAATGTTGATTTAATCTTGTTACTCATTTAGGGGAGAAAATTATTCCAAAGTTTGGAAATAGCAGAAAGATTAAAATTTATAATTATGTTGGGTAAGTAGCACAAAATCATTTTTTTTTAAGTTTCCTAGTAGTGTTACCATTAGAGCTTCACAAACTAGTCAGCTTGTTATGCTCAGACGTACGGTGCTTTATCTTTTGTCTGCTTTCATTTTGTCTGCTTTAAGTTTAAGCGGCAATACCGGATGTTCTCTGGATACTCAGTACCCTGAGCTGGTGGAAGGGGATGGGGAGCAGGATGTGGCCCTCGTTATCCATGAAGAACTGGTTGGTGACCTGCTACGGCACTTAGATGTGCACAAGTCGATGGGGCCGGATGGGATCCACCCAAGGGTACTGAGGGAACTGGCAGAGGAGCTGGCCAAGCCACTGTCCATCATTTATCAGCAGTCCTGGCTATCGGGGGAGGTCCCAATCGACTGGCGGCTAGCAAACGTGATGCCCATCTACAAGAAGGGCCGGAGGGCAGACCCGGGAAATTACAGGCCTGTCAGTTTGACCTCAGTGCCAGGAAAGCTCATGGAGCAGATCCTCCTGAGAGTCATCATGCAGCACTTGCAGGGGAAGCAGGCGATCAGGCCCAGTCAGCATGGGTTTATGAAAGGCAGGTCATGCCTGACGAACCTGATCTCCTTCTATGATAGAGTGACGCGCTGGGTGGATGAGGGAAAGGCTGTGGATGTGGTCTACCTTGACTTCAGCAAGGCTTTTGACACCGTCTCCCACAGCATTCTCCTCAAGAAACTGGCTGCTCTTGGCTTGGACTGGCGCACGCTTCGTTGGGTTAGAAACTGGCTGGATAGCCGGGCCCAAAGAGTCGTGGTGAATGGAGCCAAGTCCAGTTGGAGGCCAGTCACTAGTGGCGTCCCCCAGGGCTCGGTGCTGGGGCCGGTCCTCTTTAATATCTTCATTGATGATCTGGACGAGGGCATCGAGTGCACCCTCAGTAAGTTCGCAGATGACACCAAGTTAGGTGCATGTGTCGATCTGCTTGAGGGTAGGAAAGCTCTGCAGGAGGATCTGGATAGGCTGCACCGATGGGCTGAGGTCAACTGCATGAAGTTCAACAAGGCCAAGTGCCGGGTCCTGCACCTGGGGCGCAATAACCCCAAGCAGAGCTACAGGCTGGGAGAGGAATGGTTGGAGAGCTGCCAGGCAGAGAAGGACCTGGAAGTATTGGTTGATAGTCGGCTGAATATGAGCCAGCAGTGCGCTCAGGTGGCCAAGAAGGCCAACGGCATCCTGGCTTGTATCAGGAACAGTGTGACCAGCAGGGCTAGGGAGGTGATCGTCCCCCTGTACTCAGCTCTGGTGAGGCCGCACCTCGAGTACTGTGTTCAGTTTTGGGCCCCTCGCTACAAGAAGGACATGGAGGTGCTTGAGCGGGTGCAGAGAAGGGCAACGAAGCTGGTGAGGGGCCTGGAGAACAAGTCCTACGAGGAGCGGCTGAGGGAGCTGGGCTTGTTCAGCCTGGAGAAGAGGAGGCTCAGGGGTGACCTTATTGCTCTTTTTAGGTACCTCAAGGGAGGCTGTAGCGAGGTGGGGGTTGGCCTGTTCTCCCACGTGCCTGGTGACAGGACGAGGGGGAACGGGCTTAAGTTGAGCCAGGGGAGTTTTAGGTTAGATGTTAGGAAGAACTTCTTTACTGAAAGGGTTGTGAGGCACTGGAACAGGCTGCCCAGGGAAGTGGTGGAGTCACCATCCCTGGAGGGCTTTAAAAGACGTTTAGATGTAGAGCTTAGGGATATGGTTTAGTGGGGACTGCTAGCGTTAGGTCAGAGGTTGGACTCGATGACCTTGAGGTCTCTTCCAACCTAGAAAATTCTGTGATTCTGTGATTCATTTCCAGAACTTAAAATGCATTTGAAGCATGGTTACTTGCTTAGGGAAGCTACAGAGATGGCTGACAGGTAAAATAATGTTGCAGAAGAGCCATGAGTGTGTTAGAGTAAGGGAAGCTGTGGAAAAACATGTTCAGGAAAGGTGGTCTTTGTGTTGGTTATTTGTTGTTCTGTGTTCCAGGAAGTCTCTGAAATGAGATAGGAACTGTATGACACTAAAGAAAACTGTCCCTGCAGCAGCGGTGTGATACCAAGCAGGGAGAAGCAGAACTCAAATTGGAAGGCAGAAAATAGAGAGCTGAGGAGCTTATTCCTAGGTCTAGGCTTTTGTTCTGACTTCATCTACAAACTGTATAAGCATTAAGCAAAAAATCAGTGTCTACAGTAATGTAAATGAGTGTGAGAGTAGGACTTTTCTGTGGCATTTAAAATTCAGTTTATTGTGGGGGTTGTGTATGAGCCATGAAGAAGGGCAGAGCATGAGCTTGCAGTTTGAAGGTTTATGAGTAAGTTATTGAATTTACCCAGAGCAAAAAAAAAAAAAATTTAAAATCTTTAAAGATACTGTCAGTACAAACATCTTTTTATTGAGTAGTTAGTACTCTGGTGATGAAATTCTGTCTGTTTTGGCGTGTGGTTTATTAGCAAAGCTTCCTGAAGGGTTTGAGTCCCTTTCAAGTCAAGTGCAAGCTATTATAAACCTTCATCCACTGAAAAATGCCCACATTCTGACTTGGGAGTTATTTTCTCAATAATGCATTGAAAACAAATTATAAAACACTTCCAGTATAATCTGCAAGTAGCAAATAAAAAGTCCTTTGAGCTTCTATATGCAGGTATTTTTTTAAGTTCTTTCAATTTCCTTTTAATAAATAGAAAGGCTGTTGGAATTTATTTGGCAGAGACTGACACTCTGGATTTACTAAGCCTGCAAAAAAGACTTTCACTGTTAAATTAGATGCACTACTTAAATTTTCTAGGCTTTAATTTTCTGTCTGCATTGGGGATATTACTTTTATTTCTAATTTTGGGAATTCACCTTCAGTTGATGTGGCAACGTCAATAAAAAAAAAAAAAAAGTATTCTATGCTGTGGTGGGCTTTCATCTGATATCCTGTTTAATTACTATCACTTTTTTCATGGTCTTCAACTTTTTTACTGTTCTGTTTGTTTTTAAAGGCTGTGTAGACGATATTGTAACAGTATTAGCTGAAGAACATGGTTGCCTTGATATTATTAAGGTTTGTGGAACTAGTTTACTCTTCTTTGCTATCCTATCCAAAACATTTTTTATTTTATTTATTTATTATTATTCACTTATTTATTTATTTATTTATTTTTATTTATTTATTTTATTTATTTATTATTGTTATGCTGCATAGGATTTCATATATACATATGAAATATAAGTTTGTTTTTGTTTATATACATAAAAACTCATGTATATAATATATATATATATAAGTAAAGTTATTTATTCACTTGAATTTATTGCACTATACTGCAAATACATACGTAAGATCCTTTCGAGTACCCTGTGCTGGTAATGTTCATTCTTAAAATTGTTGTCAATTAATTTAATACTTGCTGGATACTTGTCAATTAATTTAATACTTGCTGGATGGTAAGTTGTTAATTTTCTTTACAGTGTTGGAGGTTAAGGATTTTTCTTCTAGAAATGTAGCCTTCTACCCAGTGTGCTTTACACATTCTGACAATATTATGCAGTTCAACTCCTCCCCACACACAGAGTGAATCAGTGAATTTTAGTGTTTATGTCTTGAAACACTGTGTGTAAAACGAATTCTGACTGTTATCAGGAGTTCCCAGGTATTGTATTGTTTCCAGCTGTGTACAGAATATCTAGACTAGAAAAAGTAAAAATAAATAACTGCATATACCGAATTTTCTAGTCTTCTTTTCCCCATAGTAAATGTGGGTTATGAAATTACTTCCATACAGCATTTTGATCTCATGCAGCTAACCTCATACGTGTGGATGTCAAATTTTATAACTCGTATATTAAAAGCTAAGTATGAGCTAAGTGGCTTGCTCAATTAGGACAGTAATGACCAGAACCCCTCCATATTTCTCTTATGTTCCAGGACCTTCCTGAAAATACCATAGATCTACTGAAAAAATGCCTTACATTCCAGCCTTCTAAGAGGCAAGTATTCACTCCAAATGCATAATAAATTCCGTTAGGATTCTGTGAAATTAGAAGTCCAGTCACTGATGTTTTTTTGGAATACTGATGGCTTGTGCTACCGACAATGACTTCTTGGTTTTATTACTTTGCAATATTTGAAAGTAGAGAGTTTGGAAAAAAATAATGAAGTGTGCAAAACCTTGAGATTGATGCAGAGTATTTTTGTGGGAAAACTATTTGGTTATTTTCAGTTTTAATTTCACAGCTTTAGTGATCCCATAACTGGATGTCCATGGTGGTTACTGCAGTTGTGCTGTGGTCAGAATTAGGACCGCTTTCTTCAAATCTCTTCTTTCAAAAGACATTTTTGTTATGACAGTCCAACGCAACTCTCTTCTGAAAATGGAAATAGGCTTCTGTTCTTTAAGAGAAGTTTTGCATTTGCATTTTTTTCACGTTTGCTTAGAGGAATTAAAAGAGAGTTAAGAAAATAGTTGCTTTATATGTTAAATGAAGGTGAGATCTGAACTTGGGCTATAAACAGACTGCACAGTGTTATAAATTATGAAGTGAACAAAATTGATAGTTTTTTTGGTAATAAAATTTCTGAAATTTGACATCACTTGTTAATATTTATTACTGGGGACATTTCTTACTGAAATGTAGTACTTATGGAAGCACTTTACTCATAGCATTATATTCTCGTTTCTTAACTCAAGGCCAACTCCAGAAGAATTGCTGCATGACAGTTTGTTCAGTGAAGTATCTTTGGCATACCCTCCCTTTCACAAACCTGCTGGTCTGTTCTCATCTTCTCCAAGGTGTGCTAACTTAACGCTTCCTGAAGACATAAGTCAATTATGCAAAGGTAAAAGCAGGTAGTGGGATGAATGTCACTGAAAGGGGAAGGAAAATAACATGGTTTTGAGTTTTCTTTTAATGCTTTGTTAGAGAGAAACTATTAAATGGTATAAAACTACAATTTTTGTAGTAAGTTTTTTAATGGGCACAGCTGGAAGCAGACATGATTTTGAGGGATGTGTTCAAATCAAAGGATGACATCTTTATTTTTGTACTTTGACTTCAGGGAATAAACAGTTAACGTTAATATAACTATTCAAGTGTACCTTGGGATATCAGTATCATTTTTGCCTTTTTAATTTGAACACTTACATGTACAAGATGGTTTTTGGTGGTGGTGGCTTTTTCCCCACTGTGTTGTGTTGTGCATTGGTAACTGGATTCTGTTGAATCATAGCATGAGATCATTTTTGGAAATACTGAAAAACTAAATCCTTGTGAGAGAGGTCATATTGTCCAGAATAAAAGAAGGTTAGAAGTTTCTGAGTTTAAAACTACAGTATGCTGCAAGTTTCAAGTCCTCATTGACGTTTTTTGATGAACTCTGAGATGCATACATATATAGAAAAATCTCACTATACTATTCCTGGTGACTAAGATTTTATACCTAGTTAATGTATATGATATGTGAAAGGAAGATGGGACAGTATGAGTCACTAGTTTCTTTTTTGTACTCTTAGCATTGTTGGGGACAAAATAAGGTTTTTGTTTTATTTAATTTTTTGGGAAAAAAAAATATGCCCAGAAAGCAAAACTCCACCCTTTGATTAATTTATCTGATTGGTTCTATTTTCTACCATCAAGGCAAACTGCAAAAACATCTTCTTTTTCTCTGATCTCTGCCCATCTGCTCTTCCTGTAAATTTTCCTAAAGAGCAGTGCAAAGGGTACATCACTTTCTCTGCTAACCTCATATTATGCTCTTTTCAAGTGTAACTTTTCTTCCACAGAATGTGTTTAGAGTGATAGGAAGAAATACAAGCTGCCTAAAAAGCTGTAACTCACTTTTTATGTGGTTTCTCCTAGTAGATGAAGATAGTGATTACCTAGCAGAAAGATCAATTGAAGAGGTTTATTATCTCTGGTGTTTGGCTGGAGGAGACTTGGAGAAAGAACTTGTCAACAAGGAAATCATTCGATCAAAGCCACCTGTCTGCACACTTCCCAAGTAAGGAAAGAGAAGCACTTTAAGGGAAGGACAATGTATGGAGAAGTGATGCTGAGAGAATGTTTTGGTTTGGTTTTTAGTTTCAACACTTGTGTATATGTGAAAAACGGTGAAAATAGCATTCTTGAACAGCAGAAAATCATTTCACATCCCATCTTACCAAATTTGAGGTGTTATTTGAACAGTTGTATCTGTTATCTAGCTGCATTGCACATTGCTTTCTGAAATTTGAGAAGAAATTTAGGTGAAGTGCAACATAATGAACTGGAAGTCCCTAAATTTGGCATGAATTAAAATAGCATTAAGTTTCAATTAAAAAAAAAAAAAAAGCTTCACTATGCTTGAATACCATATTTTTAATTGGAAGTTAATTCATTCTGTAGCAAATTCTCACAATCTGAATTCTCTTTCACAGAGCAGCAGTGCTGAATGGTCAGCTCATTTCTTCAGCAGATCAGCTGATTTATTTATTTATTTTTAAATGCTTGGTTTTCACTTGTAATTCTCTAACAGTGTTACTGCCTTTATCTTATTGCTGCACATGTTGCAATTTTATGTAATATATTGATGTCTTAATCCTGCAATCTGATCTTAATAAACAGAATTTTGTGTTCATATAAATCAGTTTGCTGGGTCTGTGATTTAAAAACATATGAAATCAGCATGTACAGCAAAAGTGCAGTATCTTGAAAAAAAGAAAAAATCTAGATTTTAGGTGATGGTATGATAGCAGCAGTAGTGTGACATTTTGAGGGATTGCCTATTACTGTGCCCTTAGGTGAAAGTTTCTGCTTTCAAGTTATGCAGGGAAAACATTTTCAGTCGTGCTAACTATGATGAAGATGAGGTGTTCATTCAAAAATGCAATTTGACTCAATTTCCTAAGCCATATTTTAATTTCTAGTGATCAGTTTGATGCTGTCTACTTTAAAATAACACTAAACAGGCAATTCTTATACACTCTTACTTGGATGCATTTGTTAATCCCTTAGACTGCAACAGAACAGGTCTGCATCAGATTTTTGCTCTTTTTTTTTTTGTCATGGTTGAAAATGGCTTTCAAATGACAGTGCTGTTTTATTTTTGCTTCTCCCATTAAATAGTCTTGGTCTGTGCCAGCTCAAGGAATAAAAGGGAATATTAATCTCATATCTCATTAGTCTTCCTTTGTGCGCAAACCAAAGTCGTGGAAAGCCTGAAATGTGCCTTTTTACACAAAAAGCTGTTTGAATAATTTAAGGTGATTGTACATTCCCTTGATAGCAGGTTTCATGCTTTGCAGAGTCAATGCAGTATACTTCTAAGACCTACTGTTTTGTTTTAAAGAAGAAACTGATTGATGTAAGATATTTTTTTTCTAAATCAAATCTTATGTTATAAAATGACCTGAATTATATATTTTCTCTCCCTTTTGAAGCTTTTTATTAGAAGATGGTGAAAGCTTTGGGCAAGGACGAGATAGAAGTTCCCTCCTAGATGACACAACTGTGACTTTGTCTCTGTGCCAGCTCCGAAATGTAAGAAAAATTCTGTGCACAGGTGCTTATGTCTTTGCTGCAGAAACATTTGTTTAAAGGGAATATGGAATAGCAGCTCCTACTGCTGTTTCTACAAAAGGGCAGTGTTAATGATTCCAAGAGAAGATTTCTTGGTATCTAGGTTAGATTCTGATTTATGCTATTAAGTTGCTTTTTCTGTAAAAGCTTTCTAAATTTGGTTTATCTTCCCCCTCCTCTGTTCTAATTTTTTATCACCTGTGCTTTGTTCTGGTGCAGTCACAATAATTTTGTAGCACCTGATATTCTGCAGTGTTGCTAAACTAACTGGGGCAGTGAGTGTCTTTTTGCATTCTTTAATTCCTGTCTGTAGGTGGCTCACGATATTCAAAAGAAAGATCAGCTCAATTCAGTTGCAGCTCCTTCAGATATTTATCCTTTAGAGTTGGATGTCAAATTTCTGGTAGTTTAATACTAACCTTTAAAAATATATCTCTTAAACAACTACTTCGAAAGAACACTTCAAAGTATTTTGCCAAAATGCAGTAATGCAGTTTTCTCTCAGTGGAATAATGAACTCATGCTAACTTATTTTACCTGCTGTAGCAATGGGTTACAAGATTTACTGCATACATCACTGAAGTATTTTAATTGTTCACGTATCTTCATAGATGTAGAGCTTTATTGCTACAGAATTAGAAATTTACAATGCACTGTTTACAACTGGCTTTTTATAGTAGCAATTGCAATTCTGTAGCAGTCTTTATAAAAATTGTTTCCATATGACTATGGAGGTTAATAAGGAAAGTGACTCCTGAGGTCTTGATGTCTGCCACCAAAAAAAAACAAAAAAAAAACAACAACAACAAAAAACACTTACTCTGTAATTTTGATTATTAGTGCCTACTTGTATAAATGCAGCAGCATGCAGGATTCAGGCTTGTATCCTCCCCAAATAAAACTGCAGTAAACGTGTACTGCAGTTTTATTTGGGGAGGATACAAGCCTGAACCTTGCAATGTTAGTTGAAATAATTTTTTTGAACTTACACAATTCTTCAAACACTTTTCTTGGAGCAGAGCATGGTGCTTGAAATCAAAAGAGGATCAGGTCTGAATGAACTGAGAGTGAACTATTCTGTCAATCCCAGGAGGAACAGGCTGTGAGCTGTATGCCTTTAAGTTGGGGATTGAACTGCAAAACAGAGCACTGCAGGGAGGATGGTATTAAACATTAATCATGATGCACCAAAGATGTCTGAAAACTTGAAGCAAGAGTCCAGGCACACTTGTCTGTCACCTTCCCAGAGAGTGTCTGTATTTCTGTGCAGCTTTAAGATGCTGCTACTAAAAGGAACTCAAATTTACATAACGTTTGAACTGATTAAAAAAATAAAACCAAGCTCTGCAGTTGCTTTGCAGCTACTTAGATAGGAAGTCCATGTCAAAAAGCAAGGAAAAAAAAATAGTAAACAATATTGATCAATTAATCCATGGTCTATAGAAGCTTTTTCTGTGTGTGCATGTGTAAATACGTTTATGTAGACAATAACAGTTCTTTTCAGGCAGAATGATTTCCGTTATCTCTTAAAAATAATAATAAAATAGTTTGTATTAGTAAAACTTTCTAGTGTTAAAGGCTGTATGTTTTTTTGCTGATTGAGAGCTGAGCTAATGCTTAAGACAGGTTTCAGAGCAAGCTACTAAACTTGGTAAATGAATTGTAAAGTAATAGTTTTCAGAGCCCACTAAGTATTTGTTTGTGAGTTCTGAACAGCTTTCTGATTATGAATTGTCTTTTTTCTTCATTTCAGAGACTGAAAGATGTTGGTGGGGAAGCATTTTATCCATTACTCGAAGATGAGTAAGTGTGTGTGTGTAAATCCATATACATGTATATGTAAGGGACTGAATTTTGAGTTACTACTTTTGAGTAGCACATCGTGCAGCTAGACAGTCATCTTCCAAGAGCAAACCTAGCATGTCTTGCTTTGGCTCTTAAAGTTGGTCAGAGCTGAAAGGCACTCAGCACCAGTGGCTTTAGGGCCCTGAATCCAAACTGAGAATTCCAACCTGCTTTCCTGTTCAGTAAATCAACTGTTTGTGCTGAATATTTAAAATTATCCATTTATACTTGGTTCTGACTCAAAAATGCATCACTGGGTATTCATTTTTTTTCACAATGAATTGTGTTTTTTTTTTTGCTCTTTACTACTACTATCCTAATTCTTTTTCCAGCCAGTCAACTTTACCTCATTCAAATAGTAGTAATGAGCTGTCTGCAGCTGCCAGTCTTCCTCTGATCATCCGGGAGAGGGACACAGAGTACCAGCTAAACAGAATTGTCCTGTTTGACAGGCTCCTAAAGGTATGGAATCTTTCTGATGCTGGATAATTGGATTCGGTCTGTTAATTAGAGGATTTTTGAAGGACTAAGTAATTGAAAAAGGAAGCAGAGATGCGAGAGACCGCAAAGGAGAGGAGTGAGAATGCCTTACAAAAATAAAACAAGATTGAAAATAAAAATATGAGAAATAGGTCTCTTTATTGTGCTGAATATAAAAGTAGACTTTAAAGCATGCACATAAAAATAGAGCTGCTGCTAATACCTGCTATTTACTGAAGAAACTAATCCTGCATCCTTGATTTCCTGATTTACTATTCCAGTTATTCCTGACTGATTCCCTGATTTATACCTTTTATAGGGTATGTATACCTAATACAGGTATAAATACACCTGTGCATATTTCTGCATTTCCAAGCAGTACTGTAGGGGAAAACAACAGCAGTCTTAACCTCTATAGCTGTGATACAAACATGGGTTTCATACTGGGGAGGGGAGGGAATACCAAACCCTACTTATATGTTTGCAGAGAGATGGATTCTTGCTTAAGAGTGAGATTGAGTTAACAGGTACAGTCCTTAGGAAGGCATAAACTAGAAATGTTAAATGAAACAAAATTGGATATATGAGTATAAACATGTAATTAAAAAAAACAATAATAATTAGTATCACCAAATTTATATATCAAATATATACCAAGGCACATGAATACATTTATGAGAAAGAGCGGGTCTTTTAATATCTAACCATACTTTGCCATCCAGGGTTTCCTTTTAGGAATGAAACTTGCTTGTTGGAAAACTTGCATTCACTGTTCAGACTGACACAGTTTGTCGTTTGTAGAAAAAACTTCCCAGAATGGGGATTAGATTCATTTCAGTTATGTGTTAATGTTTTTGCTATTAATCTCTTCTCGTTGAAGGCCTACCCATATAAGAAAAACCAAATTTGGAAAGAAGCCAGGGTTGACATCCCTCCTCTTCTGAGAGGCATAACCTGGGCTGCCCTGTTGGGTGTTGAGGTAAGAGTAATGGGAAGCCATTTGTGGAAATTCCAGTGTTGACCAGGGAAGGAATGGGATAGGAATTGGTTGGACAGGAAAGCCGGAAAGGATTTGAAGATTTGGCAAGTAAATTAGTGCAATTTTAAAGAAAATGATGCATGAAATTGTATGAACAAAGACTGTTCAAGCACGTTTCTTGCTTCTGACATTATTTGATTTCAAAGAATATTGCCTTAAAGACTTTATATTTCATTTTGATTATAGGTTGAAAAAATAGTACCCATACAATAAATCTTGTGAAATTATTTAAATACAACTGGTAGTTAACTTTTTTTTATTATTATTTTTAGTATTTTTGGCAAATGCAGTTCTTCCCCAGTCAGCGATAGGTGGGCAAATCAGGGTGAAAAATATCAAATATATCTTTTTTTCACCTACTAACCAATACACATCCTCCAAAGATTGGAGAATAAATAAATAAAGTGTCCTTTGCCCAAAGGAACATTCCAGAAATGAAGTCCCCTCAGAGAGATTGCTCAACAGCTCAGCTTTTGCATCTATTCTGCTTGCAATCTTCAGTAGGGCAGCAAAGAGATTCTTACAGATTACATATCTCAAGGTACTTTTTTTAGGAAATCCAGCTTAGGGTGTGATCAGCTGAGTGCCGTATAATATGATGAAAAAAAAAGTTGTAAAGGAAACAAATAACTGCTGGTCAGGGGTCTGGCCTGGCCCCTGCTTGGTGAGTTCATATACTTCATCAGCTTAGCATGTGTACAATGAAGGTAGTATTTCCCTGTCCCATAACATTAAAATGCACTTGTGAGCATACCTGTTCCGGGATTTAGGCATGTACTGGCTACTTAAAAGTTGTATATATTGGTAATATCAGTAGTAATTAATAGGCAGCCTTTATGCAGTTGATGCTGAAAGCCACTTGGCAGTGTCGAAGGCAGATTACTTAATTTAAATTGAAAGCTTCAGTTAACTTGAAAATGGAAAATGGATCAAGTATATTGCTTCCTGTGTAAACAACAGAAAATCACTAAGGGTATTTGGAACGTCACAGAAAGGTCTATATATCCTGAAATATAGCAGGATAAAGATGCTTTTGTTAAAACTGAGCAGTGAGAATTTTCTGTACTTTGGGAAAGTATATATTTTCAGAAAAAAATTGCCTACTAAAGTATTTGACAAAAACAGTCAGTTTTTGTATATCTGTGTGTACGTTATAATATGCCTTTACATCAGTAAGGGCTTTCTAACTTCATCTGTTCTTCCACATTTAGGGTGCCATACAAGCAAAATATGATGCCATTGATAAAGACACACCAATTCCTACAGACAGACAGGTAAAAAGACTTCTGTTGCGATGAAACATTGTAAGTTGAAGTAATGCAAAGATCTTTTCCACCAGTGGCTGTCATTTGTTTGTGATGGCAGATGTGGTTGATCATACTACAATGTTTCCCTTGTCCTCTAACCTTATTCGTGCCGTAGCAAGGATCTTGCAGAACTGATAGGAACAACTAGTTTAGCTCAATTTGAGTTATAACACCTGGTAAGTGAAATCTTCTTTTACTTCAGAACCTCTGTTTCTGTAGCAACAGTAAAGTGTAGTGAACAATTTTCTTGATATGTTGTTGAAAAGTCTGTTTTTATTGAATATTTGCTGTGCCTTTTGGACCTGATGCCGGACTTCACCAAGTACCCTGAGATCCTCTGAAGTAAAATGTGCTTCACAGAAATGGCTTCTTGAATAATTAAGTTTTCCAAGAATTATTACCACATGTAAATAGACACCATGAGCAACAACTATTCCATCAGCTGGCTGAATACGTAGTTTCCATCAAATTGGGTACAGCTTTCTGAGTACTCTGATTCAATTACCCTGTTGAACAAAGGTATCACCTGAAATAGGCCAAAGATTAGGTTAAAAATAGATAGATAGATAGATAGATGTAATCTGTTGTTTTTTTGCTTTCAATTGTTAGAACCCTTCTTAAAACATGAATCTGATTTTTATTTTTATTAAAGAACAAACCAACAAACCCTCTCTGTTTTTAATCTTTTAAGTGCGGCTGTTAGTGCCCTGTCCCCTTTCAGTTACATTTCTGAGAGTGATGGGGGAAACAGACTGTGGTTTTGGTGGTGGTCTGACCTATTTTGTCTGGCTGACTTCCACCTCTAGTGCTGCATGATTGCTGTAGTGTTTCCCCACTTGTCCTGACTCCTTATATGTATTTCTTTATATTGTATGCTTGGCTGTGGTACAGATTGAAGTTGATATTCCTCGTTGCCATCAGTATGATGAACTGCTGTCATCACCAGAGGGTCATGCAAAGTTTAGGCGTGTATTGAAGGCCTGGGTTGTTTCCCATCCTGATTTGGTCTACTGGCAAGGTGAGTTTGACTAGTTAGCAAGTTCAGATAATTACCTGGAAAGCTACGGTTAACTTAAGAATAAACAAAAAACACCTTCTTTGGATTGCTTTCCTTTTGTCTCTTTTGAAGAATGAATCTGTGGGTTATTGCAAACTTAGATCCTAATAATTTATATTTAATTTTTAATGTAAAATTGCCCGCCTTTTTCTTATGCTCTCCTTAAATTTCAATCAATTCATTTAAAAAAAAAATCTCTTGCTTATTCTAGTTCAAACACTGAAGAACCTACTGGGCAAGTTCTTGGGAATGTAAATTGCATTTCTTGAAAGCCAAAGCAGAATAATCAATTCAGTGCTATAGTTTTAACAATTTTAAATCCTTTTTGTTTTTATGCACTGATTTCACGCTTGTTCTCAGCATTATGCGTGAAGCCTGATGTTGAAGGTATTATAATCACTATCAAGTATGCAAATGTTCATGGTAAGTTAATGAATTCATCTTATGCAATACAATAAATGAGATCTTCATGCTGTTTCTTTGTGGCTCTTCCCTCTTTAGGTCTTGATTCTCTTTGTGCACCATTCCTGTACTTGAATTTTAACAATGAAGGTGAGCACCTCTTCTACTGGGGATGAGGGGAAGCACAGTCTGTTATCTGTATCTAGCTGTGTACAGCTGTGTGCGCACCTACTTACAGACAAGAGTTTCCTGTAACTATGAAGGAAATTTAAAGCTCTTGTTGCCATGGGTCAAAAGAAATGGTCAGTTTTTAGAAAGAGTATGTGGTGTGCTACTGCTCAAGCAAAGGGTTCAAACACTGTATTTATTAATAAACACAATAAAGAAAATGTAATAGGAAGTACAAATAACTGTAGAAAAACAAGAAATGCTTCTCTAGTACTTGTGTTTTTCAATGAACATGTTATTTGGTAACTATTAACCTGTCAGACTAGCATCATTCAGAAAAGCTGATGGTGGATTTAAATTCCAAAAATCAGCCCACCTTTAGATACCCAGCCTTTACCATCTTAGAATGTGATTTGTTCAGAACAGGCCTAGTCCAGCTTTCTATTATCTTGCACCCAGCTTTTTCATAAGATGGAGGAGAGGGGAAGTTAGTTTCTCAGGACAGTAACTCTTACCATGCCTACTGTGCAACTTTACATATTTCTGTCAACAAGTTTTTCTTGCTCTTGGACATGTTCCTATAGTTAGATTGTAGAACCTGGTTTTCTTTCCATTGCAGCAAAATATAATAGTGAAAAATGCACACTTCCATGTTCTAGTTTACTAATTAAATTGCATACATTTGGCTCAGAAACTTAAGTGGTGGTTTCCATGCCAGAAAATTCATAAACCAGAATTCATTTCTAATGTGATCCTATGTCACTTCGGTATAAACTTGATGTTTTGTTTATCATTTCCCAAACTATGTATAATTTCTTTGGATAATTTATGTCAAAACCATATTTCTAACTAAGGCTCCTTTTTAAATCTCTGATCTACCACCATTGCCAAGAATTGTATTAAAATAGGTAGACTGTCTCTCAGCCAAATTCCCAAGAATTAATCAAGGGGTAAACGTTGGGAGCTTTTAAAATTCTTAATAAGGAACGTGCCCTTTTTATGTATCTGTACAATCATTTTTGCTTATTGTTTGATTTTAAAAACTTATGCTTTTTATCTGCTTAATAGTAAGCATTTTTAGATATACATACATTTCTACCTCTGTGGTTGCATCCTTTTCATCCTTTTCTTTTTCTTTCCAGCTCTGGCATATGCCTGCATGTCTGCTTTCATACCCAAGTATTTGTATAACTTCTTTCTGAAGGATAATTCTCATGTTATTCAAGGTAAGTAAATCTCTTTAATTTTTGTATTTCTTCTAAGAGGCAGAATTAAGTCTGCATTTATACATACACTTTTTCAAGTGGTTATAAAATAAGCCTTTCAAAAAGTTTATTTTAAATAAAACAAGAAAGTGTGCAAGAATAATGGAAACATGATAAAGTAGGTAAAGATTTGTGCAAGGTTTAGAAAAAAATAAAGCTATAAGCTTTACCAAAACAACAAGTACAGGTCTGTGTTCTATCCAAGGTAAGAGTCAATTGATTATGCAAAGTTGTAAAATGAGGGAATAAGCTTTCCAGTGTTAGATGGTAGACTTACCCTTTGGGTGGTTGAAATCATGTCGTTACAGAAGCTATCTTGATAACAAGGCAAGGTGAAGAGGAGGAACAGTACAATGTAGATTCTACTCAGGAAAAGGGTTTTACAGTATTCAGAGAGCTTGAGACATGAGGGGATTTTCTTACTGAACTAATAAGGTTTATCCACACAGGACATGACTTAGAGAGCCATGGGGAATACGTTCTGTAGTTCAGCGTTCAGCTACATAGGTGTCTCAAATTAAAACAACAGCTGGGGGTTAAATGTCTGTTTTACTTTAAAATTAATTGTAAATTTCAAGGAGACACAAAGAAGGAATTGTGCAGACTTAAAAAGCCACCTTGGCACTGTCTATGATGACAAAGATAATTTCTCTTGTAAACAGTTTGTGTTTGTTTTTGTGTTTTTTTTTTTTTAAACAGAAGCTGTTTGAAAAGCCTTTGATAGTTTAAAAAAAAAAAAGCAGGTGGTAATGAATGTTTTTAGATGCAACTCAACTGTTCAAGTGTTTGTTGAATAGTGGGTTGCAGCATGGCTTGCTGTCCTTGTATTTCTTCATAAGAAGTTCTCTTTTCTATATAACTCGTGAAGCTTCTCGAGGAACAATGCCCGTCATTTCTTTGTCTTCAGAAAAAGAAAGGAAATTAAGAACTGGTCAACAAAAAAAGGTTAGCCATAAAAGCAGTTAAATATTGGATAGTAGAGGGAGAGCTAACATGAGGATTGAACATGGTTAGGAGAGTCAACATATGAAGGACAGTGGATCAGAGACACTATGAACTGACTGTGCAAAATAATGAATAGTTTGGAAAAGCAATTCAAGACAACTTTTTTGCGTACTTTTTTCTATAAAGAAAGAGTGTATGCTGAAAAAAGAAGTTTGTAAAGGTCTAAAGATGAAAAGAGCATACTATATCAGTTGTTCCTGACTTTAATAGCTTGGTAAAGATTTTCTCAAGGGGGTATACTCTTACATAAAAAAAAAAATTCTCTCTCTAGAGGTTCCCTATTGTGATACCCACAGGAATCAAAATTTTACAAAAATATCAGCTGAAGTTATAAGTACGGGTCAGTAGGATTCCATAAAATAAAGAAGTACAACATTTCCAAGTTGTTTTGCAACACCTTTTGTCATCAAAGACTCAGACAGACTGGAACTCTTAGGATTTTTTCAAGTATTCTGATACAATCCTTTCCAGGGACTTAAGTCAAACACCAGAGTTTCACACAATTTCAAGGGAAAATTCTTTATAATTTTCCTGTTTTACTGGGTAGCAAGAAAGCATCAAGAAGTGTCATTTGACTGCCTACTGCAATTTTAGCTTTTAGCTGCCTTGTGTCTTCCATATAGGGGCTGAGAGAAGAAATTGTTTAAACTGCAGAGTTCAGCATTCCTCATGTCTGACCAGTTCTAAACAGTGAAGATAGATGGTTTTTCCTAAGCTTATCAGATGGATTTCCTTACATTAAATAGGAAGCAAGAGCAGTTAAAGATGTTTGGATATGGAACACTTAATTATGCAAAACAAACCAAAAGATTGTTTAATGAAATTCCAGCCAGCAGCAGTTGGCTGGACCCAATTGGTGAGTTTTTTGTGAAGGCTCATGTGTCTTTACTAGACCCTTAATTAACCATGTAATCCCATGCAGTAATTATATTTTGTGAGAGAACCTGGTCAAATAAAGATGGTATTTATCAACTTGTAGTATATCTGCAGAGAATGATCATGTATATGAATTTTCATTTTAAAATAAATGTTCTTCAGGGAAACTAATTGTGAAGTTGTTTTCATCAGCACACAACTGAATGTGTAGGATTGTGTTGAATTACTGGTTTGCTATTACCTGTCTGGTGACTGGTTGTTTAATGGTGCAAAACTGATACAGGATGAACCTTACAGATGAAATTTTTAATTATTTTCATTTAAGGTCAGCACATACAATGGTATGAACTTCGGGCATAGATTCTGTTATCTCCCCAATTTGTGTGGATGTGAATAAGAATTTCTTTGTCTTGAGACTGAGATAACATGCTGGAGAAGACGTAAAAACCTCTGAAGCAGCATGGCCTTGGTGGCACAAAACTCAACATGGGTCTGTTTACCCACTTAACTCACCAGTGGTTATGCTGACAGGTCATCTGCACCCTAACAGATGCAGCATCAGGTGGGAGAGGCTGGCACTCCTGAGATGCCCGAATCTTGAGGCAGTAATACCACAGTGGTTTAGTGTACAGCGGTTTCTGTACACTAATCACTACCTTTTCTGGATTATAAAATCTAGCTTTGTTGAAAATAAACTACATAGAACACAATTAAAGGAGTATAAACTTTGTATTTCACTCGGATTGGGTCTTAAAAATTCTAGAAACAGTGTTATTCTACTGTGTTTCCAGCAATATCCTGTGGCTCATATCCATACTGAAAAGTCTTTAACTATGCATTCCAAGTATACATCACAATTTGAGTATGAGTCAAGTAAAGCTTTGTTGAAAATCCAAATTGATATTAAGGAAGACAAGCGTTTCTCCATCTGTGTTGAATATAATGGTGATAAGGAAGACAGTACTGGTATTCACTTGCTGTTTTATTTTGTGTTTTTTTTTAGATTACTTGTTTGTTTTAATTAAAAAAAAAACTTTTTTTTTTTTTTTTTGCTCCATAATGAAATAACAAGATGTGCCGGCATGTATTTTTTTAGTGATCTTGAATTTGCTTGTCATTTCAGAATACTTGACGGTGTTTTCCCAGATGATTGCATTCCATGATCCAGAGCTGAGTAACCATCTTAATGACATTGGTTTTATTCCAGATGTAAGTGGAATATTCTTAAAAATATTGTTCAAAGGAAGTAAAAAATGGAAAATGAGGACAATTAGGCTGAGATGCCTTTCAAAATTTTTGATAGTAGTTTGTTAGGAGACGTGTATTAATGGACCTTGTTGGGTATGTGGATAAAATGGCGAAGTTTTGATTATTGTTTTATATACCTCAGTCCTTCCCCTTGTGTTGGCATGGTAAATACAATGAAATTACTACTAATCACTTGTTTTAATTTACTGATTAATCTTAAAACGAATATGTAATTTTATCTTTAAAATGTGGTTTAGCATGCAAAACAAACGTGGCCATAAATGACTAATAGAAAACTTTCTACAAACTAATTAAATGCTTTTGGTTAACACAGAAGACAAATCATTGTGCAAGCAATAAAGAATATATATATACAATTGATGGTTAATCTGTAGATATGTCAGATCTTGGAAAAATGCTTAGCAATCAAGAGCATAACATGTATGTAAGGTGGGTCCTTTCACTGGAAAAAGCCTTTAAGATAGAGAGAAATGAAAAACAATTCTGTATTATGGGCAATATAACAGAAATTTTGTTAATTATAAATTAATCCTAAGACTAGACAATGGAAACAATTTTTGTTGTCAATATGAATTCCTCTCTAAGAGTAGAGAAGTGAAAATCGAAGAAGGAAACTGAAGTTAAAGGTTGACACAGAAATTATTTCATAAAAAGAAATATATATGTGTTTTGTTTGTTTGTTTTCCTGTCAATCGTTCTTTTATCAGTAAAGCATTATGCTTAAGAAATGCTTTAACTTAAGGCAGCAAGGCCAAGGCTATCAAAATCATGTTATACACAATTCCTGGGTGAATTTGCTTGTCTTTGGGACTGGTGGATACTCATTAGCACTGTTTACAGAAATTGTAGTGAGGAAAAAAATGCTTTCACATATAAAGGTATTATTAACCTGATAATGTTATTTATGATGCAAATTTAAAAGATAATGTGGCATTCAAATAAGCAAAAGATAAAGCTAGGCTACTGCACTATAAACGGATGCTCTATAAGGCCACATGTACTGCTAATAAACCACATCTGAAGAAGGAAGGGATGAAGGTGAGGGAAAGTGGGAAGCAGGGAGGGTATTCACCTGTAGAAAGGCTGCGTGCTTGGTGGGGGATAAAGGACATGGGTAACATCCACATTTAATTTCCTGTGGGAGAATCAAGTTAGCGGCATCACTGTGTAAATGCACCCAATATTTATTTGCTGTAGCCTGTGGGGACCAGAGCAATTTCTCTGTATTTCTTGTTGTCCAGGGCACTCATTTCCATTGAGGATGTGTAGTTGTAAATTCCCTGACCATCCTACAGGTCTCCGTTTCTGCTATTAACCAACCTGTTGTGGTTGTTTGCTGCTCTTTCAGCAGCTCCTGCTTTATGCAGTTACAGTTCTCCACACCAAAACCTTCCAAAAATGCAAGTCAAATGGAAGAGTTAAAAATCACCTATTTTTGTATATTTTAGATTTTGTGTTGTGCCAGTCATCAGACAGCACATAGTCAAATGTGAGCCTTGTCTCCAAGTGTTACGGTCTAGAACAGGAGATGAGTAGGTAGTGCAGCAAATAATTACAAAATTGGGGTATAATTAAAAAAAATCCAATTCTAAAATTAACAGCGACCTCTGAAGAGAGGTTGTCTTTTCTAAATCATGTCATTTGGAAAAAAAAAAAGTTCTGCCTTCCAGATCAGTGAGAGAGGTGTTTTTTGTTTTTTTTTTTTTTTTTTTTTTTTTACCTGTAACAAGACAGCCCAAGATCCATCAAGGTGAAGAATATGCACTTTAGTAATGAGATCTGAACCAGAGTTTCGTGCTTGAGTACTAATCCTATCAAAGTAAACCCTGATTAATCTTTCATCATTGAAACGCAGGCTCCCGCTGCAGGAAAGATTGCGTTTCCTGGCACCTTTCCCATTTGCTTCAGGTTATGTAGCTCTCCGAATATTGAACACTGCTGAAGGTTCAATAGTTGTGAATATAGTTACCTGATGTGGTGCCTGGATTAAGTACATTGCTGTGGCTATGTGATTTACATGTAAATAGAGAGGTATGTACGGTGAATCTTCCAGTTCTTCTTCGCTCGTTCTCCTGAAGTTTATAATCTCCACCACTCTCTGTAATGTTTTATAGCATCTGTTCTCTGTTTTACTGAATAATTCTGACATCAACAACAGACCATTTTGAGCTGAAGAAAAACAAGGAGGTGTGCTATGTTACTAACGGGGCATAAATTATTCTAAATAGCTTTCAGCTGCAAATTAGGGAAGCTAGATGCAGTTGTCAGCTGGCCACTAAAAGAGATGACAAAGTCTAGCTGCACTTACTTAATACCATCTTGCTGGAGCTGCTGTCACAGGTAGATAGATACCTTAGCTTGGTTTTGGTGATAATTCGGGAGGTGTTTGTAACAGGGCTTCATCTAACCAAGAATCAAAAATCCTATGATTGAAGTACTTTATCTCCGTTTGCCTCTTCTGTTGCATGATTACCTAGTGGTGAATCTGGGGGAGAGGCTTCTTGCTGATATTTTTATCTTGTGAGGAATGTGATCGTTCTTCATGTTTTGTGTAGGTGGGTAGAATCTGAAGTTCAAAATTGGTCTCTGTTTCCCTTCTTTTTGCATCCCTAGTCCTTTAACCATTTTTGCACCTTTATGTAGCAGTTAGGCATGGAATTGGCTAGGCCCCTTGTAGGCCTGAGGTATGTGTGAATGCATTTTGAAGACAAAGCTGCAATATATGAAGGTGCAAGATCGAGGGTTTATTCCTTTTAGCTGGGGATCATTGTCTTTACCACCTTTCTCTATTGCTATGTCAAATGGTCTTTTAGTTTGGGAAGCATGGGAAAAAAAATAGATTGGTTTACTTAACAGATCTTCACTATCTGGGATTGCTACTGGGCGATTCAATAAATAAATAAATAGGAAGGCATGATACATTTTGTGAGTGCTTCCTGTTGGCATTTAAGGCAGTGCCTGCATAAAATATGTAGAAAGCAGCTTAGAATGGCAGACAAACTGTTTTGTAACTGTCCCTTGCAGCATTTTTAGCATGTTCTCCTGAAGCAAACAAGCAACCGAACTGTTGGAGGTAGAGTACTTGCCCCATGTTGCCTTTAATTTTGGTAGTTCCTCTCTAAGTGATGAGCCTGGAGGAGGCAAGGTACAAACAATCAAAGTCTGAGCACTGAAAATAGCATGAAATACATACCATAAAATAGTTCTTTATCCATCTACAAATTTTTCTTATTATGTGTGGAGATATGACAGGAGATATGATCAGTTTAAAATAACATATTGTATTAAATGACAGATGGTCAGATGAGAATTCTTCTATAAAAGATTACGAGGATGATGATTATCCCTATTGTGTGTGTGTGTGTTATCTTTAAAATGATAGGTATTTAACCTTGATCTCAGCTCTGTAGTTCTGAGGTGTAGAGACTGAACTTTCTTAGAGGTTTACGGTAAGCTTGTTTGTTATGCATATACATAACATTCAAGAACTTGTGGAGAGTGTTGGCATTTTTGATGCTTTGAAACTTCAGACCTTCAATAATAAATAATTCATTTTCATTATCTTGTAGCCAGGTGCATAGCTTCACTTTAGTTGCCTTGTGATGTTGATGAGGTGCACCTGGTTCATACCGGTCAACCACTTTGTTGTTGCAGACTTTCAACAGAGCCAGATGCTTGCGTATGCTTCTTAGTGCTCTGTACCATCCCCACCAACAAAAATTAACACTCATGTTCAGCTTGCTATCCCTTCTAGAAGACATTTTGAATCAAAAGCCTCCGAACATAAGTATTTTTAAAACTGTTGTCTACAACAGAAATCTCAAACTTCCATGCAAGTCTTCTGTATCTCAATCTCAGCTTCTAGAGAAGCCGAATAACAAAATAATGCAGGCAGTAATAACAGGCAACAATAAATTTCTCATGGAAGAGGTTCTCATCAAGATTTCAGTCAGTGTCTCTGAGCAGGTTGAATTTCTAGTGGGAAAAAGACTGTTCTCAAATACTTGTTACCTAATTAGGGGCAAATGAAGGCCTTCACCCTGTTAAAAACACTGAACTGGGTCTTTAGTCTCAGGTCTTGAGCAGAATTTGTCGTATTTGAATTTGTCAGCACTGTTGGAGACTTTCAGCTAGGAAATAGAATATAGAATAGTGAAAGGACTGACAGTGAAACAAAGTGGAAGGACAGGAGATTTCGATTTTAACTAAAAAAAAAATACGGTGTTTTTTTTCAGCTTGTTGTTAGTGATGTTAGGGCACTGCTGTGTTCTTTATAGCTAAGAGATGTCCAACTGCTTACTTAAAAGCACAGAATTGCTCCTACATTACTGGCAAAGCAAAACGATAATTCTGGCATTGCTTGATCTCAAGCTCAGTCAAAAATTGAAGTATTGGTTTTAAAAGCTTTTATTTTAATGTGACTTATCCCCATGCTCTTCCAGCAGTTCAAACGCTACTTTGGATAAAATCAACATCGTTCTGAAGCATACCTAATGTTAAGTGTGAATAAAAGACATAACCCCATCATATTCCTTGGTTCAGTAGTAAAGGGTTGAAAACCTAAACAGCAAGCAAGCAGCTTGTTAGTACAGAATAGCAAAATGCTGTTCTGGCCTGTGATTGCTAGAGGGCAGTATTTACTAATAATATATTAAAAGTGAAGCCATTTAACTAAAAAGATTTGGTAGCCTGTTTATTTGAGGACTTCAGGTTTGTGCAGTTCTTTTTCTCATCTTTGTTTTTCAGTTTCACTTGTATGGTAGAATAATAATACCAGCATTGTCTCTTTGCTTCCTTATTAATAGTAATCATAACCACTTCAGGTTTACCTGGACCTCCTTGTCTTAGAAAGTTACATTTATGAAAATTTGAGAGCAAAATCTCTTCAATAAAAATTTGACTGATACTTTCTACTTAAATAGTTTGACTTACATTTCATGTTGCTATTGATAGGCTTAATGAGGATCTGTTTAATATTTCAAATTTTGTCCTTCTTGTATGTTTTTATGTATATGCATACAAGATAACAGGTGTCTGTGTATGAGGTTGGGAGTAAGTGGATATGTTCTGGTAAAATATTTTAATCAAATGTATGAGAAGGAGGAAGTAATTGCTTTTAAATACCGAGGAAGTAATGTAGTTCAAAAAAATGATGTCTACGTAATGTGTACCTCAAAGCAAAGAGGAGCCTCAGGCTATTAGGAATGCTTATTTTCCTGCTGCACAGAATATATCACATACAAGTAAGCAGGTAAACAGGTATTAGCTGATCACAATCACTGCAGGGGATATTTCAGGGAACAGGGTGTTATTATTCAGTAAGGAGCCATCTACTGAAGGCATTGAAGAGAGATACTCGGGGAAACAGTATGAATGTACAATGAGGCTGAAATGGTGACAGGAGATGATTTGTTTTTGTTTTTGAACACTTAAAATCAATTGAAGGGTTAGAGGCCAAGCTTTATTTAAATTAAAAAAAAAAAATTCAAAACACAACCGTGTAAATATTGAAAATGCTAAGCAGTCATCATCAAAACCTTTAGTTTTATAGACAGTGTACGGTTCAGATACGATTGAATACTCATATGAAGGTGTGGGAATAAAATCTAGAGAGAGCCTTGATAGACATATTTGCCTTTCAGCAAATGTGCGCATGGTTTTGTCAGTGCCATAACCCTGTTTAAGAGTTTATGGAATAAGTAGTCATTTATTAACATAATATTGATTATGCTTTCTGCTTTTCCTTTGCTTACTTCCAGGGAAGGCATAATAGGAGGATTAATTTGCACTTTTTATGAGCTAAAAAGTAATATATTAAGCTTTATGTCTAACTGTAAATCTTCAGAAATGGAAAACAGAGCACATGAGCTATGCAGCTGAGTAAATTTTAACAATGGTAGTCCTGCCTTTGCATTCCTAACTTGTAGGGACCTTCTGTAGAAACTGATGTTTCATGAAAATAGATTTTGTTGCCTTCAACACACAAAGTACTTCGTTAAAGATTAGGAATCTCTCAAGGTGTCATAAATGGGTAGCTATTCTAAATACATACTGAATCTTTTATATATATATATTTCTATCTATCTATATATATAATGTCATAAGTACTCTGACCGAAAGGAGGTTTTCTGTAGCTGTTACAGTTCTTAGTCCCAGAGTAATAGAAGCACTGAAGCAGCCTCAAATTCTTGTGATGACACCTGTCTTTACGGGTCACGTTAGAACAATGTAAATGCCCAAGGTGTCAGTAACTGGCAGTATTTGCTTAAGTGACTTACAAGAGTGAAACTTTTGCTGCCTTTCACTGAGAAGTATACGTTATAATAAATATCAACAAAGGCAAAAAATGTCGATACCATGAATCTATGAATTCTTCTGTTGAAAATTGTGATTTGCACTCTTAATTATTTATATAAAAATATTTTTTCTATAGTCAAAAAGTTGTTTTATGCTTGCTCAAGCACCCTTAGTCATGTTTCGTGTAGCAGCATATGATGTAAGGGGAGAACTGGGACAGTTTACTAGAGCAGGTTCTTGAGTGCTTTACGACTCAGGTGGTGGTTGGGTGGGTTTGCTCATGGTGCTGGTGCTCTTTCCAAACGTAACCCTGCTGAAAGTGATGGTCTTTGTTGTTTCCAGTACAACATCAGGAAATAATAATTTGGAAGAGATGAGAATGGGGGTTCTGGGCATGGGAACACCTTTTGGCAGCTGAAAGTTGTATCAGAGCAGTTTGGGCCCTGCAGTTATTTCCCATTTAAATGTGTTCCTGCCAAGCTGTGCAATTTTTAATATAGTTTAAAATTGATCTAAACGAGGACTTGAGCTTTTAATAAAACATGGTTTTTGTTTTCTTTTCTCCTCCCCCCACCTTTTGCAGCTCTACGCGATTCCTTGGTTTCTTACAATGTTTACACGTGAGTATGGCTTCTTTTTTTTTTCTGATTAATTGTTCTTGTATTTCTTAAGGATAACTTTTCTCACTTTTTCAGCTAGAGCTTTCCTAATTGATTGTGTGTGTATGTCATTTAGCAGGTCACTTGTAATTTGCAGGGATGTGTGTTGTGACTTGAGTCTCAACAGTGTCTGTCACATTATACTTTCTGCTCGTAGTTGACAGTAATTAGTGTTTTCTTATTTCTGAAAAAAAAAAAAAAAGAACTGTATTAAACTTGATCTGGATTATTCTGCACATGTAGTACTGAAGGAATGTGAAAAGGAAGCTGTTATGCTGGAAAAAGTAATAGGAATAGTAACAATAATAATAATGAAAACACCTTTCTTCTACCCAGTTAAGGTAACAAAGAGTAACTTCATTTTTGAAGGCCAACAAAACAAGCTTTATCTTCTTTAACATATTATTATTATGCTTTACTGCAATATTTGTGCATGTATACTTGGAACAAAAAGAGCTTTCTGATTTGGTGGGTTTTTAATGAAAGACAGGAAAGTTAGTAAAGCAAGACTAGAAAGCAATTTGTCATTTTCTTTCCTCGAAGATCTTTGATTTTTTAATATTTTTTTTTCATTTCATGTCATCATTGGCACACTTTGAATCAAAAAAAAATGGTGAGATGAAAAGAACTGATGGGTTATGTCTCTAAAATGACAAAGAATTTCACGTGAGATTCTTGATTGCAGTTCCTAAAGATCTTGATTGTAAAGCATTGGCTGTTGCAGTTGTCCAATCTTCTAAACCTTTTACGAGGATTTGGAATGTTCAACTTTGGAAAACTGAGAAAATGGTTTTCTTGGTGATGAATTGAAGTGTTAGTTGAAGTATAATGTATTTTAGGAGATCCACCTTCGGCTTTATATGCAAAATGGTGCTATTTTTAATATGTCTTTATTCCTCTCTGCCAATTTTTGCTCTATTCTGCTCATTTTCTTGTCTAGCTTAAAGTAGTTGAGCTTATTGATTCACTCATTAATGTCTTCATGCTATTGGAAATTACTGATTATGCATTTTTCATGCATAATTATTCTGTACCAAAAGAAGAATAAGTTACCTAATTTTGTTTGTGTTTGAAATCTGAAAACCTTCATATTTCAAAGTATTTAATAAGGAAAGAAGGTACTGATTACTTCTAGAATAGTCTGTATACATACGAAAAGAAACGTGTTTAAACAGGTTGAATCCTGCTTGCTCCCAGATTAAAAAAAAAAAAAAGAAACAACCCTAAGACAGGAGATAAGAAAGTGTCTCAAGTGTGTGTATGTGCATTTATATTAACTTACAACTTTATTTATTTATTTATTTATTGCGGTGCCTGTTTGTCATGCAGATGTCTTCCCTTTGCATAAAATTTTTCACTTGTGGGATACGCTACTGCTTGGAAATTCCTCCTTCCCATTCTGTATAGGAGTGGCTATACTTCAACAACTGAGGGATCGTCTTCTGGCTAATGGATTCAACGAATGCATTCTCCTTTTTTCAGACTTACCAGGTAAAGAAAAAACTTTCTTCCCTTTTTCTGTTTTCCCAGGTGTGTTGCTGAAGAAACCATGTGCTTTCATGTGAATACGTACTATAAACCTTACATGTGTTTCAAAATAACGTTAGATTTAGGCCCTGCACAAACTGGCAAGGAGTTTACGTAACTATAGCTCAATGAAATTAGTAGAAGTCCTTTTGTTGTCTTAGCAAGAATTGGGTGAGTTCATTTTTATTTCTGTGTGAAGGTTGGAGTACTTCCTTGTGAAATTTAGAATAATCTTAAATAATTCATGAGTGACCGTTCACAGACTTGCCACTTCTAGAAACAATGCAGTTGGCAGGGGCTTTTTAGTAGGAAATAAGTATTGTTCTATATAGTGCTGTCTCACTTTGCTGCTGGTGCTAGTCTGTTTTCCTTCCATAAAATTAAACTGTTGCTATGAAAACGACTAAGGTAAAGTTAATATACTACGAAAAGTGATACAGATACCATTAGAATTGCTTGGCATTAAATCAGTTCATTTGAAACTTACAGCTTTCAAAAGAACCCCCAAAATCAGATAGGAGGCTACATAATCATTCAGAAGTTCTGCCCTCCTGTTCAGTGGGAAGTTGTTGACCTATCCATATAAATAAGTCTTACATCTTTTTGGGGAGAAAAAAAAAAAAAAAAAAAGAGGCAGTTAGCAATGAAGCTTGGCTTTTATTTCTGAGTGAGTTTCTAGGGAAGCAGTAGCATGCGTTTGAATTGAGTAAACAGTGTACACTGGAAGATGTTTCCATTTGTGACAGACTAATATTTACATAATACATGAATTGGAAGTCTACTGCACACAGCACGTGCTCATGATCTTGTACTGCTTCACCTCTCCTCAACCCAGGATCTCACTAACATGATATAGGTTTTGGTGAAGAGGTGATACAATTTTAATCATGTGGCCTTTTCTTAAGAGAATTTTAACATTTGCTTATTTCCTGGGCCAATTATAAATTTAGTGGAATGTATTCTAACACCATGTGTGTAATTCAAATATTAATTCCCTTCAACAGAAGTCATTCTTTTCCTGAAGAATTGAATGAGAGAATCAAGTTTGGAAGAGCATTGAATCTTAAAAATCTCTTATTAAGTGTGGCAGTCTCCACAACTGCAGAGTTCTGGGGCTAGCAGTAGCCCACAGTGTGGTAGCAAACCAGCTGCACCTAAGTTCATAGATGTGTAAGTCAGTCTCTCAGAAGTTCAGCAAGGTCTCACTGGTGAAGCTCTGTGGTTTCTCTACTGTCACAAATTCTGTCTCTCACTGTATGCCGTTAAACAAAAGTCCAGATTTCAAAATTTTGCTTTTCTGCTACCTTTCAGCTCAGTTTCTACTACACAATTGCTATTTTATTTTTTCAATTTATAAGAAAATTAAATAGGCCATTCCATATAGCGTTGGTTCTCTCTGGTTTTGGTCTACATGCTCAGTCATTTCAAATTCTCTTATTAAATTTAACTTGGTATCTTCAGGTGGTGTGAAAGGTGAGTGCTAAACTAAAAGATTGTCTCTGTCCTCCCCTATGCATTATCTTTATCTTAGCTAAATATAGGTTCATTAATATTTTACCTATTTTCTTGCCTAAGGTCATACCTTCCTATTTTTTCCCGTAAGTGGTTCTAAATTATATATTCCAATTTATCTTGAACCGGCTGATTTTCTGACAGTTGATGTACTTTATGCTGAGGTCAAGTGTAAGAACACATTAGTTCTCATAATACATATCTATTTGTATAGTAAAATTAAATAACTAAAGCCTGCAATATTACAATGTGTATGCTTTCTGCTGATTATTGGTTGTCAACTTCGATGTTCCAGTAGGAAACGTTTCGGTTAATTTCTGAAAACAAATATTTAAAGCATTTGTGATGTCTGCAATGTTTTGAATGTCAATAGTGACACAGTTGAATGTTGGGAGATTAATCCAAAGCACATCATAAATTGACTGCTAAGGGACTTAAAAATGAAATATTGGTCTAGTTGAGACTTCTGGAATCAGTAACCACTCTGAACATAAAATTACCATGGCCTTGTGCTTCTCTTTCTAGCCCAAGTCATACTTCCTATTATGTCGTGACAGCTTTTGCATTTTGTCACCTGTATATTCCAAACAGGGGTTCTCTTATTTTGGCTAAAATAAATTCTGCACCATGCGTGTGAATTTTCTGGAAGTAATTTACAAACAACCTTTAGGTGGAATTGGGTCACCCCAAGGAAGAGATTATGTTGTTCTAAACATCTGCAATAATTTAAATCTAAAATCAATTGTTGCTCAACAGCCTGAAACTCCTGTGGTTTTTAAGCTTTCCATGCACCAGAATGGCTTATCTCAGGCTGCCAGTGAAAGCGACTTGCTTTCCAGACTGATAACGCTACTTTACCTCTATCTTGCAAATTTGTGAAATGCTTTTTTTAAACATTTCTTGTTTTTACAGTACCTGTCACTAAAAAGATACATTTTAATTTAAAAAATAACCCACAAATTTATTTACGGGTCACTTGGTTGCAGTTCACAGTTGAGTTCAGTGCACATAACACAGTTCTGATTATTGCTTAGAGAAGTTAATGATGTGGGGAAAAAGAAGGGGCACGGTGCTGGTATTGATTACTTGATTCTGAAAGCCCTTAGCAATGCTTATCTCAAAGCTTTGACTATATTTTATCTGTATAAATGGATATCACTTGCTATTTTTGGAATCTCTAGTGGAAATCTCAATTTGTTAATATTGAAAACAGATATTCCTTCGTGAGTGCCATACTTTGTTTGTGGCTTCATGTAAAAATTGAACTCCGGCCAGGAAGGGAAAATTAAAAGTTAATTAAAACATTACACTTCAAAACTCCATGTATCTGGATTTCTCTGAATAGAGACGGTGATGCAGGGAACCTTACAGTTTTATTTACTTGTTGGAGGGACAGTTGCACTGTATTTGAAATTGGATCAGGATTTTAACTCTTGACTAAGTTTAGGTACAAAACTTGGGAATTTCCCTAAAAATCTTCAAAAACAGTTCTAAAGTGGTTTTGAAGTAGCTAGGGGTTATGATTTAATTTTATGAATAAAATTAGACTTTGTTTCCGGAATTGATCATTGCTGCTGCTCTCCATAATCTTGTAGTTGCTGGAGCTGACAGTTGTACCTAGCTCTGTGTATAAGGAATTCAGTCAGAAAAATAACTGTACCGTAGCACTGAGGGTGTTTCTGTCGTGAAAAGCCATGTTAATAATTAGGTTCAACAGTGCTGTCTTCTGCTAGTGGAGCCTGTAACACTGCAGTTTTTACATCAAGGAAAACACTGCAAACTGTTCCCCGAAATGCTTGTTCTTAATCTCTATACAGATGGAAATAAGAAGTGGTCCCAATTCTGCTTTTTTGTTGTTTTTTTTTTTTTTTTTTTTTTTTTTTTTCCCATCAGTAGTACTCTCTCATCAAGTGTTTCCATTGGACTTTCTGTTCTTTTCAGAATTTCTTGGCTTACAGCTTCTGAATGGCAAAGCCTTCAGCGTTCACGTGTGCCACTTTCCTCTGCTTGTAAGTTGCTTGGTATAGTCATAGCTCAGCGTATTTCAGGCATACATTTCCATGTTTGAGAACCATAGTTTTAACCAAGTTCTCCTGTAAACTGTTGCTTGTACTTCTACTTGTAAGGGGAACAGAAACGATACATGTCTCTGTGCACAGGAGATTTACTTTTCATCATTCATCTTGTGGTTAACATTATTATTCCAAATTGCCATCTGCCATGCAGAATTCTCACGTGCTTTAGTAGTATTTAGTTCTAACAATATTCTCGTGTACTAGGAAACCTACTTGAAGGATTTGACAAAATAATTGGTCAACTAAAACACTGGAAAATCCCTTTGCTGTAATACCAAATGTCCTAGCCCCTGGTGGGGCTGCACGAAGAGGACATTTCAGCAACTGCTAAAACTTGCTTAAATTAGATGGTTTAGGAAATTATTGCCCAAAGGCATGTGCTTTGTTTGTTTGTTTTGTTCTGTATTCTTCTTTCTCCTTGTGTTTGAGGAGCTACTTTGAATATAAACTCTATTCAAACAACGTGATTATCAGGGAAGATTTAGAGGTACTATTTGACACGAACAAATAAAACCAATTCCAGAGTCATTGCTAATTCTTTGTGTAGTTCCGAGAATTTCTAAATCTTATGCCATTTAGGTGATGTAGAGAGAGCAAACACATTTTGCATTACCTTTGTTTTTCTTTTATCTAAGCCTGACATATAACAGGAGGATGTGGCAGGGGAAATGAGAATGGTAAGGGTGGCACTACTGATGTGGTACCAACAGAAGCAGGACTTTGCTTTCAGACCAGTGCTGGCCTACACTAAACCTGTTTGGTTGTGTCTGCATCTTTCGTATCAAGAAACCTATGACCCAGATGGCCATGCCATGCATCAAGGGCTGACTGTATTACTAACTTTACCTTAAAATGTGCGTTTTTTCTTATAGTGTAGTTGTTAACATCTTGACTTTAGTCTGTGTGATAGGTTTTGAGTTGCATAATATACATGGTGATTGCTGTAGCTTAAATTGATTTCTAAATTCATTACCCACTGTACAAGTAGTGCAAAGTCACTGGCACCTTTTGTTAGGAAGACAGACTCAGGAATGAAGCATCCAGATACAGACAATTCTTTGCAAGCAGTTGAAGACCTATTCAATTCTACCCTGAATCAGTGTAGTGTAGGGCCTGACAAGCAGATACTCTTCCAGAGATCCACGCTATCATCACTGAAATACAGCTATTCATTTCGGTCTTGAGAAGAGATACACCAGCTTACAAGGTGGGGAGCAGATGCTATTAGAGGATAAGGAAACACCAAGCCTAGATATGGGATAAAACATGTTCTTATACATATAAGCATTATAGGTTAGTTTCTGCAGTAACCTCATCTTCTGAAACTTTAGGTGGTGAGGAGCATTTTATGTGTTATTTCTGTGCAGCTTAGGAAGGTGGCTTTCTGCTGTTTTCAGGCTAGTCAGCACCTCCAAAGAAAACATCAGATACAAAGTCCAGAGCACTGGTGGTGAAGAAGCAGTCCAGTGCAACGAGGGGCTATAGTAAAATTGTTGAAGTGGAAATGTGGAGGACTCTGCTTTGTGAGATACAGGCATGTAGGTTTAAGATGCAATGTGTAGTCAAAAATTACACATTAGAAAACCACAAAAGTAAATGATTCTCCAAGGAACAGGGGTTCTCTAACATGAGAGAAACAATTACATGTATATCTGTTTCTACTGAAGCAGTGTGCCAAAATGATTAATTCTGTGATGATGAAAGTTGTATAAATGCTTAGAAATATTACATCCAGCTCAGGAATGGACTAAACATTAACAAATATCAGAAATTCTACACTGGGATTGCATGGTGCAATTTTAACTGATGTTTCTGCTGACAGCAGCAAAATTAAACGTACATCAGAGAACTCGACTTTAGGTACGTATTCAACTCCTAGATAGCTACAGTTCTACTTTCTGCTGTTTTTTTCATTCTGAAAATACTTTGTCTACACATCCGCAATTCATACCCTTTTATCTTGACAGAATTTCTGGTGATTCAGTGTTCAGTTAATTAAGACTTGGCAGGTGAAAGAAATGGCACTTGGCCACCAAGCCCACACTGAGTTTGTGGATGTATGGGGCCGGTTTCCAGTTGTTTCACCACTTCTTGGCTAAAAATGTGAACTTGGAGGTCAAAACACCAACTGTGGATAGACTGAAAGGGATGCGATGGGGTCTTCCATCTGTGAGTGAGCAGTAGAAAAACCAAGATCGTGCACCGTTTTAACTAAGGTTTGACTTTTTTTCGTACAGTTTAGAAAATGTTGTATTGCTGAGATTAATACTCTGGGGAAGAGAAATCATAATAGCTCTTCTGAAAGGAAGCTTTTTTCATAAATTCAACTAGGAAATTTTGACATGTGGCTTTGTAGCTTGCCTAAGTTCAAAACTGTTGTCCCTTGTGGAAGGTGACGCTGCAGGTGATTTATCATGGCATTAGTGAAGCTGGGCTGCTTTTTCAAATTACCGTATGTCTGAAGAAAAACAATTTGGTCTTTGTCACATGATGTACATAATAATGGTGGTGTGACTATAACCAAAAAAAAAATAAATAAATAGATTGGAAGCATCAAGAGGCATCAGAGTTTAAAAAGGAAATCACTTTTTTAGTTTTCTGTTCTTGAAGGATGTGGGTCAGACTAATATTTATGGAAACATCTTTTCAACGTATTCTTCATCCTCCTGTTAAATGGTTTTTTAGATGCAGGTGGCAGGTGTATTTTAAAATGCAGTCTGTGAAGATGTATTGTCACTAGATGATGGCATCTATGAAGCAGAAACTGCATAGCTGCTAGGAACTGTTGGGGTTTTATGTTGTTGTTTTCTTTTGTTTCTTAATGGCTTACAACCAAGGGTTGGTTGGGAGCTGGCTTTGGTACAGAAGCAGAGTAATTTGTTCAGGCACACCTGCTCACCAAGGCTGTTCTGTTGTGTCAAACTGTAAGATTGATATCATTTTACCTGAAGCCGTGAATTCTTTAATTATTCACGTTTGCCACTTGTAGCTACATGAACAGCATGCTTCTATTTATAGATTCCACCTTCTTGAGACTAAAGAGCGATGCTGGGATGGATGAAACACTAAAGGAAGAAAATTCCTTCATTTCGTTCATATTAGTGCTTTTGCTACGCTGTCATTGTCAGTGGCAGGAAAAAAATAGAATATATATCTTTTAGCAAAGGACTATCTAAAGCTGTATTATGTCAAAGAAGGAGGGAAACAGCTCATCAGTAAAACTTTCCTGGTGTCTTAAAATCAACGTGATGCACAGCTGATGCCTCCTGTTTCTTGATAGAAGCTGTAGGTACCTTTCATAGCAAAAGGGGACTTCAGAGAATAGAGTAATACTTTTGTTAGTCTTATAGGATTTTGTACACCCTTACCCTGGAATAAAATCAAAGTAGAAACAGTCAAACTGTCAAATATACCAGCATTTCTAGGCACAGAAAGACAAGTTAAACTCCTTTTATTAGAGGTTTGCATCTAAATGAGGTGAATATATTTATATATATATATCTTTTTTTTCTTTTTCTTTCTCTTTTTGCAAAGATGTCTGTGGAAAATCTTCTCCTCTTTCTTGGTTTCATTAAAATTGTGAGCATAACAACTGCTTCAGGATCAGACTATTATTTCGAAAGCCAGTGTGCAGTAGATTTTTTTTCTTCCACAGTTATGGGAAAAGTTGCTGACAGCAAGGTGCCTGATGGGGTATCTGTTCATATCTTCGTTAAGCTTAATGTGTTGTTTGTATGTCTGTACAGGTATAAATGATCTTCCTTGTGAGCTTTAGTTCTCTACTTGTTAACTGAGGAGACTTTAAACGAGCCTCACAAAAAAACATTAACCATCAGTGGCAAGGGGACTTTCCAGGAAAAATGAAAGCACCAGAACTATTGGTACCATTTTTCACTGTGGAAATGGTAGGCTTCACACGCACAGGTTTGTTGAGTTGGAGCTGAGTGGGGTAAGCTCTAGGAGGTACAGTGTTGTTAAGACTCCTTGATTAAAATGTACGTTAGCAGCACATCTCCACATGATCATAGACACACTTGCTGTGGGTGTTTAGATCCAGTGCTGTTAGTAGATACACATAACTACTTAAATACAGAGTGTAGTCTGAGTGCCAGAAAAACCTTTCTGCTAAAGTAAGGGCTGAGGAACAAGGTGTCTTTAAGGGAATTCCCAGCTCTCTCACAGTTCAGGATCCCTTGGATCCCTTTAGGTCCCTTTGGTTTACTTCCCGATATTGAAAGAATTTAATCTCTTGCCTTTAAATCTGCATCAGTCTTCTTATTCTGTCTATGCAACCTTCGTTCGTAATGTATTAAGACCTAGATTCTAGTAGAAGTCAACAGAAAGAACAGAACTAATCGTGGAGAACTAGAGCAAGGTTTGCACATAAAGCTAAGACTTTGTTCATGTTGCAAGCTCGGAATAAATTTTGGGACTGGATTGCTGGCATTGAAGGACTAAACGTGTTTAGGAAGGACAGGTATCCCAACTGAGCTCCCATTGTATGTGAAGAATGTAGCTTCTATTTTGAAAATGGTGATAAATGGGCTAAGTACACATCGGGGGTGTGTCAGGTGAAACCTCTGTCGCTGCAAAAATCTGAGAAGTCTAGACAAGTGTCTGTAGGGCATGGGGTAGTCTTATTATTTGGCCTCAGAGCAAGGCGAGGAGCTAGATGATCTCTTGCTGTTTATTCCACCCTTACACTTAAGGAAAAAAAAAAAAGCATTTTATTTTTTTCTCACCAGCATCACGTCATCTGTTTTGTATTTTTTCCAGCAGTGATGCACATGCCAGCAGTATTGCCTGCAAGAAACTTCTTCAGTTCATATTTCAGCTCGGGGCAGAGCTGTTTCAAAGCTCCCAGCCGTCTCATTCAAGCTGTCGAAGTACACGAGTTAACAGTTGTAGGGCAAGTGGGTTCAGTCAAAACAGACAGTGGGGTTTACAGGGGCTGGCCACAAAGATTAAAAGTTAAAAAAATAAATAAATAGCTAACATCATGGCAAAATTGTAAAATAGTTGTGGTGTTTTTTTGGTAGTATGTATTGCATGGTTCTTTGGGCAGATGTAGATACCTGTATTAATTTTTACCTAAAATTTTTCAGTTATTGGTCTAGGAAACAACAGGTCAAATTAGAGACTTTGATCCTATTCCCGTGGCAACAAGTAATCCTTATTAAGTTTACTTGAATATTTCTCTAACTTCAAAAGCAGAAATGCAAAATTACTTCCTATTAGTACCTTGAAATTCTCCTGAAATCCAACAAGAGAAAAACTTTGCTAATACAAAGCTCTTCTGCTTGTGACCCTTCAGACGTTGATCCATTCTATAAGCATTGATCTGGTCAGAGTTTCTGACCGTAGGGTTTTTCACTTTACACGTCACATCTGGGAAGCAGCTGAAGTGAGTGGGGTCTCCCAGCTGGAAGCCTACACAGCGTGAACCTTGCTAATGCCTACTGAGCGTCGGTAGTTGCATATTGCTGCTGTGAAGCACAGGTTTAGGCTAAAGAAGGTAAGGTTCACTAGTATTTGAGGCTGCTGAATGTCTGCTAAGCCAATTTCAGAGACATTTTAACAAACCATACAACATAGAAAAGAGGGAAAAAATCTTTCAAAAACTGAATGTTGTTGGATGTTGTGTTGGTGGCAAACAACCCTCATTTCCATGTGTTTCTAACAAGCTCTTCCTCTAAGTTCACCACTGATGTTTTGTAAATGTCCTTTTCTGTATTTTCTATATATGGTTATCAGCAAGCAATGAAATTATGTTCTTTCTTCTAATAATTTGCTTTATTTTGCCTTATTCTTTCATGATTTTTTTTTTTTTTTTTTTTTTTTTGCATAATGGCCTACATCTGACTATTTCCACTATTTCCATTACACATTTTCAATTCCTGTTGCTTCTGTCACTGGCCAGTATCCTAATCTGGTGTTTTGGCTGGCTCACGTGTCTGTTCCCTTTTGTTAGCTGACAGAAACATCTGCCCCTTGCCCTGGCACGCTTCATATAACTCTTTAAAACACCATCTCCTGCTGGAGCTTTTCAGTGAACCACGCTAGCCCGAGCTGTGTAAGTCTCTAACCTCTTTCATTCTTCTCTCTCGGTAGGGCATAGGATGTAGCATTTGGTGGTTGACTCACAGAGTAAACCTTTATTCTTCATACAGCCATGCAGCACCCTGTTTCTTCCCTGCTCATCTTTACCAGTGCAGGACAACACGATGTTTCCATGTGGGAAGGCATTCTTTATGAAACCTTTTTCCTAAACTGCTGGGCCAGAGCGATTTTTAGAGTCCCAAGTAAGAAAAGGATTCATGTTTGCCCTTTATGCAGCCTAATGTCTCTGGGAATGACTCAGTGCTTACTGTTGATCGTCTCTGTTGCTCGCTCCTTTGATAAGTGTTTGCATGAACTGGTCCAGACAACTCCATAACTGCAGGTACTGTTCTAGTTCTACTTTAGTAACTCTCCTCTCAGCTTCTTTGTGTACACGGGCTGCAAGCATACCAGCTGTTGGTCTCAGCAGAAGTGTCTCTTTCTCACCTTGATATGTTATTTGTTCTTGGACTATTTTGTTAGTAATACCTTCCACTCCATAACTCTTTTATCTTGAGACATACTTGATTTCTCAGTTCTCAGATGTCTCCTTTATGGATGAAGATAAGAGACTAACAAGTTCATTTTCTGCTCTTTGGACATTGCATGTGATCTCATAATACAGGAACAAAATTTCTTCCTTTCCTGGTGTTTCTAAACCCTGATACAGATGTTTGATGTGCCTTCTCCAAGACAGAGCCTGAACCATTTCACTTTTAATATTCTAATCACTGACTGTAGGCACTCAGGCTCAAGAATAGTTTGGCAGCCCTTCCCAACAGCAAGAAAATTGTCACATGTGCACTGCAAACAGCAGAATCAGCAAGAGGTGGTAAACAATACTGACTGTAGAGAACTGCCTCTAGAGATTTTTTATTTTTATTTTTTATTCCAAGATACAAAAATTGTAGAGAAATGTGCTCCCAGACAAGGTAGGCTGTCAATGCACATTGAAATTATTGATCCTACATTGAACTTATCGATCCTAATTATAGCTGTGCAGTAATTATAACCCGTCTGAAGTCACAGCACTATAGTTTGTGCCTTTGCTTCTGCATCCAACCATTTATCTGTCTGAGTGCAACTTCTGTAAACCTGCTGTGCTGCATTAAAAACGTGATGGTCTCATGATTGACAGCACTTGTCCCTGTGACAGCTCTTGGAAGATGTATACCTTGCATCCATGTACGAAGAAAATGGTAGCTTTCTACTTTATTAGTTGATGAAGTTTTAATGAGTGGTATTTATTTTACCTTTGTATTTTTTTTCCTGAGATGCATTGAAAGGGATGCTGATGTAAGAGCTAATGTCTATGCACAAAACAGTAAAATAGTGCAACTATCCTGTGATGTATGAAATAAATTATATAAAAAAAAATAATTTTCCATTGGCCTTATCATTTATTAGTAACCTTTTAGCACTAATAGATACAGAGCTGTTGGATGGAAATGTTACTTCTCTTACTCGATTAGTCCTTCTAATTATCTAGGCTTAGTGCATCTTTTTGCATGTTGCGAGAAAATCAAAGGTTTATGGCCTTTCCACCCCTATTTCTTCAGAGAGCAGGAATGGTGAGATCAAACCGCCTGACCTATTCAGCTTCCCTGCCTTTATTAGGCAGAGGTCTGCTTCCCTATTTATGTGGCTGTGTGGGGAAAGCAGAAGGTGCCAGGCAGGGTAACCATGAAGTATTTGTGATGGAGAGGTCAAACCAAGCCCATAATTCTGGGTTGCATCCAAAACGCAGAAGTTTATTTTGGCCAGGCTTCTTAACTTGTGCCTTGTTACCCAAGGAAAGGCCTCTGGAATTGATTAACTCTGCACAAAGGCTTGGTCTGTGTACGTTTTCATTAAGGAGGAGCCCTTCGTGTTATGTTTTTCCCCATTCATTGCTTTCCCTTGGTGTGAACAATATTTTTACATCCAGTTTTACTGTAAAAATAAGTTTTTTGTGCTTTTCTTACAGGTGCATCGCCTTTAAACTGAGGTTTTCTAATGTTTATTTCAAGGACAGTCTACTACTCTGCTGTATTTATTTAAAAAAAAAAAAAAAAACTAAAACAGAACTTAAAAAGCAGATCTATCAGGTGAGCCAGTGTTTTCAGATGAGACTGTTGACAAACGAAGGCAGCATCTCAGTACAGAGTGATGTTTTAGCATGAGCAGAGAAAAATGAGTGATATCTTAGAGCAACAAGAACGCTTATTTCAGAAAATGGACAAAGTATTTCAACAGGCTTAATAGTGGGATGGGGCCATGACAAAACCACTGATATCCATTACATGGATACATTACATTAATGTCAATTACATGGATATTAGTGTTAGATTACTCTGTTTACTACCCCCACACACACTCCTGCCTTCTTCAGTTCATATATTTCACGTATTTTAAAAAATTGGGAAGAAAAGGTTTTTAATGCCACACGGCAAAGATGTTAGCTAGTGCCATGGAATTATTCCCTGTAAGGCTTAATTGCTGCTTGACTGTGAAATCCTCCAGCTCGGTTGATCTAGAACTCCTAAGACCAGTGTTATATAGTGAAACTGGCCCCGTTTTTAGGTACTTGGGTGCCAACTTTGACTTTTTGAAATGCAGGTGCTCTACACTGTGTGAAAGCCAGGCTGCTTTAAGACTCGATTTGAAATAACTATTTTTTTTTAATATTTTATTATGTTTAAACCTGTGCTTAACTTTTTTTTTTTTCAGTGCATGCTTCAGTATTAATGGCGCAATATTATGTTAACACATTTTGATTACAGATTTTCCAGCAAAGTAACTTGCATGAATAAAAAGGGAAGGCACATGATTTCTGACCACAAAACACACCAGTGCTGGGACTTCAGAGAGCACAGAGATGTTGTGTGTACATCCCACAAGCAGGCCCTCCCCATCCTTTCTAGGTTTTTCTGTGTACTTCATGCTGCCACCCTGAGATTTATTCAGAGCCTTCTCTCAGAAGGATGTTCTTCTAAATTGTTTGTGCATGACAAGTAGTCTGGCATCCTCATGAAGTATTCTGTTCATTTGTTCATTGTCCTGCTCAAGGATCTCGGCACTGACTTCATGTATTTACACTTCTGATGTCCCAATGATATGTGTTTAATAATGTGTAAGCTTTAACGTTGACTCACTTGTAACACAAAATACTACTTGCGAGCAGAAAGAGTACAAGTAGGATTAATATTGTGTGGGTACAAAGTCGTGGTGTGATTTAATTTTTTTTTTTTAAAGGGCATTTAATAGAGACTGAATCATTTTTCAGTTATTTGAAAGGGCATGGGAAGAAATCAAGACTGAAGTAGTGCAGTAGACCCTAATTTATTAGTCAAGGGGAAGGGAAAAGATCTTATCTAGTGAGGCTGCAAAAGATTACACTGCATCTTGTTCACTGACGGGAAGTGATCTTTCTTAAACACAAATTCCAAGCAAAGGTTGAAGACAGGCTAGAAGGCTACTCAAGTCTGAAGCTCCTTCACCCACCGTGACTAATTACATGTTCTGCAAATGATTTACCCACTTTAATGTCTTCTTAAGTTCCTGGATCGTGAAGCTAATCACTTTTAAAAAAGGAAAAGTGAATAAATGCTTTTGCTACCAACAGTCTTTTCTCCCTTGTGGGTGATAAATGTTGATCTTCCCAAATGTATGCATGCATGTACCTATATGTGCGCACACACATTTTGTTATCTGTTTTTGGATAACACCATCTGATTTTTATATTTTGCATTACTTGGAAGCCTATTAATCAATTAGCAGCCTTTGAATTGCTGCTAAGTTTCTGATGGCCTCACAAGCTGTTTAAAATTCCCTCTTGTTCTATGGAGGTTCATTTCCAGGCATGGCCACTGCCTTCCAGAAATGCTGCTTGGACGAAGGGAGAAGCCGCACAGCTGGGAAGCACAGAACAACAGCCTCCTGAGTTTTTTGACTCGCACTCTGAAATGGGAGAGATGGTTATCTTTTTCAAGGAAATCCATTACTGAATTTTGCATTTATCAGCATGGAGTCCTGCTGGAACTACAGGGCTTGTTTCTAGGAAAAATATTTTGATAGTCTGTCTCAAGGTTTAACTCTCTCAATCTCAATTCCCGCCTTCATCTTCTTCTTTTCTTCCTACTGCATAGAAAATTCCTATTCTATTTCCCAATTCTCTGTTTTCAGTTTCAGATATTTGTAGGCTACTATGCCCTCTCCCAACTGAAAGCTCCTCATGCTATTCATCAGTGTTGGTCTTTTTTTTTTCTGCCTAAATTCTGCTTTCAACTCAGTACAAAAGTAGTGAGAAAGGGCTCTAAGTCGCTCTAGAATAAAGTAGAAGAGCAAAAACCATGTATGTATTACAGTCTTGAACTAAAATTGTCATGTTTTTGTGAATAGCCTTCAGAAATGTAGAAAAATGTGACTAATTAATGTTTTGGTGTGTATTCTGGACTTCAGAAATAATAACCAGTGAAAAGGGATCTGCCGTCTTTCCTGAATTTCGAAGTTGTGTGAAATTTGCCAGTTGGCCTGGATTTTCCTTGGGAATGATACTAAATATGGGAGTTATAGTATTTTCAAAATGAAAAATGTAGTATGTTTTCAGGACAGAATGAAAAGTTGTTACTTACTGTGGAAGCACGCACATTATCCATTTATTTCTGCAAGTATTATCTTAGTAGCTCGGGAACCTGATATGGTTAAGGAAAATTGTGATTTAATCTTACACATAAGCATGTTGTCTTCAGTGGAATTAAAACACTGAAGGCTGTATCCTGCCTGAATATGGACAGCCTTGTGAATGTTTGAATGGGAAATTAATTGATGGCATCACGCATTCGGTTTTAAACAAAGCAAATAACCTCATGCAACTAGAATATTCTGCCCCAGGCTTCGATTTCATTCTCTTTTGCTCACCCTGCTAATGACTGAAGTTTCTGGTGTGACTTCTTCATTGATGGCAATGCATCAAATCAGGTCATGGCAATGTATCAGGTCTGTTCGAGTTGTACAGATAAAGTTTGACTGCATTGTCTCTATTTTTTCCAAAGAAATTCATGGCCCAATCATCTAAATCATGAGTCATGCAATAAGTTATCCAAGATGCTTGGGGCAGACGTGAGAAGTGCAAATATGCTTGTTCTTTGTCTGCACTACACTGGGTTCATCATAAAATGCAAGTTGGGATAATTTTTCTCCTTGCCAAACTGCAGGCAGGAGATGTAAAAGTAACCAGTCGTTTTGCAGTGATAAAAAAGGAAATGGTTTTTATGTTACACCTTGTTAGAAGACAGATACATGAAGGATGCTCACTGTTGCAAAAATGATGTTTATAGTAGTTTGTTTTTTTTTCTTTTATGTATGTTTTTCATTATGCTTTGGTCATTTTTCTTTGACCATAGCTTATTTTAGGATGCTTCACCTTTAACAGGTGTCTACCTTCCTCCTAATTTGAGTAATATTTTGTCACATTTGGCACTTTGTTTCTTTGACCAGAGTATTCCCCTGTAAGTTGTGGTTGGGTTTTTGGACTCCTCAGCTTTAAGAGAAATCCATTTTGTGCACCAGCATGCCATCAAACACCAAGTGACATTGAGATTCCCTGTTTTCCACAAAACGGCAGCGTATAGCTTTGTCAAAACAGCAGGCCATGCAAGGTTTGACAGCACCGAATGCCTTCAGCAAAATCATTTGGCTTGTAGCAGGTACATAACTGATAAATAGGATGATGAGGTGATCCAAAAATCCCAATTTGCATACACTGCATGAAATATACTTTTGATGTACTGCATACGTTTATATTTGTGTCAACAATCTGATTTGCAAAGGCATTTTTTGAAGATGCTTTAGAGTGATGAGGCTTTGCTTATATTCCTGTCATTGCATTGATTGAAGTTCTGTTGTATTTCTCTTCAATAAAAGTTCGTTGTGTTTTCACGCATACCTGGGGATGAAGCTAATGCTTAAAACGCCTTTGCTAGTTTTTTTACAGAAGTTGCTAAGTGCTTTTTGAATGGCCAAGGATTTTTGAAAGCTACTTTTTAAGGGAGAAAGACAGAGGTGTATAGATGGATATGTGTGTATTTATTTAGAAATGTCATAGCTAATCGGCTTTACTGACTTCTCACACTTGCATTTGTTGTTTTTTTTCTTTAAATCCTTGACAGAGATTGACATTGAGCGTTGTGTTCGTGAGTCAATCAACCTGTTTCGCTGGACCCCAAAGAGTGCTACGTACAGGCAATATGCACAGCCTCCTCGACAAGCGGGTGACAGCAACGGCACGAGAAGTTCGATGTCCTGCTTTTCAGCAGATTATCAGGAAGCACCTAGAAGTGACCTGGTAAGTGCCCTGGCACATAGAGGGGGAAGACAAGTGACACACAGGCACGCACTGTTGTCCATTCTTGCATTGTTTTAATGCAAAGCTTTATTTATTGTGTACATTTGTTTCTCTGCTGTAACTCAGAGAACTCTAAATCCTCAAGGCCTCAGCAAACTCTAAATCCTATCATCAAAGTAGTCATGAGTGATAATAATTGTACGTAGCTTATGTTGATATTTTAAATTATTAAAGTTTAAAATAGTGCGGTATGTCCCTGCCTAAGTAGGTGAGAAGAGGCAGAAAGATAAATGGATCGTTTTAGTTATGTAGCTGCAATGTTGGTTGTTGAAAATACCCGCTGATGAGTTTATTGGTCATCTTGTTTGAAAATCTGAAACAATGTTCTTAGTCTCTTTCTTGCATCTATAGGATTCACGTGAGAATTGCAGTGGGTGGGCAGATTTCAAACTGCTGTAGAGGAGAATTGCTACTGCCACTCAGTTAGGGTACTCCAACTGCGTGCAAGTTGGAGGAGTCACATTAATGCCAATATTGTGTGCATGTGTTTTGAGGGAGATTTTTTTTGGTGAATTTTTGTTTGGTTTTCGTTCTTTTTTTAATCAATGTCACAATTTTACTTAGAGCCGTGCTGTAGCTGGCTTTTTGCCTTGCTTGCAGTGCGAAGTGGTTACTTTCTGCCAAGTCCAAGTTAGTTGCTCTAGGACCTTCTTAGTTATGTACAAATTTTCCAGCTCTTTTGATAGTCCGTGCCACCCCATCACAGCTTAATGAGGTGGGGCAGGGGGAAGAGGCTTTTCTTTTTTTGTTGTTGTTGTTTTGTTCTGCTTAGTGCAGTAAGAAAATACCCACCAAACCTCAGTCCCTGGTAGTTCTGTTGTCACTACCAAGCACAGGAGTTTGACACATTCATCACACAAACTTGCTTTTTAACTACTGCACGGTGTTAGAGCCCATGCCATGGTATTAATTCTGAGGAAGAATCGAGTGCATTGAATGATGTTTAACTGCTCTGAAGTGTAATTCTTTATTCCCTGCATATTTTTTTCCTGAGAAGGAAGTAGAAAGGTTTTTTTGGTCATGTGGGATTTTTTGTTGTTTTTTGTCAAACTTCACTGCTTTGAACTTAAGTTTCTTTGATGTACATGCCAATAAAATTATTTCTTTTTGTGCTGGATCTCTGCCTCTCTCTGCTCCTGCTCTTCCAGCTCTGTGGTGTTCTTCGTTACTACAACAGACCACTATCCAGGTCATACCTGCAGAACTACAAACAGGCTTTGTCTCGGGAGAGAAACAATAAAAGAACGGTTTTCCAGTGAGAACTGGAATTTTTAGGGAAAACTTCTCAGAAAGAGCAGTCAGGCATTGGAGCAGGTTGCCCAGGGAAGCAGTGGAGTCACCGTCCCTGGAGGTGTTTAAGGACAGGGTGGATGTGGTGCTTAGGGACATGGTTTAGTGAGGGATATTTGTGGCAGGGGGACAGTTGGACCAGATGATCTTGGAAGCCTTTTCCAACCTTACTGGTTCTGTGATTGATTGAAATAACTGGGTAACAGGAAAGTGATGCGGGCAGCTCTAGCTGGTTTTTTCCATCTTGGCATGCCAGGTTAAAGGGTACGGCTCAAGCAGTTTTGAGAGGCAGTACGTAAGTTATACCTGCATTTGCCTTAGCAAAGAAAAGCTGATAAATAAGAATATATCCGCATAGCTACTCAGTTCAGGAAAAATATCCCTTTGCCTTCCTATTAAAATCTGATGATTGTTTTTTGTCAGCTATACCATCTGAAGGGTGCTGGTGTTTTGAAGTGATTCTGTTCCATCCTCTCAGCAGTATAAATCTAGTTAGTCTTTATATAAATAAAATTAAACAGTATGTCTTTCTTCCATGTTCTCCTACAATCAAAATTCATTCATTACTACATTACAATAGTAGGGGAAGAATATACGTGTAGGTATGTCCTATCTGTTTGGCCGTCTGCATTAGATTTTAGTCTTTTGATCTGTTTTTCTCAACTACTAAGAAACTAAGCTCTGAATTGTCACTTCAGTGTATCTGAATACTTAAATAGTCCTTAAACCTGAGTATGATATTCAGTCATCATCTTTTTTTTATATATATATATATAATTTTTTTAATATTACCGTATTTTCTGTAAGCCTTGGGCACAAATCCAAGACTCCAAGAGCTAGACCTGCAAAAGCAGAACAAAAGGAAACTAAGGAGTTTATAGGATTTAAGAAATAATAGGTAGGAGTACAAAGGCAACTGGGAAGAAAACTGAAATGACACAAGAAGACTTGTGGTTGTCATACAGGAATGTCACACAGCAAATACGACTGCTGTGCTGGTCTACAGAGAGGCTTTCTGAAGGAGCCAAGGACTGCAAATTCATAGAATAATTCTGATAGGAGGTCATCTGGTACAAATTCTTTCAGAAAACAGACAAAACCCTGAATTCAGATGAGCTTGCCAAGGGCTTTGTCCTGTCAGATCATGAAAACTTCCAAGGAAAGTAATTATGCAGTCTCTTTTTGCAGCCTACTCCAATGCTTGACAGTGAAAATGTTTTCATGTATGTGCTGGCTTTTCTTAATGTATGACAAGAGTAAACAGCCAAGTTTCCTCAGTCCTGAAGCTCATGCTTTTCTGTGTCCAGGCAAGAGTAAAGAGGCTTGGAAGCAGCAAGGAGGGATAAGGGAAAGAGCAACAATGATGTGCTGAATTAGTAAATAGAACAAAGATTTGTAATTGTAGCAGAGGAGAAAAAAATCTATTGTTTTGGGTCAAGCAAAGTTTCTTCCATTTCCTGAGAAATGTGTTGGGTCTTTTTTTTCGGTGGTAGTTTTATTTTCATACCAGAAAGTATGTTTGTTTATAATGCCAGTAACTAGGCTCATCCATCCCATGGTTTCCGAGAAATTAAGCTAATGTTTTTTTCTATTTTATGGAGAAAAAAAATAAATACCACAACTTCTATTGCCTTCTCTTTATTTTCTATTTCTTTCTGCTTAACAGTAAAACACTTTTGATTCACTGCCACATAACTGATGGTTTAACTTCTTTTGAAGCTCGAGGGTGTTGGATCTACTGTAGTTGTGTGGGTTTTTTTAGCTCTTGTTATGGTGGAGGACCCTGTGATTTATACAGAAAATCGTGAATACACTCAGTTGTGGTTTTTTTTCTGTAGGAAAGCGAAAAGTCATCTCATGGAGACTGGCAAGGAAGCAGATTTGTATGTGAAGTTCTAGTGTACAAATGTGTTTGCTCTCGTGTGCTGTACTTGTGTGTCAGATTTTGAGATACGTATGCTATGGTTGTTGGGGGCCGCAGTCCAGGCTTCTGAAATCCCATGCAGGGTGAGCCACTAATGAGGCCCCTGTCACTTGTAACCACTTCTGCACCTTCAGCTATTTGGCTTTGCAAGATGACACTTCATCAGAGAATCACAGAATGGTTTGGGTTGGAAGGGACCTTACAGATGATCCAGTTCCAACCCCCTGCCATGGGCATGGACATCTCCCCCTGCTCATGGATTTGAGCAACATTGCGAAGAAAATTTTGAAATTGTTGTTGAAATACTGTTTATGCACAAAGGTGTTTGGGTTTTTTTTGGTTTTTTTTTTTTGTTTGTTTGTTTTTGTCTTTGTTTTTTAGCCTTAATCCCAGAATTATCTGTTTCTTCAGTCGTGTTCTGTGCTAGTGTTTGCTGCCATTGGAAAACTTTTTTCCACTTGAAAGCAGTGGGAACTGAGTTCAGTCTGCAGTACATGCTGCAGCTTTTCTAATACTACGTTGTGTCCTTGCTGGTCAGTCTAGCTCTTGAAAACATACTTTTTTGTTTCCCTACCTATTTACCTGGTTCCTGTGGGATAAGCACTATATGCTACACTTGTATCTCTGGTTTTATCTTTGTGGATCACATCTGTATTTAGGGTTGGGAAGAGTAGGAAACAATTCCTTTGAAAACAGAGTCGTGGGTTTGCTTCTCAAGGTAATTTATGACTTCTTAAAACATGAAGTGTTCAGTGTATTTAATTCTAAACACCGTCTGTCTCCTACTCCCGTATTTGTATGTTCTTTCTAAGCTGTTTCAGTTTGTCCCTTAAGTGCTTTTTATTGGCTACTCAAATATTTGTGTATATCTGCATGTTACAGTGCTTTGGTTAATAATAACAGAAGTATTTGCCCCTGGGTGAGCACTTTTCATCCTAAATCAGCAGCCAGTAGAACAAACTGTTTTGACTTTTTATTATTAGCATTGCTTAGTTTTCATTTTAGTGACATCTATTTGCAACTTCGTAAATAGGCTCGGGTACTCTCCTCCCTCCCAGCCTTGTGTGTTGCTTAATCTTTTACTCTTTCAGCCAGTAAGCATATTTCTGCTGAGATAACATCTCAAGGAGGAAATAGTTCCAGAGAGAACGAATGTGCATCATAAGTGAATTAGCATGTGTATTTTAAAAGAGAGAGAAAGTCCAAAATAAGAATTAAAAAACTCTTTGCATTCACCACTGAATTTTAATAGTAGGTTACTCAAATTTGTTTCTGACTTTTTCTTGATCACTACACTGATTTTTTTTCTTACTTATCCTGGTGCATGAAATTTACCTTCGTGCCCTAGAAGCACACAGAGCAGTGTTCTTAAAAGTCCAGGAGTCAGACACTGATACTATTTATCACATAATGATTTTCTGTGATTCCTCCATCTCCCTTCTTACAGACATGGCAGATGTGCAGCCCTCTCCAGCTACCTGTGTGCATATAGAGGAGCAAGTGGTGCAGTTCCTTTATCTCTGCATACGCCTGCTCGGTGTGACAGATGGACTCCAGACATCCCCAGGCTGGTACAACTAGGCCTTAGTTTTCTTCTTCTACCACCCATCCTCTATTCAAGGGTGGGAGTTCCTGGTAAAATGTTGGGGAATTGAGGCATTGAGATGGAGAAAAGCCACCACAAAATTATTGATTCTTGGGCTGATTGCCCTCAGTTCAGATTTTCCTTTTTTGATGAAGCAGGAGAAAAACCTTCATGGAAAGGTGGCTTAATATCTTGATGAAACACTACAAACAGGAAAGCTGCTTTCTTACCAAAAGCAGTTTGAGAAGAGTTTCCTGAGGGTAATTTTTCTATGCATGTAATCAAGGACAGCTTGCATGACAGACTTCTTACAGATGGGGATTCAAGCCTATTTGCTATTGACTAAATTTGCCAAATCTCAGTTGCTTATAATTTCCTCCCATATGCACCTAAGATATAATTTTCCGTATAAAATGTATTGGCTAGGTTTATGTAAAGTCCTTGAAGAATTGGTGTGTACAGTCCCTCCATTCCCCTAAGAGGAGCACAGTGAGTAGTGCACACCATCTCTTAGCTTCTTTGTGCGGGCTAGGAAATGTTCAAGTGCCAGGTCTGTGCTGTTCATAACAGCCATTAGATATGTTCTGCCTGAAGACTCTTCTGCCATTTCCAGGTTGATTTTGTGTTCTGTTTCGAGAAGAAACTTTTTTTCCTTTTTTTTGTAGATCAAGACAACAGCATGTTGTTCTTCACATTTATTTCAGGTTGTACAAAATGTTAACCAATCAAGATACAAGTTAGCTTCTAATGATATAAATTGTATATATACATATAAATTTAAGTGTGCCTTTGATGCTTCTGTTTTTCTGCCTGTGTCTACCTCTGACTGTATCTACTAGCTTGAGTGAGAAACTGGGTTTATTTTCCAACATGCTTTTGCTAAAATACACTTTTATGTCACACTACTTCAAGAATTATTTAATTAGGAGCGCCATCATTAACTCATCACATTCTGGCAACTATTTTTTGGTATTGTTAGAAGCATCAACACCTTCTCCATGTATTTAGTAGCTTTTCAAAAAAAATTCAGAATGCATAAGGAGTCTTCTGCTTCCAGTGCTTTGGTTTTGCAGATTAGCTTAACTGAAGGAAGCCTTGTAGCACTTTTTTTTTTCTCTGTTTGGTTTTAGAAACATGAATGTATTTTATTATGCTTTAGGGCTTTTTCCAATAGCAGATAAGGCATTACACCAATTAGCAAAGTAAATAAATAAGATATATATTGACTTAAGAAATAAGTGATGGTAAATGTTAATTTTTGAGTCTCTAATGAATGTTTTAGTTGTTTATTCAAGTTATAAATAGCAATCATTTTAATTGAATGTAAGCTGATTGTAGCAAATGTGCTGTGTTTGTAGCTGAGGCAGAATCAGTGTGTTTATGATAATCTAAATATTATTTAGATGACTTTAATAGCTTCTTAGATGCTTATTTAGATCACATTCAATTATTGCAAACAGTCTGTATTTTGTACAGACTTTGGGTTTTGAGTCCATTGGGATGTGTTTGTCTGCTGCGAATATAAATGGGGCGGTAAGGGCAGGCAGAGCACGCTCTGCATCCTTAGCCTCAGGTTCTGGGTTCACTGGTTGCCCATCCCCTTCTTCCTCACAATCCTTCATCATTACACACACTTTGAAGTTGAAAGCTGGGTGCATTTGACCTTTTTGACCTCTCATAATTGGGATTCCATGATTGATTAACAAACTTTTCTTTAGCAATTATACCTGTAAAAAAGAAATAATGTTAAGCAGCCTGATCTCTCCCTTTGCATCCTATGGGCAAGTTCTTTATATTTAACCTCATTGTTGTGTCATGTTTTTCAAATCATTGTTTTAAAATCAGATTTTGCATATGATAATTATTAATTAAATATTAATGGCAATGTAGTCTGTGGTCAGTCCTTGCCAAGATAAATTACTGGAATATCAAAAAAGAGGAATGGAGTAAGAGCAGAATCTCCAAAGTCTCTCTGGCCAATGTTACCTCTGCCCATCTATGCTCAGCACTCAGCTGTAGCTGGCACTTCCCAAAGTGGCACTGTGATTTTTACCTGTGCTTTGTCTGCCAGCCAGTTTTCTTCGCTGATTGTTGGTGGGTGATGCTGTATCGACTGCATGGCTCCCTTCTTGAAAGTTTAACCTTGTGCAAATGTTTCTTTCTACAAGTACAGCTGGGGCAAAGCCTTGGAGTATGACTAGTTTTCAGCAAGGAGGAATTCTTTGTTTTGTCTCACTGAAGAGTAGGAATAGTAAACTCTGTTTTCCTCTTTTTTTTTAATACACGTCCCATGCTTGAAGAATATTAGGAAGCAGTTACATAAATCATTGTTTTAATAACTTCACTGCTAATTATTTATCAGGTTTCTAACAATATGAGGTAAGCTGACATTTTCTGAAGGATACTTTAGAATTTTCCCCTGAGAAATGTGTAAGGAGTCAGCTTGCGAGTTCCCAAGGAGAAAATGATTTCAGGCTGTAGTTGTCCTGAATTGCAAGCTGTCTGTCTGAAGACATAGATGTAACTTCTTTTTCTTTTTACATAGTTTAACATTCACCCTGGTTTCCTTGGAGAGGAAGAATTGCAGTGGAAGTCCGTTTGGCAACCAGTATAAATACTTGGTGCAGTTTCCTGGGTAGCGGTTTTACTTCATACTTGGTTAAATAATCCATATTTTATAAATAGCACCTGTGCTTGTTGCAAAAAGGCCTAAGATTTGATTTTTTATTTTTTTTTTTCTCCTCTACTCCCCAGGTCTCTCCTACCCTATTTTTTTTTTCTTCTCTAAATGTCCCAGAGCTGTGCTGCCTTTGTTAGTACTCATTCAGAAAGTCTTGGATAAAAAGCAACTACAGCTTAATCCCAAAAAAGATGCATTTTCTAAATTGAAGGTCCTTGACCCCAAGTGACGTATGTGGTCACGTTGTAAAGAAGGAATTTCTCTCCCACTTACAGTTTGCATTAGGGTGTTATATTAAATTCCTGTTGCTTTTGTTTTAGAAGAGGGCAAGGTTGTATCTGGCAGTTGGTATTCTTTAGATTCTGCAATTTTCTTTATTTTGTCCTCAGAGTATTACAATTTCTTGTCAAAGAGGCAGTATTTATCGAGCGAACTGGATGCACTGATGGAAAGCAAGGAAGGCAGGCAAGATTGTTCTTGCTGCTTCTAGTTTCATTTCATATTGAAGCTTCTTGTCGGTGTTCTCAGGCACAAGCGGATTACGGCTCAACTCTGTAATTTAAAGGGGTTTCCTGCAGTGGTGAGAAGAGTTTACCTGTTTTATCATATCAGAGGCAGTAATAAATGAGACCTTGCTGCACATCTGCCTAGCTGCATGCAGGGAATAATTTGTCTTTTTGCTCTGCTGACTCAGCTGAGTCACTCAATCACATTATTCCAGGGAGACAGAGAGAGGTTTCCATAATAATCAGGCAATTAGGCTACTTAGGCAAGCAGAACCCACTTATATGGTATTTTTGTAGACGGCCTGCAACTGTGTACGGAGACATTTGGAGTAAGCTTACGAGTAAGAATGGTCAGCCACGGCTGTTTGCACTCTCCTTCATCTTCTTTGGCCTCTCTTCTCCTCTCCTTTCTGCAGCATCACCTCAAGCAAAGGGGGAGAGGAGATGTGAGGTGTAATGTATGGCCGGGCTGCAAGGTGGGTCATGGCTTCCTAAAAATGCCCTTTGCAATGCAGAACACTGCAGATTGAACTGGCCACAGAGCAGCACTGCTGGAAGCACGCACCTTGGTAATTTTGGGCTCCAGCTCTTTGTGATACTGGCATGGGTGCTGGGAGTGCGGTGGGACACAGGTGTGCAGTGTGGACTGGTGAGCGCTGCAGGAAGGGGAGGACAAGTGCAGCTTCCAGACCCAGGAATGGGGCAGGCTTAGTGCTTGGGAAGTAGAGGGAGATGGGGAGCATGGACAAGGGTAGGATGTTGGTATCTTGACTTGGAAATCTGAAGAGCTGAGTATGACGGCAAGGGAAAACTGAATTCAAGGCATAACAAGGAATTTGCAAGTGAGGTTGTGTAGAAAACAGTGACACTACAGTGTCTGCAAAATTTTAGAGAAAGTTCCTAATGTCTGCAAGTTTGGCTGCTCCTCCTTTTATAAGTAGTCCTGACTGAAAATCAAAATCTGTGTTACTCCTTGCTAATAATGATCATAAAAATGGCATTGGTTGTGGGGCTGAGGGAGTGAAAAATCAAACCTTTTTGGTTTTTATTATTGCTGTTGTTGTTACAATACTTCCCTGACTGTATAGGCCTCTTTCTGTCAGTAACAGTGGCTCTATGCATTATTCTTTCTCACTGGGTACAGGAGTAAAATGGCTTTTGCTATCGGGCCATCAGAATTCAAGGGAGCAATGGGACCCCATCTGTTTGAAAACAAACAAACAAAAAAATCCACCAAAAATAAACATGCAAAGGACAGAGATCCTAGGGGATTAAGTACTGCCTTCATCTACTCAATTACAAAGGATGTAAAGAAAAACATTTGTATGGAAAATGCTAAGTAGAAACATGCTAGTCATGATTGGTTTCATAAAACCTTTTAAATTATGTGACTAAAATCCATAGTGTTCGTTCTTGATCTTGTTTTCAGATGTTTCCTGAAAACTGTCTTTTTCTGTCATGAAAACTGCTTTTGATTTCAAACTGGAGTGATAACTTTGCCTGCCTGCCTGGCAAGGTGGCTATGGATATATCCTGAAGTGTCCAATTCTTGCTTATTCTCCCTCTTCTTTCTACCTGTTTTCATCTGACTGCTATGTTTTGATTTATCTAAAATAGTGTTACTCTATACAAATATATTTGCCCCAAAGCTTCTTTAGGACCATGACCTTGAATATTATGTTTACATGGAAATCACTTTAACATCACCTAAGTATCAGTAATGGAAGAAGGCTTAAAACCAAGCACAAAAGCAACATCTTTGCTACAGACTGATGTGATCTTTGATTCAGAGTTGCATCTGTTTGTGGTTGCTGTGTGAATCTGCTTTTGTCTGGTTTTGTTCCATCAATTCTTCAGATAACTTTTAAAACTTTTCTTCTAAGCTGGTTGAAAACATTATTTACTACTTATTCCTAGCCGTACATGCATACACTGATTTCAGAAGCAAAATCTTACATTCCAGAATCATGCAATGACATTGTCCATGAAGAATGTTTCCTTATGAAGGATTTGGGAACTATGAAAAGAATATTTTGCCTGAACCTCAGATTTTAATCATACTGACTTTCAGGCTGCAGTTCCTTCTGTATTAGATTTGTTGCAGCAAGCTATGCCAACTTCAAAGACAAAAGCGCGGGAGCCCTGCTTCTATTTAGATAAAGCTGTCCTTTCCATGGATAAAAAGTTGCTTTATAGCTCCTGTGTTTATCAGATGGGACTGTTAAGTTCAAGTTCAGCAGAACTAAAGATACTTGCTTATTTTCTCAAAAGTGTGTATCTTCATTTAATAGCAAGGGTGAAATGTCTGTAAGAGATTACAGCCTAATGGAAAAATAGATAGGAGTTATGATTGCACCAGCCACATGTCCTGGAGTGCTTTAATCTTTTTGAAGCTCGACTTCTAATTTGAGAATGTGTAAGCAGCTTTAGTTCTAATATTTTAAAAAAAAAAATAAAAAATTAATTCGTAATGCCTATTTCTTCTTATTAAGAGCAGTAAGCGCACATGGCTTAGCAATTCCCAGGCCTATTTAAAAATTAATGAGGTGAGAAGAGTAAATTCTTTACTTTGCAAGTACTTAGGGTGTTGTCAGGGAAACTTCTGGGACACAACGAGACCTCAAACTTTGGTTGAAGTGCTCTTTTCCCTGTATCATGCTGGTCTTCTCTGAGGAACAGCTTCTTATACCTGACTAGTCTAAAGTAAGATTCACCCCCAAAGGTAAGATATGCTAAAGTAAGTCGCTGTCTGTCAGCCACCTTCTCTTTCTCCTCCTATAAATGTTTGGCTGGGCTAAAGCAAAGAGGGTAATCCCTGAGGTAAGGTAGGCCACAGCTTGAACACTGATGTGGAAAAGAGCAGGGAAGGTGTGGAAAGTTGAGAAGAAAGTTTGGGTGGTTAGGGGCTGAGACAGCCTCAAGTCCAGTGCCAAAGTGCAGGTGTACGTATAGCAGGATGGTGGTATGAAGAGGAAGTGTGAGGAGGCCGTGCAGTACTACGGGCTCGGGGGAGAGTGGCTCAAAAGCTGGGAAGAGGAAAAAGGCTCTGGGGGTGCTAATCAATGCTTGCATGATTAGGTGGGACTGTGCCCAGATGGCCAAAAAGGCCAACGACATCCTGGCTTGTGTCAGAAATAGCGTAGCCAGCAGGAGCAGGGAGGTGCTCGTCCCCTGTACTCTGCTCTGGTGAGGCCACACCTCAAGTACTGTGTTCAGCTTTGGGCCCCTCGCTATCAGAAGGATATCGAGGCCCTGGAGCGTGTCCAGAGCAGGGCTATGAAGCTGGTGAGGGGCCTGGAGCACAAGGCCTGTGAGGGGCGGCTGAGGGAGCTGGGGGGGTTTGGGCTGGGGAAGGGGAGGCTCGGAGCAGGCCTCATTGCTCTCTGCAACTGCCTGAAGGGAAGGGGTGGGGAGCTGGGGGCCGGCCTCTGCTCACAGATAACCATTGATAGGACCAGAGGGAATGGCCAGGGGAGGTTTAGGTTAGAAATTAGGAGAAATTTCCTCTCAGAAAGAGTAGTCAGGCATTGGAAGGAGTTGCCCAGGGAGGTGGTGGTGTCGTGTGACACCTTGGTGTTAGCCTTGTTTAGCTTGTGCTGACTGACAGGAAAGTAGGAAAAATGTCTGATATGAGATAGGTTTATTACAAGATACCTCAGACGAAGTCATATTTTTAAATGTAATTAGAAAGTATGATCTTATAAGTGCGTGCATGTATTTCACTTTGCGATTTGAAGGAAATAAATTAGTCTGATAAAACAGCTGTTACTGGAGAGAATTTATTCAGCAATTCTCTTTCCCAGAAGTCTGTCAAGGAGCTTTAGGCCACAGCTTTGCTCAAAACTTATACAGAGATATTGGAACACAAAATAGACCATATAGGCAGAACTGGACACCCTAGATCAGGAGGAAAAAAAAGGCAAAATTATAACTAAAATTATGACAAGGGCAGTTGCAAGGTTCACAGTTGAATGTTTATCCTTATTTTTGTCCCATTTAATGGAAAAAAAGCTTGTCCTAGTTATTAAAAACTTATTCACAGTACAGATAATGTCTGCCTTTAGAACCCTTCTTGTGACTTCACGCTTTGTAAACAGGGGGAACATTTTTTTGTGTTATCATAAGGAAGTTCTTTTTGACAATTTTGCTTTCTGTTGTAAACTTCATAGACCTAATGCTTTCTTCATAAACTTATTATTTCCTGAGGTATTCATCCCATACGCAGAATGAGAATTGGCTAAATTAAAGTAGGAAGTGGTTGTGTAGTTGGAATCCACCACAATGAAAATGTTTCTCCAGAAGACCCGATTCAGGTCATAACAGCCAACTTCACCAGCATAATCTGCTTATATAACTCCTGACGGGGCTACCTGAGTGCTTGTTGTTACCAGCAGCCATCAGTTCCCCCTTCAAAGCTTGAATTCTTTTTGCAATGGACTTCCTTATTTTCCTTCCACATTGCTCCACAAATGTCCTCCTGAAGCAGAAGCTGTTGCTTGAGGAGGGTGTAGCGATGCCAGCTACCTTTAGTCATCAGACAAATGAAGTGTATTTATGTAATCACTACTTTTCTACATTGCTAAGTTTCTTGGATGTTGAAAACTTGTCTGATGTGACTTTTCCAGACATGGACTGTTGAATTCATTTGACAAGTCTGAAGTTTGTCAGAAGAGTTTGACATTGTTCCTCTTCCTCCTCCTCCTCCCCTTTGATCCAACTCTTTTTCATGGACTCCTCCTGGGGAAATGCAGATGCTCAGGTGCAGATGCACCCTGGCAGGTGGGATTCTACAGCAGCTGGGAGGTGGCTGTGTCCTCTGTCACACTCGTATTTTTGTTGAAACAGGTCTCCCTTAGGTGTTGGTCTGTTCTGTTGAAATACATAATATGTTACCTAGAAACTCAAGCATCTTTCTGATTATAAAGCATTGTGACCTCTATTATCCTGAACTTGGGAGGACATTAGGTGCTGAGACGAGAAATTTGGAAATTCTTGTGTTTTAAGTGTATTTGTGTACAACAGAAAAGCCAGTTTGGTGGGCTGATACATTCCCTGAAGCATACCTAAAGATTCTGTCTGTAATTTTGAGTACATTTTGATAATTTGTGTTACAGTAAAGGTGTTTATAACTGCACAAGGAGTGTCTAGGAAGTCTTTTCACAGAATCACAGAATTGTAGGGGTTGGAAGGGACCTCAAAAGATCATTGGGTCCAACCCCTTTTGCTGGGACATACCTCAGAAAAACATGTATGCTTATGCTCTCCTTAGTATGTTCATGGCCTTCTTCTCTAGAGTTGGAATAGTCCTCAGATTAAATGTGAAATTAATATTGTTTAGAACTGGAAGAAAAAAAAAAAAAAACTAGAGCCCATATGTTAGTTAAGCTAATGCTAATTAGTAATGCCTGTTTCCCTCAGCACATTACCCTTTTTCTCTTGAAATTTTTTATGTGCGCATAGTTTCTTGAATCTGTGTGACTGCTGCAACCTAAAACGAGGTGACATGGAATTGTTTTTTCAAAGGAGAAAACTTGGTACTGTGGTACCAAAATGTATTTTGAGTGTGCTATATGTACTCATTCTCAAAAGTAATACAGTGTAACATTATATTTGAGGCTGTCCTTTTTTTTTTTTTTTTTTTTTTTGGCTTTCCATAGTCGATCTCTGTATGCCTGTGCTCATGTTCTGAACAACCATGGGGTGTATGAACAGATCTTTATGATGAAATGATTGGCTATTTAGTTTGTCGTCTTCCTCAAGAATAAGACAACACAGTCTGAAGGTCTTTCAGAAGATGCTCCCTGTAACATATCCTAGCTATTCTGTTTGTTCCTGTCTCTTGACAAGCCAGAAAAACTCACTGGGAACAGCTGTAGACTTGGTTATAAACAACTTTTGCCTCTGTTTGACCTTCTGCACAATAGGAGCTTTTAACAGTTGCACAAGACAAACCAGTCGAGTTGTAAGATGACAACGCTTTATAAGCCTATCGTTGATGTACCTAACTCTTGGAGTAAGTTGAGTTCCATAATGGTTTTTTGTATGCATAGCCAACATGTTAACTCTGTATCTGCTGGATTAAAGCATAATGAAAATAAGCTGCTTTAAAATTTACCCGTGATTTTTCAGATTGAGGCAATGGCGATAACAGAAAATAAAATCTTCCTGCAGAAGACCATAAATAAGTGCAATTTATTAACTCCTTAACACCATGGCGCATGCTGATGTATTTTTAATTGCATAGCGTATGAAAGTTCTCAAAACTTGCACTTTCAACAGTTAATGAAGGACCATCTAGTTCTTTTGGATGCAAGTGTAGTTGTAATGGCACGTAGTTTCAGCATGTAAAACAACCTGAAGGAAGGACAAAAAGTTTCTTCAAACACTTTACAATGTGCTCATCACAAGATGGTTGTATTTTTTCTGTTGCGGTTCAGAGTTTTGTATGTGTTGGCAGTTATAAAAGTACAGGATATCTACATTCTTTATTATTTACAAAAATAAGGGGGATTTTTTTTTTCTTTATTTAGAAGTGTGTGAGCTTTTAAGAACATGAATTGAGAAAAGCACTGCAGAAATGTTACTACTTAGGAATATTTCTGAGATAATTCACAATGAAGGTTCTCTTATGAAAAACAATTTAAGTATTATTAAAGTAGTTGTTGGAATATTAGCAGGTTTGATACCCTACTAAAGAAAAAGGAACAGATTTTTTTTGCATTATGATATTTTATTTTTTCTTCAGGTTTGGTTTTATTTAAAAGTAACTCTCTATGTTTTAAACTGGGGAAATTCCATGGTGTTTCAAAATACACAGTGAAAGATTTAGGGCATTTTACACGTCTGTCAAGACATGGAGACAGAAGGATCAAGAAGGGTTGTATAGGACTATTTCTAACATTTCTGATGTCCTGATCTTGGTCTGATCTTCAGGCTGAAGGTTGCACCTGATGTTTAGATAGTTCTGTAGCTTACAGTGGCGTTCCTGCAGTTTCTGTGCCAAGTCTCCAGGTGCTACCCTTCTTTCATTCTCTAAGCCGTAGCCATTTCAGCTTGTCTTCTCAGAGGGTGCTTCACAGCCAGTTTGCTTCACTTCTTCTGATGCTGAGAAATGTTCTGAGAGTTTTCTGAGCCCCTCAGCCAAGGTGAATTGTGATTTGTTAATGAAAAAATTAAAACAGTTTGCACTGATCATTGAACAATTTTATTTTCAAACTACTTCGAAAGAAAATAGGGCTGTATTTCTTGGATAGGCATTTGGCACTGCTCTGGAGCTTTTCTGTATGGATAGTCCAACTCTGATGACTTCAGAGTTTCCATCTAACTGGGTTGTTATACTTTGAGGTTGTCAAATGAGTAGAGGATTCAAAGAATGCTATGCCTTTAATTCTATCACCTTTAATATTATTTTTCTCCTTTTAAAGTCTAGGGATTCTATCAAGCTGGATGACCTGAAAGCAGAGGTGTCACCGCGTATTTCAGCAGAAGATCTGATTGACCTGTGTGAATTGACGGGACCTAGTCATTCCAAAACACCTGTAAAGAAAACAAAGCCTAGCAAACCAAAGCTGCTGGTGGTGGACATTCGTAACAGTGAAGAGTATCCTTCAAATCCAAGTGCTGGTCTTGCCAAATCATGCTTGCATCAATTACCTTCACTTTGTCTGCAGGCAGTGTAATATTGGAATGGTAAAAAAAAAAAAAAAAAAAAAAATGGGAAGGGATGTGTCCAGGTACAGTGGAAGAACTGAAGGCTGATTTATTTTTTTTTCGTGGGGAGTCCTGGTTTGTAGAGAAGAGTAGGGATGTATTTTTGCCTTCACGCTTGAGGCTGTGGTTGTAATGAAGCCTCTTTGTACCAATAGCACAAGTGCTTTGATACCACTTGTTTTTTTTTTTTTGTGATAGGTGTTGTTAGCAAACCTCCCTCACAGAACATGACCAGTATTTCGGAAAAGTGGGAGACTTCCCATGTTAGTGGAAGGGACCTGGAGAAGAGTTGATAGGGACTGGCAATGCACATGAGCTCAGTGGAAAGTCAGTTCTCTACCGAGAGCCTTCTCTCTACTGTCAGGTAATGTAGCCCAATGGCTGTCCTAACTTGTCATCTAGTTTGCTTATAACCAGCTTAAACATATCTTGAAGCTATATTTTTATCAGGATTGCTACACGGTCTACACCATACTCTTCTGTTTTTCAAATACATACTACTGCATGCATGGAGGAATTTTTTAATTGTTTTTCTGTATTGGCATAGTTAAAGGGCTGGATTCGCTTGTTTTTCGGAAGGGGGATGCCTTCTTACCGGATGTGTTTTGCCAGGAACAAGCATGTTCATCAACATCCATCTAAAAGTGGGAACAATTACATGTTTTTATTTAAGGTAACTCATAATGTTCTATGGGAGTACTGAGAATATACTTGTTTTGTATCATTTTTTTAAGTACTGCTCCTTTCATAATAGTAAAGGTGATGTAGATTGTTGCTTTTGCCGGGAGGTGTACTCTTAGTTTGCTGTGTAGCAAGCTGTAATTTGTAAGGATCAAACAGTTCTCAGTAGAAAAATCATAAAAGAATTGGGAGTCTTAGTCCAACTTCTGCTTCCAAAAAAAGGAGGAGCATTCATATTACGTATGTCTGGCTTATTAAACATTTCCAGTGACAGATTCAGCCACTGGGAAAAAACTTCCCTATGTCTGACAATAGACTGCATGTGTATGAGACAAGAATAAATACTAGGCAATGAAGCGAATGTCCAAGAGTTATAAGCTTCCATGCTTTCTAAAAGGAAAAGTACAGTTGCTGTTAAAGCTCTTGGATGATATTATTTCCCTCTAATGGTGAACCAATGCTAAATATTTGAGCTAAAGTATATAGTAAAAACTTAAATACAATTTTTGCTGTGTAAATAGGTGTAAATATATTGTTTACATAATGAAGAGGATAGTATAACTTGATTATTCTAGATAAAAACTCTTGTTTTCAGGGAGTTATAACCTTATTGTAAGCCATACTTGAACCTGTAATGTGGTCTGCTGCAGCACAGATAAAACGAAGTGATCAAAGGAATACAAAAAAAAAAAAGATACTTTTTTTCTATTGCTTGCATGTAGTTATTTCATTCATTAGCTAAGGTTTCCAATTAAGTAGAATGTCATCAGTGTGACTATTTTCTAGACTTCTGTGGCCTATTTTGCTCCTGGAATTAGCCTGTTGAAAATGTGGTTCTCCTGTGTTTGTTTTTTGTTTTTTGTTTTTTTTTTTGTTCTTTTTGAGGCTGTGTTCCAAGAGATCATTTCTCTATCAAGAGAAAAAAGTTTAAAAGAGAAAGCCCTGGAATTAAAAGCTCTAAAAGGTTATTGCTACTGTATAAAAAGCTTTGATACTACTGAGTTAAATAATGTTTTTATTACAACATGCATCACTGTGGTGTTAATTATTTAAGCTGCTTACTAGAAATCATCAAGGAGAAAGCAGGTGGAAAGCAAGTAATATGAAATGCCTAGACTGTAATCATTGTACTGAAAGACTATTATCTGTGTACAGTAATGGATTTATTTGTATTACAATCAAGATCAAAGGCAAGGTGCTTGTTTAAGTTTTTCTGTAGCCTTCCTAATAGCTTGATAATAGGTTTTACTCTACTGTTGTACTAATCCTATTCTATTCATGTGGAGTAGATTCAAAATTTCAATTATTTGGAAGCTATTTGACTGCTGTGAAGTGGTTTTGTGAGGTAATTTTTCATATTACAAAACTTCGATCAGTCTTTCACTTTATATTTCGTAAACGAGGAGGCATGCTGGAGAGAGAAAATCTCTGTAGTTCAAGCACATTTTAATCACTGTCGGTGTTGTTTCAGCATGGTCGGAGTCTATGGTGGTAGAGTAAGGTGTGATTCGCTGCAGTAAGACCTACTTCCTTCTGCTTGTAACCTGCCGTTTAAGTATTGGGTTGACTTGAATCTTCCAGATGTTAGGAGGTAGGGAATGTCATTTTAGAAACACCAGCCTGGTCGGTAATAAAATTACCCCACAAATGATTTATTTTTTATGTCAGCTGTAGAAGAAACTTACAGTGTGTAGAACACTATTAAACTGGCATCAATTCTGAATATACATAGGAAACCATAGGAATAACGTGTTCACTGTCTTATTCTCGCAGTACAGAAACAGTCTTTGTCAAGTTAGGTGATAATGTTGGCAAATGTATTGCTTTTCTTTAAAAAAAAAAAAAAAAAAAAGTTACTCTGAGCATTTAGGCACACTCAGTAGCATGAGCATAAGCTGCTAAGTATATCCACAGTCACATTCTGTGTAAATAAATGTCATTTCAGACCTTTTACCCTGATTAGTAGCTATCAGAATGATGCAGTTACAAATTAAGGGTGGGGAGGGATGTACCTGCACCCCTGAAATGGTGAAGGAAGGGATGTCATAATTTTCCCTTACCAAACAGTAATAAACTGATAATACTTATGGATGGTATGTGATCATCTTTGTTGTTTCAGATGTTTTAACAGAGCCGTGTTTTTTCCCACACAATAGTAATGATGAACGTAAAGCTGAGACTTACAGAAGTCACAAGAAATGTATACTAGTATTAACCTAAGTCAGCTAAATCTTACCTCCATTTAAGGCTGCTCCTTTAAAAACAGGAATTCTAAGATATATAATCAAATCTAGTAGCTTTCTGCAAGTATGGTAATAAAGGGTGACTAATCTGGATATTTGACATTGTGTATATTTTCACAGAAGCTTGCAGTTTCCCAGCTCTTCAAAGCTTTTCTTATTTACTGTTGGGGTAGGAAGTATTCCATGAATGTGCATACTGTCTATAAAAGTAATTCAGAGGTTTATTAAGGTCTTGACACTTTTTGGAAACTCAGTAAAAGCTAAGTAGTAGTGATCCAGCTGAATTTTTATTGAGGAGATTTTTACATTCATTACTTGTTCAGAAAATCTCACCGAACAATCATCCTCTGAGAGTAAAGCACAATTTAACAACATCTCAGCATTGCTGGCATTCATATGTGAACTGTTTTCTGTGTAAGACCCAATATGTGCTCACTGCTACTGGGATTGCAGGTAAATATAAATGATGCCCTCTGGATCTGAATCATAGGGGGGCTTGTGAGGAGTTGGCAGGAAGTTTAAGAAAATTTCCCAATAATCCCGATTTAGTAATGGTTCTCATTTTAAGTAAATTTGCATGAAACTCCTTTGGAAGGGATGCTTCAGCTGCTCACTGATATTTGGTTCCTGTGATTGGACTAGAGCAGCTGGATTGAAGTAAAACCCGCAGAAATGTACATACTGTGAATACTGGGTCCTTAGTACTGTTGCATTTAACAGATCAGTTCCTGTAGTGCCATGCTGTATCTTTTATGAAAGAAACTCTTGATTCTCTCCATTTTTCTGTGTAGTGTCAGAAATTGTTTTGTCTCTGTGTAAGTAGCAACTGAGGTTTGTCAAAATATACCGAGACAAAAGACCAGCATTGTTGTATCACATCAGCCAGGAGGAAGAGCAGGTTCATCTTACAACTATGCATGTGCCACACATTTCTCTGCCTTTCAGATGTCCTTAACTGTTCTTCCTAAGCTTTAACCGTGGCCACATTTCTGGCAGCATCAATGTCCCATTTGCATCAGCATTTACTGCGGAAGGAGATCTCATCCAGTGCCCAGCAACTGCCACACTCCAGAGCTTTAAAGGAAGAGTTGTGGTGATCGTAGGAAATGCAGTGAAGAATACAGCTGCTGTAAGTCTATTGATATAATATATATGTTTATATTTAGAAATGCATAACAGGAATTAATGCATACAGTAATCATAAATACTAAGTTTGGATAATTTAGGCATTAGTAACTGGGTATCACCACAGGATTTGGGGCAGGGGGGTGATAGGTTCTGCTTCTAGACAGAAATATTTACAGTGGTCAACATCTGAGAAAGTTAACATTTTGAAGTGAATTATTTAGCATTTTTTCACCTTTAAAATCTTTATGTTGGAATGTTATGAAAGTGACATCGCTTCTAACGTGCATCAAGATCTATTTTTCAAAAGTGACTTGGGTTTAACATTTACTTTTTGCAGTGTTATTAAGTATATACAAGGTAAGTAGGGAGCAACATGCATGTTGTATTTGAACTCCAAGGGAAATAAGATACAGTTCATATTCTCCAAGTAAGAAATAACATACTGATTAATTTTATAGAATCATTTAGCTTAGGTAATTCTGCTCATTTAAGAGAAGAATGGTTCATACAGCTGTCTTCCATATGATACTTTGACTAGATAGGGAGGATATTGGGATTTGCCTACTAATTTCTTTAAATTTTTAATGGTGTTGTGAACCAGCAGAATAATAAATAGAATTATTTCTGTTTCTATTCTTTGTCTCTGGTGAAGTGAACATATTTTACTGCAAAGGTGTGCTTTTAGGTTCAGTATACCTTTAGTTCACCACAGTCTCTTAAGCTTATTTACTCAGACAGCAAGAACTCATCTGCATAACAAATGTTTTGTTGTGTTTTTTATGCATATAGGGAGTTGTAAGTAGCATGAGAAATTTCTTTCATTAACCTGTTTCATCGTTTAGAAAATGAACTTGTGATATGTACCCTATTTTTAAACAGTAGCAGAGGTGGTATAAAACAGACTGTACAGCACATCAAATGGTTTCAGTCCGTGAGTATCTAGGTTTCTGTATTAGACCTGGGTAAGTCCATGATAAATATTTCAACATGAAATCAATCAATTTGAATAATCACAATGGCTCACTAAATGCTGAATGCATAAATTGCCCCTCAGTGGAATAAATACAAAATGCATAAAATGCTAAGTGCCAAATGGAGATGATTTAATGGACACTTGACACCTTTGATGGTGGGCTATGCAGCAGCTTTCAATAATTACATTTTAAATCACTGAACATCCTAATTTATCTCAGTAAGAGTCTTACTATTCGCTAACCTCCTGAGGAATGGGAACAGAAAAAACAAAATGCTTTCATTTTCAGTAATGACTGTCTTTATGGAAGATAACCCACATACTAGCAAGTCATTTTCTGGGAGTTTTTTTTGCAGGACCAGTCAGAAATGTTGAATCTGAAACAGAGAAACACTGTAAGTGTCTAGAACAGAATAAAGAAACAACCTGAAACAAGTATCTGTAGGAAAGAAAGGACAGAGGCTTTACAGTATGGGTTGTGGGTTACACTGTAGCTAAGAAGAGCAGATTTTTTGTCTCATATAACATAGTGACAGTTCTAATGCAATCTTGGATTTGTTTTAGCTTTTAAATGCTTCATTAAATGGAAAATCAAACTTTTTCTTTGCTATGCACTTCTACACAACTTCGTGTTCTTAGTGAGTCCAAGCACTTCAGCCATGTATAAGGAATATGCCTTATCATTATGCAGTCTTGCTACATCTGAGACAATTGTTACCATGTTTGCATACAACTGTAAATATACATATATTATACATATATTTACAGTCGTGTGTGTGTATATATATATAAAAAAATAACAACCTCAATTAAACCATGTTGCTAGAACTTAGAGGTCCTTACTTTTGTAAGTTTTTTGTTTGTTTGTTTGTTTTTGTTTTGTTTTGTTTTAAGGCCAGTTTCAGTTTTACTCTGCACAGGTTGCATGGAACTGTCTGCTGCTATTTGTGAGTGTAACCAATCCAAAAATACCTAGCTTGAGACTAGACAAAAATAATAACTATTGCTGTCTTGAATTTTTGCAAAGTAATCTAATAGTATGAATGTGTGGAAACAAAAACAATATTATCCAAATAACATAGTAACATCTGAACATCTCTTAGTGTTACTAAGAGATGTTCAGAATAAAATATATCTTTTCTAAACAGAATTATGTATTTCCAGTTGAATATGAATTAGCCACAAATGTTTTTCTTCACCATAAAGGAGAATTTTTCAGAAGTGTTGACCGATATTTACTCTACTAAAAATACAGAGATTGGCACCTCCAAATGTGTTACTTAAGTTTATGCAGGGCTGTGTGGGTGTCAGAATTATCCAAAAATATTATTGATTTATAAGGCTATTTGTAATTAGGAGACTGAATCTTTCAATTACATTTCATATTAGTAATCTGCTTAGCACCACAGAAGTAATAAAAGAAAAAAGGCAACATTGAGTGTATTGAACAGACTTGCAGAAAGCTCCTTTTATTTCCATTTTCACACTTCTTTTCTGTCTCGTGTATTTGATTTGGTGCCAGATGATAAAATATTTAAATTGGAAAGAAAAAGCTGTCTAGAACTTGATAGGCAAGAGGGGAAAAGAGAAAACTTCCCAGTGGCCCCGCTCCAGAAGGAGACAAAGCAGCCAGCAGTGCCCCAGACTGGCTTTAGCAGAACACTTCCTTCGGACAGAATTAAAACAGGGTAATCCTACTTGTTAAGCAACTTAATTTACTCGCCTTGAAAGCTAAATGAATAGGTTGTCTGGTGCATGAGAACCTTATGAATACACCGTTAGCAGCACAATGGTGTCGCAGAGAGGCACTTGCACTGGGCATGGTGCAGCAGTGCTTGGCAGGCGCTTGTGCTCTGCAGCACGTCCCTTCCTAAAGGCTGGTTCTCCCGTTGTGCTGGCCTTTCTTCTCCTGGGGGATCCCAGGCACTTGTTAGCAGAGCAGAAACTTGTTCGTCTCTCAAGACCGTATAAAAGGTGTTATGCTCGAATTAACCAGCCAGATTCTGGTTTGATTGTTAACTTAAATACGTTAAGCAGCAGCATCTCTTAAGTGAATTAAATTCCCCTTTCCCACATCCACTGATACGAGTACCGTGAAAATTCCAATCCAGACGAAGAATCGTTACAGTTGGCAGTATAATGGTCAAGTGCTCAAGAGGAGCACTTTCTGTTTTTGTTTTTTTTTTTTTCATGCACAGCAAATAGCATTTTGGTGCTCATTAATCTGTCTCCCCTGACTTTTGTCATTTCTGAAATCTGAGATACAGTGTGTGAAAAGGTAGATCACAGTTACAGACACGTAGGAAAGGCATTAGTTTGGGTTTTGGGGAAGGGTGACATTACTTCTTCATTTCCCATTCATTAGCCAACTTCGAGGTGGTATTTTCTGCTCCCATTTGCAACTTTTTGACTGTATTATTGTGATGAAAACTGAAACTAGGATGGGAGAAATAACTTATCTGATATCAAGTCATGCTGCAGCAGCTCAGTTTTGAACCTGACTTACTGCTTCTTGTGTGGTACAGTTAAGATAAATTTGTTGTTGTGTTTTTTTGTTTGTTTGTTTTGTTTTTTAATGAAATGCTTTAATAGAATAAAGTTTATAGAACTCTAATATGTGTAATAACTAGAAACTCATTTATTTCTTGCCGTCAAAAAAAAATGCAGGCAAGCTGTATGCTGAAACTTAAAGAAATCTGTATAGTAAGCTAATGAATTCTAAATGGGAATGTTTTAACTTGTGATTGTTACTTTTGTTTAAAATCTGGGTAAGTTATGTTGCTATAAATACATTGTCTAGACAATTTCTACAAGTCAGTGAAGCAAAGTTGTCTGTCTCATTGTGTCACAGAGTAGCTAATAGTTAAAATGTATGAACTAGCTCCAAAGCAAAGGCAAGTGGTGCAGGATTTCCATGAGATCTTACTGACCTTTTTCAAGGCAAGAGGGAGAGGGTCAAGTTCAAGATTCTTTTTGTATAACACAGTTCTAGCCTGAAAAAAAAAAAACACAACAGCAGCTCTTTCTATGGGGAAGTAACATTTTTCTCTAAATGTAGATGCTGATCTGTTAACATAAAATCTTTCCTCTTGCTTAAAAATGTTGGGTAAAGAAAAAAAGATAATAGAAAACATTTATTTTATGGCACTTGGGAGACTGATACCAAAACTTTTTTTTTTCTTCATATATAATTTAACAGTGAATATGAACTGGAAGTGTTGTTTTGTTTTGTTTTGTTAAAAAAAAAAAAAAAAAAAAAAAGTCCAGAGAATGTAAAACTAAAATGTATTCTCCATCCACTCATACTCTTTTTTTTTTTTTTTTCATTGTTAAAAAGCTGAATGCAGTAGAATACATGTTCGGGCCCATATTGACATAAAGTAGTTCCTTGTGTTTGTGTTCTTGTTCTTGATTGTCTCGGCACACTGCAGAGATGTGCTTCTTATTATATGAAGGCTGAGATGCATAGGTAAAAGTGTCTAGTTACTGCTGTGGTGATGTTTCATTGTTGGCTTTTTTTTGTTGTTGTTAACTTTTGTGTTGTTTGTTTTGTTTGTTGTTTGTTTTTTTTTGTTGTTAAGGCCTTTTAAAGAAGCTTTGCCAAAGAAGCAAGTCCCCGCATGTTCCAGCTTGTTTCTTCTTATAAACCTGCTGTAAAAAACAAATGGAAACCCATGGGATTTCATAGGGTTGTCTGAAAACTAGGTGTTATGTAGCATACTAAAAGGCAGATGAGTTCATGCTTCTGAAGACAAATACAATTACTTAGAAGGGCCCCCTGAAAATTTTGGAGTGGAAATTTTGGAGTGAAAATAAATAGAAATTAGACAATTAATTTCTTGAGATGTTTTCACTATCTATCTAATGTATTCTGAATTTCCTTGTAAATTATTAAAAATTATTAAATTATTAACAAAAATTTCCTTGTTGCTTAGCAGAAAAGCAATTGAGCAAGTGGGATGAAAGCTGAAGGTATTTTCTCTTTGCAAAAAAGGAAGGGCTCCTTATGATTCCCAGAATGGCTCTTTCATCTGGTTGAGTTGTTAAGGCAGCACCATGCAGTCTGGGTTTAGATTCAGAGCCTAGTGGCATCATCAGGTGTCTTTTTGCCACCTTTAAAGAAGAGATAGGCTTCGTTAATCAGCAGCAGTCCTGCTGGGTGTCTCTACCTAGGACATGCTAAATAATCTTCATTATTTTATTCTGTAAAGTCTGTATTTTGTTTAGTCTGGTTTTGTTTTTGTAACATGTACACATGTTTATTTTTTTCTTAATCAGCAGAAAGTTAGCTCAGCTGCTGTTGCCAGAACACTGCTCTTCACACAGCCCAAGAAAGGCGCTTGGGCTGCAAGCCAGCAGTTGTGCTATGCTGTTGTAATTCTGTGTACATTTGGAGGGAGGGTCAAGGACTTACATCTTGGAGTTTAAGAGGAAACAGGACAAAACTGGCCATGTAGGTTTGCCATCAATGATGTCTAAAAGCTGGCAGTTTTTATATGGATTTGCTGTAGGCTGCCTAATCAGCTGTCCATCTAGTTAAAAAACACAAGACTTCAATTTGGGTAGTGTTACTAAAAATTAAAGCAAAGTGCAAAGAAAGGTTTTATACTTCCAAGCATTTCTTTGAACATTTCTCCGCATCTAGGACAGACTTTAGACAATTTTACAAAAAAGCCATCCTAAAAATAAAGTGAAGAATAAAGTGAAGTGAACAGAATTTCTTTGGACACATAAGGGGGAAAGAGAGAGGCTCATGCTCTCTTTTTTATGCTCAGGCCACATGTGTTATGCGTCCCTTCACTAACAGCTTTTCTATTTTCTGATCAAAAACTAGAATAGGTATGCTTTTTGCAGTTTAATTGTACAGTCTATTCAGCTGTATTGGGTGCATTGCTTATATTTTGGTCAGTATAAGCTGTTAACAGCAGCTAAAACTCTACAGATGAGTTTTCATTCAGGTTCTCACTCTCAGCTGTTTTGTGTGTTTGTGTGTAACATTACATTTCTAAATGGAAGATTAAACATGCAGGTGTTAAAAAGTTTCTCCTTGGAGAAATGTGAGTCTTTGCTCGTACTTTCTCAGTAAAATCTATCCCAAAACCAGCTATTAAATATCTGTTTGTCTAGGCTTATTTTCAAATCTTTGCATTTGAGTCCTTAAGTTTCTGCTGTATTTTTGTACTGATGGAATGGAAAGTGTTCCTTTTTGGCTAGGTCTGTATGGGAAGATTTTTTTTTTTGATCTTACTAGAGTAAGTTCTCTTTTTCCTTTTTTTCTTTTTTTCTTTTTTTTTTTTTTAATCATAGTATGTGTCTGTGTGAAGTTGTGCTCCTTGTGTTTTGTACTTCATACTGTTACTGTTAGTCAGGCATTGTTTTGTTGGTTTGGGAAACTTCAGGTGACTCTCTCACCTTGGTGTTAAAGTGCCTTTTCACTTCTCTGAAACCTTTTAATAGAAGAAGAACCTGACTAAAATTAATCTTGTGCTGGGTCTGCTTTCTGACACGTGGAAAGGGTTGGTTTAAATAAATAATAATTACAAAAAGCTCTGATGACCATGATGTGCCTTCAGATTGGCTAACTCTTTACTGAAATCATACAGCAAAGCAGACTGCACTCCCTGATGGGTTTGTCCAATATGTTTGTCCAATAACAAAGGAAAAAACCAACAATCTTATGATAGTAGATAGCAATACCACAGAATTTGGTTAACATCTCTTCCAGCTTCTCATGTACCTCCCTTTCTTCTGACTCCTTTGGTGTACGATGTTACACCTATACCCCGATAACATTGGTCACAGCAGTCCTTTTTGATAGCCTGGTACAGTAAGTTACTCCTCCTTCCCTCCCAGCTTGCCCTTTAATTACTACCTGTCACAGGAATGTCTGTGAAAGTGAATAATGTGTACGGAACAACCCCTGTGGCTGCCCTGAAGGGAGCTGGGAACAATGCTGCTCAAGCTGTGTGCTGTTATTAAGGCTCTTTGCTGCAGACAGTCTGAAAGTGTGATGTGCCTAGTGTAATACGCCCAGCACACTTGAAAGCTGTGATTTTACTGCTTGGAACAGAGGAGTAGAAACATTTTGATAAATGCTCCTTTGGTGAATATCAGTTTCCCGTTTTAAACTGTGCAGATTATTAAGGTTCTTGATATTTAATGGTACTTAAAGGAGCAGTCCTGTCATGCTGTTTGTATCAAGAGCAACACCCATACAGGGTAAAATGTTTAATATTTACCCAGGTTTTGATACAAATTTGCTTTGATCTTGCCTATGTTTTTGAAAGCCTGACTTTGTGAGTGAAAAAGTCTTAGCTTACTGCTTTCATATGTAAATTATAATTTTCTGTCTCAGTTGTACTCACCAGGAAGGATGTTTTATGTGGAGGTGATTGATGTATTATGTAATAGGGGAATGGTGTTTCCAAAACCTTCACCAAAGCTGTGGCACAGGAGCTGTTAAACAGATTGCTTATATATTCATCCTTCCATATATAATATTTTCTGTGAAAACAGCAAAAGGAAGTTCAGTTTAAATTCTAGATGCAGCCAGTAAAAACACAGTAACCTAACTTTCTTGGAAACTGCGTTTTGAGGAAAGGCCACCTAAGACAGAAAGGAAAAAGCTTAAAGTCTTCTGGCATCTTTCTAATCCTCTCCTGCAGATAAGCAGTAACACCATTTCCCCCCAAAAAAAGGGTCCAGTATTTCATAGTTCTGTTGGAAACAAAAGCGCTACAGAGGACTGTGATCCAATGGTGGTATGGGGAAACAGAAGTGATGTCAGAGCAGGCACTTTGTACAGCTGAGAAAGCATAATCACCTTCTAAATGACTGAGGTTCGTTTCTTTTTAAAATCAGCCTGTATAATAGAAATCTAGCTGTGAACTACATTTGTATGTTTCAATAAATCTCTCCTTACAGTGTAGGTGGTTTACAGGTTGCTAAAGTTGATGTAACTCACTTCCTCAGCTCCTCATATTATCTTCTGTCATAATACCACCTCTGTAAATCAAGTTGGTGGAATGCAACTGTATATTCAGGTGCCTGTTCTTTAGTTTCTGGTTTGACGCTTTAAGATAGCACTCCTAAAGGAAATAGAGCCCAGGCGTTAAGTCCAAGGTGACAGTTTCTGCTTCAGAAATAGTCTGTGGTATAAATTCAGAAGAGCACATTGGGCTTGCTTTCTTGATTCTTTCAACTTTTGGGGGAAATACCATTTTTTTCCTTCTCTCTCTTCATTTCTTGGATGTAGGTTACTGATATTTCAGCATAAATGAAGAACACGAAGGGAGGAAGTCTGTGTAGCTAGTTCAGATAGCCCTTCCTCTCATGCCTCTACATCAGTGCATGTGCCAGACACAACACTTCATGTGTCCTGAAAATACTGGCTTCCGTTCTGACAATACTAGCTGCAGTATTTTCAGAATTCAACAGGATATTTTGGCAGGGAAAGATAGCAGGTGGTAGTGGAACATTTGGGAAACATGGTGAACAAGCTCCTCTTCTTGTCTGCGACAGACGGACTCCTCCCTCTGGGAGAGGAAGGCACAGACATATACTAGAACAGAACTATAAAAAGTCAAAGCTTTAATTAGGGAGGAAGGCTATTACACTAGTTAGATGGCTTCTTCTAACTCTACTCTTTACCAAAAGTTATTTCTATTTTGTGTAACACAATGTAGGAACATGGAAGTTGAAGTGTGAATGTCTTTAATTGGATCAAATCCCATTAACCTGTGAGTTAAATCTTGACTCTTCTCTTGTTTGCAGTGTGGAGCCACAGTGCATTTTCAGAGGCAGATGTATTTGCAGAGTTCACGGAGGCTGATATTTGGAGTTTGATGGCAGCTCTCAGCTTATAGCAATTTATAAGCCACTGCGCCACTGCCGTGCAGCTAATTCTCATGGTAGTGAGGTATCAACAGTAATGCAATACTAATACATTTCCTGCTCGCTGAATTTTCCCCGTCTGGATGTTCAGATACAATATTTTGAGCTGTATTTCTCACAGAAGCTGTGTGGACAACTGCAGACAGTTCTGTGACAACTTAAGGGGGAAAAAAAAGCCAGTTCATCTTGTGGTGTATCTTCTTATCATGTCTCTAGTGCTTTCTACATGCCATTTGCTAACAGCCACGGATTCTGCAGTGCTTGCTTCGTGAAGCCTGCTTGAGAAAGTGAGACTCTTCACCATAAGATTGTAAGGAAATCTTGTCATGTGCAGTAAACAGAAGTTATTTTTAACCATACCTTGGTTACTAAAACAGTTCTAAAATATGGTGGGACACCATAAAATATGGTGGGACACAGGCCTTAGTGCTCAAACCCTAAATATAAAATAATTGTTTGCATATTTTCAGATTACATGGAATGGTAATTATAATATGGCTAGAGCCTGGAATAATTTGGAGGAAAGTTTACAGTTCATTTTCAGAAATGGAATCTCTCTTCTGACACAGGGGACGTTGTACTCTGCCAACAACATACTGCTTCCTGTCAGCCCGAACGCTTGTTGTCATTTTTCATTTCTGCCAGTTGTGAGCAGCATTGGATGCAGTCCAAGGCAGAGCATCATCCATTAGTCACAGGTGGAGAGCACTGCGCAGTGACAGATATGAATGTATGAAGCAGAGATGTGTAGTAGGAGTATTTCACTGTATATACTATTTTTGGAGCTCGTGGCATGCACAGCTGAGCACTGTTCTTGACAAAGGGAAATATATTTGCCTCTTTTACTGTACACCATGTTTATGGACTGTGATTATAGTGAGAGGTAATTGGACTTTCCTAGTGCAATGTCTGTGCAAATTATACTGCTTCTGCATCAGAGAGCCTCTGTGGAAGCATGGCATTTACTTTTCTCATGCAAAATGACATCTGTATATGGATTAACTATAATGTTAGCTGTTTTGATTGTTTGATGGTATTGTGGGGATTTTGTGTTGTTCCCTCCCCCCCCCCTTTGATCCTTTGAATCCTGAGTTGACTGACTCAAACTAGTAAGAGAAGAGATGATCAAACCTACTTTTGGTCTTCCTTAGGCAAGTACTCCAAACAGACATGACAGCCAAAATGTCCTGACTGATCCACTTCAGCCTCTTATTCTGCCTTGAGCTCTTACTCTGCCACGAGTCCTCAGTGGTCACAGATCATATACTGGTTGCTCACTGCCTGGTTAAATCTGTCCTGAAACAGAAAGAGAATAATACAGTACCTGTTTTGACATGTAGATGTACAGAAATTAATTCTCTATATTAAATACCTTCAATATGAAGCAAAATTTCTGGCTATGGAAGGAGGTTAAAACTTTGCTACTGTGAACACTTCCCTTTTAAAGAGATTATTTCAATTGTTGTACTCAATCAGGTAGTCACATCTTGTTCTGCCTTAGTATCTGTTACGCTATCACAGCCAATTAGAGTGAATGTAAGAGGAAATCCCTTGTACCAAGTTTGGACAGGGTGCCTACTGCTGTTCTCTAGTTGGTAATGTTGTTTCTGGAGAGGTAGTTATTTGACATCATGCTTGCACTGGTTTCTGCAATAGTATCATGAATCATTTTAAAGAGTCGAAAAGGGAAGTACGACTCTTTTACATGGCCCATTTGGAAGCACTTACTGTTTTTACAAGTGGTACTAATTTGTCAACCTGGTATAAAGCAACAATTTGCAAGATTGGAATGGCAGGCCAGTCTTTCTCGCAGGTATTGGAAATAAGGTAAAATTGCTGTGGATTCTCTCCAATTAATCCATTTTTAGTGACTTGCTTTTTAATGTACTGCAATCAGTATTTAGAAGGCAAGTTTGACATGTAATGAACGAAATAATGTTCTTTCAGCAGTGTAGCAATTTTTCATCAAGATGCTACAAGGAAACTGACAACTGCCGTGTTGGGTTTATGGAATGAATTACCTGGGGAGAGGGTTTCGAGGACTGCGGAAGGTGGGGGGTTGCTCACCCCATGTAACTTGCCTAGTGAAAGAGTGTCAGTTAGTGTCTGACATCTGTGAAATCAAGTCGTGCTGGACAACTTTGACAGGTAAACAAATGACTATACCATCAAACGGTGGTGCTTGTACATTTGGGAACATCTAGGAGTTAGATTGTCCTAGTGGAAAATACCTGATATTTCCCACTTTGAGGAGAGGCGTTGCAGAGATTACTCCAAGATTAAACAATTCTGTAGCAGTGAGGTAAAATCCTGCCTGAGCAAAAATGAGTAAGGTTCAGGTATGACATTTTCACAACCACCAAACTATTTCCAGCTGTTGCAACAGACAGGCCTGGATTCCTATGTGGGACTGGTTGGTGAAAAAAAGAACTTCTAGAATCTTATAAGCTTTCTTCTGTTTAACTTGGTTTTCATAACATAAAGCATTTCATTTTGGCTTACAGTCTATAATACACAGCATGTTAATTATATATCTGCTTCAGTTTGCAGCTCATCTAGTGAAGAATAAATACCCACGGGTCTGCATTCTAGATGGAGGAATCAACAAGATCAAGCCAACTGGTCTCCTCACTGTTCCTTCTCCACAAATATAAGTGACTGTAAATGTTTGGGACGATCTGTCTGAGTAGGCAAGTCTTACAGTTCAGCATGCATATCCTGAACTCAAAGGGCATTATGTTATTTTCACTATACAACCTCTCTGGATGATCAGTTGTCTTAACCTGCAGATCAAGAGCAGAGGTATTTTACACTTATTCTTTGATAAAGAGCTTCAGCTGGCACAGATGGAAAATGTGAATCTTAAGGTTTTCTACAAAACTTCTTTCAGCAATGATGTATTATGCAACTGGCTGAGCTCATCTGCACAGAGAAAGAGAAACTCAGCTGGCATTTGGTTTCTTAGAAATTTTTCTGCAAAATGAAATAAACTGGCAAGTGATGGCTTGAAGCTGCACTTAAATAGATTATTTTTCAAAGGTATTTTACTGTGAATATTGAAAGTAATGAGCTGAAGTTGTGTCCTGTATATCAAAGAAGGAAAAAGTGTGTTCTCTTTTATTTTGAAGAATAATTGCTGTATCTTGTGACCTACTTTTTTGTTGTTGTTGTTGTTTGGAGAAAGCATTTTTCATCTGGATTGGAAATAAAGATATGTCCTAGACTGGAGATCACTGTAAGAGCTGCTGCTAAGTCAGTCCAAAGTGTATCATATGCTGCAGAAGTGGAGAAGGCATACTCCTATGTGGAGAATTTCCTGAAACATGGCAAATGCAACTGTTTCTGAAAAAATTGTGTGTACCCCAAACTTTTTTTTTTACAATGCCATCTTATGACAATAGATCCTGTATTCCACAAATGCTAGTGTTTATCCAAGTTATTAGCTCACATCTTAAAAAGAAACAAGGTAGTTGTAATTTTCATATAAAACTAGTCTAGAGAAATTACTGTTTTATGAATGTACTCTAATTGGAGGTGTGAAGTTCTGTTTGGTTTATTCGCAATTCTTTCAGCTAGTGGTGCAGACTTTTTGGAGGCCTGTTACTGAAGATAGCAATCCTGTTTCCAAACTAAAACGGATCCAAGTGCTGTAGATGAGTGAAAGCAGGGTTCTGCAAAGGGCATAAGGCGACAGTCCACTACGGGATGTGGAAATTACTTTGCAATAAGAAGCCAGAAGTTTTGAAAGCACCAGTAGGGACAGGAATTAACATCTCTGTTGCCAGTAAGCTAAGAATAAATGTGATTCAGACAAAGTTTCAGGAGATGTTTTAAAACAAACAAAAACCAACACTGTATTTCTCCCCCTAAAACCCCAGGTTAACTTTCCTAGAATGTCAGCTCCGTTACTCCAAAAATCATATGGGGGAGGTGTGGAGGGATTCTAGGAAAAGATAATAAACGAGTTCAAGAATGCTATTTGAAAATAGTATCTTTAATCCAGGAAAAGCAGTTCTTATAATTTAAGACTGACAAGGATGGCTCTGACATTAAATGGAAAGTTGGAAGGATTTACTCTAGACAGAAGGGAGGAAGAAGCTTTTACGCTTCTGTTTCTACATTTTTCAAGTTTAGAAAATGTTGTGACACTTGGGGTATAAAATATATTTTGTAAAACAAACAGAATGACAAAGACCTGCTCACCTGGTTACAGTCATACATTAGTTTTTATTGTAAATTTGACACTATTTTTGCTCTTTGTTAGAGCATAGCCTGACACGGTGGTTTACACAGTATGACCTCGCTGTTAGGGTAAGAAGGATCTGCTCTGGAAGATACAATTATCATATGCCTTACTTGAGGATTTTCTACCATGAACAGTTTATAGTTTAGCAAATAAGAACATTGCAGCAACTAACTTTATTTTATTTTTCTTTGTCACAAGAGATTTCCAAAGCTGAAACAGTTGTGAGAGGAGAGAAGAGGTTGCTGAGAAGGCTGTGAACCCAGATCATGAATATTCTCTGTAGATCACAGGCGAAATGATTTTTATTTTTTTTTAATCTGTTGTTGGTTTGTTGTTTGTTTGTTTGTTTGTTTTTTTGAACTGATGCTGCGGAAGATGAGACCTTGTGGAAGGCGCTGAAAGAAGAAGTCTTTGTCTTCATCTTTGTGATGGCCAAAATATTTCATTCTGAATTTTCAGAAGCTAGCATCTCTGGAGCTGATGTTATCTCCAGCAAGTTTTAGTCTTACCTTACCGCAACTGTTATTTCGAGAACATTAATGGGAAAGTGTGATGAGTGAAAAGAACATGGGGAAGGAAAGGCACCATTCAGCTCCCTTTATTGTAGTTGTGATTTGTCTTTTTTTAAAAAAAAAAAAAAAAAAAGAATTACAATTTACTGATATACGTGGGCTTTCTTAGGTCTAATGCCAGCATACTGTACTGACGTTTTCAAGAAGTTTTTGACACTAAAAATCTAAGACATTTGATGCAGTGACTGGGTAAAGGATCAGAAAGAAAAACAGGTCTCTCTGCTAGCAGAGGATTTCTACATAAATGTCTGGCAAGGCCTATGATATTCAGGTGACTTGTAAAGTAGTGCAGAAACACAGAGGCGTGGTGAGCAAACACCAGCACGCTGATAATATGAAATCACCCACTGTGGTCCATCTTTTGGTTGTTTGCTTGGCTAAAGAGAAAGACCTTACGATACTCAAAGACATAGAAATTCACTATGGAAGGGTGTGTATGGGACCCTGGAGAACCAGTTTTAACCATATTCAGTGGTGAATTCATTGATAGACAAGACATCATTCCCAAACTTAAGAGCAGCCAGATAAGCCCCACAGGGTGTTGGTGATTGTAAGGGAAGAAATGAACAAAGCAAGTTCTACCATAACAGAAATAACCTGTTTGGTACATTTGGAATACAATACAAGAGCTTTATAGTACCAAAAAAAAAAGATGCACAGGATACAAAACAGAATAATGTGTTGTGTTTCCATGACTTCAGCATGGAAAAAGACAACCAAAACAGAACATACCCTATTTTCCCAAAAGTGCATCCTTCAGTTGTGGAATTTGTTGCCAGAAGAAGCCAAAAGTGTAAAAATAGTCATAAAGAAGGATTTATCTAATCCTTCTTTATGGAAGCTTTGTAGAAGAGTTGAGTTTCTGACTGTTACCACAATGTATGATCAACAGTATTGAACTCGTGGAATTCCTAATTTATTGGTTAAGAGAGGCTGAGAGAATACACCAGAGATGTATTTTACCATATTTCCTGTGCTCCTTTTTCAAGCATCTGTCTTTCATTAGTGGATATTGGGCCATACCCACTACAACACGTTGGGTGATGTTCTGTATTTAATCCCAGCTTAATGGTTCCTTCTCCTTTATGCAGGTACTCAGAAAAGGACTGTAAGCCCAAAGAATAGAATGCCTGTAAGAAAATAAGATTGAATGTGTCCCTCGCTCCTTGTTCCTCTGGTAGGAAAGGTAGGAAGTGTTCAGTATCTGCTGCAGCTAATATTTAGAATGAGAAGCCAGGTTATCTTTCAAATTAAAAATACCTAATATTTAACAGGTTCAACACTTCGTTTTTGAATAATACAGCCATTTTTAGTATTTAAATATTACACATCTGTAGATTTCAGCTATAAAGCAGTTCAGTCTTACCTTTGAATTTAAATATTAAGATTCCAGTCATATGTATTTGTGTATGGATATATTCTTAGAGCAAACATAAAAGCTGTCATTAAGTAAGAGTTTACGTGGTAAAGTGATGTTTATATGTGTTTTCCATGGGAAGTCATGGGAGAGGATGTGTGTAAAAGCAGGAAATGTCACGAACTGCTAAACAACACTGATTTTTTCTCATTTACATAGAACTACATGGAAAGCTGTGTAGCTAACAGCTGGGTGACTCACTGGTATACCTGTACTTACTACTTCAGTCAACATTTTTGAAACTGTGCCTATAAATTGGCATACTCTGTCTAGATTCAAGCATGTAGGACAAGTGCTCGGTCACAAAATTAGCTCTTGATCTCCTCTTCCCTATGCTAGGAAAAATCTTGCATTTTGTGGTAATTTTTCATTAGAGAATTTATCTCATTTTTATAGTGGTTGCCCAGTTTAAGAGATGAGTAACAAAATGTATTTGCTTTGTTCTGCCAATTTTGGCAGTGCTCTGGTGGAGCAAGCAGTTGTCAGATTTCATAGAGTTCCTGAGAGATTTTTGGAGGCAAGGGTTTTTTAGCATGTATATTTCTGTCATTTATCCAGTAGTGCCAGAGTCATTCTCTGTTTTAGATTGCAAGTGGATATGATGAAGATCTAGTAGGAGAAAACTAACTACTGTTCTTCAGAGGTGATGTTTTCTACTGCTAGAATAAAAACATTCCAACTAAATATTTCCCACTGTTTAGTCTGGAAAATACAGCCTTTCCCAGTCTGATTTTTTCCTACAGGTTTAAAAACCTACTGAATTTGCCCCAACTACATGTGCCTATAGCTTCCTGCTAGGACAGCCAGGTTCCCCATATAGTACCCAGGTGGACACCTAGGAAGAAGCGAGCAAAGGAGATAAACCCTCTTAGTCTTCCATCTTTGATCATTGCAGACTATCTCCTAAATAATCTGTAGAAGTATGAAGAGCTAACTAATTTGTTGGAATGGGCAAGGGGTTAAATTTAAACAACATCCTTGCCTTGTGTCTTTTTTCCAGGCTTTAATCTATCATTAGGCTAACTGATCCCTTTGTGTCTTTGTGTAGACAGAATTTGTGCAGGCATAATAAGATGACGCAATGTTTTTTCAGTGACCTTCTGGATATCATTAAGTATTTATCAAGTTATTAGATCTGCCGTCCCCTTTTCTATGAGTATTACCTCTCATGTGACTCAACTTCTCACACCTTTCCTGTCATCCTGAGAAGAACCTGCTCTGAGAGTGCCCGTGGTCAGGTATGTAAAAGATAGTTGTACACTACAGTCAGTTAGGAAGACTTCCCATGCTGCTTTAAAGGAGGATGGTTATCAGATTCAATCTTAGCTGGACTTCAGAGCTGCATTGCACACAGCTCAAATGATAAGGTTATTATTCAGAGAGGTACTGTGAGAGAGTCTGTTAATTTTGTGGCCTGAGACATACTCGCTGTTCCTATTTGCAGGGCATGAGTGTGGTCCACAATATCCATTCTGGAGATTTAATTTATGTTTTCAGTTTGGGTAGTGAATTAGGCTTCTTCAGTGAAGATAAAAACTGTCTATTTCATTCTTTAGCTTTCACAGTGTTAATATTTTGCTATTTTGGTCTGGGAATTGTGTGGGAATAAGTGTGGCCTTTTAGTCTCCCATTTTCAGTTATCTTTTCTCTGCTCATGAGTCAGACTGACCTCTCTCACTGTTATGTTGGAAGCTTAATTACTGTCATCAGTCTTATCTTGCTATTTTTGATTTCTTGTCCTGGTCCAACTTGCAAAGATTGACTGAAAGAATTTTTATTCCTCCCAAAAGAGTGTTTCTTTCCAGGACGAGTAATGAAACGTGATCAGTGCTGACTGAGCAAACACTAGATTTGTACAGTTGACTAGATAAACTGCAGATTTTCCTTTTTCTTTGAGTCCCAAGCTGTAAAGCCAGTATTGTCATTCTTTTAAATTTCCAGCCTCAGTTGAGAGATGATGCTAAAAAGCGTGTTCTGTTTTGGAAGCAGTGTTCCATTTGCTTTTGAAGTAACCATGAGGCTTAAAGTTTGCTGGTGGTGGTGATTTTTAAGCCTTACCACCAAAATACCTGTTGGACAGCAGTCTGCATTCTATGAGAACAGTCTGTATGCTGTTAATGTAGGTTGACAAATTTATCTCATAGTACTATAATCGTGTTGGACGTAATTCAATATTCCAGCATGGCTGTCCCATTTTATCAGCAGTTACTAAACCCGTGTATTGCAGAGTTTAAAAAAAAATAAAATATAAAAAATAAGATCAGCAAAGTGTTATTACCAGAAAAGTATTTCTTGTAAAGCTTTCTCACAAATTGTGTTTAATCATAATGTAAATACATCTTCAAATTAACCTCTGGTAGTGGTCTTGCATGTGATGGTAGAGTGACATCAGCACATGCACTGTTGTAATTCTCTTATTCTGTTACTCTAGTGATAGGCCCTAAGTGCCTTAGGATCTGTATCCCATAATGCAGACACCAAGCGGGTTGCCAGACACAGCAATCTGTGTGAAAGAACAGATACAGGAGAGCAACTCAGAGGTCAATCTGAATGCAATTGACGTTGTATTCAGTGTGAATAACCCAGAGAAAAGTTGTTGTAATTAATACTTCTTAAATGAAGCAGTATTAAATTTATCTCTTTCTTGTCAATCTAAGGTTATCTGGCATTATATCATTGTAAAGAGTCATAGCATCTGATGATATCAGCTCTCCCTGTTCAGCTGGCCAAAGAAGTCCAGTGAGTACAGAACAGGTACATGGAATCTTTTTTATTTTATTAAGAAATCAAATGATCATGGCAGTAGCTTGAGTTACTGGGCTATTGTTGCCCATCTTGCTTTCAGACTTTCAGTCTGTCTTGCACAGTTGTGGTGACTCAGACCCCCTCACTAACCTGGGATTAATGGTGCTTTCTAATTTTACTTGATGTGGGAAAAAGAGCTATAGTGAGTATTGTGACCAATTAAAATACAAGAGCAATGCAGAAACTTAGAATAACTTATTTTTAAGTAGTTTCACTGGCAGGCCAAAGATAGATGATAACATGAATTCTGCATGACCAGATTTGTAAACTGTCCTTTCCCTAGTAAGTACTACTAATGCGTGGATGTCAGCATTCCCACAAACTATTCACAGCATCTATCAGCATTGTAGTTTCATTATCAAGAAGCCCTTGTATTACAAAGCTTGTTATAAATGTTGGTTAGTTATATCCAGCAATCATGTTAATAGTGTATACTAAACATTCTTGTGCAGTTAGGAAATAATAAAATCTGATCTATTTTCCCTGATTAAAATACTTAGATTTTTCTTTAATGTTAATCAGGAGGTCAGAAGGGTAATAAAAATATTTTTCTTTTATTTTATTTCTTCTCTTTTAGCATTTCAAGTGAGTTTGTGTTGCATGCAGGGAATTTATGTGTGGAAGTATCATTTTACACAGTTCTTCCATGTCCTGCTATGGCTTGTTAAGGTATAAAACCTCTTCCTCAGCAGTAGTGAAATGCCAAATTCTTTTTGCTAACAGTTTTCTCACAGCTTTTCAGTGGGGAAATACTCTTTTTGGATCTCTGTTTTCCTGTTCTGTACACATTTATCTACTTCAGATCTCTATTAAAAGGAATTTCTAAGGAACAAACCATTTTGTTTACAGAGATAAATCTAGACCGGAATTTTGGAACTACATTTGGTCATGGAGCCAATCATGTGATATTTAGCCTTTGCTTAGATAAGTTAGCATGTGATATCCTACTGTTATTGAGTCTTCCACAGTTCTGGGCTGTCAGTGTTCATATACAAATTGGATACATTCATCCTCTGGGTATTTCTGACATGTTCTAACAGCTGTTGAAAGACAGGTTTTAGCCTTAATCTTTTTTCACTTGGCATTATCACAGCAAGCTGACTCAAAACAAGTCAGAGCCATACTTTTCAATCTTATCCATAGAGAGGACTTTATCTTGTTTGGGAGGTTAGCTCATAGTTCTGGCACCAGTGAGCACAAGAGTAGCACAGTGTATCTTCTGCTATGCAATTATAATTGCTACTTCAAAAGAATTGTTCAATCCTGAGGATGCAGAAACATACTTTTATTGAGCACACAACATTCAGCTTCCTCAAAGGGGCTAACTTTCTGGCCATTAGGACAAATAATTTGATTTGCCTTGGTTCATTTCCTACCCTAAATACATTTTTTCTCAACCTCCTTGAAACTTGGATGAGCTCATTATCTCTGATCTTAATTCTTTATTTCAAGTAGAGCTGTTCTTATAGACAGCGTTTCTCCAGCCTCAAAGAAATAGGTGACATCAGTTTCAGGATGTTAGAGAGGAACTTGGTGAATATCTTCAGTGTTTCATGCCCTCAGTGTAGGACTGGTTCAGAGCTCAGTGGCTGTAAATCTTCGGGAACTGAGGCACCCCTGCACCTGGAAAGACGCCCCATTTGCAGTAAGTACCTAAAGAATGAGCATGGAGAGTTTGCTTTACCATCATTTACAACAATAGAGTTACCCAACAGCTTTCTGTATTCTGACAATGTTGTTAAAAACTTCTGGCTCTTTTTGCAAGCTCCTCTGAACCCAGCTAGAATAGCTAGGAGGAATTGGAATAATAACAATACCTCTGTGCAATATTTATATAGACAAGTAGTGCATGCAACATTTAAGATTTATTATATACATGAATCTGAGTGTTTTACAAAAATAGGTAACACTTCTTACCATTTTGTGCAGACAAAAATTGTACTATGAAACATTGCAATTACTTTTGAAGGAAAAAACACCTAAATGCACAGTTACACTGCATCCGTTGTAAATGAGTTGTTCAGACTGTGCTCACTGCTTCTGAAATGCCATGTGCCTCTTGGTACTGTATATGCATATACATATTTATCCTGCATTTCTTCTTCAAGTCCCATAGGTAGACAATATTTGTCCAGGCTTCTTTGTGCTCCTTCAACCTGCCTGAGAGTGTTTTTACTGTGTGCTTTCCAGGCCTGCCCATTCACCCTTCCAGGATTTAAACTGGAAGTTAAATTGCTCACCTTCCTTACTGGAAGTATGTGAGGGGTTCTCTTTCTCGGAAGTGTTTTTAATGCACTCACCGTGTCTCCTGCTCCTGGAAATTGCTTGTTCCTTATTAGCAGATGCCTGAAGCCAGTGACATTAGCATCCTGGGCTTGTAATGAAATGAGATTGCTGCCATGCGAAAGGGGAGGGAGAGAGAAGTAGAAAATTCCTCTCAGTGCCTCCCTTGGAAAGGCAGCCCTCTCGTAATGAATCACTGAGAGAAGTCTTCATGATGATGGATGGGGACCAGTGGGCTGGCAGGAGAGAGTTGAAGGCAACAGGGAGTTATTCTCTAATTACTCCTGCCTGACAAGATAGAATAACAGACACCTAAGGCTGTGCTTCAAACTATGCCTCTTGCACATACTCGTTACAGGAGCACCAGTGTCCCTCATGGCCAGGGGCTGCTCTTGGATTATCACACCCTGAGACAGTGGCATGAACTGTCACCTCCCACTGTGGCAAAGACAAGGTGGCTGCCTTTTTTTTTTTTTGTGAAGTAATGAGAAAGAAAAAAAATAAAAATAAAAAAAAAGGCAGTGAAAATAGTAAAGCAGTCCTAGTGTGTATGCTACACACAAAAGTTATGCAGTAAGCGGTCACAGTAGCTAGTGATTTAAACGTGAAAGATAGTCTTATGTTATACTGAACTTGAAGATTTCCCATGTTTCTGGTGCTCATTTGGTAAATGCCAAAAAATAATAATAAAAAATCCTGAAATCCTCATTCTTCTACCTCTTTCACTTGATTCATTTTTCTTTTATTCTGTTTAATGTCTTCTGCATGCTACCCCTCCATATGGATAAATCCTTTTAAGGGTGTAGCAGAACAGACCATGTGCTCTACAAACTTGCTGTGAATTTCAAGTACTTAAGGCTGAGTAAATATTGTACTCTGGTTGTGACAGGTCACCATGATACCATCTTATAAAAACAAATTTTACTATTTTGGCAAAAGGAAATTTTGTGTGTTATGGAGCCCTATTTTTTTTTTTTTTTTTTTTGCCTTTGGGCATTGTGCAAATATAAATATGTCTATATAAATTGTTCCAACCCTTCAATAAATGTAAGTATACATATGTTTATATAAATAGTTCCAACCCTTCTTCTCCAGTTTCTGTGATGAGTGACCCCAAACCAGACTTTTTGCCCTCCAGGGCAACAGGATTAAGTTTTCCAAGAGCGCTGAGAAACCTTTAACTGGTGCATGTAGTACAGTACATGTATCTCTCCTTTTTTTCTGTAAATAACAATTTATATGTGTACATAGGCAGGGGGATATCGCCAAAAAATGAGGTGAGGTCAGTCTAGGAAGATTGGAACAGGCATTAGTCCTTTAGATTGCAGTCCTTTAACTGTTTGGTTTAGGTATTTACAGGGAACTGACAAGCGAAGACGGAATAAATGCAATAACTGGAACTTAAACCAGTTGTTAAACATGTAAGAGGTAAGAGTTTCTGAACTTTTCAGACCTATCCCTGACCCTTTGCTGTTGGCACATGGGACCCTAATTTCTTTTTCAACACTACTGTAGTTACAACAATAAAAACATCTCATAGTTCTGAGTTACAAATTACAAAAGAACATGCCTAACAATTTTTCTTAGATTTTGGCTTGATGTTTTCAGATTTTATTTTTAACTAATTGCACAGGCAAACATGTATTGTGTGGATAATGTCATACAGGAGAAGCCCCTGAGCATTGTATTCCAGTTTTTGAAGGTGGTTGCTCATCCATAGCAAGCATCTCAGGTGAAAGTGCAGCAGTGGATGGCTCACCAATATGCATGGGAAATGGCAGGAGGGATTGGGAGTTTTGACTTGGTGTGAGGAATTTTGAGGTTCATTTTATTCTCTATGCAAATTCACGTCTAAAACTTGTGTCAAGCAGACAGCCCCAAAGATCATAAAGTCATGATTCTCAGGCTCATATATTTAGCTAGGTGTAAGCCTTTTCTTGCTTGAAGTGCACGGAGAGCTGCACCTTGTAAATTTTGATACAGTTGGCCAAGTTTTTGCTGATGCAGGGAGTAGATGAAAAGGACTTAATGCTTGCCCCAGCCTGTTAGTGGACATCATTGCAGGTTTAACCCACTGTTCTGCACTAAGGGTTAGTGTAATCTCTGCTGTACACCTAGTAATTGCTATAATGCTTTGTTGTCCTGTTGCAAAGCCTCACCTGTTTGATGTATAACATCTTGATGGATTATTACAGCACTGGACTGCTGCAGTTTTGTGCAAAAATATGTGTGTTCTGTGTACCCTGCTTGGTATGACCTAGGTTAAGTAAAGGTTTCTTCATGCAACAGCAACTGCTTCTTGAAATGTAGCCAATTTTCAGAAGTTTTCAGTTACTTACACAAAGGACTTGTAAAAATCTGAACCTTATGGTAAATGAGACTCAAGTTCCTGAAAATCTGGCCTTTGCATTGGGTGCTAAACACTTAAAAAATTTGGACTTGAGCTTGGAAAATTTGTCCTCATAAAGTGAGGATTTACATACAGCCTGTTTGTAAATGGTTTTGGTGGGAAATGCTGGCAGCACCATCCCTCTGGTATTAATTGTTAACCTGTTTTGCAGACCACCCACTCTGTGCAAACCCAAGTGGGTCACTCATTACCGAGATTTGTCCTTACTGATTTATTTTAGTTGATTAATAAAAAAAAAAAAAATCTGTCCTGCATCTGTTTTCCTTTTGAAATCTTAGGCTGACTACAAAATCCCTGTAAAGTCCCTGCTGCCCCTGTTTCAGATTTCATTTACAAGGGAGTGCTTTTTAGGAAGAAAGTTTAACAAGTTCAACTATTAGCAGGCATAAAGTTTGTTTTACTGATTCAGCAAGATACTTATGCGGGTGATCAGAAGCACAGTCAGGGTGAAGATAATGTCATGATTCCTAGCTCTAAGTTAGGTGTAGGCCTAAATACCTTAAATACTTTATCCTGATCTGGCTAGAAAAAGTTATCAGGCAAGATCAAAACATTTTGCCTTTGCCTGAATCCACTCAGAGACCTGAGGGCTTTCTGCTGTGTTGCCGTTTTGTTTTATTAAACCAAAATCAAAAATACCTCCTGTTGCTGGAGAGCTTTAATCAGGCTAACGGATAGCAGTCAGAATAATAAAAGTGATGGTACTGCTTCGACAGAAAGAGGAGGGGGTAAAAACAATAAAAAAGCAAAGTGGGGAAAGGCCACCCACTGAAGACAAGACGTGTTGAAGGGATGTAAACAGCCGTGAGAGTATGCAAACAGAGCCTGGAACTGCTGACGTTCAGATAACACATCCCACTTGTGAGCAGTTGCTGTCAGAGAGAGGAGGAGCCTTTCTTGGCTGGAGCTGCTGAGCTGCAGTCTGCAGCTAGGTACTGTTTTCTTTCGGGGGCCTGCTCTGTGGGAGGTACTGCTTGTGTGAAAGCTGCCTTTGCTCTTGGATTTAGCAGTGGCGTAGCCTCCGAGGAGAAAAATTATCTCATTAGCTCTTGGCGAGGAGGTGGTGTACAGCCAGAGGAGTCCACATGTGCACAGCATGGTCTTTGTCACACAATACAATTTGTAATCGCTGATTGCTTTTTGGCTGATGCTGAAAGCCTGCCTGTCAATCCCCACCTAGAGTGCAAAGCAGTAAGTTATCATCCTCCCCCATCTCCAGTCTAGTTCAGCACGAGCTCCGCAGTAGAGACAGTAAAGTCTCACTGCAGGAGAGGTTCATAACCTTTGGCCATATACAGCTCTCCAAAGCTATAAATCAGGTTGCTGAAGGATCATCCTTCTCGTTAGATTCTGTGCATGAGTACATACATACCTAATACATTTCAGAAATGTTTTTTCCCTCCTCTTTTTCTCTCTTTTTTTTTTTTTTTTACGCTTTTTTTAGTGGCCTCCTTTTTTTCTTTTTTTTTTTTTTAATGCTAACCATGGAGATTGGACAACAGTGGAATTTCTCGCACATAGGTACATCCAGTATAGTGCCGCGCTTGCTTGCAGTAACAGTTATCCAAGCATACGTTGAAATATTTAAAAGAGTATTTGGACAGAGTATTTGGACCAAAAGCTTTTTATAAGTGCATACTTCCAGACATAATAACAATTAACCAGAAATGGCAAATTCTTTGAAATCAAAGGACTGTTTGAAACTCTCATGCAGGAGAAGGAGGGAGGGAGAATCCAAACTTCAGATCTGCATTTCTTCAGGTTGTCCCGTCAATGCTGGAACTCCATTTCCGGGCCGAACTGAAGGATGTGAACCTTGCTGATCTCTGCTAATGCCACTGTCCTCGCCAAACCAGGTAATGGTAAGAAAGATTCTCTCTTTCTGTACATTTCCTAGCACAATTCCTCCTGCAATGTAGTAGCACGGCCATGGATGGCAGTCTTCTCTAAAACAACTAGCCTTGTGCACACAGTCCTGCTCAAAGATTCTCTCACCTGCATGGATGGCAGCTAGTAAGAGCGAATATTGAGCAGATCAGCAGTAATTCCTATACTTTTTTGGAGCACACATTGCTACAGGGAATGGTAACATCGTTATGCTGCCAGGCCGTGTGAAATAAACCAGACTTGCTTTGTGGGAAAATGGTTTAGGGTTATCCAGAACTCATGACTCAAGAGGCAAGAACAAAGAAGCGTTTCAGCACAGACCAAAGTTAATTTCTGTTTATCTGAAGAAGACATCTTTCTGGAGGTGTCTGTCCATCTCTTGTCTCATGAAGATCAGCTACTGAGGGAACATTGCTTATGGGAACTGTGTAAGCCTCTGACTGTGCCTTGTGTGCACATGTCCGGCTTTGACTGCAGGGTAAAGACAACCTAAAAATGCACAAATGTTTGGTGCGTGGCATGGGCTAAAGACCTGAGATGACTTTTTCTTTATTTTAGATTTATTTCTCAATTGTCTTTCTCCTCTGGTGCAACAGTTATCAACACAGCAGCAAAACTGGGAGGGCAGGTGTTGCTTCATGAAGTAAATCCCCAAGTTGCTGCTATGGTTGAGGACTTCTCCTCTTCCCTCAAGGTACATTAAGAAAGCTGGTGCTCAGGGTGAGCATCTCTGCACGCACTCTGTTGCATGGCTCTAAGCATGCCAGGCAAAATCCTTCACAGACTTAATGAAAGGGGAAGACAGCCTTTATTTTATTAGGTAAGAACATGAGGAATGGTTTTCCAAACAGGGCAAGTCTAGGAAACGAGGCTGCCCAGTCACTGGGGTTGCGGTTGAGCTGGCTTGTACAGATGATTTCTAGATTGCTGACACGCGCGAAACGCCGAAGCAGTGAATGGAGAAAGCCTCAGTGATGCTGACAGATTGGCTGTTCAGAGCGTCTTGTGTCAGGATTTGTTTTTGCTTAAGGCTGGGATTGGTGTGTATGCTGTGTATGGCAGCGTTTCTGTTTTGATTAGAAGGAGTGTGTGGGAAGCTCTTTGTACTCGCAGGCTGCATTATTAAGGCACGATGATTTATAGCGATAGACGTTGGCATCATCAGAACTGTAAAGCTTTTCTCAGGGGAAATCTGAGATAGCAAGGAAAATTAATGCTTTCTGTATGGATTAATTATACAAAATTACGCTTAATTAAAAGGGGTAGTTTATTGTAGCTTAATCCTAAAGATGCAGAATTTTCAGGCTCCCCATGGGCCTCTCAAGATATCAGTAGGGCTGGAGAATATTGGCAGGGCTGGCGGGAGGTATGGTTGGGTATTCCTGGAAGAGTTTGACCTTCAGACCCATTCAAAAGGAAAGAAAGCCTAAGGGAAAACCCGAGAGCTGCAAAGTCCAGCAAAATGTTTGTGTAGGCATTCAGAGTGTACAGTCAGTATGGAAGGTTCTCTAACATTAAAAAAAATAAGTGTAATAATAGACAGGTCCCCACAGTCTAACTGTTAACTGTGGAAAACAAATGGGAGCAACTTAATATGTACCAAGAACAAAGGGATTAATGTCAAGTGTTGCTGAACAAATTTGTTATCCAGAAACTCTCAACTGAGTGCAAGTCTGGAATGCATCCGTTCTCCCGGTATTGCGCCAGTGTCATTATTTGTTTAAGAGGTATTCCTGTGTTTACTGCCTTCGCTGAAGCTGATGTTTGCTTTGCAGAGACCCGCAGGTAGGTATGGCCTCTCTGTGAAACCTCGGGCACAGCTGGTGAGCCAACCGCTTGGATTCTCAGAAACCATTCAGCAAACCCCGTGCAGAACATTTCGTGCATAAGAAAAGATTATCAGGTACGTACTTATGCCTGTGTGGACAGTGGTTTAACGTGACGAGTGTACCGTAGCGCGCTCATTACATACGGATGTCCTGAGGAATAGGCAATGTATTTGATGTGATGTAGCATAGTCCCTCTTCCAGTTTCTTTGCCTCCATTTGCCTCCATAATAAAACTATTTTTTATTATTCGGTTATTATTTTTACACATATGAATTTTTATTACCAGGTGTATCACAGATAGCAGCATTTTATTCTTGTGTCAGGCCTAGGATTCTTGGTTTTATCCAGCTTTCATATCCTCCTGTTTCCCTTACCATCTCTGAGACTCATATCCAACTCCTGAGCAAGACTTCAGTATTTTCTGGCAGCAGTGGAGCTGAAAGCCAGGTGCTAACTGGGAATGTGTGAGGTGCAGGTCTCCAGTTTTCACCTGAGCCTCAGATTCTCTTTCCAAATATGCGTGTTATTTCCTCTCTTCTCTTCTTTTGCCACCTCTGAGGATATAAATGTGGTTCTCGGCCTACAATCAGGCTTGATAGTTTATTTACAGTTAAAACTGAGTGCAGGAAATCTTCTGTCTTTAGTGCAGCAAGCTTGATAGTGAATAGCTGCAAAAATGTTTACAGTATTTCCAAAAGAGTTCGTTCATTCTGCTACTGAAACATTGGAGAGAATCTGATGGTCTTCCTCAATGAAGATAAGTACATGTTTTTAGCTGAGAACCAAATTGGTCACTGTCTCCTGTTGGTAAAGGCTTATGCCAAGCACAGTAGCGTAGATTTGGACCTAGGAGAAAAGGGAAATGAAGCATTCCTGACTGGGATTTTTCTGGACGTGTCTCATTCCCTGTGTTTCTTATTAGCATTAATGGTAACTAAAACATTGTCAGACAGAAAACTGTCTGAATCTGATCTGCCCCTGTATGAACACTAGGAGATGAGACTCTGAAGCAGGAGGAAAATAACTGGGTTTCACCAGGAACTTCAGGACTGAACTGTAGGAGGAAACTTGACTGCATGCTCCAGTGTTTGATTTGTCTCTTTCCTGCTTTTTTAATACAATGATAGCAGTCGTGTTTGTTCTGCATGACTTCTGTACTTTGTTGGGACTTGATTTTCTGTCATTGCTCTGATAAGCTGCTGCTCCTGCAGTGAATTCTGCTATTGTTATCTCTTTGTTTTGTTTCCTGGGGTTATTATTTTTGTAGCTTTTGGGTACACACATGTATGACGTTTCTTGAATACATTTCAGGGAGTGTATTACGGTGCGAGTCAGTGGGAAGGTGTAATAGCTTTCCACTTGATACCAGGATTTTGACAGAGCTATCTGAGCATGAAATATAAAGGATTGGGTATTAAAGAGCAATGTTGAAGTTTCCTCATGTGCTACGAACTGATGTTTGTGTGAGCTGTGAGAATCCTGTTCTGCTAAATGCAAGGCATTATTTTTTTCTGGGATAAACCTGTAACCTGCTATCTTCAGGAAATGGAGAATATAAGCACTGTCTACTCATTGCTTAGTACTCTGCAAGTATCATGGTTTGTAGGCAGAGAACTGGAGTACTGCTAATTATTAAATTATCCTGTGGTTTCTGTGGGGATCCAGAACTATGCATCTACCTGTGTGTTAAAATATCTGACAATATAAACCCAGTACCTACCCCTGTAATGCTCACAGAGCTGCTGACTGGGAATCGCCTACATCAGAGGGTCTCCTGGAGCACTTTCCTTCGAGGAAGGCTGAGTGGGAATCTGTATACAATGACAGACAGGCTTTATTCTTGCCTTGTGTCTGTTTTAAGATACTTTAATTAAATTAAGAGCCTCTCTTGCCGAAGAAGTTAAGTATCATTCACGCACTGGGCAAGATCAGGAGCCTCTCCCTGCAGAGAGAGCCTCTCACAGCAAGCAGTGGCGGTGTCAAATGATGCCTGGATGCTCGAGAGCTGGTGCTGACCACCTGGTTTCCCAAACAAGATGACGACTAATTGATCCAGCTTTTGCTTTAATCAGGTGTCAGGGTGGAAGTGTGATGATAAGTGCATTTTCTCTGTGGCTGTGCCAGTACTTCCTCGTCAAAAAATACACCCACTCTGATTGTAATAAGGAGGCATCGTAAATCACAGTTACAGTTAAAGTGAAGCTGAGTTTAATTTGGCTGAGAGACAGGATGCAATGGTTTTGTACAAGTGGAAAGCCTTCCTGTGAGACTGAGTTACTTCGCACTAGAAAACATCTTGTGTTTTTTTTCTTTTATTTTATATTTTTAAGTGGATAGTCAAAAAGTGGAGCTCTAGCCAGCTGTACCGCTGCTGTGTCAGATCCTTGGATTTAGTTTCCCTGAGAATTGTCTTTTGCACCTTTAAAGTATGCTTGTTTTGCAGTTTTCTCTTGAAAAGGGAATTATCAAAGGCGACAGCTTTTCAACATCTATGAAATGTTTTCTATGCAGGGTTTCACTTCCCTGTGAAATGTTCTTGGGGGTAAAAACACTTCATCAATTACAGCAGAACAAGGAAAACTGCAGCTCTCTTGAAATTGGAAGAAATGAGTTCATAAGTCCATGAACTCGGGCAAGAGCTCTTTCAAGACGAGGAGAATATACCTGCTTTATATTTCAACAGAAACCTGCAGTCAGAAGAGTGCTGACTGCACACAGCACAAAGGGGAAATGCTGTAACCACCTTTGTGATACTGGATTAGCAACCTGATGCCCTGCCAGCGCATTGCCCTTGTCTGTTAGAGGTGTGGGATAACTTCATGAGCAGAAGAATGGAAATTAATAGGTGCTAAATTTATTTTGACATGAATGATGTGTGCGATTCACAGGGAGAAAACTGCAGGCATAATGTATTCAGGAAACACAGCAAAGCAGGCAGAGCTCAGAGGCATATGAAGCATATTTAGATGTCAGCATCTCTGTCAAGTTTCAATAACACGAACTGTAGCTGAAAATGAAAACGGGCAAGTTCTTCCCTAACTAGAGGTTTGTTGGACACATTGAGGACAGGATTCGGAGTTTACTAGGCATAATTAGTCTGTTCTAGCTCTGCAGTGCAGGCAGCAGTAGCTGGACCAGATGTAGTGATGGTGAAACTCTAGAGACTGACAGAAACCTCGACAGATACAGTCCATCCGAGGTAAACTCACAGCGTCTTTTCATGCCTGCATTGATGTGTGTCTTCAGAGACTAATTTTCTTCTCTAACAGATTATTTCTATGGGCTCTCTTTCATTATGAACTTACCTGAGTAACAAAGGCTTTTTCAGGAGTATGGAGATTACTGAATTACAAGCAGTTTCTGCTAGGAGATTCCACCTTTTTGCCAAGTAAAATGTGTTAAATTTCCACAAAATACGCTGTTGCACTTTATCAGGGCAGATACTCATTTCAGGCCAACCACAATGAAAACTTACAGATCCGTTTGGAGTGGCCCAGAGTTTCCCTGGCAAAGTGATAACAAAGATAAACACTGTTGTTGTTGTTATTAAATATATATCCATTTTTAAGTGAAAAATAATTCTTAGGGAATGTATTCTGAAGGATAACATTATGAAAATTGATCTTAAAAAAATAGTGGTTAAGTTTTTCTGGGAGTGGAGGGTTTGGGTTTTTTTCAGCTTTCTCTTCATCTTTCTCTCCTTCTCTCTCTGTCTCTCTCCCTTCCTTTTCATTTCCTGGCACTTAACCCTTCTTGGAGGAGGTTGGTGTGACATTACGTGTACATCTAAAGCTCTGCTGACAACAACTCCTCTAATACTGATTTCTTTTTTCTAGTATCTCAAGTCAAAGCGTCTCAGGTTTACAGAGGATCACTCCTCTCCAGGATCAGAGGAGGGTAAGAACAGTGAGCAGCTGAAGTCAAATCCTGCTTTCGTTCTGAAGACTGACATTTAGCATATGGTATGTCGGTTGTCACATTTTCCTAGGTACCACATAGCAAACACGAGGTGCTTAAGAGAGTTCCCACTAGGCCATGAGCGAGGAGAGTATTTATCCTGCCTATTAGCCTTGGCAGGACCTGAAATAAAACTTCCACTCTGGAGACAAACAATTTTATAATGATGAATGAAGAGAGCATTACCACAAGTGTTGTCAGCAGTCTATGGTAAATTTGTCAGAGAGAGAAGTTTCGTGTGGAGATTTTGCTCTTATTTCGTGTGGGTATTTTGCCACTGTTAGGAGGTTGTTGCAAGGTTCAAGTAGCTTCTAACACAGCTGTTGGAGGAGGAGCCTGTTCAGGTGAAACAGCCTGAGAAGAGATGAAAACACAGTGTGGGGTTTTTTGTCTGTTTAAGCAACTGACATAGCAAGTGGGATCCCTCTGAATAGAAATCTCTGTCTGTACAGCAGCTGGTATAAGGTAGCTCATGGATCAATAAGGCACGGTACAAGAGTTTATTATAGCATCATCTGTTTGGACACTATCAACTTTTCAAAAGCAATTGGTGTATGATAGTGGCACGGGATTTCCTCCATCGTTGTTTTTAGGTGAGTTTTTTAGGCAGATGACGCCTCTCCCTCTGCTGTGTGCCATCACTTGCAAAGGTACTGTGAAACACCCCCTGATCCAAAGCTCAGCGTGTGGCATTCAGAGCGTGCTGGTGCTAACAATAGGACAGCCATGAATAGTGTGCAAGAAGAGCAGCCTAGAGGCAGCACTCAAAGGCAGTAATCCAGGGCTACCGTCAGGCTTTGGCACATTGTCAAAACACTGCTGAAGTGTCACGCAAGGAGTCATTGCCTGGCTAGTCGTCGTGCAGTCTGAGACGTTCTGTTAAATTATACAGTACCAGCCGTGATACGATTTACGTTACTTTTTTTAATACCAAATGTCACTGTGCAACTGTATAATAATAGGGGAAATTGGGAAATTTCACATTTGGAGGTTGCTGGGTGTGAGAGGCATTGAAACAGCGTGGGAACCGAGATGTTTGATTAACCGGGGGAGATGGAAAGAGCCGCAGGAATTATATTTGGCCAGGCTATTACGATGGGACCTGAACCGTACAAAGTTGTGTTCTCCCAGGAGAACGGGCTTCAAATTAGCTGAAGCCAAATTCCTGGCCAAATATCAGGATAAATACTCCTGTGTGAGCAGCAGGGACTGCATTTGCAGCACGGGGGAAAGTGCTGCAGGAGGAGGTTGCTCCTTAGGGCAGCGCTCCTCCAGCAGTCCTTGAGCATGGGTAAGGCTGCACCGTGCCGTTCTGAAGAAGAAATTGCACATCCTGCTGTGTCTGCTAGCTGCCAGGGCAAGCCTGCCCTCCTCGCCCTCGCATACATGAATATATCTATGTCATTTTTATGCAGTTCCTTCCATACAAACAGAGGTGCAAGAGAGAGGCACATTCAGCTTGCCGCCTGCTGTACCTCACTGTAGCTTGCTCAGAGGAGCAAGAGATGATTTGGGGTTTTGTTCCCAATGTCCAGGAGAACAAATAAAGGGTCTAGAAAGGTAGACAAATCACAGGAAATATTGTAAGCAATATTGACTCAAGGAAAAAAAAATGTTTACTTCTCTCTCTAGGAATTTTGGGCTTTTTTGTTGAATGTAGTCCTTCCCTCATGCCCTCTGAACCCTGAAGCTGTGGACAATTTTGTTAGTTTGTTGTTTCCTCCTGCAGCAATTACTAATGTTGAGCTTTAGAGAGCTCTACAACCCTGTCTTCACCTTAAGTCTGGTGTGGAAGAAACAGTAAAATTTGTAATTCTAATACAGGTAAGGACTAAATGTTACTTCTGAGTAAAGGAATGAAGCTGGAATGCATCAACTGGTGAAAATCCAGCAGAGAGACGTTTGAACTAAAACCTTTACTCTGCTAATAGCTAAATGTGTTTTCTAGCACAGCAGTAACACCAGGCTCAGTCCTGCCGTCTCTGAAGCCAGTAGCTGAGCTCCAGGAGGGAGGGTGAAGTTCTGATTTCCATGGCTCTCACTGTATCTCTTAGGTCAGAGTTTGAAGATGGACTCATCACGTGAAGGGAAAAGAGCAGTAACGTGCAGGAGGTCTCTTAACTTTCCAAAATACAGATGAGCACTGCACTATTTCCAGTTGCTGTGCTCGTTTTTGTGTCGGTAAGTTAGGTTTTGAGTTAAAAGAGGCTTTTTGGCTCCCCTGCAGTAACAGGAGGAGCATGGCAAGATACAAACAAAAGCCAGGAGGGGCTGCTCCGAAGCTCGTGCATCCCGTGGCCTTGCTCCAGGAGGGCAGACAGCTGCAGACGTGCTCTGGCAGGTAGCAGCCAGGGCAGGAGGCAATTTCTTCTGCATAATGGCACGATGCCACTGCCTCTTCTCGTGGCTCAGGCAGCAAAAAGCTGGAAATGGGCAGGAGGCTGGGAGGCATAAGAGGAGGGGAAAAAAGGAATGGGGTCAGGAGCTGGGTGTGAAAGGTTGATTGCTTGGGAGTGCCCTCCCCAGGCAGAAACCGTGGGCAAGCAGAAATAAATTGTGCTCATGAATAGAAAATAGATGGGGTCTGACCTTGCTTGCTGAGGAGTTGATGAGGGTTCAGGGGGCGAAGTCAGTGGAAGGAGGTATTTGCCCTAATTTTCATCGTTCTTTATCTTTACATATTCTTAGAAAAATTGTTGCTCTGGACTCTAAACCAGGGACCAAGGGCAGAGGAGAGGGAACAGGGAGCTGGTCTGTGCCTCTGGACACCGCGCTGCAGCAGGAGGCCCCCAGGCTGAGAAGGACGTGGGGCTTTCCTCAGAATTAGGAGCAAAGTCCCACGCCCAGGGTGTCTGCCATCTCCTCAGGTGAAGGGAACAGCAAGATTGTTGGGGTGGCTGATGTTGGTGCCCCTTGCTCATTCTAAGTAACTAACGTTGTCTTTTCAGGTACAAAAAATGTCATCACTACACGGGTGGGCAGCAGTACTTCACTTGTGCTTTGTCTCGCTGTGTTTGCTTGTCTTTTCTTTTTTTAGCATGCAGAAGGCCCGAGTTGCGACACACGAACACACAGGGCTTGGACATTTCCAAGATGTGACGGAGCCTCAAGGCAAGAACTGAAGGGTGGTTCCCTGCCAGGCCGGAGCTGCTGCCCAGGGAAAACAAGTGATGAAGTAAGGCTTACAGAGGGAAGCACTCCTGCTTTTTTTTAATCTTCTTTTGACAGCTGGCTAATCTTTCTGAATTTGGAAGTAGTCAGGAGGAGTAATAATAGCGACGTGTGTCTGACAGAATGCCCTGCTGCTTTATGGCTATTAGGAAAATACCACAGGAATTATTTTTTATTTAAAATAGCTCAGCGTTGGAGGCACGAGGGGCGTGACTGTGGCTGCAGGAAAAAGTTCAACTTCGTAGTTCCTAAAGTCAAAAAATTCCTCTTTGCTTAATATTTATCTCGAGGAGTAAATTGGCCTCTCGTGCCAGAGAAAACAGTCTTTGGGTTCAGCAGGTCCTGAGGCAAAGAAACTTTATTATTGTTTGGGCAGGATCTGGCAAACACTGCCAGGTGCAGTGCTTTATACCTAACTTGAATCTTCCTGGTAGACGGGGGCCTAAACTTTAAAGTATGCAGCTGAGGGTAAAGGTTTTGATAGCCTGTTTTTCATCAAAAAAGGTGTTTCAGGTACCTACAGTGAGGCTGGTACAGTTACTGGTAGGTCTGTCCAGGAGCTTTGCCTAAATTGGTATCAGTGTGGGCTGGGCTGGAGGCTCTGTAGCAAAGCTGCTGAAATGCTCCAGGGGCACTCTCCTGGTCTCGTCCCGATGTCGCCATGGTGTAGGGTTGGTGCAAGTGCACATTGTGAAAGACTTTGAGCGTTGGTAAAGGTTGTCTCAGTGAAGAAACCGCTTTGGAGCCTTGCAGAGAGCTCTGAGTAGTTGGTAATGCCATGTCTTACCAAGGTGAAAAAAAAAAAAATAGAAAATCAGTAGCACAAAGCAGGACACAGTGGAGGAGGGAGGGACATTGCCTGTTGCATTTAATTTCTTTTATGTGAGCAAAAAGCAGTTTGTTCATTTTCAGGTGCAGGAGAAATAGGACAAACAACAGTTCCTACACTGAGTAAGAGCTCCATTTACTACATCTGCTTTGAAACGCTCTCGGATATTTGTTACCAGAGCACGTGTAGATCTTCTGCAGTGAGTTTCCGAACTGCTTGGCACGGGAGAGGAGCAACGTCTGTTAAAAATTAACTAGCAACTGAGATAAACCGCATATAAACAGCTCCGGCAGCGTGGTGATTTCATCAGTATCTGATCTACGTGTTTGTCTCAGAGCTACCCAAGTTCTTTTGAATGTTTTAGGTTTTCTCTGCTTTCTGCCCCGCAGCCTTCTAGACGCCCTGCTCAGCCGTTCCACCAGGACAGGAGGGCAGATGAGTTTCTCTGAACAGCTGAGAGGACTCACTGTAACCACGAGCAAGGTGTTCTGCATGGTGTGAAGGAAGGACCTGATCCTGCTCTGCCATTGGCAGCAGGGTCCTGGCCAAGTAAATGGGGCTCAGCTCCTTCTGGGTGCACGGTGTAAGCATTTCCTTGCTTCTCTCCTCTCCCACGTGGGTGAGTTTACTTTCCTGATTTTCAGCAATAATAAATAAGGGTGTGGAGAGGTGCACAGACTCCTTCCAACAGCCAGTTTGTGCCCTCCACGTGCATCCCCTACGGGAACTGCCGCCCCGTCACTGAGACATGAGGCCAGTTCGACAGGGGCTGTGCTGTATTTAACCCTTACAAATTTTTGCCTAGCCCTCTAACCGCCTATTTAGGTGATCAAAGGCCATGTGATGCTGAAGGCATCCCTTGATGTACCATGTACTTTCTCTGCCTGCTTTTTGTATTAATGAAATGGTTTTTTTCGAGCCCCACTCGCACATCTTCATTTGGGAAACAAATTACTCCCATAAAAGCTGGCAGAGTAGCTCACAGCAAGCTTCACAGTGAGCCCGTGCGTGTGCCAGGGCTGCTTGCTAATACACAGCTGAGCTGCCAGAATGCTGAGGTCGTGTAACACCCCACAAAACTGCCTAATGTACCTTGTGGGTAATTAAACGTCACTCAGCTTTAGTAATCAGCCTTCGGTAATGGAGTTCAGCCAATTAAAATAGCTTTTTTTATAACCGGGATAAAACTGGTGGCATATGACAGGAGGGTGACCGAATTGCTCACAGTTTAATGACACCTCTAACTGTGCCGTAAAGGTGTCTGGTTTCTATGTAAATTGTTGCACGCCATAGAATCGTTGGTTTTAATACCAGCGAGCGGTTTTTGTGCCGTAGAGCACTGTTTATACACTCCAAAGTGCAATGACTGGAAGGATCCCTCGATGGGAACGTGGATCATGCGTGTTTGGTATTGCAGGGAGAGCATCCCAGCTGGGCATGGAAGCGTTGCCAAGCCCGGTGTGTCACGGTGCCACCCCTCGTGTTGTTATCTGGATGGAAGAGCCTGGGAAAAGGAGAAAAGTTTACTTGTGCTTGGCATCCTCAGTCGCTGAGATTAACATCCAGTGAGTAAGTTCCAACATTTGCTGGAGCGAAGTAATAGTCAAGAGACTTGTTAAGTTGGCCAACTTTTTCTTAATTTAAAGTTTGGATGTTGCCTTTGCTCTGTGACTGATCATGTTTCAGGGTGTTCTTTTGTCTGCTGATCTTCTTCTCTGAGCACTTGTGCTGCGTGTGTATGACTGTGCTCATCAGGGAGCAGAGTCATAAAACCACACGTGAAGCCAGCAGCCTTTCTGTGCTTGGTGGAGCCTCTGCGGAGCTGCAGCACGACAGCCCCAGACAAAGCACATGAGGAGAAAGCCTTTCAGGGGTGGATGGTGCAGCTCTGCCCGGTGGTGTCACCAGGTGAGACCCGAGGGCTGTAGCCAGGCATGTGAATGGGCTGAGAAAGTGGTGGCCTTTGGAGGATTTGTGAAGACTTGATTTATGCTCAGTGATACTAGTACAAACTGAGCCACTTTGAAAGAATCTTTCTTAAACCAAGAGGAATGTTTTGTGGCTGTGCCACTAGAGGCTCTACAGTGTCTGTGAAAGCTCAACACTACCACATGTGTAGAGAAGACAGATGGACGCTGCTTAAGGTACACATCCAGTCCTTTTTCCGTGTCCTGGTTTTGGCTGGGATAGATTTAATTTTCTTCCTAGTAGCTGGTACGTGTCCGTGCTTTGAATTGGGGATGAGAACAATGCTGACAACACACTGAGGTGTCGGTTGTTGCAGAGCAGCACTCACCTAGAGCCAAGGGCTGCTCAGCTCCTTTTGCTGCCTGCCAGGTTAAACCACAGCAAGCTGTTTCAAAATTGGTTTTCTTTAAAAGGTGCGCTTCTTTTTTTTAATATTGTTTGCAGTAAGAAACCATGGTACTGTACCAGAGTTGATGCTTGCCACAGTAATGCTGCATCATACATGGGGAGATTCTGCCTTGGACCATCCCAAGATGGGGGGGAAATCTGGTGGATCCATTTCTTTGGCTTTTTGACCTAAAGGAGGGCAGGGGCAAAAGGCAAGGGGAGAGGTGACATGGTCCCCCCTTCTGCTGGGGCACCAGTGGTGTCAGAGCAACCTTGGTCTCCCTCAGATCCCCTGGAAGTGGCAACCCCAAACTCTGGTACCGGTGCTGCAAGGAAACGCAGTAAAATCCGTCTCTCAGAGCACACGCTGCACCGTGCTGTGCCAGGTGTTTGCCAAACGTGCACTGAATCGAAAGGATCCTGGATGGAAGTCTGAAATGAGGCACCGGGCTGCTGAAATGCGCCGTGAGGAAAGCCTCAGGAGAAGAAGGTGACGGCTTCCTGGCTTGAGCAGAAGGTATAAAGTCAGCAGACAGCAGGGTAACAGAAGTCCCTGGGGAAGTGCCAGAGAAAGGCAGGATTTGGCTGTATCACACAGAAAGGGGCATCCTTACTCTGGGTGCTGGGCAAATACCTGACGTGCTTTCTCAGCCTCAGCCTGTGGGGTGCAACAGGCACGCAGTGTGTGCCTTTACACAGAATGCTCCTGGTACAGCCTGCGTGGGATGCCTTAGCAATGGCCCTTCTGCTCTCCAACCGTGGTGTCTGCAGAAGGGACCTGTGGAAGAGCGGTTTGATAGCAATTTTGACTGTTCCTGGGTCTTGGGGAATTGGTAGTGGCTGGATTAAAACAGGAAAGGGACAAAAACCTGCCCGTGTACTACAGGAGGTTAAATATTGCTAAGAGTAAAGAAAGAACTGATTGATTCTTAACACACACAGGGAAGCAACATGAGGAGAAGTAACGATGGGGAGAGTGCCTTGCGTATGGAACAGGGAATTATTTCTCGCCAGAAAATTCAGGCCCGCTTTGCTTCATTGCTTGATGTGTGTTTTAAGAAAATGAGGGCTAGAGCTACACGATCCATGTCTATCAAGCATGTGTAAGTGTGATATCCCATCTGACTCTCCAGAGCTAAATTGGAAATTTCTTGGGAGAAGAATGGGAACCTAAGGGAAACAGTCTGGTGCTCTTCTAAATCACCACCAGAGCCTGCCACTAAAATTAGTGCTTCTTCCCAGGTTCACTCCTGTGCATGGTGCTCAGCTCAGTCCTCTTTAATTGGTGTGGAAGTCCTCAAACCCTGCGCAACTACAGGATGTCAGGATAAAGCAGCAGGTAAGCAAGTGGGTTTTAACTGCCAGGAAAACTTCAATCATTTTGTGTTTCAGATAGATGCATATATATATATTTACTACTTTTTACATGCTACTATACACATATATGCCATTATATAGATTTACTAGTTGTTAGTTTATGTATAGTTAATTTTACACGTGTATATAAATGAAAGTAGAAAAAATTGCATAGAAGTTAACTTAGAAGTTAATTTGCATAGAAGTTAAAATTGCATAGAAGTTAACATCAACTGACAATTAATGACTCCAGCGTTCTAAAATTCAATTCTAAAAATGTATTTTCCTCTTCGAGGACAGAGGAGGAGGATGGAGATTGCTGGCACAAGCAGTCTTCTGCTCAGGGTCGGCTTCTCATGGCTAAGCTGAGTCGGGTGAAATCTTATTAAGGTGATTGTTGCATTTTCAAACTATGAGAAAAACAATGCTTCAACCTCCACCTCTAGGATGATTTACGAGGGAAACCTAGGGAGGCCTAACACCGGAAGGAATGGGGTTTATTGAAAGCACGCAGTAGTGAGTTAATGACATGGCTTTTATGAGACATGAGGTGACAGTACAGCATAGAAGCAGGAACCAAAATTTGGGATCTGTCCTGTCCATTGTACTTACTTTAGTATCAGAAAATGCACACTGTCACTGGTATCTGTAATTTAAGAATAATCTTTATTTTTAATAGTGGGGGGAGATTAGCATGTCTTTTTAACACATAAAATTGTAAGTTGGTAAAAAGCTGTACAATACATTTGATAACTGGTTTCATGTGCGTTTAGTGCAATTTCTCCACTTGCCTAAGTGTTTAAGCAGGCATTTTTTTGGCACAGTTAGTAATCTATTTACTATGCTCTAACCAGAATTATAAATCACCGCATAGGAAGCCCTCAGGCCACGTTTTGATCTTTCTTGAGGCTCGCGTGAGAATGGCAGCATCTGCTCCATCCTGGCTGAGATGTCCAGCAGGAGCTAGCAGAGGAGCATCGCACCAGCCCCACCAACCAGCCTCACCTCCTTGGAAACACCACGTGAACATGGAAGAGAGGAGGGGACGCACGCAGACGCAGTGTCACTGCACAACCAGCTCCAGAGGTGAGTGACCGACAGCCGTGACAGCTAGCACAGAGCCAGACTCCCAGAGGCCATCCCAGTGCCCACCATCGGTGGTTACAGGGCTTTACGGGGTTTGTCACCTGTCTGATTGTGCAGATGAAGGGCAGTCAGAAACACCAAATCCTCCTGTTGCCATCTGAGTATTTATTTCTGCTCACCATCTGTATTCAGTGAGATTCTGGCTTCTACGGCCTGTTTGTAAAGGGGCAAAAACCCACTTTGTTGTACTTAGAAGGTTTTCGTTTTAACCAAGGAGTCTCACTCTAAGAGAGCCATGGTAATATAAGACCTTTCTTCTTCCACTGCATATGAAGCAGATCAAAATGTGTTAATTATGGTAAACGTCACAGAATACAATTTGTGCAGGCTCAGTAGTGTGCTGTGGTTGCTGGGTTTTCTTCTAAAAAGGACATTTTATATCTCAAACTCTTAATTTACCCATGAAACTGTTCTAAAAGCCATTTTGAAAATTGTCACACTTTGCTTCAAATAATATATATATACTTCTTTTTGAATAATATATATATATATACAGCTCTTACCATATTATAGTGAAATGCACTTTTAAATTTGGTAATAGTTAAGTAATTAGCTACCTCATTGTTGTTGAATTGTCATGTTTTGGTTCATTTCATTGCACTAATAATGAGACTTCTGATCCAGAAATGAAAACAAAATATTCCAATTAGTAGTAAGTAACAGCCTTCTTTACTGATTACTTTAAAATAAAGACAAGGCATTTCAACTATTCACAAATATTTCTGACAGATTGCAAAATAACATAAGAGAAAAAAGATCATGATCATATCCAAAGCAAAATAGGTTAAAGAATTTTTACAAAGTCATTGTTCTTCCATTTCAAGATTTTTGCTGACACACTTTTGCAGGAGAGTATCTGTTTGGTGAAATAAACTTCTCTTCTACATACAGTGCTAGGGGGCAAATTGGAAAAGTATCCTCAGGAAGGTATTGTGTCAGAACCAGGCACTCAGAACATGGCCTCTCATCTCTGTGGACTGTCTGCAAGGTTTGATTTTTTTTCTTTTTAATGGTATTTTTATAAAATGACATGGAGCTGACGTTTGTTTTACATTTTATGTATTTAAAAGAGCCAATACCTATTTCTTTTATGTATACATTTTTGAAGCTTTAAGACTGTGCCACTAATAACACTTTATCTGTCTTTTGTCATTTTCTGAAATGTTACTAATACTTTGTCAAATTTTGACTTACTAACGGCAATGATGACGACGTTCCTTGTCCAAAAATCCCAAACCAATTCGAACAATTCCCTGGGAAACTGCAGACCACATGCATGATACGTAAGTAAAAAATGAGTCCAAAGTTCTGATAAACATTTAGTGCCAGCTAGAGCTAATATTTGGTCTAGTTCTAAACAGTAAAATGCTTATTATATACAGAACAGTTGGATGGAATATGGACATTTGACAAGGGTGGCTCAAGGCATTTCACGGTCTGAATTGCTTGCACGGCCATAAGGCAGCTGCCCTTTTTTGTTTAGGCATGGGCTCGTGCCAGGCCTGGGAAGGGGAAGGCCCTCAGCATTGCAGAGGGCTCAGTCACACAAGGTGCAAGTGACCTTCTCCCGGCTGCGCGATCTTCAGCTCAACCAGGAGTTTCTTGCAGGACTGAGAGCCCGTTAGGGCTGGCTCCTGAGCTAAAAGCAAACCTGGACAGCATGATCAGATGCCAGTTTACGTCAGGTTAGGATTTGGTCTTTTGCCTTCACCGTATTACAACGCAAAGAACTGTACCAGCATTTCTCAATGAGCACCATTAACTGACTTTGGTAACGTATCCGTTGGCAGGCCCAGTAGGATCACGCCATGTGCTGAACTCCTGCCTCGTGTAACAGGAAAGCACAGCTGCCAACTACCTCACAACTGGAGTCTGTAAGTATTCAAAACATAAATATGTTCATAACCATACACATATACACAAACCGCAGCAGTAGCAATATTACAGGATGCAGAGCCTACTCTACGTAACTGCTCTTTAATACAGATGCAACACCCACGTAAATGCTGTCTAATATGAAACAACCCCTCCTCGAAGGTCAATGGCAGCATGCCAAAGGTCAGGTCCAGGCTTCAGCCAGGCTGAGCTGGCTCTGCAGCTAGCTCAATCCCACCGTCTGTCAACTCTAATTAATAGAAGAGTAGCACTATGGCAACATAACGAGTATCTGTTAACTTTCTGAGCCGGAGATTTCTTTTCACGCCATTTGTAATTATTTCTCCCTTTTTCACAAGTGCTCTTTGTGTGAGCACTCATTAGGCTTAAGAGAGGATAAAGTTATTACATACAAAATATGATTTAGGGGTAAGGCTTAATAGAAGCAACCAGCACTGAGTTTGGAGCTCCTGAACCCGGGGAGGTGCTCTTCATGTTTTTAAGGGAAGTTTCAGTGAGATTGCACTTAGCAGACCACTAAGCAGTTGTCACTCTCCAACTGGTTCTTCTTTTTCTTGCAGCTCTGTTTCAAAGCTCGGTAGGAATAGTAGGAGAAGGGCTAGAGGAGATGACTGTGCTAGTCCCCCGTCTTTGCTAATGTTCTTCAGAGCAGCGTCCTCGCCTCAAGATCACATCATCAAGTCCAATGTCCCCAGTTCTTCCTTTCCCCTTCTCCCCTCTGAAAATAACCTGGGAAAAGAAAAAGAACAATTGGAGTGCAAGAATGAAATGAAAGAATCTTTGCTTGTGTGAGTAACTGGGTAATGATAAGAAAGCAAAAGCATAAGAAAGCACAACCAGTCTTAACTGACTCAAAAATGCCTATATAATTCTGCTGCTGAGAATTACGTATTGTTTTTCTTTTCCTGATCGTCTCCTTCTTTTTTCACTTTAGCAGGATCTTTGTGAAGAGCCAGCAGTTCAGGATGGAGCTATGGCACAAATCAAGGAGGTGATTAAAGCCCTGCTCCAGCTGCCAGATCTGAGGTAAGAATTTCCACACAGGAGAATCTGTTGTGCTTTCTATAGCTCACTGCTGCACTGTTCTCATTGTCCCTCACAGCAAACACACAACACCCTGCCTAGTCTAACAAAATCCTGTCTAATGGAGGAGCTTTCCCTCCCTAAAACACCTCACAGCTGACTTGGTCCAAATGCCAAACACAGTTGGAACTGGAAACCCCCAACTTCTATTTAACAAATCCTGGCTCCTGCAGAGCCGTGGTAATCTAGAGAAGCACTGACCGCTTGCAAAATGGCAGTGGAAGTTTGGGCATGGATTTACGGAGACCATTAGCAGTCCAGATTTAGCCTGCATAGAAGAAACTCATCAAACATAAAGCTCGATTAGAAGACCTGTAGCATAAATCAGGGCAGGGACGATTTACAGAATGGCCAGCTGACTTGCCATAAATCAGTATCGCTCACCAGTATTACTGCCTTGGAAGCAGAAACCTGAATGGCTTTAATATGGTATTTTTGACCAGGTTTTAAAAACGATCCAAAGTCTACAGCAAAACTTTGTAACCGTCTGTTGTTATCACTCAGCTGGAAAGAGTTAATACAGCCTTACAGCTCAGAAATTCACCTGTGTAGTTAAAAAATAGTTTGGATGCTTGCTGAAAACAAACATTTTAAATAAAGCATAGGAACAAGGGAAGTCAGAGAAGCTATGTTGAATATGCTGAAATACTTGTTTAGAAATAAATGATATTGGATATGCTGTAGAAATAGTTTACACAAAGCAAAGTCATTAGAAAGTCTGATAAAGGATTCTGGTCTGTATTCATATTCTCAGGTTTTCAGAAGCAACCCCCCCCAAAGCGCTAGTATTTAATTGCTTTTGCTTTTTAATTAGCTAGAAAATTAAGTGTCCATTTTTCCTACAGATTTTTCTGTGCTAGGGTCTTCCCTGCTCATCTAGAGTTTTCTCTCATTCCCTGATCCTTGGAATAAATGTCACAAATGCTTTAGGCTACCCAGCCTGGCTGGAAAAGTTCCCAAACTTGACAATTCTGCAGGGTCCTGCGAGGCAGTGATCAGTTACGGTTTGCAAGCTACGCTGACAGCTACTGCTGAGAAAGGGAACAGTGCAAAGGGGGGCTGTTATTCTTGTTTAAAAGGTTTGGGGGTCCCTAAAACTCATTTACTTGTCTGCCAGTAAATACATCAGTAATACATACTTACTGTAAAAGTGTTCTTATAGAGACCTTGTTTAACACAGCACCCTACCTCTGAGGATCAGTGTTAAACCTAGCAAAAATTGTAAGAATGGGATGAATATATTGCTCACCTGCTATAAATGTCCACATTCTCAGTCTGACATTTGTTTACAGCTAACAGAACATCAGGCATCTTTTTTATTATTTCTCTGCTGAAAGCAGAGACTGAAGAAAAATGCTGAGCTTTTGATGCATCATTTTAATCACCCAATGCTTCTAAGATTTACAGGTATTAAAAATACTCTCCATGGGACTTCATAGAGCTGCTTCTGGTTATGTTAAACAATTTTGTTTTACTGGCATACCTAGATTATCAGTTACCTCCTCATCCAGGTCAGCTGCAGGTATGCTGAAGAATGTAAAAACATGTGCAATAGCACAGGTAACCTCCCTGCAGTGTCAGAAATGACTGTTCTCAATATCCCATATATTAATATATATGGGATATTATATATATAATAGTACATAATATATATGCTGTATATACTATACGCTATATACACACTACTATATATACTATTATAGTATATTTATAGTATATATTATATACTATATTATATATTTTAATATTATATATTATATACTACAGTATATAATATAAATAGATACTATATAGATTATATAGTATATATTATATACTCTAGTATATAATGTAAACAGATAATATATACTATATACATACTATATATTTTTTAGTATATTTATACTATATATTATATAGATCTATTATATTAGTATAGTATATTATAGTATATATAGTATATAGTGTATATACACACAATAATATATGCTATAATAGTGTACTATTATACTATGTATACTATTATAGTATATATATATAGTATATATTATATACTATAGTGTATAATATAAACAGATACTATAAACATACACACTATATAGTATATATACTATAATAGTATACTATATAGTATACTATAGTATACTATAGTATACTATAATAGTATACATAGTATAATAGTACACTATTATAGCATATATTATTGTGTGTATATACACTATATACTATATATACTATATATATACATATATAGTGTGTATATACACTATATACTATATGTGTATATAGTATATATAAAATATATAATATGTTATATATACGCTATAGTATGTAATATAAACAGACATAATCAATATCTGTTTAACCACTTCTTAATCCACGGGGGATGATCCTTCCTTTTGCATGACACTGTTTTTTAAAGCATACTTCACAACTAATCTCGATACGGGCTATTTGGAAAATTTGTACTTGCTTTTTTTACAAAACAAGTACAGTATGCTCTTGTCCTTTAGGTTGCTCTTTCCTACATGATAAGTGAGTCCCTGATAGTAGCTCAGTACAAGCTATTTTCTAGTTTTCCATCTGTTTATTACTATGGGTGTTGTAGTTTGTTCTACAGAGAACTAATTAGAAATGTGATTCCATTGGCAAGGATAAACGGAGAATTAAAAAACAGGCAGACATTGGACCCGGAAGGCAAATGATTAAGTGCTACACCACCTAAATGTCTTCAGAGTCTCATGCAAAGAAAAAAAAGGCAGTAAATGCAATTGTACTCACACTCTTGGTGCCTGGTCCTCGCAGAGTTATGTGTGTCTGCCTCCAGCCATGGCCACCGTTCCTCCCCCAGACAGCTGGGCCGTGAGCACCGTTTCTCCTCACAAAGACTTGGAGGGCACCAGAGTGCAGGCCGGGCACCTTGTGCCGAAACGACAGGCATAAGTCCCCAGCCTGAGCCATGTGTCCCAGCAGCAGGATAAGATGCGCTGCTTTTCCCTCTTTGCCTTCGGCTTCAGAGATGGTCAGGTACTGTCCCCCTGCAAAAGAGAAAGCAGTTACTTTGGTAAAATTCTGCTGTCTAAAATTTCAGGACCAAATGCAGAAGCATTATCAAATAAATTAAAAAGAACTCCATCAGGTCCAGTGAGTGGTAAATAAAGCATATTGGTGCTAGACTGAGAACCAGAACTGACACATCTCCCCTGCAAGGTAAGGTTTACAGTGCTGGGCTTCTATTTACAGCATGCCAGGTTAGGGCTTTCTTATCTAATCTCTTTTTTACACAGCAAATACTACAGCTGTTGAAAATGAAGTTCATCTGTTTCTTCATTCCGGACATCCCCTTGGTGACTTATTTTAAAACCACAGTGACACCAAAGCTACCGTGTAAATTTATGTATCTTGTAAGCTGTGCATGTTTGCTTGTAGAAGGCCAGCATAGATGTTACACTGTAATCGAGCTACAGCTCTGTACCTTGCTTTTTGCTTGGGAACTGTTAACAGGTTAAGTCTCAAGGTGTATCCACTTGCAAATAAGCCCAGCCTTTTCATTTAACCATAATTTAAACTCTTAATCTAGCTGAGATACAGAAAGTTAGAAACAGTTAGTTACGATTTCCAAAGGGCTGGTCTTCTCTAACACTAGTAAGCTGCTACTGAACACAAGCACTTAATTCAAAACACCATTATTATCTGTGATCATGTTTGAAGTTCCTTCATAAAAACACCCAGTACATGAAGAAGTAGAGAATCTCATGGATACAGCAACAGCCATTAAATGTTTTTTTTTTTTTAGAAAAAAAGAAAAAATTTTACATCCATAAATCCCATACACCTTTTCATGTAGGTACTTAGAACTACAATAAATTGAACTTCAAATCCTGCAGAAAACTCACACCTGTCTTTTATCTTTGAACTTTTCATTAAAACATTTTCAAGGATAACTTTCAAATTTAAACTGACCAAGGGGGGAGGGAGGGAGCACTCTTAAAAGAGAAAAAGGGAAGAAAGAAAAATTCTTATTTTACTCTTAACCTAAGAATCTATTTTTAATATATGAGAGCAGAGTATCAAAGGATCTAAGTTAAGGTAAAGGGTCCAGACAGCCTTCTTAATTGAAACCAATGCTGTAGGTTTTGATTTTTTTTCTAAATATTGCATATTAATAAGACTATATTCTTAACAGTGAAGTAGTTGCCATGCTACTACCAGGACTTATCAAACACTTAAAAGTAAAGCAAATGATGTCTCCAATTCACTACTTCTACGCCAGTTTTAAAGTCCCTTTGGCCTCAGTGAGATTTAACTAAACCAAGTATTTTTCTGCTAAGGTCACACGTCTGCATTTGGGCGTGAACTGGGATCCATTTGTCCAAGTATCTGTTAAAGCTTTCTTTCTTTTTTTTTTAATGCATTGTTTTTGCATCAAAGTCACTAACTGCTAAAAGAAGAGAATTCAAATAGCTGCACCTGTTTGTTGTAGATACAATTATTTCACTCTGAAAATAGTGACCTGACTTGTTACCTGCATGTGTTTCAGATAGTTACAGTGACTGAACCCAATCAATAGGAAACAGATTTAGTAAGCACAAAGCCAACTTAGCTGTAGGCATGCCCCTACAGGAAAAGGTCCCCTCAAAGCAGCATTTTCTGCACGCAAGATAAGCTTATAAGGCTTCAGCATGGCACCTTTCAAAATACAGATTCTGATAAACCAATAAATGCCAAACTTTGAAAGGTGAAAGCAAACACTCAGGCGCAAGCTGTGAAAATAAATCTCTGAAACAAGGTATTCCAGACAGGAGGGAGTGGGGTGGGTGACTTCAAGGGACTAGTTTTAACAGGTTGTGTCAACAGCAACAGAACAGGCACAGGAAACAAAAAGCTGAGTGTCCCTGACTGGGAAGCAACACCAGGGAAAAAAAGGTCTAAGAAAAAGCCAGTTAAAAATCATGGCTCTGGAACTTAGTACGTATTAACAATTTTTGAATACAGATAATTGATATGCTTTATATACTGCCTCAGAAATAGAGTGGGTTTGAGTCCATTGTTTAAAACAATGGGGAAGTTATGGGTGGTCTTTTCAAACATGCCAGCCTGCATGCAGACCACGGCTCCGTTTTCTGTTCTGCAGGAGGAGGGAGCTTTGCCCTTTGAGTCATCCATGAGACTCTTGAAGCGTCATAACAAGCTACAGAACACAAGAGCATGCCTGTGGGCAGGAGGCACTTCCACTTAGCCATCCAAACAGCCTGAAAAAAAGCTGCTGGGCACACCTGCCCTGGTGGCAAACGACTGTCTCATCATGGCAATGTAAGCCAGGGGCAGGGTGCCCACAGGTAACACCTCCAGGGGCCTCTCCCAGCTCCCCGGTGGCTTTGCGGAGTGTCCCGTCTGCTGGGAGCACACCCGGAGGTGTGCGACTGAAAGGGTCTCACCTAACGCTGCCACTCCCCTGTAGGGCCTGCAGGTGGCTGGTGCATGCTCCCTTCTAAAAACTCATTTCAAGGTCACTTTTGTCCACCCCAAGCACACACTTAGACATACTCAGAAATTGCTGCTCATTGCCAGCCCAGTCTTCCTTCCTTCCAGCTACTTAACAATTTTCCTATACATTGGTTTCTGTAATTTAGCGTTGAATTTAATAAAATGAAGCTGAGAGATTAAACTAACCCAAGAACATTATATTTGGCAGCAGAACAAAGACTAGTCCCAGCACTTTCTTTAATTTGACTACTAATATGGAAATAATTATGTTCGCGTGGTGGTTTGAAAAATAAGCTTTGTTTCTCCATAAATAAAAGTTGTTCTCTACTCCACATTTTTGTTCTTTCTGATTCTTTTAAGACAGCTTTTACTAAATACACTTATTAGTCTTTTAGATACATTTGTACTGTAAAGATATCAGCTAAAAGTCCAACACAAAACACCTTTCAATGATTTTTTTTTTTCATTTTTTGTACACAGAAGAGGTGTGGTTGTGAAACATATCCTATAACTACAGGGATACAGAATCTGTGCAAATGAGAGAACGGTCACCAACCTCAAGCCTGGGTAGCTCTTCAACTACAGGATCTGCTCGTACACGTGTGTCTTACCTGATGCATCTCTAATGGGTTCCCAATGCAAGTCATCATCTTTGTCCTTGATCCATCCGCACAGGCCACTATCAAAATTACAGCTGTGTACCAGCTCACCTAGGCAGAACAGAGCAGGAAGGCAAAAGAAAGAGGTTTTAATTCCACTGGCTGAGGAACTATAGCAATTGCCCTTGTGGCTGACACTGGCACATAAACATGAAAATAAAATGCAGCAGAAAGAGCACTAGAAAAAGAATATGTAAAAGTACTAAAACAAACAATAAAAGGGCTGCTCTTATTCCTACTAACAATTCATGCTATTTTTGTGCTTAGTCTGTTAGGAAAAGAAACTACAAAGGTTTACTTCTGTGTTTTTTTGTTTTCTTTTTACAAAGCATAGCCTAAACAAGGAGCATAAGGTGCAGGAGTCCTGTAAAATGTATAAATGCACCACAAAAAAAAAATCAAAATAAATCCTAAACCCCAGGCCCCAAACAGGAGATGTGATCTTACCTGGGTCATCGTTGGCTTCGAATTCATCAGCGGTAATCCCTCTTTCAATTTCAAGTATTTCAAACAGATTATTGCTCACTCCAGGCTGGCGTGGAACTGTGAGAAAAGTGGTTTTTCAGAAATGAATGAGATAAAGCTAGTTAGTGACCTACTTCCTTATCTTTAATAAAAAACGGCAGAGCAGCTCTGGGCATTGTGCTTTTCTTGGAAAATTCAATATACTTAATTATAGTTGACATGAAGATTCATAAACTTTACGCCTAGGTGATTTACGCTGTAACATTTATCTGAACTCCATAAAAGGTGACTGCAAATCTGCTAAAGGCTCTTCTAACAAAAGCTGCTTTTTCAACAAGAAAAAAAAAAATCTTTAACCTTGAAGCTCACGTTTAGAGAAAAACTCCAAAGGCACTTTTTAAGCTAGTGGTTTCTCAATAAAATGAAGCCACCTGAAAGCCCTTTCTCAAATTTTCCGATGCACTCACCTTCCACAGCTGTTTTATAAGAGAATTTCAACACAAAGCACTGGTACTTGGAAGAGGCCCCACATGAGATACCCTATGCAGCCAAACTCAGAAACACAGCTGAGGGTATTACCATGTCCCTGCAAAGGATTAGAGTTCCCTGAACAATTATCAGGATTAGACTCAAGTTGAAAAGGAGGAGTTTTCTATTCAAGTGTAATTCAATTTTTTACTTTCCGATAAAGTCTGTCCTTCAGTTGTTCTCAGCTGCAAGGGGAAGGAATGCTCTTGGTCGTTTACAGGTTATTAGACACTGAGCTGCAGCCACAACAGCCTGAAATTTAAGAAGTCTTCGGGAGAGCCGCGGCTGCAGAATATTCAGGGGGCTACAAAGACTTCCACTTACTTCTGAAGAGTGCCAGGCTGTGTACGTCTCCCGAAATAACACTCGGGTGTCAAACCTGAGAGACAGCTGAAACTAGAGATAAAGAGATTGCGCTGGCTGGAGCTGTCTGGGAAAGTTCCTCTCTGAGAGGCAGGTCTCCCGCGTAATTAATAACAGTAGCAGTGGGTTTCAGGCGCGTCCTGAGATGTTGCAGACACCTCTGACACCTACAGTATTTGTGAGAGCTTTATCTTTTAAAAACTTGACACATTTTCCATACTCAGCGCTCAAAGAAGTATCTAAATGTCTGCATATGCTTTTTAGGCAAGGGAGAACAAGAATTGAGGTGATTTATAATAAAATAAACAACCATGTTTTCAGGAAATCAAAGGTAAGAAGGAACTTTTACACTAGGACAATATGTACATAGGATCTTGCAACAACCCCTCTAAATCCAGAAGACAGAGCAAAACAAAAAATAAGAATGAGGTAGCTGCCTGCTTTTTACAACTGGGACAAAATAAGCAGCCTGGTAACAGGTTGACCAAATGCAAATGTATTTTTAAAGTAGTATTACATGCTACAAATTCTGTATAGCAAAATGAAGAAGCTTGAAGTCTGTATTAATTCCTCAATATTGCAGTCATTTTTGGAATTATTCCTACTTAAAAAAAAATAAAAAATTACATTTTAGAATACATCTATTGGCAGTCTAGGATATTAACACACAAACAGCCTCAAGGGCTTCAGGTTGGTTTGGGGAGTGCAGGCCTGTTAATTTTTACACAGTTTGTACTAATATTTTGGCTATTTCGATAGGCCCCCGCAGTGAGGACCCACTTGGCGTTACAGTCGTGCTGCATCCCGCTCATCCCCAGGCACGCGGCAGTCACCACACAGGAGGCACATCCTCAGCCCCATGTCCCCTGCAGCTGCCAGCAGCCCCAGCCCACCTCCACCTCTCTAGTTCAGTAAAATACCATTCCTAGCGCACTGTTAGTCTATAAAAATCAGAGTTACACCTGTGTGCACGTACAGGCATTCTCCAAATTGAAGCTGGTGCCACTGACCAATAATTAAAGCTCTACAAAGAATATTTTTTCAAAACTTTCCTCTAAAGTCCTCTCCAAACGCTGTTGTCACGGGTTTCTAGAAAAACAGGTTGCGGGGCTTTAAAACAGCCCTTTCTGTGCTCAGCCCCCATGAGAGGAACGTGCACACGGTATGAAACGAGTTACCCCAGGAGATGCAGGGCTCCAAACACGATCTGTGTGTACACTTCTTCTTGCTACGACAACTCGTATGCTGAGTGGCCATCCTGGGAGAAAGTATTTGGCACAGTTATTCTCTGCAAGCTTTCCAAGCCCTTTCTGTGTACTTTATATAGCATATCAGTGTGCTTTTCACTTTGCTCCAATGGTTTGATAAAGGTTGTTAAATATAAACTTGGCTTCTTTTTCTTGGAGAACGCTGTTCGCTGTGAGCGAGCCAATACATCACCACCACCATATTCTCAAAGTTAATTAGTGTGAGCTCTTCATGGATGCACATATGTGGGGGGCAACATTTAATAACTGCTTCAGCCTGATTTCTTTTCAGCTTTTTAATCCCTGGGGAAACAGTAGGACTTTTTTTTTTCATTACTTGTTAATTGCTGAGTTTGGGAGTGTAAGAGATGGTGTGTGCACGCCAGGCTGTTTATAATTATAGAATAATCACTGTTTTGGTGTTACAAAACCAAAACAAACCATGGAGTGCAGCTCCACATTACTAATAATTTTTATGACTGTCAGTAGTGCTGTGCTCTGCCTTACAGCAAACGTTGTGCTCTTACACAATCCCATTCCACACAACGAGCATGACCAAGCTTCCCACTTCTGGTCAAAGCAAAATGAGCAAAAAGATATTTTTTTTTTTGACTGAGTAGTTGCTACGATTAAGAGTTGTTAAATTCCACTTCTGAAAGTCCCCACAAGTGAGGAGCTCTCATGCAGAACTAGCAGAGAGCAGCTAAGAGAAAGGGTAGCCCAAAGGTCAGCCAGGCTCCTCAGCCGTTCAGCACAGAGCACAGCCTCGTTTCCCCCAGGGAACACTTAGATTCATGCTGGGCTAAAGAGAAGGGGCAGCAGGGAGATGCACTTCACCCTTTTTATTCGGATACCCTCAGTGTCCTGACTGTGCTGCCTAAAGCTCTGCAGATTCCAGCTGTGCAGTGAGAATGACCTGAGGAATGGCTGTGGTGGCTGTCCCACTTCTCCAAGACCACTTGCATAATGGTGAGAGACGGTGCTGCTGTGTGCCCGCTCCCAAGTCCAGTCCCGCATTGCTGAGGCAGTGAGAAGGCTCGTTAACTCTGGCCTAACTCAAACATCTTTTTGTATGTTTCCGTAAGGTCCTGTGAATAGTAACCTGCTTTTCTATGAGTGACAACTCAGTTTGTGGGAAACACAGCTAAAATAACTAGCCTACAGCAGCTCGCACATCAGATCTGGGGATGTAGCTAGGTGGAACAGGGATGGAGGGTGTGATTTGCGAGACTCCCAAATCTTAGGGTTGAGCTCCAGAGTACAAACAGGAACAAAGGGCCCCTCTTAATTGCTTAAATACGAAGATGAATACATTTTAACGGGTGCCAGAACAGTGAGGACAAATTAGCTGCTATTGCAAAATGATGCTGCTCCAGTGATAGCAGGGAGTAACAAGAGCCACGTTCTTGCTTTTAGCACTTCCCTTATTTCAATGGTTTCGAGGATCATGTAGCTGCATTTACTGCACTAAGGACTTCTCAGCCATTGAAAGGGGCAGCAAAAAGAATCGTTTTACTCCTATCTTGAGATCTTTTTAATAGCTGTTATGAGAAAAGACTCCCAATTCCAATCCTTTCAGCTCCACTAAGGGCTAAGAAGGAAAATTGCTGAACTATCTTTAATGCAGATAAGGGGTTTTGTTCTTGCTCTGCTGATACCCAGTGTTATGCTTTGTCTTTAAGCTTATGCTTTTAACACTTGTCACCCAGATCCCAAGGGTAGCAGAAATTCCTGGCCTTACTGAGAATTATGTTCTCTTTCTTAGACTTCAGCCATCTCAGTAAACAGAGGAGATTCCTCTGTATTTCACGGCAGTTTGTATGAGCCCTGAAATAGTTAAATATTAAGCCATCGCTGCATTCCTCCCTCATTGCCATTCCCCCCGTATCCATATCAGCAGAAGATTATCCTTGGTGCCAGATTCCACTGTCTGCATCTCACAGAGTGGTTCAAAGGCCAAGTGTAGGAATTCCATTTTAAAAACTACTCATTTTTTGTTCTCTGCAAAAGCAGCTCGGCACACTCATTACAGGCACTTTTAGAAAAGGGGTAAAGCGTCTAAGGAAATGCAGCAACCCAGTACCTGTCAAAAACTGCAAAGGTATTTAAATAGCATTATCAGCAGAGTGCTTTGTGCTCTTTGTTACCACCGAACACACCAATCTCCCTGGTCCCCAGCTGATTTCAAGCTGAGCAGCACATTCGAGAGTGTTGAGAAGTGAAAGCTTAGGAGAGGTTTGCCCGGCGTGAGATGACAGGTCCCGTAACAACACAGGGAGAAAACTGAGAGCGAGTCACCAAGAGCAAGCTCTGGAAAATGTAAGGTAATGAAAAATTACGATTTGAAAGATGCTTATGGAAAGCAAGTACACTTGCCCAGGCACATTTCCTCTCCTGGACTAGCCCACCAGAGTGTTTGCAGGATTTGGTGCAGTGCACGAGGCCATCTCCCAGCGTACAGCACAGCAGCCACCCCTTCTGCCACAGACTGCCTAACAGAAGTACCACGTAGTCAGACGGCCAACCAAGGCAGCGGTTACTGTCATGCTGCTTTGCCAAAGTCTGGCTAAGGCTTCAGAGCCTGACAAAAAAAAAATAGAAGTTCATCTATCACAAGGTAACCTCGTTTAAAAGCACAACTTTAAAGATGGAGCTCATATGGTAAGGGCTGGAAGCTCTGCATCAACAGTGGTTGTTGGCTGCACTGCTCTTCATGCTGGGTTTTGCCCCTCCACGTGATAAAGCACCACCTTTTGTGACTCATCAGGATACAACAGCCTGCAGTGACAAGCAAGGAAGCAGCCATTGAAACCAAGGTTAAGTCCTACCTCTTGCTCTGAGTGGATCTAGCATGAATTTCCTCCTCCATTGCCCAAGCCAACAAGTGTTAGGAAATGACTGAACGGCTGCCTGCATTCCCCCCTGGGAAATAAAGAAGGCAAGAGCGAGGCTCTCTCTCCTCTTTTCAGGCTGGCGCATGGACCAGAGCACAAACTCCTTTTTGAGAACTGGTTTCTTAGCTGCCTCGACTGCAGAAGTAGAAGATGTAGGGGAAATGAACCTCAGGAGCCTCAGTACAAGCCAAATTAAATTAGCTCAAATCCCCGATCCAAGAACATTGCAAAGATGTCTGATACAGATGAGGTTAGTAAAGTTTAAAGAAGGTGAAGGAAGCAGTTGTAAAAGCCCTTTCCCTGAGGAAATACAAGGGATAGTGAAAAGAAAGAGAGATGCACAAACATTTTTGGAGGTGGGGAGCATCTGGCACATCCACATGGCAGATAAGAAGCACATCAGAGGTCAGCTAAATGTTACTAATTAGTTCAGTTTAAAGTTCTGTACTGTGGTAACATTCCAGCCATTCGTGTTGTGTTTGGCCAAGAGGAATACTTTTGGAGAGGCCCTGGCTTGTGTGAAGTGGGAGCACTGCTGTCCCGAGCTCGTGGTGCCTCACGCAGAGCGGTTCACATCAGGATGATCCCTGTGCTGCACCCTTGCAGCTGGGTGCTGCTCTCCCACGGGGCTGGCCGGCAGCACAGCCCCATAACTTCTCCCCTTCTCCCAAAATCCTACAGTAATGGGACTCGGGAGGCAAGCCACACCTTATTCTGCAAGAAACACTTTCCTTTATGAGGCAGCACTAGAACCGCTTTGCACTCGACTGTAGGTTTCCAATCCTAGACACGCTTTTGTGCACTCACTGATTAAATCTCTTTGGACAGAAGGTGGGAGGGGACATCAGCGTCTCCCACCTAGATGACTGCTGCAAAGTAGCATAATTGGGGGAAAGAAAGGTACCAGCTTTGTTAAGGATCATGCCTCTAGTGCCACACAAATTCCTACACCCTACAGCACATCTGGAGTATTCCAGTCACTCAGTTATGTCACACACCTACGAGTATCAAGGATTTCTTTAGCAGGGGATAGAGCCAGAAATAACATGAGCTTAAAGACATTGACTTGATCTGTCCCTATACTGCCTGCTGAAGCCAGTAACAATTACTGTGCTTTATGCTTCTGGGAATCCTGCTTACTGTGCACTGAAGCCTTTGAAGCGATGTATGGACACCACAGACCTTAAAGGGTAGCAGCTAACCTATATAAAAAAATAATAAATACTTTTCAAAGATTAACTTTTCCCTCTCCCATGTCTGTTATATGGAAAATAGCGTAAGCTTACAGTTAGGAAACAAACTTGAACATTTTTACTTGCCTACTTTCCTAACTCCTATATCCCAAACATTCATATGGAAAGCACTAGCTTCGAAATCTAGCCCTTTGGAGAGATTAGAGCAAACACTAATTAAAAATAAGCTTTATGCAAGTGATTGGTTTTGCCTCATGAAAATAGCTGAAAGTTATCCCCCTGCTTGGGAATTCCAGAGAATACTCACAGCACAAGACAGCCTGGGAAGCGCAGCGCCACAGCCTAGACTAATTTCCACAGAACCCAGCATTTTTAACTATTGGTTCCCATTATATTAATGTTCAGGAGCCTTTACTGTTTGTTTGTTTGTTTGTTTTTAATTTTATATTAAAATATTATTTAACTGAATATATTATTTGAATTGTTTAAAAACAGTCTGGAAAAAGCCAGAACAGGATTTATCTTCCCAGACTGTTAGTCAGTTTTTGTCTCTACTTTGAATTTATCAAATTGTCTACAGCAGACAAAATACCAACAGAGAAAACAAAACATTTTTTATGAGGAAGAAATTATTTCACTACGTCATGGTCTAAGGGAACACAGCCCAACAAGTTATTTCATAGATGCCAAAGCAACCAGAAAAAAACTCCCACATTGCTTGTACACCTTCTCTGAGACAGCAAATTTCTTCCTCCTCCTCCATCACTCCTGCAGCTTCATTGTACGTCACGCTGAGGGAAAAGGGCTGATCCAACACACCCTCCCCATCTCTAAAATTTGCAGCAGAACTAAAGATAAAATTGGGTGTTGAATGTTTCTTGGCAGCTGTATGCAACTCTGCATGTGCCAGCAGAGCCATCTGAGGCACGCACTAAAGCTGGCGTAGAAACAGTGCTGTGTCTTTCAGAGCAGTTCTTAAAATGACATGTCCTCGTGCTAGGGGAATCTTTAGTATCCTCACCTTTTACATATCCACTTTCAGAGATGCAGTCCATAAAATTAGCCTCCACGATATTTTCATGCAATTCTACATTTGCTTAGTCATAATCATCCAAGACTATTTGGATTCATGTAATACAGGCAACATAACAGAGCCTTTGGGGAATGGTCCCATTTTACCATTACCATTCTTAAAGCTAAGGAAATATGCTGTCAGAGAGCGACTCTCAAATCCCCGATTTTTGAATCTTCTGAGTGTAAGTTATGTTGCATTTCAATTATTTTTCAATAAAATGCCTTTCCTTTCTCCCTCCAAAACTTTCATCTGAAAATGTAAATAGGTTAAGCACTTACAAAGGACAGTATACTCACAAATAATTCAGGAAGGAAAACTGAAATTTTTGGTTGAATTCACCGAGAATTTTTTCCCACATTTTTGTTGTCATAGAAACAATTATTTGTGCAGCTTTACCACACGATCAGTTTCAATTCCATGTCTTTGTTCTCATTCATAAAATATTCAAAAAAAAAAACAACAAAAAACAACCCACAAAATAGTACAGTGAATGCTTTCACTTTCCCACATCTACAGTTCCAATAAATGAAAGGCTATGTAAATTTACTTACTGAACACATCTCCTCGGGGTTTCTGAGGATCTATCTGGATTCTGTTGTCATCTGTAACTCCTTGGGAAGATGTTGTTTCAATGGGAATATGTGAAGGATATTGGGTTGTTATCACAGGAGGTCTTTGTGGTGGTAGCGTGGGTCTTAACGTTGTAGGCTGAGGTGGTGTTGGAGGTGGAGGCCTTGTCACTGGCTTTGTTACTGGCCGTGTCGTCACAGGCACGTACCTCGTGGTTGGCCTTGGTGTGGGTCGAGTTGTTGGCCTTGGTGTAGGTCGAGTTGTTGGCCCGGCTGTTGGTCGAGTTGTTGGCCTTGCTGTGGGTTGAGTTGTTGGCCTTGGTGTGGATCGAGTTGTTGGCCCAGCTGTTGGTCGAGTTGTTGGTCTGGTCACCGGCCTTTCTGTAATGATACAAATGGTTTGAGGGGTTGGTTTGTGCCTCCAACATCAGGAATGCTATTGGCTACACCAGGGCCTCCCTTAGGAAGCGTGCTGTTGCTCTTCAATGTACGCTACGGACCAGGTGGCTCAATCATAGTACTAGGAATAACCGCAGAGAGAATCAAAAAAGGACCAAAATGCACGTCTGAGTCTCTCGCTCCCGAAACTTAAGAATATAGTTTATTGACATGAGGAGACTTTGCTGAAATAATTTCTCTTCTTCTGAATGTTTCCACTAATTAGACACATACTTTAGCATCAACACTACCGAATTTTCTGTACTTCTCATTACAGTATTTTAGAGATGATTTGGAATGACTGAAGGCACACAGGGACTTCCATCCCCACCTCCTCCCAAGCATCAATGCTTTCAGAATTGGCAAAATGTACCCAAAAGAGCTGGAAGTGAAAAAGCATGGACAGGAAGGGTAGATCTTAAGCCATGCTGTAAAACTGGACAAGTTTTTACTCAGGAGCAGAGCAAAACTTAGTAACACTCCAATGTTACCACCATTTTGGTCATGAACAGGCACATACCTTTGGCTTAAGAAAGTATCTTCCAGGCCTCTCCGCTTCCTCACAGCACTTCTCCTTGTCAACAAGCATTAATCACATTACAGACATTGAACCTAAACCAACTAGCTTTCATTTAAATCCTTCTCTTTGCTGAACACCAGGAAAGTAAGTAAATGTTTTTTTTTTCAGCCTCCACAAAAAAGAAGAGGTAAACCGAGCACCACCTACGACACAGTGGCATTGCCTGCTATTAATACCACCTCCCTAATATTTCATAAAGAAAGGACAACAGATTTTAATTTTGTTTCACAAAGGGAGTTTCTATAGACATGAAATGCAATGACATCTGTTTTGTTATTTATAATTTACGCTTTGTTAGTAAACCTTTATATCTCACTGGAGTTCTTAAAAGGCCCAGTAAGAATTCCAGTCACATATTATGTGTACAAGTGTTTCAAGTATAACAGAGTTAAAATGAAGAACGACTCTTTGTTAAACAATGAACTGTTTGATGATACCAGGCAAAAGATTTTACATTATGGTGCATTAAAATATCAAATACACGTTAGGACTAAGCGTGTCCACATACAGTTGTAACCATTCAGGTTGTGACAGACCACCTTGGCAAGACCACAAAACCATGATGGCTAAAACCGTCGCAGCTGCAGTGGTACTGCTCCATAAAGAGATGGGTGAGTCACCAACGACCAGAACTCACATACAAACACAGAGTCCTCAAAAAGGTTCTGCAGATCTGTCATAAAGCTGCACAGTCCTGAGGGAGGACTCGGGAGAGCTCCAGCAGCCTGTTCAGTACCAAAGGGGATGACTGCTGCTCCCAGCAGGGACATGAGGATGGGAATTCTCTTGCAGGGCACTCATCTAAAGAAATCCTCTCTCTCGGCTGTGCTCAGATCTGGGGAGCAGCGGGGAGTGGATGTGGTAAGCTGCTGAAACGGGCATGTTGCAGAACGAATAGCAGCGTATGATTAATATGCTCTGTTTGACCAGACCTACCCTGCTTACTCACTTGTCCTCATTCTGAAGCAATCTCTAGAATGAAGCTGTGAATAGGGTGAGGTGAATTTCTTTCTAATTATGAAAATGTCTCACAGAGAGGTATTTTTATCAAAGCATGCAAAGACTCAGAAAACTCAGACTACATTCCCTGGCCTTTCTTAAAGTATTAAAAATAGTTGGAAGAGACTGAGCCTGATAGTGGTATATCTCAAAATTTCCAGCACAGGATTCACGGACACATTTGCTTTTAGAATTGCTTTTTTAAAAGCAGTGTTACGTACGTATGCAGTTTGTTCCGTTGTCTCTGTACCCTTCTTTACATTTGCATTTGTACGATCCTGGTATATTGTAACACCGTGAAAAACTACCACACTGATGCTGGCCAAGGGAACATTCATCTATATCTGCAACAGAAAGTTACAAAAAAAAATAATCATTTGCATTAAAGAAATCTGACTTTCTGCTTAACCCTGCAAAAACATGAACAGTAGTATGATCATTAGGAAAAATACAAATTTCAGAAAATTCAATAAAACTGAATTGGCAGTAGAAAAAGGAAACCAGCTGCAAATTAATGTGGTGAGTTTAGGAATATGCACATTCCCAATCACCCAGGTATTAAAATGTTTTATTTTTTTTCATAAAATGCTTCTTCTTTATTATAGATCTAGGTAGAAACTGCTTATACAACATTTCCATGTTGCTAGTAGTATGAGTAAAATCTCCAAATTCTAGTGCTCTGCACAGAGATTTCTCTCAAAAAAGCATACTTGAACCAATACCTCATTATCTCCACATGATCCTTTTTTCAGTGAAAGGATCATAACCATTGAGGCCATGGGAAACTAAGACAGTGGGATCTGGGAACATCTCTGTTGAAGGGCATACACCAGCTGCATTCCAGTCTCATGTCCAGACAAAGACAGGTTATTTCCCAACCCTTGCCTTTTCCCCCCGTCCTCAGGGAAGGAAGGTTGTGCAGCCTGGGTTGGAAGGAGTTGGGTTGTACCCTTGCCACATTTTCTTATCTTGGATCTTGGGGCAAGCAGTAGAGCACACCTGTGTTAGAGCTCAGACATAGCATAAGCTAACACAGCGCTCCGAACCTACAACTGCCTGTGCCCTGTGAAGCCTGTGGACACAAAGGTTTTGGAAACGAATTAGTGGAACACAAGGTCTGCTCTCCCACCAGATTTCACAAGAGAACCAGTTATAAGAATTGGGGCCAAATATGCTTTCAGTTTCACATTCAATCTATTTCTATGACCCATTCTTTCCTAAAATGCAGGTGCAGAGCAACCTAAAACAACCTGCTTCAACACTTCTGCCATAATAAGCATATGTTTCTCTTTAAACCATTAATTTCAGTTTAGAATATGTGTCTCTGTTACACGCACATAAGAAATACGTTATTACCATGGCATTGGTATTTGCCTCCGATGTACATTAGATCAAAGCCTTTATGACACCTGCAAATGTAGCTTCCGAAAGTATTGACACAGTGCCTAAATCGTGGGCAGATGACTCTTCCAGTAGCACATTCATCAATATCTGTGGAAACAAAGGAACTGCATTATTTTTCATAACAGTTAAAATACAATCTATAGTATCTATATTAAACTGGTCTCACATAACAAACAAAAAATGAAGAAGAATAGCCAAAGAACTTCCTTCTGAAAAGGTCGTGCTGGCTACAGCCAGCAGTAACACCTGAGCACTTCTGGCTGTGTCACCTCAGCTCAGCTCCTGGTCACATGCCCACATTTTTATGCTTCCCATGCCAGAAGCCTTTACAAATGCTGTGAATGACAACAGAGGCACCATGGGCACCACTACCAAAGTCTCAGCACTTGCTCTGTAGTCTTGCATCCTGGTGCCCTTCCCCTTGGAAAGATGTTCTCTAACTCCCCACAGAATGCCTTCTCTGAGGCCTCAAAGCATGCGTCCTTAGAACTGTGCTGACATTTTTCTGAATAAAAGCTATTTCATGCTACCTGTATAAATTTCTTTTATCTCACTAAGCCCTGCAAAGTTATAAAGATAGAATCTGGATTTACAGGAGAGGAATAATAAAAAATACCCCAGTTATTCTTTGCCTGAAACATGCCTGAAACATTGCTCCTGTAGCACAGGTGATGTGTACCCACTCGAAATACATTACCATGCAGTAGAAAGTAATTTGCTTTTATAAAAATCTCAGGCATCCCTCATCCATGACCTGCAATGCTGAGCCTATCAGAAATCTTCAGATTCAGAAATCTGTTCAGGAGTTGCTCTAAGCAAAGAGGGCAGGCTAATGCCCGGGATGCAGTATTTCTAGGTCACCTACATGTAGTCACCACAGGCCGAATGCCTTTCCCTGCAGTACCTGCACCGTAGCTGACCCCTCTGTCATGGGGATGCTGGCTATGTGAAGTGACCCTCAGGTCTCAGAAGTGCTGAGGTACGTGGCTCCGTTTGCCCTGCCAGGGAGATGAAGCAACATCCAGGCAAGGAGAGAGGACTGGGAAGCCGTATGATGCTCAGCCAACGTTGGATGCCTCCCAGCTCCCTGAAGCTGCTGTTCTTCAGGCTTCGTACGCCGGGCTGAGGCCCAGGGAACAGCCAGCACTCACCCAGGTCTGCTCTCGCTGTCTGCAGAGCTCTCAGCAGGAGACCAGGCTGAGACACAAAAGCCACGCACAGCCACTCACTCTGTAGCCCTTGGAAACCGAGCCGCAGCCTGCTAAGTACTTGAAGCTTAATTCTGCACCGAGGTAGGGACCTGCCATGCACAGCTGCCTCTGACGCACACCACTTCTGACGTTCGCTGGTTATCTGCAGGGCACAGTTCAAGCCTCTGCTCTGCAGCTCTATCAGGCTCTTCATCTATGGGAAAGCAAGCTTTTGCTCTCCACGCAATTCTTTTTCCAAAAAGGAGCACTTCAGCAGCAGGTGTCAAGAGTGCAAAACAAAGCTGAGTGATTGATGCCTTGCTGCTTGTGAAAGAGGCCTGAGCAAGGCAGAGAGAAGCCTGAATCTCTTACACAGCACGGAAGAAATGTTACCACTGATAAACGGTTGCTCTGACACACTCAAGGATTCGTGATTAATAAAGAATGGCTCAAACAGGGAACTAAGAGAAATAAATCTGCTGGTTAATTAGGGCAGCTACCTGGGACAGGTGAGATGTAGCTCCAGGTTCTCCGAGCTGTTTCCCACAACCAAAAAGTAACCTCGAGCCATGAATTACTGCCTGGATGGGCTCTCCCAGCAGCAACTGCTGGCACCTCCCACCTTGCATAAGGAATTAGTGAGGACAGAAGGACGCAGCCCCTCAGCTCCCACCCTCCTGGCCCACAGGCTGCTCTGACACAGCTCTGCACTACTCTCAGACTGCAGCACGCCTGCAATGCTTCAGGAAAGGGCCGAACGGGAAAGAAAATGAAGCCAACACAGGGCACACGCCTGAACCTCCCTATGGATCTGCCTCTTGGTTTAAATGTATGATTAACATTCTAGGCTCTGAGGGTATTGTTAACATTTTTACAAATGCTACCATGTTCCTTACCACCATTTAATTTACGAGCCACAATTTTCTACCCTTTATTCAAATATTATTTCAATGCTGCGTATTTCAGACTCTTGATTACTATGGTGTTTTTTAATTACTATTTATTTTTAAACCACAGCTTCAAAAAACAATTCAGTAGGAAAAAATATTAGTCACTGAGGGTATTTCATGATAGCATGGATTATGTTCTTTAAAACCTAACGGAGCATGTCCTGCCTCTCTTTCTGTACAAACCCATTTTTTTTGCAAATTCACATATGGTAAGAAGCGTGCTGAGAGTGCTGTAGTCGTATTGTAGTCATTTGCTCTTTACTGGTGGCAAAAACATGTTTTGACCATTAGCTAGAAGATGGCACGTAAGTGCTTACGGTTAGTCTCCTCCAGCTCTCAAACAGCACAGACTGTCGCTTCCCTCAAACCGACAGAGCTGTGCCAATTCACACCTGGGCCAAATGGTGCAAGGGCTGTTTCCCTTTACCTGCTGCAACGCCCTGTGGCTCCTGTGCTTCCTATGAAAACCAGGGCACGAGGGGGTGATTTGTATTCTGATCAGCCTGGTTTGCAATGGAGGCGTGTGCCCAGACCTAGCATCAGGGAGCTGCTCCAAAGGCAAGTGGTGCAGACAGAACCTCACAACTGTCATAGTCAGAGCTCGATAGAGAAGCAGAATTACAAGCAGACTTGTTTCAATCCCGCTGTGAATAAGGCCATATTACCAACCCCCAAAAAACTATGAGGCTGATTTTAAAATAATTTGGTTTTTAAGTTTATAAGAGTATATTTTCAAGATCCTATTCACAAACAAAGCAACTAGAAAGACTTTATATTGCAGTGAAAGTTATTATTTTCAGCCCTCAAATAACTACAGACCTTCTAAAGCTGCAATGTATATATTGCTAATTTCATAAAATGAAAAACCCAGTCAAAAGAGCTGACAACATAATTTGATGGCTCATTTATTGATTGAAGAATCCTTAATTAGTCAATTAATCCCTAGCTTCACTGAACATTTTGCTGAATTCTTTTTCAATTTGTTGTTACTTTCAGTGATTTACCTTCATGGGCAAATTGTTCGGTTGCTCTTTACTGTCTGGAAGGATCATTTTAACAAGAGAATGATCATCATGGGTTAAACTAAGAATAGAATAATGCCTAGAGGAATTTCCACCTGTGCTAAAAATAAGCATTAAATTCCCAGCTGTCTTTCAAATTCCATTCAAACTAGGATTTCACAAGCTGCAGCCGATAGACACTTCAATTTTCTTACCATCATCTACATTGTTATTTCCTTACTGCTTCTACACTGGTAGTATCTGTACACTCCTTGGAACTGATGTGCTCCCCAGCAATGGTGGGGTTGGACACATATGAGGAAAAAATGAAGTTCTAGCCCCAAATAACTTTGATTCTTGGTGGTATTTACTGGTTTAGTGCAACTCGAACTTGACAGAGCAATTGCACTCAAATGCACGTCACGGTCATTTCTTACCAAAAAAGAGCTCAGCATCGTGTGTGTGACCCATGAAGGACATTGGTAGTTTCTTGCTATGACTACCTTCTCTGCATTGTGTAAGCCTGCTGTGAAATTTTTGTGGATTTTAAAAACAGGATACAAGATCAATCTGAATGATGCATACAAATTGCAATGTGGGTACACAGTTCTTCACCTTAATAGAAAAAAAAATGTCTTTTTTTTTTTTTTTTTTAAATCTACACTAAACAACTAGTGTCATGGTGCTGGTCAGAGTATTAGACTTCTGGATTACAAGTGTATTTTATTTCAAAGTAAGTATGAAGTTTGTTTTAAATTCTCAGAGAAATGCACCCACTAGGAGAACCTTAAGTATTTTTTCTAGCAAGTTCCTACATCTGGTACAATTTGTTTGAATTCCTACTTAAAATCACTCAGCTTACTACGACATGGTACAAGTTTTTTGAAAGATCTCTATCTGCCATGTCTACAGAGAGACTAATCACAGTACAATCTCTTTAGCATGTGACAATGGTCTTTATTTTTTTTTTTTTCTGATTGCTATACCCATTCTTTTGCATGCGTAGACATGCCAATTACACTCTTACAGCTCAGCCTGCTCCTCACATCAGAAGATCTAGATTCTGTCCCTTGCTCTGCCACCAAGTTCTCAGTCGGCATGGGTAAGTCACTTTCAGAAGAAGTGACTTTCACCTCCCCTGTGGATAGCCATGGCACCTGAGTGAATAACGAGGGCATCCATACTCTCTTACGTTCTTTCAGTACAATTCTGCATGGTTGCTAGAGGTTATGGAACAGTAGCACTGCGTAGGATATAAATAGCACAATGACTGGAGCATCATGCCTACTCAGGATGTGTAGTTAATGACTAAAGAAATCACGTCACGCTGTTCTTCAGACCATAGTAACATGTGGCACAATGCAGTCTGATTAACCACGAGCACCTCTTCCATGTTCAAAAATGTGGGAAATGTATTTCACTTCCACACTGTATGAATTCCTGAGTTTAACTTGGAGTTTTCACAGTTATGCAAGAAAGACAGGAGACAGGAGCCTAAATTGAACTCTCTATACTGAGAGTGTGCAGAGTCCTTTACCTTGGTTATCCCAATCCTTATCAGCAATGTCTTTAAACTGCATGGATAATGCTTTCAAAAATACACCTGATAAACTCTTGAAATGCATTTAGGGTAAGGCTGAAAACTCTCTTGGGGAAAAAAAAAAAAAAAAGAAATGTGCATCTGATCACCTACCTATGCAGGTTCTACCATCAGGCCCCAGCTGCAGTCCTGGAGAAGGACAGCGGCAGCGCACTTCTCCTTTCAGCACATCACAGCCATACTGACAGTTTGCCATTGAGCAAGAAAGGGCATCTAGGGGAAAACAATTGAACCTGATAGATAAGGAATCTGACCAGAACCAGAAAGTCACTGCAATCTTTGGAGAAGTAAGACACAGTACAGGTATAATAGAAATGGAGAAACACCTGTAGAATTTGACAGGTAGTCATTCTTGCCTTAAAAGCGCAACTGCAAAAAAGAAAGACAAAAACCAAAACACCACAGTTGTAGTAAGTTGTGTCATGGAAAGTAGAGCATGAAAAGTAGGAACCTCATCTCCAGAGAGATGACAGTACAATTTTATACCAGTCAGACAACCAACAGCTGCAGCTTTAATGATTTTACATTTATAAGGACATAATACAACAGAACTGCAGGTGTCTTGCTGCAATGAAAACAGCAAGCACTTGCCTCTGAAGGACAATTACCAGTGATTTACAGCATTGAAGAATGCTTCTGGGAAAACTTGTAATAAAACTAATAAAATCAAACTATTTGCTCGTGTTTTGTTCAGCCTAATTTCATTAGGAAAAAAAAAAAAAAAAAAAACAGCTCATTTTATGCAATTGCCTGATTTCCAGCAAGATTAATCTTTTACTGCAGGACTCATCTGAATTTCATAAAAGTTTCCCAGGGAAGCCCAAGCAGGGATCTTGAGGAGACTACAAAAAGAAAGCAAGAAGCCTTGCCGTACTGGAGCACGTTCCGTCTGGCATCAGCATGTAGCCATTCAGGCAGTAGCACTTGTAGCTGCCATAGGTGTTCATGCACCGGTGTTTGCATGGCCGGGGCTTCAGTCCACACTCGTTTAGATCTGCAACAAAGGGAAGGGGACGAGAAACAAAAGCATAGTAAGGATGTGTGAAAAGAAATACGAGATCAAATTCCTGGAGGAAGAAGGAAAAATGCAGCAATTAGCTTTTTAGATGCAGTCCAGCTGATAGCAAGTGTTCAGAACAAACTGCACGAAGCGCTGTTCAGTCCTCCTGCCAAGTGGAATATGTTTTTCTGTTTCACCTTTTCAGAAAAAAAAAAAAAAAAAAATTAAAAATAGCAGTACTAGCATTAAATTAAGCACTGACAGAAGTTTCATTAGCAAGTGTACAAGCTCAGGCTGCCCAGATCTTGCCACTATCCATGTTGATCTGATGACCCAGACCAGCCAGAACTCCAGAGGAGGAGAAAGCAAACGTCACTGCTGCAATCGCTATCAGCGAGTCTGATAGTGATTCAGTGATTTACTACCATGCTTCAGAATTAGTTGCAGAGGAAGGCAGGAAAACCGATTTGAAGCTACTTAAAACAATCTCATGGAGAAAATGCTTTCCTTACCATCTACAAAAGACTGATAAAACTACCTGACACCAGGGATATTTGTCAAGGACTATGCCTAAGGGCTAGTATTTCAGATTTACAGTTTAATACAGAATTCATGACTTAACTTGTAAATATTCAGCCCATGATTTTTGTATCAGTTGACAGGGCTTCTAACAAGATTGTCAGGAAACCCTTCAGAATTCTCTTCCAAGAATATGTTAATTTAATTGGGTAAAACAAAATAATTCTCCACAGAACTTAGTTATTTGTATATTGACAAGTAAAGATGAAAATATAGGTGAATATGATGAATGCATTCACAAATCCAGCCAGCAAGTACTTAACTGAATTACTGGCCCTCAACTCCAGCATTGCATAATGCTGCCTGGAGTGCTGTTACAGTAACAGAGAGTGGTATTTCCAGGAACTTTTCAAAGAGCCACTTTTAAACATGTTCTCATGAAGTGTCACCACTGTGACCCAAAAGCATCCTCAAGGATTTTGCTGGTACCTGTAAATGAGCACTCTGTGATGTCACAGTTGGTCCCGAGAGCTCCAAAAGTGTTAGAAAATCAAAATCTATCATCTTTGGAGTTACTTTGTTTTTATCAAAGGAGAATGTTCGCTCCTGCAGCTGCGAGGAAGACCAGGTGAACATAGGCAGGACTTCAGAGAGGAAAAGCTGTCAAAATGAGGGCTGGACCTGTGCCCTGGAAATGAGGAGTGATGACCTTCTCTGCAGTCTTTCTGCAGAGCACACGTTGCACAAAAAGCATCCCTTTCAAACTCTCTCACTCTTCAGGAGGTTAAAAACATTTCTCCAAGCATCTCCAGAACATACTTCTCTCAGCAGGCACCGATACCAGAGTCATAAAATGCACCTGCAGTGTTAGAGAGAAACAGCTGTGGAAGAGACGGACGTTTTCTACTGTGAAACCAGGACCTTCAGCTAAGAGTGCTGACCGTCAGTAAAGTGTGTGCACAGGCCAAACTGGAAAGCAGATGATGATGGAGGGGGAGGACAAGTTATTATTGTGAAAATCTTTATAGAAAAAAGATATATAAAACGCTTATAATAAACTGGAGGAAGTTTGCATTTTGGGAGGCAAACTTCTCTAGGCAGCACAAAAGGCTTTTTTTTTTTTTTTAATTAAGTAAAAATTACTGTTCCTGATAAATATTTCAATTGCACTAACATATTTCCTACACATCCAAAACTTCTGTTAAAAAGTTATTATTAAATGGAATAATACTGCTAGAGTTTGGCTTGCAATTCATGGAAGTATCTGCACTGAGCCTACACCATTGATTGAGGTTCAAGCTCAAGAATAATTCTGAATTAAGAACAAGAGAACTTCTTAAGTCTTTAATACATATATTTTAACTGCTTTGTACAAAACCCATTACTTCACAAAATGAATACGTAACAGAGATAAGTACGAAATACTTTACTAGAAGTTGGGACAGGATGAGGAAAGTAATGCTGAAATGAAGCTGCAGGGCAGGATTTTAATGGTACCTGTATGATCTGCAAGTGCTTACATCCCACTGCACTTCAGCTCTAAGTTGAGAAACTCCCAAAGACGCTACCCTTAAGAGCTGTCTCTCACTTAGAGCTATTACCACAGATTCAAAGTTGCAAGACGTAAGTATTAATGGCTGTTCTCAGTTTTAAATCTGCCATCTTCCATAAAGCATAGATTACATTATAACCCCTAAATAACTGGAGTCCCACAGTACTCCGAATACTACGTAATTTGGTACAAAATATTCTTAGTGCAGAAATGAAAGCTGAGGTGTTGACAAATAGATGACGATTAGTAACATACTCTGAGAACAACCTGATCTGGAAAGGTAGATGCATCAACTGCATTAGGATATCACATCGCATGCATTTTGTTTGTGAAATTTTAACTAAATTATTTGTTCTCTTCACATTCTATTTCTGCCTGTAAATAAATGCTGTCTCATCAGCTTTTTACTCCTTTGATTCAGAACTTAAAATACATGGCTGTGAATAAAACGCCTGCACCTTTGAACAGTCAGATTTTTTAACCTTGGCTGCCATCACAGAAGGCTAAGGTCACAAGGCATCAGAAATAAGCTGTTAGCACAGCTCCACACTAAATCTAAAACTCATGTGTCATGGGTTTTCACTTCTGCCTTTGACATTAGCTATTGGGAGGATGATGTTTTTAACCTTATGGAGTCAGAAGAAATGCTGCTGTTCAGGAAAACACGCACTGGCAGCGCCCTGGCTGCTGAAAAGCAAAGCCAGCCTCCAAACTGGCTGTGTTAGAGCACACTGCTCAGCCCACTTTATCTTCCCCGACGTGCAACTTGTCTTTTTCTCCTTTTCAGCAGCAAAGACAGGCACGTACTCTGAGAGCACACAGTGAGCACCGCTCAGTCTCCAGCAGGCACGCTATATAATTACTGGTAGGTTTTCCTGGTTCTCTCTAAAGGCCCGTGTGAACATGCTGACAGCTCCCTCCATCTACCCCCGTGCTCCCATAATCCGTGACAGCGTGCTTCCCGCAGAACAGGCCGGATATACTGCACGTGGATGGGGGAGCACTGAAACATTCCTGCTATTAATATACTCTATCTGCTTCAGATGCGTTTCTCGTTCCTTAAGGAAGGTCTGCTTTTTTCAAGAACAGGTTCAGGCTAATGTTAGCAGTCAGGAAGCCAGCTATAGCAGCATACCTCTTGAACACATGCTGGTTTTAAAAAGGTCGGGTTACTTACCCAAAGACATCGATTGCATACTTCAAACAACATTATATATAAAGATATCTCAGTATAAATGGCTATGTATCAAGAGAGGAAAAGAGAAAACACTAGAAGTTTCCTCTAAAGAAAAACAATTTGGAAACTAAAATGTATAAACTCAAATGTACAGATCAATTTTCACCCTGGAATTTAGAACATAAAGACCAACACTATTAAAGCGTTTAACAAATTCCTTTAATTCCTTTGCAGGAATTCACCACCCTGTTGGCACTATGGAAGGCAGGTCCGTAACAGAAGCATGGGGAGCTGAGCACAAGTATTTCATTTTTAAAGAAGAGAAAGAAAAATACGAATGCAAGGAAATGACAACATTTCTGTGCTGGAACATCCAGATGGGACTTCTCTGACCACTGTGTCGCACATGATCTTGGACAACGACCAGCTTTGGTGCACACCCAACACTGGAGTGCTTAAGCACATCTTTCTAGGAAGACACAGCATGCTCTACTATTATCTTTAATTAGTTTCCGCAGTAGACTCCAACACTCAAACCTTCTCTCTGCATTTTTATCCATATTAGCTACCTCGAATCAGTAAACACAGAAGTCAAGTATTCAATACCAAGTTTACTCAGGCTGAGACAGAAGAAAGCCACCGGCCAGAAACAAAGTCAAAAAAAATAATCTGTCACCCGTACTACAAAAAAGTAGGTCAGCTTTCATTCCCAGCAAGTATCAATGCACTACCACATTAAATGTCTTTATGACACTGAAGAGTTTTCCTCTCATCTCTTAGACGGATTAATCAACAGCTGCCAAATGCAGAAGTTAATGATTGCCATTTTCTTCAACTTCTAGCCTTATATAAATCACAGTTTTGTCTTTATCCGACCCGATAAACATTTTCCATTGTTCTCAGTCTATGAAGGAACTTAGAAATAAATTAAAAAGTGCAGGCCCTGAAAGAAGAGCAGGGGAAAGAAACAAAAGCAGGATACAACAGCGAGCAGAGTGGAGAGTCAAGCCTTTTCAGACTGCAGGCACGCAGTACCAAGGAAATACAATCAGTTATTTGCTCTGCATGCTAATGACACGGCAGGTTCAGCCTTCACATCACAGCCATCGGTCTGTCAGCCTCCAACCCCTTTGCAAGAAATTCTGTTATTGTTTCAAGCCGTGCAGGGAGAAGGAGCAGGCCGCCTGAGCTCCGGGACCATCTCACCCCTTGAAGGTGTATTTCTTGCATGCTGATCCAGGGGGCGGAACAGACGCGCTTCACTGCTCTGAGCAGGTGGACTTGTGTGTGGTTGCTCACCTTCACAGGGTGGGAGGAAGGCATAATAAAAATGAAGTGACCAAATCTTTGTCATATGCATTACTCTGTCATTAAGGAAAAAAAAAAAAAAAGAAAAAAAAGGAAAAAAAAAGGCAACGACAAGAATTGCTTTACAAAAAAAAAAATCACAAAAAAGTAAACTTTTGCACTGTGTTCCTGGAACAAACAGAACAAGAAGATAGTAAGTTGCAGAAAAGATACTTTATATTCTTTATATAAAGACAACCTTTCCCTACCACAGGAAGTAACCTACACATGCTTCCAAATACTGGTAAAAATTGCAAGTTTTAAACTGCTCATATTTGTCTGTGAATATAGATCTTATTGAGGAGTTGGTATTAATTTTCTGGTGAACACGTTCTGGAAGAAGTACTGGTCCCCCTGTTATTACTATAAACTAGAGAGCTGGCAGAGGGTATTTTCTTTCAGAAGGCTCAGCTTTTTTCTTATTTGGTTAGAGCTGTTAACCTGGGATTAAAAAGCCAGAAGGGAAACCCTGAAGTCACTTAGATTTGAAAGCACTGGGGTGAGAGCATGGTTATCTATTGTACAAAGTCACTGCAATAAACTGCTGATAATGGCAATGTAATAAGAAAGATGATCCTAATTCCTGAGTGACCTAAAGCGAGGTCTAGATTGTCACTGGACAGGGACAAGCCTTCAGGCACCATCACACTGTCCAAGTTCAAGAGTCCTGCTGTGAGGCTGTGTAGTTCTTTTGGGTTGATCCATGGAATATGGCTTTATCTTCGAGGCCTGTGCCTGTTCATCAGCACTCATACTCAAAGAATGTCTCTCACCAAGAATCTGAGCACACTTTAAAGCCCAATGCCATTCGCATATCCTAGAAAGACTTCCGTCTCTGCAGAACTCCAACATGGCTTCTGCCAACACGATTACTTTCTGTTATTACTAATTATTATTCTAGAACAAAAATGAGAAAGATATCCCCTAGACTGAACAGGAGAGCTGCTATATGAAGGTATAATAACACAGGTCATGCTTACTCTGTATGTAAGAGGGCTTCAGGAGGTGCTCACACTTCTAATCCACCCAGCCATCCGGACTGGGGGGTGGTGGTGCCATGCTCAAGTCTGTGGCAAGAATGCATACCCTGACCCCAGGAACAGCCATATAATGTAGCACAGACGTAGGCTGTAGTGACCTGAACTGATGTACCTTTGGGACAACACCATCAGGCATCTCAGAAACCTCGTGGACGTATGTCATGGCAACTTTGTCCCCAGTAGCATGCAAGAATATTCGATCAATACTGGCTAAAAGACTTACTTTAATCATTTATCACACTTTTCTGTCTTTGGCATTCAATGGAAAGTGAATAGATCAAGCCTACACAGTCAACCAATTTGCACAGCGTTCTTCTGATATTGTTAAAGCAATCAATACTTATAAAAATGGTTACACATACATGTAACAACCGCACTGTTTTCTGAAAAAGTTCCAGACTGACTGAAACCGGCATAGAATAAAATCACATAATCCTATCCTTTACAATCAGTCCAGAGTAAAGGGAGATAAAATAACTTGATAGATGACAAAATAAACGAATCTTCAAATAATCTTTTTTTGAAGGATTAGTAAATCTGAAAACAAACATATAACTATTTTTAAAGAAAACAATATAAAATCAACACATCAAAAGAAGGTTAGCAACACCAGGGTACATTTTTAAACAAAAAACGTTTTAGTTCTTCAGGTAAGATTTTTCTACCACACTTCCTCAGCACTGTCAGAAAACATATGGACATTTTCTGTAGACTGGGACAAACGAAAAAGAGAAGCGTCTTAATGAGATAACCGTGTATGTGAGCAAGTCTTAGGCAACAAAATCCAATTCTGTACTACAGTTTTGCTTTATGCTATATGATCTTTATACTGCTACATGTTTTAACAATCAATTTTTGGAAAAAAAAAAAGAAGAAAAAAACACAATGAAACTAAGGTGATAATTCAATAAGATAACACTTCACCCTTCCAACTTTTATTTACACAATGCAATTTATTGCTAGCTACCTCATTCAGGATTACAAACAAACACAAAAAATGAGAATGAATCCAGGAAATAGTTTTTAATTAAAGAAATGTTATTTCACTATCCAAACCTGAGCATTGTGACCTCATGAAATAACAGTTCTGAACACAAGATTACCAAATTACCTGATTCAGATTCATGGCAGCAGGTAAATACATACTTGGTGTTAATCACATTAATTTAACGTGAACAAAAGCAACTGCCTTCCTTGGATTATTCCACTGAAGATGTCATTTTCTCCACAAACACAAGCCCTGTATCAGAAAACTATACAGCAATAACAGAGCTGGTGTATGAGTTTGTTACCCTCTGCCTGCAGGCAACACACACAGCATTCGTGGGGGTGGGAGTCAACAATACCTTTGTGATTTCACAAAGAAATTCTCTTTCTTGGACTTCACTTTCTTACCTTGATTGCAGGTTTTTCCAGTGTATCCCGGGTGGCACTTGCACTTGTTTGGCCCAACGCATTCACCATGTTTGCACCCTGGCTGGCATATAGCTGCAAACAGAAGAACACTCATTACTCTTCCACTCCAGTCCCGACTGACAGTGCATTACTTTAAAACAAATGGCAACGACCTAACAAAAATTGTACCATTTACGTTCCTCCCTTGAGCATCATTATGTGCCTCAAATACCACTGTTCAAACAACAGATGCACTTTCAAAAAAAATTGCCACCCCAATACACGTGGGAAGAACGAGATCCTCATTAGTATTCAATTTTTGTACAGCAGGAGGTTGTGCTCTTTCTGGGATATTAAACTCTTTTAGTACCTCATCAGCTCGCAGACAGCGTGCCTTCACTTGTGCTGCGTGTTTGTGTGCTGTGATTCACGTCGCTACATTTGGTAAGCCTGAAATATGCCCTGGCTATACAGGAACATGTGCATCAATGTCATAGCTGACATGCAAACCGAGCCATGGTTCAGTCACCAGTAGCAACAGCACAGGTCCTAGCATTCACAGGTAAGATTCTTCTGAGACTTCTAAGCAACATCCTTTGTCCACTTATTAACAAATGTTTTGCCTGAATATGTCCCTCTCAGGTGTTTGGATTCTGGCATGGGAATTACTTTTATTTTTCTTCTTTTGGAGAAAAAAATGGACTGGGTAAAAAAACCTATAATATGCTGCTTTATCACTGCATGCATCCAAGTCACTTCCACTCTGAACATTTCATGCATTTATTACCAATCCTGCTGTACAAATACACTCACAGGATGTGAATTTATGTTCTATTTGCTTCCAAAGTCAAGTTTGCCAGGTAATTTCTAATTCCCCAGATGGAGCACAAATACAGAACTCCAAGAAGCAATAGTTAGGAAACCATCTTTGGTACCTCCCTCAACATAACACAAATAAAATGCCTAAACTTTTAAAATAACATAAGCACTGCTTTTGAAGAAACGTAAGAATTCATCCACAAATTTATTTCTGCTGAGCTAGGATTATTTCTTAGATGCTAAAAGGAATATTTACGGAGTGCTAGGAATCCTGCATAACTCTGGAAACCATTTCATTGCTGAAAATTTTAAATATTTCCAAGCCTTTTTTACTAAACTTATTGTTTCAAGCTAGTGGAAAACCGAAATATTTAATAAGCTCTAAAATTATGTTTATCATTCTACGACAGGATGCAGATGTACAATTCTAGTGAGCTTACTGCTTAAGCAAGACAGACACAGATGAGAAAGAAATCAGAGGGTGGCATAACTCAAGTACTCTGTAATTAGGAGTTATTATTTACCCTAGCTTTACATTCATTTTCTAAGCTAACAGTATCATTTGGAATTTGCAAAGTAACTAACTAAACCCAGCTGTAATACTCATTAATCTGACAACAGCCTATATCATAAAATTGAATGTATTAAGGATCTAATTTAATAGAAATCTGTCAGAATGCACTCACAAATGCAGCTTGCATTATAGCCAGGCTGTTCAACAGGGTTGAATTAAACATAATTAAAACAGAAAGAAGAGATTAGTTATGGTTATGAAAGAACTATGCAAATACATCTCTGATGTTCTAAAATCTTTTCCACAAGATGGAAAGCATCCAGAATCAGCAGTTCCCACAACTGCATCCACAGAAGCAACTGTTAGCACAGAAAGAGCTTGCTCCAGTTTCAGGACTGCATTTGCCCTCTACTATCATCAGGGCATTTTTTTTGTTTAAATATTGGACCAATATGATCAGTCATATCCCCAAGAACACAAGGCTTTGTTTTCAATCTTCAGCACTGCTCTTTGTGGATCTTCCTAACACTTCTGCAGTTTCTTCTGTAAATCTGTTTTTAGGAACATCTTAAAAGACAACAGAGTGGGATGTTTTTAGTTAATGCAAAAGCTTTCTTCCTATAAACACTGGTCAGAAACAAAGAAACAGAAACATCACCCAATTAGAGAAAGTGGCTGTAGTAGTTTAGTAGACTGCTCAACGCTCTGTTTCAAAAAGCGTGCCCTCGGGTGATGGGCAGACAACTGAAGAACAACTGATATATCATGAAAAACTTCTATAGCCCTGTAGTTGGAAACAATTACTGCTTTTTTAATCATTAATCACAAACAGGAAAAAAAAAATACGTGCACTGCATCAAGAACTCATTTAGATCCAGTGACTCTCACCTTCCTGATACCATTGGCCCTGGTCTAACTAGAGGTAATGATGACAAAATGAAGACTATGAAGACCAAGTCCATGACTTTGAAGTCCCCAGGGAAAAAACAAACAGATGTGATTACACTAGTGTAGAAACAAAAATGACTACCAATATGTTTCCATGAAATTTCAACCATCCTTTAAAAAAATCCATATTGTGAAGTGGGACACAGTTTAGTTTAGCTGACATTAAAAAGTCTTAGTCCCCCCCCTTAAATGTATAAAGCAGACATTAGTAGCAGCTCAGACTGAGAAAAAAGATCTTACACCTGAAGACAAAAAGCCTTACACAATTTAGAAACGGAAATTTTTCTAACTCGGAAGGTCTGGTATATGTACTACACCAAAAATTACGTAGCAGCATTAATAAATAATTATAATTATGAATAATTAGCTCTTAGCATTAATTAAATATCTAAAGCAAATGATATAGAACAACCATGAGGGATCTCATAGTTGTATAGCTTGTATATAACAAACAATGGGATCAATGTCATCCTCAAGGAGTCATTAGTTCGATACACCTCAAACAACTTAGCCCCATCCTAGGGTTCCATTTGCACAAAGTCAATAACGAAATCCAGGTATAAAAACGGACCTGAGCCTGACTTTCAGCATTTCATTTAATAGCAGGCAATTATTTCAGGTCTCAGGTAGATTTCTAGATGTACATGACATATGTTGATGGTTTTTTGTTTGTTTTTAATTTTTGTTTGTCACTTGGTTTTTTGTTTGTTTTTAATTTTCCAATCTATTTATTTTCTTGCATAATTCCAGGTACTCTGCTCACACATGAATAGACTGAGTGCATCAATTTTTTTAATACAATTAGACTCATAAAGAGTGAAAAATAGCATCTCCCAAACTAATATTCTCTGCATCTTGATGTGTAAAAGATGCAGAGACCCCCACAATCAACCAAAATAAAACAAACAGAACATTAGATCAACTCAAACTTGTAGTGACTGTTGTAAAAAGACTGAAATAAGCCATGTCCATGGACTTCAGACTGCTGCTTGACCTCATTTCCTTACTGGCCAAGGAGGAAATGTAGATGTTGAAGAGCTACACCAGGCTGACAAAGTCACACTCTTACAGGCTTACAACAATAATATCCGAAAGACAAGGATCTGGAGAGGTTACCAAAGAGAAGCAAACAAGTCTTTATAATAGCAAATGTTTTAAACAAAAATTAAGAGGACATAGGTATATGCTTGTTGTATAGACGAGCTTGCCACTGAAAACAAGATTGCTAATTTACTGTTGAATCAGCATCAAGAAAGGTGGAAGATTTCTCCAAGAAGTCCTCTCTGAAAGCATTTAAATGGGCATTCCTATATGATAGTAACGTGGATCAAGATGGAAAGAAATCCTACGCACAGCTATCTTCATAATTAGCCAACTGTTGCTGATTTATCTAGGCCAGTGAATAAACTACAACTAAACTTTGCAGTTCACTTTGTTGCTGGGTTCATTCAGGAGATATCAAAAAATGAACACTGCTCTCATGATCGCTCATTTCAGTCTGAACACTTTATATCATTTTTTGGGCCAAATATGAAGATTTGCTCTGCCTCAGTTCCCCCTGACTTTAATGGGAGTCAAGGATGTACGTATCCTAAAGACTTTTACTTGGCCATAAATCTAGCCAAGTACCTATTTTGAAGGTTGGCAAGAACTATTTTTCCCTTCAAAATAAGATAAATACTGTGCATTTTAAGTTTCACATAAACTCCAGGACAAACTAAACTTCCTGTAAAAATAATGGAGAGAATCGAAACATGAGTGAACCATTTGGGTTTAGGGTCAGAGTTTTTTTCCTCAAGTGTGTGAGAAAAAGAATTTCTGGCGAAATGCACACGTTGTCAGCACATGTTACGCTTGTGTAAAAGCGAGAAGCCACCCATCTTCCCAGCCACTTCTAACAGCTGGTGGCGTCTAAGCATGACTAAATCACTCTGAATTATTATTTTTTAATTGCTGTGCAAGTACACTAAGTGAAAAACACATTCAATTAATTTGCTATGGAACAGCAATGTTCAGGGGTTGGGTTTTTTTGTTGTTGTGTGCTTGTTGGGTGGTTTTGTTTGTTTGTTTGTTCCATCTGTGTATTCTCCCTGCAGACAGTTCCCTCAGACACTCCCGGGAAGCTCCCCTCAGGTTTTGTCACTAAACCAGCCACCTTTGGAGGGCAGTGGCGTCTGCTGTCACCTCTATTCCCTCCCATCTACAACTGTGATGTTAACGATTTACTACTCCATCACCAAGCACTGCCTGGTGGAGTCCTAACCAGACACTTGTACTGCCTGGTTCCTACCTAACTCTTCATTTGTGGTCAACAGTGGAAATTCCTGAGCTTCCTTAGTGGAGTTATCTTTACCAATATAACTCCATCTGGTTTTCCAACACTTCTAGCTACGTCTTCCATCAAAACAGCCTTAAGCAGAATTCTCTGAGACATTCCCAAATACTATTTTTTTTCTCTGCTTTGCCTCTAAATTTGTTCCATAATAGTTATTTCTGATTTCGCACGCCTTCCTTCTTGAGTGATGCCCACAGGAGGGTTTCATTGACAGAAGTTGCCCTCAGAGTCTTTAGTTGCTCTTTCTGCATCCCTCCACTCAAATCTGCCTCAAAATGCCAATGTTCAATCTGTCCTTGAACCTATTTTCAGCTCTGAAGTCTAAGACTGCTTCAGAATACCTGCATCTGAAACTGTATTGATCATCTGTCTTACTTCTGTCCTCTCTTCCCAAGGAACATATAGACCCTGATTTATTCTGACCCTAAATCCCAGTTCCTTAAAATTCAGTTTGCCCAAACACAGCAAGTAATTAATGTATCAGCCCAGAGATTATTACACACTATTGACCTTCACAAAACTCTGCTGGATTCTCTTATGCTGACGAATGCAGAACAGGCTTCCAGTCTTACGATCACTATTTATCTTCTCACAGAGCCAACTTAAAAACTAGACTTGCGTGTTGGTGAAACAAGCTTTCTTCTCTGCTTCCTCCTGCACGTGAAACTGTCTCCCTTTTTCCTGTGGCGTTAGCAGACCTGAAGTTCTCTACTTATCTGCCTCAAAGCCAATTTCAGCTTGTGTCTGCCTACTTCTGTTTAGCCTTTGTATCTCCACCTGCTTCTCCCACAGGCATAGGTAGCAATGTCATAAACACACAGAAAAATAAACCTACCTCATTCACAGTTGTTTTGATCTAGAGATTCCTCCAAGGTATGAGCTAACTCGCACAATAAATCACTGGAGCTCTTTCAAAGTTACATGTTTCTTTTTTGCTCTACCACACGCAAATGCAGAAGAATGCAGAAAGCTGAACGTACCACACAGCTATCAGTAGGGGCTACAGACGTGTGATTACCATACCTCACATTACAGAATTACTTCTGAAAAAACCTTGCTTCCCAGATAAGCGTGCTAGCAGTCCCAACACGCATCTCTGTAGAGTTTTGTAGGCTTGATTAAGGTAACTGGGGTTTAACTCTCAGATAATTTCACATGCAAAACGTTCCTTAATCTAGTTTTTGAAAGACAAAAAAAGTCCTTGACCAACTTCAGTAACCAGAGACTGACGATATCGCCAGATAAAATGGCAGTAAATAATGCCTGAGTATTTTTCCAAAAGTGATTTGCATTTATTTGTAGCATTCATGATAACACGTTAAATAGCACGCGGGAGCTTCTACCTGAAACACGTAGTGCTATTAAGTAAGCGGCTCCTAATTTTACATGCAGAGCTACTACCTTTGCCTGCATAAATCAGTTACTCAATTTGCACATATGATTGTGGTAATGGCACATTAACATGACAAACTGCAAACAGAGAAGAGGGGGCTGGCTATTCATGCAGTGAATTCTTTGCTTGCTGCCAAATGTGTTTCTCAACTGCATATGCAAATCCAGACCCTGGTTCACGAGTGCCTTGCTATTAAGAAGAGCGCTTAAAAGTACACACAATTTTAGCTTGGGTAACACTGAAATCAAAGGGATTTAATGAAGTCAGTGAAAGTTAATCTGATGCTTATGCACTTAAAACACTTTTTAAACGTCAGTGAAAATCTATCTAACACAATGCAAGTTAGAAAAGCCAGAAATATTTCATGTTTTGTCATGCTTTTCATGTTTGCGTTTCCACTGGCTCATGACACCTCCTTAAAGACCTGCACTTTATCATGTCAAATGCATGTTTGATACCTGAACCTTTCTGTGTGTGTACTGAACTCTAGCTGGCAGAAGCAGGCTACCACGGGTGTCACTATGTGTGGTGGCAGAGTAGAAATGGTGCCCTAGTGCTATTTTGGTTATAGCAATATAACGCTCAGGGGCTTCAGTGATACCTCTATATCACGGTAACACAGCTGACTTTTATGCCCAGATGAACAGCCGATTGCTTTGCTCCTCTTCTAAAGCCTGGTGCTCCCACCACAGGGATAAGTAAACAGATAAAAAATTAAAAATAAAAAAATAAAAAATAAGCAAACAATTCTTAAGCAGCAGAATCTAAACTGATTTCATTTTGCTCTAATATGCCAGGCCATACATTGCTGTAGACCAGGGGCTGTGACATTTCCTTGTAGTGGGAATGCCAGCCTGTCGTGGAGGTGCAAAGCAGACAACAGTAAGTGCTTCAGCCATCCCAAACTAACCTCCCACTGCACAATTCAACGCTGGGAAAGCAAAATCAGGCCTCAGAAATCTGGCAGCTTGTAAAGGTGATGCTGGGAGTATAAATAACTTTCAGGAGAGAAAAAACATTGCTTGGAGTTTGAGAATAAAATAAAGAAATGGAAAAGAGAAAGAGAAAAAGGGAAGTGTAAAATAGGTTAGAAAATAAGATTCTCATTAGATAGGTGACTGGGATTAATAAAAACAAAAAAAAACCGTTTTCATTTCCTTCCACCCTCATCTTCCCCAAATCAGTGCTTTAAAAGAGAAAGAGAGAAAGAAAGAAAGAGAGAGAGAGAAGAAAAAAAAGAAAAATCTACATCTTCTTGTCATGTATTATAGTTTTCATAAACTTATGACTTAGAGGCCATAACTCCAAGTCATAATCTTGCCAAAATTATTTCAAGAAATATGTTCAGCTAACCTTTGGGCTGGCACCTTAGGCTGGCTATTCTCTGCCTTAAGACGTAGAAAGCTGCAAAACAAATATCCAAAAAAAAAGAAATTCCAGCTTTTTTTTTATTATTATTATTTTTTCCTGTAAGGAGGATGGACTTGGCTGGGGCTTTTATCAACTTGTTACATTCCTGGAGACTTACACACATTCAACATTCAGAGCTTTTCTGAAATAAAAAAAAAAATTCTGGTACACATTTAAAAATGGAAATACCTTACATCAGTCTTTCATTACGAGATTTAGCAAACACATTCTGATATATGAGAGTAATTCAATATAATGACGTGATGCTATTCTTATTCAGTCAACTAAGGAGCTACATTTTGTCATGTTTCGTAGGGTACACAGTTGTAAAAATTCTCGTGTTTCACAATTTATGTTCCATGTTTCCACCAGAGCATAAATGTTGTTCTTAAAGAGACAGTATCCTTTCGTTTAAATACACGTGGACATTCTCAATGCTGCACCTCCACAAAACAAACGTAAAGGGTTGCATCTGGATGCTAATTTGAGAATAATTAAAATTACACCCATTTTAAAGTATCTGAACATCTGCAACCAATAAATACGCTGTCGTATAGATTTACTGGTCATTTTTATAATGTTTAAATTTTCAATGTCAGCTAAATTAAAATTAATGCTTGGAGACCTTTCCAGCTCATACTACCATATGAAACTAAATACACTACAAAAGTTAAATAAGATGGAAACAGAGATTTATGTTTCGGGCTCATACTCAATCAATTTACTTGCCAATAAAATGAAAGGTAGCAGCACAGCTTGTTAGGCTACATAACCTCATTATAAAAGACGGGGGCTTAAGCAACAGTAGCTCTTTGTATTTTACGCAATGTGTGTCCAACACTTAAAGGTTTGCTGTGACTGCAACTTTTATCAATTTAAAACAGTTTTCAACAGAAAATCCCTTAGTGTTTATTATAGTGGAGGGAGCTTCCCCAGGTTGCTGATGGGCTTTGAGAGAAGCCCCACATACAAATACGATCAAATCATGTTACTGGTGATATTTCCCTGGGGCAAACTGGACCATAAAACTATGATTCTATGCAGGAGGGATGCAATGGGGGAGTGGAAAAGGATACTGTATCTTTAACATCGCAAAGTCATCACTGTTTAGGACCATAAAGCTTCTAAAGTGAACACAAACACTGAATAAAAATAGCAAAACCTCATTTTATTTTCTTGCATGACAGTATTAAAGTGGTAGTGCAATTCTGTACAAATGTCTTTCTTTGACAAACACCTAAAGATGCCCAAAGTTACCGGTCATACGGTAAGATCTGTGCATAGCAATATTCATTAAACATTGCCAACACGATGTGTTAATGTTCTCACAACCACAAATTTAGTAACAAAACTCTTGCTGGATTTAAGGAGGCTTAAGCCAGTGGGCCAAACCCCTGGAAGCCATTATTGACAAAATCATGGCTTTCTTTTGCTAAAGATTTGTGCAGCTTGGACCATACAGAATTGCCATTTCCACTTAAAGCATCATTACATACAAGAAACACAAGTCCTAAGCAACTCATGGCCTCTTCTCCCATTGATGTACGAGATGATTTAGATGAGTAAACTCCCACCAACACTACTGTTGGTTATACACAATCTCCTTCTAGGCATCAATGAGAGGAAAACCACCTCTTCCCCCTGCCCCTCCCAGCGCCTTGCATCTCTGTAAATAGATGGCACAGCACGGATAGACAGTCTGGAAGCTCATTAAGACAGAAGCAGAAGCAAATACAGTACAGATTTCTCCACAACAGTTGCAAGAAGGCAGCAGCATGCACAATTTCCAGCAAAGCATCTGGTTATGCCTGCTATTTCAGCTTGTACAAGCTCCCCCCTCTTTCTCGCAAGAACTTCCTGCAGCAACATGCATTTCACTGGGCTGGACGAAATCTAAATGCTACTCTGACATCTTCCAGTCAACATTTCTTAACAGCACAATGCTTAAACAAGGTGTAAACTGATGGCTTGACTTCTATTTTTACTAATGGGCTATTGGATTGCATAGCTTCTTGACTGCTCTGTCCCTGAGCTCTTAAAATTCATTGTGGTTTTATAGTAAGGTGGTGGGAAACTGCTTTGCTGACCTATCCTGGCTCTGTTCTAGGGGGAGAAGACTCAAACCTCAGCATAGACAGATAACCAGACTGAGTTACAACAGATGGACTCTCTAAAAGAGCACGCTCATCTTCTTGATCCCCTTTAAGGATGGGCTTTATTGACTTTGTTAATGTTTAAGGAGAATTCAACAATGTCATCAAATAACAGCACTATTTGTTACATCCATGTTCAGTGGGATTTTATTCCCGTTAAACATCTATTGCTGGTCAAACTTTCTGTCCACTGGACAAACTCTCAGAGTACCCCTGTCGACCTCAGCACTCATGCAGACTCTTGCCAGCAGAGGATCTGACAGTAAGTCAGCATCAGTTTATGGAAGCTGTAGATCCAAGCTTCTATTTTGTACACGTGTGAATGCAGGAAAAGAAACCACATTCGCCATTGCCTCCAGCAAAGGAGTTGTCCAAACTGTAAGCTAGAACAAGAACTCGAGTAGTTTTCCATTGTTTTTCTTAAAAATCTTACTCAACTTTTAAAAGCTATGTTAAAGAAATAGTATCTCTTTCTGCCAGGTCTTATTTAATAAAATGAGTTTAGTTCTTGGCTCTTAAACTGCAGGTGAAATTGTGAAGCAAAAGGCAGCTTACATCCTTAGTTCAGCTTGACTACATATAACTAGCACACAAATGACTTACAAACAGACATGCAGCCAAGTACAAAGCAGGTGTATTTTGTCCACGAAAGGCACACACATGTGGAAACCATTTTTATAGCTTCTGAAAGAGCTACAGCACTTCTTGTAAGCCAACTAAAAGCAAGGCAGGTAGCCCACTAGTTCTAGGAATGACTTTCAAGGAGCCCAGCCAGATCAGTGGCAAAAACATCCACAAGGAACTAACATGTTTCCAATAGCCCCTAGCACAGCTTCTTGGGAACTAAAGGGAAGAACTTATACTAAAGAACAAAAAGTATCACATTCCTTCTCACATACACCTCTGCATGAAATCAGTGTCTCTATTATCCCGTATTTTAGTTTCCTGATAAGCTAACCAGGTTCCAGAGTCCAGTATATGTGTGTGGGGTGTGTGTGTGTGTGTGTGTGTGAATTCACAGGTCATTTCCCTACAGTGGGCTGGCAGCCAGGGTTAGTCGAGCAGTAGTCCAAGGATTTTCCTGCTATTTGGCCCACCTCTGACCTGGCAGACACTTGGACAACAAAGGCCCGGATTATCCTGCCCTTGAGAAACACCAAGGGAGAGAGCCATCCTTACAGAAAACTGTCACGGACGTTGATTAGGGGGACGAGATGATGGGCTTCAGCAGAGCTCCTAGACTACAGCGGCTAGACTACTGAAATTACCAAGGACTGGTTTTCCTTCTGAAGTTGACATTTCTCATCTGTCTCAAAGAACCTGAGCTTCAGCCCTACCACTGCTGGAAATTCTCTTCACCTGGGTGTTTCAAACCATGAAAATTACTGCTGACTAACACATTAAAAAAAAAAAAAAAAGTTGAATTAACTTCCCAAGGCATTTTTTTTCTGCTGCTGTGGGGGAAGAAAGCTTGGTTTTCCCTTACCCAAGTAAATCCCACCAGCTGGGCAACAATATGAGATTTTTTAACTAATTTCAATGGGGAAATTTGACACCTGACTTTAAAGCACTGATGACATAAGTCCAATGGTGCACAGAATCAGCTCTACCAGTGATGAGGTTTCTTCACATGAACTCAGAGATGTTGCTCAAACAAATTGCTGCTGCTTCCAAATTAGCCTTTTTACGCACCAGGTTTAATCAATAAACCCATTCAAAATCTCAGAAAGGCTACTCAATTAAGTCATAGGATATATCCACCATTCTAATTCTAGCTTAGGCCACTAAGTAAGTGTAGATCGTTTTTCGATTTACAAGGACTTAGAAAACCCAGTGAAGTTATTTGAGATACGATTGTTCAGCACCTTTGAAAATATGGTTATATTGATATCAATCTAAAAATGGCTCTAGCTGCCTAAACACAGATCTCACTTGGTGTTCATAACCCACAAGGAAGAAAAAATCCAACATGTTTCAAAATTTGTGATTATTTCAGTTGGAGGGACACCTTCTAAGTGCATTTGCTGAAGCTGCCAAGAGCATTTGGGAAGGCAATTTTATGTCACCATAGAGGCAGTATCTCTATGAGCTGTTACAGCTGATACTGACAGGCTTTGGTAGTGAGTTAGAGAGATCAGATCTACATGCACTTCCTTACACCTACAAGTCTTGACTGCTATAATTTATTAACAGGAGAGAGGATGTTTTAAAGGTGGAGTATAAATGGAAGGAGGGGCCTGATTTTGACTTCTTCCTGCATGTTTGTAAGAGTGAAAAAGACAGCTGGGTTATGCTGACTTATGTTACTAAGCAGCACTAAGCACAGTTACGCTGCATGTACACCCATATGTCAGAGGGACATAAAAGGAAATACGCCAGGCTTCACCAAAGCAGGTTTACCTAGCACGATTCGGCTTCAATTTGCAATTTTACAGATGGGCTACAGATCACAAGCGTGGCATTACCATGGCTTAATTAATGAGTTACCACTCGTCAGCTGAGCCACACTCCTATCCTGTTAGAGCTGATGTACACAGACTTAACCCTCCTTCACAGTTAAACCATCACCTTACACCATGCTCTAAGCTAACAATTTTCTCCTCGATAGCCGTGGGCATGCGGCAGGCCCACGCGTGCCTGGTGGAGCAGCCAGCACGGCTCAGCTGGGCAGCAGGAAATGTGTCCAAGTGTGTTTGCAACTGCTCACCTGTGGCTCATCACGGCTCAGAGGCCGTGTGGTAACTCTAATCTGGGACAACTCCGCCATGTATCGGGCCTCTAATCTTGCTACTCGCTGTCTCCAGCACTGCTTTCACCTTACATTTGCTCTTGGTAGGATAAACTCAAAAGCGATTGGAGCATCCGCAGCAGATGATGAATGACTAAACAGGTGAGAGTGCAAATGTGCTGCAACACTTGCAGGTATAACAAGGATGATTCAAACCACTTAGTTTGATTATAGCAGTTCAATCCCACTAATAAAAAGCTCAGCATTGTTGCCTAAATATTTACTGCTTCATTTTTGGACTCATTTTTAAACTGGGTCTCAGTAATCATTTTTAATCTGACCCTATACTTATTTTCATTGCATAAATACTATTTATTCTAGAAATGGCAAAGGAAACATATACTTAGTACAGAAAGTCTAAAATTTACGCCATTTATTTTTGGGCCAGGACTAAGAGGCTTGCCTTTTCCCATAGAGCAGGAGAAACAATTGTGTACTTGGCTTTCTGGAAAATTTTCAGTGATATCCCTTTGTACAGTAAAGCACTCAAGGCTGCCTTTGAGGCCAGGAATGCCGAATGCCGCCTTGCGTGTGAGGTTAATCCTTCACACTGACTGCCACATTCCCAAGGTGGAGAGCTGACTACAGATTTTCTATTTGGCTGCCAGCACTAGGAAGATTCACTTTCATTTAGCGTAATCTCCCCCTCTGTGATATGACTGGAATTTTCACCACCCACAACTGGGGCAGGCTTCCTTGCTTTATTTTTCTAGGAGCTTGGCTCCTGTTTCAGAACTAGAATGAGCAGCTAAGTTTTGAGTAAGGTCTTCACCCAGATGTCTAGGACTCCTCTAAAACAGCAAGTTCCGATAAAAAAAAAAAAAAAAATCTCAGCACCTGGGTGAAAAAAAAAATGGAAAAAAATATTTGTACACCTAAATGACAACTGTATTCCTGTCAAAGTCTGGTCCCGGCTACTGGAGATGACCACATAAAATCCATCTTTGCACTCCTTGGAAAAGTGCATGGAGGACAAATCTGTAAGTAATGAACTTAGGCACCATAGAAGGAGATGAGAATTCACTTAGCTTTAGCCTTAAAAAAGGAACATTTATGGTACCTGAAAAAGTTGGAAATCACTACAAGTGACCTTACTGAGAAAATTCAAAGACTAAAAACTAAAAAATAAAAAAAAGACTCTCTGGATGTTATGTCTCAGTTTTGATTTTTAGTTGTGATTTTTTTTTGCTAGTATCACTTTATGCTATTCCCATCTCCCAAGACTACAAAAACTGCAACTCCAAATCAGACTTTGTAACAGCCTTTGTAACATTTTTTCAGTGCAAATTATTGATACTTGTCAGATAAGTCCTCGTAGCCTCAAATCTTTAAATGCTTAACAATTTTCAAATGTGTGTTATAATAGACAGACATAAATTCTATTATCTCTGGACCAGCTTCAATCAACCTACTTCACAGTCTCCTTCCTTCTCTATAAATGTTCATGCCAGTGAAAGGACTATTTCTGCTACCAACCCCAGCTCTAAAAATCAAAATGACTCATGACACAGGCTGAGATACTGATCTGAGAACTTCACGTCTGAAAACAGTAGCAGGTATGTTATATTCCAAAAGTACTTTGCCTAGCTTTTAATTTTTTTTTTAACCAGTCAACTTATACACCTATTAAACACTGTGGGCTTCTAACACACTTGGGAAGGAAAGAGACAGTATTGCTATTTACAGATTTGAACAAAACCTTTGCTGAGAGTCTATTTGCATTGCCAATGCTACTTCTGTCTTTTGTCTTTCTATCAGCCGCCTGCCTATAATCACTGTCCTGCAGACTATGCAGCTAATAATTCAATACCTGTTTTCCTTTAAAAATGGCTTGGCAGAAAATCATCTAGTTAGCAGACAGTTGCATCTTAATCAGAAAAGCAAGAACCAGTATTTATAGGTTTACTCCTGCAAAAGCTTTGGGGAAATCACTCACGTATGTACTGTTAGGCACATGAGCCAGTGTTCCCAGAATCAAAGCTTATAATTTTAACAAGCTGAGGTCTCTGTGACAGTCCTAACACTTTTCGCTTCTACACAGTTCTAGCTGCCACCGTAGAATACTTTTTGAAGATGCTGTTAATGATGAGGGCTTATCTATTTCACTACCCTGCAATTATATTGAGGATTCTAAATAGATGTGAAAATCTCAGAGATGTTCTCTTCACATGTGACCCAATAAAAAGATGCTGTCAGGCTGATTTATATAGCCTTAGTTAGGAATTACTGAAATAACATTTGAACTTAGCATCAATTTGAATATTTCCATTAACTTTTTAAATGAAATGCCAATTATTCAAGATTTCCTTCTTGGATATAAATATTCCTGCCTGCATTGCTTGTAACATGACACTGTGGTGTTACGTCATGCTATTAGGCCAGAGGACAAAATGAAACAGAAACAAAATAAAAATTCACAAATTCTCCTTGCCTTAAGCAAAGTTTACCTTCCTTGATTGCAATCAGTTTTAGAACTGTTAATAATAGACTGAATTTTAGCCTGACAACATCCTTTCAAGTAGATCAGACTCACACATGCAAAAGCCTGTGCCCTGCAGTATAAAACTGTGTGTGAACATGTGAAAGATAGGACTAGGTGTGTACAAGCCTTTCCTAGGAGTGACTAGAAGCCCCAGCAGCGATGGTACTCACGTTGGCAATGTCCCCAAGCCAAACGGGCCCAGCCCCAGCAGCAGTCAATTCTACTTCCAAAGCGGCACAGTCCTGCGGAAGAGACTATTTGTCTGGGCCACCTGAACGAGACATTTCAAAAAAAGGCTGGTGAAATGTTTTGAAACCGTTCCATATGAAGAAAAACAAATGAGAAAAAATAATAATAATAATCTTTCCTGCACAGAGGTTTTTGTGGTAAACAAGAACTGCTCTGAGTTGAGTCTGTGATATTCCTGTCATTAAAATAGCGTGTAGGTCGGAAATTGTAAACAGCTATAGGCAAGGAAGAGATAATTCGGGTAAGTTTGTAAAGCCTGAACCAATTGACGTGCTTGGCAATATGCTCACTGCTGCCGCTCACAGGGCTAAGCAATCCCAGAAGTTTGGATCTATGATGGGAAATAAAACACCATCACAGAGTTTCAGCATTGATTTTCTTCGCGGCATATTGCCACATTTTCTCACCGAAGGAAAAAAAATAAATCAAAACTAAAGCTTCTTGTGCTGTTAAAGCGTATAAATACAAAAGGAGAGGTAGTGAAAGAGTGAATAAATGCAACAGGGAAAGAGAGAGCGCGGTCCTAGGCACTTCCGAAGTATTGTCGGGAGTTGTTAATGCTTTTTAAGGACACACGGAGCGAAGCAGCAGTGCAGCGGAGCAGAGCCGAGGGAGCAAGGTTTGCGGAGGGTCCCAGCCCTGCTCGGAGCATCCCGCGCGGCGCCCCCGCTACACCTGACGCGGCTCGGCACCGGGCGCAGCCTCGCCAAGCCTCCCCTTTCACCTCGCTTCACGTTAAAACTTGAGCTGCGAGCCTCCTCCGCCTCTCGTTTCCAGTGCCTCGAGGCGTCAATAAAGCGATCTGATCTCCCCTGCACGCCAGGCGCTTCGGTTTTAATCCCGATTATGGGACGGGTTGGACGGAGGGAGCCCCCCGCCGCCATTTCGCACCCCGCCGCCCGGTTCCCCTCAGGGCTCCGGCTCCGGCTCGGCCGTGCCCGAGGCGCCCCCCGCTCGCCGCCCCGTGCCCTCGGGGCTCCTACCTTCTGTCAAACTCCCCGGCAGCCCCCAGGGAGAGGCAGGAGGCCAGCAGCAGCCGCAGGGAGAGCTCCATGGCCGGCGGGGCTCCCCACCGCGCCGCCCCGGGACGGCGCCGCTGAGGGGACGGGGAGCGGGAGCGGCACCGTGAGGGGGCTCCGGCTGCCGCCGACCCCGGCCGGGCTGCGGAAAGCTGAGGAGCGGCGGCAGCGAGCCCCTGGGTGCGGAGGAGGCGCTGCTGAGGGGCGGCGGCGCCGCCCGCAGCCGGTGGGGGCGCCCGGTTTCGGGCCGCCCGCCTCCGGGCCGCCCGCCTCCACAGCCCGGCCCCGGGGACACCCGCAGCCAGGGGGCTGAGGGGGGACGGGGAGAAAGGGGGGTGGGTTGGGGAGAGGTTGGTGATTTTGGGGTCCTGAGGTGAGGCAGGCAGCCCCCCCCCCCCGGGAGCGGAGTCCGTGTGGGAAGGTTAAAGGGTAATGATGTGGCTTTCTTTTGCCTGCCCGAGTTCTCCCAGTAAAATGCTTTCCAAGAGAATTGCAAGGTTTGTGGTGTTTTGTTATGGCTTAAATACTTTTTGTAGCTCTCCGATGTTGGCATGTGACAGAGTCCCAGCCCCTGTCCCGACAAGCAACAAGTTTCCACATGACCCACACACCGCCACCACCAGTGGTTACTCCAGCTGTGTGCTACACAAAAACCCTAAAATACGGCAGCCAGGGCCAGTCCATTTCTCTGAACTTTTGAGACTTACTGAGGGACACTTTTAAAGAAAACTTGTCACCAACTTAGGGTCAAGGCTGCTCTGAGGTTTCTCTGATTACAGACAGACAGGCCAACAGCTTGGACCACATTGCAGCAGTGGTTTTGATTTGTGCCCGAGTCAGGGCTAATAAGGCTCATCAGCTGTTCTCACAAAGGGTCAGGCTACAGCTCAGACCCCGAAAAGAAAGATCTTCCACTTTGCGCTGTACCACAAAGCCAAACACTTTACAGAGCACTGAGATGCCCGCTTCCTGAAAGAAGATTGCAGGCTTCAGGGTCCAGCTGGGAGTTCTGCTCAGAGCATTTTGCACCTTCAAAACACAGATATTCAAGCAACACGGAAACAGTACAGACCTTTTGCACAAAGTATGAATTGTGCTGGTGAGCTTTGTAAAATTATACCTTCTCTCAGAGCAGTTTTACCGCTTATCACTGGTTTGCAGCAGAACGCCCTCCCCTCCTTCACTTAATCTTTGTCATCTTTTCAGGACCGTACTGTCCCTGTGCTAAGCTTTCTGTCCACAGTCTCAACCCAACACTGTTCAGACACAGGAAAAAAAAAACAAAAACAAAGCAAAACAAAAAAACTGTCAAGAGCTGATGATTCTGCAAGATGCTTGTTACCTGTGCCTGGATAGCAAACCCCTGTGGACGACTTAGCTAGAGACAAAAACTACAGCAGAGACCAAACTTTGTTCCCTTCATCCACATCAGGAGAAGCTGATAACCAAAGACTGAAGGCAATAACGCAGTAGCATTTGGTAAAGACAGGAGAGCATCTGGCTGAGATTAGATCCTTGCTGAAACATAGAGTTGATTTCCAGCTCTTGACTGATTGATTACATTTTTCCCCCACTCACATACGTGATGTGGGATCATCCCACAGCCCTTGCAGAATAAATTTATTGTCAAGATTTTATGGGCAAAAGGAATAAATCCTACATGTGATAGCAACAGGGATTTCTCTCTGGTACCAGCATCTGGTTGCATCTCTCCAACACACAGGAGGAAAATGCCCACAAATTACACTGCAACCAAATTCAGGACAGGTGCCTAAAACAACATTTCAACTTCATTGTGAATAAAGGTCTAGGGCAACCTGACACTTTCCCTCAAATGTCCAAAAGGACATGTCAAAGTCAAATCCATTCACACTACTCTGCATTTTGTAGTGGTACTTAAGTACTAAGCAACTTTTAAGCACATGCTGCTCCTTTAAAGCGCATATACTCACAAATGGTAATAAGATTGTTTAATCTCTCCAGCCTGCACTCAGTATTTCAGATTTCCTCTGCAGTGTTTGGCACTCTTGTATGTTAATACTAGTGTGCTGGTCGGACGTGGTGCCTACTTCAATTAGGCGTGTCTGCTGTTGATTAACTTCTGCTGTCTTTACAATTTGTTTTGGAATATCAGCCTGAAAATAAAATAAAATAAATTACCAGATGCTGGAAGACCACATGTTACACTTCCATACCCATCGATGGGACTAATATCCAACCATTTATGAATTCATTTATTTTGGCAATGCTTTATCAATGTCAGGGAAGTTTTCTTAACAAGGTAAGATACACTACACTAAGAGCAGAGGAAGAGTCTGATGCACTCAGTGATAAGAGCAGAGAGTAGAGAAATGCTCTGAAGAGTGGGGCTTGCTAGCCCTGCTGTAGGGATGGTAAAGGTGGTGGTGACAACCGCTGCTTCTGGAATGGTGAGCATTACTGTACAGTCATGCAAAGCATGCAGGAGTATGTTCAATATACCACTTAGTAGAGTAGCTGGTATTTCTCCCCCCAAAGTACACCAGTGTTAAACTTCATTACATAAGTTACTTACAGCATTATTTAACTGCTACTATAAGTACCATCAACTAAGAAAGAATGTAAGCAACAAGAAACCCAGTTATAATTAAACGATGCTCACACAGGTTCATTTCATTAGAGAGAACTTCCTTCTATGCCAGGGAATTGTTCCGCATGCACACCACTTTCTTTTAATTCAGTAGGAGTAGGCTGAATGTCCAGGCTGTCTCAGGGTTAAAAACTTCGGCTAAATAGAGGTTTCTAAGATATTCCTTGTGGATGGTTTTTCTTGGGGGGAACTTCTGGAATACTCTCTGGTATTGACTAGACAAGCAATATTAAGAAAAGAGAGCTGACGAGATACCAGTGGTGGGTATTTTAGAATGACAAATATTGGTAGAGATGATGAATGGTAGAATATGGTTGATAGGACAAGTCATACAGAAGCAACTTCAAATTTCATCTTGTTACAGGCAGCTGTAAATTAGACATAAATGCAATAGTAGCAGACACCACCTTTGGCCAATCTACGGTCAAGTAACTTTTCTTTGAGGGAGGCATTAGTTACCTCTAGCAAAATGCCCTTTTAAACATTAATTTCCTCTTTGGTGTCTTAAAATGCATTACAAATATTAATAAAGTCCTCTATTCAGCTGAATCAAGCCATACTTTCTGTGACTCTCAGTTTACATAAGCAGACATTAAGGAACAGAAAGTGATGTTTCCCACAAATCAAGTCATCTGTCATCAAAGCAGAAACAGACCTCCTGTTTTCCAATTTCATATTTAAACCACAAATCCATCATTCTGTCTAAGTATTCCAGCCTCACTGAGGCTAAGTTAACCACAAATACCACGCTATCCCAAGTCACTAAATCACACTATGGCACATGTGTAAAATATGGTGTACTTAGTCTGTAGTTGATGGCATACATTATCGTATTCTCCACTTGTGATGCTAAAACATGCCTACTTTTGGGGGAAAAAAAAAAAAAGAAAAAAAAGGGAAAAAAAAGTCCAAATTATCTATGAAACTTTCTATGTCACTACTTTTCTTCTGGGTGATGAAATTCTGCTTTTCAACCAAATTTAACATTGTTAAGTATGATAAATACTTAATATACTTAAAAGTAGTATTATCTCAAGCATACACTAGGTGACAACCTCTGTCAGTGCCACCCTAATAAGAAAACTGTGAGGCATCAAGAAGATCCAGTAACTGCAGCTAAATCTTGGTACTCTACCTCTTTCTCAGTAAATTTACCTAAAAGGGTAAAGTCATCAAAACTATCAAATGTTGTAGTATCAATCGCCTTCTGTACAGATCTTGCATCTTGTCTTACTAATTATTTGCTTTTTGAAACAGGCTTTTTCAACACATCCTTCTCATGTTTGTACAAAATCCTTCTTTAAAACTGTGAGTGGTATTTGTGTTGATGTTTCCTGCATTTCATTACAGCGTGAGCTGTACTTCTTCTCCCCTATAAATAAACAATTTTCTGTTCAAAGCCCAGTAAAATTCCTTATTCCCTTTTGTATATATCTTTTGAACATACAGCTACTTGATCAATTCTTGTATCAAAGGTGTTTTTCATTGAGGACAAGAATTATAATCCCCCAAACTTAACGTTATCCTATTTATTAGGAATTTGTTCTACTTAGCCTCGCTTGAAGCACACCATGATTGAATACATCAAGTGCAGATTTTTCTGTAAGAGACATCTTCATCAGTACAGTGAGGGACAGCACAGCCAGCTTTACAAAATTATGGCAAACTGCCTGCACTGAGAGCAGCCTTGTGCACCCTGCTGCTCTCAGTAATGCTAGCAATGAATGGGATGCCACTGTTGGAGAACACGGGTTTGAGTTTTGTGGGGTTTTTTTGTGAACAAAACTACGGACTACCTTCCATTGATCCAGACTCGCAGGCTGTCACAAAGGCAGAACTGGGATGAGTTCTGCATCCAAGAGAAACAATTGTGAATGCCTTCACAGACTGAGCAGAAAAACGTGCATATGACCTCTGATGCTGTCTGAAAAACAGAGGAAGAGAAGAAAGCGTTAGGAATCTGTTGAATAAATGATTGACACGCTATTTTGTTCCGTCAGCACTGAATAAAATGCCTCCAACAGTACATTAGCATTGTTACTGCCTGCTCCAGGTGGGTCAGCTCTCATTCACTGCTGTAGTTCAGTCAGCCTTTGGGAAAGCCATCACAACAAACCAGCTGGGCTCAGTGATAAGGATGCAGGGCTGTTTCCTAGGGAGCATAGCTTTGTCATACTTCTGTAAAGGGGTTTTCCAAACAATCTTTGTAAGGCCCTACTGTTCCCTTAACACGATGAATTCAACACAACTCCTATAGCTTTACAGCTTGTTACGCAAATTGTACTACAGCTCCCCATAGAATCATAAAATAACCCGAGTTGGAAGGGACCCATAAAGGTCATCAAGTCCAGCTCCTGGCACCACACAGGTCTACCCAAAAATTCAGACCATATGACTAAGAGCACAGTCTGAATGCTTCTTAAACCCCGACAGGCTTGGTGCTGTGACTACGTCCCTGGGGAGCCTGTTCCAGTGCGTGACCACCCTCTTGGTGAAGAACCTTTCCCTGATACCCATGTCCAGTTTTAAACTCTGCAGCCAATGCCTGACACCGTTTCCTTTCCTCTGGAAACCAAACACTTCAATGCAAGAAAACTGTTCCATGCATCACTAACGCATCATCACCTAAATCATTTCATTATCACCTCTGTGAGCTGTATGTATGCATACCTGGTGGTCAAAATGAGAGAAGAAAACTGAGGCACAAGTGAGCTGTTTAGGATGATAAGCAATTAAAAAATATTACTTACACGGTAAAAAACACAAAGTCTGGAACACCCCTAATCAACAGTTTACTGCCTTTTTCATGGGCATGAAGTGGATAAAAACTTTCTGTTTAACAATATTAAAGGTTGCTGACAGATTCTTAAAGAAAAAGCAAAAATCAAGTCATCAAATTACTATCTATAACAAAGTAAAAATATAAAGAATAACACAACGGGGGAAGAGCCACAGATGTCCTACAGAAGATAACAATAAAAAAGCTGTTAAGAATCCCAAAACCACAAGGACGTGAGCTGAAACCAAACTTAACCTCACACTTTCTGCTGTAACTTTAACAAAAGAAAAAGGCAACGTTAACTGATGGGATCTCCATGAAGACATGTTCTCAACCACAGTTCTAATGTAAGCTAATTTAAAGCAAGCAGGCTGTTTTGTAGGTTACCTGAAATAATCACAGACTTGAGTTTTCTCTTTCTGCTCAACCTTCATGTGTCCAGACTGCAAGCTATGGCTTCTTCGACTGCTTAAGAATTTTAACATAAAAGAACAGCCATACATCAGCCTGAAAAGTTATCAGAATCATCTTTTGGACAAAAGAAGAAAATGAGATCAATCTGGCACAGCATGGATTCAATTGATTCTGCCCATGAAATACACTCCTAACAGCAAGAAATACAGTGGTAGATGCAGAACCAGAAGGAAATGATTTACAGTAGCCTAAGAAAACAGCCTTGACTACCACGCTGTTTTTATAACTTTGTTTTTCTCCATGTCTTAGACTCATTGCCAATATCAGGAAGGGAAAAAAAAAAAGTTGCAGACCCATACACTAATACAGGTACGCTGTCTGACAACACCTTTCCAGGGAAAAAGTGATCAAGCACTGTTTGCATCTGATTCTTTGGATTGTTTTTCTTTTTTCATACTGAACCTGAATTGCTGTGTAAACTCCGGTAAAGATGGAATAAATTAGGTTAAAATATATATATATCACTCTGGGTCCTGGCATTCCTTCTGTTTCAGTTGGTTTCAGGCGTTGCAACTTCAGTTGCCTGAGCTGTAGCTATGTAGCGAGATGCATTTTCTCATACTGGTTGCTGATAAATCGACTTAGACCTACCGACCTGAAGGCGTTTACATTGCTGTTCTCCAGAAAAAAAATGGGCTTGTCTAATTCATTGAATTGCTTCTTTAATTTCCATCTTGTTTTGCCATGCAGATAATTCCTAGTACATCTGAGATGTGGGGCAAGTGGGGGTAGTAGGCAGGAAACATATTACAGCTAGTCAAAGGGAAAGCTTTCAGGTAATTACAATAACGATTGACCAATCTCCTCTGTTCAACTGTATGCAACTGCAGTCTCCAAAAGAACTTTTAACAGTTCAATTAAGATGGGCAGTCGATAATTTCTACTGCTGTTTCACAGAATGGTTGAGGATGAAAGGGACTTCTGGAGGTCACCTGGTCCAACCCCCTTGCTCCAGCATTGCTGCATAGGTCTGCTTGCCTGGGTCCATGTTTGGAGGACTTTCGAGCATCTCCAAGAAAGGAGACTTCACTACCTCTCCGTTCAACCTGTGCCACTGCTCAGTCACCACCTTCATAGATTTTAAAAAATAATAATAATAATAATAAAAATATAGTTTCCTGACAGTCACACAGTACCACCTGCATTTCAGTTTGAGCCCATTTCTCCTTGTCCTGTCACTGGGCACCACTGAACAGAGCCTGGCTCTGTCCTCCCTGCATCCTCCCTGCTCTCATTTGGGCTGTCATTTTTCATTCAGCTGTAACTACTTACATACCATGGAGACGCCTTTCAAAACCCATCAAATACAAGCAGAAAAACCCCAGCAGCTGTTGGAGCAGCTGCCCCTGCCAGCATAGAGACTTCAACCCAACAAGAGCCTAGGACAGTGGATGCAGCTCTGGAAGTCCCATGCTGCAGGGAATGCCCCAAGGCTGGGAGAGGTTTTCTTTCCTGCAGGAGGCGTGTGGATGCTGAAGAGCTGCACCACCAAGTGGAAGAGTTACCACAAAGTCAGCAATTTGTGCAATATCAGAGGCAATGAAAGAGGTAGACAGGATCCTCTCCAATATAAAAGAGCTTCAAGAGCCCCAGGCCCCAACTGCAATGGAGATAGGCAGAGTCTATCCCTCACATAAGATAAATGGTTCAATATTATGTCAGCAAAGGTTTTTAAATGGTAATGGACTGGGACAATCCTGGGTCAGGTCCCCAGATTCTGTAAAATAAATAGCTCTACTAACCTCAGTGGAATTAACCATTTTTATTATTAAAGTTTTCATATGTTTTAAGTCAAAACCAAAACAAGATCCAATAGAAGTACAATCTAGCAACAGTTGCATACAGCACGTGGCTGGTATGGTGATTATTGTATAGCTGCTGCAAGCCTTTTAATGCTTTTCAGCATTACAGGGTTTATTTGTGGTTTTCATTAGGTAGGACGTGAGAGACTTCAAAATGTCCATGGAATTCCTGTCTTCAGAATACACTATGAGAGACAAGAGGATGCAAAAGATTTACGATGGGTTTAAGTGCTCAGTATGAAAGGAAATGAAGCAGTTTCTGGGTTATCTACAGGTCTGGTAAACAGTTACTGACTCTGCTAAAACACTGCAGTAACATTCAAATCTACTTTGTAGTATGTTTTTGAAGCTGTATATTCAAAAACAGTATCTCTAAACAACACTTCTGAACATTTCTACAGGTTTTTATCGATACTTTTTGAGAGGAGACAATAAATTTGGGGCTCAGTTTTAACATACAATTGGACACGTGCCTCAACTGTCTAAATGAGCCAGCATTCTCCTTAACTGAGATCTCCATAAGCTAGAGAAGTACCGTAGTTCTGGCTGAGATGGACTGGGAACTGCAGACAAAGTTTTTTTTCGTCAGGAATAAAGATATCCTGCAGTAGAAGAAGTGAGAAAATTTCAGGAACAGAAAACAAAATGTGACTGCTTGTGTGAAAGGAGAGGGAAAACCTAAGAAAGAGGCTGGAGCAAATCTGCTGACAGTTTTTAGATCTGGCTTGCAGACCACATCAAAATGTTCTAGGACAAGCGAAAAAAAGTCCAAATTTAGAGGGCCCTGTAAAGCTTTAAATAGCAGAATCCACAGGTAACAGAATTAACGACATAATTAATGAACAGGCAGAAGATGGAGCTAGCACAAAGGGGTAAGAGTTGAATTCTGCCACATTTAAGAAAGTGTTTTCTTCCTTGTCTCTTGAACAAAAAAGTATTTTGTTCTTGTCTCTTTACTTCTAATTCATAAAAAACTGACTGGTAACCGTGCTTGCTCAAGTAGGGGAAATATTACAGCTGGAAGACAGAGAAGAAAGTGCCTATAAAAAGCTCTACCTTCTTTCAAGAACTATAGCCTAAAATACTCTGAAATATTTTGCAATGATCTGAATAGTGTAATTGTTAACCTTCAAACTCACAAACTGCCAGCTCTCCATGGCAGAGGGAAGCTACAGAGATAAATGAGCTGTCATTTTTCCTGTGAGTGCAGATAAAGAATGTCAGCTGCCCACCAGGAAATTAGACTGGCAAGCTTGCATATGTCTCAGTTTATGCTTTTAATGAAACTAAAAGCAGTGACCATATAAAGAAAAAAGGAACACATTTAAAGCATCTTAAATCAGGAAGCAATCAAATTAAGTCCACTTAAAACATCAGATGTGTTAGTACTGTATATGACATTAAAAATGCTAATCTCTGGTTCTTGGCTCCCAGAAGGTCACCATTTTAGGGCTCAAACCAAGAAATATTTGAGCCCAAACCTAGCTGTATCAAACTTTAGTTCATTTACTTTATGGATCGTTTCTCCAACATCAACAGCATCGCTGACTTGAATAAAAAGTAAGGTGTGCGCACATTTGTAGGGCCATTCTACACATCATATGCAATCCCAAAGAACACTGCATCGGTGCGCTACAAAGATGTTTCATTAAGCAGACAGGTCATGGAGATACTACAGAGTCCTCCTGCGTATAGGAGCCTGACTGATTTTCTCACTCTGACAGCACAACGGGCTCTGAAGTTCAGCTTGGAATTAAATTAGCATCTTCTGGTCTGGATTATTTCTTTCTATTCAGTTTCAAGGGTGTCAACTGCAGCTTCAGATTGCTTGGTTCAAAACAGAAAATTACTAAACAAAGAAAGGCATTTTTTTAACCTTCCTAAATATGTGGAAAATGCACATAGGGGAGACAGACAGTACTTACAGAAACCCTGCTATGCTTCAGGTAAGGCACGAGTCTAGTAGATTTGATCATCTAGGCACAGAAGTGCTACTGTTCTACCAGAGCCTGAGAGCAATAGCTAACAGCTTCCTCTTACTGCTTTCTGCACTGCATTGACTCCTCTCTGTAGATGGAGGCAGGTATTAAATCACAACAATTTTGTGCACATGTATGCCTATATTTTCATGGTTAACAGATGATCTTGAAAAAGACAAAAGCATTTTTCAAGATCAGATGCACGAGACTGACTATCCTGAAAAAAAATTTAAACTAAATTTTCTGGTGATACAGCAGCAAGTTCTGAATTAGGATGCAGAGTGGAGCTGTGTTAACCTCACAGCTTAAACATTCCCTCTTCTTTCAAGCAAGGTAAGTGCTAACATTGAATGAATTGCAGGAGTGACATCCTCCAGATTGACAGTATATACGTCAATAGTATTTATTCTTGTAACAGGGGCTGTTATATTTACTAATTGTGTACAGATATCCTGCTAATGTAAGATTATCAGGAGCTGAAATTGGAAATTCTCCCCGTAAGGATTATTCAGCTGGAGCATGTTTTATTTTTGAGGGCCTTTTGGTATTTATTACAGAGCATATAAAAGTAATCCAACTGTAATAAAGATTCAGAAACTAACTGAAGGTTTCAAATTGCATAATTGCTTTAAATCACTTTTAAAAAGTTTCTCTTCCAGATTCCTACTTTGAACATGAAATGTTACTCCAACATGGATGAGACATCAATTTATAACCAAATGTTTGCGTGTAATGGTCAAAGGCAAAAAAGAGGAATTAAATGTTTATTTTAGTCTTGATTTTCATCCAGTACCTTGGGTAATTTATCCTGAAATTCTAATTATATCTCCCAATACAAGCACTGCAAATATGAAAACTGGGAGAAAAATATATTTGCTAGAGCTTTTTTCCTCTGCTTTTTCCAAAGTAAAGAGATGGTTGCGGTCGAATTACTTAATGAAAAGAATTCAGTGTGTCAGCAATCATCCTAACAAAGACAACATGGCCATTTACAGTATTGTTTAACTATTTCTATAGTCGGTGACCACATTAAACGGGTATTTGAATAGGAACACGCCAGATTAATAAAAACAACCTTCATGGTGCCAAGCATTAGCTATTTCTACAAAATTAGCTAAAAGCATGCAAAACCAATGTGCAAAAATACATACACCTACTACAACTCCTGGCGTCAGAGGCAACTTACGTGATTTTGTTTAAGAAAGCAATGTCAGTCAGATAGACCAGGAGTTACCAGCTCGCATCAGCCAAGCAATACATACGCGTTATACCTCAGGAAACGTAACACAGCATGAGCATGAAATCAAGTATCTGTTCACGAAAGAAATAAAGCTGAAAGAATAAAAGTTGATTTTAAGGAATCACTGGAGACCTCAGGTGAAAGGAAGGCACCCGGAATTTGCATCAGGGATTCAGATCTTTGATTCTTCTGGTTGCCAATACTGGTCCAGACTGGAGGCCTCAGAGAAAGGAGCGACAGTGTTGTTAAACAAGCAGCAGTTGTCTCAAAGTTGCTGGCCTAAGTTCTAAAACATGAGGTTTCCATCCCCCATGATCCTTCACTATTGTCTATTTTAACTATGGATAACTTCATTATAAAAAAGAATAAAAAAAAAAAAAAAAAGCTATTTAAAGGCCTGATTTAAATCTTGGCTCGGTGAGTCTGTGATGGGGAATTCCACTGGCTAAGCAGAGATGCCACAAAGAAACACACACATTATAAAAACTCTTACCTCAAAGCTTGCAAACTTACTGGTACTCTCACAGCTCTACACTAAGCCCTGAATTGGTTACATTACCCTAGACCACCACTTTTGTATTTTCTTTGCAAAACAATACAATTCTTTGTATGTAAACTGTTAAAATCACCTACATGATTTTCTTGACCTCCTGCATGTGTTTAGTATGTATTTTTATATAAACTTAATGCAACCAAGTAGTAGGTCAGCTTGTCATCAAAAAAAAAACAAAACCACACAACACACACAAAGGCAAACAAACAAACAAACAAAAAAAAAACACAGGCAGCTCTTACATCTAGCAGTTCAAAAAGCCATAGGTAACCCAGAAATGGTCCACAGTCCAGGAAATACCAGATGAAAAACCTCTCTAGAAACAGGCGGAGGGGAGGAGAGGGAGTGAAACAAAATTGCTAGAGGGAGTGAGTTCCACAGCTGGAGTATCTCAAATAACCATCCTCCATTCAGCTCAGCCTTCCCTTTCCACTTTTACACCCCACTGCTCCTCTCCACATGCTTGCACCAAACGTACCCTGGCTGTCTTGAAAATATTAGGCTAAAACATCTGATAAAAATCAGATGTTCTTCAGTGGCATAGCTACTCTGCGGTGTTGTTTTTTTTTGTTGGTGGTAGTGTTTTTGTTTTAATGAGTAAATTAAAAGTGAATTCTAGACTTGTTCATGTTTATTTCATACACCAGAAAATTTAATTTCCTCCAGGTTTAACATTTCCCATCATACCGTAGCCACAACCTGTCTCCCCTTCTTTGAAGTTGTTCTGTAACCCGTGCAAGTCTATAGGACTAGATGGGATGCATCTGAGAGTATTGAGAGGCTGGCTGAAATCTTCACAAGGCTTCTTTTTGACAGGTTGTGAAGCCAGCAGGGGGCTGGCTTCCCCAATGACTTCAGAAAGACAGTTCTTACAGCAAGAAGGACAACACAAGCAGCTCCAGGCAGGTCACCCTCACTTCCATCCCTGGGAAAATTATGGAGCAAGGCCTCTTGGAAGCCTTCAAACCTGTCAAGTCAATCATTTCCATTTAACTTTGTAGCCTTCTTAAACAACAGGTATCGTCTTTCAGCACAAGTTCTAAAAGCACCAAAATTCTCTCTCCCTTTCCTTACCTGCAGCATTACTTTAGGAACAACTGTTCTGGCATATCAATCCTTAACCATTCCAAAATATCTGCCCGGTACACCTCGAACTGGAGTCATGCCAAGGTCTCTGATATGCTACTGTGTTGGGGTCAAGAAAATTACTGAAATCCTAAGGAAAAAAAAAAAAAAACACAAACTGGGAAACGCATCAAAATCTGGGCATCAAGACAATGCTGGGGATAAAGGAAAGCTAACTTAAGTTTTCTGTTCTATTGCAAAGATGAACTTACTCTCACATTGTTTTATCTAGATCTGCCTTTTCCTCTTTGTTGCTTTCACATTATGAAGCTGACTTCGCCTCTTCTGTCCATTACTGGGCGGCTGCATCTCTTTAATGTAGAAGAGAATTATGTTGCAATATTTGAAAGCGTTTGAACTCTAAATACAGGGTGATACCCATAACAGTTCATAGTAACTCACTTTATCTTCATACATCTGGAAATAAATTTCTTTCAAAACCCTCCATTTTTAGTTATGCTAAATTACATTTATGGTTACAAATGCAGCAAAAGCAACCAAATTCTCATAAAAATGTTAAAAATTACAACAATGACATACTAGAAAAAAGGGCACTAAGTACACCAGCATGTTATTTTAAATTGACACTTTAATGCTCAGAAAAAGCAGTTAACAATTAAAAATATGCACGGAATGCTGCTCCAACACACCCAGAGTAACAATCTGGGTTAGAAAGCTAGCACTAAAAGAGGGGGGGAGAAATAAAAATGAATGCTATAATAGCACATTAAGAGAAAGATAAAGTGATAATTACTTAGGACTGAAAGAAGTATAAGCATTTTAATGTGAACTAATGTTTTTGATGAATTAGAGTTCACAGAAATATTAATAACACTTTCTAAAATTAGACCTTGGCTTCAGCATATGAAAGAAACACAGCTAAGAAGTGAAAATGCCTTTTTGTCTGTATGCTGAATCTATTTCTAATCCTTTTACAACTAGCCTGCAGTGGTTTACCCAAATTTTGCAACCACACATATAACAACATAATTATTGAAATTATTTTAGTTCTCACATACGTAAGATTCTCCTGACTTCAAACTCATTTAGTTGCACTCTGATTCTGAAGACATGCAGAACAGAGATTTTTTTCTAAGTTTCAATAAATGTAACTTAATCTTCAGCAATTTACTAATACCATATTGGGCACCAATGTTAACAAATGGATTTCAAACTCAGAGATGCCCATGGCAAAGAAGGGATAATTAAAAAAAAAAAAAAAGGCAGTATCAGCCGTGACACAAATTGGCAAAAGTTTTTTCTGTGCTCCCGTGTACTTGCTGTGAATTAAACAAACCATAGGTGGCAGAGAATTGTGTGGGTACAGCAGATTTGAAAAGGTGAACAAATGACATCGTGCTGATGTGCTATCACCACATCAGCAGCAGCATCCAACATTAAGATTTGTTAAGTGAAAAACAGTAAAGGTTGGTCTCAGCAAGTGGCTTATCCACGTATTTTGATTAGGATGTGGCTCAATTTTTATTTTTATTTTTTAACATTTTTGTGGTAGATCTGATAAAACTGGGTTGCAATACATCTTACATGGTTTTGGCCCATATATACGTGCAGCATCTCATGCCCATGAAATGCTTCCTTAGTGCTAAAAGAATCATGTATCCATTGCAAACATGCTTCCTATTGGACTGGGGACACTTGGTACACCTCTTCAGGACATCATTGCTTTATTATGCATTGGTACTTACATAAACTATGACCCATGCCACTTGCATGTCTTCTCTGCTCTGCAACTACCAGCTCTATCGGTCTGTGAAAGAACAAAGAGCTCACACTGAATAATTTTCTTCAAGTTCTGCATTCTGGGCCCATTTTCTGTTCTGCTGTGTGAATGTCTACTTCAGCAGCTTAGAGAATTGCAAAAGATTTCTGCTGTTTTTCAAATCCAATAAACATAAAATAGATGAAGAGTTTTTCATTGGGATGTCACAACTCCAGTATAGTATACAGATTCTATTAGCCGAATCTCAGGAAACCTCAGAACGTCATTTTAACCCCCCCCAAAAAAAAAGATTACTGTTAACATATGAAACTAGCTCAAATGTTCTTAAAATAGCAGCCTCTTAAAGCTTTTCAAATACCCACAATAGTGAGGTCTAAATATAGAAAGGTCTCAGCACATAAAAATAATAAGTCAGGTGTCATGCACGTTAAAGTCAGTGGATGAAAATCTATTATCTTGGAGATGCATCATGGAGAGTTACCATCTTCAGCACAGCCGTGCCTTCAGCCCTCATGTATCTTGAGTAAGTGTCATCCTATTGCTTAAAATTCAAGGGAACTCTTTCACTCAAGGAAGAATGACCAATTTATCACAATCAATGTGATAGTAAAACTGCTGGAGCAATCTACCAGGCAAAGACAGAGGCAGTGTCACTTCCTGGAAATAAGATTTAACGTACGAGCACTGGAGATACAGTTACTCTTGGGCTGTCACCAAGAAACAAGACTAATTCAAAGTAAATTTCATTTGACATATCAGGTTCGTGTTTCTACATGACACTGAAAAGCTTTTTCCTTAAAAAAAATAACGCTAAAATTAATATTTATATTCTTTATTAGTGTAACTGTATCATTTAGCAGACCTGTTTCAATGGCTTCATCACAGCTGATGCTGTACGAACTTATGAAAGACCAGCAACTGTCAGGTGAAATAGTCTGAAGGGGAAAGAGCGCAGCATTAGCAATAATTTCTTCTCCAAAAATCACTGATTATTTAATCAGTTAACAAGGAAACCTCCAATACTATCACTCACTTTGCAAAAACTGAAGAGTTCCATAAGCACCGCTGAAAAAAAAAGCGAGAAATTCAAACAGTCAAGTAAAATAATTTTGAGTCACAACTTAGGAAACATCACTTGACACATATAAAGTATAAAAATTGTTCTGTTTTCACTCAGAAATGTCCTGAGTGATTCGTTATACAACTAGCCTAAATACTTCTCCTTACACACAAGGCTTATCAGAGGAATTTTGAACGTCTAGGTGTTTCACAAATTCACTTTTAGTAGAAGAGTGCACAACAAGACACTTCATTATTCATTTAATTTATGTGTGAATAAAAGCTAGAATCAAAGAAAATGAACTTAGTTTCAGTTTTACCATTTGCATATAATCACAGTATATTATTCATTTAGGAAATGCAATGTATTTTAATGATAGTTGTAGGAAACTGAAGTTTGCTAAGAAACAGCCACTGAACTGAAAGCATGAGAGGTAGTTTAAATGCAAGTTTGAGCACAGAAAGTTCTGAGATCGGCTTCCTTTTATTGAAGAGGCATATAACATTTTTTGACACCAGGCATCAGTAACATTTTTGACGCCAGATACGTTTGCAGGTACATGCTTGATATCTTGTCCCACCAATACACCTTTTTTTTACAAAAAAAAAAAAAAAAAAAAAAAAAAAAAGTAATAAAAGTGACAGGAGCTTCGATTGAGACTGTACATGAGGAGTCTGGTATGACAGTCAAATGCTCCTAGGCAAAAACACTGAAAGCAGTACCTGAGAAGGCTTAAAGGAAAATCTGAATTGTGCTTTCTGCAGACAAATACACTATTTAGTCTGAGTGCCTAAACCAACACTTCAGACGTTCTGTTATCTTTTGTTAAGTAATGCTCCTCTAGCTTTTTTTTTTTCTTGATGGTGTCTAGCCAAACGATTATCCATGTAAACTCAAAATCAACTGCATGGCATTTTGCTGCAGATTACTTAGATCCCACAAACTTATATAGGCATATACACAATCACACAGTTCTTTCTAAATATTCAATGAAAACATCAACATAGAATGTCACCTAGGAATGCACCAATAAAAAAAAAAATCTGATTAGCATTGCCTTTCCAAACTATAGATCCACCAGGCAGCTGAAAATCAAACGACAGAAACAGAAAACAACCACCTAAGATTTATGTTGACCTTCTGAATTAAGCATTTTACGTGCATCTTGGCAAGACCAATAGATGGGTAATACTGACAACGTGTAACTTTAATTTAAATAAAAAAGACTGGTTTAGCATAGTAATAACAACACCATATCTTTTTTTCTTTTCTAATTAAGATAAAGCCAAGGAAATTAGGGCGCACAATGTACCTACCAGGAGTGCCCCTTGTATACTGCCACCTCTGCCAAAGACTGCAATTCTAACACCTCTTGGAAGAAGACCAAGGAAGCAGATAATATGATAAAGACAGAAAGGAAAGAACAAAAATAAAGATGCATGTACACACAGATGACTAACTTTAACATACAGATGAGATCAGTGCAATCTGGTCATCAGCTTCATGTTACAAACTTGCTTTTTCCAGCATTACTGGCTCCAAGGGTAACATAAAACAATACAGGCAAGACAACAGAAAATTATGACTATGTTAGGACAATACTTTGTTCACCCTACAGCTCATCCCAGTGGGACCAAACAGTATTCAGGCCTGCATCTTGGACATTAAGCTAGCTGTGTGTGCAACAAGTTGTGGGAAGAACAATGATTGTTCACTTCCCAGCACTGTGATGTCCAGTCATGCTGCTTAGGAAATTCTTGGCCTCTGTTCATGTCATACCTTTTATGTATATGGAAATGTAACAAATCAATGTACCTTAAAAACTAATATGAGTTCATGTTTCTAGAGCAAAAAGATGGCACCGAGTGGTAATTTAATCTGTGGCAAAATACCTGTTAACACCTGTTAAAAATGCTCTCTCCTTTCTATACTTTTGTCATCTGCTTCTCTTCAGTTTTCAATAAACAAAGCATCAGTGCACCACAAGCATAGATCAGACTTTACTAGTCGTAGTAAGGTAACTCCATTCTTAGAAAAGAGGAAGATTCAGTCCTCCTGAGAAAAAAGGAAACAAGAGCCCACTGATGCCCGTAGTGGTAAGGTCACACAAGAACGTCACATTATATAAAAACACAATGCTACTTTTGCGGTTCTTTCTACTTTTTCTTCTATAAACCTTTTTATTTTTTCCCCTCTGAAGCTCAATTCTATGCGGGGTGGCAGATTTTCATGGCATCAGTGGGATTTTTCCAGTCTGCTGTCACAATGTAAAATAATTCACTTAGGTTACAAGTATGCACACCTATGGGAAATTAGCTCACTAACATGAAAATAGGTATTTAAAAAAAAAAAAAAAAAAAGTAAACAAAAATAACCGAGATCGGTACTGGGATTCTTGTTTAGCTTTAGCTATTTTTCCTAACTGACCCAAGCATCTAATAACCTGCTGGACACCTGCCCAAATAAAGCTCCTGCACCACCTCTGCTTCCAAGAAAGAGTTTTGCCTGTTTAAAAAAATCATTTTTTTTTCCCCCCATCTTGTATTCAGTGGCACACATTTCCTATGGCACATCCCAAGTGCATTCCTTTTCTGATTTCTAGTAGATCAAAAAAATATTACAGATGATTGAGGTGGACATTGTAGAAATTTCAAATCATGTAACAGCACAGTTTTTTGCTCTACTGAAAGCTAATTATTACTGTATAATAATAGAACACGTCAAATACACATCACCACCATACCTAAAAGACACACATTAGTATCCATTGCCCAGAGCAGAGTAAAGCTTTGTGAAAATCCTTACCATCAACAGTAAAGATTCAATCACCTATCTGACCTTGATAAGTTCGTCCTTCTTCACAAACATACTACCTGGATAATGTTCAGATTTGACTTACTTCTGGCTTAAAAACCTGAGTTCTCATTGAGCAAGCGTATCTCCGGGTGAAACCTCCAGGAACACCTGGTATTGCCACGTATTTTATACTTGCTATGTTGCTATGCAATCTTCCAGCTCCCAGCTCCTCCTGCTAACTAAAAAAGTTACAGGAAAAGTACTGCATCGTTCTCAAGGATTCAGGTTAAAGGTACCATTTAATACAAACTTGCTTACCTTTGTGCTTCCAAATAAGTGTGCAGCTTCCTTCAGTCTTCACATTAAAACAACAACAACAAAAAAATAGATCTTTTAGAGAGAGAACTTTCATGAAGAATAAAGCATTTCGGGATCCTATTTTTTCTCCCTCCAATACCCGTGGCTGTTTTTTTTTTGTCACACACGCTGACCAAACTTCAGATACATTTAAATTACTCCATGGCAAAATTTGCAAATGTATGAAACCCACAATCATACAGGAAAAATACTGTTATAAGCTCTTATCCATTGTACTAGTGTTAACAGACAATTTTAAACTACGGTAGGAAACTGTTTACTAGTAAAAGCACAGAAGAACATTTATTTTCATTTTACAGTAACAAGTCTGTTGTTGACCTTTTCAAATGGTTCCACAACTGCAACTTCGTTCAAATTTAAATTGAATATAAAAATAAATGAAGAATGTGTGTACAGACACAAGCTGGTCTTAAAAATTGCGTCTGACAGCAAGTCTCTTAAGAATGGAAAGCAATCCACTTCAACTAGTAGAGGTGGCAGTGAAGTAGCTTTTTGCTGATATCATCACTAGCCCCTGTTATCTTGTCGATGGAGAAATAAGGGTTTTCTTTCTTTAAATACTCACTTTCAATTGTCTGGTTACAGAATTACTGTGTAAAATTCAAAGATAAAATTTTAAATCATTTTTAAAAGGATTATTAGGTTAGAGTACATTTTTTCTATATACAGAACGATGATCAAAGTATTCTCAAAAACTTTTACTAAAAATAATCTTGCTGAAGTAGGATGGAATTCTTTAGCGAAATCAAGCCACCACCTGTTGCACAACCTTCCTCACTAACACCATAAATCCCGTCTGTTCCTCTAGTGATCTGCATCACTATACTATAACTGCTCTGCCCATGAGCACAAATGAAGGTTTGAACATGAATACAATTTTGAAGCAGCCAAGACAGCTCTACTGCGAAGAGAATCACCTTCCCTTCTCTAAGACCACCTTTTTTCTAAACCTCTGCAGACAGATGGGATACTATCAACAGTTGTAGAGACTTCTCAGCAAGAACCACCAAAAGTTGCCTAATGACACATTACAAGCTATAATTCTCTGCATGCAGTTCATTTTCTAAAACTTTTCATGCTGCTTCCTTTTCCAAACACAATGGGTTCAAGATGCATGACGTCTGCTTCCCAGCTATGCTTGGATCTGCTGGATGTTGTTACGCACTGAGGATTTATGTTCGACTTCAAATCAAGTATGAGCTTCACACTCTAAGTCGGGGTGCCCACAAACATATTGTTCTTTGGAGAACAGCTCTCTGGCTCCATAGATATAACTTGGACAGAGTAGTTACTTTCTTCTGCAGCCCAGGCCCGATCGAGATCCACAAGCCCCATACACTGCTTGCCTAAAATGAGAGCAAAGGAGAGCATGGAAAATCTAAAAATATAGAAACATTACCAGAAACATGCACTTCAATGTCAGGAAAATGCATCACTACGTTATCTACAGAACAAGTTCCGAATCTACTTAAAAAAATATATTAAAATGTATGCTAATCTGTTTTACTTCAAATAGGCAGTCATTAATAGTGCTAAGTCACATCTGTCTTGTAACCCTCATTTAGCAACGACCCTGAGAAAAAAATATTAACTCTTTACATACACACGGAGAAACACAATAAGCACAACTATTCTGAAGTATTTTCAAAACTTACAGAAAAATGTGTGCATTAACATAAAAGTGACAAGAAAAAAATGGCTAGTTTTTCCCTTAGCTCTCAAAATTGCTAAGCATTTACTTCCTTTATAACTGTAACTGTTTTCCTACTGTAGTTTCATCTAAAATCTCAAAATCTTTGGATACTGATTATCAAATGAAAGAATAAAATACAGAACAGTGATCCAGTTGATCTGAAACCACACAAAGGTAACTGTTTATAAACAAAAATACTGAATTACTAATGGAAATTAACCTTATCTCAGATTTATCTGCAAAAAAAGGGGAAGGAAAAATTCAAGGGTTTTTGTTTTGGTTTTTTTTTTCTCTTAAAAAAATTTATGATACAGCCATGATAAATTGACAGGGCCATTTGGTTTTTACCAGTTGACTCATTTTAATTGATTTCTATGTTTTGAAATACAGAATTTGTCACATCACGTTTTCAGCAGTCTGCAACTCTTGCAAAAAAAATTTAGCACCTCCCTGAAACATTTTAATTGCTGATAGTCATACACTCTTGAGTCATGAACAAGACACAGTCCTGCTTCAGACTCAAAGCCAAGGTTTCTGTCTTTTTCTTGAAAGAACTGCACAATTAAATATAATTTTTGGCCTGAGATGAAGATAATAGCCAAGAGTACTCATACCCTGTCCCTACCCTAAGCTACCCTGTGTAATTGTGTATTTCTCTCCCTTGAATTTATACAGAACATGGTTGCATGTATCATTAATAGCTCTGATATGCACCTGGGAAGTGTCTGTAGGAGTTTAAGGTTTAGGTTTTGAAACAGCAGTTTCAAATCTGAAACAGAAAAGTGGTCTTCAATGGTCTTCAATGAAATGTAGTGTTATGTAGAACTAAAAACAATATTACATTCTTTAGAACAGAAAAAGCAATGACATTTCCTGTACGGAAAGGAAGAATAGGATTTACGGTTGTTCTTTTTTTGTTGTTGTTGTTTTTTTGTCAGTGAAAAGCACATCAAAGTTGCATTTGTGATGAAAAACTGCAGTTTCAAAGAGAGAGTAGGCAAAAGTTACAGCCTTTCAAAAATGTTTGAGTCCTCTTCCAATTTTCAGTACACCTGGTAAGCATCAGGAAAAAACATGGGGTGCTACGCTGGTAACTAAAGACTGACTTTTTATTTCTTGTTCACAAATATTGTGATGATAGCAAAAGAGCTGACAAGTTTGTTATAAAATAGATATTGTTATCTTAGTATCTGTACTATTTTCTTTTTGTGCAGTGAATATAGGAGATAATTCAAATTCTTCAAAAGAAGTTTTTAAAAAAAAAAAAAAAAGCACAGTGATTATTTGCTCCTCCTGCTTTAATATACTTAGGAAGTGTTTCTTGTGAGCCAGGGATGGAGAGTTAAACCCTTAGAGTTTCCAGCCTCTTCTGTCTTTTCTGACCCAGAAGATTTTTTTATAGTTTTTTTTCCTAACATTTCTACAAATGTAATGAGGTGGGACAAATAGGTTTGTATGCTCTGAAGCCTGTCTGTACCAAAAGTAGCCCACGTTCTGCAGTGTAGCTTTGTTGTTTCCAGTTGGCATGGATGTTTGCCCTTCTAAACAAGTCATCACAAGCAGGACAAAGGGTTCAGACTGCAAATCACTACCTACAGAAGTGCTTTTAATGCAAGATGGACTGGCAACAGAAAGACTTCAGTAAAGTTTACAAAAACCTCACCCTTTTTATAGAATGATTTGGGAGTGGAGGAGAAAGTGGAAAGGCAATGAAACTCAGTAAAATGCAAACCCTCTAGCTCATATTGATAATTCGGAATGAAGAAAATATTTTCAGTATCATAGTTCAGAACAGCATAGAGAGAAATGTGAAGAAACCCCGATTTCATAAAACATTAAACTATTTCTTCATAAAGCAACATAAATAACAACACTGCAACAGTCTACATAACAGCTGCAGAAATTCATACCTACTAGCCTGCGTTCGGGTGGAAGCTGAACAGCTGTCTGATCTGCAAACCTGCAAAGGATCATGTGCTCCTAGAAGAAAAAGAAAAGAACTTTGGTCCAGTAGCATTTCTCACTTTCAAGTAAGAAAAATCTAATTAAACATTTCTAAGTACTAAGAACGTTTGTCACGTAGAAGACTGTTTCCAGAAAAATAATGCCTGTAAATCCTAATTTTGATATTGCTTTGGCTTGTAAAAAAAATTTGTAAATCAAGTGTTTGTAACCATAAGCAGATCTCTACTCAGAAGGGTTTGTTTCTTGCTAAAATTCCTCCAAACGTCTGCAGCAGCGGAACTGGATGTAACGTATACACGATTGCATTTTTCAAAGGCATATGTCAGACTATTTTGCCCTCAGCTACTGTAGATCAAAAACAGCCTTCTTTTAGCACAGTCATCACTGGGCAACATGACTGCATCAGCGAAGGGTCAAGACAAAATTCTTACATAGGTGACTTGAAATACTGGATTGTTTCTCCTAAGCAGCAATTCTGAATCAAAGAATCACCGCTTTGTGGCGACAAACTTCCTTTGCTCTGCCAAACCCATCCAGGATCAACCTAAAAGGTCTTGAAGGAACTTAAAAGTTTCTGCAGAGGCTTCCACGATAGCTGCCACTGAGTTTTTCCTGTCTTGACACTCATGGGTATGGTGTGGTAGAGGGTTAACCCACCACCTTGCTGTCTGCTTGGATGGGGCCAGAACCCTATCCTCAACAGCCTTCAAAGAAATGCCAGCTGTGCTAGCAGAACGGTTTCTCAGAGATCAACCTAGCTAAGGAAGGTGAGCTAACCAGATGGTGACAGAAAAAGCCTTGAAGGTATAGCACTGAAATTAATGCTCTGCTGACAGCTGTGCTATTTGGGACAGCTGCAGTATTAAGTATAGGACAGAGTAAATCAGAACCAGTTTAGAACTGCACAACACTCCCAAGTCTCCTATCATGTTCCTATCATGTCTCCTATGCTGGGATGGGGAGAAAACAGAAACAGACAACAACAGAAGCTTTTTTTTTTTTTTTTTTTTTGCTACACAAAGCTTCCACAGCTACATTTCTGAAAATGAACATGTGTCTTGCATCAAAAGGAAAATGTTTTTTTGATTCCTGACTTATACAGAAAGATGATTTTAAGGGCGTGGTTGCTGTAACAGATGGAAAGAGAGACTTCACCTAAGGATACTTCAGCTTCCTTCAGTATCCTGAAGTAAGGATACTTCAGCTTTTTAGTAAGGGGAACATAAACATCCAAAAGTCTTCATTTCACACACACAAAAAAACCTGAATGAAATCCCATCTTCATATTAAATCAAGATGGTAACTCTCTCCACAGTGCACTCCATCCAATTCATGTAATTGCAGACACCTGACCACAAAACAGTTTACTCGCAGATTTTCAAATAAAATACATAAGACATTATTGCTACTTTAAACTCAAATTTTAGTTATTTAAATAAACACACAATATCCTGAGGCAGAGATGTTTGTTTCCTACTACAGATAACTCACATGAGGGTTTTCAGCTCACAGCTCCATAACAAATTTGCAAGCAAAATGAGAACATGCTATAACATATTTAGGACTCAACATGTTGTATCAGTCAGTGCAGTTTAAATACGGCTATTTCGGTAGTACAAAAGAGCTGAAAACCTTTAACCCAGATATAACCACTGGGGAACTGAGTAGTAATGCCACAGGCAACGTGGCTGTTCTTAGGGGTAGGCAGCTTGAGAAGAAGAAGAAGGGTTTCACAGGAGAGGAAGAAGGTCAGAGATAGCCCAGAACCCTTCACCAGTCTTTAGGCACTCGGCACAGCCTGGCTCTTTGCAACAACAGGATCTCAGCTCGTTCAGCTAGACCAGAGCCCAGGTAGGACTTCCCGCACAACCTGGAAATCTGGACTGGCCCTAGTGCCTTGGCTTCCTACAAGAGATGAACCTTCAAACTAAACTACATCCTAAGACATAACCATCTCTTTTTCCCATGATATAACCAGTAAATTGTCACACTCCCTGTTGGCCGAAATGAAGATAAAAGTAGTTTTAAAGTATCAAGGACAATAATTATAAACTGCATAAATGTTGGGCATGTACAAGCAGTTATTTTGCCTTTAGAACACCCACAGAAATGCCCGGTAAGTTTTCAGAGCTGGATGTCCAAAGTAATTCCTTCTTCCTTTCCAAATGTCCTACATGGACAATGTCTTGAAAAACAGAGTCTCAAAACGTATCACGGTAGGCATCTACAGCTACCGTCACCTTATTCTTTATAGCTATAAACTAATGAATTACAGCACGATGTTCTCATCACAAAAAGTTTTGGAATTGCCAGACTTCTGGATGTCTTTTTAGATCTCACTAAAATGGAAGATAAGAGAAATGAATTTAAAATGGGAACTGGATGGGGGTGACACAGACGATGTCTGGCTAACACATGGCAGCTTTGGCGACTAGCCAGTAACCTTTAACAGTTTATTAATATGAAATATAAAAAATGCATATAGCTAGCTGTATAACAAAAAGTTATTTATATCTAGGATTACTTGAGGCACCATCGAGCCTAGATCATTTGTATAGACTACTATGTTATTAAGTATTGCCATTGGCCCCTGTGTGCTTCTGCTACACGAACAGTAAGACACTGGAACTTCTAAAGTGGTGATAAACCCTGGGACCTACATGTCCATGGATTAAAAGAAAAAAAAGAAAAGTTAGAGCTGCAATAAGATTACACACACCATCCTAACCAAGGCTTCCTTGATTTTTTTTTTTTTTTTATGTCACCTTGTCCCTCTGTAACGTCCACAGGTCTACTTTTAATAACACATTGGCAAATGAACTTTTTCTAAACTCAAACCTGAGTGCTTGGTGATTATGTGTTAGGAACATGTAAGTACATGGAAGGAATGTTGATCAGTGGAAAATCTCATTCCAGGTCCAAATCCACTATGCCACTTTTATCATCTCAATCTACACAAATTTATTTCCATGTAAATTAGTGAAGTGTACATAAACCAAGCTGTCATGAAGATAAGATTATAATAACTGAAACTCCCTAGTGAGAAGTTTTCTAATGTTTTTAAATGACCTCCAATTAGAGGATTTAAAAAGACAACCTCCATTTTCCTGCTAAACACAGCATCATCAGTAGGCACACTGTCACCATTACATTTGGCAATTAGAAATAACATCCTTCTAGCATATTTCAGGAATAGAGGATTATTCTGCATCTCCAGAATTCATAGGCTTTTCTGGATTAAAAACACTGAGACAATTATCTAGGATTTGACATGTAACCTTAGCAAAGTTTCTATATATCCTTTATTCTCTTAATTGCAGATATTTTCTTTCTGTGCCACACTGAGCGCACCTAACCATCAAACTTCTGGCTGCTCATCACTAACAAGTTTAAACACACCAGACAAAGCTTAATGAATTGGTACCAGTTGTCACCTGACCACTTCTCTGCTCTTGTCCTTTTCCACTCACCAGTTACCTTCATTCTGTCAGATCTGCACACCTCATTGCTTCATTCTCCCACTTTTCCCTCAAGCAATCTCCACACAGACTCCAGATCGAAACACATTTGAATACTTCTAAAACAATTTTGAATAAAAGTTTTTAAAACAATACTGTACAGAATTCTTGATGAAGAGTATTTGTTCTTCCTACTCATTATGTCCAATCTTCTAGACATAAATTAGAGGGGGAAATCTGAGTTTGTCATAAAATACCATCTATAAAAGTAAGCATTTTGCCTAAAAAAATGATAGTAAATTTCTACAGTATGAGCATTAGTATTTAAGACATAAATTGGTATCCTGTAATTGTTAAGTGTTGAAACAGGTATATCTTAGGAATGGCTCTTTTATACCTTATGATGAAAAAGAATTAACTGGGGGGAGATACCATGAAACTTTATGGAAGGAAAAAAAAAAAGCCTTAAAAAATGGTTGGTGGAGAGAACACAACACAACTGTGTCTGTATTACTAATGAACAGATCACATAACACATGCACCCCCTCACAATTAAAAGATAAGCACTTATATTTCATTTGATAAGACTCAGTGAAATGCATGGAACAGCCCCAAACCCCCTCCATCCACTATCCACAGCTGTTTATCTTACATACCTTGTAGGATAAAATTTCTTTGAACTGATTACTGAAAAGAAAAAAAAAAAAAGACCAATTCAATTAACATCTAAAAAAGCCAAGATGGAAAATAGAAGCAATTCTTACATACCTGACCCCATTTTATGCAAAACAGCAGTATCCATAGAATACAGAAAGGCACTCAAAAAAACAGAAACCATGACAGTTTGTTCACTAATAAAGGAAAAGCACGTTTGATGTCTTTTATTCTTCTATTGAATTATTCATACAGATCCACTCTTTAAATTATCAAAAATGCTAATGCAGATTTTCTGGGTTTTCCACATTTTCACATACTTTGTATTACAGGTACACAACCTCTAGAGGCACACATTTTCTGTGCATCACAAGAGTAAGGTGTTTCTAGGATGGAACTGAATAGGGAATACGGGCAGTATAGGGATATGGGAGGTCTATCACGTTTCATAATCTTAAAAATTAAGGGAAAAGAAGTAAACCCTAAAATATAGCTTGAGCCAAGGTCAATGTTATGAACCACATCAACTCCTACATTGGCTTACACTCTCAGATTTATAATTTTAGCAAACACAAAACCTCAACAATTTACATTTCTTCAGCATCTACAGCAACAAAAGATTCCTAACGTAGTGTGAATTTCTGGACTTCATGATTTAAAATATAACTTGGCAAAAGTTAACAGCATCTAGTCGATCCTACAACAAAACAACAGAGAAAAGTTATATGTCTGTTAACCTTAGAAAGCCTAAAATTTTATTGCCTCTTCCTTAAAAATACTTCTATGTTTTACTCTGTCAGAGGAGAAAACAAAAGGGACACTTCTAAAGAGATGGAAGAATCAAACTGACTAAGAAAGGACTGTTAAATGCAAAGTTTAGCAAACTAAGTTTTAAGTATTTACTCTCCAAGCACTTCTGTGACAGCACACCTCAATAACAGAGAAAGATAGGGAAAATATTTACCATGGAAACATATTTATTTATTTATTTGTTTTTAAGATCTGTTGATTCTTTTTACGACAGCACGTTTCAGCTTCCTACTCTAGCAAATATATAGCTGAGTCAATGCTTTAATTTCTAGTATAATTAAATCTGATTCATCTTGGACATCCAAAAGGCAAAGTTCAGCTTTATGAAAATAAAATGAAACAAAATAAAACCTCTCCCCCACCTAGTTCTACCTTAGAAAGCTGCTAGCCTCATATCTTCTGCTACTTTTTACCAAACTTTCACATTTTATTTGTATCAAAGGCATTAAAAAATTCTTAAGCCTAAGACAAAGAAGCATTTCCAACATGGCAGATTTGGAGAAACAAAATACCTACACAGTCCACTGAAAAAGTATTAAAACTAGGATCCAAAAAACAGGAGAGCTCGTCTACTTGGGAATAAATCAAAACAGCTTCACAAGCAGTAAACTGTGGCATAAAAGCAGACCCATTTCTTTAAACCGATTGCTTACATCTTTCTCCAACATTAAAATGTCAATTCCCCTTCTTACATTACTTTTCATGAGTTTTCTATTAACTTTGTGATTTCAAGGTAAGAGGTCTGCATATTACATAGATTACCACATACTGTATCTACTGTGTTGAAGGTATAGAGTCTTTTTTGAACTGCTGTGATTTTTTTTCCTGGATAAATCCAGAAAAAATAACCCAGGAATAACCCATCTGTCTCCCTTTCAAGACGGATTTGCAAAGAGAAAAAGGAGATGGTTGCACTGTAAGTATGAATCAACTGAACCTGGACACGTGCAACAATCTTGACCTTAAGTTGATTAATTATGTACTCTTCTATCACTTTATTTTTTCACTTGAATTGCTATTTTAAAGTTTATCTTGTTAGTCTTAGTTTACCTTCTTGGATATTTAAACCTCACAGTGTTCTGAATGAAGCCATAACAGCACGGGGAGATGACAAAGGCTGCCCGCGCCTTGATGCAATGTTCAATCACCATGTCTGTTGCCACTCCACATGCATGCAGAGCCACCTACAATGTTAAAAACAGAAAACAAAGAAACAAGCACATTCTTTATAGCAATATTGTAGTATTTTGATGGATTGAATTAAATCCTTGCAGAGAGTTTAACAATGAAGCTGTTATGCCAAGGGCCTGGTCCTTAAATCCTTGGCTTTGCATTTTTCTCTTTCATGTCTATGCTGCGGAAACTTTATGACCTAACTCCACTTAAGAAGGGAGTCATCAGCACTGAACAAAGGTCACTCACCAAAAGTACTCAAAAGATAGGTGCATAGGTGCACTGCATTGTCCTATCAACTCAACTGTAAATGAAGCTACAGAAAAATTTTAAAAGACAAGCTACCATGGTGATTAGTCAAAAGTTTTTGTTCAAGCCAAAAGGATTTAGAAATACAAAAACCCCCTCTCGTTCCCATTTGTACCTTATTAGATAGCAGACAATCCCAAACATCAAACAAAAATCAAGAACGCGCCTCCCTCAACGTGCTTCTACAGCCTCTCAGCCCTGGAGGAGAAACACAGTCTGCCTTACCCCTAATTGAATATTGTGCCTGCTGCTTTATGCAGCAGTTCAGATTTGTAAAACTGCATTGTTTTCTATGCTTTTGGTTCAGTGTAAATTTACGAAAAAGGTTTAAAGCTGCAAAGTTCACATTTCAAGGTTCAAAGCTGTTTTTCAAGGTACAGCAATTGGGAGATAAAAACTTTGCTCTCAGATGTGGATTAAAACAAAGACTTTTTTGTTTGCAGACTGCTTGATGTAAGCTCAGCTGAGCAGACCATTAATCAGCAGCTGAACTATAACTGCATACAGATGGTAACAAATACTCCTGTCTCAAGCAGAACATTAAAAACTAATATATGTAGTAATTTCACAATGCAATTTTTCTGTCCTTACGAATTTAACAACAAAAATAAAACTAGTTTAAGACCAGAAAAATATGAGATTATCGTGGAATATAATTATAGTTACTTCCCTTTTTATCCAAGCAGAAACTAACAACTGCTTTGCTTGCATGTTTGGAAAAGATACATTAAACCTTAAAGTACTGGATAAAACACAAGTAAATAAACAAACAAAAAAAAACAGTAGCTTTGTTGAGCCTGTATGAACTGTAAGCCATTTGATTTATTCTTTGTGTTCCTCAAAGTCAATTTAGTTAAGAGAAAAATCAACAAATAAAATTGAAGGCAAGGTTTTCTCAGGATATCCTATATGTCAAGCTCACTATCTGAAATGAAATAAAAAGCAGTTAAACAAACGCAGTTAATGCATTTCATTCACAAATTCACACATCTGTAGACGAAGGAAAACAAAGTGTCCCCTGAGGAAAGCCACAAAGCTAATTGAGTACGAGACCATTGACCTGTATTAGTCCTCTGGCCTTTTGGCGGAATAAAAAAGGAACTGGTTGACACATTCTACTTAACCTGCTTTTGAACTCCTCTCAGATAGCACTTAAGAAAACAGCCAAGTAGTGCAGTTTTTTATTTCATAGTAACTAAAAATGCATATAAACTTGTTTTAAATTAATACCAAAACTAGAGAGATGAAGACTTGTCAGGTTCATTTTTCTAGATCTCTTTGAATTTCACGTACCATAGCCAGTGAATTTGTCATGTTCCCCCTCACATTTACGCTGTACTATTTCATTGAGAATGGCACAGTCTTGCAATGAGTGAATAGCTTTACGAGCCACAGAAGATGGGTTTAGAAACGATGCATCACCAAACTCTGTACACATCTGTGCATCATCATATTGCCATTTTTGTATCAGACCAGCGTTTATGACCTAACGATACAAAGGTAGCTAAACTTTACATTATTTACCTTCCAATGTACCATCAAGCACTTGCACTACTGTTAAGTTAAACAGCTAGCTCCTGGCCTACGTGTGGCTGCAGAGGAAACAGGAGTTCATCCTGGAGAGGGAATTGTTATATGGGACAAACTAATTCTGAGATGATATTGATATAGGTCTCCCAAAAAAGGAAAGCTCCAGGTTTGTCTCTGGAATAGTGTACAGAATCAAGTCGAACAAACTGAAATCACAGACCTGGAAATGAAGAGTTTGCAAGTGATTTTTTCCAGACATGTACTTTAGCATTTTACTTGTCATGAGACTTAAGGGAGAATATAACACTTTTTTATTAAACAAAAACTCCAATGAAATATTTAACTTAGTGTTAACCTTAAAAACAGACCAAAAAAATTAAGAAAAACTCCCATGACCACAACACTGGAGACTAACTTCACTAACAAACTAGGACACATCTCACACGCAGTATTCACTAAATTATTCTGGAGATTCTGATTTTTTGCAATAATCTCTGGTTCATCCAATGAGATTTAAAAAACACAGAAAATAAAGCTAGAGAACCAGAAATTTACCGTTAGAAGGATAATAATAAATAAAACAATTTATTCTCTCCTCTTTCTCCTGCTCTATGCTTCAATTCCCTTATTAAACAAGCCAAATAGTTAAACAGAACTGGAGAATATGTGCCATAAAGCTTCAGCATTAAGCACCCTAAGCTACAGACAAACGGGCACTTGGATGGATGCTTTAGGGAATAGTCAGACTTGCATTGAAAGTTAGGAACTTGCTGTAAAAGTTCAGATGCTTTTAACATAAAATCAAACCAGAAGAGAGCAATCTTTACAGCATTAAAAGAGACTATTTGTACCTCACTCTTCACTAGGGCTGCAGAGTTCAGGATACTTTCAATCAGTATTCAAATCATTTACTTTGTTCCTATAAAAGTGATTCCTGCTTTGGTCTGCTCATTTACAGTCACCAAAAGTCAGACCAGCACCCACTGACTGCAACAGGAGTGCTCAGTACGAGTCCTACAAAACTGAGATCTCACTCTGCCTTTAAAAATACAGCTCGAGTACACCCTTCACAAAGAATACACACGCAGATCATTAGTGTAACGTTCTCCCTGTCATTAAAGTTCCTTCTCAGTTTTGCGTTGTGAAGTCTTGAGTTGCTTGCTTTATCTGCAAACGCCTTTACTGTCACCTACCTACACCTCTGATCTCACTTTCCTGTACCCAGGCTTACTTTGAGCACAAGCTGCCTTTTTCTTCCTGTCTTCAAAACCTTCCCCAGCATACCTCCATCAGTGAATAACTAATCTTAAAATAATATCATTAAATCAAGAATCTACCACACTATTTGTCTTCAGAACGGCCAAGCAGCACCCATATTGTCATATTTGATTAGAATAGATACTGCTTCCTTATTGACTCATATAAATAAAAAATAAACACAAAACCAACCTAATATTGGTTAGTATAACAAGGGTGCTTCATGTAGCATCAGAAATAACTGTCTGTATAAGCATAAAATTTCCTTTTCTCAGATATTTTAGTTAAGTAGTTGTAGAAAATAGTTAACCAGACATTGAAATTAAAATTCTGAACTTGAAAAATTACAAACACTTACCCCAATGTTAAAAGTCCCATTAAAATAGTCCAGATTTGCTTGAATGAATGAGATGTTGTTTAAACCTAGTTCATCGCTTCTGTCTTTAGCACGGATCAGAGATAACTCCTTATTTTCTATGAGCACCACCTAGATTTCATACACAAGACAGAGTAAAGCAAAATAATACTGAAAAATAAAAGTCAAATGTTACCAGCATGCACAAAACTATAGAGAAGTTTTCTCAACTAAACTACAAGTTACTTATAAGACCTACAGAATGATTAGCAGATGACAAAACAACAATGAAAGGCATTAAAGACTTGCCAGTACCAATCAGCTGGCAAATTTATTTATTTATTCATTTGTTGTCTTAGGTCTAGAACTTCCCTTTTCTCAGGCAAGCACCTCACACATCTGTGATTACACTAAAAATTTGCACATTTCAAATCTCTGCTGTAAAATATATATATTTTTTGCACAACTATATTTGATGGAAGTCTGGGTCACATCAGTGAGACCGGATAGCTCAGTTTCTTGACTTCTGCATCCAGTTTGTTATGAAAACGAAGAACCATTTTTCTCCTAATCAGTGACAAGAATTAAGGTAGAGTTTACAAGGATGGTAGACACGCATCATGACAGATCATGACCTCTGAGGCAAATGTTTCCAAACAATTTTTCACTGCACTCCGACAATAATCCAAATCTTTTGACTCAAAAAGTTGCATTTTAAGGGTTAAAATAACCTAGAAAATTAAATTTTTAAACAAAGACAAGTTAAAGTAACTAGATGAGACAGAGAAGAGAATAATGAGACATAAGTAACTCTCCCTGTCCTGTGTCTTTTCATGAGGATGCTTGCTGCCAGCCAACTCAGTAACACTGAGTGAGACCCCCTGTTTCCAGAGATCTTGCTCTCCTCCTGTTAGAGGAGGTTACTCCCTTATTCTTTCTGCTGGTTCATGGCCTTAGTCTGTAAATGGATGTCCTGCCCAAGCCAAGCCCAGAAGCATACCCAGCAGCACACCTATGGAAGGAGCCAGTCTCTCACTCCTTTCATTGGCTCCATCTCACCCAGTCATTTCCCAAAGCAACGTGATATAATTAAGAACATAATTAGGAACAGAGTGAAAAAAAAAAAAAGAAAAAGATACTCATACTGTTCAATGTTGGAAATAGGAAAATGTTGTAATTGGTATTCACATATGAAAGCTTTCTTCTAAAAAAGTTTACCTCTGCCAATTAATTCCTTAATTGGGCACAACTGGCTGCAGACAGAGCAAAGTGTATGTGTACAAGTGTAGCAATAACCTCTAAGATTTCTAAACAGCAAAAAATGCTGTCTCATTATGCCTGTATGTTTCCTCACTTGGGGTAAAATACAGCAGAGGTACTGGCAGACCTTCTTCACATAACAAGGGCTTCATGTCTATACACACTTTACAACATAAGCTTAAATGTTTTGTTAGAAAGCAGTAAGATCATCTATGCACTTTAGCACTGTAATTGCTTACTTTGCTGAATCAAAGCATACACAGGTCAATGTTTGTACTCTAAAGTTACTTTTTTTTTTTTCCCCCTTTCATTTATCATAGGAGGAACTTTTTCTAAACTTTCCTTTCCAGGGATGACTTCTACCCTTTTTCCCCCACTAATAATAACGTGATAAATACCTTTACAGGTACTAATGAAACATCTCTCTCTAGAGCATAAGTTCTCCCCAAAAGTAACAGTCTTGTCTTCATGTTTATCTTCCCCAGATGCACATCTTTTTAAGGTAATTATCAGAGACAAAATGCTCATACCATTTATACTCTTCATTTAGAGCTTACCTGACATGATGGCAGCATGTAAGCAAGAACAATTCCGACATGCCCCTGTGAAAACCAAAGCAAACAACAAAATCTTGTCAGTGTCCCCTGTTGTTGACTCATTTCACATTGATTATTCCCTAACCATTGACAGAACCTTTGAAAGCGGTTAGAATTTCAGCATACGTATTTTTGCTTTGCTTTATCACAGAATCATACCATAGAATGGGTCAGGTTGGAAGGGACCTCAAAGACCATCCAGTTCCAACCCCCCTGCCATGGGCAGGGATGCCACGCACCAGGCCAGGTTGCCCAGGGTCTTGTCAAACCTGGTCTTGAACACTTCCAGGGATGGGACATCCACAGCCTCTCTGGGAGACCTGTTCCAGTGCCTCACCACCCTCTGAGTGAAGAATTTCTTCCTAACATCTAATCTAAATCTCCCCTCTTTTAGTTTAAAGCTATTCCCTCTTCTCCTGTCATTATCTGACTGAGCAAAAAGTCGCTCTCCAATTTTTTTTTATAAGCCCCTTTTAGGTATTGAAAAGTTGCAGTGAGGTCACTCCAACGTTTTCTCTTCTTTAGGCTGAACAGCCCCAGCTCTCTCAGCCTTTCTTCACAGGAGACATGGCAGCATCTATCTACAAATCCGAAGATGAAAGCCAAATGAAATTGCCTTATGTAAAGAAAATACACCTTACCCCTCCACTGCAAAAATCCACAATCACATCTCCAGGCTTAGCGAGCTTTGTCACTGCTGCTACCAAATTATTCAATTGCTGCTGTTTCCTCAGAGCCCGGTCGCTAGACATCTTTCCTGGGGATGACAGAGCAAATACTTAAACAGTGATAAACAGTTCTCAACATTGATAATTTTAAATAGGTAACAGCTAAACATTGGAAATCTGAAATGTATGACGGACACTAAAAAACAAATACTCGGGCTTCCAAAAAAATGCATTTTGAGCTAAATTTAAAAATATTAGATAGAACTTTCTTAACATGCTGAGCACAGTTAAAACCTTCCAGCTCTTGCTGTTAATGTATCCTTAGGAACAGACCTGTGTAAACTGGAAGAAGTGTAAATACAAAATAATCAAATGAGCCTAAGCTCCAGCATGGTGATATTCCCAACCTGTCAATCATGCCCAGAAAGAGAGCTCAAACCCATTCACAGTAGTTGTTGCCAAAATAAATCCCTATGCTATCCTTAAGCATCTTGTTTCAAGAAGTCTCACTCTTTCTCCTGTTAAGTTTCATATTAAGCAACCCAGTTTATTTAAACAACTATCCAACAAGGTACTTCTTAAAATGACCACACCCGCACAGCTTTTCATAGTATCTGTAACACAACCAGAAGTGGAAAAAATATTAATTTCTTTCAAATATGCTTGCTAAAGTCCAAAATGCAGTTCCTTAGTTGTAATGAAACTGTCTAGTCAGCAGCAAGAGGTGGGACTGCACCTCATGCTGGTAAAAGTGAGCTGCCCAAACAGCTCAGTGAGGACACAAACCAGTGTTGGCATGACAGCTCTTCATTTAGGGCAGGCCAGCCTTCCAAGGTGAAGAATGCTAGCAGGGACATAGCTCCCGATCAATACTGAATCCAATTTCAAGTTCAGCTAAGAAGAGAAAAGTAGGTTTTCCAAAAGCATGGTAAAAGTATCAGAGTATTCTGTTTGACAGACTTCAGCATGGGCTTTTCCTTTGAACCTCGAAGCACAGTCCCTTCCTTCGAAATACACCACAAAGATAAAAAGGTCAGCTCTTGTCCTCCCAAAGGGCTTTGAAGACAGCAAAGTTTGCCTTACAAGCCTAGGTGGCTTCATTTACATTAGGCTTGTTTTAACAACGGTTGGTTCTTACAAGCATCATCTTAAAAATAAATAAATACATAAATAATAAAAATAAATAAATAAAAACCCACCGCAACTAACTTTGACATTCAGTTTTTCTTTCCTTCTTTCTATTCGGTGAAAATAAGCAATGAAAGTACTTAAGCTCATTCCTGATACAAAGATGCAAGTCCCCTTGGTGGGAAGCTTTCAGAATTCAACTCACCCTGAGCTCAAGTTAACTCTGCAATTAAAGTAATGGGGTTCATTGTAAATGCTTTTTTCCCTTGGTAACTTTTGTATAACACTGTCTTATAGCTGCTTGCAACTTTAAATCTTCTTAATTGCCAGAGAGACCAGGGAGACAATTTTGTTTCCAGTTCCTGCGTCTCAACACACATTAGCAGAAATGTTCTGAACCATTTTGCTGCTGAGACTGAAGGACAGACCACACCTGCCAAGCAACAAACAGCACAAAAATCCAGGCACACAAAAGCTCTTAATTGCCTTATCCAGCTGCTCTGTTCTTATTCCCTGACCCCAAGGTTTTCCTGAGAGGCCTGGATTCATCGGTATCAAGTGTACCTCCTGAAAAACACCACCAAATTTTCATGCCGTGCAAAGTCAGCAATTAGGTCCTGGTGTCACTGAAGTCAAAACCTGAAATGCTAACAGGTTCCAGCAGCAACAGATCCATTGCTTACTCTTCAGTTAGATGACCTCCTAAGCAGTAAGTTAATATGAAATAGGTTAAAGAATAGCAGTCCATAGCCTTTAAAAACTCCCTGAAAATTAACTCTTCATGGTTACCAACAAACAAGGCTTCATCCTTCCTCTACAAATTCTTACAAAGTAGAATACATTCCCTTGAAAGACAGAAAACCAAGCTGCAATCAATAGGCCTTTTGTCTACCTCTGTATTTCGAACGTGGTAGCTAGAATTCCAGCCAGCCAGCCAGCTGTGACGTGGCCTGTCGAGAAGGTTAGCATGGGCACACCAGTCCTTCATTTTGGCAAACATGCAATAAATCCAACTAAAACTTCTATGTCTAAAAATACTACAACTCCGTGTGTATTTCTCAAGCCCTGCAATGGTAAATAATGCTAATCGCTGCCTTCAAGAATAATAAGAAAGAAGGTATCTTGACAGTTTAGCCTGACAAGGCGAAACCTTGAGCAACGTGACCTTTTCCTACAACAAAGGCCACTGTAAAGTGTTTTGTTCCCTTTGCAAGAACTCAACTGACATACTGCCACACAGTCCCAGAAAGATTTATTCTCATTTGTGATTAATTGTCAAAACAAAAATACTTTATTTGAATTCACAAATCCAGCATTACCCTTAATTCAGCCCTTGTCAAGCAGAGCGTTAAAGTGTCTATGGCACGTACAGGTCTTTCATTTTGGCACACAGAAATGTAATTTTTCAGCAGACAAACACTCCTCTATTTTTACATTACCTTTTGTCAGCGTTCAAGTTCATATAATCCTTCAGCCTTCAAATAATACTTCCTTATTTCTCAAGTTAAATTTGAAAAGCCACTCAAGTTTCCTCAAACAAGCAAAATCCCAATATCATCTCTAAGGCCTTATCCTGATTCAGCTTTGAAGTTGTAACACAGCACGACATAACATACAGCTACCAAAACACGGATATAAACACATCATGCATACATTCCATCACATGTAGCAGAACGTTACATAGTTCTCATTTTAGCACGTTATTTTAATGAGGTTTTCCACAAACCTCAGCTAACCAATTCAAATGATAATACGAAAACCTACTTTTCACTGAAACACAGTGCATAGAGCATATTTATTGCTATATTGCTTAACTAGACTTCATCGTAGTACAGCCAAAAAGGCTCAGTAACTAATCAAAACGAGTTTTTCTGAAACCAATGTTGTTGTTTTTCTTCTGGCAGTTACTTATGATAATTCAGCATATTCTAATTGTTTCTTAATACTCAGCTCCTACGTCCTTCACCTTGGTGATGCTATCATCTCCTGCTATACTATTTTTGGTTCCTGTTGGGGGACAAGGTGGGGCTGTTTGCTTGTTTGTTTTGGGGATGCTTGTTGTGCTTTTGCATTATATTTGTGGGTTTTTTCCCTCCCTTTTTTTTTTTTTTTTTTTTTTTTTTAAGTATAATACTTGTAAGATTAATATACTGTATAGTGGTTTCCATGCAACTCCTAGAAAAAGCAGAATTCAAACAGATGAAGGATGCCAGCTTAGCTAATATTTATTTATGAAGAAATGTTCTTACTAGCCAGAAACAGTAATAGAATAGTATAGAATAGTGTTGTAGTACACAATAGTATTAACCTTACTTAAAAGAACTAGCCAAATCCTGCAATAAATGCTATCCGTAAAGACAATAACTGTGCCTGATGGTGACATAGAAAAATATCAGTTTCTGTTTTTGAAGCCTCACAAAGCATGAAATAGGTCTGCATCCAAAGCTGGAAATGGTGTTTTATTGAAGGCAAAACTACAGCAAACCTTAGTATTTTTTTCCATTTTGTTTTTCTGATCTTGCTGCCTTTCCAAAGCAGCATGCAGGCGGGGACACGCTTTTTGGTTCTGCAGAACATCTCATCAAGCTATAATTAGATATGAAGACAGATGGGCCCGAGATCTCCACAGACTAGAACTAAACACACAGTTTCAGGAGGCACATCCATAAGCTGCAGCAAAAAGATGCGGTTATACAAGGCGATGGCACCTGAACTGGCTCTTGAAGTGCTAACAGCCCCATAGCACAGCACCAAACCCAGGCTTCTTTGTCTCTAATACTGCTTTGGGGATCCTCAGCTAGTTTCTTTGTCAGGTGCTACACTGCACCGCATTAAGCAGTGGGGTCTCCTTTACTGCTTATTCATGCATACTCTAGTGGTGCATCCCATGTTTACCCAGTACAGGACTGCCTCGATTCCTCCTTGACTTTCTCTAGGCACTGTGAGAGTGCCCAGAAAGCATTTTAGCTCGTTATTTCCCTGCTACCTAGAGAAATAACGAGCATTTTAGCCCAGAACAAAATTGTCTCATACTTACAAAGACTGCTGCTTGTAACCATTGTGGCAGTTTGCCATATGGCTATGACCGAAGTCCTCAAAGTGTAAATCACTTCCTCTAATTAACCAGGTAGAAATTCTTCCATAAAAATCAGACTAGGAAAAAGATAGACTTTACTACTTTTATCACCAAGGCATAACACTGGGAATCCTTTTCTCTAATTCTGGAGATAACATAAGAGAATTGTAAGGTTCAGCCAAAACGGAGATTGCAGCTGAGCTGAAAACTTTTGCACTGAACAGCTTTTGATACAAAATGTGAGTAAAGCATAAGGTTTATAGCACTTCTCTATGTAAGGATGGAGCATAATCTGTTGCTTTTTTAATTCTCAGAAAAATACAAGTCCATTCTATTATATTTCATTTATCTTGCTTGTTCAGAGGTTAAACCTTGTGTTTAATCAGATATAAGATCAGATAGCTTGGGGTTAATATTGACTCATTTGCTCTTCCCAACATAAACATATGGAAATTGTTATTCTGTTTTTTTCTTACCACACGCTGGATACACGTATGTGTGTGATATTTATATATATATTATACTTTAAGCAAAAATAATGTAGACATTCAACACTGGTTAACAGAGGTACACTAGAAATACTCCACTGTCTCATGCCTTTTCGGCTTGGATTTCCTGCATAGGCATAACTTGATTTCCTCTTCAAATAGTTTTCCCATTGATTTAATTTCAAAAGTTAACTGAGTTGGGTCAAGTTATAATATTTAAACATAAAAATAAAATCTGACTCTAACTGCACGCTGCCCTTAATTCTGCATCAGAATTTTAATGCATTAATCCTACCAGGAAATGTCCAAGGAACTTCTTTACCACAGACAAGCACAAGAGAGAGTGAGTGAATAATAAGAACTAGTAATATCCATTGAAAAACTGAGTTTTTATTGCTGTTTTACACACCTTACCTTCATTTCTGAACTCCCTCTCCATTCCCACTTGGAAAAATAAGCTACAAACTAAAGGATTCAGGGGGAGCACTGTACTGCAGATCAGCTTGCAATGGAAGAAAAACTCATTTTCCTCTACTTTTACTATTAACATTTTATAAATTAACTTGTTCTTCAATATGCCTGTTTCGAGCACACAAAGTCATCCCACTGCCCAGAGTGTTTTTTGTTTTTGTTTTAATCAACAGAAGTAATCAGCAGCCAGTGCCGATGAAGGGGTTTTTTTTGCCCCTTTTATTTTTGTCCCAAGTGAATGTTTATCAAAACATACTCTGGATCTATGAAGTTTGGAAACACCCCGTAAGACTTGCATGCCTTTACTTGCTGGTAACAGGGCATGTCAGTGCTTTCTTTTAAAAAGATGTAACAGGTATATATGCTGCTTCAGCACCTTCACGCATTCCTAAAGGCAGCAATCCATGTTAAAAGGAAGAGAATTGCAATTAGGTAGTCTTGGCATGCTGTTTATTTAACTTTTCCTATCAGATCTTGGATATTTTCATTGTTACTCTGTGTCTCTGCTTTTCCAGTTCATCACAACAGTAATCAGCTTTTCAGGAAAGCTGTGGGGTTTTTTGTGTGTGTTTGTTTTTTAAACTTCCGAGAAGGATGAGACTAATAGGCTGACAAAAATCAGTACTCGTTGCCCAGAGTCTAGCTACTGTCATGAATAGATAGCTGGTCTGTGCTGTGCAGCTTACAAAGTGTCACTCTTCATTCTGCGAAGCCCAGACTTTGCAGGCTCAAATGTCCCTGGCAGGTCCATGAGAACTAACAGCATTCACAAAGGTAACTAATGCACACGTGTGTACAATAGGGCCCTCAGCATTCACTGGAAAACAAACCAACCAAACCAAAAAAGAAAAAACAACATCAAACCCAAATGTCACAAATAATGTCTACAAACTATCCTCCTGGATAATGCATAGCTTGCACTTTCAGTCAACAGATGAGGCCAGAAAAGATAACCTCAGAGCATACATCATTTTTCCACTACAGAAAGGCTTTTATGATCAAGCGTGGTGATGTTTTAGCTACAGTCAAGAGAGTAAGAGAAGAGAAGGCAACAAAGCATAGTTTAAAATATTTAGATAGAGGGCAGTAACAAGAAGGACAGGAAAGGCAGCTGAACTCCACAAGAACATTTTATTGGTTTTTAGATAAGAGTACCTTCCTCCTGATCGTACTAAACTATCTGCTCTTTATTAAGGCAAGCTTTGTAAAACAGTTTTATCCTTTCAGGCATAAAGAAGTAATATTTATATGGAGTTTTTAGATATATATAGGTCAACAGATGTCAGTAAAATGAAATGAAAACTAATGCAGAGCAGTTCTATTTATAAAAGTTGTGTGTGTGCATGTGTGTTTTTGTTGGTGTTGTGGTTTTTTGTGTGTGAGTTGGTATATTTAAAACTAAATGCCCTATTAAATGCCTATTTAAAATGCCCTGAGCATTCAACTAAAAGGAATCCAGACACAGACAGCTAACATTTTATACATCTTATCTAGGATTTACGCTATTCAAAAACTATTTTATATGGGATTATGAAGGCTCTAGATATACTCAAATTAATGAATGTTATCCACACTAGTATGTACTTGTTAGAACCATGCTTACCGCTAAGTTTTTCATACTATAACATTGCCAACAGCATGCTTTAGAAACACCAAGTATCACTGCCTCTCCCAAAACACTAGGGCAGTTCTAAAATGGTGAGCTACTACACATTTAAGCTAGCTGACTGTGCGCTCTGTTCATCTGTTTACTCATTCTGAAGCCTTGAGATTCGTATTTTCCAAGCTAATTTTCCAGAATCCCAGAGGTTAGGAAATTGCTTTGTTTTAAAATGAAAGCAGGCAATTTTATACAACCATGGGATTTTAAGGAAGATGCCAAGCACTGTGTCATGACACAACTGTGAGAAGATGCACGGCATTTACCCTTCCTCCACTTCCTTTTCTCTCCTTTCCCCGTATCTCGCTTTTCCTTCACTCCCATGTTTTCTCCTTGATCTTTCTGCACTACGTCCACTTCTTTAGCATCAAAATGCTATAAAGAGAACTCAGTGTTTTCTGAATTCATCAGCAGTTCCAAGACCTTGTAAGCTTCCCCTGTGGGACCATATAACCTCCTGAGTCCTTTCCAACCTGTGGCAGTAGCAACGCTAAATGTCTTGCTCAAAAAGTGGGCGTCAGAGCAAACACAGTATGGCAGGCAGATTTGTAACAGCCTTACTTTAAATTTAGATCTGTGCAAATATGATCAGAAGGAAATTAAGTCACTTGGGTATGCAACTTTCATATCAAGACCGTGTCCATCTCTCTTCTTGTTTGCCTAAATTTCATAGGATCTTACAACCAAGACTGTAAAAGTTAACAAACCAAGTAATTCATGAACTTGTGTGTGCAGGGGTTACTCAAAATTGAACACGCATGTCACAGTAGTTCCAAAGTCATAAGTAATCCCTCCATGGCACATTTCTTTTAAATACTGAGAAGGGTATTAGTTTTTAATCAGCTTATGATCTAGGAAAGAAAGCAAACTTTTTAAAAGAGAGACCCATAAACTACTGGGACCTGCAATAACATGTTCAAGCAAGCAGGCAAGCAGAAGTAACTAATACTGAAAAACTACACATATATAAGACTTATTAGTTGATTTTTGGTTTAAAAAATAAGAATGGAAATATACCAAATGTTATGCTAAACAGCTACAAAATGTTCACATTCAAATGCCCTTACAAGTAAGCGTAACAGCTCTGTGATAATCAAATAAAAATAAAACTGAAAGATACCTAGCTCTTCAATTATTACTATTTCTTAAACCTTTTAATTTAATTCTTCTTTTTAAGGAGAAAATTCCAAGTCCGTGGTGTAAGCTACCTCTGCTGTAAACAAACTGGCAGTCTTAAGAGCAATACACTCGACTGTTCTTTTCTTTTCCAACTTCAACCACCGGCAGAACATTCTGCATCAAATGGTGTTGCTGATCTGCACCAAAAAAAAGCAGTTGCAAGAAAATATGCTTTTAATACTCTCATACTTACTGTGAAATGCATCTGTATGCATACAAAACCTACGCAGTAATCATGCCCTACTTAGCAGTGTATAAACCTCATGCTTCCCTACCAAGCTCTGCTGAATCCACACCAGGTTTAGCTAACTTAATATCAAATATATTCAACTTTTTTTTCCCTGTTCTTAAGTATAGACTAATATCTGACAAGACCAGGAACGCTGCTGTGTAATTTTTCACTGAAGGAACAACAAAAACAGTTCAATAAGTTGGTATTACCTTGATTGGATGTATTAAGAAAATATTATTCTTTGAAATTATTGGATGACCTTATTAGCTTCACTAATAAGTTAACAGCAGCTTACTGCCTTCAGTGATAGAAAGAGCAAGATGGTTTGTATTTGAGGCACAAACAGCATTAACCACGTAAGTACTATCCTATATAAATTTGTATAACCCACAACTTGACTGCTGCTTATATGGAAGGCCAGAGGTGTTTCGCTAGTAACAGCAATAGCAGCAACATTAGGAAACAAGCAAAACCAACCACTGCCCCTAGGAGTAAAAGCAATAGAAGAAAAAACACTTTTTATTATTATTATTTTTTTTTTTTAAAGAACATCCTAATTTTTATGCTGTAAAGGTTACAAAACTGTCCAAGGTTGTGCATGACAACAGCACAATCTGAAGCTAAAAATCAAAATTGTTGAAAAACCAAACCAAACTAACATTAGCAGGGGCAAACACACTGAAACAATTGTTTGTGTGTTTATATACAGCATGTGACATGCAGGTTATTTGCACTAACTACATCTCCTGTGTTTACTCTACTCACTCATTTCATATTTTAACTTCCACTGCCTTTCCCTCCTTCCTCTGCACGTTACTGAATGTCACTTCCACCAAATGGTCTCCCCTTTACCCACCTTTCCTCAGATTTTTTTTTCCTTACCCCTTTACCTTCTCTAGTGTCTTCAACTCACCTGCTCACATCATGCAGCATCTCATTTTATCACATTTCTCCTGTCCTCACCGTTGCTGCTTTCTTTTTCCATTCTCTTACTACTCCTAAGCTGTCAGCCCTTTTGCCTTTACCTTCCACTCCTCGCCTGTCTAAACCCACCTATCACTTACAGCAGAGACCTTGTGTAAGAGACGTGCCAAGGAAGAAAAGCACAGCGGTACAAACCTTGAACTCAAAGATGATAAAACTTTCAGGGGAGAATAGAGCAATGGGAAAAGCAAACTCTGCTTAATAGTGTAAATAGGTCTCTAACCTCAAAAGGAATGTTGGTTTGCCTACACACAATATAATACCAAATCTCAGCAACATCTAGGCTTACGAGATAGGGGCTGCTTGCTTTCTGCAAAATGTCTCCAGATTAAGTCATCACTGCCTGACAATAAAACAAGAATCAAGTGGTATCTTTATCTATCGCAAGCTTAATATCCTGATTGACAGCTGCTGTCTTGCTGAGAAGGGGGAGCTGCTAATTCCTGCTGAATTCAGTGCTCAGCAGGGGCTAAGAGAGGCTGTCTCTAGCAGAAACTGGAGAGCTGCTTCCCCAGCAGGAAGCAGAGAAGGGCCCCTGCTGAGGGCAGAACAAAGGCCAGAAGCCCCTGCCGTTCAGCCTCACAGCTGTTCTGCAGGATCTTGCCTCCAGGGAGCCAACTCTTGGATGTTAAGTAGCAGCCTAGTCACGGTGCATGCAGGAACACAGCGGATCGCCCTCCCTGAGCTCCTTATGCTGAATATTGGAAAAGGTAAGAGCTAAGGGGCTCTGTGCCACTTAGGGAGCAGTGAAACACAGACAGGTACGTGAAGCATAGGCTGAAAGACACCTTCTGGTATCTACTGTCTCATTAATTACCACCACAGCTTCTAAATAAGCAAATAAATATTAGTTGGATGCTTGTCGTTGATTTGCCTATCTCTAAGAGGAGAAAGCCTGAAGTAATAATTCAGCAACAGGAAAAGTTGGTTTAAGAGACAGACGTGATTCATTTGGCCTCTTTGCAGCAAGCAATTCCGAACAGCTGGCTGCTGGGCAAACAGCATTACTTTTAGCTCAACTTTACACATCATGCCTGTTTACTGTACAGAGGTTAACGTCTCTAGGAATCCCTCCAAAACACTTATCCTGATAAGGAATTTCCCGTACTGCAAAGGGTTTGATGGCCAATTCATAACTCATTGACATTTTAATAAACAAGCAACTACATTTCAAAACAACTGGATCTGAATCCTAAATAAGCCATTCTAGTTGCACGTGGAAAGGTCAAATTTATATTTCTACCTTGTCTTATCTACACTGCAAATTATCATGGCTCTTATAGCTTGATCCTATATAAATCTGGAATTTATGAAAATTTTAGTAAATTCAATCCATTTTACCGCATAAAATGAATGCCTCTGGGTGTTCATGTGGTTTATGTTAGTTAAAAGGGCCGAAAAAAAAACATTCAAGAGTTCATAGGAAATACAGGAATTACACTACTCCATCATAAGGTTTTAATTCAGTAATTGTAACTGTTTGACCACTTAACTGTTCTTTCATTTTTTTTATTTTTTTTTTTTTAAAAACTTCATTTGTCTTAGCCCAGTTTGGGGAAAAAATCAAAACGATCTTCAGGTCAGACAGTAAGCACAATTAAATTCGTTGACTAACTACCTAATTAGAATGTTTTCTATACAGCTTTAAAGTGGATCATCAGATTTGGATAAGTGTTCTTGGAATTTCTGGTGTCTAATGTTACTATTCGCTTTAGCCAGGTTGCCAGCCTGTAAATACTGACCGTCAGCATTCAGATTTGTATAACCTCCAGAACTGCACTCTATAAGAAATAAACTGTTGTAAGAAATACATCTGACAGACTGTGGGGAAAAAAAACAAATAAGAAGTGTTTTTCAATGAGCACTTCTCTTTCCATAGCCTTTTCCCTCCACTCTTTTCTCACATAAAGAGCTCAAAGTAGGCACACCAAAAGCAGGTGGAGATGCCAGTCCTTTAGCCTGAACCTTTAGTCCATTTTAATGCATTTTGGAAGTACTACACATAAGGCAAAATGCCTCTCTATTAACATAGAAGTAGTGGGCTATGCTACATAGCATTTATTCACAAATAGACGCATCCTTAGAAGATTTTCAGAGCAAATGTAAAATACCAGTTAAACTCAGACAATTTGGGTATATCAATTCAGAAAGCTGGCCAACGATAGAAAATACTTTAACTCCAGTTAATCCAGTGTAAGATCACTTCAGAAACACTGCTGAAGAACTAAGTTCTCCGATACAAGCATAAATGCCAAAATTGAGGTTTGAGATTTTCCTCATTGACAAATGAACAAAAAGAGTCCTTCCCTACAGATTTTAAATGGGACAAATGCAACTCCAGTTTGCAAAGGCTGTCACAGTTAACTCATTTTCCTAAAATCCAAAGCAACAGCAAAATAAGCTTCCAAGGCAATGAATGTTTGCAACAGGCACTTCCTGCCCAACCAATGATTCTAATGACAAAAAACAACTCCATTTATTTGTGTGTTAAGCAGCTTTTTGCAGGGTGGCCTTCTGTATTATTCTTTCATAGTTTATGAAAGCAAATAGCCAGGAAAATCCATAAATCCCTTCAACCACCTTTGAAACGGAGACCGCAATTTAAATGGAAAAAGAAGTTAATGAAACTGTGGGCACCAGCCCAGTAGTCTACTACAATCCCCTAGGCCTTACTTTTAAAGAACATCAGGAAACAAAGACATGATTCATTTGGCCCTTGTGTAGCAAGCAACTCTGACCAGCTGGCTGTTGGACAAACAGTAGGACTTTCAGCTTGACTTCAGACGTCATGTCTGTTTACTGTACAAACTATCACCAAACTTAAGGCCATCAAACTAAACACTAAGGTCATCCATAAACTTATCTTCAGCATGGAAACTCTGTATTAATTAATTTAGAGGAGGAAACGTATGATAGCATCTTCCTGCTCTTCCTGTCAACACCGCATTCTTTGCAGAAGTGAAAACATCAGTGCGTTCCTTTCCTCTATCCCAATGCATTTTAATTACTTTATTAGACTTGAACAAAATGAGACAAAGGGTTTTAAGGTGATGGAAGAGACAGAAAATGTGGATAGCATGGACTGTAGGCACTCAAACAGCTTGCTGAATTTCTATAAATACGTTAGGACTTGATCTGAAGCCAACAGAAACTAAAAAAAATTATAAACTCCTTTCCAGCAGAAACTCATCAACTCAGACTTCAGTCAACTAAACAAAGACCCAAGCTAAGGTAACATCTGCCTTCAAAAACTTTAAAAGAAAACATATCTCCAACTAATTGCCAGAAGGCAGGTTCACCAAAACATCTGCCTTACTGAACAAAACACGTATGATGAAAATAACAAAAATGTGAGATAGTTCAAGAGCAGCATAGGATAAAAACCTAGAACATTTGAAAAACTGGCAAATCTTTGCAGGGAGTTGTATAGAAAATGGTACGCTCATACAAACTTTATAAGTTGGTAGAGTGTCAAAAGAGTCAAAGGCTGTAAAAATGCACCAAGAAAAGAGCACAACAAATTATCACAGCAAAAACTTTTTGGAAGAGACCTCTGGAGATCTTCTGGTACAACCTCCTGCTCAAATTAGAGCTATCATCAACAGCTGGTCAAGCCAAGCCAGGTCTTAAAAGAATGGCTCAGCAGTGCCTCTTTGACATTAAATCTTATATATATATATATATATAATGTGTGTATATACACATTTCTGTGGCAATGCTTTGCATCATTTACACATGAAGACCCTCAAAAGTCACTATATATAAGTGGAAAATAAAAGATACTATTTGAAGGTATTTAACTTTTAAAGACATACTGATAACTTATACAAAAGTAAAGCCATTTGGGCACCACTTCCTCCTTAGAATTTCTTCCTTTATATACAACATTAAATTATTAAGTTTTTATTTTCTCAGGGAAGCAGCCATCAAATATTGATCTAATACAGTTAATAACATAATATCCAGCTACATATAACTATTTGAATCAAGGAAACCAAGTCACATTTTTGTCAGAAAGACAAGAATACAAACTATTCAGAATATTCAGCCTCAACCATGCCCCCATTATCACAGCTAAGATCAAGAAAAAAATCCAGAGTGATGGCAACGTAAGGCTTAAAAAAGCTGCCGTAGCATAGGGACGCTTTACTTCTGCATGGACATCTACGGGAGCATTTCGTTTGGAAAAGACCTCTAAGATCATCTAGCCCAACCTTTAACCTAGCACTGCCAAGTCTACCATTAAAACCATGTCACTAAGCTCTACATCTATACATCTTCTGAATACCTCCAGGGATGGTGACTGAACCACTTCCCTGGGCAGTCTGTTCCAATGCTTCACAACCCTTTTGGTGAAGAAAGGGTTCCTAAATCCAACCTAAACTTCCCCCAGAGCAAATTAAGGCCATTTCCTCTTGTCCCATCACTTGGTGCTTGGGAGAAGAGTCCAATGCCCACCTCACTATAGCCTCCTTTAAGGTATATCACATTTAATATCACATGCTCCCATGATATTTCTGAGACTAATTCTCCAAATGCCTCTGCCCTTGTATACAAAATACAAAGCAAGCACTGAAAGGAGAATGATGTGAATAGACATCGTGAGCAGTCCCCTCAAGGCCAAGGACATAAAACTGTCTGACAGTAACTACTACAGACACAGCATGGCACAAAGCCCAACCTACAGTGTCATTGATCAGATCAATACTGTTACACAGATATAATCCTTTAAATGGGCACTTCTGTTACAAGAGTTGGATTATTTTGATATTATTTTACCGGGATTATTTTATTTAGATTTAGCAACTTCTTGAGTAAACCAAACTGAAGAGGCACAAGGCCAGAACAACCAGCTCTATAGTGAATTACATTGCAACTGTAAGAAAAATGTTTTGTTTTTTTCTTATAGTATGACAAAAATATCTGTATGTAGAAGCATCTATGTAGAGATAAAGAGTTTATCAAAGCACCTGTTTACAAACTATTATGTACTGATTAATATAAAGAAATGTGAAAAGATTTTTCACAGGGGAATGTCTGTGAGACCAGGACCTTAATATTTTTTATTTTTTTTACTTAGTAATTTAACACATTAAACTGAAGTGACTAAGATAAGTAATGTTCCCTTGCTCTCATATAACCATTAGACCTTGCATTCAAGGCTCAACTATACAGGGCTCAGCTTTATCTGAAGCAATTCAGTGAAGCACTTTTAATTCTTACACACCTCATATTTCTAAAGAAGAAATTATTCACAAGTTGGACTCTGATCTTTGTGGGTCCCTTCCAACTTGGGATAGTCTATGATTCCGTGAACATAAATATTTTGAAGTATAACTTCAGTAGCAAACATTTATTCCCACATATTTCTGCTACCTATCCAGAGAAAACATTTCCAAGTTTAGATTTGTATAATGGTTTCTAATAAATATATACAATGATTTTCCAAATTTATTCACTTTTTCTATAAATTATTTCTAATAACCCATGACACAACTTAAATAAGCTTAACCAATAAACATCTTTTGAAACAGCATTTAAAGCTGTAAAGACTGCCAGGCAAACCGTCAAAACAGTAAAAACAGATGAAAAAAACAAAGCAGAAATACATAGTTGGCTTGAACTGTATTTATAAAGAAATGCCTAAAACAACCTATAAAAGCAATTCAAGGGCTTAATCTAGAGATATGGCCTAGGAAACGCAATTACAAATTGGGCTTTCAAAGCTCTGCTGCACAGACATACATGCTTAGAGCAACCTTGAACCAAGCTTTATTGTTTCACAGTTTGCCATACAGTAATTTTAGTTCCCATTTAGATCAGTCAGTCTCTTTGCAATCAAATCTGAGTCTGTTTTTTAGGACAAACATTTATTCAGGTGACATTTGGTTAATGGGAAGTTCTGCTGACTGAACAATGCCAAAAAGCCACCTCACATTTTCTGTATTGATTTATTCTTTGTGATTATTCAGAAGTGACAGCACTTCTGAATACCATAACCTTCAAAAGAGTTTTCCCCTCATTTAGACATCCAAATAATCTTAACACTTTATTTTAAACTATGTTGAGAATCTGGCTACAGATTATTCACTCCTTACAATATGTGCACTTAACGTTAGACACCCAAACTCTTTTGAAAGCTAATCGTGTTCTGACTTTTTTGTTCCTGTTTTAAAGAATTTTAGGGGAGTTATTTCATCAACAGCCTCTACTCACTCCTACTTTCTTAATTTTTTAACATTATCATGCTCTCTGATCTGTTTAAACAGGGAAAGCAATCACCTTCTTTCATTATTTTCAATCCCTTTCCTCTGTTATTTTGAATCATCAGCATCTTGTCTGTGTTTAGAATAAATTTAGCTCTTTAGATTCTTGAGTGCTGGTTATCTGTAGTACCTTAACATGAAAACAGTTGAAGACTGAAATATTTCCTCAGATCCACCAACGATGATAAAAGGGTTATTAACCTAGGGAAGACTGATAACTTTTTACCTTTTTCTCTGAAACTGGTATTAAAAGAGTCTTTTTAAAGTTTTTTAACAATTAAATTAATGGCAATAAAAATACATCCCATAAAAATACTGGGACCCACAAAGTTTCTTTTATAATATCAGCTTTATTTCCGGCTTCATGAAAATATATATCTGCTAGGAGTACAAATAGACTGACCCCTTAGTGTTCACAGGAAGCTTCAAGGATCGTCACAATAACACCTAATTTTTTTCCCATTTGGTATACTGTATAGTTTTTCTGTTTAAAACAGGAATTCTATATTAAGAAATCTCTGCTCCCGGCAGCTGTTTTACATGTTTTTGTACAGCCACCTTTGCTGAAGGTTGACCCATGCACCAAACAATACTGATTTCCAGGGCACGATTACATTATTCAGGGCCAGCTTGGATGGGGCCCTGGGCAACCTGATCTACTGGATGGCAAAACCTTGGGGTATCAGAATGTAAGAATGTAGGTATTCATACAAAGCAGAGCATGGCTTTCTACTCCAGCTACTGTGGGTCCTAGCCTGAATGTAGAACAAAGGAAAGTATTTCCAAATGAGATACACCAAAGACAACAGAACTTCGGGAGAGTACAGCAAGTTAGAAGATGAAGGCCATTGATTACTAGATGCAATTGCCAGGGGAAACCCTAAAAATGCTTTTTAGTCTCACTTAATTGGCTTGTTTGTGCCACTGTAATTGGGACCTATTTAATCTCCTGATTGTTTTTTCTGAACCAGTTAATCCCATCTCCAAGAACATCCATCTCTGGGAAAATCTACATTTAAAAAAAAGAATTTTAAGTGATTATCGCTCTGTTGATCCAATTAAAATATTTCCTATCCAACATAAGAAAAACATTAAAAATACTTTGCACAATCACTCTGAAAACTACATTAGTATAATGTTCCAAATATAATTGAAATCTACATGCAGGAAAGAACAAGTTCCTTTTTAAAAGAACTCAGAACAACTACAATCTTAGAAAAGCCAAGCAAAATAAAATATATTTCTAAAACCAGGAAGGCTTACTACTTGTAGTACTTTGATTTCATTTCTTCTTATCTTTATGTTGTGGAGAAAAGTTTGAAATACTTCACATAATTAAAGTCTGTTATGCCAATGTACATCACCATTCCCTTTTACTCCAAGAGGAGTAAAAGGAGATAAACGTGCATTTTATTACCATGAGCCATTTGTTAAAAATATAATCATGAAATATGATTCCAATTTTATTCAAGCAGCAACAGATAGACGTCTTATGAATGGGCTACAGAACTTATTCCTACAGATTTGACTTCCCCATAAAACTGTTCTGAGTCCATGACTAAGAGATTACAGGGTTGTTGTTGTGTTTCGTTAGTTGTTATTGTGTTTTTTTTGTTTGTTTTATTAATTATTGCTGAAAATCCTTCAAAAAAGTAATTGAAAAAAAAATGAATTGAGCACTATGTTCTTTCCCTCTCTGACACATGGAGAAGTTAAATCAAAGTAGAAATTTATACTGTCTACAGAACACTCTACTATCCAGCACATTTGTGATACAAAACTGAAAGAATATGATGAAGAATCTTAAAATTTATTTCAGTGGCCTTGTTTACGTTACACAACAGCAACTTGAGCAGTAGCAACTAACTGAAACACGTTAATGAACATCATAAAACTGAAGCAGTGATTCTACTAAAAGTTCTTATTGCTCTGTTTTTACACATGACCTCAAAAGGACTACTCATACATTTAAATAAGCTAGACACATGGTCACAGTAGGGAAAAATAAGCTCTGCAAGTCACCGTTAGTATAAAATTTACTAAAAACAAACAAAGCCAATAGGAAGTGTCCTTATATCTTTTTTTAATAGGTTAAGAAATGACTTAAGAAAATAAGGAAGTATTTCCTTATGGTATTATCAAAAGGATGAACAACATATGCAAAAAGAAAAAAGCCCTGATCATTAAATGCCTTGAACTAGATTTGAGATATCAGCTAATTATTAGAGATTAACTTATCCTTCCAGATCTTCAGGATAAAATACAGTGTAAAACCTGCTCATATCTCTGACAATGCAAACACGAACACACATTTGTGTTGACCTGTATGTTCCAAATTCAGCAACGAGCCAGGTGATGCTGAATCCACAAACAACCAATGTGTTTTGAGGAAAGTTACTCCGGTGATTTTCAGCCCCACTGTCTGGCATTACAATGGCTACAAACCAATTTTTAAACAAAATTTCTGACATTAAGGCTCTAGTAGGAGTTCAGCATTCATTAATGTCTGCCATGTGCTCTACTTGCTCCTGACAGGCAGGATTTGTCTGCAGCTATAATCTGATGCCACAGTTAAAAATATAGAGAGAGATGTAAAAAGGATGCTTGAACCATAAAACAAGAAAAGCTTGGGGGATGCAAATATAGGAAGAATATCATCTAACCTTTGTTTACAAAGCAACCAGGATTTACAATGTTAAAAAAAAAAAAAAAATCCTTGAAGATATGATTTATTTTTAACTTCATCTAAAATAACTTACAGAGAACTCATAATTCTAATATCCATCAAGTAGGATCATGACTGGGCCAAAGCATCCGGTAACAAGCAGAAGAGGAGGAATGTCAAATACGTGCTGCAGATACGATGGAAAGTAAAACATTTGGCAGATGTTTTTTGAAAAGCATAGAACACAGGATTAAGAATTGTTCTGTCAGCTCATATTGGGTTTACTATTTTTTTCTTCTTTTTAAGAGTAACAGATTATTTTAATTAATAACTCATTTCCAGTCTTTCAAAAAAGACTGAAATTGGAGTGAAGAAATTATGGCATGCTTCACAATCAACTTGTTTCACAAAAATTGCACAGCAATAGGTTGTGCTCTGAAAATAAATTAGAGAATATATGGACAATGACAAATTTTGAGTAGCAATTTATATTGGCTTTCACATTATAGATCAGACAAACTAAAAGGAACCGTATGAACAAACATTTATTTTCATTGTCAAAATTCCTCAAAACCAATGCATGCCTAGCAGAGGCTATGGTTACTTCACATAAACACACAAATTTGAAATATGTTTTTGGTTATTGATTAACAAATTTATTTATTTGAAACTACCAGCCTGAAGTAACAGGACCTGGGTTTAAAACTTGGCATTTGCTTCAACATTTCCTACACTCAAAGCACAGTGATATTTATTTTTGCTTACTTCCAGCCCACTAGAGAAACTGCGAAAGAATGCAAATAACTTCAGGATTGGTACACACAGAAAAGCTGTGCAGCTACTTCATGGTTCAAGTACACGACCAAATCAGCTGCAAGTATAAACTCAGAAGTTGCTCAAGGGTAAACAGTCTTTCTTAACCTTTTGTCTTGATTCTAAAGGTTGCACAGGAAAAAATAACTCTAGAATCCCTCTGGCTACAAGACCTTTGACAGTACTTGCCTAGTTTTTTATTTCCATGATAAATAAGAAACATCCATATGTACTGAACAACAAACATAAGTATTTTAAAGCATGTCATTAACATCTTGAGATACACTTTGGTATTAAAAGTTCTTCATGCTTTCTCAATACAATACCACGTTGGTTAGTAACAACTTTCTGGACTACAGGTAAAGCAGGGCTGACTATATGTTATCATTTCTTCCTCCTTCCCTTAAGCTTTAAAGGTGAGAAAATGGGGAGAAGGGACAAGAAATACTATTTCAGAAACAGTTAAAACCCAAAATCCAGCCCAGCCACCATATTCAGAGTCCTGCTTGATTAAAATGTATTCATGCTTGCATTACTACAAATCACATCTAAAGTTTCAACTTCATTTGAAGCATAAAAAGATGGGCCACTGGCTAGGACACTAGCATGGAAACAGAGTTGAGATTCAGGCTATTGCACTTTTCTGCTGTGGACCTACTTAGGCAAGTCAGCTAAGCCCAGTGCCTCAGCTGTTATATGGGTATTCCTGCTGTGCCATGTCAAAAGTCTGCTCTGACTTGGAACAGCTGAGAAACTGTAAACTAGATAACCACAGTAACAGCAGCAACATAAACATCTGAGATAAAGGGATACAATTAAGGATACTCCCTTTTCTGGAAGAGATTTGTGAAAGAGCTATGATGAAAGAAACAAACAAAAAAAAATGCCAAGGAACAATCATGCTGCAACAACCCATTCATCCAAATAGATTTTAAGGTACCAACAGTGTAAAGCATTTCAGATGCTGCAAAACTAGAGGAAGAACACAACAATTTCACTCCACAAAGCAAACAGGAAGAGAAATTAAGATGAACGTTACAAATGTTTCTTGTGCTGCTTTTATTTTTTTATTTCATTGTAAAAAATATATACATAGATGAATCTATCTCCTCCTCCTGCCACAAACATCACAAACTACTGCAAGGCCAAATCTAATCAAGACTTTCAGGAAAAACAAAAAGGCAACAATGCACGATGGCAAAAATGTACATCCCCACAGTTATATTAAATCAATATGTACAGACATATCTCTGTAACTGTCTTGCAAATAATTGCAACTACCTGAATAAAGACAGAATGAAGACCTGTTGCCTTAATACATACACTTTATTAAATAAATGAATAAAAATCAATGCACATCCTTTGTATGAACTCGGACTTGGTAATTTACAGTGAGCAGAGATACAGCCATCTCAACCATATTATTCCAAAGACAGTCATACCACTGAATTTACATCAAAAGCAGTTAGACACCTCCTCAATTCTATGTCAGTCCAGAGTTGGGCTCAAAAGGTTTTCATAGTTTGCCAAGGAAAAAAAATCTGATAGTAGTAAGAAGGGGAAATGAACAAAGACTAGCCATACATCTCTTCAGATGGTCAATAGTCGCTGTGAAGAAGGACTTGATATTAGCAGTAAGATACCCCTAACTCTGCCAAGTTCCACAACCTTCTATTTTCTTCTTTAGGAAATTACTCTGGAAATGAGCTAAGTGAAATCTAAGTGCAACTCAACACATGGAGGAAGTGGCAGACTCAGACCCTGTGAGGACGAAAGGCAGGCAGACTCCAGACAACAAGCTCTTCTGGGACAAGGACACCGACTAGGGGTACATGCAGTATGAAGCACAACCAAGGATTCCAGATCAGGGCAAGGCTAAACAAGTTATTAAATCATGCTTGAGCACTTCTAGTACCAGACCAAAGTGCAGCTTCCTCACACTGACCTAATATTACCCTGAGGGCTTCAAACAGCACTTTTTTTCCTTTTTCTTTTTAGTTTTTATTTATGATGTTTAACTTGTACTGGAAAGTTTTAATCTAGGTAACACACTTTCTATCCATAGCACTGAGCTTTCAAGCCAAGTCAGGTTTCAGGTTAGCATATCACTGCAAGCATAGCAGAATTTAGGCAAAAAATCCAACTTGTGTGCTAATTTGTCACAGATACAGTAGCATGCCAATGGCCAATTCAGATTAGACTTGTACTGCAAAGCAATCTGTCAACGAAACCGTTCCTTCTGTTGAGAAATTTAAGTACTACAGAATCACAGAGTCATCTAGCTTGGAAGAGACCTCCAAGATCATCTAGACCAACCTCTGATCTAACACTAACAGTCCTCCACTAAACCATATCACTGAGCTCTACATCTAAATGTCTTTTGAAGACTTCCAGGGATGGTGACTCCACCACTTCCCTGGGCAGCCTGTTCCAATGCCTCACAACCCTTTCAGTGAAGAAGTTCTTCCTAACATCTAACCTAAAACTCCCCTGGCTCAACTTTAGCCCATTCCCCCTCGTCCTGTCACCAGGCACGTGGGAGAACAGGCCAACCCCCACCTCGCTACAGCCTCCCTTGAGGTACCTAAAAAGAGCAATAAGGTCGCCCCTGAGCCTCCTCTTCTCCAGGCTGAACAAGCCCAGCTCCCTCAGCCGCTCCTCGTAGGACTTGTTCTCCAGGCCCCTCACCAGCTTCGTCGCCCTTCTCTGCACCCGCTCCAGCACCTCGATGTCCTTCTTGTAGCGAGGGGCCCAAAACTGAACACAGTACTCGAGGTGCGGCCTCACCAGAGCCGAGTACAAGGGGAATACGAACAACAGAGAAGTCCCTGGCCTTCGCAGACCAATGGATGTCCACTACAAATAGAAAGCTCAAAATAAGCCAATACTCACCAGCTGGCAGTGAAGGAAGTCACACCAAAACCACCCACACCTAATGTCATGGTGACGTGGCTAAGGCAGTCTCTCTTACACTTATTGACCTGGACTGTCCTGCAGCATATACTGTAGAAGTACATTGCAGTGCTCTTTTCAACAGAGGATACTTCAAAGCAATGCATTCAAGAAGATGCATAAAACAACAACAAACAGAGAGCTCACTGTGAACAAGAAAACTTAGACATTTCACATGCAGCAAAATCACAGTTCCGTGAAATATAAAATTAAATTAACACGACTAACCAAACATCTTTGGTGTAAGCATTGTTGCTTCATCCCTGTTTCCTTTTTGCTGAACACAGAAGGAACCTTTCAGGATTGGTAGGATTCTCTTCATAATAGACTACTAAGAACAAAAAAGTTCATTTAACTTCTCAATGCAGAACGAACTACACTCTTTCCCTCAGTAAGGAGAAAAAGTACCACTTTCAGAATTCAATTCCATTCAACAACATCATTTGTGAACAACCATTTTCAGGTATTGCAATTTTATCCGTATTAATGTCAATTTTTTCATTAAAATCCACACAATTTAGCTTTTGTACTAAGCCTGGTTTCTCAGATTTTCTTATGTATATGCAATAACCTGGTTCATTCTCGTAGATACTACTTCTGAAAAAAGACTTATAAACTGGGAAAACAGACTGTTTTCCCTGTATGAGGGAAAATGAACTATAAATACTAAATCCGTATTAACATCATTGAAACATGCACTTTGATAGCAGATAACACACATACAAGTAAATTCTGTTGATGATATAGAAACATAAGAATGATATAAACAGATACAATTTTAAGCAAAATGACTATAGAGTGGGAATGAAATATGGGGCACGATTCAAAGTGTTATATCTACAGATTTCCTTCTTTCTTGCCTAAAATACACCTGTCACAGTCAAGTAACAGCACTTTTTTCCAGTTTTTCCACTTTTTCCAAGAAGCATCCAACTTTCATATGTAGCCTTTGATGTCACATATACAGCCTAGAACCACTTACGAATTCAGCTTACTTTAAGTGAGCCTTCCAAAATATCAGGTCCAAAGTCTAGGACAGCAAGCAGTGTTTGTGCAACACTGAGAAGTTCAAGAGTTCATTTCTATGTTTTCTAGTCTACTCTTCCTAACAAAAGGAAGATTGCAGAAAACATGCAATGCAACTGAAAAACTAAAAGCTGAGGTTAAAAATGAACAAACAAACACACACCTTTGTCCACTTTACCATTCCTTTCTGGAAGTGCTTGGAACAGTTCTACGTTTGTACTGCTAAAAGGTACTCCACTCTTTGGGAGGGGAACATTGTTTTGTTTCTTATCACTAAAAATGCAAGAATACAGCAAAGATCTGCAAGTGGGGTATCCAAAAAACTTGAAGCAGATTTAAGAGCACTTCAACAATCAGACGCATCAGAAGATTCCAGGTAGGGTGAGTTCACAGAACTGTTAAGTGAATACTTTCTTACCTGGTCTACTCCCAATGCTTAGAGCAGCAAGTAAAAGCATCAACACGATGACCAACAGCTCAGTGAGAGATCTGCAACAGTTTTTGAAGGAACCTGCCAGCACAACACCCACACGCATTCCCTCTCTCTCATCAACATTCCACAACAGGGAACAGGTTTTACTTTTTAAGATTTAATTTGACTGATTTTAACATTGGGATTATTCTCCAATTTTTCTACGCTTACAAGACAATTCTACAAACAGCTGAATTTCCTACTTGCTTTTGCTTTTCAGTATTTTAAGTTTTTAAAGGATGTGAATTCCTTTTGATATTGCTATGAAAAGATGCCAGAAATTTGACAAGAGACATGCACCAAAAATTAACTTTTCAGAAGCTATTCCAGACCATCTGGAGAAAATTCATTTCAAGTACAAAATAATTAATACCACCTTCACTAAAATACTAAACATACAGTAGCCTGGTCTTTCCTCCATATAATTAAAAACTTAGAAAGTATAAGACCATTCATAAGAACAGATTATGAATTGCTCATAAAAATATTTTTTTTTCCTCCAATCAATTAGGTTTAGTTATTTTTTTCCTGAATTTATAGCAGTGCTGTCTTCCTCAAAATTGCTGATTAAAACTTCAAGTGCACAACTGTAGCCTAAGAACTCACTTTCAGGAAAGCTAAAATGAAACTCCTGTCATTATCTATTGTGGGTCTGTATCCAAATCAAGCAATACGTTCATGCTTCTTACATGGAAATCTAAAAACCACTGCAAGTGCAGATGGAAACAATAAGCAACCTCAACAGACAGAAAATAATCCTTCTTGCCTCATGTTTTGTCACAAATGATTTATGGATTGGATACAAAACCTGTACCTAAATTCTACAAAAGATAAAGACTGAGGAATGGATGAAGAAGGCACATCCAGCCACTTGTACAACGCTTACCTTTAAGAGTGTACACACTACTGTGTTTCCAACAGAAATATTAGTTTCAAAGTATGTTTTACATACACAAACCTATTGCACTGCCATGATGAAATATGTCGTGATCCATAAACTCACCATAAAATGTCAATACAGAACTCACAGAAATCCACTAAATGCACAAAACTTGACAGTACCTCAATAGCAATAAGCTTTTTCTATTAAAATGAGTTGGTCCTCCACCCCCATCCCACCACACAAAACTCTTACACTGCAAAAGAAGGTTGTTCAAAATATGTCTGCCCACATTTCTGAAGGAAATTGTCTAGTTTAATAACCATAAAATAAACATCCATGTTATTTAGTGTGATCATTATGAATTGACCTAAAATCTAGGCAAGTCACAAACTCTGGAAGCAACCAATAGCCTTAGCAATAAGGATATTTATCATTAAGGATATTTAATTCTCTTACATAGAGTTTCATGAATCTAATGCAGAGCCCAGCAAAATCAAAGACTACAGATTTAGAAAACTGTGATGGTCTGACAACTTTTTAAACTGCTTTCTGAAGTTTACGTTCTTTGATGTAGGAAATCTAAAAAAGCCACCAGAAGTCTATCAGCTATTTTAAGTTCAAATGATACAGTCTGCTGCATAAAGAACAACTAAGTGGCATCAGCACTGCATTTTCCTCATGGCTTTGAATACTTCACTGATGTATCTTAACAGAAAGGGATGAAAAGGAAAGTTCCAAGGCAAGAATAGACACCTAACCGCAGTTATCTAACAACCTGATGTGTTAATCTTGTTAAACAGATGATGGACAACCTTCTAAAACGGTGGGTGAAAGGTTATAAAGCCTCATTCAAGCCTCACAACTTTTTACACAATGGTCTCTTACTCGCAAAGTTAAGTCTACAGTTCTTTAGATCCTGCTCTGCTGTGGAGCTTGATACTTAATTTAATTATGTCATTTAGCTCATATAATTAATGGAAACACAGCAAGTGTCTCTTAGAACAGTCACTAGTTCAGGCAATGTAAAACCACAGTAAATTTCAGAAGAGGCACTGACATTTACCATTTCTCTTTGTAGACTGCAATGGAGCTTCCTTCCAACTTTCAAATTACTCTCCCACATCCATGCTTCAGTAAGATCTTAAAAGAAGAAAACCAAACAGCTAGAAGTATTGATTGCTAATTAAAACACTGACAGCTGTGCTGGAATTGCTCATTTGGATAAGAATTTTTTAACGTTGCTTTTAAAGCCTCACAATAAGGTAACCACAAACGCCTAATACTATAAATGACAGCACCTGTTCTCATTCCCCATTGCTGACCTCAAAGTCAGAAGACTAAGCTGCAAACTAAGAAAAGGGGCTGGGTTCTTTTTCTCTGCATCTACAAATAATTTAATAGGATCTCTGAAGAACATTATGAAAAAGATAATGTAAATCATCTCTGGAACATTCCAACTTGCAGCAACTCCCCTGCTTTTTCCCTCCCAAAACAATAACAAATAATGTTTTGTTATTGAATGAATCTATCCCCAGAACGAAATATGAATGAATGTCAATAAATTTAAGTGAGAACAACATAAGAATTCTTTTGGTCTGTTTGCAGTGTTTAGTGACAGAGGAAGAGAAGAAAGACAAATTCCTCCTCGGTTTCAATTGTTCTTTGGGCTGCAGTCTTTTTTGTACCCAAGCACAGAAACTATACCTTACTTTTCACGTCTAGTTAATCTCCTGATCTCAACTTCTCAGCGCCTATGTTTCCTTTTTTGGAAGCAGGATTGTGCTAGGAAAAGAAGTTGTGAGAGGTCCAATTGAGAGGAAAGAAAAACTTTTTTGACTTGATTCTGGGGAACGTTTTCAAACACTTGCATAGGCTAGGCAGCGCTTTCACATTTTGACTGTTGCTCTCCCTTCCTAATGAAAAGTACTGCTACCAAAAAAAAAAAAAAAAAAAAAAAGACAGGCATCAAGCTGTTTAAAAATTCACCTCTTTGCATCCTTTTTATTTGTCTGCTTTTTTCTTCTACCTTATCAAACAAGCTATTTCCCTTTCCTCTGAATTCTGACCATAGCTGTCTTTCCATGATATCATCTTTTTCAATTACCAAGATGCTGGCTTTTGAACTATGGCAGCATTTATTAATCAATAAAAAATAATAATAAAAAAAACTTGCACAATTCTTCTCATGTTAAACATACACTGAGGCAAAAACTCCCAGAAATTTCTATTGAGCTACTCTTTGTTTTGAAAGTATAATCCAGCAGTCTCCTGTCTCACAAAAAAAAAAAAAATACAAAACTCCAGCAGAAGAGGTTGAGCTGATCAACTTTAGCCCCCTGTCACCCCCTGCTCAACTGTTCTCTTTTCTTTCTTAGCCTTGAAAACACTCAAGACAAAAGGCACTACTGGGCTGTGTGTTTACACAGCACCTAGTAAAACAGACACTACTCTGCACTTACAGCTTTTCAGTCTGACTGCAACACAATGAATGTTTCAACAGTTAAAGTGTCAAATCTAATGTGAAGGTAAAAGTGTTTTAAAATGCGTTTTCCAGCCGGTCATCCCCACCTGTGGAATCAGGGGTTCCAGGGCTGAGAACTGCCACATAAAAATGGTCTCTTTCGCTTGGGTGACTCCTTAGTCCCAGGGCACAGGTACAGTTTGTTATCCAAACAGTTTTTGCTGCCCTCCTGTGGCCAGTGAAGATTTGCTGCTCCAGAAGTCTCTGACACACACCAGCAGGCTGGAGAAACAGTTACGAAAAACTCTGGTTCAGCTCTACCAGTACACTTCTCTCTTGAAAGACAGATTTGCAGAGCCCAACACTACACTTTAAATGAAGTAAGAGAGCCAAAATGCTGTTGCAGAGGTAAGGAAGGCCTCCTGACACCTCTGCTTGAAAGAACTGCTCCAGGCTTTGTAGCAGAAATACAGGGATCAGTCATGCTCACTTCACAGCTAGACTGATAAATTTAAAACCCAGATGTCCCTCAGCTACAATGCTGAGAAAACAATGTAAATGAGCTATAAAAATACTGCAAAGAAAGGGAAAAATAACTTTAAATCCTTGCATTGATTACAGTGCATAGCTACGCTAATCTATAAATCATGAACCTCCCTATTCTCATGTGTGGCAAGTGGATGGCACATGAAATGGCTAAAGGACACAAGCTGTACAGTGGTTACACCCTATTACAAATGTAGCAGGGATTTAAGTCTAATAAGAAATCTTACAGAACAATCTTCAATGAAGCAGCGAAGACATTTTACAGTATGGACCCCAAAGCAGTTGAAATGTCTCATTTAAAGACAATGCTGGTACTACAAAAGACCAATTTAAAATGCACAGCAACTGGAATACTAAGATATTACTATATTCAAGAAAAAAATAAGACTAATTTCATCTGTAAGTTGCCTTTTTTTCAGCAGCATATTCAGAGTATTTGGAGACAGAAAAAGGGACCAATTCCCCCTCTCCCTATATCTTTCTTGTTAATATAAATATACTAATGCGTACAGATTTCATCACCACAACATCTGATTAAACATTTAGATAGTTAGATAGACAGCTTTCAAAAAGGAAAACATTGCCCCCAAAGAAGTAAATCTTTCCACTTATGCAGAAGTAGGACAGACTTTTAGATATCTAAAGTTTGCTGTGTTGTTTGTTTGGTTGTGGCTTTTTTTTTTTTTTTTTTAAGGAATTCACATTCCAAAAACTGTGTATGGTATTAACTAAAGAATTATTGCAAAATGCTGAAAATCAGGAATGTACAGATTTAGAATTGGAGAAGATATCAAAACAAATTTGCTCTAAGTTTGGACACTATATGTGCTCTGTAGAAAAGTTGACATGTACTAAGTACATTGAGCAAGATTCATGAAATAGGCAATTAATTATTATTCAGCAGCAGACAAAATCTATTTTGAACTATTCAGAACCAAGCAAGAAAAAAGAAATGGAACACGTACAACAATAACAACAAAAAATAGCATTTTCTTATCTAATTATCTGCTTACATTTTTGCTGAAGTTCTGAAAGAGGCAAGTATTTTTGGTAACTATTTATCCAGCTGCTATGAGAACCTCGTGAGGATCAGCAGAGCATGAATGGTCTGCATCTGGGTAATTCTCAGTGCCATTTAGACTGGATGGCTTACACGGCATCAGTCAGTATGAAATGGAAATACTAGGAACGGGACTCTTAAAAAAAAATGTTAGTGCATGTATTTTCCAGACAAAGAGGAGGAAACAAGGTGTCACCACAGTCTTCTCTGCAAAGTGTCACTGTGTACCACAGCACCACTCTTAAATACACCTTTACTATCAAAGGTGATAAATTTCTATATATTCTGTCTTCCCCCAAAATACCCCTGCTTATGATTTTGAGCCACAATCTTTATTTATCACATTAATCATCTGCCCTGGATTTATGCTGACCTTTGTCCCAGGCAAAATTTCTAGAATGTATCATCAATCCTTTCCTCTGTAATAATACTCTGTAAAGAATGACCTGCAATTCCATGCTATCGACTACATAGCAGACCCTTCTCCTTTAGACCTCTGGCTTAAGAGATAAATAATTCAGGGGCTTTTCTATCCCAGGAACATGGAACCTAGAAACATAATCTGGACAAAGAAACAAGTACACTCTACTAATATGCTACCAAGAAAAGCATATGACCAAGCAGTTTAAACAAAACAAAGGCCAGAGCTTCTTAGCAGGCCACTTAAGTTTCATGACAGATTGCTGAGGAAGACATGGACAGTTAATTTAACTGTTATGTTAATAAAATATCTGATAGTTACCTATGTATTAATGTTTTTGCTTTTTATGTCCTTCCATGTGTCAGAGAACTTTAGATGAGATTAAAAATACACACAAAAAAATCACAGTCTCTAATGAAAGAAGCCACATGTTCTTTCTAGGGCAGATCACACCCAAATTCTACTTACACATACCCAGTGACTGTCAAGTGCAGACATCTCGCAGAAGTTTACTCTTGTTTAGTCAAGACCATGTTTTAATTTAACTGTCAGAACTGAGGCTACTGTGAATTTACAAAAACAAGTCATTAAAAATTGCCTTCGGTTCCCACGTCGTAAATCCCAAGAACATTTCAACTGGCAAATTGCAACATTTAATTCTATTTCTCCAGATACATTCAGTAAATAAGCACAAACCGCAAAGGGGCTGAAAAAAAGCCTCTACTAAACTTTATATACTGCTCTCTATAAAACAAATCTCTCAGAAGCCTAATTAAATCGCATTTAAGAAGGACTTGTGAATTGTAAAACTATACCTCTAGGGATTAAACTTGATCAAAATTGAACTCGTGTTCCAGGGGATATTCTATAGGAAGGGCTAAGGCCTCAGGAATTCTCCAGGGTTTACACTTAGTCCACAAAGCATGCCACTAAAGCAAAGGTGACACTTTGCAGCACCTCACACTGCAATTATTAGCCTTGTGGAAAGCCTGTCAATCACCTGCACCATAACAACTTCTTACCCATAACAGGATCAAAAGACAGCTGTGTTGGTATTTTTCTTTCTGGTATGATTTTCAATAAGGTGCATTAGCAACTGCTGGTTTTTTTTTTCTTTGCAGGTTTTGAATATTTCAGAGGATGTTAAGAATAATATCATTTAGTTCAAAACAGCACTAAGAATACAACAGACTTTGAGCAAACAAACAAGCCAAAATTTTTCAAAAAGTACCAATTTCAGTGAAACATTGTACTTAAAAGCTCATAACTGCATATTAATTTAACTTAGCCATATAATAGCGTTGCCTCTTGTCTCCAGGTATGCTTCTTAAAAATATAAAATAATTCATTCCTTTCCCTTATGGAGTTTGGCAACCAAGATGAAAAGAAAAGAAAAATGGAGGAAGAGCACAGTAATAGTAGGAAGAGTACATATTGCCACAGACAAATCATCTGGTTTATTGGCACGGGCAATTTATAATTGCCAGCTACATAAAGATTTTTTTTTTTGGTCTACAAATCAGTTATTGAACTCAAACTCATATAAAAATAGTGGAATGCTATACCCCAGAGCAATCAAAACATCCAAAAAAGTCACACATGATGTCTAAGGTTTTGCGAGAACAATCTTATGATGATAAGCCACACAAAATAGTGAAATTGCAGTAAAAAGCTTGTTTTTCATACACTTATCACCTCCAATATCAACATTACCTAAATTCTAGCCTACATCTCTTTGTTTCTCAAAATCATCCACTTCTCAAGTATTTATTAAGAATAAGAGACAACACAGCTCCATCACCATCCCAGGTTTTCCAGATCCTGAATTGCAAAGTACGAGGCCATCATAAACGTGGTTTAAACTTTTAAATGAGTGCAGCTAAACTATAGCTGTAAGGAGAGGTTAATGAGAAGCAGCTTCAGCTGAGCTTCACTTGGATTGTTACCCATGTGGCTTGCAGGCAAAGAGCTGTCTGATATGGAAAAATCAGTTGAAGAAGAAGGATGAGTTCCTGCTTCAGGATGCTTGAGATACTGAAATAGGCTACAAAACTATTTTAAAAAAAATCTTCAAAGTCTTTCAAAAAGTTCTGACAGGCTTGGAAGGGAAATAGAGAACTTTAAAGTGTTTCTTTCAACTTTTTGTTTTATGGAATAAACGACTGCCTGGATCTCATTTTAGAAATGCTGTTGCTTTTAACATTTAAAGTAAAACACAGAATTTGCATCTCTTGATTAGTAAGAATTTTAATAAAATATCAGATTCTCCAAAACAGCTTTGATTTTTAAGCATCACGTATTCACATCTCAGAAGCATCTCTCGAGACTAAAATAGTCCAAGGGTAATGCCAATATAAAAGAAAGAACAAAACAAAATAGCTGTGACCTACCTTCACAAAATAATCCTAGAAGCAACTTGGATATATTGAATGAATCTTGCTAACAATTTCAAAACAAACAGCTCTGCATCTTATAAAGCATTTATTCTACAAGTTAATGTTAGCAAGTTTTGCTAACAATTACACTTTTAATATGGATTGAAGTGAAAAACATAAAATGGCTAAAAGATAATGAGATCACTTCATGCTGTTTCCCTTCAACATAGTTAAAATTTTAAAAAATAAAGTAAAAAAAATTAAAAAAAGGCTGCTGCTAAAACCTTTTAGTAATGTCTACTCAAAATCCAATTAGAGGATGATTCACATTTGGTATAAGCATAAAACTGAAAAAAGCATCATTTTGTCCAAAATACAGGGAACTCAGTGGGAAGCTAAGCTTTTCGGTGGTTGATGGATCAAAATGAAGAATCTCATCTTAGTTCATTGATGCTTCTCCCTTTTCATTAACACTAATTTTGTAAATGAAGCCTGAACATTTTTTGAAGTTTTCTTTGGCTGAAAAGTAAACCACCAGCATCACCCTTAGTTAGCTATCTTTAACACAGTGTCTGACATTAGGTAAGTATCTTTTACTTAACATCAGTTCTAGAAGTGGAAGGTAACAATGATCCTTCAGGATTGTCGCCTGGTATACCACTAGGACTGCCTAATCAAGACACCAGTTAATTCCACAGAACTGTGACACTGTTATTGGTCTAGACCGTGTTGTTTGAAAGTACTTAACTTTTGAAGAAGTTTCTCAATTAAAATTGTAAACAATGTTTTGTTCTTGTCAGCCCACCCAGTGAGTTTAATCAAAGTTCTTTTTTAAAGCTGCTCTCCTTCACAACATACTCTTTCACTCTTGAATACCTAGTTTATAGTTTAATCTCCACTTCAGAGAAATAAAATTGTACTGTGAACACAGCTCTGCCTTCAGCTGGGTGTCTTTCTAAAATTATTATTATTCAGTGAACTATTCAGCATGGTCCAAGCAATTACAGATCTCGCTTATAGCCAGCAGCAGGCAGCAGACAGGTATAGATGATCATACTGTCTTTCTAGCCTTAAAATTTACGAATTGATGGATTTCAGGAGTCTTACTGAACTGAGGAAACAGAGCACAAAGCCATTTCTTACTCCATTAGTATTTCAGATCCTACCTAAATGAAGAAAGAATTGTTACTGAGTGGTGTAGGGGATGGGGGTAGCTGGGAGGAGTTTTGAAACCTGGGAAATCATTTTACAAAGCAACTTCTTAGCAAATAGGTAAACGAATTTTACAAACAGGATCACATCTATGTGCATATATTTAGTCTTCAAAGACCAGAGGGTTTATCTCAAGTGTAGACACCAAAATATCCGATGCCTTAACTCATGAGTTACGCACACTGGAAACCTAGACTACAGATTGCACTGAACAGTGTCATAGATCAAACCTGAAAAAACAGCCTCATGGAGAAAACTGTTGTGATTACATTAATTTATTAATAGACAAAGACTGCAGCTCCTAAGCCTTGTATTATTGATCTGTAAATGAATAAAAAATTCTGATTTGTGTCTCACGGAAAGCAGGTGAAGTAAACTATTGAAATAAATTCTTCTGCATACTTTGCTTTCTGATACTTTCGAAAAGCCTAATGTAAGTTTCTTATAAAATGTCCTATAAAACTAGTGTTTAAACCAGTGTTTTAGAAAAGCAGAAGAGAATAGATAAGGGGAGAGAATATGCAGAGTAGCAAATTACTGATACAGTACTCAGTATTTGCCAAGCACTTACATTGATCAGTAAACACAGTCCTTGAGAGCTGACCTCAGAGAACAAACCAAACTGCTTTGAAATAACACACATAAGTGGGATCTCCAAGATCAGTGGCTGTCCAGCTATAAAAAAACATCGAGATCCACATTCCAATGAATTTTTATTTAGCAGATTTTTGCCAATGAAGGAAATTCACTCTTGCCTTTGCAAGATATATTTTAACAATGTCAGTGCAACAAAGTGTCAGCCAAATATCTGCAATTCATTTTCCTTTCTTCCGGTAAAAAAAAAAAAAAATTTGTATTGCGTTAACCATTAAGTTATATTGGGCAGTATGTTAAAAACAAAACCTGGTGTGCAATTAATTAATGACATAAATGTGAGCAACAGCTCTATGGAATAATTGTGGAACACAAAGATTCTCCTAAAGGGAAGCAACTTTCACTACCTTGGGTTTTTAATGATACATTTTTAAAGAGGGTTAAGACTTTGACAAACAATTCCTCTGCAGAAATACACTCAAGCATAAAATATTTTTTTCAGAGAGACATATAAAGAAAACAGACATTTCTCTCTTTCCATGTTCTTAATTCGTAAGGAGTTTGTTTAAAAAGAATTTTAAGGAAGTGTTATATTCTTCATCTGATCATAACTATCGTGATGTCAATTCTCAAATCAATGTGAGGTAAACTCATAATTTCTTATCATACTCAAATGATTTGAGATAATCAGTCATCAGAAATTATATTCGAAGTGTTTCATTTACGTTTTTGCTTCATAAAAATAGAAAACATGATACCTCAAAAAGAAAAAAGGAAAAAAAAATGGAGCAGCATTTCCTCCTGGGAAAAAATGATCGTTACTACACTACCAAACAAAGAAGGGTGGCACAGTAAGAGCAGCTTCTTTCTCATGTCACTATTTTTTCTTCTAATTCAGACAGGCACTCTATTTCTAATGTGAACATTCTGTACTCTGTATGTACATAAATAACTGAATTTGGCACTTTTAGTAAGATTTATATTCATGCAAATATTAAAATATGACTATTAATAAGAGCAGACCCCTCAAAGTAAAAACACTAAAGATCAGATTCTGGGCTGACATAAATTATTAAGGTAAAGAAGACAACAAAGGCAACCTTTTAGATATTATATACATGTATTTCCTGAATTCTGTTTTGTGGTTTGTTTGGGTTTTCCCCCTCCCCAAGAGAAACATTTACAGCACAGTATGAATTATTCTGTGGCTTATATATCAAGGTAACATATCTCTTTTCTCAGTAACCATGTCAGGGAGAGCGTGAATATTGTATGTTGTGCTTTCCAAATTTGTTCTTTACAAACTCAGTAGGTTTTCTAAAACTCTAGTGACTTCCTCATATGTCTGAAGATTTGAATGCAAATGGAGGGGCAAGTATCAAGTGAGTAAGTTTTATGTAGCCCTTCCCATTAGGCCATCAGCTTGTCACTGATCACAAATCAAGCATAAGACCAACAGACTTGATGAGAGTCACTGCACTTCAGCCAGGCCAGCAGGCATTGCCTTGCGATGGATTGATGGCCTCTCCTACAGCTGTGAGCTGGACACAGCAAATGTGAAAGGCCTTTTCTTTTTCTGCATTGGCTTTTTTAAATTCATACACAGCGAACTTCAACTCTGTAAGTCAAACACTTATTCAAATCAATTCAACACTAGGAATCAATCAACTCCTAGCAAGCAACAAGGAAGTACATACAATAATTAACATGTTTCTCTGGGTGTCATGTTTATAGACAATCCATTAAAATGCACTTGTTTCAGAAAAATTGGCCCTGTGAGTAGGACCAACTAGACAGTTAAAGGGCTATATGTCTTCCATTAATTGGAAAGAGCAAGCTTCACTTGTAAAATGCATTATGTTTATTTTGATTTAGCTTTATTAATTTGCCTACACTTTTAAAATTAACATTCTTCGCCTCAAACTCACTCCAGATTCTGTAACTGCCCCTTCCATCTTCTGCTGTGCATGCACTCCAAGTTTTTAGTATACTAAAAGTGATATCAGGTGTCCCTTCACATCCACCTAATATACCAAGTCGTATTTCAGCTAAGGAGCTCTTTTCTGACCTCCTAAAATTCCTTCATTGAAGAAAAAGCTCATCAGAAAGACAGCATTACTGACAATCCTACCAAATACAGTTTAATACATGCTATGTTCATACTGTGATTGCTTTGACACTTAGGAAAGAACGGTCTGAATTTTCTCCCAGCTAACTACCACCTTTGTAAGTAAATCCTAGTACATGCACACTTTCAGTCTAGCTGGTAATTTCACAATGAGATCTCACAAATAAGGCATTTTTCTTTTTTAAATACTTCCTGCTCTACAAGTATTTGAACTCATGAGAGAAGAAGTAAGGGTTTGTGACTGTGGGTCAGTTATTCCTCACTTTGAATTTCACAGTTGGGTAAAAAAGCAAAATAAATAAAAAGATGGTTTAAAGAAAAAAAAAAAAAAGATTCAAAAAGGATTCTGTTATAAAAAATAATTTTTCTCCTCTTTGACAGTGAACTCATTACTTGGTGGAAAAAAAAAAATGACAGGACCAAAGACTTACATCCTCATAAATCAGCAGAATAATAAAGCAGTGATAAGGGTCATCACTCCCCCACACACATACACTCTCCCCTCTCCCTTAATGTGCTTCGGGTGAACCTAAAGGAATCTTCTCTAATCATAACCAGGCAAACTGATCTTGATATCCACCAAGCCTCTGCAGATAATAAGAACTTAAACTGAAGACAAGGAACTGTTCCACACATAGACAGCACCAGCAACACAAACTAACAACACAAAGACTCCAGTGTTGACTGAAGTTCCAAAAACGAGAGAAAATTGTTGCTGCTGCTGCCTAGTAAGAACTATGAAACCACAGAAAGATGCTCTATTTCTTTCTTGGTCACAAACCTCATCACATACAATCTACCTCCTTTTTCCCAGACCTCACACTTAATCAACAGTAGCACATTACTTCTAATCAGCATTCTCATTTCAATAGCCCCCTCCTCCCTGGATTTCAGCCACCACTTTGTTAGGGAAGAAAAGAAAGAAAACATTTGCTACGCTGACACACGTCATATTATTATTCCTCATTACTACTGATGCAAATATGTCATTTTCCTTCACTCTGCCATTGTACTTTTACACTCAGACCTGCCACCCTCTTCTATTTGTTCACATTTCCAACCATAACAATCTTTACCTCTCTGTAAAGCTCAACACAAGCTTGGTTTGGACCCCTAACTCATGTCTCCTGTCAAATGAAGCCATTATTGCAAACACTGCAAATTATTTCACAATGTATTTTAATGGCACGCAAGCATCCACTATTCCTCTATTCCTCTATCTACCTTAGAAATACTGCATTTTCTTTCAAGATTTTGCAGAAATTTTTTCAGTATCAAGACATGCAATTAGGCAGACAGACTTGGTTTGGGATCTTGAAGAAATATCTTTATACACTATATGGAAGAAACAACAAAGTGATGAGAGGTTTTTGCTTCTGTATGTAATATTGTCTGTAGATAATATCAACATATTTCTGATCTAATCACAGATTTGGAAAATGACCTTAGAAAAAATACAAATAAAAGTAGCAAGCTTTTATACAGTTAACTAGAACAGAACCAGTGTTTACAATACATTTTAAAATAAATGTTTTATGTTAAATTCCATCCAGAAAAACAAAAGTTTGTAACAAGTACAGTATCCTTGGATATCAACAGCTACAGAGGACACCAAGATACTGCATTTTGGGGCATTTGCAAAATTATAAATACAGAACGAGGTGTTCACAAAAGCCTACGGATTCACACGTTTCAAGGTTGATGCACACAATTTTTGAAGCCAAATATTTTAGAAGCAATTGAGATAATAGCAGCGATTTAGAAAGCTAGAGGATATAAAGAATGTAAACACAAGTGCATTGTCATCAATCAAATACTATTAAAAACTGGAGCAGGTAAACCACTTAGTTCTAGTGGTTTAGTTCTATTTTGCTAAGTAAATGAAATGCAAATCACGATGCCATAATCTGTTGTTTTGCCACAATAAATGATCCCTACCAAAAATACTGAATGAAAAAAATTTATTTACGTAACTACAGTAGAATGACAATCATCAGTAATTCTTTTCTGTAGTGAACAGGTGTGACAGCAAGGTGGTCTAATTAGTCTTACAGACAGGCTGAACTATTCAATCCAAGAACTTTCACATACATATAACACAAATTATGACTATTTAATCTGAGATAGAACAAAGAAATAGTGTCATGTATGGTACTAAATTATCATTTGCCAGCTAATCAACCTTACAGTAGATAAAAAAACAATGCGAGTTTTAACTGAAATATTCATTATTTTGTCTCAACTTCTATGAACATCAATAAAAGGTAATTTATTTCCCAATCATAGGGGTAATCTGCTTGAAAAACTTGAACTGCATTACTCAAATCCAGTTTAAAACCCTGTCAGGTTCAGTGACTATTTTCTTAGCATATTGGGCAGGATTTAGTAATAAAACACTGAGAATTTGATTCATGCAATAATAATTAGGTTTTACTAGCAGAAGAATCATTTTAGAAGAACATGAGAAGTTCTGTGTAAGACTGTGAACCTACTCATGGTACAAGTGAGGGTTGTCATGGTTTTGTGAACAACACACAGATACAAAACAGAAGAAACCAACTTCACATTTGATTTTACGTTTATAAACCCTGTATCATCGATAGGAATACTCACTTGTTCTCACACAGTGGTAAAATAAAATAAATAAATAGTATTTTGTGTAAGTCTCTACGGCTAAAGAACACAAACCCTTTTGTTCCTCGTAGAAAGGAGTTCCTGTCCGCTAAGTTCTTGTGGTCTGGCAGTATCTACAAGACCTTTCAGAGCCAACTCCACTGTGTGGTAGAAGAGGTATTCAATATTCACAACACCAATGAAAACAACAAATGCTGTGGTAAATCTCTTTGTTCTCTGTAGAACTACAGCCACTGGGCAGCAGACTGCTCTGCAATTCAGCAAAGAAAACAACCCCTACAGGGCAAGGAACACTGCCACAAAAGGGAAGACTGATATGTATCTTCCAAATTTTTCTAATTAAGATTATTTTCATCATAGTGAAATCAGCTGCTACTGCTTTGGGAGATGTAGTCCATGTATAACATTCATGCTGATTATATTAACATCGTGTAGCCAAAATTTACTGCCCTGGATATAAAGAAAAGTTCAGGAAAGGGGTGAAGCAGTGAGGAAAAAGCCGAGGATTCAAGGTCAAGCTTTTATTCCCAGTTTGGTCGTCATCTGTTGATGACCTAAGTCCTCTTACCATGTGTTATAAACAGCTTGCATTTTAAAACAGATTTGAAACTGCTTACCTGTTTTACATAGCTTTGAAATACACTGATGAGAAGTGACATACATTCCTCTGAAACAGTTAAGTAGCTACACCAGAAAAAGGCACTGTTAAACACATGCACGCCTAAAAACCCTTACCTTCTCCAGGACTGACTGCTGATGGGAGATTGCTCCAGTCTATAGTCCAGTTAGGGCACGGATGAGGAGAAAATTTTGCCTCAATACCGCTTTCCTATGTGAAAGAGGACAAAAAAATAAGGCTCTGATCCTTCATCTACTGAAGTTGGTAGCAAAATTCCCACCAAGCTTAAAGACATCAGATCAAACTGTATCACTTTCACCCTAGGTGAAACTTAATAGGCAGATGACTACATTATTTGGGATTCAAATTATGTATTTCTCTCATTTTCACAGGAAAGCCCTGTTCATTTTATTTAGAAGAGGCTGACAGCCTCTGTGCAAAGAAATATGGAGAGTTATGGAACATGATGGAGATTTTTCTTTAACAAAACTCATTATGGATCTCAGATGTTCAAAGCTCAAAGGAAATAGCAAAGAAAAAAAAAAGGCAGAAATGATAGAATACTTAAACCAAACATAAAAGCAACATCTTTTGTCATCTTTTTTTATACATACCTTTAAAAGAGGAAGATAATATCACAATTTAAACAAAAGCTTACTTTGATTCCTGAGAATTACTAACAGAGCTTTCCAGCATCCTATATTTGCTTGACTCCTGAACAATCAAATATTGTTAACTGAACAAAAAAAAGTAAAATCCCTTCCAAGCCAACGCATATCAGACAAAATTCATTAAACTGTTCAAGGTTGTCAAGGACAGACTCTACAACCATCTACTTTGAATGAAGCTGAATATTACCATGAAATTAACTAATTAAAAAGTCTTAAATTACCATTAACTTAGTCATAGTTGGCCTTGGACCACCTATAAAATGACTGTCTTCATGTTCCTCTTCTAATTCATCAGGAACTGAAGAGAAGTCTTGTAGCTGTTCCTCTGGAGCAGGCATCAACTCTGGAAGCTGGAGAAGCTGCATACTGCATTTCTCAGCAGCTTTCTTTATTCCAGGTACTTCTTGAACTCTTCGATACCAACTGGATATCAGAGGCAAGTTTCCCAGATTTTTTCCTTGTTTTTTGCTGTGAACCTAGAAAAATAAATGGAAAGGTAACTTACTATTGTACAACTTTTCCTATAAGCCACAAACAGGAGGCATGAACTATGGAAGTGAGCTTAGTTCCATGCTAAAACTCAACATGGTTACTCATAGCGTGCTGCTAATGAAAAAGCTTAGCTAGTTAAGAACTCTGGCCTGTGACTGGAGATGCCAGTTGGCCATTTAAATGTCTATAATTCTCATGTGCTTTGTAGAGGGAAAGTGCTTACGTGGCCGATTTTAATCACAATTGAAGTCAGTAACAGGAAAACAGCATTTATAATAATATTATTGATTATCTGATATTTCCTAACAAGGGACTGATTCATTTTTGTTGGTAATCACCAACAAAATGATTGCAATGAATGCTGAACTTAAAGCAAAGTGGCCTTCAACAGAAATTGAAATCTTAAGTGTATCCTAAAGTGTAAAATCTTAAGTCTGAATGTGATACACATATTAGAAAAAAAAAAAAAAAAAAAAAGATACTCATATCACAATTTTAAATGATGACCATCTAATCTTAAAAAGAAGGAAGAGGAAAGAAACTTTGAAAAGATAACAGTAGCTTTGAAATGAAAGGGCCAAAGAGATGAATGTTTGGGATTCCTATGGTCCCCACCTTCCCTCAGCTGTAATAAAAAATTCCACACACCTACCTGTATACATGACTAAACTGAGAAAAAACAATTGAGAAATGTTATTTGTTTAGACCTTTGCTGGATCAGAGAACCCACAACCCACACATGGATTGACTAAAACTGAAGTTACTGCTGGACATTAAGAGTATCTTAATCAACATATCAAAACAACACTCCTTTATTTCAAAAATAAGGAAAAAGTTACCTTGTTCAGTGAAATTCATTCTGTAAAACTTTAGGAGTATGAAATGACTGTGTGGAAATGAAAGCTGAAATGTAGGTAAGCTTTTTTCAGGTTATCTCCGTCCTTGGAGGTACTCATAACCTGACTAAACGTGGTCCTGGGCAACTCTAGGTGGCCCTGCTCTGCGCAGGGGGCTGGACAAGATGACCTTCAGAAGTCCCTTCTGACCTCAACTATCCTGTAATGTTGTGCATGCTTCAAAAAGAAAACTGCAAACCGTGCTCACATGAAAAGTCCGAAAAGGCCAAGCAAAAACGGTATTCTTCCACACATCTATCTGCACAGCGTGGAAATAGGAATTGGTAAAGAACACTTGACATGACACAAAAATTTAAGCAGCTTTCTTGCATGCTGTGTTTATAATGTTCTTAGGGTAATCATCAGTAATTAGTAATAGCTAAAAGAACAAAAGGAGGATGAACTGTAATTTTAATATCTAATGCAGTATCGCAGTGGTAACAGAGGCAGAAATATATTAATTCAGTTAAGGAAGAAGTCTTTCGGAAAGCAATTCCAAGAGGCACTGTTACACTCGATAACAAGTGTTCTACATTGTATTTTAAAAAGTGAATGGTGGTTTCTCCCAGATGGAGAGCCGAGCTTTTGTTATTCTCCTATTAATTTTAAACACTTACAACTAATAGGAAGCATAACAAGGCTAACCTCAGGAAGATAACAGAAACGAAATGAGGTAATGAAAAACAACTCTTCAGCTTCATTATCTTACTTTTGGTAATTCTAATTACAATCAGCTATGGGTTTCCTCACATTTATTGCATGATACTTTCCAGACATACACCCATTGAAGTCTTCATTATTTAAACCCTTACAGCAAAGTGGAAGTGCAACTATAACGATTTTTTAAAGACAACCCAGGAACAGAGCAGTTCAGTGGAAGGGACCTTCAAAGATCATTGGTCCAGCTCCCTGACCACTTCGGGGCTAAGCAAAAATCCAAAGCATATTAATGAGGGCATCGCCCAAATGCCTCTTGAGCACTGACAGGCTTGGGGAATCAACCACCTCACTGGGAAGCTGACAGAGAGCCAGGAAGCGCAAGTTCTATCATTAATAATAAAAACTGGGACAAAAAAAGGCATTTAATGCCTCCACCTTTTTGTCATCCTTAAGAAGCTTAAGAGTTTGCTCTCTTAAAACCCATGGCAGCAACCCTGCTGACTTCATTTTGCATCACTCCAAAAACTTGGAATTCAACTGTTTCACGATCTCTGTGGCCAAAACAGCCACCTCCTGTCACCTCACCCACAAGGCTCCCTCTACTCCCAAACAGCAGACCCAGAAGGGCACCTCTCAGCGCTGGCTCACTCAGTATTTGTGACATGAAAACATCTTCAATGAGCTTTAGAAATTTCCCAGGCTCGCTTGTTGCAGCAAGTTTCATACAGCTCACAAGCTGCAGACTACCCAGGCTCAAGGATAACAGAACAGCAACAAAAACCTGGCGTTCTCAGCTGCTCGTGTATCTGCAGAAAGAGTTCAGCTGGATGCTGCAAACAAGCACCCAATCCAGGATTCTTCTCATACACTGCACCAGTAAATCAAACATTACTATAAAAAAATTCAACTCTTCTTAGTTAGAAAAGGCCTTGCAAAAAAACAAAAACATCTGAAATACTTTACAGCATTTAAAATAGGTAGGAGAACATTTTGTCTTAATGGTTTTGTTTAATACCATCCATACAGAAGTTGCTGTTAATCCTCAATTATGTGATTTGCAAAACACATACACAAAGCAGAGATGAATTAATAATCATTTCTGTTAAATAATTAAACATCTTAATCCACAGGTGGACACGTTGATCTACTTCTGGACTCCCACATTAGGACCATCATACAGAAATCCACTGAGGATAATGACCTTGGTGAAAGATGTTACAGGGGACATTTAACACATAATAATGTTTGTTAGTGATTGTCTTGATTATAGAGACTTTTTTTTTTTTTTTTTTTTTTTTACCTCAGAGAGACCGACAGCATAGCATCTTCTCCAGGAATTCCATTTGTTTTTTAACACCGTAAGGCAAATTTGGCAAAACAAATTGTATCAAAATGCAAATACTAAATTCATTCAGAGCTCTTCTTGGCAACAGACACCGTGTTTTGCTATCAGTCTTGTACAGTACCTGCAGGAATAGTGGTCGTAGGCAACTTCATCGCATCCTTTTATTGTCATATGAAATATAGTTGTTATTTCCTTAATTCTTTTCTGTGTTTACATCCTCATAAACCCAAGTGCACAGATTGTGCTGAGCAAGACCCTTACACAGTCTTGCAGCACTGTAAAATTGACTCCGAAGCTGAGCTCAAGTCACTTGCAGCACTAAGCTTCTTTCCAGAGGTGAGAAAAAGCTGGGGCAGAAGGAGGTGGGGGGAAGATAATCAAATCTCTCTGCTTTACTGGGCTATACGATATGTTTTCCAAGGAATTTCTCCTTTCACTGCAGTAAACAAAGGACCTTCCACAAACTGCAGAGACCAATTTAGCAGTAACAATACCATGAATGACAAATGACAAAAGTAAACAAATGACAAAAATTACTGAGGTTTGAGGTGCTGAGGCACATCTCAAAGAAGCTGCATCCCTAGACACAACATGTCCCTTCTGAGCAGGGTCACAGTGAGCAGACGTTACTTGGAGAAGAACACAGACCAAGCTTTATAAAAATAAAAATAAATAAAAAAAAAAAACACGGAACTGCACAGAAGAATAAAAGGTTTTCTGATATGAAGGTACTATACCGTCCTACACACTCATCTTTATCTACAGATGTGCAAAGAAGCTGGCTTGTTTTATGGGAGGGCCTGATAAAAAAGGGATTCATTTGAGACAGACTAAAGCAGTGCTGTCTCCATAGGAATGTTTCGTCCCAAATGAAAGAGTAATTTTTAGGAACTAGAAGAAAACAACACCAGAGATTAAGAATGTCAGCATAATATGTAGAAAATTAGTAAATCAGAAATCATTGCATCCCATATTTTAAAAGGAAATACGGGCAGACAAAAACCCTCTCAAGAGAGCCTCAAGAAATTATACACCAATCACATAAACAAATGAGTTTTTGGAAGTCTACCGTGGGCAATACCTGAGTGTCTCCTCAGCTCCTATATACGTAAGGAAGTCAAGGATTTACAACTCCAAAAAGCCACCATGGGCTCTGAATCTCCTCCTATTCACTGCCTCCCTTACAATTCTTACAAAAATACATATACACTACTTCATGTTTGCAGAAACAGGTGTCTTACCAAGAACTGATGGATGCACGGCAGAAGCACTATATCTGCCAAGGTAAAATAAAGCCCCTCTGCAAAAATGTGGTCCAAAGGCGGAAGGTCAGAGGTTTTTGTTCTCCTGATGACAGGGGCCTCTCGGAGCGCATTTGATGCTTCCTGGACATGCAGCTTGGAGAAAGCTACGCTCAGTTCCAGACTTGGAAGCGGATGATCATCTGCCTCCACTGTTTTTCCTTCCTCCGTTGCTTCTTTACTGAGTCCAGGCACCGCAGCCTTGGCACCTGCCTTCTGTTGTTGAAGTTTTTGCCTTCGAATTTTGTCATCGTTGTGCACTCGGACAGGTTCTCCAAGTTTTCTTTCAAGCTGTAAAATGTCAGCAGGGACAGCCTGACAGTGCTCGGGAGCTGCCGTCAAAAATCCTTCAACAGCCAGAGGTATGCTGATCTCACAAAGTCTGGTCCACTGGCTAACCTGTCAGATAAATTTACGTAATTATTGTCTCTACAAGTGGAGAAAACAAAATCCAAGGTACATTTTTGCCCATTTGAAACAGAAAAAACTCCAGCCAAATGTGGTAACTCCAGCTTTAAATAAATCCTTTGATCATCTTAGAAGCTAGGATACTCTGTGTTACTCTTGCAATAGCAAGTTAGGAAGCTAATTTTTATATATAAACTGGATGAACAGTTATCCAGTATAGCAGATTTTTATTCCTTATTATTGGCATAAGATTAGGGTGGCTGCGTAACTCATGAGAAGGAAAGATCTGAGCAATTTATAGAGGTCATCTCCAGCTGCTGGTGATAGAACCAGAAGATGACACAAAACAGATTTTGAACACCTCTATTTTACAGAAATTCTTTATTAGCACCCTTTTTTTTTTTAAGCATGCAACATCAAGAAACTTTAGTCTAACCAAACAATACCCCTTTTTTTTCCACATTATCATTGTCCTGTTTTATGTCTTAGTATCTGTACTTAAGGGTTTTAGAACCATAAAATTTTTGTCTTATTCAATTTACCCACTTAGCAGCAACTTGAAACACGGAACCCAAGTTTTCTAGCAGTCCCAGGAAGAGATCAGAACCAGAGGTTTCTGGAAGATGCCAAGGACAACTTCTAAATGCCAGTACCCCATGGGCTAACACAGGGATACACTCCTCCAGATCTGCTCCTCACCAAGAGGGATGAACTGGGTTGGAGGCGCAGTGATCAGATGCAATCATGGACCTCAGTGACTGTGAAATAGTGGGGCTCAGCCCCCCGAGGGGAGTGAGCAAGGCAAGTCTAGAGAGATGAGCAGACTGCAAGGCGATAAATAGGCTGAAATGTCAACTCAAGGAGTAGCAGCCAAGGGTTCACACTCTACCTGAAGGTCAAGGACAGGCTGAGCTCTTTAGGGGCCTATGCTGAGGCTAGGCACCCACTACCAGGCTTCTACTGAGAAGACAGAAACAGGCTCTCTGTGCACTGCACCGCAGGAGAATGAGAGACAAATGTCACAGACTGAAGCAGAGAAGGTTCCAGATTGGCACAAGGAAAGTATTTTTCACCATCCTGAGTGTTAGACCTGGCTGCTAGGAAAGGCTGTGCAGCCTCCATCCTTGGAGGTTTTTGAGACTGACTGGACAAAGCCCTGAGCAACCTGCTCTGAATCTGGCATTGATCCTGGTTTGAGGTGTAGGCCCCTTCCAGACTGGATAATTCACAAGTACTAGTTTATCATCTTCATTCATGGTAATTTGAGCCAGTCACATGGAATCAGCTGCACAATCTTACATCACATGTTTCATACAAGAACGCTACTGAACTCACAGACACAGTCAGTACAGTACATTAGTATTATAAATTAAACTAAAAAACACATAATATTTGTAGTCAGAATCTTTATTTTGCTTTTCCTATTTTTCCCCAAACAAGCATAGTTCAGTTAAATCCAATTTCCCTTTACTCTTCAAGGAAACACTAAACATTGGCAAGATTCTTGAAGTCAAAAGATGATTATTCATAAGATGTAAAACAAGCATAGGAAGGCGATAAATACAGCAGTGACTACTGTCAATAAATTTGTATTTGTAGGGCTGTGACAAAGCTGGCATCCAGGGCAAAATTTTCAAAAGTGTTTTACTAGTTTAAGCTCTTAATTGCCTACATTAATGTTAATAAATAGACATAAGTACACCTGAAAACAGTCTCGAACTTTGCAAAGTTACAATTTGATTCCTGCACTCTCCATAAAGCCAGAACTGCCACTTACTTAATTCTCAAATTCCACATTCTTCAAACAGAATTAATGATGTGCAAAGTACACAGGATCAGGTCCTTATGACATGCTTCAAGAACTTGTAGTTGCTGCAAGAATAGCCACACCTATGACTCCACAGAACACCTCACATTTAGAAATCTGACCTGAGTAGATAAAGAATGTGGCATTCTGTGGCAAATTAACACTACATTAGGTATTTTTAAAATTTACTTCAAACTGGAACAGCCATACTGTGTAACTCATTGAAACTACACTGACAAAAAGAAGGAATTCATAGAATATTCACAGACTAGAATATTCATATTCAAGCAAAGGTCTGCCCCCATTTAAATCTTAAGGTTCTTTTTGTGCTGCTAAATAGCTACATCTTTAAAAAGAATCAGTCTTCACCCTTATGCCAAAATACAGACACGTCTCCTGTGAGCAAATCTCATTTACATCAACACTAAAAGTCTACATCAGAGTATTCCGTTCTTTTTCAAAACCCCAATAATATAACTAAGAGAATGAGACGCACTCACCTCAGCACAGGCTTTTAAGCAGGTCTTCTTAAAGCCCAGGAGTTCCAAAACATACTTTTTAGATGGATCAGCCTCGTATGTTTTCTGTATTATATGCCTTAAGACAACAGCAAGCCCAGCTCGACAGAACTTGCCATCTTTTGCGACAACGGCAGGTAAACAGCAGCTCTGCACGACCATAGGAAGCTGGCATCTGGAGATTAAATGGACTTCGAGATCGCCAAGGAGGTTTTTTGTCACAAACTGATTGTCCACATCTTCACCAGTCGGCACTAAGAAAATTTTGAATAATTTGCAGTCACAGTAGGACAGCAAAAACAGTGAAATAGATGTATGAAGAGGAAAGATGCTATCTTTGTACTCATGAGACAAACCCAAATATAAATGTTCTTCGGGGACGCTATCTTTCATCTTCCTCCTGAGCTATAGTTTCTGAAACAGAAATCAGAACACAGTCATAGAAGAATACACAATTGAGAATAAAAAAGAGGGTTTGAAACAGTGGTCATTCCACTATCTGCTAAAACTGACTTTAACATAAAATACCATTAAAGACATCCTGCCTGAATAAATGGACTGCAGGACCTTCTCGAGAGGAAAAGGTTTCACACACAAGCTGTCACTTCACGTACAAATCACTAACAGGGAAATGATTTCTGATACCAAGCAAAACATACAAAAAGAAAAAAAAAAGATCTCCTTTTAAGCTTTTTAAGTGTATAAACATTTTATAACAAACTTTTTTTTTTTTTTGAGCAGTCTCCCATAACATTAACCATCCATTATTGAAAAAACATATTCCTGAGCACCTCCCTAAACCAGTCAGTTTTATAAGACACAGACATCTTTCTGTAACTGTTAGAGCATGTGCACACACAGGCCATCTAGGCCATGGGAAATAACATTGCTTTCTATATCAAAAAATCAACCTAGCCTAGTGAGATATTAAGTGAAGGTCAAGAGGACATGCAGGAAGGAAAAAAAAATCAGGAATGCTATCTGAGCACCTCAAATACAAGACTACTTTAAAAGTCAAATACAATAGTAACATAGCTGAAATTAATGTCTTGTCATTACATTAAAAACCTTAAACTCAGTTTTCTTGTACTTTGTTTAAAGTTACATTTTTCTTACTAAACCATCCCATACCAGTTTAACATAAAGCAATGATGCAATCATTTTTCTGCACCACCACCTAATGAAATTCTTCATTGGCTTATACACCACAAATCATATTGAAAAGTTTTAGGCACTAGGTGGCACTCTTAAAGCAATCATATAGAATAAAGCTTCATTTTTATATTTTTAATAAGAGCAAGAAATCTGAATGTTGCTAAGAAATGCCAGTATATTATATATATATATATAATTATGAACATATAAATACATATATAAAAAGCACAAGTGACATCAGAACAGAATCAATCTTTCAAATAACTGTATAGATTTATAAGGTCTCTGTGTAGTTACATGAATATGATGTCATTATTTATGTAGCAAAAAGTTTTTTTGTTTTAAATATTCAGAATATCAATTTTTTTTTCCTGTAGATGTGCATCAAATGTATTATATCATATCAACTGTCACTGGGACAAACCAATTGTTCAAAGACAGGCAGTTGAAGAATAAAATCAAGTCCACCTGACTCTAAATGGAAATCGTAATAATGACAGTTACACAGAAGGATTTTTCATCTGCTCCATCACATAACTTTGTCTCAAAACAACAGTGGCTCAACATACAAATCCTGTTGCTTGTCTTTAATTAACACACCTGCCACAAGAAGAATACAATAATACAATAATTAAATATCTACTTCCCTAAAGGCTAGTTTACTTGGTTAAACCTTGCCAGCATATAAATCGAGATGGATTCAATATTGTAACCAACTCTGTGGAGAACACGGTATAGTGAAATAACTGTTGAGGAGATTAGAGAAGAGCTAGTCTTATTTGCTAAATCCATAGTTACAAGCATTTAAACTCATATCCCTGACTATAAAAACTTCTTTCATTATTAAATGGTACCCTTGATATGCATTTGGGTTATTTTTATTTTCCATAGGAACTCACAAAGTACACAAACCCCTTTTTTTCCTGGCCACTCTAGCCACTCAAACATACACATTCACCTTACGAATCACCTCTCCTATTTTATTTTATTATTTCTGGTTCACCTTACTGCACAGGATCCTTCTATAAACTCTTACATATTTTTTTTTTTGCTGTATAGAATTGCTGAATATTTTGGTAAATTCTGATGAGGTTTCCAGTTCCAAAGCATTATTCTGTTATTTCCTTCTGTTCTTATAGAACTGGTATTTCAAATCCAGCACTAAGAACTTCATAAGTAAACCTTGTAAACTGAGGCCCTTGCTCATTTACCTCCAGAGCAGCAGCTCTGAAGCGCAAAATGATAGAAAGGTTTGGGTTGGAAAGGACCTTAAAAACCCTCCCATTCCAACCCCCCTGCCATGGGCAGGGACACCTCCCACGAGACCACGTTGCCCAAAGCCCCATCCAGCCTGGCCTTGAGCACCTCCAGGGATGGGGCAGCCACAGCTTCTCTGGGCAACCTGTGCCAGTGCCTCACCACCCTCAGAGTGAAGAATTCCCTCCTAATATCTAATCTAAATCTACCCTTTCACTTTTAAAGCATTATCCCTTCTACTATCCCTATGTGTCCTCATAAAAAGTCTTCCCACATCTTTCTTTAAAAAGGATAATATTAGACTAAAAATAAATACCTGAAAGATGCAAAACTAGAGGTACTACTAAATCAGGCTGCTGATTAAAATGACAAAGATGTCCTGCTTTGAAAATTGGTGGACGAAAGGGTTAACACTGTCAGAGTGAATTCTCCTGCAATCCCTTGAACAAAATTACTTCTACCCAGCAGCAGTAACAGATAGCAGCTGTCAGTCTGTCCGAGAGACAGCGACTGATTGGAAATAATGACTTGTTGGGTATTGGGCTGCTCCGTATTCAACCCTGTAAATGCCACAGCTGACACCATCCTATTAATCCATCTGTCTCCTTGAAGTTTGAAATTTAACTTGAAATTTGACCCGTCAAATTCAACTATTCTTACCCTCAGGTACAGAACTATTCGGTGGAGAAGCCACACAAACCAGACAGGCCAACTCTGGTGAATCTTGCTGAAGCAGGATAAACAGACACCCTCCAGAGGTACCCATTCCGTTCTCTTGACATCCTTGGGACACTGTCAGAGAAGGTGAATATGCACGCAGCCAATTTACCTTAATCCACAGGATTTGAATTAAGTCATCTTCCCTAACCATTTGAGGTAAAACTCTGAATTTTGTGCTGAAGCAAAGGTATGCTCAGGAAAGGTGTGTTTTTCTGAATACCTTGAAGAGGGTATCTCTGGACAGGACAGCTTGAGGGTGGTTATTAACTTCTCCAAAACTCAGCAGAAGCAACTTTTTTATGAACATCCCCAGTAATTTACTCCTCAGTGACAACACGGTGAACTATATCAGAGACTGAACTACTCTTTTCTGAACCTAAATGAACTTTTATGACAACAAAAAGAACACAGATCACAGAAACTATGATGCTCGTGATCAACTTAGCAGCACTGTACTCAAACTGTAAAAAACAGAACAGTTTGCTGAATTGATGGAGAAGAAATCATTTTGTGGAGGGCAGAAATGAAGGGTCAAGAATTCCCTCTCAGACAAAACAGTACATTCACTGCTTTGAAATTTTACCTATAAAATAAATACTTGAAATGACAGTAACAATACAGCAACAATTAATCATTCAAGTTGGTAATTCAGCTAAAGGCCCTGATGCTGCAAGTACTCACAGTACCTGCCCTAAGGAGTCTTTACAATATACAGTCCTGGTTTTTTCAGATATAGTCCCAACTTCTCACATTCCACACTCCTACAACTTTTCATACCGAAGTCCCTTTTTCTTCTCAAACTGGAAGTATTAAAGCACAGACATTGGTTTCCCAGAAGCACACTCTCTGTAATGCTGCTGAGATGGTCAGTTTACATCCAAGTTATTAGACCTATTCCATGGAGTGGAACAGATTGTGTTTCTAATTATGGTCCACTTAGGACAATAATACTTTCCTGTTTCTGAAGCTAACCTTCAAGGGATGAAATGATGAGCTCTACACAGCAGGACAAACAAAAGAAGTATTGGACTTAGAGCTCCTGTTTGCATCTGCAAAACAAGATAGGGATGCAATGATTGAAACAGAGGTTGGTCTGACTCAAACTCTCCGTGCCTGCACCTGGAAAAGGTCTGAGGAAAGTCACTACAGTGAGAAAAACAAAAAGCACTGCCTTTGGCAACTTTTCTCCTTTCTGTTCCATTTCACCACTAGGTTTCCTGAAATAGTTGGAAAGTGCATGGAAAGTTATCATCACTGATGTAATGAATACTTCATTCTTACACTATTATCACCAGTCAGGTCCTGTCTATTCACCAGCTTCATCATTGACAAGAGTTGCATACATTTCATTTGTACTATTAAACACGGAGAGTTACTCAAATTATTTTATCAAACTACTGCATTTGTTTCAATTTTAAAAGATCAGCTGTCTCCACAAAGAAATGCTAAGCTTTTTCTTTTCTTCCCCTCTCCTGTGTAGTACTGAGCATACCATGGGCATTTGTCACTTATTCTACTCTCTCTTGAACAGCTGGCCTCATAATCATTTCATCAGCCTGGTCTTTTTCAGTCCACTTTCCTAGAGCTGCATCAAGAATAAAAGGCAATAGATGTCCTCCCCTTCTGTCCCTTAAACTCCTGTTTAGCTTCCTGCTTTTTCTCCAACTGCACTACATCTCAAATTCTCCAAGTATTGCCCTACAAAGGAAACACGCATTGAGAAAGACCGTAGTGAGCCAGAATTGGATACATCATGAAAACACTCTTACTGCAACAGGTACAAGTATGGTGGAGCAGAAAAAAAGGAACTACTTATAAGTTATTTTTTTGCAACTATATTAGTTAGAAGTTGTTTCTAAGTTAATTCTTAACACCTACAAGATCCCAGTGAGCAAGGGATTTCTTGTAGTCTTCCTTTAAAAACAATCAAAAGCTTATGGAGATTTTGTTTTGTGTTTTTTTTAAGCCAAAGGTTCAGCCTATTGCACATAAGATATTTCAGGTGGCCAAAAAATAACAATTGAGTTAATTTTGCTCATAGCTATGTGAACAGCCAAATGGCATTCTGAATAAATTAAGCCTCTATTAGATTCAGTTTCTTTGCAACCACAGAGCTCATCGTGCACAGGGTAAACACAGAAGAAATGCTAACCTTTTTGGAACTTCTTACTTCACCATGAAGAATAAAATGGCCTAATTGGTGAGGAAATCTTTTGTAAATCATCTTTTGCCATTTTCCGACTTCTATACACAGTTGTCTCTTTCCACCAGCTTCAGAAAGCAGTGCTAAAAGTTCCCTTATTTTCCACAAAACGCTTAGCTGAAGATGGACAGCGTAATTTCTGGACTGTCACAAGCTCTCTGCAACTGCCAAATAACACACCTAGCTTGGCAACTTAGAAATTTCTATTTTTAATTCATTTTCAAAGTTAAAAGATTTAGCCTAATGCAGAAGTTTCTCTTGCTCTTCATTTTCTACACAAAAAAGATCACTCACTGACTACCTCAAACATTTATCTAGTTAATTTTCCTTTTCAGCCTCATACACAGTGACCAAAGACAAGCCACCTGCTTGTTAAAGGGCCTATATATTCTATTATGGGGTTCAAATGGAAAATTTCCTGTCTCCATTAAATATTTTCTAGAATTACCAAGATGAAAGCAGCATTTTTAAAATATTAGAACAGAGATGCTTAGGCAATCATCAAAACTGTCAGCATTCACATCAGCCAGCACCAGGAACCACAATTCTGTCCTGGAAACAAGCTTTGCCACACAGGCAGCTGAACTGCATGAAGCACTCAAGAATCTAACCATCAAAGCCTGCCCTAGTCCATTCTCACATTCGGCTCTATATGACACTAGCAGATGCTTACCATAAACACCTATAAGTTCCAATTTATTTATATAGCTTGTTACTGTAAAAACTTCTATGTCCCATCATCACAACAGTAACTGAATGTCTCAGACTTTCTTCCCAATAGCCTTGTAAGGTGGGATTTTCACGTATTTCCATTGTACAAGCAAAAAAACCTGGAGGATAACCAGCTTGTAGCTCAACATCATACAGGAAATCTGTACTAAAGCAACCCTAAGAAAACATTTTTCTTAAAAGATTTTTGTTATGAAGTCCAGTCTTATGAATAAAATCAGGCTAAATTTTATTCCAGATGAGTCTCCCACAAGACGTAAACCCAAATAAATCTGTCTGGATTTACCTGTGACTTTACCTTTGTTTCCTTAAATTGTTTCTTGTGAGAATGTATGCAAGGCCTTCTGCACAGTCACTTCAGAGAACCGTAGACTCCTACGCTGCCATATCCCACCCCCTCACATCTTTTCTTTTAGAGAATTCCTCCTAACATCTTGTCGCTAAGCACAGACATTTATAAAAGCCTTGTTTCCTATGTTATTTCGTTTCTGAGATGTTTATCTGCACTATTTTAGCTCTGTAGAGTATCTTCCTTGTCAGTTTAGGTACAACTTTACCTCTGAAGGACTTGCTAACCCACCTGGCTGCCTGTTCCCACTTACTTTCACACACCAACCGCCTGTACATTACATTTATGAATCCACTAGCAGCTTATTAAGACAGAAGCATCCACAGACACTTACAATAAAACAAAATGTGGTACTTACAAAACCTACAAGACATCACGCTGGTCACTGACTGGATAATAGTTTCTCCTGCCACTTTTCCTTCTCTGATTGGACTGTAAATTGTGTGAGAAAAGATGGATTTCTGTTCTATACTGGCCTTATTTACAGCAGCCACTGTTAAAAGAGAAGGGAGAAATCAGCTGAACGCAACAATGAATATCATGGGTTTTGCAACATCACTTATAGATAAGAGAAATAATAGTCTACCTTTGCATAAGAATCACCTTTAGCATTTAAAAATAGTAAGTATTAAGCAAGCATACTTGTCGCTAATTATACTGTTATTATTCTCTTCTCTCTTTTAACGTGTGTTAAATAGCAGTTAAATTAGTTTCACTCTGCTTCCATGTTAGCAATACAATAAAGTGCTGGCTTCAAATTATGTTCCCCAGGAAAACGAAGAGTAAACAAACCCACAAACGTTTCATTACTGAAAAAAAATCTCGTTTATTTAATTATTACCACATGGTAAAACGTTTTTAATAAACACGCGAACGTCTGAGGAACATTCAGCACCACGAGTAACTTAAAAAACACGTTTTTCTCCAGCAAGGGTTCAGCTTAACGCAACGCACTTAAGGGAGAAGGTTAAGGAAGCAGAGCTAACTTTGGCTTTGCTGTGTATTTAAGGCCACCATTGTATTTAACGTGTGTATTTAACCCGTATAAGCCGCCCCCCTCAGCCCACCTCAGGCGGCCGCCATTAGGTGCCCGCCCTCTCCTCCTCCTCAGGCGCGTTCCCGCCCCTTCCCGCCTCCCCGCGCTGCGCGCGCAGCGGGCCCTGCGCTCTGACGGGAGGGCGGGGGGAGGGGAGGTGCTGAGGGGGCGCCCGCACACGCACTCCGCCCCGGCCTCCCTCATTCTCTTTTTTTGGGGGGTCCTCCCGTTTTTTGGGGGGTGTCACAAGGACTCTGGAGAAGGAGGAGAAGAAGGGGGGTGTCTCTAATTGCTGCTGGACCGGCCGCGGGGCCCGGCAGGTAGGATGGGGGTGCGGGCGCTGTGGGGTAGGCGCCTCAGCTGTGTGTGTGGGGGGAGGGTTTATTCTGTTAAACGGTGCGGTTTGAGGCGCTGGGGATTGGGGAGATCCCTTTCTTTCATCAAGGGAATGTGAGGGAGAAGCTTATGGTGCTGGGGCTTTGGTGGAAGCTGTACAGAGGTTGGGCTGTAGCCAAAGTTGGGCTCTGCCACCGGGATCACGGGTGTCTGTGCACCTGCTGAGGCTCGGTGAGCAGAGATACAGAAAAAGGCAAAGACGATAATAGAGATATAACCATTATGCCAGCAATTGGAATCAGTGAGCAGTGGCATCCGTTTAAGCAGCATCCTCAAGGCTGTTTCTGTATTGAAGCCTCATGGTAGCAGGGATGAGCGTATTTCAGTCCCACAGGTATGGGTGTCTCATCTACTTGAATAAATGCTCTGATAAAATTGGTTCTTGTGGCAGCAGAACTATCCTGGAGAGCAAAAGCAGTTTGTAGAAAGGGAAGATACAACAGAAGAACTTTATTGAACAGGGAACTAATGACAAAGATCAAGTGCAAAAAGGGAAATTTACAGGAGGTGAGTGTGGAGACAGGCTACAAAGGAGGAATACAGAAATACTGCTGAGGTGTGTGAGGATGGTGCTAGGAAGGCCAAAGCTCAACTAGATTCAAAACTAGGAAGAAATATTAATGGCAACAAGATGGTTTTGCGTGATTGTCAGGAAAAGAATGCACAAGTTAAATACGGTGCAGCTGCTGAACGGGGCAGGTGACTCACTGACAGCAGACATAGGTGAGGCAGAGGCATCAATGTCAGCTGTGCCCCAGACTACAGCGAGGCCTCCCAGGCCTTTCTGTAGCAAGGCAGGGTTTGAGGAAAAGAGGAACTACGAGAGGATTGAAGTGTGGGCTGATTGCCTGATATGCTCATACACCTGGATGGACTGCATTGAGGGGTGCTGAGAGCGGGTGGTAGCATAATGAAGCCACTCACTGTTGTCTTGGAAAGGTCATGAGACTGGGGAAGGTTCTGTAAGACTGGAGCAAGGCAAGTAGGACAATTCAGAGGACTACAGGCTGGCCAGCCTCACTCCTTCCACCCATGGAAGGACCATGAAGGAAGCCAATGTCTTGGGTGAGCTGCTCTGAATTCATTATTGGAAGTGCTTAGAGCAGGGGGCTGCACAGGGTGGCCCCATCGGTCCCCTTCCAAGCAGAAGGATTGATTCCATTTTGTGCTTTAGCCCAGCAGGCAGTTGAGCACCACCCAGCTGCTCGCTTGCTCTCCCCAGGTGGGATCAGGGAGAGAATCAGAGAGGTGGGAGTGCACGAAGTCACGGGTTGAGTTATGGATAGTTCACTAGATAAAGCAAAAGCCGAGCATGCAAGCAAAGCAAAACAAGGAACTCATTTGCTACTCCCCATCAGCTGGCAGGTGCTCAGCCACTTGCAGGAAAGCAGAGCTCATCAAGGGAAACGGCTTCTTGGGAAGACAAACATGGTCACTCTGAACATCCCCTCCTTCTTGCTTCTTTATGCCAACTGTTACTGCTGAGCGTGGCACCACGTGGCAAGGGACATCCCTTTGATCAGCCTTGGCCAGCTGCTCCTGCTGCACCCCAGCCCCTCGCTGGCAGGGCAGCGCAAGGAGCTGAACAGCTCTTGGCTCTGGGTGAGCAGTGCTGTGCAACAACTAAAAACATCGGTGTGTTATCACCGCTATTTTAATCAAAAATCCAAAACACGGCATCACAAGAGCCTCTACCAAAAAAAATTAACTCTAACCCAGCCAAACCCATGTCATTCTCTGTTTCTTAACTGAAGTATCATTTATGAGAAGTAGGAAGCAGTAAATATAAGGCAATGGTGCAATCATAGAAATGTCAGACAAGCAGGTTACTGTGATAAATTGAAATATTAATTTAAAAAGTACAATATAAAACACACTGTAGAATAGAATATAAAATGAAAGATCACAGTGCTACTAACTCCATAATGGAAGATTTTATTCCAGCCTTCTAAAATTCTTTGGATAAGATGTCACACAAATAAGAACTGATTAACCCAAGTGTTCTGATTAATACAGTTGTCTGGACTGCTAAAGTGTGTGAGTTTTGAAATCTCCCTCGTGGGAGATGACTGTGAAATTATGTTGTCATGAATCAAATCCTGATTAAGATACTGAAACAAAAACCGAAGATAGAAGTTCAGTTTTTCCTGCTTTCCTTGATCTACTTCATCAAGAGCTGCATTAAATGTGAGAGTGATCTGAAAAAATATTGCTGGTGAATATGCAAAACCTGCCACTGTCACAGTTGTTAGATTTCTGCAGGAAGAAAGAAATTCCTGAGGAACAGAAAAATCCAAGGGCGGGAAGGAAGGATGAATTGATGTTTTGGTGGCGTGTAAAATTAATTATTGATAAACACAGAGTAGCACACTGAAAGGGATTTTGTGCTGCTGCTCCGTATTATTGGGTTTTAAGTTAACTACTGCAGGTGTTGAAGGTAGCTGAAAAGGATGTGAGTGAAAGTCCTCCTTTTAGCAATCAGTGTCAGTGGAAAACGTAAATATAGCTGAGTTTACAAAGAGTGGGTTTGAAAATACCGCTGCAAAATGAATTGAAGGTGTGTATGTTTTTGGAAAAGTGTGCTCAATTGTCTTAGAAAATAATAGAAATAGGAGTTCAGAACAGACTTACGAAAATAAGGCAATATGACCATACCTCAAAATGTCATGTAGTCGGATCCATTTAACTGAAAGTGACGATGAATAATACGTGTATAGGCACGCAAAATAGTAGGTGACAAAGGAAAGGGCTGTAATACCCCGGAAAGGTTCACTGTTAAATTGGAAGACCATGTATTCTGTACAGTGCTCAATTAATTTTCTGTGATTTTTGGCATAAGACAGTAGCTCAGTCTAGAAATGAGAGATTAAAATATTCCTAGACACTGAGAATAACAACCTACTCAATTGCTATTTTTCCCATAGAGCTTTTCCCGTAGAACTATTTAGCGTAGTCCACACTGGAAGGTTTTCAGTGATTATCCATCCTAGAAGGGTTTCTTATATCTCAGGAGGATGTTGTTACTGTACATTTGGTCTTTTCCATCTGTCATCAAACACCTCTTACAGGATAGTGAGACATAAGTTGAGAAGGGTGGTTTAAGGGCTAGACTAATGGTGTAATGCTTGCTTGCTAGAGGGTGCATTCGAGCTCTTGACCCTGCTCTGCAGGTCGCCTACATGTTCTGTTCGGTTCCTGCTGCATGTGCAAAACCATGTCTGCCCTGGGTCCAAGGATTTTAACAAAGCCCTCTGATGTTGCAGCAGCATAATTAAACTGCTATGCAAAGTGTCATATTCACTTCTTTCCTATTGCTTTCTCCGAAACAGCATTTTAATTATTTTCTGTACAAAGATTCCACTTCAGCAAGGAAGTCAGAGTGCTCTTGCCCAGGATCACCTATGGCATCATTAATAAAACGCTGCATTTCACTTGCTCCAAAACTATTACGTTGCTATATACTGACTTCACCAGCAGTTTGTGAAAGAAAGCATGAATGAGTGTAATTGGATCTGAGCTTTATAAATATCAAACTACTGATCTTGTCTGTAAACTGGAAAAGGCTGCTTTCAAAGCAGATTTTTTGAAATCACTAGTGTTAGTCCTTGATAGTTGTTATCCATTCATTTTTTTCAAATTATTCCATTTTAAAGACAGCTATTGGTGTGTTCATCTTTCCATTAGATACACTTACCATTTGTAATTTATAAATATACATTTTCAAATTTAAAAATCTGCCTAAACTGAATACCAAATTTCAAATTAAGGCATATTTAAACTGTTTAATAAGCCCAGTTCCCTCTCTTCTCATGAGAAATTTCTACTGATGTTTTGGTTATAATTGCAGTGGCCTATGATGTTATTATAATTTACCCTTGAGAACAGAGAAAGAATTGTTGCAATTTCATACACCGATGAAAAAATAAGTACAAGGAACACTTTTAAATCTGGTTTTCAACCATTTCTTAACAATAGAAGTCTTTAAAAAGCTAGTGCTCAAAATAAATTTGGGAAGCATTACCTTCCAAAAGATAATAATGGAATTGTCTTGCTTACTCTTGTTCTCTAAATTCTACAAGCGTACTGAATTGGCTGCTAATGACTGTTGAGGCTACATCTTCCTTATGTACATGTATATATTCCCAGAAGAAACCTCAGGAAAGTAGCTGAAGGTTGTGTGTTTTTTTTGTTGTTTTTAATCAGGGAATTTTTCTAATTATCTGTAGTTGGTGTCTTAATTCTACAGTTTATGTACAATAGAGGGTGTAGCAGTCCTAATTTAAGACTGTGGTACTGAAATCTGGAAGCCGTATTCGCAGAGCAGAGAAATGGAACAGGTAGCTTAACCACAGAGCTCAGGAACAGCCAGAAATTTTAATAGAGGTATGTGCGTTAAAAAAAAAAAAGTGTGCTTTCCACACACACTGATTTTGCTTTTTGTAAACATCAGAGAGAGACTGAGTTGTATCGATGAGGCATGTACTGTAGTCTCTGCTTGATCAGTGGAAAAACAGTTAGTGGTGTATAGTACTTTCTAGTAGAAGTTCTGCGGCCACTGGAAAATGATTTGACAAGTAGATTAAGGAATAGAGAACAGGTTCTTGAAGAGGATTCTTAACTCTCTGCTGGGTCCATTGATAAAATCCCTATGAAGTCTACTGTATGTTGAACTCCTTGATGATCTCAGTAGAGTGATTCTCTGGTGTCTCGTGAAAGCCCAGCATGAGATAAAGGTTCCTGGAGACTTCTAGGCAAGTGCTGAGGGAGCTGACTGCTGCTGCTGGTGCATTGGCCAGAGAGGTAAAAGTTCACTGCCTGGAATATCAAAAGGAATTCTTCAGTCAAAACCTTGGAGGCTCCAGCTGAAAAAAATGTCCAGGCACTGCTTTTGAGCAGAACTGATGAAAGTTCTTTCAAGAACATCTTCTAGATTATTGTATAAGAAATGAAATACCCTGACAAAGTGAGATTTGAAGGGATTAATAAGAATTGTGCGTATCTGTTTTGGAAAACAGCAGGAAACTTCTCTTTCAGTGTTTTTCTCCTCAAGTTTATGATTGTTAATTACCAATTAAGTTAGCGAGCATCTTTCTTTGTAGGGAGAATTTCTGATGCAAGTGCAGTCCCCTTAGACCTTTTGTTAGAGAAATTGACAGAGAAAGCTCCAGAGTGCAAGATGCTATTGCTATGAAGCAACGTTTTTTTTTTTTTTTTAATTCATTCTACCCTTTTCCTCACTTCCTCACTTTATTCCATTGGCATAGGCATTGATGTAGACATAGGCAGTGTGGTATCTTAGAGCTCTGGCTAGTTTCTTGATATGAAAACCTAGGCTGTCACAAGGGAACTTGGCTAAGTCACAACTTAAGTTTGTATTTTTGATCTGTTCCAACTAAATTTAAAAATCAACAGTATATTTTTCAGATTTTAGTAAATAAATAACATTGCATGCAAGCTATTTTATATTTCTATGTTGTATGTTATAGTGAGCTGTTCTCAGAAGTTTCAGAAGTGAATTATTCTGTCAGATTTTTCTTTGTTCTTAAGTGAACAATTAGATAAAACTCCCTGTATATGCATCTTCAAACAAGAAGTGTAGTAACTGCTTTTCTTGAAATTTTTGCTTATTTTGCATTCATTTCAATATTCTGCATGTATGGAATATGAAGAATAAGGAATACTTGCTCTATTTGTGTAAGGATGGTGAGTTTAGGTTTTGTAACTCAGGCATTGCAAAGAACGAAATCTGACATCACTTCAGACATAAAGCCAAAGTCAAGTTCTGCAACTCCTAAGTTCACAATCAGTCATCTTCTAATGATAATTAATTCACATATTCCCCTTGCTGTGTTTTAATATAATTTTATTTTGGACAAAAAAAAAGTCTTACACAACATAGTTAGCCACATGCTGTTTGACTTATGCTCTGTATGAATTAAGTTCTTTTTTTTATTTTATTTTATTTTTCCTTCCTACAAAGACAACACTATGGCTGCTACAGTGAACTTGGAGCTCGATCCTATTTTTCTGAAAGCACTGGGCTTCTTGCATTCGAAGAGTAAGGATTCTGCTGAAAAGCTGAAAGCGCTTCTTGATGAGTCTTTGGCCAGAGGAACAGACTCAAGCTATCGTCCATCTCAGAAGGTATTAATATTAGACAGCATGCGTCATTTTTATATGCCTTGTAAAAGCTTCACCTATTCCTAGTTCACCTTTTACAGCTGAAGAGTTGAAAAGAGAATCAGCAACTAAGGAAAAATTAAGAGTAATTATATAATGTTTAAATGTTTAAATTATATAATGTTTAAATTCATTGTTCCCGTTTTATACAACATAATTCATTTAATTAATTGCAGTTAATGAAAAAAGATCTCTTTACCTTCTTGGTATATCCAGATCTGTAAAAGGGCTATTCCGTACTACAGCGCGAGTGTCATGACTTTGTAATGGTACTTCTTGTGTTTACTTCTATGTTGGCTTTGGCATTTTTCATGATAAGCTATTGTACAAGCTATCAAAGGTGAATCAAAATTATATTTTTCCAGTTATGATCAAAGTTAAAAGCTCCTTAAAATGCAGGCATTTTTGTAAACAGATAAATATTAAACAAAAAGCTGTTTACTGATAAAACTGGATCTCTTTTCTCAATATTATTGATGAAGTCATATGAGAGTGAAAAAAATCCCAAATGGTCTGAAGTGTAAATGATTTGTTGGCCAAAAGCATCACCATCCTATATAAAAGCATGATTTTTCATCTCCTGAAAATCACTAAACACCTGCTAGAGAGAATATTTGAATCTGAGATTAGCATATGAGAATAATCAAGCAGGGACATCCTACTGTTGCCGTGTACTGCCATATGGATAATGAGGGCGTGTTCACCCTTAAGATGCCAACAAGTCAACCTGGGGTGTTGTAATGATGGTCCGTATGCTGGTACACTAGGAATATTGTGTTTCTGCATGTACATGGTTCCAAAACATCTAAAAGGCACTATTACTGCTACAGCATACGTTGGTTTGTAGTTTAAAGTGGGAGCGTAATCACAGAATCACCTGGGCTGGAAAAGACCTTCAGGATGGAACCCAACCACCAACCTGATGTACTGGGTACCGTTCCTAAACCGTACCCGTTAATGGCACATCCACCCATCTCTTAAGTATGCCCAGGGATGGGGACTCCACCTCTCCCCTGTGCAGCCTGCCCCAATACTGTAGATGGGGTTGGAAAGCCAGTTCTAATAACAGTTCAACAGGCAGTCACCCAACATCAGGTGAGACTGGGGCTCAGCCCAGAGAAAGAAATCTTTTGTTCTCCTCTTTTCCTTGTGTCTCCAGTATCAGCTGGACTGCAAAGCTCAGAAATGGAGGAAAAAAAAAGTACAAGAATTAATTCCTTCCCCTGCATTCTCAGGCTGTAGGATTAGTTTCTGGTTGACAGTGGTGTCCAAAAACGGAGCAAGGAGCATGGGGTTATGACAGCCAGAGAAAGAAATCTGTTTCTGATTGCATGCAACAGAAAGTCAGTATGCCTTGTGGGGCTTAAGCTCAGGGCTCATCCCAGCGTACAGCAGAGAATTATTCACTTCTTACCAAGCTGGAGGGATACTTTTCTCATACACATTGCTGTGATTAATCACTCATTTACAGGCTCACTTATTATCCATTGCTCACACGAAGGCATCACGAAGAAGATCTATTGATTTCTGTTGAGATCTAAATTATTAGCCTGGTAGGTGAATATGAACTGAGATTAAGATTTTCCTTCATCAGGGAATGAAGTATTGATATCTGGTGACATCAGATGTCAACTTACGTTTTCAGCATATATTCAGTCTTCAGAACTATCTAAAACTTTGTGTTCGTTCTCCCTTTGAATTTTAAAAACAGAAAAAAATTTAATGTTCCAAAGAGGATCTGTCTTTAGATAAGAAGCATCTTTTCCTCTGGAAGGTGAGTGGTTTAGTAACTAACTGCAGCTGAAACATTAATTTGTGGCTGTGATATAAAAAGATTTAAGATATATCCAAAAAATTTTGGCTATACAAAAAAAAATAATGTATGAGTAAACAGCATTGTGTGATACTGTGATGTAACTAACTGCAAACTTGCAAGTAACTTGCCTTCAACTTTTGTTTCTGTTTTTAGGAAGTAGAACAACCAAAAGTATCTGTTACCAAACCTATTTCCAGTAAGCAAGAGCCTAAAGCTGCTTCTAGTTTGCCTTCTGGCAACAACAATGGCAAGCCCACTGCATCAGAAAAGGTGAAGAAAGAAACAGAAAAGAAATCTTCTGATAAAGTGAGTTTTATTTTTGTTTCCTGTTGACATAACTCCGCTAACAAATTTGAAGTGTTTTACATGTAAACTCCCTTTTTCTGTGTAATCTGTGTAACTCAGCTCTCAGTAATTGTGCATAGCTATGAGCCTAGGAGCTGCCTTATCCAATCATGTTGTCACTTAGGCAATTCAGTATAGGTCTTGGGACAAGTGAATGTTTTAAATGTAGCAATAATAACAGGTTAATAAAATGTGTCAACCCGAAATGGGGGTTTCCTAAGGATTTCATGAGGATTTTGAGGTGAAGTACAAAAAGTGGACTTGAGCTCCTAGGTCATAAATATTTTGGAGAAAATGTATCTAAAGAAAACATGCTCTGGGTGTGCTGTATAAAGTACCCTGTCTTATACTGCTAAGCTAATTGTTCCAATCATTTTCTCATTTTAATAAGATCCATTAGGTTTCTGCGTTTTCACATTCTGTGTCTGTGATAGGTAAAAGCAGATACTGTGGAAGGAGCTGATATGCCAAAGAAGCCCAGGCTTGAGAAGCAAGAGGCTCGTTCCTCTCCTATTACGGTTCAGACGAGTAAAGATTTATCCATGCCTGACTTATCTAGCTTTGAGGAAACCAGTGCTGATGATTTTGCTATGGAAATGGGTTTGGCCTGTGTTGTTTGCAGGTAAGTCAACACTGCTTCATTGCAATTGTGTCTGTGCTTCTGTTTGGTTAGTTTTGCCTGTGTACTATTTAGTTAATGCTACCTGTAGGTTTTGTTCTGGAAATCGCTTAAGCACATATGCAAAATTAGTACATTTAAGCACCCTTTATGAACAAGAATGGTTGCTTGAAAATTGAGCCTGTAACGAGAAGCTACTTTTCTTGTTTGGGAAAGAGGACATGAGAAATAAAAAAACTAAACAAGATACCAACCTTGTATAACAAATACTGATTTTTTAAGTATTGGAAAACAAGTTCAAATATTAATAGCTAATACCAAGCAACATTCTAGAAAATCTGTTCTCTTCTGAGTGTATTTTTGGTGGTGTTATGAGTTCTGTATGTGTTGCTCCCATCTTCATAATAATTTGGCATTACTTTACACACAACCATGTTTTTCAGTTAACCCTGTAAATATATCTTCAATCTTGCAATCAAGATGGGTTCTTTTTCACTTTTCATCAAGGGCTTATAAAATGGATAATAGCAACATTCTCTTAACAAGACATCTCATGTTAACAAATATTAAAAAATACACTTTCAAATATTCACCCTGGGATCAAATAACTTGAATCAGGATTTGGTTTCATGGATGATTAATATCCCCGTAAATCCCCACTGCTGCCAAAAGGAACTGTTTGGCTCTTCCAGTTGTACGTCCTTCCTTGTCCCAGTTAGGGGTGTATCACCAACACAGTATGTTATCAACCGAATCAGCTTCTGGATCAGCTCTCCGCTCAGGTTCTTCAGTAGGTTTACATTTCAGTCAGCTTAGTGAGCGTACTTATGCTGACACACGTGGATACAAAAACATGGGGCCAGGGCAAGGAAGAAGGTGGGACTGGCCAGATTCCTGGTAGCATTTCTAATTACTATTTTCTAGCTCAGCTTAAGCCGGTTGGGAAGCCATGTTCTGTTTAACTTTGTTCTTCAGTCATCTCCATGATCATTCCAATTGTGCAGATGAGGAGGTGCATCCAGTCCATACAGGATAAATTTCCATTGTTGCAGCTAATTATACTGTTAACCAGTTATGCAGTGATGAGATTTCACTTTATTCCCATGTGTTGGTTCAATTTTTTAATCTTTTTATTATAGACATTGAAAAAGGAAGAACAGTTCAAACATTTGAAGTCTGAAATAAATCTTTCAATTTTATCTTCTTGCAATAGCACTAATAAAATAGCTCCTATTAAGGTGATGCCAGAAGAAGGGAGAAGCACAGCAGGAACAAAACAACTCATAGAAAAAGGATGGCAGCAGTCATCCAAGACTCAGGATTTGTTTTCATTTTATGTGAAACCTGCTGGAACTGATGTCTTCTGGTTCTTGATTTCCAGCTCAAGCTGGGTAGGATTGTTTTCAGAGCACTCACACTTCATACTTCCTAAATCCAACATTTGTTACCACTGTATTCCACTACTTACTTCTCAGCTGTCAATATGGGGGCCCTTACTGAGGCTGTGCATCTCGAGTCTAAATACTGACATCCCTGTACATAGGAAATATACAAAGCACTAGATACTTCTGTAAAATAACTCTGGTATGAATAGCGTTTGGAAACTGACAGCTTTTAATATTTGTGTGTGAACAGTTGTGAATGAAAACACCATGTCCAGTGGTAGAGTACATGGGGTTCTCTTTTTATTCTTAGCCAAATGTCTTATATTGCTTAAGAAAACAAGTTGACAACAAGACCCCAGCTGTGAGTTCACAAATGCAAAAGAGTGCATTTGAATTTTAACTATTCCTTTTTTTAATAGATGTAGAAACCAAAGTAAAGACATTAAATGTTTCTCTGGGATTTGCTAATGTAAAAAGTATTTGCACAATTATCAGGTGTATTGAACTTTGCCCATGGTGATTTTTTCTTGTTCTGTTATACCAAGGTAGGCACAAAGAAGGAGAGAATATTTAAATAACTTCACCCTTCAATGCTTGCAGATCATAGGAAAACAGGGCTCAACAGCTACAAGGATTCTCAGTTATATGAAGTAATATTACAACAATTTGCAGATAATACTGAACTTCTTTTTATATATATATATATATATATTTATTTTTAAATGTTATTGAAAGAACAACCTTATTTTTATGAATACTTGTTTGTTTTCTGAAGGTAAAAAGTCGATAGGCTTGTTTCACAGCTATCATTTAAAAACAAGGCTGGTTTAACTTGATTCCAGGCATGAACAGTTCAGGTTTTTTTATTTAGTCTGGGATTATCTTTGTAAGTTTCAAATAAGGTAAGTCTCATCCCTTGAGACATGGGGTTAAAACATCACAGCTTTGTTCTGACCCCATTTATTTAGGAATAATAAACAAACAAAATGGCTTTTGAAATATCCTGCATCTAAAATGATAGGCCCTGGAATTTCAGAAATGTTTCTTTCTTTGTTTTTTTAAATAGCCCATTTAAAAGAGAAAAAATGTTTAGAAAACATTCTAGTGTCCATATGGACAATACCTTCAGACTTCATTTTCCTGTTATATAAAGAAATAAGGAATTACCTTTCTGTACCCATCTACAAATAGAGTTTCCATGGTTACCTGGGTACCTGCTCCTCAGGGATATGAGCAAAAGCAGCTTAGCAATTAAATAGCCTGATTTGTCATCTGAAAGAAGAAATCATTAGGAAACTGGTATTTGGCTAACTCACAGACATACTTCTAGTCATGTGTACATCACTAATTTGTCATTTATATAGCGTGATTACTTTCACCAGAGACCCACGCAAAATTAAGTCCTCATCACCAGCTTACGTGTTTGCTCCAAGGCAGTGCTGCACAGTTAATCCTCTCTGTTTCATCTTTCCATGATTCTGGTATTATCTCAAATCCCAAGTGTCTGTCTGTAGGGACCAAAAGGATGGCTAATAAAACACCTGCAAAGTAGTGTATTTTGGATGGTGATGCTTTAAAATCCTTTAGCAGAAAGCATTCTTACATGCTTGTCAGTGCAAAATTATTTGTTCTTTATCTGTATTGCTCTACAGTTTACAACAAAATTATCCAAATGTAGGCTAGGCCTTTGGATGCTACTATAATAAAGAAGTCACATAATTGGTAAACCGTGAGGTATCTTTAAAATCCCTAGGTGAAGAAAACCAGGTGAGACTTTAATTTCTAATATAAAAATCAAAAAGGAAAACAAGAAGTGTCATGTATGCATGTTTAGTAATATTGGACTTTTTAATGTAAATTCTGGTGTGAAAATCTAAAAACTCCAAATTTCTAAAATATTTATTAGTCATACAGGGGAAAAAAAGGTGATGTAGCTCACTTGCCACAGGCACAAAATATTTGTGAAAGTAAAAATACTTCTAGTTTTCGTCTTAAGCCTTGCAACATTTGCAACAATTGGATAATCCTTTAAGTGTTTTCTCCAATAATCTGTTCTTAACTATTTTCTCTGCAGGCAAATGACAGTTATTTCTGGGAATCAGCTAGTGGAGTGTCAGGAGTGCCATAATCTGTACCACCAGGATTGCCATAAACCTCAGGTGACAGACAAGGAAGTGAATGATCCTCGACTTGTGTGGTACTGTGCCCGCTGTACCAGACAGATGAAGAGAATGGTAGGAGTCATTTCTTTGTCTAATATGAGCACTATTTGAACAGAGCAGGTTATTTCTTATACGTGAGGATATCTTATAGTCTGCAGATGTCTTTGGAAGCATGTTGGAGAACCTAAAGTATGCTACTATCATCAGGCTCTGAACTGAGCAGAGTATTTGCTTGAGGTCAATTATCGCACAGGATAGCCTTTGCAGTGACTTAAATTTTTCCTTCCATATGCCCATATCCTTTTTTTTTAATAAAAAAATAATAATAATAATAATAATATTAAAGAAATCTACCATTTTACTTGCAAATTCTTAGAATTTCTACAGCCTGCATCCCGATACTGCTGAATCATGTCCATGTCTTCCTCAAGTTCACCCTGTCTTTGCCTTCTTTCTGTGATGGCGCAGCGCTTTCCTGTTCCCTAAGCATCAACACTGCCTCTCTCCCCACAGTGAAATAGAAAATCCTGTTCAGTAGGGCTTTTTGACTGAATTCTGTCCCCAGTACCGTATTCACTATGTTCTCCACAATTCTAGTCTGTTACCTTACTTCTGAGACACTTTTCGGCTTGAAATTGTAAAGGCTAGACTGCAATATGAGAATGCTAGTGTTTTTTCTTAAAACAGTCTACATTATGGAGCCTATAACTAGCTGTTGTTGCTGTTTTTTTTCTACACAGGCTCAGAAGACACAAAAACCACCTCAAAAACCCGCTCCAGCAGTGGTTTCAGTTGCACCAGCTGTGAAAGATCCATTGGTCAAGAAGCCAGAAATTAAGTTGAAACTTGAGACCCCATCAACTTTTCTGGCATTCAAGAGAACAGAAGTCAAGGTAATGCAGTTTAAATTTTTCAGAGGGAGAATTTACATTCCACTGCATAATTACATATATTTTTTTGAAGTTAGACCCATCTTTTCTCACAGGAACCATGAATGAAAGTCTGCTATACTGCAGGTGGTACCATAGGACAGTGATTTTGCATTAGCCCTAAAAGAGCTGGAAAAAAAAAAATCAACTCCCTAAAACATCCAGCTGTTGACTGTACTTTTGTGTTAAAAGAGTGAACAGAATTTATTCCAGGAATTTTTTAATGATATTTTATACAAGAAGGAATCCTCATAATTCTATAAAAGATGATTTGCTCTTTGTGGTCAAGTACCATTTGTATTTTTTATTAGTTAGAAGGCTTCTTGTTATGGGAACAGGGAAACCCAGCTGATGTTGTGAGATCTAATTTAGGAGGCTAATATATGTTGTCTCATGCTTCTAATTCCCCAAGTTATTTAATAGATGTTGTTGCAAGTTGGTTAAGGGTGGTAAACCAGAAGCAGCATAATAAATAACAAATCTAACAAATGATGACCCTTACCTAGGAAAACACATCTGTAACTCGGAATCAAAGCAATTAATCTGTGTTTGAAGTTGTATTTGCTGTTGTGCTGCCTGGATGGGAACAGCTGTGAAAAAAGTTGGGGGATCCCAATGCCATATGATAAGCTGCTAGCTTTATTTAAAAAAGAAAAAGGGGGCTGGAGGAAGGTATTACTGGTTTTATTTGGCTGGGAAATTTAAAGTTATCTTCATCTGCATCCTTTCCTTTTCCTGTTAATGCTTTTTAACTGTAGTGACCAGTGACAAAATATTGTCCACTGGGTGTTCCTGGGAAAAGAACTGAAACGGGCTCAATCTATTCCAGCTGTGATGTGTTAGACAAATAAATGCTACTATAATAAGAATGATTTCTTTATTTTAGACCTCAGCAGCAGTTTCGGGGAACACAGCCAGTACAAGTGTTTCCTCTTCAGCAACCAGTGGCCTTACAGGATGGGCTGCCTTTGCAGCCAAAACCTCCTCTGCCAATCCATCAACTACCAAACTGGGATCAACAGCACAGAGTGCCAGCGGGAAACCTGCAGCTTCTTCAAATAACCAGAAACCTGTGGGTTTGTCAGGGTTGGCAACTTCCAAAACGGGACTCGGGTCAAAAATAGCTTCAGGTAACAACAGCACAAGCCCTGTACAGCTGAAACCTCCTCCGCCTTTGACGCTCGGGAAAACCACTCTTAGCCGTTCGGTAAGCAGCGACAACGTCAGCAAAGTAGGGCTCCCTAGTCCCAGCAGTACCACACCGAGCACCAGCATCCAGGTGAGCGGTGGGAATGGCAACAGCGGGACTGCGGGTAACAGTGGGGGCAGTGCAAGCAAAACCACAGCAGATACCGGCAATCAGTCAGCCTCCCTGAAAGGCCCGACTTCTCAGGAATCGCAGCTCAATGCCATGAAGAGGCTACAGATGGTCAAGAAGAAGGCTGCTCAAAAGAAACTCAAGAAGTAGTGCCGCTGCTGGCTGACTGTTGGTTGTGTTCTGTGAAGCAGCAGCGTTTATGTTTCTCTTAAAGAAAATATCACGGTTACTGGACTGAACCAGTAATTAAATCAGGGAAGCCCAAAACCGATGTACAGGAGGCCAAGCTTAGGTAATCCTAGTATTCCTTCTGACTTCACAAATTAGGAATTGAATATGCTAGAGGGATATTTGCTATTACATGCTCCTGTTTTATAGCTCAAAGCAATGAAATGTGAAGTTGTAAACATCGGGTCTTCTGGAGTATTAAAAAAAAAAAAGATTTATGTGGACACTTAATAAATTGGATTTAATGAACCTGTCATCTTAAGCAGTACTATTAATAAAAAGCATTATTAATCTGGGAAATCACTACCACTTCTCTTTCAGCCTGTTTTCTGATATTTAAAATGCTTCTTCTCTTCAGAGTTCTGTGTTGTGCAGTTAATGAAGTTTATCCCAAATTGTACACTTCATTAAAGAAAAAATAGATTTTTCTTTTTACTGACTTCAAAAAAATTAACTCTGTTTTATATCATGAGAATTTTAAGTGGCATATTTTGCTTTTGTGCACTGAGAAACCTCATCTGTCATCTTGTTGCTGTTCTCTGAGGGACGAGGAAAGGGTAGAAGATGATAAATGAGTCCCGAAGTTGTCAGAAGAGTGGAAGAGCGCCAAAACAGTATTTTCAACCTGTAAAAACCCTTGGTTTTCCTGTTATAATGTGAATGGAAAATATGTGTTGGGCAGCGTATCTTATAATTAAATCCCTGATCCCATTGAACCACATTGTTTTGATATGAGAGAAAAGGGAAAACAGAAAAACATGAAGGGAATCACTGTTTATGTCAGTGCGTTAGCTCCCTTTCTGGTGCACCTTTGATCATGTTGTGTGTACCAAAGTAGTAGTGCCTGCTAACCTATCTTGGAAAATGAAGCTTACGTTCTTAACTGTTCTAGCATAGCCCGTGTGATTACTGTGAGATCACTGCCTTCTGATACAAGGAGTGAGCAAAGGTAGAAATAATAGTTAGCGACAGCATTGGTCACTGTTCAATACGTTGTATGGATAAAACCACTCTCTCTGTTTGTTACAGTTATGGCATGAGTAGGAAAATCTTTTCTAGTAACTTTTGGGGGAGGTAGAAATAGGAAAAAATGCATGCAAGTGCATGTCTTTCTACATGCTACTCAAAGTAGCAAATGGATCACATGTTATGGAAGTTTGGTTCCTTTTCCCTGTTCCACTCGGTGATTTTGTTTTTAAAATGAATGCTACTCAGATGTGCTTTCTGCTGGAAAACTTTGTGTTTGAATTTGCTAGCAAATATTGCGTTTTTTTTTCCTGATAGGATATCTATGTTGCATCTTTCAAGGCTTATGGGTAGATGGGTTTATATCGAGGGAGATGTATTGGAAGATGTATTGGATTTGGAGGTGCAGTTTGGAGAGAGGTGCCAGGGCATATTGGAGATGGAGAAGAATCTTAAGCTTGTATGAACTTGATTGCAATCTCCTGGCTGTAGAAGTGCATTCACAAAGAAATGAAAGGACACAGGTCTTACCCAGCTAGCCTAGGGCACCTGTTTTATCTCTTAAGTTATAACTGGAGGAAAAACTACAAAACAACCTCCAGTTTTGGTATTTTACAGTGTCAGATGTGTATTAATGTCAAGACCCATGGCAACCTCGCTGCTTGCATGTCAGGTTGGCTAGCCTGCCAACACTGCCTGAAGGTGCTAGGGCCAGGATCTGGAACTCAGGAGGCCAAGTATTAGGACCCATGTAATCCAGAACAGAGATCCTAATATGCCACCCCACTGTCCATCTCATAGCATTCATGAGACAAAGGGTTTTCTGTTTGTTTGATTTGGGTAGGAATATTCAGAAACCTTTTTCCTTTCTTCCCAACTCACAAACTTGCTTTTTTTTTCCTCCCACTCCAATTCACTTGTGTATTTAGAAGTGATATATGGTATTTTAGATGTTAAAATAGGTCCAAAATATTCCTAATAGCATAGATTTTCAAATAGAAAAGGGTTTTTCAGAAATCTGAATGTATTCCTTTAGTCCATCATGGAAGTGAATGTTCACACTTTTTCATAAAGAATAATGAAAAAAAACTGCATAGGAAAAGTTTCCTTTTTATAACCAGTGACGTATTCCACACACCTTCCATGTTAACTGTCATATCTGTGTTTACCTTGCATTGTTACTTAGTGTCTCGGTTCCAGGAGCAGAGGAAGCAGACGCTGCAGGACTGTTGCAAGAGAGGAGCTGGGATGCATCCAGGCACTGGCAGTGTTAGAGGTGACTTGTATCCTGCAAGCATCTTGGGGCCTCTGCCTACCTGTTAATAATGCTGAGAGCTTGAAAAGGGGGGGGGGGGGGGGGGGAAAGAGAGTATTTGTCTCTGTTGGGGTATTCTTTAAGTTTAGTATGGTAAATTCCCATGTCCAGAGCCTTAGGTGGGATCAGCTTGGTCTCTCTTCCCTTTGCAGAGTGTAAGCCCCCAATATAGCCTTGCACTTAGCCCGGCTGCTGTTACAGTGAAGGTTTGTACACGCTGTGACTGTTTCTCAGGAGCTTCTTGCTGAGACATTTGTGTCATTTTCCTGACTAGACCCTAGATCTCTCACCCACAAGCTTCCCTTCAGCTCTTTTCATTTATCCTAATGGATTTTGTTACACGTCTTTGAACCCGTTCCAGCCACATGCAGCCAACACATAATGCTTTATATGCTGCTATTAAGACACAGGTACTTGAGAAAGTGTTGTATCTTCCAGCTCTCCACTCACACCCCTGAACTGTTCACAGCTGTGCTCCCTCTGTTTGTCCCAGATGATCCACGTTTTGTTCAGCTCTCAAGAACTGGAAAAGGATCTTCAGTCTTGCTGACTGTGACCAGCCTGCAGCAATCCCCTCTCAGTTCCCTCTGTTGAGAGGAGCATCTCTAATTATGAAAGCACCTCAGAGTTTAAGAGGTAGGTGAAAACTACAGCTTTTCTTACCAGTTCTATGTTTCAAGTGTGTGTAAATAGCTGTAGTATGCAGCTACTTCCTTCACCTCCTTTCCCCTCTCCGCAACTAAGATTTTAGGCTAAGATTCCTTAAATATCCAAAGGAATAGCTTCACTTACTCAGGATAGCCTTGGTTACATTGACAGCTTTTGTTCTTTTTTAACTATAATTTCCTGTGGGGTAAAAAAGGAAGGTTTTGTCTTTGTAGTGCCTGCAGCTTCCAGGACAATTTAAAAATAACAGCATTAGGAAGAGAAAGAAGCTCTGGATTCTGGTGCTTTTTGATCAGCCCATCTTTCCTGCTCCCTATCACAGGAGGTTTTTAATGGTGTTGTAGTAGGAAAAGACGTTGAACCAGTTTTCGTTTGCAAACAGGAGGCATAATTTTCTTGTGAAATGTTAGTCTGAAGAATGTTGCATGTGCTATGAAGCAGAGTATGAAGATCGATTCTTTTAATGGCTGGAGTGCTACTATGTAAAGGATTCACTCTAGTGGTATAATTTGCTCCCACAGGAAGGTTCAAGACGTAAGCTGCTCCCATCTTGCCTCTGAATATACATACAGTTTTGCTTTTGAGAGTTCAGGAGCTTACATCTGAACTCTGTGTTTCTCTTTAGGTACACTGTATGGGGTGAACAAAAGTGGAAAAAAAAAGATCTTTGTTTTCAAACTGTGGTAGCTCGTGCCATTTAAAATACCTCTGAGACCTGATTTGAGTGCATCCTGATGATTTTACTTCTAAAACCCAGGTATGAGTTGGCTGTAGGTCATCTATTCATTTAGAATACAATGACATATGCTATACCTTTTGTGAATCCCCATCGTTTTCTTCTAATAAAGCCAAGTCTAGCTGGACTTGTTGATGCTGCTCTATTAGCAAAATCTGCAGTAGAACTGCAACATGTATCAGCAAAGGACTTTTTTTCCATTGTAACTTTTCCTGATTCCTAAATGAAATATAAAGTCTCCTTCTGTTGGTATAAAAATGTCAATTAGGATTGTGATTCTTTGAAGTATTAGATCAGGAGGGATTTGTAGCATAGACCTCGTCTTTTAAGTCAAATGTTTAGCTTGAATATGTAAGATAGACGCTGTTGAAAAACAGAGTAGATTGAAGGGAACGGTTGCTTTCTGCCTTGAAGTTATAGTTAGGATGGAATTAACAACTGTATTTTCAGGAGAGGGATCTGTTCTACAGGACTGTTAACTGAATTCGCACTTCAGATTGATGAATCTAGTGTAGGGCAGCAAGAAGGAAGGTCCTTTGGATTTTGAGAAGTGTATCTCATATTCATTTAGAAAAAATAATTGGAAAACAGTCCTGTGGTTTTCTGTCCCTAAACCAGATTGCTCTGTGATTTACTGTAAGAATGGCTAACTGACTTTTCTTACCAATTTTATAAATTGGTATGGCAATATTGTACTTCCACTTAAATAGAATGTTATTCATAGATGCCCAGATTTTGACATCCTTAGTAATGTGAATGAACTTGCTCTGGTTGCACGAACATGCCAGGTTGGATGGGGCTTTGGGCAACCTGGTCTGGTGGGAGGTGTCCCTGCCCATGGCAGGGGGGTGGAAATGGATGGTCTTTAAAGGTCCCTTCCAACCCAAACCATTTTGTGTTTCTATGAGCACTTCTGGCTAGACTAGGGACTGCTGGTGGTATCCAGGTCTAAGAGGAAAGATGCTGGCATCGAACACACAGCTCTCTGTTACGTTAGTAATACACCTCTTTTCTATTACAGCTTATGATGGAGCTCTGGCTTGATGTGACAGAGAATAACGGGCACAACCACAGAAGTAGCGACAAAAGAACAGAAGTAATGTGATATTTGCAAGCTTGAAGGGTATTTTGGATCTCACTGCTGTAAAAGTACTGAGCAAGTTCTAACATATTAATAGATAAGCTAAGATGTATACCAAACATGCAGAATATTGTTTGAGGCAACTGTCTGTTTTCTCTGCTGTGCTAGTTTTGCAGTGACACTTCTTATAGTTCACAACAGAAGAAGCAGACTTTGGGTAGCATATAAAGCTCTTTGCTCCTGGAAAAAGTCTCGTTGATGTTGTTTTCGTTGTTTGTTTCAACAAAACAAAAAGACAACGTATCTTTACAAAAATAAATTTTTATTATTACAATAATTTAAAAGAAGATTTTTCACCATTTATGAACAGTACTGTAAGAGGAATCATCAATAATAGATCTGTAAGCACAAGCATTGTTACGGCTGTGTTTTCTTTCACAGGTCTAGTTCATTTCACATATCTGTATTTTTACAATCTCTTTTAAAATGACAGCAGAAGTGTATTTTACTATTCGAAGGTGCTAATTACTCAATCACAAAGTCAGAAGGAATAATTCTTCTATCTGTGTTTGTGCTGAAAAGGTGACTCCTTAGTTAAAGTGCACAAGCACCCTCCAAGCAGAGGGAAGGCAATGAAGCACACAGTTGCCAAAGACTCTGAGCTGTGTTCATTGGCTTGTACGTTTGCTGGGTTCCAGGCTGTCAATGTCAACACCTAAAATAAAGTGAATTGCCCTTGATTTGACAAACACTTTAGCTTGTGTGGACCCAATCTTGGAAATTTTTGCACATGCTTGCTGTCACAACTGCTCAAGTAAGTAAAATGCATATTTGAATATATGCAAGATCAGTCTAATAAAACTCTAGCCTGTTCCTGCTTCAATCAAAATAGATTAGTTTTGTCATTAATGAGAACAAGAAAGCTCTTAGAATACTGTAACCTTCTTCACATGAAAGAAACTGCTGCAAAAACATTACACAGTTCTTAGGAATTTCTGGAGAACTAACATATCTCAGTTCCTAGTATTTAAAGCGTGACCTTAACAAAAATGTGTCTAAGCAAGTCTCATTTGAATTGTTGTAAATCTCCTTAATGTAGGAAGGCTTTAGATTCAAAGAGCATCTCTTCATGTTTTGCAGTGATTGCAGTTTGCATTAATTCGTTTAAAAGAAAAATAAAAGCTTGCCATATACCTGTAATATCAAATCATAACACACAAAACTTTGACTTCCTGAGATGATTAAATAAGCCAATCTATGTGAATACTTAATAAAGTGATTATTAGTGAAATTAGCAAATTCCAAGATACTGTAAAGATAAAAAGAATATAATGAAGTCATATAAATTAGCCCACAATATAAAATTAAGGGTACTAACCATAGACTAGGATTTCATAGCCTATTAGGAGTTCCCAAATCCTGTAAAAATTTAGTGAAATAGAGGTGGGCAGCTCCATTATATTTCATCCTTCATTTCTTTTTACTTCAGGATCCTTAGTAAACATTTTGGAAAGCAGCATTTGAATAGACTTTGAAACACCTTCACAGAGCCTGATTTTTCATCGTGAATATACATAACACTCAAAATCAGAGCCCTCCGTATGACTCAAGCTGACTTCTCAGAACTAACACTTCAGACTTTTTTTTTCTGACTCTGTCCCTTAATTTTCTTGTCTGAAATGCTAAACTTCTTCATTGTGCTTACATGACTGCACTGAACCTATTAAACACAATTCAGTCATTTCTAAAACTGTTTCAGCTATTGCAAATGGGTCATCTCCAAATAAAATATTCTGAAACGTAAGGCATGCTGAAAAGCTTCTTGTATACATCTTCCCCACAATCTTAAAATATAAGCACTGAAGCAGGGAAAACACAGTAGGGCAGAATCAATTGTAGTTTCAATTCATTCATCCAAGCTGATGCTTGCCCTCCTGCACCCCAGCTTTATTTTTTCCATTTAAATAATAACAAGTTTTCTGTAAAAACAGCTTCATCCATTAATAAAAGGGATAGGAACCTTTTTTGCTTGCAAACGGCAAGACTGAAATGCATAAGGTTATGTACAAGTTAGGCAAAACCACATGATATCTATTATTACTGGTCATTGGATTGTTCACAGTGTTTCACATAGTGATTTCTGGATGTCCATCTCAGAGAACTCAAAAAGTTTCTGTCATAGGATTTAATCCAGCATAGATTTCAGGATCTTATCTCTGTGATCTACATTCATCTGAGCAAAACTGAGAACTTTACCTTTTCAGCAAAATGAAAGAAAAATACAGGACTCTAAAGAAAATGCAACTAGATTCATTTGTGCAGCAAAAGCTATTTTTTGCATCAGCTACCATAATTTCTCTCATTCTTTCTTTGCTGACAGGTTATTTCCTATTATATCTCAGGAAGGGTTTGGGTTCATTTTATCTTCATACCCCGCACTTCAGCTACAGGAAGTAGAAACTTGCACAATAGCTTTAGAACAATTTCTTCATCCACACACCCTTGATCAGCAACATCCCCTCATCAAATTTAATAATGTTGTCACTTTAATGGTCAGTCAGTAATAAGCAATTATGAAGCAATACAGAAAATACCTGACAGGAGTTTTATCTTTCTCTTACACTAACTGCTTTAGGCCTAGTCTCTTGCTTCTTCCCCCCTTTTATGCAGTGCTTAGCACAATAAGGTCTTCATTCATCACTAGAGGGGCTAGGCATTTCTGTATCGAAATAGATTGTGATGAACACTCAGTTATCAATGGTAATAGTAATGACGTATCGTTAGATCACCATTCGGTCCAGCTCAAGTGTAGGGCACCAGCCTGACCTAAGGATTGCTGCAGGCAGTGAACCTCAAGAAGCACGACTTGAAAATCATGTCATTCCTTGGTTGTTTTTTTGTTTGTTTGTTTTCCCATGCTCACTGAGGATATGATGTGAACCATTTTAACTTATTAAAATAACCTTGACAGTTTTTAAGATTCCTTAGCAAAATACAGGGGTTCTGGCCCTGAGTTTTGCAAATTGTAAATCGGCTCATTAATATGTTCTTCACTCACTGTTCACTCTAATGTTAGACACTTTCAAAATGAGAATGTGTTTTTTTTTTGGAAGAGAAATTTTGACACATCTTAAATCCTAGCTTATTCACTAGACAGTAAGATCTCTGTATCTGACCTAGGGAGTCAGATAGACAGTAAATATTCATGGTAAGGCATTGCTTCACTTTTTTTTCCCCAAAGCTTAATAAATTCCCAAGCCTAATAACACAAGTTTTGTTTCACTACACACGTCCTGCACTATAACACAGTTAGTCTAGAGGCATGTAATTTCAAACCTAGAGGCACATTCATATTGCTACAAATTATTGCCAATCATATGAAGTAGTTGTGATTTTTTTTTCTGAGAATTATAACTTCCCTATTTCACGTTACGTGTTTCTTGTGCCTGCTATTCCTCTCCACGCATTTCCATATTTAACTAAATATACCTTCTTCCCTGAGACCAGCCACTAGCACCAACATACTCAGTATGTTTTAAATTGAAATGTTTCCTATGAAAATGAAACCCTTTTTCTCTTCCCACTTCAATATTTGTCACTGAGAAAAAGGTTCATTACAAAAGTGGCTGAGGATAAAAAAAAGACAATGGAAAAGCCCTGAGTATTGAGATTTGTCTATGTTCATCAAGGTAGGGGCTTAGGAATAATTCATTTTGAACTACAATCCCTGAAGACTAGATTTGTCCTTTTTCAAGGCTATTTGTCTTCATCTTGAATATTATTTGCTGAATATCATGAAAGAAAAACATAACGTTAGCTGCAATGTGTACTTGTAGGTTGACTTTTGACGTAGGACACTGACAGAAGAGAAAATTATGGGGTAATAGAAAAGCCAGCTCTTCGAGATGTTAATCAGAATCAGTCTTCCTATTAAATGTTTTCTCCCTCAGGTCTTGACAAGGTGATGGCTTTTGGAGAATGGAGGTTCTCAATATCATGTGTGCACTGTACCAGATGCCATGGCTTCTGTCAGTCAATTGTGAGTTTGCCTTGCTTTCTGCAAACTGTAATAGATTATTATTGTCTACTTCAGAGAAACGCGCTGAATGGACCTTTCTGTTCCTAAGCGTATGTCATCTTCCCGAGATAATTAGATGGTACATATCCTTTCTGACCTTTGGCTTCTGCTAGCCACCATTCTTTATTGCCACTCAGGTCAGAAAAACGAAGTATCCTAACCTTCTGGTACTCCTCAAGACTGAGTTCCTGATCATTTCTTGCTTGAAATGCATAAACAGCGTAGAAGGTCTGAAAAAGGAAAGCCACAAAAAAAAGAAAACAAAACTTGAATTCAGAAATGTAGCCACATTTTATCCTGTCATTGTGTGTTAGCGTGAAATCTGGATATATAAATGTGTGAGAACGTATCTGAGCCACTATGTAACTGCATGGTCTGTAATTGCTGTGCAGAGTACAAAGAACAGGGCCAAAACAAAAAGTAAAACTGAAGGATCTGAGGAATTCTGCATGGGAAGGAACAGAACAAGCTCTGAGGTATCAACAAAAGAGAGCGCTATGTCAGTAAGGTTTTCAGCTCATACCAAGTGTTTGTTGCTGTCACACCAAGCAGCCTTGGACAAGCCCAAGAATTTCCAGCAAGGTTTCCATGTAGAGAATCTCCTCTCCTAAAACTCCCACACTTAAATGTGGCAGCTGCTAGAACGGATCCCTCAAGCCATCTTCTCAGCTGCCAGAGATCCTATCTGCAGCGATCTGATCTGGAGAGGGTAAAAACGGGGTACTTCTGTGCCTTGCTGATCAGCTTTGCCCCAGCTGTCTTGTCAAAGTTAAGTGGGAAAATCCCCAAACTGATTGCAAAGGGAGAACTCTGGGACATTGTACGTGTGGTGAAGTGATGCAAAGGTGTGTCTTTTGTGAGACAGGACTGTGATTCACAGTTTATCTGTGTATCTTTTCCTACCTTGTAGCTATTGAAGAAAGCCAGAGAAGACAGGATATCAAATTCCTACATCATACTGAGAGACTAGTGCAAGGCTTTTCCAGGAAATTATTTAAATTGTTTAAATAATTATTTAAATTATAATCAGTATAATTCTGTATTTGAAATAAGAAAAACAAGAAGACAGGCACAACAGGTATTATACTTACTTGCTGATCATCCATATCTGGAAAAGCACCAGTCCCTGTGCCATTAGTTGTTGGATTTTCACAGAAGTGAAGAGATGAGCTGCTGTCACTTTTCTTGTGTCCTGGACTTGTGCTGCTGTCAGAGGAGGGCCGTGAAGAGACAAAGAGGCTGATATTATCAAAATCATCATCCCAGAAGTTGTTCTCTGTTACATCCTTCTGCACTTTGGCTGGATTGTAAGGCCTCAGAAAGGAGGAATACACATACCCCTTAAGGTCTACATATCAGAATAGAAAGAGAAAAAATAAGCAGCAAAATACAGTTAAATGATTTCAAAACCAACTGTTTTATGCAGCTGTCAGTATGACAGAGGCAAACAGATGGGGCCGAAAATGAAAAGAAATCAATAGCCCAAAGGGAAGCTGTTATTGGGATGTTTGTGCAAAGAACTTACTTCCTGTGTCAACAAGCCATCTGCTCGTACTTCCGAAGGGGTCCTTTTGCTCCACGACAGCCACCAATTCTCCTTCATGCAAATCAATATCGAATTCCTGCGTGGCATTGCACTTGCGCTTAGCTTGATACAGCAGTTCCGTGCTGTACGTAGACAGCAGCTTGGACCTGTCGGCTTCTGTTTGGCGTGGGGATTCGAGCTGAAAAGAAAAAAAAAATTATTCACTAGGAATAATGCTGAAGCCATTTCTAGAACAGCACAGATGCATAAAGGGAACTAGTGTACACTGCATGTGGCAGCTGACTACTTTCTTACACACAGATCAAGGAGTTAGTTACACAGCTATAGGTAACCAAATCTCCTTTGCATATGCAGCCAGGGCCTGCCCAACTGTTGTATTAATAGCTGACCAATAAAGGGCAGATTTCAAAGAAAGAAATACAGGAATATAATGAATTATCTCTTAGCCAGTACTCCACAAGAGCCTGTGTTCTGCATGTGAACTGTAACAGCTTTAATTGTTTTTACTAACGATGATCTTTGATTTCCTATGTAAAATTACAAAAAGCATAATAAAATTAGCAGAGGTATGCTAGGGTCATTTAACAACTTGCACGACAAGGCACTAGGCAAAAACTCCGTAGAACCCGAATGGTACAAAATTATTTTGCTATATAAGGGCAAGGTGCTATTAACTGCTGGAAGCATATTCGGTCAGTTTGGTTAGAGGGCAGAGATGGAGATGCTGCACATCAATGTGACTCCAGCATACCACAATCACAAGAATATGTGTGCCTTACTGATGCTAAAATGAATTCTCCCACTTCCTTGGCTTCTCCTGTAAATCTGCAGCTGAGATGCCTGAAAGCTCTGTAAATACCTGAGAAGGTTGAGAACCACAGGCATGCAGATTTCCTGCTGGACTTTATGTGTCTTCTGCTGTGGGGATGTATGTGTGGGCATACATGTGTAAACACAAATATAAACAGAACTGCAGCTAAGAATCAGGAAAAGTTCTGAATTCAAAGAATAAGATTCACTGCAAGAGTGTTTAACAAGAGAAATGATCCAGTTTTGCATATGCAGCCTTGGACTTACCGTGTGCTTAAAGACCTGAGGATAATCAGAGGTGATTTCAAGCAGATTTTCAAAATAACATGAAGACAGCATCAAAAATCTTGTGAAGCTACTGGTCAATAGAACAGCTTCGTTCCAATAACCCAATTCAGATTCCCAATGAAGGGAGCAAGCCCTCTAAGTGGCATAAATATGGATTTGTCTCTAAAGTGATCAAAAGCGGATGATTCATATACGATTCAGATGTATGATACTCACTGGAGAAGGGACAGGTTTCTTTTTTTCAAAGCTCAGTTTTCTTTCAATAAAGGTTGCGCTGCTGTTTTCTTTTACAAAATTCAGCTTGTGAACCTCCTCCATCAACTGATTCTGCACTTCACAGATGCTTGAGGAAGACAGCTGCAAACACAAAGGTGGGTTAGATCTCATGAACAAAATGGTAAGGAGATTTGAGACAGCAGATTTGGTTTAATGGGCTGAACACTAGGAATCACAAAACCTGACAAGTTACTGCAATTTCCTGCAGATCCTATAGTGTACTAGGCAGAAAGAAAAGAAAGATCTGTGCTTAAAAAAGTTTCAAATGATTACTATTAGAGTTACAGGACATAGAGATTTAAGTTAACCATTAAAAAATATTCTAAACAGCAACAAAAATGTAAATGAACAGCCTTGCATTTACAGTACTGAGCCACCTGCTTTCAGATGCAAATGCTCATCTCAGCAGTTATCACAGAGTGGCCAATGTGCTGTAAGGCTTGGAGTAGCTTACCCCACAGCTGTGCATTTGTGCAACTGTGTGCTGCTACCAGATTAAAGATAGAGGGGTAAACTGAAGCTCTGTGGCACTGGGTAAGTGCTTTTGGTCTATGCCTAACCCCAAATGTATTTGCTGATGTAAACAGAAAAGAAAAAAAGGTAATTTTGTAGGAAAAGCACCATAGAAAGCAACGCTTGATGCAATAGTGTGTATTCCAAAGCATGAAATGGCCAAATTACAGGAATCCAATTTTTTCATGCAGGAAAAGCCTTCATTTTCCAATCAAACAGTGCAGCTCTATCTTTTGATCCTGACCTCGCTTTCTCAATTTTTCAGCTGCCCCTGACTATAAAGTGCTTTGTTCATCCCTGGGTGGAAAGGGATACTCCAGAAGGGCCTCAGGACAACGTGTTTCACATGTAGAGGCTTATCCAGATACAGTTACTAGGCTGCAGTTCAGGTGAGTGGGTTTGGAGGTGGGGAGGCATTGTCACAGGTGTGTTTATAAGAGGGCTCAAGTCTTCCAGGGAAAAATACAACAAAACAAACATTGTGTAATTTTCACACAAATTGAGAATAATTTCACAATCTTAAGGTAATGCTCACACTGCACAGAAAGAGTCACGTGGGCTGGAGGAACTAACGCACTTCTGTGTAGCTCAGATAGGCATCCTTGCCTTGCTGTGGCTTTGACTCCATGAGTGAAATGATTGTAACTTTCTAAAAATGTCAGCATAGACGAAGCTATTCCTTTCTGCCTATTCCTACTGTGCAGGAGCTTCTGCAGCATATTTGGATTTAAAAGCAACTTGGTTTTCATAGAAATGATTTCATCAGATCTCCTAAGCCACTTCTCTGCAGTCACCAGTGTGAGTTTGCAGATCCAATACTACCAGAAGTGTTCATGAACTTCCTTAGAATTTCTCTTGCCCTGTTTTCTGGGCTGTTCAGGGCAGAGCCCCCTAAAAAAAGCAAGGTTAAATGCTAGAGACCGCCTCCATTTTGCCTTACTGTCATGTTCTCGCCATTACCTTTGCTGCAATAGCTGGAGCAGCTGCATTAGGATCATTCTCAGCAAACAGTCCAGGCTGACAATACTTAAGCTGCAAACTTAAAACTTTGCTGGACTTGCAAAAAAAAAAAAAAAAAAAAAATCCCAACGCGTGACTGCTTAGCAGACCAAGTAAAATTGGTGTAGCATGTAGGTACGTGTCCTACATATCTCTACCCAAATCACGCAGAAAGAGGCATATCCGCAGAGCTATGCCTATTTCTAACGTACTTACTGGAACAGGCACCACCACAGAAGAATTTGATTGAAGTGCTGCAGCCATAATATTCCTGAGGAGGGTGATGAAGCAATACAGGCAGTTCAACACAATCTTTTTGGCTGCTTGGTTGAATACCTGAAGTTCCTCCACTAGCTGTGCATTTAAAGCCTCATAGTCTTTCTTTGCCAGGTCCAGCTCTTCTCCTGTTGACCTCTGAAGGTAGCTGTTGTAGTCCAACAACTTGTCGTAGCGCTTCTGGATGAGCTTCTGTGGGCCTGCAAACAAGGCTTGTAGTGCTGAGAGAGGAATCAAAACAAGCTTGTCCAGTTGAGCCATCTGGAAAGGTAATAAAACAGAACTACAGATTGTTTCATTCAAACAGTTCTTCAGACCCAGTAACAGGTTAAGCCTGACTGCAGCCTAACAAGCAATCTGTTACTGGCTCTTCACAAAGTGTTGCTGTCAGGGCCAGCTTCACGCAGGGTCTAGAATGAGTTAGAGGTTCTTTCATAACATTGCAAAGGAGGGGCAACAGGTTTGCCTCTTAAAGTCTCTGATAATGGAAATGGTCCCTTGGGGCATGCAGCTGGTGATACTGCCCTTTGTGTTACCATGGAGGAAAAAATGAGGCAAGGGTCAGTGTAGGATAACCATGAATACTGAAGTTGGAGAACAGGTGAGTGTGCTTTTTAGTGCCTAGTAGTGTTACACTCCAATAAAACTGAGATTTCCAGCCCATGTAGTCTAGAGACATTGACATCTCGTTAAATGGCAGTCTTTGTTTTGAATGATATCAAAGGTTTATTTTTTTTTCTTTTCCTAGAAATAGCCATAACTCTATTCCTTTTTAAGCAAACACAATCACTTGATTAAGTTGTGCTATGCTTGTTGGTTTTATCTCTAGTAATCAGCAAAACTAGATAACTGGTTAAAAAATCCTTCTTAGATCTTTCCATTAGCCTCTAATTGTCTCAAAGGATTAATATCGCACTAAATAACATTTATTTTTGATAGCCATGTGTTCAAATATAGAACAGGCTTTTCTTGAGTAAACCTCATCATCATGTTAAAACCCTTGGATATTTTTTGTGAAATAATTTGTCGGGTTGATTGTGAGAATAAAAGAGCAACCATCCCTCTTCCCCTCTGTAGCACCCCACGGTTGAGGGCACATCCATTTTAGCACCAGAAATGCTCTCCCAAGGCCAAGTTGATGTGCAGTGGCTAGGTAGTTTCCATTTCATTTCCACTTGAAAAACTAGGCTGTGTATAGTGAAGCAATTTTTGATGTGTTAAGAAAACAATTTTTCCAAACTGCTGGTCCTGATTTCTGGAAATGCAGAGGCTATTGTGGATTTCTGCCCTAAAGTTTTCCCTAAAACATGAGAGGAAGATACTCATTATTGACAAATGCACAAAAGGGTAGAAATGTCATACTCTGAGCCCAGTGCTGATTCAGGAAAACATGCAAATAGCTATTCATTTTTCAACATCAGTACAACAGCTTTTTGTTTGTTAGTTTGTTTTAACTATATAGAAGATAAAGTATGTCTGTTTTAAATCCAAGACAGACAAACAAATAGAAAATAAATAGAAATAAACATGGTTTAAAACAATGTCCACAGTTAAATACTATTAAAATGTTGGTTTCTTTTTGTAAAGTACAAAGACCTTCAGGGCAGTTGGGTTATGAGTCAATAGGAGTTACGAAGTTTAGTTTTGAGAAAAGTTTTCTGTTCTACCTCTTGTGGAATTTCTTCTGCTTTTCTTTGATGGTTCTGTAAAGGGAGGGGTGGGGCAGAGAGGGGGAAGGAACATTTTCCGTTCTGGACACACTCATCTTTGCAATGATAGAGGTGTTCCTCTTCTTTACTTCATGCACTCATCCATTTTAAAGATATTGAAAAAAAAATCTAATTATCGCAACTAATTTTTGAGTTTCTTTTTAAATTCTGGAACTTCAAAGGAATGGAAATACACCATCTCACTTCCCTGTCATTATCTGGGAGGATGTGGTCTGTCAAAAATCCTTTTGGTTTTTGGCAGATGCTGTTTTCATTTTTTTGGAAAGGATTGAATAGCTGCATTTTAGTCAGCACAGACCTAGGAAGGCATAAGAAAACCTCCACCTCTGAATTTTTCCAGCCTGAGCTGTTTGAAGAGACATTTTAGTGGATCTTAGTACAGACAGGCATTAGAGTTCCTTTGGACCCTGAAAGCCAGAGAATATGTGAAAAATCTTACAGTTTATTGGGTGATTTGTTTTCTTTTTTAATGTTTATGGTCTATATCCAGATTGTTCAACTTTTCTCTATATGAAGCATGGTAACTTACTTGAAAAAGTAATAAAACTGAGATTTTCACGGCTCTGTGATTCTAGGAGCTAATAATAATTCATGACTCTAACAAAGATTGCAAAAGTCACTGTGAAACTCTGAATATTGGTAACAAAACTGGTAAAAGCAGAGATCTGCTGCTCTTGTCTGAAGCTCAGAAGAAAGATGCAAATTTAGCACAAAGACTTTAGCTTCAACACAGGAATTTAGCTTAAGAAGTTTTCTTTAGCTCTTTCAGGGAAACACAATGTACTTGAACTGAATTTTATCTGATTTCCTACAGAAACTCAAACAAACAAACAAACAAACAAACAAACAAACACTCATCTATCTTTCCTAACATATTCCTGAAGGTTTTTTTTTGCTCTTTTCTGTCTTGTCTGTCTTGCATACATTTGTTCTCTCACAGGCAGTTATCTGTGTGACATTGGGTGTTGCACAAACTTACAAGGTCTTCACAGAGATTTGCAGTATTGTTTATTTTTTTCGAGTGGTTCTTGACTTCATCTTCTTTGTCTTGCAAGACTTCCTGAAGCCCAGTTATGTTCTGTGCAGCCAGGTGTATGGAATCCTAAATGAGAAGATGGTAGGAAGATGAAAAAACATTACAATTTGTTTTAACGTGCTGCATTCACTCATTCACTGCAATATTATTGATGGAATCAGAAATATTTTCCATCTTGCTTTTTTTTTTTTTTTCCATATTTGCTTTTTTTCTGTGCAGTTTCCAGCCATTGTGGGATTGCTTACTGTAAAAATACGTTTCTGTGTTTTGCCTATTTTCAATGCAAACTATTGAAGAATAAAGTTGTTAATATTCAACTGGAAAAAAACTGTGCTCCAATCTAATGTAAGTCCCACTGGAAGTTAACTACTTCTCGGCAAGACACCAGCTCAAGCACCGTGCACCCTGAAAGGCCTATTTTGGAGGACCAAGTAGGACTACAGTGTGTTTCACTTACAGTGAATTTTAATCTTAATGAAGTGTGCATCCGTTTGGATAAGGAACTGTCAACACCATTACAGGCAACAACTTTTGTCGGCTGAGCTCACAGCCCTTCCCCTGTTTGCTGAGCCAAACAAGGTGTGTTTGCGATAAGCTCTGGCCAGCTGGCTATTGATCTTGCCTACCTCTCAAATAAACTCCAGGTCCAGCTTGGGCACACGTACACCTTGTGGCTTCTACAAAGTTGACAAGTTGCCCACGAGAGGGAAAAAGCTGGTAAGTTACCAGCAAACCCACATCTTCTGAGGGGTAGATTAAAGCAAAAACATTTACAGCACTTGAGAACTCTGTCCATCTAATGCTAGCCCTCAACACCACCTAGCAAGAGAATTAAGGAAGGAGTCCTTATGTCCAAAACACATATTTTAGGACATTTTAATTCATGTGGCTGCAACTCATTTCTGCCACTGTTTATGACAACTAGTTGGTGCTCTACTGCAGGGTTTGTATGTGGTATATATGACAACTTTGCACAGTGATTGAAAGTAGTAACTGTGCTACCAGACAGCACTTTCTTTACTGCACTGTACCCATGGGTCTCCACAGAGCCTGGTTCCTAATTATGTGAGGAAAAAAAAGCAGAAGAATGGGCTTCATAACTTCTTTGCCCAGTAATGCAGCAGAATCAGAGCTGATTTATTTAATAGTGTAATGTAGAAAAGCCTGCTTATAAATAATTTGGTGTTGCCTAACCAGGGGCAGAAATGTCTGCTAAACTGGTTATGGACGTGGTTTGTGGCCACGGATTTCATAAAGGCATGTACCCACCTGTAGATGTTGCGAGGAGGATGAAATGTTCTTCACACACAATTTCACAGTCTTCTCTAAGCTTCGAAACAGCTTTTCTTCCCTATTAAAGGTTTGATCTTTCACCTAAAATAGATGTTTCCACTGTTATTTTGGAGTCTGTCTAATTAAAGAAGTGCCTAGGGCTCCGCTGGAAAAATCCCAAACCTTCCCTGAACTCCTCCCTTTGAAAGCAGAACAGATTGGTCCCTAATTCTCCCAAACTCCAATTTTAATCCAAGAAAAGTGAAAGACACTGGGCAATATGACAGATTTTAATTTTGGCCAAACCGAATGGAAGCAAACAGTTGCACATCTACATGCATCAGTAAAACTCTCAATTCTTTGTATATTGTTGCTCCATTTGGGGGAACAGTGGTGATAATATAATATAGTTTTATGTCATAGCATTATTTCCCTGCATGCTCATTCGGGTGGGTAATGGAGAGATTTCTCCCAGGCAGGCTGTAGGTGGAGCTGTTAGCTCTAGAGCCACGGCAGCTCTTCAGCTTGTAACCTCTGCAGCTGGAAACGAGCTTCTCTACTTTTCTTGTGCAGCCTGAAAATACATTTATTTCTGCCTACCTTTTAGTTAAGGAAATTGAGAAATCTCCGGTCTGTTTTTCAGGAGGGTTGCTGTAAGGGTCACAGCATTTTTCAGAGATGTGAATTGAAGACTTTCTTTACTTAAGCAGAAGAGAGGGCTGAATCTTTAACACATATCTCCTTATTCTAAATTCTCCAATATTTTAAGGTTAATTAAAAAAAAAAAAAAAGGCATCTAAAAAAATCACACCTTCTCTTAATCAAGTTTAATTCCATAGTTTTCTTTGATTATACAGCCTTGTCAGTGTTCTACTCTGCCATGGGATTTGGTGGGAAAACCAGTTAAAATACAAAAATTTCCATTGTGCAAATAAAAAAGCAGAAAAAATAAATGTGGGTAATTTGCGTCAGAGAAAGGGGGAAACCACTGATAAAAAACAAAACAGGAAAAAAACGGCACAAATCTTGTAAAGTCACATCTAGAAAGGCAAGTGACCTTGCCACGATCAGCTATCTCCTGTAGGGAGGTGCACCAGATACCATTTTCAAGGTCAGTTATAATTGATTTTCTTTGAGATTCAGACTGGAGCTCTTCTGAATGTGTTTATCCTGGTAGGTTTTGAATCACAACCTTGAAATTATGAAAGAGCATTTTGGTTTTGGCCACCCAACCCCCATTGGATTTATCCCAGGGTTCTTTGCCTCTGGTAATTTTGATGGTTACAGATCCTTATGCATGTGGAGGCAAAAGCCGTGGCCTTTACTAATCAGGAGTATTGCTCATCTTCCTTGCAGGGCTCAGGACCTGAATGTTAGGTGCAGAGTAAAACGGCCAGAACTTGTTCACAAAACCAACAATAAGGATTGCCAGTTTATCCACAAAGAGCTGATCAGAGGCTGATTTTCACAAAACTACCGGTCGCTTCCTCTCTGCTAAAGATCAGAAGTTTGAGAAACTTAGATAAAAGAGGAAAAGGTAGAGAATACATTATGCTATTTTCTGTTTCAATCACAAAGAGCTTTCCTGTCTTACGTGACACTCAGAAAAGGACTTTATAAATGATGCAGGAAAAAAGCAACACCACAAACTGTATTTCCAAAATGTCTTTAAAAATGCCCAGTGCAAAAGCAGAACTGAAGCTGTCAATGCAAATCTGCAGTTGGATGAGTAAGTACCTGAGGTTCTCCCCCCGTCAGTATTTTCAGATGGCTGGTGACCCTCTTGGATTTCTTGCTAATGGAGTGAATATTCAGTCGGGAAAACTTTTCTTTAAGGGTTTCATCATCATCATTCCTCTTATACTTCAGCACTGCAGAGAGAGAATTTCATGACACTAATAGTCTGTATTCACAGGGCTTTTCACAGGGATAGGGATACAAATATGAAACCATTTGAGACCAGACACTTTGATGTCACTTGCTGTAATCTTGTGTGAAAACGATGAAAACCCTGTTATCAATGCTAGCCTTGAGAAGAGTGAAGTTAAGGCTTCAGCATGGCAAGTCTATAAGAAATAGTGCTATCACAGCGTCTTAATTATTATCAGTGTTTGCAACTGCATAACTGACGATGAACATGGATATGACATGAATTCTTTCATCATTTTCATGTTTCTGGAGTCTGCATCCTTTGTCAGATAGCATAGCTGCTGAGGACAAGTGACATTAAGGCATCTGTTACTTTCTTGAAGCCCAGTGTACTATACAAGTTAATACAAGCTTCCAAAACTGTTGTGGCAATGTAACTGGAGCTGAAACCTCTCTTGTAACTGCCAGCCCAAACCTACAGACAGAAGAATTTACTGTGCCTTTTTCTTACCTAAATCTTTCCTCCTTTTAAGTTCATTGATGTTCACATTAATGCTTTTCATAGCAAAAAGGGCCTCTTGTAGAGCCTTGTGGTCAGGGTGAGAAGCAGGAGTTGAATTCAAGAGTTCACAGAGTAACAAGGGATACTTCATCACCCGTTGTACTGGTTTGATCATCAGGGATCCCATATCCATTAGATTTGGCTTCCCTCTATAATTTATACCAAGAAAAAGTCACATAAGGAGAAACTCCTTGAAGACAAAAAAAAAATCTTATTATTTCTGTCTAGTCATTGAAGCTGCTGCCTTTTATATCCTTCAGTTGAGCTTTCAACTACAGAAAATATCAAAACCAGAGCAATGCTTTGCACTGAGTCATAGAAGTGCAATCACCACTTAAGTCAAAAAATAAGATACATCTGTCAGGGAACATGGGCCGTTGTAAACGAAACCATCCTCTCGCCCCCTCAGTGAGAAATACACACCAGGTCTGAGTTTTCTGTATTTTCAGCAACTTGCCAGACTATTGCTTAGACATGACCTCTGAAACTGGCCCACTCAGTCTGAGGGGCGTGTATGGTACAAGTTGCACACCACAACACCCAAGAAGGGAGACGTAGGTGGAAGAGCAAATAACAGGAAGTTTGAGAAATGCATGTGACTGAAGCCATTACATCCTGCTCTGGGCCTTCAGCCTTCAAATTGCAACATCTCCATGTTGTGAGTAAACGGGATGCCCTTTCACTGCTGCATCCCTTCTCACAACACCTCTCAACCTGCCAGTGCAAGCTCTGCCATCCTTTACCTGCTATTTTTCTGAGCTGGCTTCCAGTAGGTGACATCGCATGATGCCTGAGCCTGCACGGGGCTGGCACAGGGCACTACCAGTGCTGCCATGAAATGCCCCTGCCTCACAGACCCCCACCTTGAAACTGTGAGTGAGC